>NW_027555958.1:123582908-125000408 GCF_003287225.1 Phascolarctos cinereus
CTGTGTCAGCAATTTCCAAGACCAGATGGAACTGACCAGCATTCTTCCTGTTTGTTATCACTAAGCCCAGGATGTCTGGGACCAGACACTCTCTTGGACAATGGGACTCTTCTTGGTCTATAATTTCAATTGACACTTTTACATTCTCCTATTTTATTGTATTTACAACCTATTCAATTAAGAAAATTCCTTTCCCAGGCTATATGTTAAACAAACATATGGAGGCTGTATTTTTTGTAACACAGACATCCTGAGTTTGATCACTCTCAAGTGTATAAAACCTCTCTCATTTTGCTTAATCTCTGAGTCAGAATCACATTCTGGCTCCCATGTTAACATGATTTGCTAGCTAAAAGGGAATAAACTATATAATCATGTATCACCTAACTTGTTTGCCTTCTTTAACCAAACTTTCAGGTTAATACTACATACCTCCTTCTTCCTATTTGCTAATAGGTGGATCATTATATACAGTGGTGGTTAGTCTGATTTTCAAATTGATCAATTAAAGCTGCTACCCTTGTTCTCAGAATGAAAGTACTGAATTAGATGATCTGTAAGGTCTCTTCTAGCTTTAAGTCCTGTGATCTTCTGGTAGGTTAACTAATACAAGGCTATATCATGAAGTCTCTCATGGACAGGAGTGGGCTGTTTCTTTTAGAAAGTGTCAGGTTAAGCTGGTTTAGAGATAAGGGAATTAAAGCAAAGGTGTCAGATCTGAATGGGGGAACCGGGCTGGGAGAGTTGGGCAATGGGAGGGAGATTTTGGTCAGAAGCTGATAATTTATAGGAAATCATGGACAGTCTGAGAAAGTTTTAGTGTGAGAATAATGGACAGTACTGGGAAGGTACCAGACAGAAGGAACTGGAGCAGATTATTTTAGAACTGGGGATTGAAGAAGAAGAAAAAAAGTGACATATCATGAAATATGCTCTGTGCTTTCAGTTTCCTCAGACCATCTTCTGTTTGTATGTAGAAGCATTGTCATAGAACAGAGTAGAACTAGAATTGAGAAAATAGAGACTTTTCTGTTGTTAGCTCCCTCTTCTCTTTATCTCAAAACCTGTTGACACCATCCTATTCTACTCTCTCCTCACTGACTTCAGTTTTTCATGAAATGGCCCTTCTCCTTGCCAAGGCCAACCTCTCTACATTAACTATTGAACACATCCGTTCCCATTCTGTCTGGAATATTGCCCAGCTCAATAATCTCTTATCTATATTTAATCTTTAATCTCTTATCTTATTTATTTTACTGCCTATAAACATGTACAAATCTCTCCCATCCTTAATTTTTTTTAACTAGATCTTACCATATCTGCTAACTATCATTCTATATCTCTTCTCTTCACCCAAAATTCCTAGGAAAAAGCTATTGGGACTCTTTGCCACCAATTCTTCTCTGCTCATTTGTTTCTCAGTCTGTTGCAAACTGAGTTCTAATCTTAGCTGTCAACTAAAGCCACTCTACACAAAGTTTCTAATGATGTCTTAATGGCTAAGTCTGATGGTCTTTTCTAAATTTTCATTTTTCTTGACTTTTTTGTTGCATATAATACTGTTTACTAACCTCTTTTCCTAGAAACCCTCTTTTCTTTGGGTTTATATGGCATTCTCTTGGTTATACTTTCTTTGTCTCATCGCTCTTCAAACTTCTTTGCTAGATTATTCATATTGCATCTATAGCTATGGATATACCACCAAATCTCTATCTTGGCTCCTCTTCTTTTCTCTAGATTCTCACTTGGGTCTACTCCCATTGGCTTAATTATCATCTCCAGGTTGATGACACTAAGATATAAGAATATTTATTTAGCTACTTATAATTGATGTATCTGCATATAATATTTATATCTATATCTACATATTGCCTACTTATATTATAACTATATCTATATACTCTACATAGATGACTATATATAATATACATACATACACATACACACACACACATATGTGTATGTACAGCCTTGGTCTCTTGCCTAAACTCTAATCCCTTATCACCAACTTCCTATTAGACATTTCAAATAGAATATCTCATTGGCATTTCAACACAACATATCTAAAATGGAATTCCTTATTTTCCTCCTGAAATCCATTCCACTTTTGAGCATCATCATCTTTCCATTCTCCTAGGCATTAGGTTTCTCCAGATTGGTCGTGGCAGTTTCAACTAGACAACAGAAGGGATAAGACCAAAAAGGACAAATTCACCCCGTGCAAGAATGCTAGAGGAGATTGACCTGAGCATAAAATCCCAAATCAAGAACTGAAGCTGAAGACATGAAAAAAAAAATCAGAAAATATTGAAGACAATTAAGAAATTTGGAGGTTAAGAAAAGACCAAAATACAAACCCAGATAATGAGAGAAACTCTATAAACAGAGCCAGGGGTAAGGGGTGGGGGAAGGAGCTTAGCCACAAGGATAAAAGGAATAAATGAAGAAACAAAGCAAAAGATTAAAATTTAAATGACAAACCAAATGGAAATTTGGTAAGAAAAAAAATGAAAGAATAGATAACTCAGAAGGTAAGGGGAAAAACCTTACTCACATATTGGACTCACTGAGCAATAGGTTTCAATGACTTTCTGAGACAAATAGAAATAATAGAACAAAGCCAAAATGCTGGGGAAAGATATCTTGCATAGATATCTATCTCAAACACAATTGACTTGCAAAACAGGTTGAGGAAAGATAATTTAAAGAATAATATTCCCTGAAAACTATGACCAAACAAAAAACCCGAACACTGTATTTCTTTCCTTTTTTTTTTTTTGAAGTATAATATGCTTCAATGATTTTCATGTCATCCTTGTGTAGGAGCAATGCTAATCTTCTTTATATTGTTCCAATTTTAGTATATATGTTGCTGAAGGGGGTTCCTGGGCACTATATTTTAATAAATCATTTAAAAAAAAGACTGTACAGATCTATTAGGACCAGAAGACAAAGGGAAAATGGAAAGAATTTGCCCATCACCTTCTGAAAGAAAACTCAAACTAAAGACACACAAGAATGTTGTAGTCAAAATACAATCCCTCCAACTTAAAGAAAAAATATTTCAAACAACCAGGAAAAAAAAAATTAAAGGACCAAGAAACTATAGTCATAATCACATAATCCTTGGCAACAAATTCCCTAGGAGGAGAAAATATGAGATATAATGAGAGAAAATATGTAATATGCTAGTCATAAAAGCAAAATATAAAAATTAATTATTAAGAATAATATATTCTGCAAAATTTAGTATAAACCTTGTAAGGGAAAATGGATCTTTAACAAAATAGAAGATTTTCTTTGATTTTGTATTCTTAGTGTGAGAAACATAGTTCAGTCACTCCTTGGTAAGGTTAGCAGCCACAACTCACTGCTCCCCTAGAAACATAGCATGCGGAGTTCTGTCTTCCCTTAAGAAACAAAACTTAAACCGAAATGAGCAAAGGGACAATTTATTCACTTACGGTTTTTGCAAGACTCGTGCGTGGTGTGTGTGTGTGTGGGGGGTACCCCCCAAAAAAAGAAAAGAAAGAACACACACACATTGTGCAGAAGCGAGAACAACCTCTATACAGTTAGTTCCGTCCTCCTCCTCCCTCCAGAATCATGACTGGTGCAGACTCTTTCGGGTTACAAGCTTCCTGATACTCCCCCTTCATGTCCTCCTTGACATGATCTCCCTCCCTGGTCATGCAACTCGTGTTCAGAAAATGGAGAGATGATCTATGCATGCGGTGACCCGCATGAACCCTTGAGTTGGAGCTGTTTTACACATACTCAGACCCTCCTGTTCTTTGAAGCTAGGGGCCCTATCAATCTTGCAAAACAGGATATGCTTGTTTATTAACACACCACTCTTTAACAAATTCCTTATTTGACAATATCTGTGGAAGCAAAACTGGTTGGTATTCTTTATCTTACATTAGCCACCACAAAAAGAGCTGCTATAAATTTTTTTTTGTACAAATAGGTCTTTTTCCTTTTTTTTGGATGCCTTTGAGATAAAGCTATTGTTAGCAAGTTAATGATCCAAGACAGTGCCAAAGGATTAATGATGCAGCTTACCATCTGCCTCTAGAGAAAGAACTGATATTGTTTGAATACAGACTGAAGCATACTTTCTTTTACCACTTTCTTTCCTTCATTTTTTTCCCTTTTGTTCAAGTCTTCTTATACAAAATGACTAATATGGAAATGTTATACATAACTGCACATGTATAACCTATATCTGATTGCTTACCATCTCAGTGTGGAAAATGTGGTTGGGATGTTACTTCTGCCTATCACTCAATCAGGGTGGATGCCTGTATAACAGCATTGGAGTCAGTTTATACTAGGAGGGAATGTGAGAGGTAGCTAGTTTTCATTTCCACAAAGATGCAGTCTAGGGGCTGGGTGGAAGTTGAACAAAGGAAGCCATAAAGTAGAGTCGATGGATGAATGGACTGACCAGGGAAAACTGGTTCTGAGTCAAATTGAGGAGAGTGGGAGATGTAATTAGGGGCAGAGACTTGATAGGGGCGGGGCCCAAGCCAAGATCTTTGCCCTTTGCCCCAAAAGGAATCTGACTCACAGGCCCCAGACCCTCATCTCCCTTGAAAGCCCTAGCTTACCTTTAGAACTTATTCAGATGCACCTTCAACCCTTGCCCTGAATAGAATCTGGCTCCTGTTTGTCTACAGGACCCAGAAAAACCCTTAAACCTTCAAATTTCCTAATCTACTCCCCTCATATCCCTTTGAAAGCCTTAGGCTCCCCCTGGTCTATAGGCCCCAGAAAGGCCTTCCTTTATCTCCTTTTGAAAGTCCTGCCCCACCTTGATTTTGTGCAGATGCCTTTCAAGCTTCTGCCTTCCTGTTCCCTCCATTATCTATTCCCATTGTCTATTCAATCTCTCTGACCTCCCCAATTAGAATTCTTACCTAGACCCTTTCCCCAACCCCCTTCCTGCCACCAAAGTTAACTTTAGTATTTAAGATCCACCTTGGCCCTCATTCAGATGCTGAGAATCTCAGGCCCACAGGGCTGAGAACCTCTCATGCCCGCTCGTCTTTACGGGCGTCACCCAGCTGAGAATCTCACGCTCAGCTCAAAAGGCTGAGAACTTCTCGTGCCTGTTCGTCTTTACGGGCGTCACCTGGTCAATGTGATTTATCACTAATAAACTTTTCCTCTGGCTGAAGAAGATTTGAGTTGAATTCATTCAGCAGGGCCCGGTACCATGATCTTGGGGTCCCAGCACCCCAAAACCCTTAGACCTCTCCATATATGGTTCCCTGGCCGGGAAACACTGCTAAACCTCAAACTCTTCTTCAGCCACGACTGGTAAGCCTCCCCCTCCCCAATTCCTTTGTTGTCTTGTGGCTGGGAGGGGGATTTCCAAGCAGCTAGCTAAGCTTGCCTTGGAAGGGTTTTCGGGCCTGATCTCTCAGGTCCCTGTAAGTCAGACAGCTATGAGGCTGTCTCGAACTCAGCCTGACGCTCCCAGGCTTTTCGGTCCAGTGCCTCTGCTTGAGCACTTGGCCCTGGGTAATACCTTCCTTAGCATAGAGGACAGTTAGTTCCCCTATCAGGAAGTGTAGGTCCAAACCTCTCAGTTCTCTCAGTGCTAGGGAATTGGGAAACTGTTGGATATTTTTTTTTTCTTTCCCCTAAGCCCGCAATGGGTCAATCCTCTTCAATTCCCAAGAATTCACCTTTGGGCTGTCTTTTACAAAATTGGAAAAGTTTTAGCTTCTGTAAAGAACTTAAAAAGAAAAAGCTGGTGCATTTTTGCAACACCGTTTGGCCTCAGTATCACCTGGAAAATTATGAGGCATGGCCCCTTTTTGGGACATTACGGGTAAAGACCCTCTCAGAGTTAGAAAAATATTGTTGCAGAGAAAGAAAATGGGTGTAGATTTCTTACTTGATGGCTTTTGTTGAGCTTTCTAGAGACCCCATTCTCAGAAAGGATTCTAAGATGCTGGTAGCTAGAGCCACCCCACTAGTGGAGAGTGGGGATCAAATAGACCTTTTGGATGATCCTCTTCTTATGCCTCCCAGGTTTCTGACAACCCCATCTTCCCAACCTCCATCGGCAGCATCTCCCCAGCACCTATCTCCACCCCATTCTCTTCTGGCCTCCCTGGCTGTTCCCCATTCCCCCCAGACCCCACCTTCTGCTCCCCATTCTCCCCAGACCCCTCTTTCTGCTCCCTATTCTCCCTTGAACCCCCCTGCATTTCCCCATTCTCCCCTACCCCTCCCTGTTTCCCATGCCACCACCTACTTGCCCATCCCCCCTTTCCCTTGGTTCTCCTTCCCTTTTCCTCTGGCTCCTGCATTTCCTCCCCAAGCCCCTACTCTAGAGGCTGCTCCTACTCAGGCCTTGAGCAAGGGTCTTGCCCCAGCCTCTACTTCCAAAGAGACCCCAGCTCAAGCTCCGGATGAGATTCTCAACTCAGTGCCTCCTCCCCAAACCTCTACTTGAGATGGGACCCCTACTCAGGCTGCAGAAGAGGCGTCTTCTCCCCTGATCCCTCCCCTTCCTCTGGTGTCAGGTAATCTTTCCCCTTGTCAGCCGGATTCCTCGGCCTTGCCAGTTCAGCCAGCGTTTTCCAGTCCCTCACTCACGAGAAGTGGGACTTCCTATCTCCCTCCCTCGCAAGCCCCTGCTCCTGCAGGGCCTTCAGGGCTTTTTCCTTTAAGGGAAGCACCTGCCTCTCCTAATGGGACACTTAGGGTGCATGTTCCATTCTCCATTTCAGACCTCACCCAGATTAAGGAAAGGCTGGGTGCATACTCTGAAGATCCCACTAAATTTACTGAGGGCTTCAGAGATGTGTCCCTACAATTCGAACTTTCTTGGGGTGATTTGCATGTCCTCTTCTCCACCTGTTGTACCCCTGAGGAGAGGAAGAGAATCTGGGAACAAGCCCAAAACTTTGGGGATCGTTTTGCTAGTAATGACCCCGCAAAAATACCCCCAGGAACAGCTGCTGTTCCTGCTAGTGATCCTGGGTGGGATTATCAGAAGAGTGAGGATAGGGGAAAGAGGGACTACATGATAATTTGCCTGTTAGAAGGCCTGAAAACAGCATTTCAAAAGCAAGTAAACTTTCAAAAGATTAAGGGAATTACTCAGGAAGAAAAGGAAAATCCTGCCCTTTTCCAAGATAGGCTAGTAGAAGGCATTAAAAAGTATACGAATTTAGATCCTTACTCTACAGAAGGGGCAGCAATCCTTAGCATGTATTTCATTAACCAATCTGCCCCAGATACTAGGACAAAATTACAGAAATTGGCAATGGGACCCCAAACACCTCAGGCCCAGTTATTGGAGATTGCCTTTGGAGTCTTTAACAACAGAGACTTAGTTGCAGAGAGGAGAAAGAACACAGGCAGAGGGCTAGAGACAAAGAACATGCCGATTCCTGGCTGCTGCCATGGTCAGGAAAAGACCCAAGGTGTTCCTGGCAACCTGGGCAGTGGGAAAACCTGCTTTCGATGCCACCATGAGGGTCACTGGTCCAAGGAGTGCCCCTCCAAGGCACCCCCTTGGAGGAAGCCCAGCCACTCGGGTAGGGGAGGCCACAGGGAGGCTCACTGGTCCAAGGAGTGCCCCTCCAGGGTGCCCCCTTGGAGGAAGCCCCCAAGACAGACACCTCCAGGACCTTGCCCAAGATGTGACCAGGAGGGACATTGGAAGAAGGATTGTCCCCGAGGTAGGAGAAGTGGTAGAGCAGCCCCCCAGTACCCTGTCCTCCAGTCTTCTCAAGACTGGGGAGGACAGGGGAGCCTGGGTGCGGGCCACACTCCCACTTTCTCCATCTCTCTCTCTAAGCCCTGGGCAGAAATCGAGGCTGAAGGTAAGGTTACCCACTTTATCATGGCTAAGTTCTTTGCTTTAACCAATTACTCTGGCCCTATTCGCTCCTTGACCCATCCGGTCATGGGCATTCCAGAGGTAACTGAGGGATGTCTCCAGACATACCCCTCCCCCTGCCTATTTGAGAATCTGTTGTTTAAACACTCCTCCCTTATGCTCTCCTCTTGCCCTGCCCCCTCGTTGGGAAGGGACCTAATGGTGAAGTTGGGGAGCCAATTTTCTCTAGTTAAGACTCCCATCTCCCTTTTCTCTCTGTGTGCCAGACTGCCCCATGTTCCCCTGGAAGTGTGGGAGACAATTTTAGATACTTTTGCCACCCCAGCCATTGTTCACCTCCGAGACCCTAAAGTGTTTTCCTATCCTGTATTTGTAGCCCCACCCAGAGGTTTCTTTGTCCATTGCCTCAGGAGTGCTTAATTTCTTGGGAACTCAAGGCTATAGGGTCTCTTTGAACAAAGTTCAGATAGCATCCCAGTCTGTAAAGTTTCTGGGCCAGGAATTCCCTGTCCCAGCCACTAAGAAACAATTTCAAACTATTCTAGGCATGGATAGATTTTGTAGACTCTGGATCTCTGATAATAGTTTGAGTGTTAAGCCCCTTTATGACTGTCCTCTGGGTCCTGACTCACTCCCTCAAGAGTGGGGCCCAGACCAGGCTTTTGTGATTTTAAAATCTAAATTGAAATTGACCTCCACACCCCTAACTCAGTCCTTAGGAGCCACTGGAAAGCCTGCAAGCTTCCTGCGGTGGCTGCTACAGTCATTCTAATTGAGGAAGCCTCTAAATTTGCATTTGGCCTCCAAAAGTGGAGAAATATTTCCCTAGTTAAACTGGGAAGCTCTTTAGAACACTCACACCCACACGGTAACTCTCATCTCCACAAAGCCCCCCTCCCCAATACGACTTTCTCAGAAGTTTATGCCACTCCATTTATGCTTGCCACTTCTCTATGGCCTACTCCTTGTATACACCTTGCTTCTCCACAGGGGAATATTCCCTTACTTGGGAGACAAGCTGCAAGGCCACTAGACAAGTTAACACCCCTGTGGAGGAGGGCTTGTTAGAGTTTCTGCTAATATTTTGACCTGCACTACCTGTGCAGACACCACTAGTGACAAGAATTTTGGGGAAAGGTGAAACTAAGTGCCAACAGATGGCAAGACCCCAGAACTACTGTTTTGGTCACTCAGTGTTTGACACCCTACAAAGACTTGGGGTGTGCACCCTCAGATTTTTAGCACTCCCTTCTCCATTTTCAATGCCAAACAGCCCACAGTCTCTAACTTAAAGGCAAAACATGGATTTTGGGGAAATGTCCTCTGGTCTCTTAAAAAGGAGCACTATCTTTTGTCCTGGTATAACTTACAGCATGAACATATTCTCTTTAACTTCAGAGACTATTCACCAGTTGGCAAATGTGACAGCTTATGGTCCCCGGAAATCCAGCAATCTCTGGATTCCTTAGCAAAAGTAATTCTAGACAACAGAATAGCCCTAAACTACTTGCTTGCCTCCAGTGGGGGTGTATGTGCTTTAGCAAACACATTTTGTTGCACATATAACAACTCTGGACAGATAGAGTTCTGCACTGCTCATATTTTGGAGAAAGCTAGTTGGATGCAAGAAATTCACAATAACTAGTGCTCCAAAATCTTCTTCATGGGAGTCCTGGCTTCTTCCTATACTGGCCCCTATTCTCATTCCACTACTGATCATACTTCTCTTGTGTTTGTTTGGTCCATGCTTACTAAATATTCTTGCCAGATTCCTTTCTTCTAGGGTCAGAGCCATCAACTTTGAGATGACTGTATACCAACCCAAGGTCTCTAGTCCATGAACCTGGCATCAGCCAGGTTTTGAAGTTTGACCCCTCAAAGGACCCAGAGAGGCAGGGACAGCTCTACGCCCCTTGCCAGCAGGAAGCAGTTTCAGAAGCAGAGACCTTCGCCCCTTTCACCAAAAGAATCTGGTTCTGATTTGTTTGAGGGGGGAATGATGGGGGCGGGGCCCAAGCCAAGATCTTTGTCCTTTGCCCCAAAGGGAATCTGACTCATAGGCCCCAGACCCTCATCTCCCTTTGAAAGCCTTAGGCTCCCTTTTGTCTATAGGCCCCAGAAAGGCCTTCTTGGTCTCAAACTGTTCCTTATCGACTTCCTTTATCTCCTTTTGAAAGTCCTAGCCCCACCTTGATTTTGTGCAGATGCCTTTCAAACTTCTGCCTTCCTGTTCCCTCCATTATCTATTCCCATTGTCTATTCAATCTCTCTGACCTCCCCAATTAGAATTCTTACCTAGACCCATTTCCCAACCCCCTTCTCTGGCCACCCAAAGTCACTTTAGTATTTAAGATCCACCTTGGCCCTCATTCAGATGCTGAGAATCTCAGACCCACAAGGCTGAGAACTTCTCCTGCCTGCTCGTCTTTACAGGCGTCACCTGGTCAATGTGATTTATCACTAATAAACTTTTCCTCTGGCTGAAGAAGATTTGAGTTGAATTCATTCAGCAGGGCCCGGTACCGCGATCTTGGGGTCCCAGCACCCCACAACCCCTAGACCTCTTCACCAGCACCCCAAAACCCCTAGACCTCTTCAGACTCACCTGGGGAAATTAGGGACTTCAGATAGGCTGTAACCTCTATAGTACCCAGCCAATGGAGAAACAGGGGAAGGAAATTTGAATGGGGGAATAGGGAACAAAAAGGTATGTATCTGTTGACACAAGTGCTTTCAAATGGGTGCTCTCACATGTGGGACCCCCGGACTTCCCGGTCATTAATAAAGCTTCTTCCTAGTTCAACAATGGCTTTGTAGAGTTTGTGGCAATGACAACATCAGGGAGAGGGGAAGGGAGGTATAGAATTTGGAACTCAAAACTTAAAAAAAAACTCCAAATGTCAAAAATTGTTTTAACGTGTAGTTGAGAGAAAAAAGAAAAAATACATATAAAATAAAGTTTAAAAAAAGAAAAAATATAAGGGATTTTCAGGCATTTCTAGTAAAAAAAAACTGAGAAGAAACTTTGAAACAAACAGCAGCTTAAAGAGCAAATATAGAAAGGTAAATATATTTAAGCAATTTGAAGGGTCTAAATGATTAGAGAATATGTATATTTGTATGAGAAAGAATATACAAATGTTCCTTCAGAAATCCAATATTTTCAAGGGTGATGCAGGGAGGCCTGATGGCTGTGTTTTGTTTTGAGATAGTTTTAAGTGGGGAAAGAAAAGGAAAAGATTAAAATACATGAGACAGAAATGAGGAACCAGGGACGGGAACTTAATATTTTGAACTCAAAAGAAGAGTATACTAACATAAGGAAAAGGTTGGTCAGATCTGATATATCTCATAATCTCACTTTTATCTAAATCAATAAAGGAGGATTTAATACACACCATACACGGAGACATAGACAGAGACAGAGAGATAAAGACAGAAATAAAATTGAAAAGCTCTTGTATGAAGAAATTTAATTCAACTAGGGTAAGAAGGAAAGTGGTTTATTTGGGGAAAAAAAGATATTTTTATCAAATACCTCTAAGTTTCTGATATCCCAGATATGTACACAACTAACAAATATATAACTAAAAGCTCCAGTAGACAAATGGTCAAAGAATATAAACATTTCTCAAAAGAAGAAATGCAAAATACTAACAACAATATGAACTTCAAATCAATTGTGTGTGGAAGGTAGAGACAAGATGGTAGAATAGAAGGAAGAGATACTGATGAGGTCTAGAGGTTTAGGGGTTCAGGGACCCTGAGATCATGACATGCAGGCCCTGTCTCAATGAATTCAACCCAAATCTTTCAGCAAGAGAAAAAGTTTATTAGAGATAGATCATACAGGCCAGACTCTTAAGGAATCTGAGCATTAGTGATGACCCTAAGGATGGATGGGCATGAGAAAGTCTTAGCATTTAAATGGGGCCTAGGATGGATCTTATATACACTCAAGTAATTTTGGGTGACCAGAGGAAGGGCTGGGAGAAAGGATCTGGGTAACTGAGGGAGGAGTTTAGGGAGAATGGGAGTGTCTGGATAGGGTCACCAGGGAATAGACAATAGACAATGGAGGACTAGGCTTTTATCAGGGTAACAAAGAACTGGAAGGATAAGGTTGATAAGATCAAAGGTGGGATCAAAGACTAGGCTTCTACCTTAGGATTTCAAGGACTGGCTTCTTAGAGAGATAGGGAAAGATCAGAATATGAATAAGAGATAAGGAAAGGCCAGTTAAGTATAAGGGTTTTCTGGGGCCCATAGACAAATGGGAGACAAATCATTTTTGGAGAAAGGGGCAAAGGTTTGGCTTGGGCCCATACCCCATAAGTACCACATATTATCCCCTCCAACCAAAAAAAAAAAATCCTCCAAACAGATCTAGAAAACATTCCAGGTAGAATTCTGGTAGAGAAATCCAAGAAAGAGTGACAGTGTTATTTTTCCAACCTAGGTTAACATAGGGAGACAGAAAGGTCTGTGGACATTAGAAACAGGGTTTAGCTAGAAGCATGCCACTTGTATCAGAATATTCCAGTGCAGGGAAAGACTGTGCACTGAATAAAGACATCCTACAGGGTTCAGGAATAAAGGCAGCTTTATCACCCACTACCCAGTGCTACTACCACAGACCCAGACTGAGGAGGGGATTTAGGCTGAAGGGTAGCATTGCAGGTTAAGGAGTGGTGAGGGCCCTCGGCTATATACCTAGAAGAACAAGTTAAGAAGCAGATACAAGAAGCAGAGCAGGGTCTCAGTTCTAGCTTCTGACCTAAGTCTGAAACCTGTAGAAGATTCCTTTATACTTAGACATGAATGCTGGAAAAAGTCAGACTATGCTCAGTCAGCTAGTTTTAAAGATGCCAATAGTTATGGTTATTCAGCCAACAGAAAAGGATGCGCCCAACCATATGGTAGGCCAATGTAAAATGTCCAAACATGTGCCAACTAGTTCTTCTGTCTCTCAGATGTAGGTTCCCTACTATCTCCCAGGTGGGTAACTCTGTCTTGGGTGATCTGGGCCTGTACAAAATCCCCATTACACTGATAGATTATTATTATTTTTTTACAGCTGGGTCTCTCTCAGGACACCAGAAGTAGTTATCCAGCCCCACCTGTAAACCTCTGTTCCAGGCCGGGGAAGGGGTGGTGGTTTCAAGCTCTGGATATTCCCCTTGCCTGATTGGCTGTGTTCTAGCCCGTTAGACTTGGATGAGGATTTGCCTCAGGCCTCTAAGGCATGAGGCCCCCACCATACCCTTTCACTTAGAGATACCGCTGCTAGGTATATGCCACAGGAAGTACAAAGACAAAAAACAATCAAAACCAAACCAAACCAAAACAAAAAGGTCCCATAAACACCAAAATAGTAATAGCAGTATGTTATGTTATGTTATCAAAGAAACAGAAATAAAATAGATGCTCTTGACTAGCTAATGGCTAAAAATTGTAGTACATGAATAATGGAAAATTACGAAATGATGATATAATGATTACAGACAAGCATGGGATGCCATGTGAACTGAGGCAAAGTGAAGTTGAATCAAGAAAACTTTATGTATCTATATGCATATATGCATATATAATATACACACATCCACACATATACATACACTATAGCAACACATACGGAAAAAACAAAATAATATCTTAAAATGCTATGAAATTATTATAACCAAGCTTGGCCCCAAAGAAGAGCGATTGAAAGGTTAAGAAGTTCCCCATGGTCACAGAGCTAGTATATGTCAGAAGCAAGGCAGAACTTGAACCCAAATTTTCTTGATTCCGAGATCAGCCATCTACTTACTACTCCATACTTCTTCTGGATATATTTGCCATCTGAAATCACATTCTGCTAGTAGCTACTATTTTTCTTTCTTTTTTTTTTTTTTAACAGATTATCTACTGCATTCTGAGAGTTTTGTCTACAGGTGTAATAAGTTTCAAAGCCTAGGAAATGAGTATGGGAGAAATACCCACATGGAACAATGTTGTAATGGCCACCACTGTGTGGGCAATACAACTGTGCTAAAGATACATTTAAAATATTTTTTGAGTTTTTTCTTAAAATCCTTCCATATTAAACTATTTCTAGCAATTTTGCCTTTCAGATGAAACTCCTTCCCAAAATAGTTTCATTTTTACTTAGACTTCATGATTCTCTTTATGAGCAGTGAGAGTAACCATGATTTACTTTTCTCTCCTTTCAGGTTTCTTGGATGGGTATGTACAAATTGAAAGGTGAAACAATTTTATGATGATTAGAGACATGGGACTGTTGTTTAGGTTACATCTCATGAACTAAGATGATAATAATGTGGTTCCAAGACCTTGTGAAAGATAATACTTTGTTATAAAACCATAAATAGTTTCTGTCCAGAAGTTGGACAAGTAATATCTGAATTCCCATGTACTATTTAAAGATATTCATGATTCAGAACACACTGGCTAAGAATCTTGTGATTACTATCTCAGTATCACACTTCAGCAGCTCCACACCTTGACAAGTATTTATCAAGCATTGTAGCCACTGGTACCTTTCTATTGGGGTGGTGATGCATACCAGCATAGTGAGATCTGTTGAGAAGTGCTATTATATTAGAGAGGTCTTCTGTAAACTTCACACCAGCACAGATACCTCACTAAGTTCAGTATACATTTTCTACCAACTCTCCTTCGTTTCTTATGACCACTACTGTGCGACTTGACCTATCGAGAAGTAGGGCCAAATTGAATATCTTAGATGCACTCAATTTTATTCAATTTGTCAAGTGTTTATAATTTAACATATAATCAATAAAACATATTAGTATTTATTAATGCTCGTAATCAAGTTCTTTCTCCCATGCTTTTTATCATTTCCCCATGAAAGTCAGAGACAATAACTTACTTTTTGCCCTAGCAGATCTGAAGGCCAGTTACTCCCCCCAATTTTTTTTCAAAGAAAATGTCAGTTTTTAATCAGAAGAGTCAAACCTTATTTATGAAAATCTATCTCCTTAGTCCTGTCAATATGCCTCTTTGAGGATTAATCTTTTCTGAGATCTAGTCTGGGATTGGTAAACATGTAATCCATATAGCTGATTAATAGGCTCATTAATACATGAGGTATGGTCTCCAAATCCCAATGAATGTACTGTTAGCTACACACACACACACACACACACACACACACACACACACACACACACCAGTTAAACAAATGTACCAGACACTGTGCTAGGCACTGGAGATACAAAGACAAAAATGAAACACACATAAAATAGGCACATATAAGTATGTACAAAATATTTGCAGGGTAAATAGAAAGTACCTTTGGATAGGTGGAAGCATTAGCAGTGGAGGGAGAATAAGAAAGAGAGGTAATTGAATTAAGCTTTGAAGGAAATTAGGGATTCTAAGAACAAATGTGAATGGATAATTGAATAGGAAGTTCTGGTGGCACTTGTGGGAAGTATAGGAACCAGACAAGGAAAGAAGATGAGCAAAGATAATACAGGTAGAGGAAATCTAAATAGCAATTACTTTTAGGCTTCAGTTAGGTTTAGGGGTAAAAAGCAGCAGAACCAATTATAGTGCAACTTGATGAAATTTGACTGTAGTAAAATGAAAATATTTCCACTGTCATTTCCCATTAAAAAAACAAACTTGTGTGTAGTGTGTGTGTGTGTGTGTGTGTGTGTGTGTGTGTGTGTGTGTATTTTAACAAGAAGCTGCACTTGGAAGAAGAAAATCTAGATTTAAATCCCAGTTTTGTTTCTTCCTCTCTGTGGGACTTGGGGTAGGTCATTTGATTTTTCTGGGTCTCAGTAAAAGAAAATCTCCCTTTATCTTTGAAAGTATTATTCCATTTTCCCATCCAGCACTAAGTCATGATTCCAGACCTCTAAAAATTGCAGAGTATTGACAACAAGGTTAGCCTTTGTTGGAACTGTGAAATGGGAGAATTTTGTCTTTTGCTTACTCTATCTCTTCTTTTCTATGCCTTTTCTTCTCTGGATCTTCATGCCCTCTGCTCCGATTTTTAAAAAAAAATCAGACTCAGGAAAGGACTTTGTAAATGAATTCTGACTAAGGTGTAAAAAATTGTTAAAGCTTAAGGTGTTATCTCTCCCATCCTAAATCATGGAATTCCAGACATTATCTACAGCAAAGGATTATTAACTTCGAATCCATGGTCTAGTCCAGGGATAGATTTTAAGGGATTCATGAACTTGGATGGGAAAAAATACATCTTAATTTCTATAACATTGATTTCTTTTATAATCTGATATATCTCGTTTTACACATTTATTATTATTCTTAGAAGGGCTCCAAAGTCTTCACCAGACTGCCAAAGGAATCTACTGCACAAAAAATGTCTGATCTAGAGAGCAGAGGATATCTTGTTTGGGGACTCTTTCCCAATAGACCTGAAATTATATCAGGTAGGCAGCTATATGTTCTTCCTATTTGTTGGTTATCTTCTAAAGAACATTCATGGGGGCAGCTAGGTGGCACAATGGATAGAGCACTGGCCCTGAAGTCAGGAGGACCTGAGTTCAAATCTGGCCTCAGACCAATCACTTAACACTTACTAGCTGTGTGACCCTGGACAAGTCACTTAACCCCAATTGCCTAAAAGCAAAAAAAAAAAAAATTAAAGGACATTCATGTGCAGAAGCAGTTTGACCTAGGTGACCTTTGAAGATCCATTTTAACTGATATCCTAGGACTCTAAAGGCCTACACTGAGTTTATATGTAACTTAAAGACAGGCCTGTTTGCACTTAGAATTCAGACTTAACATACTGAGCAGTTTTCCCCGTGGTTTACTCTAACAGTGAGAAAAGGACTATTCTCTCTTGCGTCACCTAGAGTTTTCCCCTCCAGACCAACACTTTACCATCTGTTTACAGATGCAGTTGTTTTCTTTCTTTTCTTTATTTAAAAAAAAATAAGGCTCTCTGGTATATGTTTTCTTAACACTGCTAAGTGTACCTGTTTCCCTAATCAGGTACAGTGTGAAATCATTTCTCATTATAACTAAGCAGGGAAGAAAAAAGGATGTGTTAATGATGCCCTGTGGTCTCCAGTGCAACAGAGGAGTTTGGCAAGTGAGACTCCAATGAGAGGCTTTGTATAAGTGGCACTGCACCTTCAAAGTGTTGAATTGTAAATGAAGTGCAACGGGGATTGGTAAATGTAATCAATATAGCTGATTAATAGGCTCATTAATAGTGTCCTCTCTGGGGACTCCCTTCAAAACAAAAAGTGTTCCCAAAGAATGATAGCATATGTTTCAAATCTATTGAAAACTTTTAAAAAATGATTTTATGTTTTCATCTTTTAATTATGTGGAAACCTGGACAGGGGAAAAAACATTTTGAAGACAAGAATGTACAAGAGCTATTATGTCAATTTGTTTTCTTTACGTGGCTATGCCATTAACCTTATCAATTTTTTTAAATGAAGGAGAAGGAGAGGTCCAGATGGGACTTCTGGTATAGAAACTCCCTCCACTGATGCATACAGTTGAACAACCATTCTCCGATCTGTTACAGTTTTAGAGAGTTTTTTGGATAAACTGAGAGGTTGTTATAGTCACCCAGAAGCCCATGTGGTCATCAGGACTTGAAACTATTTCCTTCTGGTTCTAAGGGCTATCCTCTACTACACCACTGTTATCGAATTAAATTCAAAAGCAGAAAGATTTGCCTAAGAATGTACTAAGTGAGTCTAGGCTTATGTGAGCAAGGTGAAGTGCTAAATAAAGGCTATTAATAGAAATAATTGAAACTTCTATCATTTAGCCACATAAAACTTTTGCTTGAGATAACCTCAGTCAGTCAATACACATTTATTAATCATCTACTATATGCTAGGCACCGGGCTAAGCTCTGGGGACATAAAGAAAAGCAAAAGTTCCTGTTCTCAAAGAGCTAACAATATAATGGATGTCAAAAATATTTTGGATATACCCTGTTTTCCAGAGCTAAGGCCCAGCAAGAAGGCTGTCCTGAGCTTGGCATAACAATAATCCTTTGCACTCTGTATAATCTTACCCTCTTGCAAAGTGTATTGCTTTGAGCAGCACCAGTTCACTGCCCTCTATTTCTCAGGGATATAAGAGCCAATGTGCTATTGCCTAAAATGATCCATCACACCTCTTGACTTGCTCACAATCCCTGTTTTTTCTAACAGCTAAGTGAACCAAACCAGGTACTGCACTCCATGTTAACTCTGGTTCTGTACCCTGATGTAAGACAATAAACTTGCAGACTGCTCCCATGGTACCCAGGAACACCTGCATTGTCCACACGTGAGCCTGCTGTGGAAACAGCTCCTTAAGACCTAAGAATGATTATGTCATGGCCCAACCCACTTGTAGTTTTTTTATGTATGTAAAGTCCTGCCTTGCCCCAGCACGTTAAGCCCTCCTTCTCAGGAGGACTTCTGCTTGCAAGTATTTCCTGGCTTGAAAATTAAACTTCTGTTTGTGTCCTGACTCTCGGCCTCTGGCCTGCTTTGTGCAGCTCTGGCCCTCCACAGATTAGAGGCTGGTCTCTGGTCCAGTTGACATGGGGGAGACAACATGTAAATAGCTATGTACAAACAAGATATATACAGGATAAATTGGAGATAGCTAACAGAAGGAAGGCATTAGAATTAAGAGAACTAGTAAAGTTTTCTTGTAGAAAGTAGGGTTTAAGCTGGTACTTGAAGGAAGCCAGGAAAACCAGGAGGAAGGTATAAGGAGGGAGAGCATTCCATACATGGGGGTCAGCCAGTCAAAATGCCCTGAGTCAGGAGATGAAGTGTCTTGTTTATTATGAATTCCTTTCTCTTTACTTTGCTGGTATAGATCTGGACATAGCACATGATATGATTAGACCTGATGTCTTTGATCTCTGCTTAGATCTAATTCTTTGCACAAACCAAAAACACTACATGGCATCCTTTTTTATGTTTATATCTTTAGTGCTTAGCAACATTCTTGGCATAGTAAGTACTTAATAAATGCTTTCCATTCATTCCTTCATTCTTGTTTTCACTGGAACATGCCTTAACATAGATTCTGTCCATTTTCCCCCTATTCTTCCTGTCCTACATCCTCAAAATTCCTATTCTTCTTTCCTTTTGGTCCAAGTCTAGACCTCTACATCAAGCAAATTTGTATTAATTCTGGGGGGGGAAACAAACTTGCTTTTTCTCAGTAGCAACACATATTATCATACAATACAGCTAGTGGGCTCAATCATTCATTCCTCTGGGCTTTATGAAGAATGATCACTATTTCTATCAGCAGGTTATATTGTTATTATTATAGTATAACAATATAATGGAATGAACGCCATAGTATAGAAGTTAAGAGTTAGAAGACTTGAGGGACAGTTAGGTGGTGCAATGGAAAGAGTGCCAGGTCTGTAGTCAAGAAGACCACAGTTCAAATCCAGCCTCAGACACTTACTAGCTGTATGACCCTGGGCAAATCATTTAACCCTATTTGCCTCAGTTTTCTCACATGTGAAATTAGCTAGAGAAGGAAAGGGCAAACCATTTCAGTATCTTCGCCAAGAAATCACTCAATGGGGTCATGAAGAGTCTGAACAGCAACAAAATCTGAGTACCACCTCTGTCATTTAATAGCTGAGCTACCATAACTACTTTGAGACTGTTTTCTCATAAAATGTGGGAATAATAGGATGAGGTTGTTGTGATGATTAAAGAAACAAAAATACTATGCTACTTTAAAGTGCTACACAAAGGAGGGCTATAATATGGGGGTGTGCTGGAGCCAGATTTTACCAGCAAGCCGCAATTGGTAAATTTTTAGTGTATTTACACCTCAGAAATCAGCAAAGGCTACGAACAGGGCATTTATTCTTTTGTATGTTATCTAGACAGTGATGGAGAAAATGTTAATAACATAGTTTAGACATAAAAGAGTCTCAGGTGTACCTTTTTTCCCCCCAGGTGTCTGGTTGTTAAGCATTTACAAGCTATCCCTGGACTGCCCTGATTCCCTTTAGATGGAGAGAGGGTAAGAGAAATTCTGTTTCTCTTAGTACATTCTGAAAGTAAACCAGGGAGCCATGAGACAAGAGGAGGAGCACACTATTTGTGCATGTACATCCAGCTGGCTTCCTTCCTTCCTTTTCTGACCTTGAAATTAGACATCCAGGCTTCCATGAGGCACATAGGAATGGCTTGGATTGTAGATGTGACAATCACTTCTGCTTTGGCCATTAATCAAGTGATTAATGGTATGGGAGAGATTCTGATCTTTGAATGGGGATAAAGATGGGAGCTATAACCAAGGAGGATCCTAAGTCTCTACGACTGCCAGCTATTGGCTGGTGAAGTAGAAGGAAAAATTAATTTCCATAATTCCTTCCTCTTGTTTAGAGTCTATGATCCTTATTCCCTTTGCTTTGTATATATTTGTTTACATGTATCTTTCCCATTCGATTGTAAGCTTCTTGAGGGCAGGGACTGTCTTTTATCTCTTTTTTGTATCCCTAAAACTTAGCACAATCCCTGGCACATAGTAGGTGCTTAAAAATGTTCATTGATTCATTTATTGATTATTCCTTTCCATGTTGTGTGTGGTCTGTAATCTCTTCAGTCATACTCAAACAGCTGGGGAGGCAAGTTGAAGAATGTTTAGGAGATAGGTGACGGAGATGGCTCCATATGGTGGTACTTGATGTCTTTCCTTTCACTTTATACTAATATTCAATAAACTGTGTGATCACAGTGTGTTAAATCTTTGAATTTGTGAATGTGAGACTCATGAGTTTTTAGAGAGAATTCTATGACCTATATATAGACCATAGATTTTATAACTTAATGTTTTGAGAAGCATTCCATTTCATCCCTTATACTAATTTCAGACTGGAGCAAAGTAAAATGTTTAGTGCTGTCTTTGAAGCAGCAGGCTTGACAATCAGAGAAATAGTTTAACTATCTGGAGGCTGAGAGCCCTCTTTTGGCCAGTGGGCACATTGCAGCTTTTTAGGAAGGTTTTCTCACATTTCAGCAGAGAAAAACTGATCAGAATGCTGGGTGGTGGCTCACCTAGGATACTACCTGGTGGGCAACTCAGATACCCCCTGGCTCGATAATTAATATAATGATGCTCTGTCTTCCTGTGGGCTTAAGGAAGGTGACCGTTACATCACATGAGTGGATTTGGGCGACTTGCCCAGTGACATACCAGTATACTGGTTGTCTAGTTCAGAGATTTTTGGAGAGTTTTTATGTGGGGGCTTCAACAAAGAGAAATCTGAAACTCTGTAGGTGAGTATCATACCCTTTCTATGTAGTAACAAAATGTCTTTGTGTCTCAAAAAGGGATCTCAGCTCCTACAAAATCTTTTAATTTAATCTTCTTAGGTAGGGTCTTTGGTAAACTATTTCAGGTATTTATGCTATAGATATACATCTTATAGTTACCTAGGCCCTAGCCCAAGCCTCGATTGGTCATTGTTTGGACCCCGACGGCTCAGAGTGAGTGTAAATAGCAATTGTCTATGTTTTGGCCAGAAACCCTAAAGGTCTTCCCCTCCTAGGTTGATTTTTTTTGACTAGGTAAAAGAGGCCATTCTTTGCCTCATTTCTTAGCCTCAATAATTGAGGGGGCATTGCCTCAGTCAAACTGAGACTTGGAAAAGATCTTAACTTGAAAAGGCTGAGGTCTCCCATTGCATCCGGGGCTATCTTCCATTGTCCTGATCTATATCTTGCTGCTGGACCCCAATGGCTCCAGAGGAGAAAGTGAAGCTGGTGTCTTTGCACAGCCCTCCCTCACTTACATCCAAATCACTTGCAAGTCATGGCATCATCTGCCTGATGATAAAGGACAAATAACATAACTAGAACTTTTCCCCACATGCTTTGTAGTTTCTGGCTATCTTGGTAAAGGAATTACTAGTAGAACAAGGACCTGAACTTTTGTAGTTGTAGCAGTGTTGTTAGCAGTAACCACCAGTTGTCAGTGTTCCTAATGCCTTCTTTAGGCTTCTCAGAGTAATTTAAATAGCCTTGCCCCAGTGGAAGTTGGGGGAGAGGATAGTAATTCAAAAGTCAAATAAAAGAAGTGTATTTTACCTTTCCCAAACATACCTAATAGGAGGAGCTGGCCATGGTAAGTATACGACTAAGCACAGAGACAGGAGAGAACTGTGTCTTTTTGTGCAGCAAACTGAGTGAGGCACAATGGGTTTGTGGCTGCAGCAGACGTGGCACTAGCAGGAGAAGACAATTTTCCAAAATGCTGTGGGCCAAAGATATGTGGTAGAACAAAGAGTGGAAAAATGGATCTTTCAGGGTTTTGATTTCACATAGCCTTTTTAGCAGGTAGTTGTTCAGTTCCACCCTTCAAGTGGATGAAGGTGCTAGCAGTTCATTTTCCTGAAACTGAGGGGGAAAGACCCTATTTAATTGATGCATGCTCATGCCTATCTGGAGTGTAGGGGAAGGCTCAGTCCTTCTAAGCCACATCCTCGTGCTCAGTGGCTGCTGGCAAGTCATTGTTTTACTTTAACAGTACTTTCACTAACAGTTATTTCAGGAAGTCATCTTGACTCTTCCATTATAGAATAAGAGAGGTAGCCTTGGAGTTAGGAAGACTTGGGTTCAAATCCCACTTCTGACACATACTAGTTCTGTGATACTTAATCTCTCACTGCCCCTAGGCAACTCCCAAATAGTATGAGTTGCAGAAAAGTTGTAGATTTGCATGTAGAGGGAAAGTTTCTCACTGAGACCTCCATATATCAATGATATCACAGGTAAAGGCCTGGAGGGTTAAAAAAAAAAGTCCTTTACCAAAATGCAGAAAGATTCCCTCAGCAATTCCTACTCATCTATTTTGGTCCAATTGGCATACATACAGCTGGGGGAAGAGTACTAAGGCCACCAAGGAACCAGATCATTTTTGCTGAACCAAACTGAGTGAATGGCTGTTAGGGTATTGGCAGGTACTCTTTACTGAACTCTCTGGATGCACTTCAGGAAGCATTGCAACAGCCTTCATATTGTGTCCACAAAGTTTGCAATGGACTTTTCCACCCTAATTTTTTTTTCTTTAGGCGATTGGGGTTAAGTGACTTGCTCAGGGTTACACAGGTAGTAAGTGTCAAGTGTTTGGTCTGAGGCAGGATTTGAACTCAGGTCCTCCTGACTTCAGGGCTGGTGCTGTATCCACTGCACCACCTAGCTGCCCCCACTCTTAATTTTTTTAATTAACAATTTTTTTTCTCTTCCTTTTACTTCCACTCTTCCCATCCCCAATGGAAAAACAAAACAAAACAAAACAATAGAAACAAACCCCTTGAAACAAGAACCAAATCTTTTTGTATTCATTCCCTTCTCCTGCAGGTAGTCTCCCTCAGTATACCTAGGGCCTCCTCACCCCAGAAGATTCTCACTAGATTGGCCCCTTTCTCTGGGACCCATTTTGGTGAGGGATCCAGACCAACTAATCTTCATTCCCCTCCTGACTGCGGTCCTGACTTTCCGAAATTCAACACCATGCCCTTGTGCCTTCAGCCTAGCCCCAAGTTTCCACCCACCCCCCTTTTCAGCTCCCTAGTTGGTATTGTCTTCTCTCATTAGAATAAAAGCTCTTTGGAGGGAGCAATTGTCTTTCTTTTTTTTTTTTTTGTCTTGCATTTGTATCCCTAGCACCTGGCATGGATCCTGCCACATAGTGTTAATAAATGCTTATTGCTTTGCCTTGCTTTGTAACAAATATGCATAATTAAGCGTTAAAATTCTTGCACTGGCTATACCCAAAAACATGTGTCTCATTTACTACCTTATGTCTATAACCCTTTTATTTTTGTTTTTGTCTAGGCAATGGGGTTAAGTGACTTGCCCAGGGTCACACAGCTAGTAAGTATCAAGTGTCTGGTCTGAGACTGGATTTGAACTCACAACCTCTTGGCCAGTGCTCTATCCAATGGGCCACCTAGCTGCCCCTGTCTATAACCCTTTCTGTCAGGAGGTTGATAGCATGGTTCATCAACCACCCCTGGAATCATCCCATACTTTTTAATGTTAAACTCTATTTCCCCTGCCCCTACCCCACTTGTCCAAGGTTATACAGTTAGAAAGTGACTAACCCAGGTTATAAACCCAGGTTCTATAACTTCAAATCTAGCACGCTTTTCATTCCTTATTTTTTTGAGACCTAGCTTCCTCATTCATAAAATGGGGTTAATACCTGTAGCAATTACTCACAGGATTTCTTGGGGCTCAGATCAGATAATCTATCTACAATGTGTTGTTGTACAGAGAAATCAGCGAGTGAGACCAAGACACAATTTGAAATGTGGGTTTATTAGCGTGCGGCTGCAAGGGGTATGCACAACCAAATCAACCAGCCCCGATCGGGGGCAGAGCTTGAGTTTATAAAGGCAGAGGCCACAGAGGAAACGGTCAGGGGTTACTAAGCGGGAAGTTACAGAAGCCAAACAAGCGATTGGTTAATCCTGCCTTTGGGACCATATAAGGATCATGGAATAAGATTGGGGCAGGTATCTTTCTTGGCAGGTTTCTAAGGCAGGAACTCCTAAGGTGGGGACTTCTACTTCCGTGAAGAAGGGCATACAAGGTGAAGGTCAGAAAACAAAATGGAGTTCAGCACATGGAATTCAGTACTTCAGTTCAGCTATGATTAAAGTCAAGATTCAATCCTTCACAAACTCCAAAGTCTGTCTGCTTTACCATTTTGGTATTCCAAAGACACACTGTCCAATTCTTATCAGACCCTCTTATTATCTTTTAAATCTTACATAATAGACAAGCACTTATTTTTCACAATTTATAACATGCTAATATTTTCCCCTAGGAATTGAGAGGCTTATTAATACATCTTTGTTTCATTCAATTGATGATGACATTGCAGAAATTTTTTTTTTAGCATCAGTTGTGTTTAATCCTAATAGGTCTAATTAGGTAGTTAGTGAATAGTGCCTCTGAAACTTTATAAAACTTAATGAAGGCATGATATCTACCTTTTTGAAGAAGAAGATCAGTAAGATGTCACAAAGAGGTTAGTTGCCCATTAAGGATAATTAAGTTATAAATTTTGGCAGGAACAGGGATTCAGGGATAGGTACATCATTACTGACAACCATTATACTTACCCAAGCCTTTCAGTTATTAAATTTACAGTTATAATTCCATAAAAAAAGTCTCTTGCCTTTTAAAAATTTCTCTTTCAATCATTATGTAGGCTGAGTTGGCTAATAGATAGGGGAAACTATTCCATAATTCAAAAATTTGGTATCTGTTATTTTTGCTAATAACTAATTATCTCAGTACATATTCTCTGATGATAAAAATAGCATCATGTATATGTTTTTTAGAGCTGGAAGTCATCTAATTTGAACCCCTTATATGGCAGATGAAGAAAGTGAGGGCTAAAGAGGTTAAAGGTCATGCAGATAGTAAAGTGAAAGAATCAATCTTAAATTCAAGTTCTCTGACTATACATCCTACATTCCTCCTACTATACCAGGCTGTCTTAGTAATGTGGCAGTATTTACAGAACAAGGTAATCCTAAGGTGGAGCTTACGTAAATTGTGTACAAAACAATTTTTTTCCACAATGGCACTGAGAACTAGGTATTGACAATATTATAATCTCCATTTTACAGATAAGGAAACTGAGGTTCGGAGGTGGCTAAATAACTTGCATAAGGTCATCCAACTAGTGAGTATTGGATCTAGGACATGAATGCAGATCTTCTGAATTCAAGTCCTGTAATTTTTCTACTTTTTAAAAACTTTTGACAAATAATCTGAACCTTTTGACCTGTTTCTTCTGTTTATTTTTAAGTAGCCTTCTCAGAAGAAAAAGAAGAAATTTTCTTAATCTTTATTACCATTTCTTTGCAAATGAACTGGGTTTTTCTAAGTGAACAGTCATGTCACCTGAAAATGGAGATACTTTTGGTTTTTCTTTGTAGATGTTTATAGATTTAATTTCTTAATCTTGTCTTGATATGGTGGATAGAGCACTGAGACTAAAATTAGGGAGACCTGAATTCACATGTGATCCTAGACACTTAGTAGCTGTGTGACTCTAAGCAAATTATGGTCTGTTTGCCTCAGTTTCTTGATCTGTATGCTTGGGAAAAAATGGCACCTTCCTCATAGGACTGTTGTGAGGATCTCATGTGATAACAACTGTCAAGCACTTAACCACAGTACCCAGAACATGGTAAGTGCTATATAAATGTTATCTATTAGATGTCAGATAATGGAGAGATAGAATATCCTTGCCTTAATTCTGCATTTATTGGGATTCCAGTGCTTCCTCATTACAAATAATGCTACTTTTGTCATATATCTGTATCTAAATATATTTATATACCATATATTTACTTGTATAGTTATATTTTCAGATTATCTTTATGCACTTATAGTTTTTAAGGGATTTTTTTAGACACAAATTACAGTTGTGCTTTCTTTTCTTTTTTGTTATAAACTTAGTTATTAACAAATACAAACATCTACAAATACAAAGAACACTTCTATTCAGTTTAAAAAGTGATATATGTGTATAGATGTCATATACATATACATAAAGTTTAACATGATATTAATGAAACTGTTCTATTTTGTCCTCTGTTGCACTTTTTATGTGCATTTTAACACATTTAATTTACATTATTTTTTGTCTATCACTATTAAATAATTGTTCCCTAAAGTAAAAACCCTCTTTCAAAAGAAACATGCATAACAAGGCAAAACTAATCTATATATTTGCAATGTCTGGGGATGTATAATTTCATTCTGTATTACCAAAGGAGGTATGTTTAATGATGATATATTTAATGATCAGTCTTTTGAAGTCATTATTGGTTGCCCTTTAGGTCAGAATTTTTTAGTTTTTAACAGCCAATCATCTTCACAATATTATTATTTTCATCATACAAATTGTTTTCCTACTCATTTTACTCTGAATTAGTTCATCCATATCTTTCCATATTTTTCTGAATCTGCTATAATCATCATTTCTTAGTCACTTGTAAGTGTGGGCTAAATACATGCTTCTAGGACCACACTTAAGAATGTTGTAGGCTATGTGTTTGACATCTCTGTTTGGAAATAAGCCATTCAAAGATGGCAGATTAGAGGTGACAGAGCTGAACTCCCTCAACATTCCCCTCCAAATAATGTCAAAATGATGCCTCATGTCAAATTTTGTAGTTGAAAAGCCAAGAAAAGGTCAGGGTTAGACATTTTTCTGACCTAAGAAAACTCAGGAGATTAGCTGGAGATGTTTGTGATACTGGGGTGAAAGCCTCCCTAGAGACCACGCATTCCAAAGCTGTTGTAGCTGCAGCAGCAGCAGCAACAGCAGCAGCAGCAATAGAAGCAGAAGCAGCAAGCTCAGAAGCTTCAAAAGCTCTTGGCACAAGTGACAGCAAGGGGATTGGATAACTGGTCAGAAATAAATGACAGCAGACCCTTTGCTGGCATTACGTGCAGCTGTCATTGATTGGCAACTCTATTGCCCAAATACAATAGTGGGTCGTGGTTCCATGGGGAAGAGGTGAGTAGTGGGAGTCAGTCACAAGGGAACAGGGGCCTTAGTCATAGTTCCAAGGCAAAGAAAGCATTACCACTTGTGGTTGTAGGAGACCAGGGGCCCTTACTGGGTTAAGACCTGAGTGAAGGCCCAAAGAACAGTGACCCTACCTCTCCCAGGATCACACCACCTTAGAGACACTAAATACTTGCAGACCCCCTGAACTAGCTCTGAAAACAGCAACATGAAAAAGCCTGAAGCTTGGGACAGTATCTCCCCACCCCTAAGTGAGCAGAGCTCAACTTTAACATAAAGTTTAAAGTCAAGAAATAGTCAGGAAAAATAAGGAAACAACAAAAAAAAATTAGCTTGACCACAAAAAGCTACTATATGGCAAAGAATATCAAGACATAAATTCAGAAGAAGACAGTAATATAAACAAAATGAAACAAAACAAAATAACACACAAAAAACACCCAGCTACAAATAAAGCCTCAAAGACAAATGCCAATTAAAACCAAGCCTAATAAGAATTTCTGGAAGAGTTAAAGAAGGAGATGAGAGTAGTAAAGGAAAAATTGAGAAAAGAAATGAAAATGTTTATAACCTAACCCCCTCCTACCATTCCAGTTTTCTTATGCCTCACTCCCTGACTCTTCAGTCCAATGATATTGGCTTCTTGGCTGTTCCACAAATAACACACTTCATTTCTTGACTTTGGACATTCTCTCTGTCCCTCACATCAGGAACATTGTCCCTCCTCCACTCCAACTATGGATGTCCCCAATTAAAATCCTTCTTCCTATAGGAAACCTTCCCCAATCCCTCTTAATTCCAGTATTTTAATTTCTCTTTTAATCATTTCCTATGCAGCTTGTAGATAGTATGTTTTGTATATATTTGTTTACATGTTTTCTCTCTATTAGATTATAAACTCCTGGGGGAGGGCAAAGACTGTGTTTTGCCTCTTTTTGTATCTTAAGTACTAAGCACTGTTCCTGGCACATAGTAGGCACTTAATAAATATTGATTGATTGAAAATGGTGTCCTCTATCCTTGACACCCTTGTTCCCTTGTCCTGCCACCTCTCATTCACAACTATAGACCACATACATGCTCTATTTCTTTATCCCTCTCTCCTCTGCCCCAGTGCTTGAGAACAAGGGTTCTTATACTGGGTTCTTATACATAGTTGTTTAAATCTATTCATTTAACCCTCATTATCACTTTTTTCAATCTTAAATTAACTCTGGAGTTAGTTACTACATATGTAATTCTTTTCTCAACATCAAGACCTGAGGCAGCTCAGATCTTATGGCAGCCCATCCACCAACCTTATCAATTTGATATCAGGAATCTCTACCTTCAAGTCTTGGTCTTTAAGATGAGGATAGTAAAATATTCATGATCTAAATCAAAGGCTTAATTAAAGATTAAAAAATAATGGTTGTAAAGTACTTTAAAATATATAATTTTTTCCACTGTATCAGGAAATATTACTCTATGCATATCATACTTTACTTCATATTACATTGATTTATATTCTTGTCAAATTCCCCTTAGGGCTGTGCTTAAAAGTAGTTCCCATTTTGTTTCCTCAATATCATACCATGTAAGTAAACAATATTTGTTTTGCTTTTTTATTTTTTAAAGTTTAATAGCATATTTTCCCCCAATTAAATGTAAAACAATTTTTAACATTCATTTTTCAGAAGATTTTGGGTTCCATTTTTTTCTCTCTTCCTCTCTCTCCCTCTCCAAGATGGCAAGCACTCTGATATAGATTAAACATATTCAATCACGTAAAAACGTATTTCCACATTAGTCATGTTATGAAAGAAGAAACAGAAAAGAAGGGGAAAAAAACAAGGAAAAACCCAAAAAAGTGAAAATGTATGCTTCAGTCTGCATTCAGACCCCATCAATTCTTTCTCTGGATGTGGGTAACATTTTTCATTATGAGTTTTTTGGAATTGTCTTGGATCATTATATTGCTGAAAAGAGCTAAGTCTATCAAAGTCAGTCATCAGACAATGTGGCTGTTACTGTGTACAATGTTCTTCTGGTTCTGCTCACTTCCCTCAGCATCAGTTCATGTCAGTCTTTCCAGGACTTTCTGAAATCCGCCTGCCCTCATTTCAGCTAAGATTATTTTAAAAGTATTTGTTAAAGTGAACTTGAGTTGTGAAGCTTTGGTTGTGAGTGCAGCTCTGAAAGGATTCTAAAGCAGAGCCTAGAGTACCAAGGTGTGAATCAGGTGAGTTGGAGTTGGCACCTACCAGGTGTGAATCTAGAGAGATGGAGCCTGGGGGCTCCGAGGGATATAAAAGGGACAGACCATCAACCTCAGCTTCAGACTTTGACTCTTGGGAGATCATGTCTGGAGCTACAGAGCCTGAAGGAAATCCAATAGATCAACAGAAATAAAGAAATATGGCTGCAGTTCATTTAGCTGAAGACCTCAAGGAAGAGCTGACCTGTCCTGTGTGCATGGACTACTTTAGCCACCCAGTGACCTTAGGTTGTGGCCATAGCTTCTGCCACCTGTGCCTCCTCAGGAGCTGGGGAGAAGCTGACCAGCCCAGCTTTTGTCCTGAGTGCAGAAGAGCCTTCCACATGAGAGACCTAGAGCCCAACCATCGCCTAGAGAAGCTGGCCAGCATAGCCAGGAACCTCAGGCCCTACTTGCTGCAGATCAGAGAGGAAAAGATAACATGTGAGAAGCACAAGGAGGAACAAAACCTGTTCTGTGAGGAGGACCAAGCCTTCCTCTGTGCATCTTGTTTCCAGAGTCAGGAGCACAGCAGTCACACGGTGCAGCCTCTAAACAAAGCTGCAGAGGCTTCTCGGGACAAGCTCCAGGAAACTTCCAATCTTCTCTGGAAAGAAGTGGAGACCATCCAGAACATGCTGGCTAAAGAGAGGCAAAAAGAAGAGATCTGGAACAAACAGACAACTGCTTGGAGGGAGATTGTTAGAGCTGAATATGGAAGATTACTTGATTTCCTCAAGGATGAAGAGAAGTGGTACCTTCATAGACTAGCTTGGGATGAAAGGGAAAACCTGCAAAAGTTAAGAGAAAGTGAAGTCAGGTTCTCACAGCACCTTCAGAAATTAAGGGAAGAGATCATAAACATTGAACAAATCTGCCAGAAACCCAATCCCCAGCTTCTACAGGTAGCAGGAGAAACATTTAGAAGGATTAAATCACTGTTGAATGACCATCCAGAGCCTGCCAGACATCCACTGACCATGACTTGCATCACTGGGATGTTTGAAATGATGAATAAATTCAGGGTGAATGTGACTCTGGATCCTGAAAGTGCCTCTCCCTATCTCATTGTGTCAAGTGATTTGAAGACAGTCAGAAATGGAGGATACCTGCAGAATGTACCTGTCACCCCAGACCGATTTGAAGATGAGATCATTTTGGGGGTTCAAGTCTTTACCTGTGGCATTCACTACTGGGAGGTGCATGTGGGAGACAGTCAGCAATGGACAGTTGGTGTGTGTAAGGAGTCACTGAGCAGGAACTCTGATGTCCCACTCTTTCCTGGGGATGCATTTCTGATTACATATATACAAAGTGAAGATACTTACACTATCATCAGCAATTGCTCCCAGATACCAAAACAGTCAGTGTACCCAATCCACAGGGTAGGGATTTTCCTAGACTATAATCAAGGCCTGATTTCATTTTATGATGCCCTGGAGAGATGCTTTATATTGAGTTTCCCACATTTCCCCTTCTCTGAGCCTCTGCGACCAGTATTTTCTCCTTGTCCCCCAATAGAGGGGGAAAATTCAATTCCAATGTCCATCATACCATGAGACATTGATATCTGATATCTCTTCTATCCCAGATACTTTCTAAGGTATACAGCTCCGAACTCTTGACCATGATCATGATGGGCAATAGAAAAGCATTTTTTTCTTAGTGATTGGATGTCATCCAACATCCATTATTTGAGGAGAAATCTAATCAAACAAATATAAGTTCAATTAAAAAATAAAAAAGACCTTTTAAAAAAACTATTCTCTTTTTATTAATTTATTTTAAACTTAAACACTAAGAAAAAAATTATAAAGTTAAATACTAAAACTTAAATACAAAACAGGAAAAAAAAGGGTTGCTATGTGCACAACAGAATGTAAGAGAGAATTCAAAATATGCAGCAATAAGTTTCCATTGCAAGAAGCCCTATATAATAAATACCGCACATTGTGTTCATAGCTTCCTTGTAAGTTTTCCTTTGTTCTCTGCTGTGCACTTTTTACCATGTTCTTTTTCCCCTCCTCCCTCTACTTTCCTCCTCCAAGAAGGCTACAATTAAGTTTTCATATACATACATATACATACGTGCACATTCATACATACATTCATATGGTTGACAGGATTTTACTGTGCCGCTTTCTAACCTGATGATGATGAAACAGCAGGCCAGAGACAAAGTGCCCAAAATCAAGTAGCAGTTTAATTAGTTTCATTATGAGGGACCGATTTGCAAATGGGGAATTCTCCTGATCAGAATTCCACCTTGCTGTAGTGAAGGCAGCGTTTATATACATAAATCATAATAAGAAAGGAGGATGGAAGGTGGATTACGGACAATCGTTTTTCATGACAAGCCCACAAGTCCCACAATCACTAAGGTTCAGGTGTCCTAAAGTTCTCTAGGAACAGCATTGTTTTAGGTCCTTAGGGTGGGTCACAGACCCAGAGTTCTGTGACAGCAACAGGTTCTATTATCTTTGATTAGCTTCAATTAAGGTACACAGGCATAAAAATGCAGTAATTATGAGAGCATAGCCAAGGTTTTGACTGATCACTTCAAGCTGCATTATGAGCTTCTGATTCACAAGCTCAAAGAGGTAATTCTGAAAAACCTGAATTATTAGTATATTCATTATACCCATATTGGTTATTATGAAAATCATAATTCTCTTCATACTCCCTTCTTTCCATCAAAGATTGGAATGACCCTGAAGATCTCTAAGGAATATTCATCCGAAATATGATTTTAAAGGGAAACATGCTTCAGAATGTTTTGGTCCCTTTTTCATAAATCTTCCACTTGCTTGTTTAGAACACTAAGTTCTTTCTCTGTTTGAGAGGATTGGTTGACATAGAAACAACATTCCTTCCCAAGATGGTGCTGTAGAAGCCACTCACTCAGGAGTTTGAAAAGTTAAGCTTTGGTTTTCACTGCTTGGTCAAACAAGTCATTTCACAGCTTTGAATGCTGTTTTCTTGGATGTGCCCTGGAATTTTAATTACTGCTATGGCCTGGGGAAGTAGTAAATAGCCTAATAAATAAGAAATCTGTTTCTGAGTTTTAATGGGCTGTCCTGAGGAGGTGAGGAGACTCTAGATGTTTCCATGGCATCCCAAAGTCATGGTCCAAAGTGTCATCCTCACTTTCCACTTCAGGTAAATAGGTGGCAGGATTGAATGTGCTTACACTAACTACATTCTCTCCTTTCTCAGATGGGAACAAATCAGATGGGAGAGCTAACAACGGGTGAGACACTGACAACAGAACTGAATCCATTAGCATCTGAAGCCCTCAAACTAGAGGGAACTTGGTTAAGAGCCAGATGGTCAGAAGGGGTTGAGGACAAGAAATCAAAATGAATGATGAATGGGGACACTTTCAGAAGTGAAGGCTGTTGGGGATAAAAGATACAAGGAAGTAGTCCCACCTGAGTGAAATGAAATAGTGGCCTGTCCTAGTAAGTGGCTAGGGACCTCAGGGACAATGACAAAAGCATGAAAATCTCTGGTCCCTCCAATATAAAGGGAGAATGGTTCTGAAACAATGGTCTTGTCAGCAATCCCTATGACTGAGATACGCTCTTGACTCCAGGGGAGGGGAATGGTGAAGGCAGAGGGGCAAACTGAGAGTGTGGCACCTATATCAACCAGAGCAGACTCCTCTTACCCCTATTTGAGCAAGGAGCAGTCTCCAACGGGAACACCTCCAAATGCAGCAGCAGCAGCAAAGGCAGCAGCAGCAGCTTCAAAAGCTATTAGTCCAGTGACAGTCAGGGTGTTGGATAACTGGTCAGAAAGAAATTACAATGCACTCTGTTGGCATTGGGTACAGCTGGAACTAACTGGCAACTTTATTGCCCAAATGCAATAGTGGGTCATAGGTCTGTGGGGAAGAGGTGAGTGATGGGGGTCAGTCACAAGGTAACAGGCCCTGCTCACAGTTCCAAGGCAAAGAGAGCATTAGAGCATTCCAACTCTAATTTCACACTGTCAACCATGGTCAACATAAGAAAAGAAAAAAAAAGATTGCCATATGCATAGCAGAATGTAAGAGAGGATTCAAAATATACAGCAATAAATTTCCATTTCAAGAAAGCCTATATAATAAATACTGCTCATTGCGTTCAAAGCTGTCCATCTTTTCTTTGCTTCCTTGTAAGTTTTCTTTTGTTCTCTGCTGTGCCCTTTTTACTTTGTTTTTATATGGTTTTTAAGCTCCTTTTTGAGTTCTTCCATGAGTTCTTTTTGGGCTTGAAACCACTTTCATTGTTTTGGGGGGGGTTTTCCCATAGGTGTTTTGACATTGTTGATCTCTTCTGAGTTTGTGTCTTGGTCTTCCCTGTCACTATAACAACTTTCTAAGGTCAGATTCTTCAATTTTTTGGTTTATCTTTTGGGGGGCTTTTTTCCTTTCTTTTAAATTTGCTCTCTCCTCCCAGCATGGAAGGAGCTCTGTGCCAGGCTTCTTCTGCCTGCAGGCCTTGGCTGTTTACCTGATGTTTTCCTGATGTTTCTCTGAGGCCTCCAGGGGACCCGTGTGTCTGTTACTGTGTGAGGGAGTGGAATGGGGGGTGGTGGCTGGTGCTGTCAGAGGTCGTAGGGGTCTGGCAGCTTACATGGTGCTGAGCTGGAGTCCTATTGCTGGTGTCTGGTGTGTACTGAGGCCAAGTGGGGTTTTTCTGCATTTCCCCAGGCTACACTGAAATCACATGGCAGTTCTTAGAGCCAGAGTCTCCTGGTTCCCCGGGCTATGCTAAGGCATGTGGGGGATTCTGGTGTTGATGTTTGCCTGTTTCACTACACTGAGGCTCAGGATCTCCCACTGGTTTGCTGAGGTGGGGCTTACTGCTGGCTTGCTGGAATGCTTCCTGTCCTGGAAGGCACTCCTCTTTTTCCAGAGTGAAATGGATCTCTTGCCTATCCTTCAAGTCTGCTGGGCTAAAAGACCATCCCATCTTTCCTCTGGCTCTGCTGTTCCATGATTGTCCTGGGGCACTATTTTATGGTTGTTTGGAAGTGAATATAGGAGAGCTATAGGGATTTACTGCTTCCTCTGCCATCTTGGATACCAGAAGTCATATGTCCAGACCATTTCTTTGTACCCCACTAAAAGCGGCAAATGAATTAAAAATTAAAAAAAAAATGAGTGTTGCAAGAAAAATTAAGAGGAGGAGTGGAGCCAAGATGGCAGAGTAAAAGCAGAGACTTGCTTGAACTCTCTCCCAAATCCCTCCAAATACCTATAAAAAATGGCTCTAAACAAATTCTAAAGCAGCAGAACCCACAAAAAGACAGAGTGAAACAAATTTACCACCCAAGATAACCTGGATGGTTGATTGGAAAGGTATATTGTGAGTGAAGTTCAGGGTGGGTGTACAGGGAAGGCAGGCCTCAGCAAACCTGGAGCAGGCCTCAGAGGACAGAATCTCAGGTGGCTATGGTGGTTTCCAGACTTCTCAACCCACAAATACCAAAGAAAACTTAGAAGGTCAGTGGGAAAAGTCTGTGTCTGTGGTGAGAGAGAGAAGCATGGTCCCAGCCCCAGTCCCTGAGCTGTGCCCCAGGGTGGCTCAGAGCTTCAGGCCCACAGATTGAGGGGGAATTGAGTGGCTGATCTGAGGGGGATTGCAGGGATCTCTTTGCTGGTGCAGGATTCTCTTGCTTTGCCCATGCTTGAATCTGGATCACGGTTCTGGGTGGTGCTCCTGGGGCAAGGAGGAGTGCTGGTGTGGTAGAGCTTGTAGTGGCTGTGGAGAGAAAATCTTCCTCACAGTTCCAAGGCAGAAAAGAGTGCTTGTGGTCACTCACAGACCAAAGCACAGGCCAGAAAAGGAGAAAATACCTCGCCCTTTATCATACCATCTTTGAAGAACTGAAAATTTACAGGTCCCTAGAAGTATCTCTAAAAACAACTGTACAAAATCCCCAAAGCTTTGGACAGTACATTCTCATTATTAGCACAGTTGAAATAAGTTTATATAGACAAAGGACATGGTTCTGAGTCAATTATGCTGGAATGATCTCCAAAATAATGAAGGGGTGAGAAAGAGGGATACACTGGGAGAAGGGGGAAGGGAGGGGAAATTTTTCTCACATAAAAGAAGCATGCAGGGAAGAGCTTTTACACACACTTGTTGTTTGTCCTTTGTTTTTAACAAGTAGAGTGATGCCCTGACTTGTGTGTAATTTGGATTTAAGTGAGGCAGAGCTGCACCATGACTGTCAGCCTTACTCTGTCTTCCAGAGTCATCAAAGTCCAGTAGCAAGACTAAAGTGAGGATGACTGGTGATGGGCCTGGCTGTAGTGAATGATCTGGGTGTCTTCAATGTCTGACTAAACCCCAAGTGCTCCACAGTGTCTGCTTCAGCTGTCTTCATGACCTTTGGAACAAATTGTTCTTATCTGCCCATTCCACTGGGGGAAGTCTTCATACATACATACACTAATGAATTGTTGGTGAAGTAGTGAACCGGTCCAACCATTTTGGAGAATAATTTGGAAATAGGTCAAAGGGCTATAAAGCTCTTCATAGCCTTTGACCCAGTAATAAAACTGCTAGGTCTGTATTCCAAAGAGATCAAAGAAGGAAAAGGACCTATATATAGAAAAAATCTATATAGCAGCTTTTTTTTTTGTGGTAGCAAAGAAATGGAAATCAAAAAGATACCCACCAGTTGGGGAATGGGCAAACAAGTTATGGCATATAATTGTGATGGAGTACAATTGTGCTGTGGGAAATGATGAGGGAAGTGATTTCAGAAAAACAAATGACAAAACCTGTATGAACTCATGCAAAATGAAGTGAGAAGAACCAGTAGATCATTGTGCACAATAATAGTAATGTTGTAATGATAATCAAGGGAAAGACTTGGCTACACTGATCAAGACAATGATCCAAAACAATTGCAAAGGACTCATGATGAAAAAATGTTTTCCACCTCCAGAGAGAGAACTGATAAACTGAATTCAAGTTGAAGTATAATTTTCTCACTTTATTTTTCTTGCTTTTAAAAACATGACTAATATGGAAATATGTTTTGCATGATTTCTCACGTATGATTGATATCATTTGCTTGCCTTCTCAGTGGGCAGGTGTGGGTGTGGATAGGAAGGAGAGAATTTGGAACTCAAAATTTTTTAAAAAATGTTAAAAACAAATAGTAAATTTAAAAAATATTTTTAAAAAGATCTCTGAAGAGATCATAAAAAGGGAAAAGGACCCACATGTACAAAAATATTTATAGCCTCTTCTTTGTGGTGGCAAAGAATTGGACATTGAGGGGATGCCCATCAATTGAGGAATGACTGAACAAGTTGTAGTATATGAATGTAATAGAATATTATTGTGCCATAAGAAATGGTGAGCAGAGGGACTTCAGAAAAGCATGGACTTACATGAACTGATGCTGAGTGAAGTGAGCAGAACCAGGAGAATAGTGTACATAGTAACAGCAGCATTGTGTGGTGACCAATTTTGTTAGACTTAGCTCTTCTGAGCAACACAGCGATCTAAGACAGTTCTAAAGGACTCATGATAGAACATGCTATCCACATTCAGAGAAGGAACTGTGGAATCTGAATGCAGATGAAAGCATGTTATTTTCTCCTTTTTTGTTTATATTATTGTTTTTATTTCTCATAGTTTTCCCCTTTTTGTTCTTATTCTTCTTTCACAACATGACTAACGTGGAAATGTGTTTAATGTTACCATAAAGTGTGTCAGATTGCATGCCATCCTGGGGAGGGGAAAATGGAGGGAGGGGGAAAAACTTAGAACTCAAAATCTTATAAAAGTGAGTGCTGAAAACTAAAAATAAACAAATTAATTAAAAAAATCTCTGATCTAGACTATTTCAATAGTTTCCTTATTGATCTTCATGTCTCTGCCCTCTCCAATACATCTTCCACATCTGCCCAAGTGTTCTATCTAAAGTACAAGAATTTTTTACTCTCTTGCTCAAGAAACCACAGTGGATTGAATATTGTGTAGAGAAGGCACCAAAAAGGCCAGTTTGACTGAAATATAAAATATGGGAAAGAGAGTAATATGAAATAAGATTAAAGGGTAGGCTGGAGCCTACCTTTTAAATTTTGAAGAATTTGAAAAGCCAGAGAAAGCTGTATTTTATTTCAGAAGCAAGGGGCATCTACTCTTGATCTCTTAATTTCTTCATCATAAAAATATACATAAAGGTTCTTAAGAGTTCTTTTACTTTCTTTATTATAAAAATTCGCTCTCACTATCTAGCTCTGGGACCAGAGTGTGCACTCCCACCCTCAAGGGAATAATTGATTCAATAGTTAATTCTTTAAAAGAAAAATAAGTGATCTCAGAATTCAGATTTTAGGATTCTGCCCAGGAGAGTTATAGAATCATTAGTAAAACTAAACTCTTACTCAGTAGCTCACAGAGAGGTCTTTAAATCTCCTGCACCAGAACTGCAGGGTCCTAACATCAATAGTCTGTGAAATAGAAAGACCCTTAGGATCATCCCTCCATGCACACTCTGATATCAAGTAATGATATGTCTGCAGATAATGGGAAAAGATTAACAACTAAATTAACGAAAAGAGAATCAGGCTTCCAAAATACTATTAGCAGTTATGGATTGGAAAATAAGACATAATTGAGTTTTTTCTTTTTAATTCTATCTACATGGAAGGAAGAAGAGGAAGGGGACAGAGAAAGAACATATCCTTTCATACCATGCTTCACAGAGGAGTGTTGAAGAGTCTACTACCGATCAGGCTTTTTCTTTAATTGGATTGCTACTTGCCATTGATAACACTAGATACTCCAGGGAATCCTGGTTGTTTTCCACTTCATAATATCCATGGTAGCAGCTGCATTGCCTTCTACCCCATTATCTCCCAGTCCAAGCCTCTTTTCCACTCTCAACTCTCCAAGGTGCCAGATTCCATATTGTATTGTCCCAAACACCAAGAGTCACAATCATGAACTCTCCCTGTCCCTCCCCACTTGGGAGCCATCTCATTAGTTCCTTGAAGCTTACAGGAAAGCCCACATTCAGTAGTCATGGGTTCATGTCTCACTTCAGATACATATTAGCTAAGTGATTCTGGGCAAATGACTTGACTTCCCAGTGTTCCTAGGCAACTACCAAGGAAAGTTATAAGTTACAGACCAGTAGTCCAAACTGAATCTATGGACCATATTTTCACAAGGGGAGTTCCCTATACAAATTAAATCACAAGTTTGTATTCCCCTCAGAAAATCTGAACAAACCCTCATGATTTAATCTGAATAATGGAACTGTTGGGTTAATGTGTCATTCTTCATGTGTTAATATGTTGCTCCTTGCTTATCATCAGGAAGACAATTCTTTTGAGATTCTTTTCAGAGGTGGAAATGGTTTACATTGATATAGTTATATTTTCTTATCTAGTTCCCAATGTATCTTTGCAGGCTTCATGTATCATCTTGGCATTAGATTATGGCTAAAAACTGAACAAAACTAACTGACCCATACAGAGATCAATCTGCCTTCTGTAATACAGTTTCTTCTCTCCTTGTTTTCACAAAGCACCTTATATGCTGAGAAATAATCTGTGTAGAATATCTACATATGAGGAAAATCTATGGGTAATTTTTCAACAAAATACTGAGGCTCAGGAGAATTATTTCAAGACCTTTAAATGTTTATATCCGTATAACTCTCTCTCTCTCTCTCTCTCTCTCTCTCTCTCTCTCTCTCTCTCTCTCTTTGTCTCTCTCTGTCTCTCTCTCTGTCTGTCTCTCCATATATATATATATGTGCACACACACATATATACATATATATACACACACATACATATATATACACACACACATACATACATATGTATGTGTATATCTATCTATCTATCTATCTATCTATCTATCTATCTATCTATCTGTCATCTATCTATCTACATTCTAGCCCACTATCCCAGAGCTAAACCTGCTATACCTACCCCTCAGGGTTCTAGGGTGTACTGTGAAAGGTTATAAGACATCTCTTCTCTGGCTTGACCCCCACCTCACCCCCACTGTCTGTGTTCTGCCCACTTAATACCAATTAGCTTTTATAAAGGGATATATGTGTATATATATATATATATATATATATATATATATATATATATATATATATATATATATATATATATATATATATATATATATATATATATATATGTATATATATATATGTATGTATGTATGTATGTGTATGTATATATGTGTGTGTGTGTGTGTGTATGCCAGATCTTGGGCAGCTCAGCAGCATTGACCAGTAAGTAATGTGTCCTCAGAAGCATACTACACAAGAAAATACAAATATTAATACACAGGGAAATCCACATGGGAATATTGGCCCCCAAACCTGGATTTATATGGATTTATAACAGAGAAGTCTTACCTAATTCTCTGCCTCTTTCATAGACAATTTGCACTATAGGATCAACAAAATAGGATAGATTACAAATTCCAGTAATAAAAGTTGACTGCTCAGTTTTCATATCTTGCCTGAAGACAGCCCCAGAGTCAGAGAGAGGCTGTTCTCTTCAGTGTTAGTAGAAATAGCCAATGGCTTTTACCCCTTTTCCTTTCTCCCCTTTGCCTCTTTAAACAGTTCAAATCTCCTGTATTTTTTATTACGTTAACACAGAGAAACTGTTGTGTTCAAGGTTACACAGTTAATCAGTGGCAGAACTAGTATTAGAACCTAGATCTAACTCCTAGTCCAATGGTTTTATTTAATAAACCTGGTTTTCTCATTTGAAAGTAAGATTTATATAAGTTAAACAACTTTCCTTTGCAAACTCTCATAGTCAAAGAATAAGACTCCTAGTAAAAATACCAAAATGATGAAATATAACCTGAAAAAACTAGCTACACATTAGACAAGGTTCACGCAACATTTATAAGATAGCAAATATCTAAATATTTGAAACAATGAGTGTTATGTTGATGCCTTCGTGGCATAAAACCTTAATGATTATGAGATTATACATAAACTATGAATCCTTCAGAGGGAAGAGAGAACAGTCTTTGGGGAAATCATCAAACAGACAGAGGATTTTTCACTATTCTTTTGGGAAGATGGAATTAAAAAGAGCAATCCTCCAAGTTTTCTTCACTTGATTTATCTCTCAGAGCTTCTGGCATTTGGGTTCTGTTTTCCTCAATACCAGCTCTCCTGAGTATTGATGCAAAATCATAAGAAGTCTGATATCTCAGCCTTTAGGTTATTTCTTACTCAAGCTTCCAAGAGGCTTATTCTTCAAAGCCCACAACTGAAAAAGCAATTAAAGTTATTCACTGAATCAAGACTGACTTCTCAGGATAGGGAAAGCTCTGGATTCACTAAATACAGGTGAAAAATATATAGTCATTTTTGCTACATTGCTTTCTTTTTTCAAAAATAATTGAAAATTAATAAACAGTGAGAGTAAACTTAGAATTGTTGAAATGAGGGTTGCTGGGAAACAGGCAACAGGGTCTGATGTGGAGCTGGATTTGAAGTCGGATGACCTAGGTTCAAATTTTAGTTATACTAATTATTGTAAGTCTATATGACCTTGAGAAAATCACTTTGTTTCTCATGACCTCAGTTTCTTTTTCTGTAAAATGAGGGGGTTTGATGATGATCTTTAAGATCCTTTCCAGACCTAAATCTATGATCCTATAACTAAATTTGTCAGATTAAAATAAAATTTAAAAAAGAAACAGAAAAAGCTTTCTAAAAGTAGAAAGGCAGAAAATGTAAATAAATTCTTACTTTCCATTTTAATTCATTTAGAAGTGAATTAAAGTACTATATAGTGTAATGTATCTAAATAGGCATAATAAAAATAGAAATTCATCATTGAATGATTTGGTTATTACGTGTTTGAATCACCTAAAATTCCTTTTTGGTGTTAATGATTTGATATGACAATCATAATAGCAAAGATTTAGAATTGGATGGGATTTTGAGTTCATCATTCTATTCCAACTCCCTCATTTCATAGATGAGAAACAGAGGCAGAGAAAAGAAATGAGTTTTGCCTAAGGTCACAGAGATGGTAAATAGCATATCTGGAAACTCAAGTCCTTTTTATTCCAAATCCATCCTTCTTAATACTGTACCATCTGAGAAGAGGTGATGTGCTTGTCATGATTCAATTGTTTGGGACATAAATCTCACTATTTTGGTCTTGTAGAGTATAGTGGAAAGAGCCCCAAGATGGAAGTCAGGAGGCCTGGGTTAAAGTTCTAACTCTATGTGAATTTGAGAAATCAACCAATTAATCAACAAGCATATATTTTATGTCTAGTATTTGCCAGGCACTGTGCTAGGCAATGGGGACACAAAGACAAAAAGAAAAATGAAAAAAAGAAAAAACCCAATTTTCAAGGAACTTATAATCTATTGATCATATATTCATATATATGTATATATACTCATATATATTTTTAAGCTTCCTGGTCCTTATTCTATTTATTAAATTTATACAAAGTACTTTTCAAATCTTAAGGTACTATATAAATAATCAATATTATTATTATTGTCTATTAAATGAGAAATTTAGAGTACATCACAGTCCATGAACAGGTTACTGGGGGTCTTGGACTTGGATGGGAAAAAATGCATCTTTATTTTCACTAACTTTTAGTTCCCTTTGTAATCCAGTACATTCTATTTTATTCAGTTAAAAACATTATTCTGAGAAAAAATTCTATATACTTTTCTAGATGGCCAAGGAGATCCATGACACAGAAAAGATTAAAAAAAGTTCTCAGACCTTTTCAGAGTAACTGGGTTGAGACATAACAACTCCATTTTACAGTTCCAAAGTTGTTGGGGGGTTTTTTAATAGAGAATATATAAATTTAATTTAAGTCTAACTCCCTATTTAATTTTACTTGATTACTTGATCCTAGACTATAGGACCTCAAAAATCCCTTCAGTTCTAAAGTGCTACTCCCACAAGCCGCATTTCTTCTACTGCATGATCACCTTGTATGCTTTTGAAGCAGAAAAGCTCTTAAATTGATTGATTGTTAATCCGTGCTGCTTTTCTAGAGTCTGTCCAGTGAAACCTCTCTGCAAGTAGCTTAGACTCTAAGTTTTCTTGCTGATGGAAATCAGTTACTTTTAGGTTCATTTTTAGAGGCAGCTTGGTGTAGAAGGAAAGAACATTGGACAGCTAGAACTCTGTTGTAGGACTCTTCTCCAGTGTTCATTAGTTTTCTGTGATCTTGAGCAACTTCCTTAAGTTCTCTGAGTCTCAGTTGCCTCATCCAAATGGAGATAGTAATATTTATTCCATAGGATTGTTGTAAGACTTGACTGAGATAATTTCAATGAAATGCTTTGCTAAATGAGTGGAAGTTTATTGTTGAGATTATTATGATTCTCCGTAACTTGTTCTCATTACACTTTCTTATTAGGATGGACTAGAGTCAAGTTTTCTAAAACTCATATGGTTGTTTTTCTTTTCATTTCTTTTCATTCATTTCATTGAAAAACTCTCTTACTCCTCTCAGATCAAATGTAGTAGATAATGTTTATTCCTAAGGTTCATGTAACATTAAAAATATTTTTTTTTGTTATTTTAGGCAATGGGATTAAGTGACTTGCCCAGGGTCACACAGCTAGTAAGTGTTATGTGTCCGAGTTCGGATTTGAACTCAAGTCCTTCTGAATCCAAGGCCGGTGCTCTATCCACTGTGCCACCTAGCTGCCCCAGTTCATGTAATATTTTTGAGGATATTCTTTACCTTAGCCACCCCCATTCAAGCCATGGAAATATCCTTCAAGTACTTTTCCGTATAATCACTAAAATATCTATCTATCTATCTATCTATCTATCTATCTATCTATCTATCTCTCATCATCATTATCTATCACCTATTTACCTAGGTGGTGCAGAGGACAGAGTGCTGGACTTAGGTGTAGGAAGAAAGTTAAAATCCTATTTCAGGGGCAAGTAGGTGGTACAGTGGGTAACACACCGACCCTGAAGTCAGGAGGACCCAAGTTCAAATCTGGCCACAGACATGTAACATTCACTATCTGTGTGACTCTGGGCAAGTCACTTAACCCCAATTGTCTCACCAAAAAAAAATTCTATTTCAGTGACTATGTGACCCTGTGCAAGTCATTTAACCTCTTTCAGCCTCAGTTTCCTCATTTGTAAAATGGTGATAGTAATAGTACCTACCTCACAGTGTTATAAGGAACAACTGATATAACGTATGTGAAGTGCTTTGAAAACCTTAATATATTATGTAAATGCTATTTGTTATTATTATTACTATTATTCTATGAAAAAAACCCTCTCAATTTATGCCCTTCATGCCACCTCCCTCTAGATTCTCATTATTATTATTATTTTCTTCCAGAGAGATTTATCTTTCTCCTTTCAGGCTTCAAATAATGCAACTGTATTCACTATCAACTCATAGCAAAGAAAAAATAGAAAAATGAGAACTGTGCTTTTTCATTTTCGTTATATTTTCCTCATTCTCTTATGATAGTTTCTTTTTTTTGTGGGATCCATGTATTTTCTGTTGCTTTCAATATTTCTCATGGTCCTAGATTCTTTCTAGAAGAAAGTGAATTCAAATGACTTTTCTAAATATCATAAATGTGCTATTAGAAGTCTTTCCCATTAATCTGTGAGTTGTTTGGAATAAATGCATCACTAGAATACCAGGTAAAAAGATTTTTTCATGATGATATATGCTATAAACCTCTATGTTTACCAACTGGGTTTGTGGAATGACCATTTGCCTTTTATTTATTTCAACTTTCAGTATATTTTATTTTAATAAAATGGCTTCAAAGTTGTCTTTGTTGTGGTTTTGAACAGGACAAGGCTGTCTGGATGAAAATTGTAGTTGAACTCAGAAATAAAAGTTCGGCCCGGATAAAAACCAGAAAACTATGTCTTTCACAGAAACCTTTCTTGCTTTCTTGGCTTGCTTGTTAAAGTATTCCCTTTCTTTATTCTTCAGGAACAAGGGATTTCTGACCACCAAAGGTGTGAAACCTCTTAGGAAGTGGCATTGGCAGATTAGGCATTTTGGTGTTGGCAAGGTTAATTTGAAGATCTAATAATATTACGTGGTTTTTTTTAGCAGGTAGCTTTCTATTCTATTAAACACTAAAAATAATTCTGGAGGAGAAACTAATTACAAATATAAAACCTTTCTGTATTGTGACTTTGTAGATGAAATTCCAAATTGTTTGCTTTAAAATCGAAGTGTTATACTGTGGTGTGGCAAATAAGCTAATCCTGGATTTGTGGATGCCATTCTGGTGGAATGCAAACTCAGAAAAGTTCTGCCAAGATGGAAAGGCTTCAGATATGGACTGAGCAATGAACTGGCCAGAAGTTTATTTTCTGAGAACCAGCTTGCTAAGTTTGGAGAAACTAAGCATCAAAAATTGGCCATGACGTTGTTAACATTCTTTAAAAATATTAGGCTTAAATGGTATTAGATCTGCATTGATGAAAGGCGTACACATATGAAATCACAGATGATTGAAGTATTTCTTTGTAACATCCCAACACAATGTTGATCTTTGATCTTTTGATTTGAGAAATGAAGGAAGAAGCACTGTTAATGGCAATTCATTTCCTTTACAATTAGGTTGTATAAAGATTTTTTCTAAAATGAAGGGTCTAATTGCACGCATATATGCATACATTTATACATGCATATACAAATACATGTATATGCATATATAGTTAGTGGTTTGGTCCCTTTTTCTTTGTTTAAAATCCCAGAGGTATATTTACAAGCATATGAAAAGCTTTCTTAGCATGCTATTAGGTATGAATTTAGGCTTGTGGGTTGTAGTCCTGAATTTCTGGATATTTAAATGTAAGTAACTAAGTGTGGTTTATTTTAAAGGCAGTAATAAAAAAAAAATATGTTTTGTTGTGAGGATATATAAGTGGGCATATAAAAGTGAAAGGGCCTCGATTCAGGGGCAGCTGGGTGGCACAGTGGCTAGAGCACTAGCCCTGAAGTCATGAGGACCTGAGTTCATATCCTGCTTCAGAGACTTACTAGCTGTGTGACTCTGGGCAAGTCACTTTACCCTGATTGCCTCCCAAAAAAGGAAAAAATAAAAGGACCTGGGTTCAAATCCCAGCTCTGCTATATACTATCTATGTCACCTTAGGTAAAGCACTTTTCTAAGCATCAGTTTCCGCCTCTAAAATGAGATATTAGACTTAATGATCTCTAAGGTCCCTTTTAGTTTGAAATCTATGATCCTATGAACTCCCCATGTCAACTGATTTTACTTTTGGATACGTATGATTGTTAAGAAATTTTTCTTTACGTGGAACAGAAATCTGCCTCCATGCAATGTCCATTTCTTCTAGTTTTGGCCTTTGAGACAAAACATAATAAGCCTAATAGCTCTTCCACATGACACTTCAAGTACTTGAAGATTGCTATCATGTTCGCCTTAAGTTTTCTCTTCTACACACTAAATACATCCAGTGTTTTCAATTAATGATTATCTGACATATCCTCCTATCCTTTCACCAATTACTGTTTTCTTATTCTGATCACTTATCTTAACTGTGTTCCTCAAATGCAGTGGCAAGAAGAGAATACCGTACTCCAGAGGTGGTGTGACCAAGGTAGAACATAACTTCTGGGGCAGCTAGGTGGTGCAGCGGAGAGAGCACCTGCCCTGACGTCAGGAGGACCTGAGTTCAAATCCGGCCTCAGCCTAAACACTTGACACTTACTAGCTGTGTGACCCTGGGCAAGTCATTTAACCCCAATTGCCTAAAAGAAAAAAAAAAGAACATAACTTCTTTGTGTCATACTTATATTACTGTTTTGTTGTTGAGTCATTTAAATCATGTCCAACTTTTTGTGACCCCATTTGGGGTTTTCCTGGAAAAGATACTAGGGTGCTTTGCCATTCCTTCTCCAGCTTATTTTACAGATTAAGAAATTGAGGCAAACAGGGTTAAGTGACTTAGACCAGGTCACACAGCTAGTAAGTGTCTAAGGCTGGATTGGAACTCAGGGCCTCTTGACTCTATTCCAGGCCCAGTGCTCTATCCACTATGCCACCTAGCTGCATAATCTTACAGTCCACTAGAACCTCCAGATCATTTTCAAAAATAACAGAGCTGAGACACAATGCCCCTATCTTATGCTTCTGAAGTCGCTTTTTGGAAATAAAGAGAATATTCATCCTTATTGAATTTAATTTTACTTGATTTGTCACATTTTTGTCGACTATTGAGATCCTTTTGGATCCTGATTTTGTCATCCAATGTGCTGTCGTTCCCAATTTAAAACCATTTGTTGATTTAATAAGAATGATTTCTATGACTTCACTTTAGTTGTCAAAATCATAGTCAAATGGATGGGACCAAGGATAGATCTCTGGGGCATTCCAGTATAGACCTTCTCCCAAAGTAACATTAACCAGAAATGATCACTCCATGGATCTAGTAATTCAACCTATTCTAGGAGGCTTTGGATGGAGGAGTTTTGACTTTGTTGTCTTCTTCTGGTTGTATGTTTTGATCTTTTTTATTACCAAAGTAAGATTCTATGGCCTGAGGTTTTTTTTTTTTCACTGTTTGCTCATGTTCCCAGCCAATTACTTGACTTTTAAACGCTTTGTTAAGGTAGGGGTCTGCTTCCAGTGTGGAGGATGTAGTGTCCCAAGCTTTGGGGATTTTGTGCAGCTGTTTTCAGAGATACTTCTAGGGACCTGTAAATTTTCAGTTCTTTCAGGACAGTATGGTCAAAGGTAAGGTGTTTGCTTTTTTCTTGGCCTGTGCTCTGGTCTGTGAGTGACCACAAGCACTCTTTTCTGCCTTGAAACTGTGAAGAGGATTCCTTCTTTACTGCTGCCACAAGCTCCATGATACCAGGGCTCCTCCTTACCCCAAGACTACCACTTAGGACTGCAACCCAGATCCAAGCATGGCAAAACAAGAGAATCTTGCCTCAGCACCAGCAAAGAGATCCCTGCAATCACCCTCTGATCAGCCACTTGATCCCCCTACCACCTATGGGCTGAGAGCTCTGGAAGCAACTGCCACCCCAGGGCTGTGACAGGACTGGGGCTGGACCACACTCTTCTCTCACTGAAGTCCAACAGACCTTTCCTACTGACCTTCTAAGTTGTCTTTGGTGTTTGTGGGTTGAGAAGTCTGGAAACCACTGCAGCTGCTAGTGATGCAGTCCCCTGAAGTCTGCTTTGGGTTCGCTAAAGCCTGGTCTTTGCCTGCATGGCCCATGCTGAACTGTATTCTTCTCCCAGTCCAGCACAACAGACCTTTCCCATCAACCATCCAGGTTGTCTTGGGCTGGAAATTTGTTTCACTCTGTCTTCTGGGGGGTTCTACTGCTCTAGAATTTGTTTAGAGCCATTTTTTACAGATATTTGGAGGGGTTTGGGGGAGAGCTCAAGCAAGTCACAGCTTTTACTCCACCATCTTGGTTCTGCCCCCAACCTATTCTAAATATAATCTAACTGCCATCTAGGCCATAGCTCTAAGGACAGTATGAGAAACTGTCAAATATTTTGCTGACATTTATGTATGGTTACTGTCAGTAGTCATTCTTTCTTTCTTTCTTTCTTTCTTTCTTTCTTTCTTTCTTTCTTTCTTTCTTTCTTTCTTTCTTTCTTTCTTTCTTTCTTCCTTCCTTCCTTCCTTCCTTCCTTCCTTCCTTCCTTCCTTTTTCTTTCTTTCTTTCTTTCTTTCTTTCTTTCTTTCTTTCTTTCTTCCTTTCTTTCTTTCTTTCTTTCTTTCTTTATTTCTTTCTTTCTTTCTTGCTGAGGTGATAGGGGTTAAGTGACTTGCCCAAGGTCACACAGGTAGTAAGTGTTAAGTGTCTGAGGCTGGATTTGAGCTCAGGTCCTCCTGACTCCAAGGCCAGAGCTCTATTCACTTACTATCAGTATTCTTCTGATCAAACAGTTTATTATTCTATCAGAAAGGATTATGAAGTTAACTGGTTATGACTCTTTCCCAGATGAAGCCACAGTGGCTTTTAGTGATCATTAAATCTCTTTCAAAGCATTCAAAAAATACCTTTTTAATAACATGTCCTAGAAATTTACCAGTAATAGAAGACAAGCTCACTGACCCTAAAATTTGCATACTCTATCCTCTTCCCTTTTTTGAAAATTGAGAGAACATTTAGCCTTCTTTAATCCCGAAACTTATCTTTGTCAGATAACTTACCTGACAACAGTTCAATTTTTCAAAGCCCTCTCCAGTTTAAAATATTGATGATCAAATTTACTGATGATACAAGAATGGACAAAATGGCTAATATGTGGAATAGCAGAATTAAACTTCAAAATAGTCTTCAAAGGTTTGAATGGTGGACAGAAACTAAGATGAAACTTAATAGGGAAGAGAGTGTGTGTTTCAAAATTCCTTTCTACATATATCCATGGCTCATAAAAGAGTGGGTTCAAGAGATGATATTTATTCCCCATTTTGATTTCATGGACTAAATACAGAAAGCAGCTTCCTAGTAATCACTAGCTTAATGAGATTATAACAGCCACAGTCTTCAATGACCTTGGATTTTTTCCCTTTTCTTTATAACTCCCAACCTTCATATGTTCCCCCAGGATCCCTGGTTGTGATTGTAACTTATCGTGGTCCTTGTAGGCACATAGAAGTCATGACAGCTGTCAAATCTTCTGGCTGGAGCTGGCCATCTTTTTCTGAGTCTTTTTTCCAGTGCTTGGCACAATGCCTAGCACAGAGTAGGCACTTATTAAATGTTTATTGATTTACTGATTGAGTCTTTCCATGTGGCTCCTGGCTACAATGGCTACTCCTATTGCTCCCCTGAGAGTCTGAATAGAGAGAAAGCTTTTTGGTTTTTTCTTATCAGACAAAATTTTGAAATTTAATGTTATAGGTCTTCCATAGAATTTTAAAACTATAAGTTACCTTAGAGATTGCCTAGTCTAGCACCCTAATTTTATTTCTTATATTTAAGGAATATTAATTATACTTAGGAATTTGAAGTCCAGAGGTTAAATAATTCATCCAAGGCCACACTGTTGACAGAACTAGGACTGGATCTTAGGTTTTATAACTTTCAAAAAATATCCTTTCCTTGATGTCTCATTTTTTTTCAAGCAAGTAGGTAAAGAGCCTTTAGCTTGTAAGTCAGAAGAGGATTAAATAGGTAAAGATCGATGGTTTAAGTGGTAAAGGGGTAAATATGAACATATGACATATCTTTCATCTCTGATTTTATGGCAGATGCTACTTGGTCTTTTCAGAGACTATATTGACTATGAAGCATAGATGGGGAAATTTATCCATTAAAAGTTATCCAATCAACCAACAGTTGTGAAGTTAATACATCCAGCTAAGTTGGAAAGAGTGGCTAATAAAAAAAAAGGATAGAGGAGCTTCTATTGTTACCCATCTTACAGGAATGACTTTAATAATAATACTGTTGGGGAGAAGAATCAAGAACTAAACTGAGAATGCTTAGTGTAGACACATTTGTCACATATAGCCTATGATGAATCTATCTAGTTATAGAGAATACAGGAACATCTCATATAATCACCAAATGAAATTAATATTTCAGTCAGTCCTATCTAATGAGCTGCACTTATATAACTTATGTTCTCAGAGCTTTGCCTTAAAAAATGTGCTGTTTTTCATAATAATTTGTACCAGAAGATGTTTTCTAGGGCATGTGGCTTGAATTATTTTGAAGTATTGGGCATGATGCTTTAAAGATCCATGTACATTATTTCTTGGATCCCCTTGTCACTAAGATGATGCATTTGAGAGTTGGGTGTCAGGGATCAAGGTGGCAGATGGTAACTATGAAGCATGAAGGTGCTGGCATATACAGAAATTGAAGTGTGACTTCAGTTTCCAAAGAGAAAAGGGAGGCAGGAGATGAAGATTGATAAAGGAGGAAAAAAGACAGGAGAGGTAAAGCAAATCAAATATTTTTTATGCTTCTTACTCATTTTATTAGCATGACTGTTCTTTCAACTCTGAATATGTGGGCCTATGTTTATTTTAATGAGAATATATCACTTATACCTTTTCTAAAGTGTTACTCTGATACTTGATCATGGTGTGGAGGCATACATGGGTTTTTCAAGACTAGCTCTGTAGAGTACACATCCTGGCAGGTCCTACCAAACTAAAAAGGCTCCAAGTACAGCCCAGTGATGGACTGTAGGCATTTGGTCTGAGAATTAGCTTAGCTAACTTCACAATGAGAGGCTCCTACTACATTAGCCCATGAAAACCTATACCCAAGGCCTGAAACATTTGCATTCCGTGTCAGTGTAAGCTGTATCAAGCCCAAGGAAAACATAAGCCTTTTGTAGTATTGTTGTTGGTCTATCCCACATAATTCTAAGAATACCTCTAGTATTTTAGCATTGAAAATTTCAAAGTACTCTAAATATTATTCAGGCAACTATTAACTGTTGCTCAGCAAAGAGTGCTGGAAAAGATAAATGAAAACTATTTTTACCAAGAAATATGAAGAAAGGTTAACTGAAAACATGGACTATTCACCCTGAATGAATAATAAAGGGATAATTGAAAAATCTGTCAATTGCTATAATTTTCTTACTCAGGGATTTTCCAGTCTTATATTAACAAAGAATATTAAATTTTGTTGTTACTAGGAGCTGAGAATTCCTAGGTATTTTTTTGAAGACAAAGAAATGTGATTAAAGGTCTTCGTCTAAAGAAGATTTGCACAGAATAAAAGGTCATGGATATTACTTACATTCCTTCTGACTTATCCAGTTGTCTAAAATTTGGGAATAAATCCTGCCCACCTACCTCTAGACCACTTACTATCCGATTGATAATGTACTCATTCATGACAGGAGCCATGTTTATCACTATCTTTGGAAACCTTGCTATAATAATTTCCATATCCCATTTCAAACAACTTCACTCTCCTACCAACTTCCTGATTCTCTCCATGGCAACCACTGACTTTCTGCTGGGATTTGTCATTATGCCTTACAGCATGGTAAGGTCAGTGGAGAGCTGTTGGTATTTTGGAGATGGTTTTTGCAAATTCCACGCAAGCTTTGACATGATGTTGAGCCTGACTTCCATTTTCCATCTCTGTTCTATTGCAATTGACCGGTCTTATGCTGTGTGCTACCCTTTGCACTATACCACCAAGATGACCACATCTACAATAAAAAGACCGCTGGCTTTTTGCTGGTCAGCACCAGCCATCTTCTCCTTTGGTTTGGTCTTATCAGAGGCTAATGTCTCAGGCATGCAGACCTATGAGATTCTTGTTGCTTGCTTTAAATTCTGTGCTCTCGCTTTCAACAAATTCTGGGGAACCATACTCTTTACTACCTGTTTCTTCACTCCTGGCTCCATTATGATTGGTATCTACGGGAAAATTTTTATAGTCTCCAAACGACATGCTAGAGTAATTAGCAATATGCCTAAAAATACAAAAGAAGATGACAGAAAAAATATATCTAAGAAAAAAGACAGGAAGGCAGCTAAGACTCTGGGCATCGGAATGGGGGTGTTTCTCGCTTGCTGGTTACCATGCTTCATTGCTGTTTTGGTTGATCCATATTTAGGCTATTCTACTTCTATAGTAGTGCTTGGTCTTTTGGTGTGGCTTGGGTATTTCAATTCTACCTGCAATCCATTAATTCATGGCTCTTTTTACCCTTGGTTTAGGAATGCACTTAAGTACATTTTGTCAGGCAAAATCTTCAGCTCACAGTCGGGTACAGCAAACCTGTTCCCTGAAACCCATTAAAAATTGTACCAACAGAGTGAATGAGAAATGAAATTTGAGGCTGTTAGTATTCTGACCTTCAAATAGCCTATTACAATTCAGACAAATAATACATGATATGGTCAAGTGTTTCACATACTACCTTCAATCATTGCTTCAACTAAAATTTATGAAGCTATTACTATGTCCTCAGGACTGAGTTCAAAAAATGTATAAGGAGAGTGTTGTTGAGAAGATATTTGGAATACAATCCTTAGTTGGAGTGACAAAATAATATCCACCAATTTGGAGTCATACTTGAGTCTTACCTCTCCTTTACCACCTTTCTCCAATATCTAAGCAGTTGCCAAGTCTTGATTCTACCTCTATAACATTTCTCCAATCTGTTCCCTTTTCTCTATTCAGTGTCCACTCTAGCTTAGACCTTTGTCATCTCTCACCTATAGTATTGTGGTAGTTAATTATCTTTCTGTGCCAGCCTTTCCTCTCTCCAATACATCCTCCTCATAGTTGCTGAATTTATAACCCTAGTTTCTCTTATAATTCAGATTTCTCAAAAATCTTTGTTGTTTCTGGGATATAATACAATGTGATCAGTCTGACAGGCTTTCCTGCCTGGTTCCTATCTACCAAGCTGGTTTTATTTCATATTGCTCCCTTTCCTATAATCATTATTCTAGTTAAACTGTTCTGCTGGCTGTTTTTCATATATAACACTCCATCTTCTATATCTATATCCTTGCACAGGTGGTCTTTGTTGTCTCACTGTTCATCTCTACCTTTTGGAATCTCTAATTTCCTTCAAAGCATAACTCAAGCCTATGTGAGCCTCTCCTGATTTCTCCCAGCTGCTGATGCTTTTTGTCTTTTGAAATTATTTTGTATTGCTTTGCACATTTTAAAATTTACTTATATGTGTACATATTATATTACTCTAGTGGAATGTAAGCTCCTTGAGGGCAAGGATTACTTCCTTTGAGTTTTTGTATCCCTAGAGTGTTGCTTATAAGAGTTGCTTAGTAAATGATTGTTAAATGGTTGAGTTTAAAAAAGTAATGGATAATTGAGTTTTAAATTGTATTGTTGAGGCATGGTCTAGCTATAGGAATTTTCAGAATGAAAGTTCATCTTGGGCTGGGATGGACAAGGAAGACTTCATGAAGGACATGAATCAAACTTGGGTATTTAAAATTTTATCAATTTTATTTATTATTTATTTGACTCCTGAAAATTATATATTTTATAGAGCTTTGCAACATAGTAACAAAATTACGTGGAGAAGAAAAGAGCTAGAATAACAAGAGAAATAATGAAAAGGTAGGAATTAAGGGTAGATATTACTTCCAGAACTCAAAACTATATTATAAAGAAATAAATATGAAAACAATTTGATATTGGTTAAAAGGTAAGAGGTGAATTTTTAGCCAAACAAAAGATAGAGGCAATTACAAAAAATAAAATATGATTTTGATTATATAAAATTGAAAATTTTTGTATGAACTAGTTAATTCAACTAAAATAAGAAAGAATGTGTTCAAGTGGGGAATATCTTTGTATCAAACAGCTCTAATAAGGGTCTAATAATATAGACAACTAATAGAAATACATGAGCCATCCTATAATAAGTAAGTGGTCAAAGGATATGAACAGTTATCAAAAGGAGAATTGCAAAACTATTAACAGTCATATGAAAAAAAATGCTCAGATCACTACTGACATGAAAAATACAAATCAAAATAACCCTGAAGTTTCATCTTGCACTCAGAAAATTGACAAAAGTGACAAAGGATAGTAATAGAGTTGGTGGGATTGAGGAAAGACAAATATATTTACACACTGACAATGGAGCTATAAAGTGAAAGCAGTTTGGAATTATGTGAAGAGAATGACAAAAATATCCATACCCTTTAATCTAGAGATTCTGGTCATATATGCTTTGAGATGGTCAATGAAAAAGAAAACCTTAATATGCACCAATTATTTGTGGCAAAACTTCATATGTTAGCAAAGAACTGGAAACAAAATAGATGTACATTGATTGGGGAATGGCTATACAAATTGGGGGACATGAACATAATGCAATATTACTATGCTGACAGAAACAATGAATACAAAGAATTTTGGGAAGACACAGAAACTGAAGAAAAGTGAAATGAACAGAACCAGTAAATGATTATAACAATACAAATGAAAGGACTCCTTATCTATGCTATAAGTTGTACTTCCTCTACAACACCCACTTTGTTCCACTCCTAATCCCCATTCCCTCATTTCTCAGCTTCCTATTATATGCTTTCTTCCCTCATTAAAATATAAGCTCCCTGAGGATAATAGCTATCTTTCTGCTTATATTTGTATACTCATTACTTAGCATAATGCCTGCCACATAATATGTGCTGAGTCTGAGAACAATAAAATAGCAATATAGTCAAAACTGATTGCTATGAAATCATGATGCCCAACTTGATTACAAAGAAGAGGTATGAGAACACACCCCTCTTCACTTCTTTGCCAAAGTGCTGGACTATAGATGTGAAACTCTGAACAAAATATCAGCCTTTTGATGTATTGTTTAGTTATGTTCAATTTGCTTTTTTTTTACTCTTTTTTTATATAAATAATGGATTTCTTAGAGGTTATAGAAAGATGGAAATATAGGTGATTGAAAAACAAAAGATATCAACTCCAAATTTATTTTTTTAAGAAAGAAAATGATAATGACAATAATTAGTATAGCATTATATAGCTTTCTCTCTCTCCCTCCTTCTCTTATACATACACACAGGCATACACATACACCCCAAATTGATGGCATTCCAAAAATAATTTATAGTTGATTGATTGTTTGGATCCTAAAGGAAACTTCTTCACAGAAACAGTGTTACAAATGGTGATTAGGTTTCCAGATAAACCCATTTAACCATAATGTAGTTGAACTATAACATTTATAGTATCACATTTGATCCTAGAAACATGGTAGACACAGGAAAATGATAAAGGTAAAGAGGTGATTATGCCTTCTTTCCTGAGAAAAGAATCAGTCCTTCACAAAAATATAAAATAGATGACTTGTCTTTAGCATCCTTCACCCTGCCTTATTTCCTTTTTTCTAGTTCTTTTTTTTCCAGACTTCCCAGATTCCCCAGTGTATCATGTTTCAATCTCCCTGCTTTGCTGCCTCACCATACACACACACACACACACAACACACACACACACACACACACATGTATATATGTATATATGTATGTGTATGTATGTGTATATATGTATGTATGTGTATATATGTATGTATGTATGTATATGTGTGTGTATATGTATATATATATATATATATATATATATATATATATATATATATATATATATATATATATATATATATATATATATGTATATATATATATATACTGCCAACCCTTATTATCTGCCAACATGCTCATTGTTCCAAAATTACCTGCTTTTTCTTCTCTGTATATAGGAACAATTCTTTTAAAGGGTTGAGGCACTGATAACCCATGAACACTGCCAAGGTATAAACAGTTCATACTTTAAGTAAGTGGACCATTCCACAGACCTCTATGTAAAGTGATTTTTATGTGATACAAATTTGCCTCTACCTACCCACTTCATTTAGCCTATATAACAAAATGTGCATTAGGGGTGTGGCACCCTCCCCATCTGGAAAATCAGTGTAAATTTTTTGGCTCTCCCTTTGTCCCAGAGAAGTCTGAATCACTATGGTATTAAAAGATAAAACATGTTTATATTATATACTATTATATATATATACATATATATGTATATATATATATATACATATATATATATATTTATATATATACATATATATATGTATATATATATATATATACATATATATATATATATAAAATGAATTTTTTTCTGTGTTGTCTGCAGGCCTTCATATATCATCTGCAGCTTCTACAAAACTCCCAAAAAATTCCCACTTAATTTCTTAGGTTGCTCATAATATACTGAAACTGCTATGGGAAAAGTTGTGATGTGGAAGGGATAACTGTAATACCTTTATACAGGTCATAAAAATATACTGAAATACAGACACATAGATACTATAACATGATCATAAAGCAGAATTATTAAATGAAAGGTAAAGTTATTGATAAAGTATGCATTGTACTGTATAATAAAATTAACATAAGTGTGCAAAATGCTGTTCTGTCCTGACCCATTACACCTAGACATTACCACTGGTGGTTGGCTGTGCAACTTTCTTTTTATGAACCTTTCAAAAGACACTTAGAAAGTGGCTCTCTTTTCTCTTGTATATCTGACAACAGCAAGCAATATTATTCTGAACTAGTTTTTGAGCTTTTAAAAATCTTGAAGTATTTGGATCCATCTTTCCAATACAAGAAAAAAGCTCACTCAAATGATGAAATGTTTCCCTTTCTTCTTCTGCAATCTTTGTAGCTAGTTAGAAACCCTTACAAGGATTTCTTTAATTTTTTATGTAAAGTTGAATTCGCATAATGTAAAATTACATAAAGTTATAACTATATTTGCATTCAACTGGGAAGATTCTTGCTTTTGTGGAACTTCAAGAGTAACAGAATAAAATGATTTTCAAGTAGATGGGGATTGGAATTTAAGATATTGTTATGTAAAATGGTTCCCACTAGATAGACCAGCCCTGCTTGAGAATCTGTCTTCTTGAGGTTAGCTCCTTTAAACTATTAGTACTTAATGTACTTTCTCTCTTTTATCTGCTTCTGAAATCAATTTTCACTTTTTTCCATATCATTGCCCAAGGCAAGGGCACCCAGATCTCCAAAGGTATGGTTGAAGGAAGACCCATTTGTATACATTATATGTATGAGTTATTTTTAGCCAATCCCCTCCTTCACATATACACAGATTTTAAGGATTTGTAAGCTCACTGATGTGGGAACTCCATCTACTGATACAGACAACAGCCCCTCTATAATTCAGCATATGATCTAGAATTGTAATGGACAAAAAGATTCATTCCTAAGGGTCATCCTTCTGATAATGAGTCTTCTGAACTTAGCAAGTTCTGTCCTTAGACAAAAAGTGAAACACTGGGTCTGTACTTGAAATTTTTCTGACTTGGTAGGACCTATCAAACTTGTGTTGCATTGGCATAGCCTTTGAGAGTTTAAGGTCACCCCCAAATCACAATGCGGTATCCAGGAAGCAGTGAAACATGATTGGTGAAGCAAGTGTATTTATATATAAATGTATAACTTTTTACATGCTATGCTCACAATAGCATTGCATCTGTTTTCATATTAAAATGTTCACTATGCTTTCAAGAATTAGAAATTGCCAGTGGTTGATCCAAAAATAATGATTAACTCATTGAAGGCTTTTCTTTTGTCAGAGGAGTAAGGACACAGAACACTTACCTACTTTCTTCAAGCATCTTTGACTTCATGACTCAGAGCTAACTTTTATTTATTTAATTTTTTTGTTAGGCAATTGGGGTTAAGTGCCTTGCCCAGGGTCACACAACTAGTAAGTGTCAAGTGTTTGGTCTGAGGCAGGATTTGAACTCAGGTCCTCCTGACTTCAGGGCCAGTGCTCTGTCCACTGCACCACCTAGCTGCCCCGCAGAGCTGACTTTTATAAACTACTAGAATTCTAGAGGACCCAAGAGAGTAAGGAAATAAGAAAGTCTCCTCTAACTCATGACTTAAGATCCATAAACACGTACAGAGGTACAAGTTATCAATTCATAGGATTCTAAATTCTCTAAGGGTAAGGAATCAATTTTCTGCTTGTCTTATCACCACCTACCACCAAGCACAGTGCTGGCCACATAATGGGAGACTAATCAACTTCGAAGTGCTATGTTAATGCAAATTATTGTTATTAATGGATATTTATTGAGCACTTATAAATAGTAGAGGAATACAGTATCTAAAAAAAATTAAAGCCATAAGAAAAAAACGAGCATTTTTTATTGGGGTGGTGGTAGGACTCATTTTATACCCTTTAGAAATGGAGTGTCTTTTCTGGTTAAAGAACATAAAAATATGTTTCTATATACTTTGCTTTGCTCATGAAATTATCATGGATGGTATCTTAAGTTTAAAAATATAGTTTATACTTGTATAGGATTTTTTAAAATGTATCTAGATCTAAAGGTAACAGTCACAAGAAACCACTTTCCAACTTCAAATTCAAAAGCCCTTAGGTATACCCTTTTCCTGCCCTGAATTTTTTGAGTAAACAGGGCAAAGAAACAATGTGTTTCCAATCTCTAAAGAAATAAATTGCTGTTACTCTGCCAATATCTAATCCACTCCATATCTTTTGGGGAAGCAAAGGCAAGATATCAATATGGACTAGTTCAGCAGCAAAACTGCCTTATCCTCTTTCTAGGTTTAGAAATGCAGCCTCTAGATGCTCAGAACCAGCTCTGATTGGGTTTCAGTCCCCTTTCTTTCAAGCTAGGCGCAGCCATTGATTTTGTGCCCCCATGTCAATTCTGCTATTATCTCTCCACATTACATTCTCATGGTTGGACAAAAACAGTGCCTATAGCTTTTTCAGGGTTGGAAGAATGATAGAGGATATACCACAGAAGAGACTCTGAAATAAAGGGATGCCATTGATGACACGCATGGTCATCTCTATGTTTCTATCTTCCCCTCACCTTCAAAAATATATCCATTTCATCTTCCTTAGGATTATTTCATTATCTTTAGCTAGCTTGCTAGTCTGATTGTTAAGTTTTTGGTGTGAGTATTTACAACTTGGAAATCAATCTACAAATTAGGGCTTGATTTTTTGACAATTGTCTAAACTCAAGAAAATGTTAATAATGCAGATTAAACCTAAAAGTGTTTGCATGCATCACCCCCAACCCCACTTTCAAAGCTGTGTTGTTAAACACTTACCACAACAACTACATATTTCTCTATAAGCATTGCTTGTAGTAAGCAGGAGAGCAATGGAGGGATCTAGAATAAAGTCATCACCAGACTGGTGACTGCAGGCAAATAATTATAGCAACAGACATTCACATAGCCCTTGAAGGTTTATAAAGTGCTTTACATTCATTTTCTTATTTGATCCTCCTAACATCCCTGGACAAAATTCTAAGATGAGTACCCTCTCCATTTTAAAGTGCTATTTTTCAAGGCAAAACTCATGGCTCAGATTTATTGATAGTCTTATTTACCTTCAGTTTTCTCTATTCTTAGAAGATTCAATGAAATTTGTTTTAACTGAGTAATGAGTTTGAAATGTGAAATAGTTTTTTTAAAATAAATATTGACAATTAAAAATAAACATTGTTTCTCCAAAGCATCCAGATATTTAAGGCTATCCAAACTTAATTAGATTGGATACCTAGTAAAAGCAGAATTTGAGCGATTGAAATTTTTATTTCTTCATCAATTTTTCTTCATTAATCATATTAATGCATTATCTTTATTCTGTTACCATTTAATGGAAACTTTAAGCCATTAAGTAGAGTATTGAAATTAGTGTAAAGTAGTGGTATATCATCAAATAGTACCTTACACACCTGAAGCACTAATACCTTTCCCAAATGACTTAGAATGAATAGCTAACATTTACATTGCACATTAAGATTTGCAACATGCTTTACATATACATTGTCCCAAAAGTCTTAGTGCAGTTTAAAGTTATTAAGGCTTAAGCATCAAATGCTTCTAAAGCTCAAAGCTTCCTTAAGCTATTAAGGCTTAAAAATACATTAAAACTTTTGGGATGCCTATATTACTTCATTTGATTTAGAAGAATTTGATTTTGCTGGTATTGTGTTGAGAACATTTGATGACTGATGCAATTTTTCCATTTTTGTCGTGGATGTTTGGCATTGTGTAGGTGTGACCAGTTTTCCTATTTTATAAAGTAGGAACACAGGGATTTGATTTTACTTGGAAGGCTGCTTTGCATAATGGATAGAATGCCATCTTGGAGTCAGGAAGACCTGGGTTCAAGACCTACCTATGCTATCTACTGAATATATGGCTCTGGCCAAGTAAGACATCATCTCAAGGATCTAGACAATTCTCTAAGATTATAAGTTAGAGAAGAGTTGCCAATTTGCATTAGGAAAGAGTACTACCTCATTGGGAATTCCGTACATGGTTGCAATCACAGATTTATTAAAAAAAAATCAAGAAAGAAACAGGTAGCACAGAGAGGCTGGTGTGCTAAAAATGGAGTAAGAAAGTCATGCATTCAAATTTTGCCTCTGATATTTGTTAGCTATGTGAATAAGAGTAGGTCATTTAACCTCTCTGACCTTCAATGACCTTTCTAGTAAAAAGGGGATAATATCTGTGGTGCTTAACTTCTAGAGTTGTTATGAGAATCAAATGAGATAATGGTATTATATAAATGTCAGTTGTTAATATTAACTTAAAGCATTGGTCTATTCATGGTAGTACAAAGGAAATAATTTAATGAGCCAAATTTGCTGATTTATTTCTTTTTTTTAAAAATAACTTTTTATTAAGCCCTGCCCCAGGTGCTTGGAGACATTGCAAAGGTAAATAAAATGGATCCTTCAATGTTTCATTAAGTATTCCCTCATTTGGTGCCAACTGGAATAAAGCATGATGTTGATATGCTTGCCTTTTTTCTTTTGTGCGTAAGTCCTGGAGCTTATGTCTTCCCCTTCTGTTGTCAATGTAAAGACACTGCTTGGCTGTATTCACAGAAGTGGCTCTTCAGGGAGTTGGAGAAATCTCTCCACTTAGGGCACCTTGAGAATTGTTAAAGAATGAATCTGTCAGAGGTAAGCCAGGAGAGAGGAGGAGACTCCCCAGAGACCCCACCAGGAAGAGGCATTTGAGTGGTATCTAGACTGAATATAATAACCTGTTTAGAAGGGGCCCATCCACCATAAATCAGGGCCAGCAGGTGGGCCAGTGACATCATGAGGCCTCTCCCAAGGTAAGCAGGATGGAAAACAGTGGAGTGAGACATTCTTTTCAATGGTAAGGCATGACTTTATTTAATACAAGTAGTATTACAAGTGAACTCCAACTTCTAAATCATTGTGACTATGAGCATATTTAAATGGCAGAGCAAAATAGTCACAAAACCAGGAAGACTACTACACTGAGGGATTTATTTATACAATTAGCACAGAAAGGAAACAGGTAAATTCAGTTTAAACACGCAGAAATTAATACATTATTTAAATTTTATTTTATTTTCAGTTACAAATTCTCTCTCTTCTACTTCCACCTTCCCCACCACAATAAAAAAGCAAGAAAAACAAATTAATGGATGCATTTAAAAAAGCAATTGGGAAAATTAAGTATCATACAATTCCATCAACACATCCAGCAAATGTTTAGCATGTATAACTATTTAATAAAATGAGAGAATATTTGAAAAAAATGCTTTACAAACTTAACACTATTTTTAAAGCTAGCTATTATTATTACTACTAATAAATGTGGTTATATAAATCATTAGGATGCACACACACACACACACACACACACACACATACACACCATTAACTGAAATACAAAAAATATTCAATGAATTTGAAGTCACATAACTCTTTCTTCCTGACAGAACTTCTTTTTCCTATGACAGTATCACTTTAGAAGTCAAATCCTTTTGTTGGTTTCTTCACATACAATCATGATGAGATAATAATGGGGTATGGGAGAAGAAAGATTAGTAAGGAAAATGACAGCCTGATTTCTCACATTTCATTTGGATCACATTATTGAATTACGGCATTTAATTTTCATTATTTTAGTTGAGGAAAATAGTAGAAAGGGCATTGGATTTGGAAGTGGAAGATCAGAGACCTAGAATTCATCTCAGAGGCCATGTAAGTGAACTCTTTTATTTGCAGCTGAGGAGACTGAAGCCAAGGAAGATTACTGCTCACCTTGATTTCGTGTAAAATTTCTATTGTATAGGGATCTTGGTTCTAGAGGTACAAATGTCAGACAAAAAACAGTTCTATAAATCCTAAGAGCTGATTATGTATGTAAGAGTTGTTATGTGTCTTCAAAATAATGGGATGCTTTTTTAGTATTTCTGTTACTAATGTACATATGTGTATTTTACTGAAATTGTAAAACCAAATTTATTAAAAGATTTGCAGAGTGCATATGTTATCTTCTATGACATTTACAACAACATTATGAGGTAGGTGCTAATATAATCCTCATTTTGTGGATAAGGAAACTGAGCCTGAGAGAAGTTGTGATTTGCCCAGGGTCATTGAACTACACAGTGTCTCAGGAGGGATTTGAACTGAGGTTTTCCTGACTTCAGATCTAGAGTTCTTACCCATTATGTCACAATAGGCACAATAGAGCAGTGACTGTAACTCATTTTTTTAGATCACCTTAATGTTTATTAAGGACTTTTCCTTGATAATAGGTAGTCCAAATTTTATTAACTCCATTTTAAAAAGGAGGAAACTGGTCTAGAGATGTTATTACTTGCTTAAGATTAAACCCAGGATTGGGATTCCAGGGCCAATATTCTTTCAACTATATAGTGCTATCTCTCATGAGGACACATGATCATGTTTATCCCCTCTTTTTTAGAGAAAGGGAATTTTCCATGTATACACACACATATGCATATATATAATATATAATATAAAGTATATAATATAATATATAATAATATACAATATAATAGAATTGTGTAGACCTAAGATGGCACACATACATATTACATATATAATACATTACATATATAGAATATATGACATTATTTTATGTCTATGTATGTACACATAAAAGAATAGTAGCATCTATGATACAAAATTTCTGTCTTTTAAGTATTTTTAATAGCTAACATTTATATAGCATTCTTAAATTTATAGTTATATTATCTCATTGAATAATCTCGACAAATCTATGAAGTAGGTGCCAGTATTATTCCCATTTCACAAATCAAGAAACTGAGGCTCAGAGAGCTGAAATTCCTTGCCTACGATCACACAGCTAGTAAGAATCAGAAGGAGGATTCTAGCTCTGGCATTCATCATTTTAAGTCCAGTATTCTATACACCTTGTTGAAATTGTTCTCTCTCATTCTATTAAGCTACCATCTTCTTTGTATAACTTTTAAGATGAAAACCTCGAAGAGCGATCCTAAAAGTTATAAAAGTCATATTTCATCAAAACAAGAACAATAATAGTTTTCAAGAAGAAACTTAAAACTCAAAGGGGAAACAGCAAATAAAACCTAAGCATCTTCTTTTGTAAGGGAAATACATTTGTTAAAAAATAGAAGCAACCTAATGTAGGAATTCATTTTGCTTGAGTATTCATGTTTGTAAACCTTTCTCATCTTGCTTTCTTAATGGAGGGGCAATTTTCAATGAAATTGAGAAAAAAATTGAGAAAAAAACCCTACTTGAATGATAGTTTCAGTAAAGTTGATAGATAAGTTTCTAGAAAAATGAATAAGGAGTTTAGGAGAAGTATTTCAGTAAAAGTAACAAAGAAGATCAGAAAAAATCAGATAGAGCTTAGCCTTCCTTCCTTCCTTTCATGAAACCTGAGCCCAGATCAGCCAGCAGGAGACAATGTGGTATGAGAGGGGAAGAGAGACAGACAGAGAGAGACAGACAGAGAGACAGAGACAGAGCTAGAGACACAGAGACAGAGAGAGAGACAGACAGAGTCAGAAAGACTTTAACACATTAGCTAAGGGCAAATTACTTAATTTTTCTGTGCTTCAGTTTCCTCAGATGTAAAATGAAGTGATTAGATTCAATGGCCTCTCAGATTAATTTCAACTCTAAATAACTGATTTATAAACTGTTCCTGAATCTCAGTTTGCTCATATGTAAATTGGGGAAAATAATGCATGTACTAGCTAGCTTGTCAGTCATGAAGACGTGGGTTCAAATCAACTCTGACAAATATTGGTTGAGTGATACTGGGCATCTTGCTTAATCTCTCAGTGTGCCATGCAAGCAATTCTTTAAGACCATAAGTTATAGAAAAGGTGCAGGTCTTCATCCGTCAAGAGAGTTTCCTTACAAGAAACTTTTTATACCAATGAAACCATGGATATGGCCAACAACAACAACGACGATGACGACAACAACACCCACAAAACAAATCCTTTAGAGCAAACTTTCTGGCAATTTGCAATGCCTTTTGCAGTTCATCCCACATCACCTCAAAATCCCTAGGTTGCCATTTAGCACTGGTAAATTGGGATAGCAGTGTGTGTGTCATGGAAAAAAATTAACTATGAAGAAAAAGTTTGAGTTTGAGCAGAAAGATGACCCTCTGTTCTACCCAGTTGAGTGCTGGGGTATGTCTTTTTTCAAAGCCATTGTCTAAGGACTCCCAGAAAGGTTTCTGGCATTTTAATTGCCATTTCATTGTGAACTGGACTTACTAAGCTTTCTATACGTATAACAATGAAGGGTGGTCTATATCACTGTAACTCCTAGGCTAGCATACGAATAGTGCTGACCACAATAGGGTGCTTTACTTCTTAGATCACTGATTCTGTCAGTTGGCAAATTGAATGCAAAGCAAATCATGAAATTATTCCTGTAATTCCCTCAGGAAATCTTCAAGGTCTAGTAGTAGACAGTGGTTGCTCATAAGGTAAAGTGTGGTCCAGTGGGTGATCTTCCCAGAAAATCAAGGAGTGAGCAAGCACTTTAGCACAGAATGCAGAACTTCCTGGGCAGATGTAAAAGAAATAGCTTTATATCAGCAAGAAACCCAGGTATATCAGTGGCTCATCTTGGAAATTTGGTGAGAGCACTCGATGAAGTGCTACCTTCTCCCCACAGAGGCATCTAACTCACAATAAGGTTTTATCTCCTTTCAAGTTGACTCAATAACAATTTTTTTTCTGAGTCTTTTCATGGTCTACTTTCAGCTGAAGTGTGGTGTTCTGGGTATGAACTTCTAACAACTGCTACTGAAGGACTCCACAGTCACCAATTCTTCTGTAGCTAGGGATGGTGAGATAGTGCTGAGTGGGTCAGGTTAAAGGTGAGGATCCACCATGATCTATGGTTGACTAGGTTCCATGTTACTAATTGATTTCTCCTTGGTCTGAGGACTTGGGAGGTGGATAGGTGTCAGCTGGTAAGTTCCCATGCAGATAGAGAGAATTATCATGGGCACCAACCTGGGAAGATAGATGTAAAATTGAATGACCAGAGACAGTCAGCAGTGTCTGTGACTTAAATAGAATCTGATATAGGGCTATAACATTATCAGAAAGGATCAATGAAAAGCAAAGTCCAGGAATGAGGCTCTCACAATTTTGTACAAAGGTAAACCACATTTGGTGTTGAGCTTGAAAAAGAAGTTTCTCAATTTACTTCCCTCCATATACATGTATGTTCTATGCCCAGGCATGCTGGTTGGTTGCGTCTTTTAGCTTCCTGTCAATCCCATTTGACTCTCCTGATTGCCACCTTTCTCATTGTTCTTGACAATGTCCAACTATATATGACGGTAGACTCCTGAAGTCATCTTATTTCAAGGTTAGTGGTCTGTACCCTAAAATAGATGAAGAATAGAGTAGTAAAATCTGCCTAAAAGGCAAGAAGAATAAATACTTCTAGACACCAAATTTGTTACCAGTGAATTTCTTAGAAATCAAGAATAAAGTTTTTGCCTATTTTATTTACTCACATTACCCTAGTTCATAAAATGAAAGTCTTAAATCTAGCTGTTAAGGAATTTAGGTAACCAACTTTATAAAAGGTATTATCTGACAGGTTTTTCCTTATTTTCTTAATAATTCAATTTTTATCTTAAAAAAAACCACTTTGCATCATTACAGTACCATATTTCTCTCAGACTTCTAAGTTTTCAAAACAAGGAGTTCCAAAGGACAAAAACATCACCAGATTTTGTCTGACTGATTTAATAGATCTTTTTAAAAATTCACTTTTAGGGGCAGCTAGGTGACACAGTGGATAGAACACTGGCACTGGAGTCAGGAGGACCTGAGTTCAAATCTGTCCTCAGACACATAACACTCACTAGCTGTGTGACTCTGGGCAAGTCACTTAAACCCAACCGCCTCACCAAAAAAAAAAAAACCAAAAACACACACACACAAAATTCACTTTTAAAAAGCTGTAGTTACCTGACCACCTTATTCCTTCATACCCTATAACTCCATAATTTTCAGAAGGCAATATCTTAAAGTTAATTGCTAGCATTGGAATCATGGGCAGCTAGGTGGTACAGTGAATAGTGTGCTGGGCCTGGAGTCAGGAAGACTTCCTGAGTTCAATTATGGCCTCAGACACAAGCTGTGTGTCCCTGGGCAAGTCACTTAACCTTGTTTGCCTCAGTTTCCTTATCTATAAAATGAACTGGAGAAGGAAATGGCAAACCAGTCCAGTATCTTTGCCAAGAAAACCCCAAATGGGGTCGTGAAGAGTCAGATACAACTGAAATAACTGAACAACAACAAGTGGAGTCATGGGCCTTCTGATAATTTTTAAGATATTGAGGTACTAATAACACATAAATTACTCTTAAAACTAAGAAACAAAGGGCTCTATCAGACTCTTTTTATGGGAAAATATAGATTTAGTATATAAACCAGGGAAGGATAAAACACAGAAGGACTATAAACCAATATCATTAATGAACATTGATTCAAAATTAAAAAAAAATTCTGTTAAACAGACTAGAGAAATTCATCCAAGAAATCATTATAACCAAGTTGGATTCATACCAGGGATTCAAGAATCATTCAGCATTACAGAAATAAACAATATGATTGATCATAATAAAAACAAAAACATCCTAACCACATGATTATCTTAGTTGCAAAAGAATCCTCTGACAAAGTACAACACTTATTTATGCTAAAATATCTGCAAAAATAGGCACTTAGGTATCTTTTTAATATAATCAAAAATATCTATCTAAAATCAAAAGAAAGCATCATATGCAATGGAGATATATTGGAAGTATTCCCAATAAATATGGGAATAAACTCTCCCTACTGTTATTTAATGTAGTTCCGGAAATGCTAACTATTGCAATAATATAAGAAAAAAATTAAAAGCATACAGGTAGGTAAAGAGAAGATAAAACTATTTGCTCTTGATACAATGGTTAAAAAACAACAACCACCACAACAACAATCCATGAATATACTGAGGCAATTTTTTCAGCAATATGACAATTTACAAAATAAACCCACAAAAATCAACAGCATTTCTATATAATAATAAAATCTAATAGGCAATAATACAAAGATGAATTCCACTCCAAATAAGTATAAAAAGCATAAAGTGCTTGGGGATCAGTCTGACAACACACACAAAATGCTTATTTCATTTCAGTTGCGAAGTTCTCCTAAAAGAAATAAAGAATAATTTAAATGACTGGAGTAATATTTGGTCTTCATGGCTGGACCATGCCAATATGATAAAAATGACAATACTAACAAAAATAATTTAGAGCTGTATTGCTGCCTCAATCAAACTATCAAAAGGATTTTTTATTGCTAAAGTGTCAAACACGCTGACCACAGGCTGCGTGCCATCTACAATACTCCCAAGTGCTTCCCAGACCAGATTAAAATGTAATTGGGAAATGTTTAACAAAATAAACAAAAATGTAATAAACATGAATAATATTAAAACTAAATAAATATGTGGTCCATGGAGATTCTTACGTATAGAGTTTGTATTTGAATTTGGCATCACTACCTTACAGAACTTGATAAAATAATAAAACAAATCATTTGAAGAAATAAAAGATCTAAGGGAAATAATGAAAAGATAGAGAGGCAAAGAGGGAATAGCACTTCTAGATGTCAATCTATATTACAAAGCAATAGTCATCAAAACAACTTAACATTGGTTTAAAAACAGAAAATTAGATTAATAGGACAGATTAAACAAAGAAGAATCAGAAGTGAGTGGAATGCAATAATACAGTGTTGCTAAACCAGAAAACAAATTACTTGGGAAAGAACTCTCTATTTGATAGAGAACTGCTGAGAAAGTTGGAAAGTACTTTGAGAGAGGTGACTTAGACCAACTTCTTGTGCCACATTCCAAAGTAAATTTTAAATTGATACGGGATCTTAATATTGAAGACCATACCATTAAAATATTTAGAAAAGAAGCAGTTCACATACCTTTTCCACCTATCAGTGAGAAATATATTAATATATTCAAACAATGGAGAGAGCCAAATACAAAAGATAAAAGAAAATTTTGATTACACAAAACTGAAAAGCTCATGCAGAAACAAAATTAATACATCTAAAATAAAAAGGAAAGCAGTTGAATGGAGGAATAGTCTTTGTATTAAATATCTTTGACAAGGTTTGTTATCCAAAATACAGACAATTAACATGAATATACATACATATGTCTATCTGTCTTTCTATTTTATTTTTATCTACTTATCTCTGTCTCTCTGTCTCTGTCTCTCTTTCTACACATACATACACACACATATTGCCAAAAGCCAATCTATAAAAAGTAACAGGCCAATGCATATGAACAACTTAATCTTAAAAGACAAATTGAAAACTATTAACAAAAAATTAAAGAAAGCTCCAAATAACTAAATAAGTGAAGAAATCAAAATAACCCTGAGGTTTTACCTTACATCCAGCAAAGATGACAAAAGATGAGGATATTCAATGTTAGAGGGGTGGTGGGAAAATAGGCACACTAATGCATTGGTTGATGAAGCTATGAATCAGTATAACTATTTTGGAAAGAAATTTGGAATTTTGTAAATACAATTATTAAAGTGCTCAATCAACTTGCCCCATAGAGTCTATTACTATCATTATGCCCAAAGAGACCACTAATAAGAAGAATATCCCCATATACAGCAAAATATTTATATCAGCACTTTTTGTAATAACAATGAGTTAGAAACAAAGCAAGTGTCTATTAATTGGGGAATGGATAGACAAGTTATAGTACATAAATGCAATGGGATATTACCGTGCTTTAAGAAAAGACAAAAGTAATGACTACAGAGAAGCATGCAAAGAATTAAATGAACTGAAGCAAAATGAAGTAAGCAGAGTCTAGAAAACAATATATACAATGATTACAACAATGTAAATCACCACAAAACAATCAAATTGGATGTTGTGAAAATACAAAAATAACCGTAGCCCCAAAGATAAGATATGAGAAGATACCTCTACCTTACTTCTTTGCAGCAAAAGAGATTCATGTCTATGATATATTGCATACATTTTCAGACTTTTTTTATGATCATTTTGATGATTTTCTCTTTTCTTTCTTTCTCTTCCTTCCTTCCTTCCTTCCTTCCTTCCTTCCTTCCTTCCTTCCTTCCTTCCTTCCTTCTTTCCTTCCTTCTTTCTTTCTTTCTTTCCTTCTTTCTTTCTTTCTTTCTTTCTTTCTTTCTTTCTTTCTTTCTTTCTTTCTTTCTTTCTTTCTTTCTTTCTTTCCTTCTTTCCTTCCTTCTTTCTTTCTTTCTTTCTTTCTTTCTTTCTTTCTTTCTTTCTTTCTTTCTTTCTTTCTTTCTTTCTTTCTTTCTTTCTTTCTTTCTTTCTTTCTTTCTTTCTTTCTTTCCTTCTTTCTTTCTTTCCTGCCAGAATTACCCAGGTAGCATAAACTGTGTGACTAATGTTGAATTTGACTGTCATTTTGGAGTTGACTATTCTGGTAGACAGTAAGGCTCAAATGGGTTTGGAAATGCCAGCAATATTCTCATCCTCTATGATTAAATTACATTTCTGTGATGTTTGCTCTCCCAACCCACTCCCACCTTGACCCTTTTCCCCTCAGAAATAGAAGACCTGCTGCAATTTTGAAAAGGAAACTATTCCTTAGGATTTGGACAATGAATTCTTCTGACCTCTGGAACCCACCAGAAGTGAAATATTGTTTTGAATTTGTTAACAATTCTTGCCCTAGACATGTAAGACCTGCAATTAGTATTTGGGTCATGTATATGGTCATAATAGGTGCCATAATGATGACGATGCTTGGAAACTTGGTGGTCATCATCTCTATCTCCCACTTCAAGCAGCTTCACTCTCCAACCAACTTCCTGATCCTCTCCATGGCAACAACAGACTTTTTGCTCGGTTGTGTGGTGATGCCCTTCAGCATGGTCAGATCCATTGAGGCTTGCTGGTATTTTGGAAGGCTCTTTTGTAGAGTACACAGTTGTTGTGACATCATGCTTTGTACCACTTCCATTTTCCATTTGTGTTTTGTCTCAGTGGACCGCTACTATGCAGTGTGTGACCCCTTACGCTATGTCACCAAAATCACCAACTCAGTGATCCAGGTCTTTTTGTTCATCAGCTGGTCCATTCCAATCTTCTTTGCCTTTGGTCTTGTATTTTCAGAGTTAAACATCATTGGTGCTGAAGAGTTTGTAGCAGCAATTGACTGTGAAGGTCTATGTGTGTTAATGTTTAACAAACTCTGGGGAGTTCTGGCCTCCTTCATTGCTTTCTTTCTCCCTGGTACAGTAATGGTTGGTATTTACATACACGTATTTTATGTAGCTAAGAAACATGCCAAGCAGATTGATACCCTTCCAAATATGAAGAATAGAGAAGCCAAAACAAAACCCTCATCTAAGAAAGAAAGCAAGGCCACCAGAACTTTGAGTATAGTCATGGGGGTTTTTGTTCTGTGTTGGCTGCCATTTTTTGTCCTCACTATCATAGATCCTTTCATTAACTTTACTACCCCTGAGGATCTATACAATGCCTTCCTCTGGTTGGGCTACTTCAATTCTACCTTCAATCCAATCATTTATGGGATGTTTTATCCTTGGTTTCGTAAGGCATTTAAAATAATTGTGACTGGAATGATCTTCCACCCAGACTCATCTACCCTCAGTTTGTTCCCTGCATGTGCTTAAGTGATACATTTTCCCATGATTTTCCCATGATTCTACTCTGGTGAAGATAACTGATGAATGTGGCAGGATAAATGTCCCTCTTCTGTCTCAATCTAGGAGTCAATAATTGTCTATCATGTGCCTTTAGACAATCATGTATAGTAGCTCAGAAATACCATAGAGTTACCAAAGAATGTCAGAACTGAAAGGACTTAGAATCCTCCAATCCAACTTCCCATTTCTTCCTCTACTTCCCCCATTTGAAGGTGAGATCCAGAGAAGAGAAGTCATGTGCCTAGGGCTGAGCTTCTAGCTAATGACAGAGTCAGATCTAGAATCTGCTACTTCTCCTGAGTCCTGACCCAGTGTTCTCTCCACTATACCAGTCATGTCACCTGTCTTCAACCAGGCTGTTCTCTTGAATAGGCTGAGTGTCTAAGTCCAATGTCTAATAATATGATGTGATTTCTCGAGTTCTGGTAAGGTCTCTCTCTACCGCTCTATGAACTCTGCCAAACTTTTATTACATAGGGCTTTCGTTCTTAAATTACATCATCTTTCTGCCTTAAATAAAATGGGGATGTTGTTCCCTATTAAAATTCAAGAGGCAGCTTATATACTTATACTTGGAGAATTTTATAAGTGTAAAGGACCTTAGATACAACTTAGCTTTAGTCCTTTATTTTTTAGATGAATGAAAAAGGGCTGAGAGAGTCTAAGTTACCTAGCTATAAATGGTAGGGTTAAGAGAAAAACTGAAGGGTTTTTTCCCCCACTAAGCCAAATTTACATCTTCATATAAATTTCTCAGAATCCTTCCTTAGAAAAAAATTTGACCTGAAAAACTTAGAGAAGGCGTAAGAACAGAAGAATCAATTTTTGCATAGGAGAGGGCAACTTTGAGAAGGGATAGCAAGGAGAAATTGGATATAGGAAGCTCTCATTTCAACTTTGTTCTAGGGTAAATGACTATTCTTTAGCAATGTTCTCAAGATGAACTCTCTTGAGGTTCTGAATATTCTGAACATCTACTTTATTGAATAAAAAAGAATGATTTGTATTTGTAGTTTATCTGCAACTGCTCTTGCAGGGAATCTTACAGGAAGCTTGAGACCAGCATGATCTCTAACACCCCTCTGGGGTTAGTCATGGGCATTACAGGAGAAAGAAAGAGCCAACTTCCAAGAACCCACAGTGTTCTACCAGGAATCTGAGATAGAAGCCAGGATTGGAAAGAGGGTGAGGCCTAGCAATAGTCACCTCATCTATGATGTCAGAAGAAGTGGACCAAAGAGGGACTAAGCATCTCATCCACAAGTGTTCAAGGAGAGTGGCTAGAGCACAAAGTCCCATCGAACAACTGAGGCTGGATATATATATATAAGTATAAGAAGACACCAACAAATGGAGAAGCTCTACAAATTAAGAAAAGTCCAAGAAGAAAACAGAAGAGAGACAATCCACAAAATCTACAAAAAAAACCTTTCACGAAAACACTTGTTTGGCTACAAGAACTACAAGAGTGGCTGGAAGAAATACAGCAAGATATAAAAACTAGAATTACGAATAAAACATAAATCTTGGGTGAAAAATAAATAAAAAAGAATGAACAACTTAGAGTAGAATGTAAAAATACTTAACCAAGAATTGGTCTTCCTGAAAAAATAACAAACAGGGTAAAGAGATCTCAATGACCCTAGGAGACAGTAAGAATTATGGGATCAAAGTGTAAACATTGAAGAAAAGAAAATACTGGGTACTTATTGTTAAAAAAAACTGACCCCAAAAATTGATCAAGGAGAGAACTGTCCCTTCGGAATACTGTTGCCTTCAAGGGTCATATAGTTAACCAAGAAAAACACAGGGCAAAATAAGTATAGTTGGTCTTGTTTGTTTGTTTGAAGAGAAAAAATAAAAAGTAGGGGAAAAGGAAATCACTAAGAGAAATAAAGGGGGAGGAGCTTACTATTTTGCATAAATCCTTTAGGAGAAGGGTAAGCAAACACAAAGAATGGAATGAGAGAAATAGGCAGCTCATAAATGTCACCCCTTCAGTAGAAAACAAAGGATTGTTGAACACACACACAAAGATTTTGGTGTAGAATGTGTTATACTCAACAGGGCAATAGAAAGGCACAGGGAGATAGTAATATAAGAGAAAGGATAGAATGAGGGATAAAATAGACAAAAGCAAAGTAAATTTCAACTACAGAAGAATGAATCATAAAAGTGGTAAGGAGATAAAAGAGAGAAAGTACTAAAATCAGATCAGGTTCTGGGCTTGGATAGGATGTATAGGAACATACACACACATACACATACACATATATAGGAACATACCCCTTCAATTATAGCTGGTTCAATTTGATCATATTCCTTATCTTTTTTATCATCTTTTTCTTTGTAAAAAGGATTACAAGGGACAAAGAGAAAATAAAATACAAGGGGGTAATGAGTGAAGGAAATATTAAATTAAAAACCATAATAGTGAACATGAATGAGACAAATTTGTCCATAAAATGGAGGAAGATAGCAGAGCAAATTAGAAAACAGAATACAACAATGTGAAGTTATACCCCCAATGTCATCAAACTATATACCCTTTGATCTGCAATATACATCAATGAGGTCAAAGATTCAGATAAAGGGCCTATATGTACAAAATATTTAATTTGTAGTAGCAAGAAACTGGAAATAAAGTGAGTGTCCATTAACTGGGGAATGAGAGATGAAATTATGGTATATGTATATAATGGAATGTTATCATGCCATAAAATAAATGATGAAAGGGCCAGATTCAGAGAAACTTGAGACATCTTGTATTAAGTGATGCATAGTGAAGTCTGTAGAACAAAGAGAACAATTTTTACAACTACAACATTACAAAGTAAAACAACTGTGAAAAACATAAAAAGCCAAATAAAGCCAAAAGCAAAATAATAGTCATGACCCTAGAAGGCTGGTCACACTTCTTACCTCTTGGCAGAGGTATAATGGACTGGAGGTGTAAAGTGAGTCATACATTTTCAGAAAGCCAGTGTATGGATTTGTTTAGCTTAGCTCTGCTTATTTGTTTCAGTGGAGACCTTTCATTTTGGGAGGTAGGTAGCAGAGCTATCAGGGAAGTAGGGGAGGATAGAGATAATGATACCAAAAAAAAAAAAAAAGGAAGAACAGAGAAAAGAGCATTTGTGAACCATTAAAAAAAACTCAGAAAAGAGCAGATGGAAGTTCAGAAGAAGATGCAGACAAGCAGTGTTGGGACCAACATGTGAAAATTTAAGTATACTATTTAAAAGGCTATACATAATGGAAATTCACAGTTATGTGTTCATTTCTTTTTTTTTATTCCTTGTAAGAGGTTTGCATGTGTGTTGATGTTTTTAACATTCATATTAATAAAGTTGATTATTTAAAATTATTTGTGAAAATGGATGAATGTTTAAAAGACATTATATAATATAGTCCTAAGTTGAAAGGACAGAGCACGGTTTACAAACTTAGAGCAATTCTCAACTCTTGACTCTTTCTTCTCTCTCATCCATTCCCCTCCTCTTTCATATCTAATCAGTTGCCAAGTCTTACTGATTCTACCTCTGTAACATCTATTCTGAATACTCATTCTCTCTAATCAGCCTCCACCTTAGTTCATAAAATCTCTGCTAGACTATTGAAGTAGTTTCCTAATTGTCTCTAGTCTCTCTGCTTCAGTGACAGCTAGGTGGCACTGTGGATAGAGTGCTGGTGGGCCTTGGAGTCAGGAAGACTCATCTTCCTGAGTTCAAATCTCAGACACTAAGAAGTCACTTGGCCCTGGGCAAGTCACTAACCATGCTTGCCTCAATTTCCTAATCTCTAAAATGAGCTGGAAAAGGAAATGGCAAACCATTCCAATATCTTTGCCAAGAAAACTCCAGATGGGGTCATGAAGATTCAAACAAGAATTAAATGACTGAACAACAGCAATTCCCTACTCCAGACTTCTCCCCTTCTTCAATCTATGCTGCTCTTGGCTGCCAAATTCATATTCCAAAAACAGGTATCTGACCACACCATTCTGTTTCTAAAAAATCTTCAAATTCCCCTAGTAACTCTTGGAAATAACTCAAAATCCTCAGTCTGGCATTTAAGGCTGTCCTCAATCTGGCTCCCAGCTACTTTTAAAAAATTATTATTTATTTTTAACATCCTTTTCTTTTTCATTTGAATTCTAAATTCTCTCTCTCCCTCCCTCCCACACCTCACCACCTACTGAGAAGGCAAGTAAAATTATATTAATTATACATGTGAAATTACACAAAATATATTTCCATATTGCAAAAAAAATAAAGTGAGAAAATTATACTTCACACTCAGAGTTCATCAATTCTTTCTCTGGAGGTGGAAGCCATTTTTTTTCATTGAGTCTTTCAGAATTGTTTTGGATCATTGTATTGATCAGAGTAGCCGAGCGTTTCACAGTTGATCATTGTTACAACATTACTGTTACTATGCCCAATGATCTCCTGGCTCTTCTCACTTCATTTTGCGTCAGTTCCTATAGGTTTTGCCATATTTTTCTGAAACCAACCCCCTCATCATTTCATATAAAACTTCTTATAGAAGAAGAAGGAGAGGGAGAAGGCAAAGAAGAAGGAGAGGGAGAAGGCGAAGAAGAAGGAGAAGGAGAAGAGACCTCCCATTCTAGGCTTTGGGCAAATTATGTCATTTCTTTGTGCCCCAATTTCATCATTTGTAAAATAGCAGCATTGGACTAGATGATTCCTAGGATCCTGTTCACATCTTTGTTTATGTCTTGTCTTATTTAATGTCCTCCTCTTGTCTTGATGTCTCTTCCATCACATTGTAAGCTCCTTGAGGGCAGGAACTATCTTTTGTTTCTTTTGCATTCTTGGCAATTAACACTGTGTCTGGCACATGGTGGGTATTTATTATTAACTTACAGCTGTTTTAGTCAATCAATCAATAAACATTTTTCTAGTCTTAAGTGTACTTCTTAAGATAATAGGGCCCAGAAAGTGGCATAAATCAACAAATATTTGGTATTTTGGTAGGGATATAAAAATAGAGATGAAAAGGCTCTTACTCTCAAGTAGTTCACATTCTATTATGGGAAATAATATATACATATAAATAAGGACAAAATATATTCAAATAAAATACAAAGTAATTTGGGGATGGGGTAAACATAAAGAGGGGAATCAAGAAAGACTTCATGTAAGAGGTGGTATTTAAGTTGACCTTTGAAGAAAGTTAGGAGTGAAGAGGGAATACATTTTAAATGGGGGAGTGGGGGGAATGGGGAGGAAGACACCTATTACAAAAGAATAGAGATGAGGAATGGAATGTCATTAAAGGACAATTGAACACCCTAAAACTTAGTTTACATGGTTTCCAATGACTGGTCATCCATCTGTCTGAATAACCCTCATAGTTGTAATTTATGTAACTCAGGTTATATTTGACTGTCATTTAGAATTTAATTTCTTCTATTTTTCTCAAGTCAATGGTAAGGTCCAAAATCGGTTTGAAAGTGCCAGAAACATTATAGAATGCATGATCAAAATAACATTCTGCGATGATGTTTATTTTCTCTCTTCCCATCCTTTTCTTCTCAGAAATAGAAATGGACCTCCTGTAGTTTCTAGAAGAAAACTCCTTTGTGCAATGTCAATGATGAATTCTCCTGACCTCTGGAACCCACAGAAGTACAATGTTGCTTTGATTTTTTTAATAATTCCTGCCCTAGGCAAGTAAGGATTGTAGTTAGTGTTTGGGAAACGTACATGGTTACGATAGGTGCCATAGTGGTGATGATGCTTGGAAACTCAGTGGTCATCATCTCCATCTCCCACTTCGAGCAGCTCCGTTCTCCAACCAACTGCTTGATCCTCTCCATGGCAATAACAGAATTTCTGATGACTTCTATAGTTATGCCTTTAAGTGTGATCAGGTCCATTGAGGCTTGCTGGTATTTAGGAAGGCTCTTTTGTAGAGTACACAGAATTTTTGACATCATGCTCAGCATCACCTCCATTTTCTCTCTGTGTTTCTTCTCAGTGGACTGCTACTATGCAGTGTGTAATTCCTTACACTATGTCACCAAAATCACCATCCCAGTGATCCAGGTCTTTTTGTTCATCAGCTGGTCCATCCCAATCTTCTTTTCCTTTGGCCGTATGTTCTCAGACTTAAACATCATTGATGCTGAAAAGTTTATGGAAGCAATTAACAATGAGGGTCTATGTACGCTAATATTTAACAAATTTTGGGAGACACTGTAATTTTTCATGTCTTTTTTCCTCCCTGGTACAGTAATTGTTGGTGTTTACATACATATATTTTCTATAGCCAGGAAACATGCCAAGCAGATTGACACCGTTCCTAATTTGAAGCGAGCTCATAAAAAAGTCAAAGAGAAAATTTTGTCTAAGAAAGAAAGCAAAACCAACAAAACTTTTAAGTATAGTCGTGGGGACATTTACACTGTGCTGGCTGCCATCTTTTGTCCTCATCATCACAGATACTTATATTAACTTTGCCACCCCTGAGGATCTATACAATGCCTTCAGCTGGCTGGGCTACTTCAATTACACCTTCAAGCCAATCATTTATGGGATGTTTAATGCTTGTACTTAGGTGATACACAGATTTTCCCATGATTCTTCTCTGATGAAAATCATTCCTTCACGTGGATAGAAGGGCAAGTTAAATATCTACTACTCTTTCCCCATCTAGGAGTCAACAATTGTCTGTCACATGCTTTTGCTGCCTGTAGGAAAAATTATGGAATATCTCAAAAATACCAGAGCATAGAAGGTCAGAACTGGAAGGGATTTTAAATAATATCTGGTCCAACCTTCTTCTTATTTTCCCCCTCCTCCTCACCCTTTCCACTATTTGAAGATGTGGCTCAGTAAGAGAAATGATATGACCAGGGCTAAACTGCTGGCTAGTGGCAGAGACAGGTCAAGAAGCTGAATATCCTGTTTCCTAATCCTGTGTTCTTTCCATTCTACTATCTTACCTCTTTTTGATGGACTGGTCTTTTGAGAAGGTAAACTACATATCCAATTATGTGACGTGATTTCTGGAGTTCTGGAAAGGCCTCTCTCTCTTTTGATGCATTCTACCACTCTTATTCCACAGGGCTCTCTTATTCTCAAATTCCAGAATTAAACATTCATCTTCCTGGCTTAAACCAAACAAGGGTTTTGTCCCCTGTTAAAACATAAATATCCCTTATTGTTGGAGAATAGTAGAGCTGGACAAACCCTTAGAGTTCACCTTGATTAAATCCTGCCCCACCCCCATTCTTTTTTTTTTTTTGGCTAGGCAATGGGGTTAAGTGACTTGCCCATGGTCACGCAACTAGTTAAGTGTCAAGTGTCTGGTCTGAGACCAGATTTGAACTCAGGTCCTCCTGACTCCAGGGCTGGTGCTCTATTCACTGCTCCACTTAGCTGCTCCTCCTCTATTCTTTTCTTAAAGATGAAGAAACTGAAAATAGAGACTCTAAATTAGATAGTTAGTAAATGCAGATCCAGGTCAAAACCTCAGAGTCCCCCCCCCCCAAACCAAGCTTATACCTTCATGTGAATGAGTTTTCCTAAATCCTTCTTTAGAAAACAGTTTGATAGGAAGAGGATCTTGAGAACAGTGGTGATAGTTTGTATAAAGGGGGTACTTTGAGTGGAGAAATAAAGGGGAAAGTGAATGCTAGGTGCCTCCATTTCCCAATTTCTCCTTAGGTTGGCCCTAATTCAAAGTTATTTTGAAATATTTCTCCAGAGAAACTCTTCTGAGGTTCTGAATGCTCTGATAACGTGTTTTATTGAATGCAAAAAATTGGTTGATTTTGTAGTGTGCTATCCATCTTGAATGATTTGTGGGGTAATTAAGGGAGTCCAGTAGAAAACAATGGGCAGTTTTGAATGCCAATTCTCACTTGCTAACTTTTATAAGTGTTTTGAGCATATATTTTCTCTCTCCTGCTATATTGTAAACTCCCTTAGAAAACAGGTAATTTCTCTAATCACTTCCTCCCACTTTTCTATATTGATTCATCTTCTACTCTGTGCCCTATTTATGAATGTACCTCAAGGCTTTGTCACTGGTTTCTTACATGCTTTCTAAATTATTTCTTCCTTGGTAATCTTATTCACTCCCACAATTTCAACATTTGCCTCTGAGAAAGAATGAGATTTACTGTCTCCAGCTCTGACCTCTTTCCTTCGGTTCATCTACAACAGGACATCCAACCAAATTCAATGTACCTGAAACAACCAAGCACTTCTTATCTTACATTTTTCTTTTAATGACACTATCATTTTCTTAAGTCCTTAACCCAGATTCAAAACTTGATAGTCATCTTTGCTTCAGCCAGTTGCCAAATTCTGTTGATTCTGCCTTCACCATGTACTTTTAATCTAATCCTTCCTTTTCATTCCCCTTGCCTTTACCCTTGCTTAGGCCCTTGGCTAATTTTTGCCTGGGCTATTGCAATGTCAAAGAAAAAATAATAAATGATGTACTAAGCACAAGTCTATAGCAAAAATAATTTGTATTAATTCAATATCATCTTAAATCAAGTCATATCTAGATTAGAGTGAAAAATGTCCAAACTGGCATAGTGCCCTCCTGACCTTGGATATCTCTCTCTTACAAGGCATTTTAAAGTAACATCTACGGAAATCTTGAACAAAGAAATATGATTTCATAATATGACAAAAACATAGTTTACATTGCTGTCGGTAAGTAAAAGTTAACATTTTGCTTCTGCAATCCAAAACTATAGTCAATTTTAGGGAATCATTCTCCTAAAATTATTCAATCCCTTAATGACCTTTCCCTTCAAGGCTTCCTACCCCCCACACCCCACTGAAGTAATCATGACACTTCCTCTCTTTGGTCAGTAACCTTATGTCTCCTGAGGAAGACAATAGATGGTCTTAGCTTAACCAGAGGTCCTGAATCTGGCTAGCAACCTTCTTTCATTTTTGGGCCCTTAATTAAATTAAATTAAATTATTTCTAATATAAATTAATATATTATATAAATATATCAACTACATATTTATATAATGACATATACATATAATATATTAAAAATTGATTATATAAATTATATATGATGTATAAATTACATAAAACTAATAATAAATATAACAAATAATTTTAAATTAAATAAAAATAAAATAAAAAATAAAAGCTAATTTTGCTCTTGACCTATAAATACTTCTCTAAAAGAAAAGGGTCTATACTATGAAAAAGGAAGAAAAGAATTCTAGAAAGAGGGATTTGTTTCCTCAGAAGCCTAATTAGTTTCTTATAGTTTTTTTCCCCTTTAGAGCAGTCAGAAAAGTATTTCAGACATAACTTTTTTTATTTCAGGAGAAACTTTATTTCAGTTGAACTGAAAAAACAGGTTATATATATATATATATATATATATATATATATATATATATATATATATATATATATATATATACAATTTCTATAATAATAACGTCTTTTAACTGGTCTGCTTGACTCCTGTTGCTGTCTTCTCTCTAATCTAGACTCCACACTGCTGTGGCAGTAATCCTGTGAAGCATTCCACCATCATCACCATAACTTGCTTGATAGAGTGTTTAAGGTTTGCAAAGCATTTTAAAAATATGACCTCGCTTTGTTCTCATGACAACTCTGAAAGGCAGGTGCTATTATTACACTTATTTTACAGGTGATGACACAGAGGCTGGGAGGGTAAGTGACTTTCCCAGGGTCATACAGCTAGTAAGTGTCTGAAGGCTGAAGCTGAATTCAGGTCTCCTTGAATTCCAGGCCAACATCTGTCCATTGTACCACTCAGTTACTTGTGCAAATCCCTTGCTTAACCAGTTTCAATTACCTACTTCCTATTCTTCTGGCACCTGATACCCCATCTCTTCCTTCAACCACCTCCAGTCAGGCCCTAACCTGGTTTTCTAATCTATCGTTCCCCCTTCATATACTTTGTATCCCAGCCGAGCTCAATCACTTTCCATTTTGCAACAATGCTTTTTTATTTTCTGGACTCCATTGTGTGACTGCTATTCCCTCTTCTTGGAATATCTTCCACTCATCTATACCTTTCAAAAACTATGACACTAGAATATCAAGAAAAATAGGGATAAAGGAAGAACAGCACTTCCATACTTCAAACTGTATTGTAAAGTAGCAGTCATCAAAAACATTTGATATTAATTCAAAAATAGATCAATGGAATATACTAGACAAAGGAAATGGGAAACAATAGAACTCAATGACCCAGTGTTTAATAAAGTGAAAACCAGAAATTACATAGGAAAAAACTTTTTATTTGATGAAAAAAAACTGCTGGTAAAACTGTAACACCATTCGACAGAAATTAGGCTTAGCCTAACACCTTACACCATATTCTATAAAACATTCTAAGTGAATCTGTGACCTTAATATGAAAGATAAGACTATTTTTTAAAAATTAGAAAAGAAAACAGATACATACACACACACACACATACACACACACTACAACAGTGAAAATAGAAGGAATAAGCACAAAGTAAAAATCAAAAGTGAATGTACAAAATTGTAAAGATCAACTAAGACTCAAATGAAAAGCTATAAGAAGATATATCCTTTGTGCATGTGGGAGGTCCACAGCTATCACATATTGTACATATTTTTGGACTTTTTCAATGTATCAGTCAGTTATGCTAACTTATTTTCTCTTTAAAAATAATATTTATTATATGGGATGGCTTTCCAGGAAGGAAAGGGGGTGGCTTGATACAGGAGAAACAGAAGAGATCAATAAAACCTTGTTCAAAAAAATTTTTGAGACCCAGCTCAAATGCCAGCTCCTCCATGAAACCTTCCTGAATACCCTTATAGCTAGAGGTATTTTCTTCCTTCTCTGATTATTCACAACATTTGCAACTTGACTGCCTTTTATTGGAGTTGCATAGCTATATGTCATCTCCATTACTCAACTATAAATTCCTTGAAGGTAAGTTCACAACTAATTCATCTTCATATCCCCAAAGCAGAGGTGTCACACTCAAGGCTGCTGCTACAAACAGTTAGCAAAACTCCTGAGCTCAGCTGGAACCAGATTAGAATGTAATTGGGAAATGTTTACAAAATAAGTAAAAGTACAATGCAACACAGGAGTTATTTTGTGGTTTTCTAAGACAACATGTGGCCTTCAGGGATATGTTTCTAAATTGAGTTTATACTACTGTCTGCAATACTTGGTATAGTGCCTTATACCAAATATGAGTTCAATAAATACTTATTGAATGAATACGGGAAACATTGAAACTTAAGGAAAAAAAGAAAAATTCGATGAAAGAGAAAATATAGGTTAACCTGTAAGAGAAAGGGTAAGTAAAAAGTACCTTCTTAACACTGTCCTATTTGAGGAGAACCCAGTGACCTGGAATTAACTTCAGGTTTTCACCAGATATTTTTTAGTAGTTCCTAATTATATGGGAGAACAATTATCCTGTCAATGGAGAAAAAATTTGCAGTATGCATAGGGAGGACTTTCATAGTTGGATTTGGATTTATAAGCTCTTTGAGAAGAGGGACCATTTCTTCTGTTCCCTTTTATAAAAGCTGACAATGCTGTCTACTTGCAAAACTAGCCAAAATGTTTGCATATTCAATAAACTCTCTTGACTTCTTGATTCTTTGTAAAAGTTCCTTAATTTACAAAGAGGTTCAATGGGGAGAAGACCTCCAGTGAATTACAAGCAATATATTTGTAAGCCCTCAGATTTCTGGCTTTTTATTAATTCAAATATCATAGCATTACATGTTTTTACTTCTTGTTGTTAGTTGTGTCCAACTCTTCATGACCACTTTGGAGTTTTCTTGGCAAAGATCCTAGAGAAGCTTGCCATTTTCTTCTCCAGCTCATTTTATAGATGAGGAAACTGAGGCAAACAGGGTTAAGTGATTTGCCCAGAGTCACAAAGCTAGTAAGAGTCTGAGGCTGGATTTGAACTCAGGAAGATGAGGCTTCCTGACTTCAGACCCAGCGTTCCAACCACTGCACCACCTGGCGGCCATGTGTACTAAGCAATCATAATTAAGGCTTTGGGGCTACATCTCATTTGTATCCTACTAGATATCAAATAGTTTGTTGAGAGGCAGCTAGGTGGCTCAGTGGATAGAGCACTGGCCTTGGAATCAAGAGGACCTGAGTTCAAATCCAGCCTCAGACACATAACACTTACTAGCTGTGTGACTCTGGGCAAGTCACTTAACCCCAATTGCCTCACAAAAAAAAAAAAAAAACAAACAAAAAAATGATTTTGTTGAATGAATGATGACTCTGGGGCTTTGCCACACCCTGAAGTGCCTCATCACTCACATCATCAAAGAAATAATAAATTATATTCGGCATAGTTTTTGGATCATAGAATCATGTGTATAGATTTAGAGCTAGAAGTAATAAATGAATGAATACTTTTAAAAACGAATGAATGAATAAACAAATAAATAGGTAAGCCTAGAATCTAGAAGGTCTAGCATCCTGGTCCCACACTATATGATCTTATCTGTCTTCATAAGGAACTAGAAAGTACAAATATTACCATTCCCAAATTATTGATAAGGAGATAGGCTCAGTGAGATTCATTTTTTCCTTATGGTTACAGAGCTAACAAGAGGCAGAATTAGGTCAAGAATCTAGATCATAGGATTTTACAATTAGATCTGAAAGATGCTTCCAGAAATTATAGTCACAAATCTCTTCTGATTTCCAGTGTTCTTGTTTTCTAATAGCAATCATTCCTCCTCTTTAGAGACTACCTTTCACTAAAAAGCCTGTCTTACATTTCAAGCATTAATTGAAGTGTCAAAAAGACTGGATTTGGAATCTGAGGACCTGGGTTTGAATCCTGACTCTATCACCTGCTGCCTATATGACCTTGGACAATTCTCCAACAAGTCACGTCTTTTTGTTGCAGTCTCTTTATCTGCAAAAACAAGAGACTTGGCCCAGATGACCTGTAAGATCCTTTTGAATTCTAAATCTATGATCTTATGAACTCTTTCATTTTACAGATGTTAAAACTGAAGCCCAAATATATGAAATGATTCTTCCCCACCACTTCAGTCATGGCCCATGGTGGAACTTGAACTTGAAACTCTCATACCTGCATCCGGAGCTTATTGTTCTTTCCATTAACCATCCATCAGGAGGAAATTGAATGATTTTTAAATGATTAAATGATAATTCCTTGAAATTATCAAGGAAATCCACCCCAGTAAATTAGATTTAGTGGGTAAAATAGAAATTGAAAGAATCCACTGATCATCTCCTGAAAGAAATCCCAAAATGAAAACTCCTTGGAATATTATAGCCATAATGTAACTCCTAAGAACTCTATATTTAAATGATTTTTTAAAAAAATATGTTCTATATTTTGTTCTTCAAAGGTTTTTAAAAGTCATTTCATTAAGTGGAAAGGGGCCCCATAGAATATTATTGGAAGGCAAAGAGAAAGGTTAAAAATTCAGAATGAAAGGGTCATATGCTATTCTTATGGAGTTAAAAACAAACATTTAGATATTGTAACATTCCACATATCAATTTATGGGAGTTCCTTAAATGAAATTTTTAATTGAAATTAAAAGAAATAATTGATTCAGAGCATGAAAGAACAGCTGCTATTATGTTTAAATACATAATTCAGTCTTCCTACATACTTACAATTGTAAAGAGTATAGAAGAAAGACTTGAGGGAATAGATCTAGAGAAATTTCTGGGCTAAGTGTTCCCATAAGATAAGCCAATAATGTCAGTGACACCTTTTTTTGTTTGTTTGTTTGTTTGTTTGTTGTTTTTATGCAATGGGGTTAAGTGACTTGCCCAGGGTCACACAGCGAGTAAGTGTCAAGTGTTTGGTCTGAGGTCAAATTTGAACTCAGGTCCTCCTGACATCAGGGTCAGTGCTCCATCCACTGCGCCACCTAGTGGCCCCTTGTGTCAGTGACATCTTAATGGGCAACATTGGGAACTGCTCGACCCCAGAGAAACAAATATAACGAGTTAGGTTTCAATCAGTAACTCTGTCAAGTAGCTTGTAATTTTAGGGTTCCATGATTAATGTTGTTTCTTGCTTAATTTTCTTTTATGAAAGTTGGAACCAAGTTGAAATAGAAGGTGGCTCCAAACTTTTTAAAAATGGGAACTTTTCATATACCTCTTACTAGTCATTCAGTCAACAGGTAGTGTTTATTAATCATTAAGCACTTACTATGTGTTAAGAATTGAACCAAGTGCTCAGTATACAAAGAAAAGCAAAAAAAAAAGTCTCTGCTCTCAAGAAGTACACAGGATAATGGAGCAGACAAAATACAAGCAAACAAATGTGTACAAACAGGACATAGGATAAATCGGGGATTTAAATAAAGTAAATTTAAAGTAAATAAAACAAGGAGTACAATATACAAATAACTACAATAATGCAAATGAAAATATTAAAAGACAGCTAAATTCTGATCAATTAAAGTGACCAGTTTTGGTCCTAGAGAACAGATGATGAAACACACTCAGTAGAGTGGTTGATTATCCAATCAGCACAGAGGGGATTGATCATGAAGGCAATTCTGTTTTATAGTTTTACTTCACGGGTTTGCTTTTTTTTTTTTTAACTTGTTACAAATAAGATTCAGTGCAGTGGAGAGGGGGTGGGGTGATGCTCTTTTGGAATACCTGATATCGAGAAAAGGCTGGAATGAAAAATAAAATTATTGATAAAAAGATATAATAAAAATGAGAGGACTGAATTTTATGATCTTCAAGGTATCTTCTAGCTTCACAGCTCCTTTAATATTTAGAAAATGGACCATAACAGAGGTTTGTTCTTATTTCTAAATTCCAGCTTTCAAAATTACTTCCTTATTTTACTTCTGCTGTACCTTGATTTCCTTGTATTCCAAATGAGGGTTGTAAATTGAAATAATTCTTAATTGTGAGGACTAAGATTCCCATGATAGTCAAACATTATGAAAAGCAATGATAAGCTTAATTATTAAGGAGCTTTAAATATTCCCTAATTTGTAATTGTTATTTTATAGTTAGACTGTGTTAAATTTTGCTGATCATCTTTCCTGTATTCTTCTTGTTTAGAATTTGCTAATTATCTCTATTTTGGACACTGTGAATTCTTCTACTTGAGAAATTTATGAAGTTTTAGAAATTCATTGGTCTTTGTCTTGAAATATTCAGTTTCCTTTCCCACTATTTCTCCATAATTATGCATCCATTTAAAGCCTATTTTCTCCTGAAGTACTAATTATTTTAAAAAAATCATGAATTGGGGAAAAGCAGAGGCTTCTAGGCTTTATGCCTTGAATTCTTCCTGAACAGAAATTCATGTATGATTGACTGTCCAGAAAAGGAGGGGGAAAAGGTAAGTGAATTGCCCTGAAAATAAATTAGGCAAAGATGAATTCCAACTTGAATTGTTTGGACACTTGATGTTTATGTTGTACTGGGATTTTTTGATTCTTAAACACCTGAACCTAGATAGGGAGAAAGTGTACCCTGCAAAGGAATTCCTTCGAGACTCTCTTTGGTGCTCATTGGATACCACACTCCATGTAGTACGAGCGACTTTCTACTGAAGTATAAATTTATGAACAGATTTCACCTATTGATCTAAGCAGAGCCCTAAAAAGGAATTCATCACTGAATGCAGGAAGGATTCTTCCGAAGTCGTGGTTGCCATTTTCACTTCAGTAAGTATTAGAACAACAACAATATTGAAGTCGTCTGTTTCATCTATTTAGGATTTCATCGCCCTACTCCAGGCTATATTAATCCGTATTTCCTGCCTTAATCTTAGCAAAACTCAAAGTCTGAAAATCTTAGTAAAGTGCGGGATTTGGAAATCGTGCATTGTGAATAGAAATCATATCAGTGTGTTCTCTAATCCTTTAATTATTGGGGTAATTGAAATGGCTTAGTAGCGGTTGACATATTGTCCAATGAAACCTCTGAACATGATCCTTTTAAAATCAACCTCACTAACTTCTCAAATGGTGAGTCTGGAACATGTTTACCGAGTACTGATTTAGTTAAAACAAATCAAAGGAAAAATTTACGACTCCTTATTTGGATTTGGAATACGGAATCTAAATCCGGTCTAATAATTCTAATATGATTTTCACAGGGTTCTTTTTTTCCTAATTGAGCAACATTCTACTTTTCTAGCCCAAGAGGAAGGCAGATCTTGACTTTTCCTTGGCATTTGCCTTGGCATTAACTCCAAATCACTTTCCGTACTCTTTTAAACAAAAGTCCCCTTATTCCGAGAAACCTTTGTTATTGAAGTGTAATCACTCAGAGAGTTAGGTGGAAGCCTCTTTGGGTTCGGGAGTGGCTAGTCCCTTTCTCTGGCTTATTTTACAGACAAAGCAGGACTGCTGTGTGAGGCTGGAGGACTGGATTTTCAGGTTGTGCGACTCAGAGGAGAAGCCTAAAATGAGAGCTCTCCAGGAACTTGGTTCTGAAGATCAGCTTGTAACTTTATGCTATCAGGTGAATGGGTCTTGTCCTCGAACCCTGCATCCTTTGGGAGTCCAGATGATCATATACCTGGCCTGTGCCATAGGTATGTTGATTACCGTCCTGGGGAACCTGCTCGTGGTGTTTGCTGTGTCCTATTTTAAAGCCCTCCATACTCCCACCAATTTCTTGCTGCTCTCCCTTGCACTGGCTGACATGTTCCTTGGACTCCTAGTGCTTCCATTCAGTACAATTCGATCGGTAGAGAGCTGCTGGTTCTTTGGGGACTTCCTCTGCAGGTTGCATACATACCTTGACACGCTCTTCTGCCTCACCTCCATTTTCCACCTGTGTTTCATTTCTATTGATCGCCATTGTGCCATCTGCAACCCCTTGCTTTATCCTACCAAATTCACTGTCAAGGTGGCATTCAGATACATAGTGGTGGGCTGGGGGCTTCCTGCAGCATACACTGCCTTCTTCCTCTACACCGATGTGGTGGAGGAAGGACTGGGCGTGTTATTGGTTGAGATGCCTTGTGTGGGCAGCTGCCAGCTGCTGTTCAATAAATTCTGGGGCTGGTTGAACTTTCCTGTGTTCTTCTTCCCCTGTGTCATTATGATTAGCCTGTATGTGAAGATCTTCATTGTGGCTAACAGGCAGGCCCAGCAGATCAGCACCATGAGCAAGGGTACAGCTACCTCTTCGGGTCAGATTGGGGCCTCTAAAAGAGAGAGGAAAGCAGCAAAGACTCTGGGGATAGCGGTGGGCATTTACCTCCTGTGCTGGCTGCCATTCACTGTTGATACCTTGGTGGACAGCCTCCTCGAGTTCATCACCCCACCTCTAGTCTTTGATATCTTCATCTGGTTTGCTTACTTCAACTCGGCATGCAATCCTTTGATCTATGTCTTTTCCTATAGGTGGTTCAGGAAAGCTCTAAAACTCGTTCTGAGCCGGGAGGTCTTTTCCCCTAGGACGCCTACTATTGACTTGTACCAAGACTGACCAGTTTTCCCCCAGGGAGGTGCCAGGTCATATACTGGTAAAGGAGAGTCACAGAACATCTCTGACCAGGAGACTTGGCAGCGTCAAGGGGAAGAGTTTTTGGAACTGGGGACAGGGAAAGAAAGATTCTAAAATTAGAAACAAGGTAAGCTTTCATTTTCCTGGTATAAAACTTTTGTAGGAGTGAAGAAAAGAAAAAGGAGAAGAAAAAAAAAGGGATATGCTGTTAGAATGTCAAACAGATGAAATAACCCAAGGTTTGGTTATCTGGTTTCTCTCTTTTTCTCTCCTTTTCAAAGATTTAATGGATGAAAGTAAAATAATAATAATATTAAAACACATTCATTAACTGGAAGTCAGGGAACCTGCTTATATCCCTGGCTTTGCCAAGGCTTGTGTGACTTTGGACAAGCCAATTTATCTTTCTGCTCCTAATTTCCTCACTAGATAATGAAAGACCATTCCAATTTAATAATTAAAAAAAGGAACATTTATTAATCTTCTCACATATAGAAAGTGATGTGCTAGGTCCCAAGGATACAAAGGTAAATAGGACACAGACCTTGTTTTCAAGGAACTTCTGATCCAATATGGGGAAAAGACATGAAAAGGAAAGATATAGACCAAAATACTTTGAGAAATTTGAGGAAGGAGAGAGAGAGTCACTTTCACTTGGTAGGCTGGTAAGGTGAGAGACATTTGGAAGACATTATGGAGGAAGTGACAGCTCTCAACATTTACAAGATTTTCTGTAGTCACTCTCTCACTTTATACCCTAGTTTCTTTACTCAAGTCTTTGGATGCCTACTTTCTGGAATATTCATTTTAAGACTCATCTGTACTACTTACTCTGAACCAGTTGGATCTTCAAAACCAATGGTGTTAGAGTGAGAGTCAACTTTCTCCTACCTATTGTTTTTCCTATTATCAGGTAATTTCTGTCATTAAGTAGGGACTTCACAATTTTGAAAGACACTTCATCTCTTCATTAATTAACTTGGAAAACAGTTGGGACATTCTATTTAACTGTCATCTTTAGTCACATTGCCAATTTTCTTTTCTTTAAATTTGTATTTTACAATTTGTCTTACAAAGAAAAAAAATACTACTACATAGTTAAGCAATTTCCCTTGCAACCCCAAGTACTAAAATCATATTTCTATTCAAAATTAAACAACCTTCAATTTCATAGGGGATTTCAAAAATTGTAGCTGCTACTTAAAAATCATTTATTTATATTTCTAATGACTTATCAAGCAAGTGAAAATAACCTTTATTTTTTCTGACCCCTAACTTTTTTTTTACCCTGTTTCAGACCTGAGAGATTCCATTCTCCCCACTCTGATTTTGTATTTAGTCATTTTTTTCCAAATGAACTTTTGTACATCGTGAACAAGAGTTTAGTACACCAAGATCACAAATTTATAGTCAGATGGGATTTTAAAAGTCACCAAAGATTTGTCGTTTGTCAAATATACTTTTTTTTTTAGTGTGTGTTTTTGTTTTTAAGCAATTGGGGTTAAATGACTTTCCTAGGGTCATACAGCTAATATGTGTCAAATGTTTGGTCTGAGTCCGAATTTGAACTCAGGTCCTCCTGACTTCAGGGCTGGTGCTCTATCCATTGAGCCACCTTGCTGACCCTCAAATATCCTTTTTTCATAACCTTCATCCTTCTCTGCAGCCTTTGAAATTATTGATCACCCTCTTTTTCCTGGGTACTTTCTTTTCTCTGTTTTTGTGACACTGCTGTCTTCTAGTTCTCATACCTGCCTGTCCACCTCTTCTCAGCTTCCTTTGCTGGTTCTTTCTCAAGGTCATACCTACTAACCATGCATGTCCCCCAAGTTTTGTCCTGAGGCTTCTCTTTTCTCTATATACTATCTTGCTTAGTCATTTCATCATCTCTCTTGTGTCCATTTATCATCTCTTTGCAGATAATTCCCTGATCTATATATCTAGCCCTAACCTTACTCCTTTTGGACATATGTCCCATAGGCAACTCCTACTCAAAATGTCATTATTTATAACTCCCTAAACTTCTTCATCCAAACTTCTCTATTACTGTTAAGGGCATAGGTATCCTCTCTGTCACCCAAGCTCAAAATTTGATAACATCCTTGATTCTTCTTTCATCTTCACTCCACAAATATGATTTGTTGCCAAGACTTGCTTCTGCATTCACTGTATCTCTTACACAATTCTCTTCTTTCTACTGATAAAACCATAATCCTAATGCAGGCTGTTGTCACCTTATGCTTGAGCATTTTAACTTGCTTTCTTGTTTGTCTTCCTGCCTCAGGTCTCTCCACAGTCCAATCCATCTTCTAGTTAGCTGTGAAAGTGACCTTCCAAAAGCAAAAGTCTGATCATGTCACTCTCTCTACTAGATAAATTCCAGTGTCTCCCTATTACCTCCAGGATCAAATATAAAATCTTCATTTATAACCTTTCACAATCTGGTTCATTCCTGTCTTTCCAGTCTTCTTACATTTTATTTCCCTCCATGAACTCTGTGCTCCAGATACTAATACTCTGGACCTCAGGTTCCAACATTCTATGGTTGTGTAGCTCACTATAAGATGAGGTAGTATATGGGGCAGCATATTGCAATGGATAGTGATCAAGTCAGTTAGAGCTGAGATCAAGTCTGATTTCTGATAGAGGAGTAGCTAGGGAGTGCAGTGGATAGAAAGTTGGACTCAGAAAGACTGGAGTTCAAATTTAGTCTCAGACGCTTACTAGCCATGAGAACCTGGGCAAGTCACTTAGCCTCTAGCTGTCTTGGTTTCTTCATCTGTAAAATAGGATAATAATGGCACCTATCTCCCATGGTTATTGTGAAGATAAAATGTGATCACATTTGTAAAGTGCTTCACAAACCTTAAAGTTCTATGTAAGTGCTAGCTTTTGTTGTTATTATATACCCTTGTTGTGTGACCCTGAGAAAATCTCTTTGGAGGGAACTACCAAAGACTATGAGTTATAGAAGAATTGAGATTTATAATAATAGAGGGTATTTCTTGGGAGTTCCTGATATTTTGATATTTATACATTTACCTATTTTTTGGTAGTCACCAAACTCATGACAAAAAAAACTCTTATTTTTCAAACTCTAATTCTCAGATAAAGGAAATAAAATATATTTTGAGGTACAAGGTTATATACATTCAATTAGAAATAATTATTTAAAGTGAAAGAGATGATTGTTGGCAGGGTTATGGGGAAAGGGACATGCAGTAACATCGGTGGTAGAATTATTGACATAATATTTTTGTAGAATAATTTGACAATATATAACAAAGTGTGCAAAAAATAATCACTGACCCAGTGACATACTTGCTAAGCCTAAATATAAAGGATATTATTAAATGAGAAAAATGTGTATATGGACACAAATATTTATAGCAACTTTGTGATAGCAAGAATATGGAAAATCACATTATATAATTAAGGAATGTTTAGTTTAACTGTACTATATTAGCTGAATATAATATTGCTATGCCCTAAATGTTACACAAATATAAAGAATATGAGGAATTCTGGAAAGATGATCAAAGTGGTATGGAAAAAAAGAAAATAGAGTCATAACTTACAAAATAACTATAGCTATATAAAAATTATAGCAACAAAAACTCATAAGTACATAGATATAAAAGAGATCTGAAAAGAAATAAAGAACAAATGAAATATTTTATTGTATATTAAAGGCTATATTATTTTCTTCTTAAATATAAATAATTTGGAGCTTGTGGTTTTCTTTTTAAAATTTGGTTTATTCATTAATTTTATTGAGATTATTATTACTCATATCATTATTAACTATGAATCAATTAGGCAAGGGTTCCTCTTCACATGTGACACCTCTCAGTTACACTCAGATTTGAGGTACAATTTGAGTCATCTATTCAAACCTACCATTCATCCCCAATCCAATGATTCTGCATTATGAGCAAATTATGGTACATGAAGGTAATAACATGTTCTTGGGGTATACCTAATGATGAAGAGATTGGTTTCAGAGAAACCTGAAAAGATTCCTATGAACTGATGCAGTGAAGTGAGCAGAATTAGTTGAACAATTCACAGAATAACATTAATACTATAAAAACATTTGAAAGCCGTAAGAACTCTGATCAATGCAGTGACCAACCATGATTCCAGAGAATTGATAACATAGCCTGCTGCTCATCTGATGGAAAAGTGACGGATTCATGGTGAAGAATGAGAATATATATATTTGACCATGGTCAATGCAATAATTTGTTTTGCTTAATTATGCATATTTGTTACAAAGGTTTCATTTTCCTTTTTTTCCTCCAATGGGTTGAGGGAGGTAGTAGGGAGAGAAAATAGGTTGTTAATTTCTTTTAAATGAAAATTTGTTTAGAAAAAAGAAAGAAAAAGATATTAGCCTGAATTTCTTCTTTTAGTTACTATTTGCCTGGTCTTGGGCAAATCTCTTTACCTCCTTCAGCCTCAGTGAACTTATTTGTGGAAGTAGAGGTTTGGATTAGATGTTCACTAAGATCTCTTCCAGCTCATTTATTCTATGAATAAATAATATTGTTTTGCTTTTTTATCAGACTAGATACATTCAAATGTTTAAAGGAGACACAGAGGCCGGGGTATTTTAGAGAAGAGGGTCTTTCCTGTTATTCCCACAACATGTCACATGGAGATCTGTACTCACTGTCTATGGGTAAACCTGGCCATGGTCATCATGGAATAAATTTGCACACATTTGCCTAAATATCCCTAGAGTTCTGTGCCCAAAATCTCCCCCTTTAATACCAAAGGGTCATGGGACTTCTAAAAAGTTCTGTGTATGGGGGAAGGGAGGGTAATACGAGCAGAGGGCCTAGAATTTTTTGTTGTTATACACATTTGTGAGAATTTATGACTTGAATGTCTACTTCAGGAACTCCAAGTTGGTAAAAATAATTGTTGAAGCACCCTCCATATTTTAATTACATATTACTTTGACTGTTTATTAATTTTCATGTGGTTCATTCATTCACTTACTGAGCAAAAAAAAAAAATACCCTGCTATGTAAAAGATTCTGTTTACAGCACCATGGGAATGCAAAGATTTAACATTTTTTTTATCATGAAGTTTAGCATGTATGCATATTAATCGACAAATCAAGTGCCTAACATTTCCCAGACATTATCCTATGCATTGAAAGAAAGAAAGAAAGAAAGGAAGGAAGGAAGGAAGGAAGGAAGAATGAAAAAGGAAGGAAGGAAGGAAGGAAGGAAGGAAGGAATGAAGGAAGGTTCTACCCTCAGGGAGCAGGCCTACCCTGGAGAATTGTTTTCATGCAATCATAGAAGAAAGGATACTACTAGTTTTCTTCTATGTAAACTGCCCTCATAGTGAAATTTACCGCCAAAAGCTACCTTCTTCTAATTCATACAACAAAACACTCCAAAACTGAGTGAGTCCACATCAAAGGTCAGAAATGACCTTTTTTCTTTTAGGATATCCCCAAACAGTAAGCCACACAGCAGACAGCCTTCTCTACACCATTTATGAAAGGAGTAATTTATTTCATAAATATTTATCCCAAAGCTTCCTGATTGAGCCAAAAGTAAACAAGAGTTCCAAAACTAGACCCTGGTCCTGGAGAGCAAAAGCATAAGTGAGGGGTGGAAACAGGCAAATTTAGGCTTGATTCCAAGAAAAAGAAACAAAAGCAGAATTTCCTAATGATAAGAACTGTCCAAAATGAAATGGTTGTCTCTGTGAGAGTGTTCAAATAGAAGATGTATATCCATGTTTTGGGTATGGTACAGTGAGGATTCCTTTCAGATATAGTTTGGACTAAGTAGGGGTCTCTTCCAACTCTAAAATTTAGTGACTCTGTGACATTACTTTTAAGGACAAAACCAAAGAAAACTGATGAACATCAGGCCAAAAGAAGCATTCTCAAACTGAACTGTGACCTTGTACTAAATGCCACCTCAGCAACTGCAGGAGAAGGGGATTATGCCTTTTCTCACTTTCTACCAACATCACTGTAACCTGAACTATCATTTGGCAGCAGACTGTCCATCCTGCTATGTCTAGCGTAACAGCTAATGAAAACTTTCAGTGACTAGCAAATTGACAGTTCTGACAGAGTCAGGGGTGAAAGGATAGCAGGAGGCTACTTGTTAATCACACCAGGTGCAGAGAACTTCTAGGGCACAGCTCTCCTCATATGTCCTTGGGTTCTTACACCCACCACCACTAAAGTGTGAGGACTGGCAGCATGCCCTTTCAGAGAAGCTACATCTTCAGAGACTTCTCAGAGAGTAGGTCTTTAAAAAAAAAAGACTAAAAAAATAAGACTAAAGATGAAATACAGAAACCACCTCCTTCCCAAGAGGTGATAGACTTAAAATGTATAATGACACAGTTTTGGATGTGGCCAATGTAGGAATTTGTGTTGTTCAACTGTGAATATTTGTTATGAGGATGTTATTTATTTATGTAGTTTAATGTCTGGGAGACATTCTTATTGAGAGATAATAATTGTTTATGAAAAATCAATCAATCAATCAATTAAAATTATTATGAATAGAACATAATAAACCATGAAGGTTTCCATAAGCTATTGAAAAGGGAAGCAAGCAGAGCCAGTAAGACAATATATACAATGATTATAATAATGCACATACAAAACATTCAAAACTGAATGTTGAAAACAATGTACCAAAAAACCCTCTAACAACTTAGGTCTTCAGAAAGAAATATGAGAAGACATTTCCACCTGTTCCTTTGCAGTGGGGAGAGGAGGATTCATGGACATGGAACTTTTTTTTGTATTGGTCAATTTTTCTGAAAGAAAGAGAGAGAGAGAGAGAGAGAGAGAGAGAGAGAGAGAGAGAGAGAGAGAGAGAGAGTGAGCACTTAGTCAGGGGTTGCCAATTTTTGTAGGAAGTAAGTCTTTCCTGACTCCCTCAGTTGTTAAAGCTCTCATCCTACTCAAATTGCCTTAATGGGACTTATTGTGTGCCCCCAGAAGATAAGCTCTTAACAGTAGAGTTTGTTTTTCTTTTTATTCTTTGTATTCCTTCTATCTAGCACAGTGCTGGATATAGCAGATACTTAATAAATGCTTATTGGACTTGATGAGATTATATTGGAAACTACCAGATGATCTACAAGGGTGAACTCTACCTTATTTTGTATTAGAGTTCCAGGGTCTCTGGCTTCCTACCCCACAATCAGGGTGCTTTTTCTATCTCTGGCTCCAGGTATAAAAATTCCTACTTATGAAGCAAGATGGTGGTCCAAACTCCTTCAACACTCCAACCCCCAATTATAATGCCAGATACACAGTAATTAAATCTTCAAGATAAGATAAAATGATGTCTGTGTAAGGATGGGATCTTCTGAATCAAGAACAGCAGGGACCTTTAATTCTTGGAGGACTCACCCTGAGCCACTTTCCTATCAGACTCCAAAGCAGAAGCTAGCATAAGCTAAGTGGTAGTCTTATGTGTGGGGTTGGAAGGTTGCTCAAACACCCTTAATACTCCAAGAAACAGTTGGCATCAACACTACTTAGTCACATGAAAGAAAGCAGAGGGAGGTATTAAGGAGGGAATTTGTGCTAGTTGCTACTTGAGGCCTGAAGGATAGACATCTCAAAATGGAAGTGGGACCAGTCTCATACCACAGAAGTTATTCAGAACAGGGACTCCACTATTTGAGTTGTTCTCTCAAACAACCTGGGCTCCCAAAAGAAGGAATAGGCTAGGACTGGGCCATCTGCAGTCATCTTTACCTTTGTCTTGCCACTGTACTCCTATGACTGGAGAAGAGAGTGAGGCTGATGACTTTGAGCAGCTCTGCCTCACTCAAATCTGATTCATGGGTAAACCAACATGTCACTCTTGTGATGTCATTAGTCCCTTTTGAGAATGAAGGATGAACAACAATAGACTGGGACTCTGCCCAGGCAGCCACATGACAATAACAGTAGATGATAAAAAAATTAAGTAGGCTGAAAATAAGCAGCCTCTTGCCTAGGGACCCAGATCTCTGGGTCATTTGGCAGAGATATGCCTGGTTTTTTAGTGACTCTGCCCAAACACCTCTGTCTTACCTCCACTCTGCAAGAAGCACACGTGGGTTTTGCCCAGACTAGGCCATGCTTCATCCTCTAGGCTTTGCTACAATGCATCTGAGCAAGTAGTTACCTTTCTCCTGTCCCTCTTTTCATCTCCCTTTCATATTCCCTATCTTAATGTAAGCTAAGGGAAGAGACTATTTCATTTCATTTCATTTCATTGCATTTCATTTACTTTTCTTTTCTTTGTATTTTCATTGCTTAAGCGAATGTTTAATAAATTTCAATTGAATTTTAATTAAATTTATTAAATTAAAATTAATTTTAATTAAATAAATATTTAATAAATACTTGTTATTTTGACATGACTTGAGGAGAGCTTGAGGAGGAAAGGAAGTATTCTGAAAGAAAAGGGCAATCTGAAAATGGGCCTATACACATCACTACATTGATCCAAAGAAAAAAGATCTTGGAAACCAACCTAGGATCTGCTTCAAACCTAAAGGTTCCTGAGAGCAGGAAGCCAGACCAGTGAACTTCACATCTTCTATCTGAAAAGACTGAGTCATCTCTGTAGCCCAGTGTGAAGTGGTTTGTACTACCAATAAAAAGAATATCCAGAGAGTATGTGACTGAGAATACAAGAAAAAAGCTGGAACACCAAAGATATCAATATCAAGAGAAAAAAAAAACCAGTAACAACCTAAAATGCAATCAGATAAACCCAATAGAGATGATTCTAAAAATCCAAAGGAAAAATGAGCAAAACTAGAGAGAGGAACCAACTAGTAAATGTTACAATCTGAAGGAAAGTGAACCAATAGTGGTCAATTATATAATGAGTCCTGTGTTCCCAACAGAGATCATAGATCAATAAGATAAACCCCTGAATGGCTCAAAAGAGACATAAAACTCATAAAGGAAGACACTATGAATGAATTTAGGTAAAAAAAAATGAAAACTTTCAATTCAGAAAATAGAGGACTCCAACTATAATTATAAAATGGAATTCACACACTAAAACAAATTGCACCTATGATTGAAAAGTCTCTCCAAAGAAGCGAAAGGAAGAATAACATACTTAGAAAAAAAAACCTTCCAAGAAGTGGAGGAAATTTTGGCAAAAGAGAAACAAAAGGCAAAATGTTGAAATAATAGATGCATTCTGCATAAGCCAAAGCAACAGAATCAGAAGAGAGGTTAAAAAACAAATGACCATAAAGAACAGACTAAGTAATAAACATAATTATTAATGAATTACTTTTATATAAAAAGAAGACTGAACTACAAAAAGAAAGACCATCAAGGGATTGAAAAAAGAACCTAAGGGGCTAAAGATATCAGGGAAACTTAAAGACTGCCCAGATAAGCAAAGTTGGAAAAGTTGAACTGAGGTACCATAGACTAACTGTCACCATCCTACGTATGGACCAAATAGTGTGTGTGTGTGTGTGTGTGTCTGTGTGTGTGTGTGTGTGTGTGTGTGTGAAGAATAGAACAGAAGATTGCATTACCAGGTGTTAGAAGACAGAGAGAAGTGGGTGATGCACATTGTTAGGCTGGAATGAACCAATTTGAAGATAGTTCTTGAAATAATAGAGAATTTACTGAAAAGAGAAGAATAGGAGTATCCCGAGTATATGCATTTAGGTAACCCATAAGAGTCTGCAAGAGAAATATACAACAGCACTCTTCTTTTATACAGATAATGGAACAGTAAAATTTCTAAGTATCTAAAAGTAACTCTTGTGTAATACAACTATTTCTCTGAATTTGTTTCAATACAACCTCTTATCAGAACCATTATCTCATTATTTCTTCATCGGCAAGTTTACCATGACCTAGGTGCATTGAGATAACATTGGCAAAACAATTGGTTTAGTATGGTTCCGGTATGTGCACCTGATCCTGCCAGAAACTTTAAGAAATTTTAGAATGGTATTCCCTAAGACTATTGTATGTTATAGTATAACCTCTCTAAAATATAGCATGTTCTAATTTAACCCTCACTTATTCCTTCTATACCTACCACGCCCAAGATTGAAAAGTGATCAGTCCCATTGTCTATTTGCATTAGAATAATATTAATAGCTGGCATTTATATAGTGCTTTAAAGTTTGAAGAAAGCTTTGCAAATATTATCTAATTTTATCATCACAGACCTGGAGGTAGATGCTCTTGTGAGCTTCATTTTACAGAGGACAAAATAGGCAGACAAGTTATTTGTCCAGGGTTGCATAGCTAGTAAGTATCTGAGGCTAGATTTAAACCCAGGTCTTCCTGATTCCATGTCCAGCTCTATCCACCTTACCACTTACTTGTCTTATTAGTAGGCAGTCAAGGAGTCAAGAGACGGGGATTACAGTAGTGACTGGGAAAAACTGGGACAAGGACACCCACGGGATGCCCTCTTGTCTTAGAGGGGTGGGATATAATATAGCTGAAGAGCATTCCTATACGAGAGGAGAGATGAGCCAGTGGGGGAATATGGGGATCTTCACAATGAACTTAGTTTGGAAAAAGTTTGCTAATTGGGAGTCTGCCTTTTCCCTCCTCAAAAAATACAAGGGTTCTTATTAATCCGGTACATGTGATATCCACCCCCAACCCCCAGTTGAAGGTAAGATCCTTGGGAGAAGACACTGTTTCATTTGCATGGATACCTACTAAATGTTGAGTGAATGAAAGAATGAATTAAATATCTACAAAACTTAACATCCTCTCTAATTTAGTAGGGTGAAGAACAGAACAGAAGATTGAGTTAACAGGTGTTAGAAGACAGAGGGAAGTGGGTGATGCACATTGTTAGGCTGGAATGAACCAATTTGAAGATAGTTCTTGATATAATAGCTTGCAAATGTGATGAACAAGATAATTTCTTATAAATGTAATGGGACCTGGCCAGTAGAACTCCATCTTCAGAGTACGTGTAGTATGCTCTGCCTGTTGCCAACCCACGTGTAAGATGCTGAAGATCCTGTTTCTTGAAAGGCATGATGAAGTCCAGTGGAAGAGCCCTGCTCCTTAATTAGGAACATGCACGGCATTTTGTAATTGGTGCTATCTAGCTAGCTATGTACTGAAGAGATCGGTTGTTAACTGACTCCTGACCTGGAATTGAGGTGCATTCAAAAGGTAGACACCAGCCATCACTAGGTTCTTTTCTTGCCCTTTTGTGCCTGGCTACTGCCGAAATGAGAAAGATATGCTGTAAGTTTGAATAGTGAGAGCCGAAAAACAGGCCCTTTCTACATTTGGCAGGGATGCAGTCCTATCTGTTCTTTGCCTCGGAGTCTAGTCTTTCCTGATATCAGGTGGAGTATTGGAGATGGCTTCAACTTTATGAACTTCAGAAGGTCAGAATGGCAAGTCCCTAGAGGTTCAGGATTCAGGGCCAGATGGTGAGAAGCAAAGCCCTAAGCAACCTGTTCACTTGAGCATAGAGCTGCCAAAAGGGTGCTGCAGTAACTTATCCATCAGTCATACTAAATAGATAAGGGAATTTGAGGGCTAGGATGGTCTGTAGAAATTGCTTTAATTTTGAGCTTATTCTTCCTAATTACTAATGTGATATAGGGGAGATTATGTCCTCAGGTGTCGGGGGAAAGTTTGTATTTCTTTTCTTACTATTTCTTTGGAGTAAATATTCCTCAGTAAAATATAATTTATTTTACTTGATTAAATAAAACTAAGTGCTATAAACACTGGTGATTGCTATTGAGGAGAACACATCAGAATGGTGGCTTGGGCTGATATCATTAGAGACTAATATAGCCACCTATCAGGGGAACCTCTAAAAGCCTGAACGGGGGTCCCCTTCCTTAATCGGAGAATTCAGTGTGCTAGCATACATATGTGTTGAGAGTCTAGAGTAAGGCTAGAGTGTGTTGTTGCTAAGTCATTTTAGTCATGTTAGACTCTTTGTGAGCCCATTTGGAGTTTTCTTCGCAAAGAAACTGGAGCGGTTTGCCATTTTCTTCTCCAGATCATTTAAAGATGAAGAAACTGAGGCAAACAGGGTTAAGTGACTTGTCCAGGGTTACAGAAATAGTAAGTATCTGAAGTCTTCCTGACTTCAGGCCCAGGCACTCTCTGTATGGGCTCTGTCAAAAAGATAAATGGAAACCAATGCTTTTCTTTTCTATACTTAGTTCCAGAGAATGTGAGGCAGGGGAATAGAAACCACAATCATTTCACATCTTGATGGATTAATATAAAAATCACCCAGTCACCTGGTAGCCTGATATTAGAAAGTCTCCAACCATCATACAAAGACGTAGCAAACAGTCTCATCCACTGTTGTAACAGCTACTTGGATAAGAGACCCTGCAGTTTTGTATAAACTGCTTTCACAATTATATAGGTATTTAATTCTTTTTCCTTGTCTCACCCTTGGATATGGAATATTTTCTTATTCTGCTAATAAATCCCACCATTGCATACAAAATAGTCCCATTTTCTCTCTAGACTTGTCCTTCTCTTTCTCTCCTCCTGTGAAATGATTTACTCTTCTGTTGCCACAGAATGCTGCTAACTGGCTCTGTGCTTAAGTGGGCCTGAAATATTATAAAAACCAAGGCTGTACCTGAGAAACCTGAATTTGCTATCATGGAAAGCAGATTCCCCAGCATGCTAATACACCTCTTTACTTTCAGCTTGGCCCTCTATCTTTGAACCACAGTCATTGGTCCTCCTGCTGATGAATGTACTTCCGCCAAGAGGTTGAAAGAATTTCCCACCAAGGGAAAGTAGAATGGTGTGTATGGTTAAGAGTTTTCTGTTGCTGTTGATTTTTTTTAATATTATTTTTTTAATTTTATTTTTTAGGCAATTGGGGTTAAGTGACTTGCCCAGGGTCACACAGCTAGTAAGTGTCAAGTGTTTGGTCTGAGGCCGGATTTGAACTCAGGTCCTCCTGACTTCAGGGCTGGTACTCTATCCACTGCGCCGCCTAGCTGCCCCTTACTGTTGATTTTTAATGACTAGTATGGTTTAAAAAAATCTTTTGTCTAAGAAATTAAAGGCAAAATAAAAACAGGGTTTCTTCACAAGCCATTTTATTTGCAAACCTATCTCTTTAAGATTTTTTTCCCCTTTTTTATTTTTGGAAAGACAAATCAGTATTGTCTTTAGCAAATAATTGAGTAGACTAACACTAATGGTTCACATTTACAAAGCAGCTAAGATCTTATCTTCTCAAGAAACCCCTGAAACTTTAGTGCCTTCTCTCTATTATCTTCATTTTTTTCTTTTATATAGCTTGTTTTATACATAGTTTTTGCATGTTGTCTCTCCCCGCCCCCCCATTAGACTCTAAGTTCCTTGAGAACAGGAAATCTTTTTTGCCTTTCTTTGTATCTCTAGCACTTAGCATGATGTTTAGCACTTAGTAGGTGCTTAATAGTGTAATATACATTATTAATTAATTTGATCCTCATAGGAAACTTCTGATATACCTATGGAATTTTGAGTACGATAATCCTTTTACTTAGGAAAAAGACTCAAAGCAGTCTTATATTTACCTAAAATAATGCAGCTAGAATATGGTAATTCTAGAACTGGACCCCTAATCATCTTGACTTGAAGTCCAATGATTAAAAACATACAAAGCTGCTAAGAATCTGTCAGAATGTAGTAATGTGGACCTACTATGTAGGCTGTGTAATGTGCAAGGTAGTGTCCCCCAAATAGGGGTTAAACAAGGTTCCAGCCTGCAGGAGCCTATAGTTTAATGGAGGAGCTAAGATAAACACAAATAAACATTTAGAGAAAAAAAATAAATGTTTTATTATTTGATAATTTCTAGATGGATATTAAGAATTCAGGAAAAAGAAAGGGTAAGTGCATGCTGGGGTTGTCAGAAAAGGCTTCATGGAGGAGAGAACAATTGAATTGGGCCTTAAAGGATGGGTAGAATTTATATAGGTTACAAGGTGGTGGAAGTGGGGCTCAGCAGAGCAGAACAATATCAGTTTGGACACAAAACCAGGAAAGGACATAGCTTATGTGAGGGAAATCAAATGGACCAACCTGGAAGGGCGATGAGATATACTAAAGGAGGAGGGTTAAGGTTATCAAGTTCTGGATTTGATCACGGCAAATGTGTGGACTTCTCCCAAAATATTATGAGAAATAAGAATTAAGGTATCAAGTAAAAGAGATGCCCAGGAGAATTTTGCTTTTTTCCTCTTTACTCCTATAAAGCCCCCGTGCAAAAAAACCCCAAAAACAAATAAGCAACAACGACAACAAAAAAACCAACTCCTTGCTGTCAAAGCAGTTATTTTTATATAAACAGCAATCTGTATTATGGTGTGTAGAAGACTTCATAATGATGGCCTAGCCAGACTGAATCTTTTACTCATAACTTGTCTATATTCAGTATGTGGCTAAGGTGGTCAGAAACAACACACCAGAATGAATAGGGGACTTAAACGATGCTTTCTGGACAGCAGTGAGATATGTTCTTGAGCCAGTTTTTATTGGCAGTTGAGGATTCCGCTCTGTATAACTGATAGCTTAACACCTGGCATTGAAGCTGAATGTAAAGGCCACTAGGTGGCACAGTGGTGGAGTCAGGAAAATCTGAGTTCAAATCCCGCCTCAGATACTTACTAGCTGTGTGACCCCTGGGCAAGTCACTGAACCTCTCTTGTCATAGTTTCCCCATCTTTAAAATGGGGATAATAATGACACTTGCCTCCCAGGGTAGTTGCAAGGATTAAAGGAGCTAATGTATATAAAGTGCTTTACAAACCTTAAAATACCATATGAATAATAGCTATTATTCTAATTTGCTCTTAAAAATACAGTTTTATTAAAAGCAAGATATATGCACCAGATTATTGGGGGAAAGTGTTCTGTAATAAAAGGGCTGCCATATGGAAAAGGGATTAGATTTCTTCTGCTTGGATCCAGAGTCAAATACTAGAATCAATGGGTAAAAATTAGAAGACACATTTTGGTTCAATACTAGGATAAGACTAGGTGGTGCAATGGATAGAAAACTAGACATGGAGTTAGGAAGACCTGAGCTCAAATCCAGCCTCAGACACTTGATATCTGTGTAACCATGAATAAGTCACTTAACCTCTATCTGCCTCAGTTTCCTTATCTATAAAATGAGGACAATAATATCAACTGGGTTGTTGGGAGGATAAAATGAAATAACATATGTAAAGTACTTTATAAGCCTTAAAGAGCTGCATAAATGCTAGCTAGAGAAGAATACTGTATCTGGAGCTGGGAAGGCCTAAGTTTACACACTTGCTGGCTGTGTGACCCTAGGCAAGTCACTTAATCTCCTTTCAGCCTCCAGTCTACTCATCTCTAAAATACTTCCCAGGGTTGTTATGAAGATCAAATGAGATAATATTTATAAAGTGCTTTGCAACTTTAAAGGGGTATATAAATGCTTGCTGTCAGGGTATAAGGCAGGACTTTCTCACTATCGGAACCATTCAAAAATGGACTAGACTACCTCCAGAGACAGAATTCCTGGACACAGGAGACATCTTAGCAGAGGGTAAATGACTGCTTTTATAGCATCTTGTGGAAAGAATCCTTGAATAGGGAAGGGCAATGCTATGACTCTATGATTCCAAGGCAGGCAGCATAATAGAATGAAATAAATAACAGCTTTGGCATTAGAAAACCTGGGTTCAATCCCAGGTCTGTCATTTTTATCCATATGACCTTGGACAAGTTACTTTCCACTGCTATGTCTCTAAATTGTTTAATACTGCCTTTTATTCAGACCATGAGGGCTATAAGAATCATGATGATTGCTTCCCAAAGGAGGTTGGGGAAAGTATCAAGTCGATTTTAGCTGAACCTGAAATGAAAGGTGAAATTAGATGTATAAAGAGAGGGAAAGACCCCCTAAACAAAAGGAAAGATGTGAATAAACCTACAGATATAGAAATGCATATGATGTTTCAGGAACATATTAGGAGTTCAATTTAATGGTAGAGAAGGTTTATTTAGAGGAGTAGTAGAAAATATAGAGAAATAGGTAAGGTCCAGATTGTGGAGGGCCTTGAATGCCTATCTTGTGTGCTAGTCACATAACAATTTCTCTGCTAAATTTTTCACAGGATCATAGATGTAGAGCTGAAAGCAACCTTAGATGTCATCTAGCTCAATTCTCACATTTCACAGATGAAGGAAATGAGGCCCAGAAAAGGTTAAGTCATGTGTTCAAGGTGACAAAGATAGCAAGTGACAGAGCCAGTATTCAAGCTCAGGTTTGCTGACTCCATGGTTAGCCCACTTTCCACTGCCATGTTTCTCCGTTTTTATTGCCACCTAGATTATACACTTGCTGAGAACAGAGACAATTCCTTATAATTATTTGTATCCTCCATTATGTCTACTACTTAACCCAGGAATAACTAGTATTTGTCATTTGAACTTATTGAATGATTAATAATTTCTATTACAAAACAATAAAAGTGATGCAATAAGTTAAATACTGACTTTGAAAGTTAACTAAAAAAAATCTGAGAGTGCAATTGCAAATTATTTTTATTATGAAAAGAGGAGATTCTAGAAAAACATTTAAAAGAAATTGTGACTAAATGAGCTAATGAAAGGGATCAAGGGCTCATCAATAACAAATATGCCACATGATTGATAATTTACACTTTAATGCTGGGAGGTGAGAAAACATTTACCTATTGGGTGACTGAAATGAGAAAACAAATTACATATTTTTTAAATGTCTGATAGATATCAATCCTGATCTCTGTCCCAAAATTATATTTTTCACTTTGACCATCTGACTCAAATAGCTGTTATTACTTGCACTGAAGATAAATATTGAATCATTTCATTCTGAAAAAAGATGCTGAACAGATCACATAAGAAGGATGGCAGAAACAGATTAATGTGACTAATAGGCTGCCATGGATCTGCATGTGGTTGATATGAAAGCTAAAAGTCTGGTGGGACAGTTGTCCAGTTGTTTAGGCAGAAACTGACACACAGCAAGGACATAGGAAAGTGAAAGCTAGCCCCTAAAAGACTGAGCCTGAGGAAGACTAGACAATGCTATGGTTTTTCACAAATAACAGGGTTTGAGGAAGAAAACTTAGAAGAAAGTGAAGGATGCTGGGGTGGATAGAAGGGAAAATGGCTTAGGGTTTCACATCAGAAAAAGAATCAGTCAATCAATGGGTGCCATCAATGCTTCATGTATGTTAGGTACTGGGAATATAAGTACAAAATCAAGAAAATCCCTTTGCTTAAGTTGTTCTATTCTAGAGAGAGGTGGTGGTGGTGGTGGTAATAGTAGGATATACAATGTTCAAAGATAAATACGAGACGTATATACATATATACACATATACATACACACATGTATATGTACATATATATATATATATACACACATGATTATATATTTATATAATACATATATATGTATAATGCATACACACACACATGAGATAAAAATGAGGGGGATGGACTGGCACTAACAAATAGGAGATGCAGTGAGAATGTAGCGTGGGATTCCAAGATACAGAGCTAAGGAGGGAAACCATTAAAGGCATAGGGGAAGTCCATGCAAAAGCACAAAAGCTAGGAGAGGGATTTTTATATAAGTGAAACAAGTAGCCCAGTTTGACTGGACAGACCATGTGAAATAAAAGGTGAGTAGGTTGGAGGAAGAAGATGAGGAGTCCCCAAGATAAATCATTGTAGAGAATATGAGACCCCTAGTTAATCCTGCATAATTTAGGTCAACAAAAGCTTTTTCAGCTGTGATCAGGAAATGCACATATTCAAACAATTTAAGAAGCCTTATGACCTGGCCTGTCTAATTTTAAATGATTTCTTTTTTTCTCTTTTGAGAGATGATTTCTTTCTTATATGTTTCTCTCTATAATTATGCAGCAATTGTCCATACATTCAGAAGTCAGGAATACATAAGAATATATTATAAAATTCCTTATTCTAATGCTTTGCCTTGCTCAGAGAATAAATTCGTGGTTGAAGAGCTATCCTGTAAGATTTCCCCAGTTACAATAAGTTTTATTGCTTTCCTAAACCATGGGTAAAAGAAAGCATAAATCAAGGGGTTCATAGCAGAGTTATAATAAGCAAACCAACAAAGGATTTCATAAATATAGGCAGGGGTGACGAAGCCTATGAATGCATCAATCAATGCATCAATAGAATAGGGTAACCATGAAATCAGAAATGCAATCACCGCAATGCCTAGTGTTTTTGCTGCTTTTCTCTCCCTCTTGGACACTCTGGCTTTGTAACTGTCTGAGGATGAAGATCCTCCTTTACTACTTATGTTTTCAATCTTTCTAGCTTGGAGTTTAGCTACAAGAAAAATCTTAGAGTAAAGAATGACCATAACCAGGGTGGGGACGAAGAATAACAAAAAATCTACCAGCACCCAACTTTGATTCACATAAACCTGACAACTCCCTACACAGGTGAGGGCACTTATTAATTCCTCCAATCCGTCGTCATTGGCACCCGTATAGAAAACAGAACCACTGTAAGTAATTGGGATAATCCAGGAGAAAGCAATGCACAACCCAGAAACATTCACTGTGAACTTGGTTGGATAGACCAGAGGGTCAGTAACAGCAATATATCTGTCAATGGAGATGAAGCACAAATGAAAGAGGGAAGCATAGCAAAATGCTGTGTCCCCACAGCTATGAAATGTGCAGAAAGTCTCCCCAAAATACCAGCAACTCTCCACCGACCTCACCATGCTGAAAGGCATCACAGTGGCTCCCACCAAAAAGTCAGCACAAGCCAAGGAGGCAATGAGAAAATTGGCTGAAGAGTGCAGCTGCTTGAAATGGAAGATAGAAATCATTACCAGGAGGTTTCCAAACACTGCAAGCACAGCCCCAGAGCCAAACACCACATAGAGAATCATGCGGGGTCCTTGGGAATAAGGATTTTTAATACAGGACCCATTTACGTTTTCAAAGCAGAGCTGTGTAGCTGCTGACTGGGACTCAGAGCTGCTACTCATGATTCTTCTCTTAGAAACATGGAGTATCTGTGTTCTTGATGATCACGAAATTCTCAGTTCTCCTACAAAAAGATATTACATTTAAATAAATAAAATCATTTAAGTTAATGTCCAAAAGTTTTCCCTATTACCTCACCTGAATGCACTATGATCCTTTCCTGTTTCATCTATAAACTCCAAATTTTTATGTGTAATCGATGAACCTATAACTATTAATGATCTCAGTAAATAAATGAAAACAAAGCAAAATATTAACTGTAAGCACATCTACTTTGGATGTGCATAAGCAGAGAAAATGCCATACCTGCTCCTATGATAACATTTCTTCTTAATCTTCTGGTCCTGTACCTCAAACAGCTTCACTTTGTCAAAAGCAGGGAGATATGACATGATTATGCTGCTGCTGAATCACCTTTTATTAGAGTTGCCTCCCCTATGTTGTCAGATTAGATTAATGCCCAAAGCACATTTTACTTTCAGGGGCTTTGCCAAAGAAGTCTCATCTACCGAAAACCCTTAAGACAGAATCCCTGTAGTGTAAGGTGTGAACTGAGAGGCCAAACTTTTTTTTTCTAGGAATCATTATCTAGGAAGTTTCCTACAAAGGTATAGTTTATATTCCAGTAACATATACACATATATGTATAAGCACATATGCATATACCTATGTATATAACAATACACAGCACATGCATGTAATGATATAAATTGCACGTCTATACATGCATGTTTACACATTATGTATGGCTATATAATATATGCATTGTATAACATATCTCCAATTCATGGATTGTCTAGACCAAAATAATAGTTACCAAATTCCTGCCTACTATATTCAATAAATTCTATATTCTAATAATTCTACGAATGTTATATATGTTATATATGGATCTCATTGTACTAATAATTCTACAAATGTTATATATGTTATATAAACATACATTATTGTGCATGCACATACATATGCACAATGCAGTATAAACATGTAAGTAGATGCATGTTTGTGCACATGCAGGTATATAGGCCCACACATATTTATTGTAAAATATGTATTATACACATGTATGTGCACATGTACACACATATTTGTGTTTGTGTGCATGTACTACATGACACCAGTTGTCCTTTCACTTAGCGTACCAGCAACTCTCTGAAACTCTGAGTTGCAGAGCAGGTACTGCTCTGTATTGGTAGATAGAACTTGCTATGTTAAAGAAATCACATGCCTGGTCAAAAACAACAACAATAGCAACCCATATATGCCTATGTTAATAATTCTCATATTAGAATTGATCTATAGCCACAAATCCCAACAAAGATTTGCAAAATTTCTAACATCCAGCATTTAGCACAGTGCAGGGAGTTTAATAAATGCTTGTTGACTAGCTGCCATCTTCAAGGATTCAACAAATTAATAAATTGCTCATTAGATAGGAACCTAAATTCTAGCAGAAACCTGGCAATCGTTCCCAATGATTGTCTCCTTATGTTTTGGCCTCTTGGGTGTCTATATTAAATAAGACAAGACAATCCTTTTGTACACAGCCGGAGATCCATAAAAATATACGAGCAACAAAAAATAATGATCCACAGTTTTTAATAGGAGCCCAACCTAGGAGGACATCCGAGGTAGAAGTGAGGAGAATATAATTCAGGGCAGTGTTATTTGAAATGGATGTAGAACACCACCCCAAGGTGGACAATGGTCTCTGAGATTTCTCTGAGATCTAGGTAATTTTCCTATGTTTCCTTAGAACCCTGTTGGAGTAAACTAAGGAAATGTGAAGATGTCTTGGCAGCCTGTCTATATTTGAAAAAACTTGCATTCAAACAATGGGTGTCCAGACTGCTAGAGTTAGCCTTAAACTGTGAAATAGCCCCTACTATAGTATGTTTCAGTGTTTGCTCATTTGCTCATGTAACAGCTCATATCAAGGAGGGTTGGATTAGATATTCTCTAAGGTACCTTCATGATCTTCTATTCCATTATTTCATAGATAGGAAGGAAGGAAGGAAGGAGAAAAGAAGGAAGGCAAAAAGAAAAAAAAATATTAAGCACCTACTATATACCCAGCACTGTACTAGGCACTTTACAAATATCTCATTTGATTCTCATAGCAGCCCTAAGAGATAGAGGTATTATTATCTCCCCTTTATGTTGAAGTTACTGAGGCAGGCAGAGGTAAAGTGACTTGCCCAGGGTCACACAGTGAAGTGTGTGAGACCAGATTTGAACTCAGGTCTTCCAGACTCAAGGCCCAGTACTGTATCCACTATACCACCTAACTGCAGGGGGATTAGTTTTTCCTTACTTAATGTATATAGATATTTGTCCTAACAGTTTGTTGAGTTACTTTTTAGTAACAGTACACTAAGCCTTGGACAGTATCCTATAGTGAAAAAAGCATGTACCCAGACTCAGAAACCATGAGTACTAGCATTGGCCTTGGCATTATCTGTCTTTGATTTGGAACAAGAAAATTCAGTTTTTTGGACTGGAACTTTCTAACTTCCAATGAAATCAAATGAGTAATATGGGTTAAAAAAAAACAAGTTGCTTAGCCTCTATCTGCCTCAGTATCCTTAGCTGTAAAATTGGGATAATAATAACACCTAACTCCCAGGGTTGTTGTGAGATTCAAGTGAGATATTTGTAAAATACTTAGCATAGTCCCTGGTATATAGTAGGGGCTCAAATGCTAATTTCCTCCTTTCCTTCCATCTTTCCTTTCTTCCTTTGCTCTTAATTGCTCATTGGTAGGCTGAGACAACATAGTAAAAATGATAATACCACCCAAATTAATTTATTTATTCAGTGCCATCAAACTACCAAGAAATTACTTTATAGAGCTAGAAAAAATAATTAAAAATTCATTTGGAGGGACAGAAGCCAACAATATTAAAGGAATCAATTCTTTAAAATGGAAAGGAAGGGGATCTAGCAATATCTCAAACAAAATACCAGATCTATAAAGCTGTAATTGTCAAAACAATTTGGTGCTGGCCAAGAATCAAAGAGGTTGATCAGTGGAACAGAATAGTTACATAGTATAGTACGGAAACAAATGAACACAGCCATCTAGTATTTGACAAACCCAAAGATTCTGGCTATTGGTACAAGAGCTCACTACATAACAAAAATTGTTAGGAAGACAGGAAAGCCATCTGGTATAAACTAGGAATAAACCCAGACTTCACATTGTATTGCAAGATAAACTCAAAATTGGTGCATGATTTAGACATAAAGAGCAACATAAGCAAGATAATTGACTGGGAAAGAAATTATCTGTCAGACAATTGGATAGGGGAAGAGTTCATGAGCAAATGAGAGAGAAATGAAAGAGAGGGGAAAGGGGAGGAGGAAGAAGGGAGAGGGAGAGGGATGTTTACAGGAGGTAACATGGATTATTTAAATTATATAAAATTAAAAATGTTTTGCACAAATAAAACCAATGCAGCTAAAATTAGAAGAAAATCAGGAAATTGGAGAAAATCTTTGCAGCAATTTTTTTTCTGATACATCTCATTTTTAAAACACATAGGGAAAAAGTCAAATCTATAAGAATAAGAACATCATACTCCAATTGATAAATGTTTAAAGGATAGGAATAGACAGTTTTCTGAGGCAGAAATCAAAGCTATCAATAGACATATGAAAAAGTGCTCTTAATCACTGATAATTAGAGAAATGTACATAAAACAACTCTGAGGTACCACTTCACACCCATCAGATTGGCTAGGATAACAAAAAAAGGAAAATGATAAATGTTAGAGGGAATATGGGAAAATACACATATTAGTGTCTCGTTGATGGAGCGGTGTAGTCTAACTATTCTCCAAAGAAATTTGGAATTATGCCCCCAAAACTATTAAACTGTGCATACCATTTGACCCAGCAATACCACTACTAGATCTGTATTCCAAAGAGATCAAAGAAAAAGGAAAAGGACCCATGTACACAAAAATATTTATAGTAGCTCTTTTTTCACAGTGAGAAAGAATTGGAAGCTGAGACTATGCCTTTATTTGGGGAATGGCTGAATAAGTTGTGGTATATAAATGTAATGGAATATTATCATGCTATAAGAAATGATAAAAGAGATGTTTTCAGGAAAAACAAACAAACCTAGGAAGACCTCTGTGAACTAATGCAAAGTGAAGTAAACATAACAATCTATATAGTAATAGCAGTATTGTAAGGACAATCAACTTTGAAAGACTTAGTAACCCATCAACACGATAACATACCACAGTTCCAAAGAACTCATGATAAGACATTCTATCCACCATCAGAGACAGAACTGATGGACTCAGAGTACAGATTGAAGTATATATTTTTTTCTTTTTCTTGCTTTAAAAAAAAGTCATGGCTAACAAGGAAATTTGTTTTGCATGACTATACATGTTTGTAATACAAATCTGTAATACATAAATGTAATAGGTTTTGTTTTTCTTGCCTTATCAATAAGCAGGGAAGTACATAGGAGAGGGAGAAAATTTTCAAGTAAAAAAAAAGAATAAAAGTCTCTATGCCTTAAAAATAATTTAAAAATAAAAAAATAAAAAAGAATCATGCAGTGTCCCTGTTTATCTCTTTTAATCATGTATATTTTACTATTATCTTTTCTGAAATTATGATTGTTGCCCTTGCTTTTCTTTCTTTTTTTGTACAACTCAAAGCATAAAATCTTAGCCCTTTATTTTAATACTGTATTTTTCTTGCAAACAACATATTGTTAGATTCTGTTTTCTAATCCATTCTGCTATTCTCTTCTGTTTTATGAGTGAATTCATCCCATTCATATCCACAATTTTGATTGTTAATTTCATATTTCTTTTCATTTTAGTCTCTACTTTTCTTCTCTTTGCCACTCATCCCATCTTTACAAAGAATAAGATGGTAAAAGAGAAATGTGCTTAACACTAGTGATCTATATTTGAAGTTATTTGCTTTCTTTCTACTGCCTCTCTTTTCTTCCCTATATTCTGCACTAATCTTGACTTGGTCCAGTCCCCTGGTAGTTTAGGTTTAATACTGGAATAAAATGAGAGACTCAGATATCATTGAAGTTATATTAAAATGAAACTTACTGAGCCACAGAAGGAGAATGCTATTCAACAAGGATAGATATTGAGGATACTTTTAGTTTATTTATCTCAGTGAATCTCCCTTGCCTTGGTTGCCCACTATTTCCCACCAGCCAAACAGCAGAGAAAGCATGTGCAGTCCTCATGGATGTTTTGTACTCAGAATGTTTTTGTCCTCAGGTGTGCTGCTTGGTTTCAACTCCCCAGGACAAGATGTCTCTCCCAGGATAACCTCATCACTCCTAAACTCACCACCATGTTGCTAACTCAAGCCTTGATTGATACCACCTCTCTCAGCCTCCTTTCCTCTCTAATGGAGGACTGGTGAGTGGAGAACCAAACTTCTCCTAGTGCTTTCCTTTATGGAGGGCAGAAACTTCTCTCAGCTCACTCTACCCTGGATCTGTTGCCTGATGTGGTTTTAACTCAATGTAACTGGTTTAACAAGATGCCTCTGAGCTGGGTAACCCCTACTCCTCTGCCCTTCCACTTCTCTACTTCCTTTTATGTGCTATCTCCCCCTTTGACCTGTAAGTTCCTTGAGGGCAGGGGCTGCCTTTCTTTTTTATTAATTCTATCCCAAGTACTTCGTATAGTGCCTGACACATAGTGGGTGCTTAATAAACATTTATTGGATTGGATTAGATTGATGAAAAGTGATGTCAATGACCTGAATCAACCATGTACTAAAGATGGTCTCAATATTTTAAGGTTTCAAAAAACTTGCATAATTTGCATGAAGGCAGTAGCTAGAATGTTGCTCCTAACATACCATCCCCAAGCCTTAGCTATCAGTTTTTAATTTTTGTTTCTTTCCTTTTATTTTCCCTTTCTTAATCCACTCCCCCATGTTGGTTTGTTTTGACAATTTGAATACGACCCTACCATCTCTCTCTGAAAACTACCTCTCCCTTTCCCCATCTATTTCCCTTTTGTATTTAGTTTATGTCTGCAACAAATATGCGTGTATACACATGTGCAAACATGTCTGTGTGTATGTTCTACCTACCTTTGTCCAGATCAGATGAAACTGAGTTTCGTGTGATGGCCTTTCCTCTCATCCATTCTTCCATATTAGTATACTTCTTGTTTCTCACACTTTGATTGTGTGAGATAATTAGTTCCCCCTTTCTTCTTCCTTTTTTCTTCCCTAATTCATTGCCTCTTTACTTCTTTTACTTTAAGAACAGCACAATGGAACAAAAGCCACCCCCCCAACATCTGTCTGTCTTATTTAACTATCTCTATACCCTTGGTTGACATTTAGAGCTTTAAAGGAATAGTTGTTCCTTCTTCCTCAGAATGTAAGCACTTCATAGTCCTATAGCCTTTTCTGTCTGCTCAAATCTACTTGCTTTTCTAGGATTCTTTTGACTTTTCTGTTTATATTTCAAAGTTTCTACCCAGATCTGACCTTTTCCTCAAGAATGTTTGAAAAGTCAGCGAGACTGGCACTCTCCCCCACAGCTGAAGGATTTGAAGAAGAAGGCACCCAGGGGTATTTTAAATGATAGTGTAGACAGGTTTTGGAATTATACCATTGCATACATGTCATTGCAAAATTACAAAAAAAAATCACACACATTATTTTGATTTTTTTTTCCCCATGGAAAGCCCTAGATATCCTGTGAGAAACTTTGTAGGCCACCAAATACTAGGTGGTTTGATCAGTCTTTCAACACTATACCCACGTCTACTGGCTGTCACTGAGTATTATGGGTAATTCCACATCTGGAGTGGAAATTATGAAGTGAATAGATAGGTAATATTTATTGAGTTCATCAGTCAAATATTTATTAAACATCTACTATATGTCAAGTATTGTACTAAATCCTGGGACTATAGAGGCAAAAGGAAGTTTCTGCCCTCAAAGAGCTCACAATCTAATGGGGAAGACAACATAAGGCTATATATACACGATAAATTTGAAATAATCAACAGAAGGAAAACACTAGAATTAAGGAGTTTGGGAAAGGCTTCCTATAGAAGGTAGGATTTTATCTGGGACTTAGAAAAAGCTAGAAAGTCAAGAGGTAGGGATGAGGAGAGTGTGCATTCCAGGCTTAAGTTTCCACAGGTAGAATAATGCAGAGATTTAAAGAACAAAGGTCCCAGGAGGTGGTACACTGTAGGTGGGCTGGGCTTGACCAATGGGAAGTAAGTGGATTGTTCCAAGAAGACCCCAAAATCAAGATAAGGGTCGAGCCAGCTCAGACCAGTTAGGGTCAACCTGAGGACACCTGAAAAGTGCTAGTGCGCCTGCTTAATGAACTTCATTACTATTATCTGACACACCCCGCATAAAATTAGAACCTCATTAACGAGTCATGGGACATATGACCAAGGGAGGGGGAACATACTTCAGCATATCAAGGGGAAACATGTAAGGAAAGGTGTAACCTGGGAAGGGTTGGACCAATCCTGGCCTGGGAGTTTTCACGCCAAATTCAACTGCATAAAAGCACACTTTCCCTTGCACTCAGGGCCCACCCCTCCTGGCCAGAAACATCTAAATCCTCTGGACTTTCTTTATAATAAATTTTCTTGATACTAAATTTTTGGTGTCAAGTCTATTTCTAACAGGGGACTGTCAGTGAAAATGCCCAGAGTCAGGAGATAGATAGTCTTGTTCCAGGAATAGCAAGGAAGCTGGTGTCACTGGATTGCCCAATTTATGAAGGCTTGGAGGGTCAAAGTATAAGAAGACTGGAAAAGTAAGGTGAGGAAAAAAAAAGTAGTGGGAGAAACGATTATAAAGGGCTTTGAATGCCTAACAGCAGGTTTTTTATTTGATCTTGGAAGTGATAGTGGGTGACACGGTCAGACCTTTGCCTTAGGAAGATCACTGACACCTGAGTAAAGGATGGAATGAAGTGGAGAGAAATTTTTGGTAGGGAGACTAACCATCAGGCTATTGAAATAGTCTAGGTGTGAGGTAATAAGGGCCAGCATTGGAGAGGTGACAGCATCAGAGGAGAGAAAAGGGCATATGGGAAAGATGTTAAAATTGTAAAATTTATAGGCCGTGGCAAAGATTGAATATAGAGGGTAAGAGAAAATGAAGAGTGGAAGACAACACCTAGGTTTTGAGTCTGGTTGACTGGGAGGAAGTTGGTACCCTTTATAGTAATGGCAGATGTTAGGAAGAGAAGAGGATTTCAGGGAAAAGATAATGAGTTTGGCTTTTGATGTGTAGAACTTAAGATATTTACAAGACATCTAATTTGAGTAATTGGAGATGTGAGACTGGAGATGAGCTGAGAGGTTAGGGATGGATAAGCAGATTTGAGAATATTCAGCATGAAGTTGCAATTGAATTCATAGGATCTGATAAGATAAAATTAAATAACATAGAGAGAGAAGAGGTCCTAGGACAGAACCCTGAATGATAGCCACAGTTAGCAAGCATAACCTAGATGAAGATCCAGCAAAGGAGAATGAGGAAGAGTGGTCAGATAGGTAGAAAACCAGGAAAGAGCACAGAGAAAAAGCAGAGAGAAAAGACTATCAAGAAGAGGGTGATAGTGTCAAAAGCTTCAGAGGTGTCTGTGATAGTTGTTATTCAAAGAATTAGGAATAAAAATACAAACAAACAACACAGTTTCTGTTCTAAAGAAGCTTATATTCTAATCAAAGAAGATTAAGATATAAAGGAGTATTGTAAAGGGAAAAGGAAGGGAAGGGAGGCAGAGCATGCTGAAGAGACTGTAGGAAGTTATGTGGAAGTTTGGTTCCTGGCCAGATAAGGCAAAAGTCTCATCTATTACAGTCAGTAAGAGAAAGGGATGCAATCTAAATTTCTAGTCAAGTGGTGGTGGTCAGAGAGTGAGACCACGGTGAAGAGACTGCAGGAAGTAGAATGGCTGGAATTGTCTAATATAGTATATTTGTGGGCATTTATTTGGTCATTAGGGGATGGGAGGGTAGTTGACTTTAAAAAAAAGATGCATCATAGTGGAAAGGGAAGGAAGTTGACTGATGAAAAATTAAGATGAATTGTGAGTTGTCGGTTCTGCTATAATGCTTGTTTTGAAAATGTGAATTTGTTGCAACACAACTGAAATGCTTTGAGCACAATAGGAATTTTCTGTTTACTTATAAAGGGTTTCATCCCAAGAAACAGTGAGATAACACAGAAAACTTTCCACTTCAAAATTACTCACAAACTATAATTCTTAGGTCTTTATAAGCTAAAGTGCCATTATTATTATATTTCTGGTGCTGTGGGAACTGTGGGTGGGGGAGGGCTTGTCCACCCTTACTGTCCCCTCCTCCCACATTTTCCATTATGACTAAGGCTTTCCAGCTTGAAGTTGAAGCCCTGAATGTTACAGGGTTGTGTTCTATAGCACAAACTCCTCTATTGGTCAACTAAATTGGAATGAATTGAGCAAACAAAGCTGATTACCTAAGTACAAGGTATATCCACTCTGATTTGGAATTATGCAGTATAGTTCAAATAAAAATAAGTTGGTAAATACCTTAAGGAAGCCCTTGAATGGATATTCCTTTTAAATAGATGTTTCTAAGGCATTTACATTTTCGTGAAAGATGTAACTATATATATTTACATAAAGAAGGGAAACCCAAATAGCTACCTGTTATAGCTTGATTCAGGCTGCTCAGATGCTTCAGGTTTGGAATTGGAATAAAACAAGAAATTTGCAGACCATCTCACAGTTCACAAAAGGAGGTTCAGTTGGCCACAGAATAAAAACATATTCATCAAGAATTTGGCATTAATTTAGTTTGATGCTCCTATGCTGGTCATGTGGGGATGCCAGTTAAGCTTGAAAGGAGAGCAACTCATGCCCCCCTTGGGGGCTGGCTTTCATACTTAAGCCACAAAGAAAGATGATTGTGAGGAGAAAGACAATGAGTTCTGTTTTAATATTTTGAGTTTGACATTCTATACAACATTTGGTTCAATGAGTCCAGCAGATATTTGGTGATGTGGGGGTAAGGCTGGATATATAGATGTAGAAATAATCTGTGTAAAGAGGATAACTGATCCCTTCTGAACTGATGAGGTCACCAAAAGAAAGTGTATAAAGAAAGGAGAAGAGGATGCAGGAGAGATCCTTGGTGTATACTTACAGTTAGGGGTGAGATAATGATCCAGCAAACATGGCAATGATCCAGCAAAAGAGACTGAGAGGGAGTGGCAAAAAAGACAAGAGGAAAACCATGAGAAAGCAGTGTAAAAAAACAAAAAGGAGAGGGTATCTAAGAGGAAGGATGGCCAACAGTGTTAAGGGCAGCAGAGAGGTGAAGAAAGATGAGGATTGAGAAATGACCTTTGGAGGTGGCAAATAAAATTGTTAATTTTGGAAAAAACAGAATGTAAAGGGTCTAGAATTGAAAGAAGAGGAAGTGTAAATAAGGAATGCAGATAATATTTTGAGGAATTTTGCCGTGGCATATAAGACACTAGCTTGAAGGGATGGCAGGGTAAAGTGAATTTTTTTAAAGGATGGGGAAATCTTGGCATATTTGTAGGCAGCAGCGAATTAGCCTAATAGAGAATGAAGATCACAATCCATGCATTCACCTGGAGAGTATAAATCTTCAGGAGATAGCAGGACAAAGAATCACCAAGAGTGATTAGTGAATAGTACCAGGGAGAGGATAACCTGGTCTTAGTAGTAAAAAGTGACCAAAATAAGGGCAGGAGGTATGACCAGCCCTCATGACTTGATACATGTAGTGAATCTAACCACAGGACATCATTTCCATTTGTCACTGCTTCTTTTGTGAATTAATATTTCTAAGTGTGAGGCAAAGCAGAAAATACGTAAAATAGATTTTTAAAAAGAGCCACAAATACAGAAATATAGAAATGGGATAGAGGAAGGAGCCCAAATTTCATAGTGTAAAAGCACTGACAAAGATCATAGGATCATAAATAGTTGGAAGAGACCTAATCTAATCCAACCCCTTCATTTACAGCTGAGGAAACTGAAGACCAGGGAAGTTGAGCACGTTCCACAAGATCACACAGGGAGTTAAGTATGAGAGTCTTGTTTTGAACCCATGTCCTCTGGCTGTAGAGCCTGTAGTCTTTCTAGTAGGTCTCTCTGAGTCTCTCTACTCATAACTGTGTTACTATAAATTGGGTCAATTTAAAGTTATTTATCAGAGTCAACTACATACAAGACAGATATCTGAGGTCCATCACTTTTCAGAGATTTAATGTTATATGGTTAAACTTTATGGAAGTTAAACAATGTAAGTCAAGAATGATGAAAAAAAAACAGAAGAGGGAAAAGGAAAGCCCAGTTCAATTTCAGTTCTGATTCATCAGATACTGTTCAGAAATTATCTCAATGTCAGAAATAATTTTCCTAACTTCTGCCATGCCAGTTAGGATTGAATAGTTATATCATTTATTTATTTATTCTTTTTTATTTAGCAATTTATTTATTCATTTATCCATTTGTTCTTTTGTCTGTCTATCTATCTATCTATCTATCTATCTATCTATCTATCTATCTATCTATCTATCTATCTGTCTGTCTATCTATCTATCTATCTATCTATCTTGCAAGCATTTTAAATCAAGAAATAGAGGAGAAACCAGAATGGATTTTTAAAGTTGTAATTCAGTAGAGTTCAGTGGATACTCAAGGACAGAACCATTTCCTGGGAGGTGCTACAATGCCAAGTCAACTAGAACAAGGTTAAAGTAGTCAAAGGATTATGAGCCAGCTTTTGGAAGTAACCTTACTTGAGAATTAGTCATTGTCAGATTAAGAAATTAAGGTCCAGGGAGGTTAAGTTCAAGTTAGGAAGTAAGAGGAAGATGAAAATTTGAAAGCAGATCATCTATGTATGAAGTTGACATCCTTTCTACTATGCTACCTTGATGAACCTAGGAACTATGTCACTGGTTGGCAAGTGCAATTGTTCCCAAGAAAATGGAAGAATTCATCACTGTAATTTGAACAGGTTATGTCCAATATTATATCAATGATATTATGATGGAGGTAAATAACCACAGAAATACACATCTGGACCAAAATTAGATTGAAATTTGGGAATAAGCAGAAAGGAAAGATTCCTGTGAGCATCATGGGGAGTAGAGGAGAAAGACATTTGTCTTTCTGTACATGAAGGCTTCTATTAACAAGAGAAATTGGAATTTGAATTATATTGAGTGAAAAGCACATTCCCCAGAGTTACCAAGCCAGAGATAAGTGCTCATGATAGATAAATCCAATTTTCCTGGAGTAGAATGGAATGGAAAAGTATTTATTAAGCACTTTTTATTTACCAAGAACTTTTCTAAGTGCTATGAATATTAACATAAATTTGAGACATTTCCTGCTATTGCAGAGCTTACTTTCTAATTGGAAGATGAAGTCCATATATGAAAGTTCAATGGTAGAATATATGAAAGGGCCTGGGGTTCCTTAGAGTGGTCAGGGTGATGGCAAGGCCTAGGGATCCTTCATAATGCACTGTAGGGAACGGGAGATCTGGGTGGGATCTGGGTATGTGAATTTCCTTATAGTATTCCTCAAGAAAGGTAACGGAGAGGAAAGGCTGGAGAGCAACAATATATTTCTATGAACAAGACAGAAACACTTTGGTTTTTCATGAAGAAGATATGGACCAGACCCTTTATAGGATACCACTCTACATATCAACTTCACTAGAAAGGGATAAAGCCTTGTAGACTAGGGTGTAATAGACTTGGGTGGAGAAGTTCTAGCAGCATCAGTGGGAGGACTGGAGACCAGGCCTTTGAGTAACCTGACCGTGCCCTCCACTGGAGCTATGGACAATTTCCCATCTTGCATGCTCCATGATTTCATGGTCTCTGTGATACATAATTATTACTATACTTGATAATGGCAGAGGGATTAATGGATAATGTATGGGAGCCCAACAATCCTCAAGTCCTCATTACTTTTGATAAAAAGGCTTATACTGAAATAGATACAACTTCTCTGAAAAAGTCATTTAGAAAGTATGAAAACTAAAAATTTCAAATCCTCCCAGGCCCACTCTGTTTTTCACTTTTACACAAACAAGATAACCCAGTAAGAGCTTAAATAATATGGCTGAGATTTAGGTAGAACTTTAAGTTTGGCAAAACACTTTACAAATGTTACCTCATTTGTTTTTCACAACAATGCTTGTAGGTAGGTATTACTATTACTGCCGTTCTATAGATGAGAAAACTGAGGCAGAGGTTAAATAACTTCCCCAGTTACACAGATAATAAGTGTCTGGGGCTGGGTTTGAATTCAGGTCTTCTTTATTTCAGGTCCAGGGTTCCACCTACTCTGCCACCCAGCTTCCTCAGCTTCTTGGGAGCCCTCAGGTATTGTTAGAAAGCACAAAGTTGGCCAGTTCTTAGAACCAGGGTTAGGAAGGCTCAGCACTAGAACTAAGCTAGACTCTGATGACCAATTTTCCTCAGAACAATGTATCTAACTCTCACAAGTTCCAAGGCTGACATGCATGTGTATCAAATTAGAGGCAAGACACAATTTGTCTCACATTTCGACATACACATATATTAGGTTCATTTCCACAAATCACAGCACAAAAAGAATCAGGTTTCCTGAGGCTCCTGGTGTACTCTGAAATGGACAAAAACCTAGTAAAACTTGTCAGTGTTTTAGGATTTTTAATGGAGTGCTTCCCAAAAACAAATACGTCCACAACTTGTTTTAGTTTAGTTTTTACTTCAAAAGAAAAGTAAAATACTTCGGAATTTCTGAATATATGAGGTATTAAAAAGTGTGTCATCCTTAGTGACTTAAATGATAACTTTTTTTGCACCATTTAATAATGTTTGTATCCTTGTAGTAGCAAAATGAAATATGTGTAGAATTTTAAAATTTATTTTATTCTGAATTTAAGAATGAAACAAGCATTTCCATAACAGTAGAAATAACATAGATAACATAGAAAAAAGGTGATTGCATATGAAACTGTAAATTTGTGTATTACTTGCTATTTGTCTTAAATATATAATAAAGTTATCATATATCTTTCTTTTTTCCCCCTTTTCTCTTCCCTCATCTACCCCACCCTAGAGATGGCTACCATTAGACACAAATATGTATGAATGTATGTGGGTATGTGTGTTTGTGTGTATGTATGTAATCATTCTATACATACTTCTATTGGTCATTTCTTTCTCTGGACAAAGGTAGCATCTTCCTTCATAGGTCCTTTGTAGTTAATTTGAGTATTTGTAATAGTCAAAATGACTTTATCATTCAAAGTTGTTCTTAAAACGATATTGCTATTACCGTATACAATTTTCTCTTGGTTCTGCTCATTTCTCTCTTCATTACATCGTGCAAGTCTGTCCATGTTTTTCTAAGATCATTAAGCTCATTATTTCTTATAGCACAATAGTATTCTACCATAATCATATACCACAACTTGTTTGGCCAATCCCAAATTGACTGTTATCCCTGCAATTTCCTGTTTGCCACCACAAAGAGATCTGCTATACATATTTTAGAACGTATAGGATCTTTTCCTTTTTCCTTGATCATCTTGGGAAACAGACTTAGTAGTGGTATTACTGAGTCAAAGGGTATAAACAATTTAATAACTCTTTGGGCACATTTCCAGATTGCTCTCCAAAGTGGATGGATCAGTTCATGGTTCAAAACCACCAAATTACTGTCCCAATTTTTCCACTTCCCCTCCAGCAATTGTGGATTTTTCCTTCAATCATTTTAGCCACTCTGATAGATATAAAATACTATCTCAAGGTTGTTTAAATTTGCATTTTTCTAATCAACAATGATTTATTTTGCCCCCCTTTTTATATGACTACAAGTTGTTTGGATTTCATTGGAAAACTGCCTATTCATATCTTTTGACCATTTAGCAACTGGGGAGGTACAGAATTAACTGAACAGAAATTACTGCACTTCTCAGATTGTGGAACTTGTCTATTATAATAATGGAATGATCAATAGATGTGAAAGCAAGTTAGAACTTGTTTTAATTGCTAATTTGTCATTGTTATTGGTGTTAGTGAAATAATAGCAAGGAAACAACTATTAAAAATTGTTTTTCCATGTAATTGGTTGGAAAAAAATGAATTTTATTTTTAAAATAGCAATGACTAAAAGGCAATTTATAAACCAAACAACACTTTTGGGTGGGCAAAGGCAGTCCTAGGTAGTTCTGTGGTTAAGGAGGAAATAAGGACACAAAAAGTAAAGGATATCTTTGGTAATACAACTATTGTCTGTGAGAGTGATTTCTTTAGCTATTTAGAGAATGAATCAATAAACATTTTATTAAGTACTTACTACGTGCTAGGGACTGGAGATACAAATGCAAAAGTTAGAGAGTTCCTGATCTCAAAGAGCTTGTCTTCTCCTGGGATACATAGCATGTTCATATATAAATAAACAGAGGACATACACAAAATGAATTGAAAGTAATATAGAGAGTGGAGGGTATCTAATGATGGGCGAATTAGAAAAGAATTTTTGAATGAGGTGGCACATGAAGTAAACCTTAAAATGATTTAGGGGTGCTAGGAAGTAAAGGTGAAGAGCATTAAAGACCTAGGGGACAGCCCGTGCAAAGCTGGCAATATGTTTTTATTATTTGTTAGAGATGTGAGCTATACTTTACTTCCATTTTTAAAAAGGCAGGGAAAAAAAAGAAAAAAAGTTCTTAGATCCAGAATGGAGCTGATATTGAATGGGCTGGAGAGAATGAGAGAGGAAATGAGTGAGACACACACACACATACACACACACACACACACACACACACACACACAAAGAGAGAGAGACAGAGACAAAGAGAGAAAGAACTGAAAGAATTCATGACAAATTAATTTTAAAAACCAAAGAAACGTGGGAAGGGTTTTTGGAAAAAACAAACAAACAACTTAAAATAGGTGATTTTTCTACTTCGTTTGAAATTCTAAACCAAGAAAGGGAATAGGAAACAAAGTGCTATGAAATAAGAGAAAAATAAAAAGAACCAAGGGAGCCCAGGACTAAAAGACAGAATGAATAGAGGCAAGCAATAGTGGGAAGCTTTGAAACCTTGTAATCTTACTTAGCAAATGAATTTTACCAAATGTTATTTATTGGGATTGGAATTAGAGGCATGTGTCAAATATAAAGAGCAACAAAAATTTCATACATTAAAAAAGTCCTGTATCTTGATAATAAATTTATTTCAAATGAATTTTAACTTCTTCCAACTGAAGCCTTTACCCGTTCAGAAAACAAATCTACTGTTGAAGAGTGACCTCTGAAGACTTTCCCAGTGACAATCAGTTTAATTGCTCTTCTAAACCAAGGGTAAAAGAAAGCATAGATCAAAGGATTCATGGCTGAGTTATAATAGGCAAACCAAACTAAAATTTCATAAATATAGGTTGGAGTGATGAACCCTAGGAAAGCATCAATTATTGTTTCAATAAAATAAGGGAACCATGAAATCACAAATGCAATCACTGCAATGCCCAGTGTTTTTGCTGCTTTTCTCTCTCTCTTGGACACTCTAGCTTTATAACTCTCTAAGGATGAAGATTCCTCTTTGTTACTTGTGTTTTCAATCTTTCTAGCCTGTTGTTTGGCTACTAGAAAAATCTTACTGTACAGAATGACCATAACCAGAGTGGGGATGAAGAACAACAGAAAACCTACTAGTGACCAGGTTTGATTCATAGCAGTCTGACAACCTCCCACACAGGTGAGGGCACTTACTAATTCCTCCAGCCCATCATCATTCACACCAGTACCAAGAAGTGAAAAGATGTAAGTAACAGCAAGAAGCCATGAGCATGCAATGAACACCAAAGAAACATTCGGAGTGAACTTGGTTGGATAGACCAGAGGGTCAGTGACAGCAATGTATCTATCAATGGAGATGAAACACAAGTGAAAAATGGAAGAATAACAAAATGATCCATCAAAATAACAGTGAACTTTACAATAACTCTCCCCAAAGTACCAACAACTCTCCACTGATCTCACCATGCTGAAGGGCATCACAGTGGCTCCCACCAAAAAGTCAGCACAAGCCAAGGAGGCAATGAGAAAATTGGCTGGAGAGTGCAGCTGCTTGAAGTGAAGGATTGAAATCATGACCAGGAGGTTTCCCAAGACTGCAAGGACAACCCCAGAGCCAAAGGCCAGGTAGAGGATGACTCGGGGTGCTGGGGAGTAGGGAGTCTGAATGCAGGACTCATTGATGTTCTCATAGCAGAGCTGCACTGCTACAGGCTGAGACTCATTGCTGTTCATGATTCTTCTCTCTGAACCTTGCAGAATTTTCATTAGCTTGTGTATTTTTGGGTCTTATTGAAATCTCTAATTCTCTCCTTAAAATAAAAGATGCATCAAATTAATGTCTTAAGAAATCTACCAGTTACTATCTCTAATAAATTATTAATCTTTTCCATTGACACTACAAGTTATAAATCTTCTCATACACATTCAGAAGACACTCATGTAACTCAGAAACACTTTTGCAACTAATCTCAAGGCAATTCAAGTAATAGACTCAACAAATCTACCAAAGATTTCTATGAACACATGCAAATGCCTTAGCTGCTTATTTAAGAAAATTTCTCTTTTACCCTCTAGTAAATTGCTCTTTACCTCTGAGGAGCTTCTTTTTGTCAAGAGGAGTGAGATATGATGTGATCACCCAGCTCAAAGGTCAGCTTTTATTCCAGTGCTCTCTCCCCTGGCATCACTTAAAAGTTAATGCCCAAAGCACCCTGAAGGATTTAGGAAGTCAGCCAAAGAAATTCCATCCCTTCAAAATCTCCAACATTGAATCCCTATGGTATGAGGTGTGAAATGAAAGAAACTTTTTTTCAGTCATTATCACAAAAACTGCTGTTTAATCTGTAGGAAATCTCTCATTCATTTGATTTTGTAATATATGCATACCTGTTCACATGTATTACATTGCATTATCTGATGAGGAATGATGTGTATATATATTACATATTTATATATGTATGTACATTTAAATAATAATAGTGAGCATTTACATATCATTTTAAGTTTTGCTAAGAGCTTTATATATGGTATCTCAATCCTCACAACAATACTGTGAAATAGATGCTATTATCTTTATTTTACAAATGGGGAAACTGAGGCTGGGAGGTTGTTACTTGTGACACAGCTTGAAAGTGAATGAGGCAGCAATCAATCTCAAGTCTTCCTGCTTCTTAATTCCTGCATTCTGTCCACTGATCCACTAATGGCTTTATTCTAGTTCTGTGCACATTTAAAAAAAAAATTTCTGTGTAAATCTTTCGTCTCCCAAAATTTTCCACAGAGGGAAAGAGATTTATGAAGCAAACCACTGAAAACGGGAAAGTCCTGACTCTTTTTTCCTTAGGTCAGAGAAAGGACTGTGGAGTAGGCTGTTATGTGATAAACTGTGGGGGAATAAGTAAGAATACTGGAGGAAGAGTCATAGATTCAAATCCCAGAAATGCCATGTTGGCAAATCACAACCAATTTACCTCAATTTTCTCATCTACGAAATATGAGGTTTGGACTAGATATCCTCTAAGCTCTATGCTTTAACCCTTTATCTTTGATAGATTTTAGAAATATCCTTACCCTGTGATACTTTCTTCCCTTTTCCACTAATTTTTCTTTTGTATTCTTTTTCTTTGGCTTCAGTTCTCTTCTTCTGACTTTTTGATGTGATTTTCCTCTGAGATGGTAGTGCTAAAGACCAACATACTCCACTTTGATCTATTCTCTGCTTATCTGTCAAATAGATCTTCCTAAAGCACACATCTGTTCAGAGCATCCCCCTATTTCTTGAACTCCACTGGCTCCCTGGTGAAATATAACACTCTCTGTTTGGTTCTAAAGAACTTGGCTCCTTTTAAATTTGCCAGTTTCCTTATAACGTAGTCCCCTCAATGGCACCGGAGATTCACTGGCACAGGCTTCCTTGCTGTTCCTCGTACAGGACACTCTATCTCCCAGCTTGAGTGGTTTCACCAAGTCTTCCCCATGCCTGAAATGCTCTTTGTCTTCAGCTCTGATTCCTAGCTTCCTGAAGTGTCAAGTGACCCCCTCCTCTACAAGAAACTTTTACCAGTCCTTCTTAATCTTAATTCCACTCCTCTGAGACAACCCCAAATTTATTCTGCCTATGTTTTGCTTGTACAAAATTATTTACATGTTGTTTCCCTCATTAGACTGTGAGTTCCTTGAGCTGTTTTTTCTTTCTTAGTATCCTCAGGACTTATCACAATCCCTGGCATATCGTTATTCAGTGATTTGGTTGTATCTAATGAAACTGGAGTAGTTTTGCATTTCCTTCTCCAGTGTGTCCCCATTTTACAGATGAAGAACTGAGGCAAATAGGGGTTCAGTGACTCACTGGGGTCACCTAGCTAGTGTCTGAAGCTGAATTTGAACTCAGGTATTACTGAGTCCAGGCCCAGCACTCTGTCAGTTGCACCACTTAGCTGTTCTGAGATATACTTGGCCCTTAATAAATTCTAGCTGATTGACTAACTGATGCATGCTGTATCAGCATAAACAAATATAATGCAGGCAATGGGAAAGATGGACCAACACTGATTATAATAATAGCAATAACTAGGTTAATAATAAACTCATATTTACGTAGCACTTTAAGATTTGCAAAGTGTTTCACCAACATTAATTCATACTAATTAATTCATTACCCTGGGAGGTAGATACTATTATTATCTTCTTTTCAGAAATGAGGAAACAAAGGCAAAAAGAAATTAAGTGACTTGCTTAGGGTCACACAGCTAGTATGTGCCTTGAAATTTGATTTGAATTCAGGTCTTCCCGACTTCAGTTCTATGGCTGTATACTTTTCTCACCTAGCAGCAAGTATGACAGCTGTGATCAGCACAACTCAGACGCAACAGAGAGTATCCAGGAAGACTCCCCAAGGGATTCTTACTTTCTTCTCTTATTTTCCCATTTTACTTTGTCTGAGTTATAAAGTACATGCCCTTCCCCCTATTCCTTTCACACAAAGGGTAGGAATACATGTGGTTGCATTGCCCTACAATTCTACCTAAAGATAAGGGAAGAAAATGATATGAATTCTAGGAGGCAGTTGGTTGTACATATATTCATATGTTAATGATTATTATAGTCTTTTCACATTAAGTGCCATAATGTACATATATATAGTCACAGCATGCTAAATTCTGAATTGGCAAATTAAATTAAAAGTGATTTAATTACAAAGAATCCAGACAGGGTGGGAGAACAGAACTTGCTAGAGGACAGATTTCATTTTTTAACATTTTGAGCATAATGCATTTTATCTCCTCAAATAATCTTGTACCTGGGTAACAAGGGGTTAATTAAAGCTGCTTAGGGAAAATGTCATTTGGTCTTGGAAGAGGGAGAACAGTTATGGACTTCCAGCTGAGTACCTAGTAATGTCCAGAAAGGATACCTCAGCTTCTTCTGAAAGGTCTTTCTCATTACTATACCACAACTCAAATTAAATTATCTTTTGCCTCATTTCTTACCTAGCCTCACTCAATGAATGGATGTTGCCTCAGATAAACAGAGACCTGGGAAAGACCTTAGCTTAAAAATGCCAAGGTCTCCCACTGCATTCTGGGCCATTGCGCGGTGTCCTAACCTTTGTCTTGCCACTCAACTTAGATGACTCTGGAGAAGAGGGAGACTGATGACTTTGCACGGCTTGGCCTCACTTAAATCTAATTCACTCCTAAGTCAAGACAGCCTCCTGATGTTATTGTTCCTATTCAAGAAGGAAGGACAAAGGGGGAGCTAGGTGGAAAAAGCACTGGCCCTGTAGTCAGGAGGACCTGAATTCAAATCCAGCCTCAGACTAAACATTTGACACTTACTAGCTGTGTGACCCTGGTCAAGTCACTTAACCCTAGTCACCTTAAAAAAAAAAAGAACAAAAAACAACAACAAACACTACAAAGAGTGACTAAGAAGGCTGGGCTGATGGCTCCAGGAGAGTGCCTCCTAGTGAACAATGCAGATATTACATTACCTTGCTGGATAATTAACACTTGGTGAATGCTATTTTTTCTTCTTCACAACATGGTGAGAATCAAATGAGAAAACTTGTAAAGTGCTTTCCCATCCTGAAAGCACTATATAAAGGCTAGCTATTATTATTTCTTTACATGACAATCTCTTCTAACTTTGCACACTCAAGATAAAGCAGTGGGAAAATGTCTTAATAAATATTTGTTAGGCACCTACTATGTTCCTGGCACAGCGCAAATCATTAAAGATAAATGGACATATCAAAGTAGAATGCTCAAACTTGGAATATAGTGAGTTCTCTTCCATTGGGAGTGGCAAGGACTCAGGGATAGGATTCTCAGTCAATCAGAAGGTACTAAGTGCTTATTATGTGCTGGCATTATTGTAAGTACTAGGGATACAAAAAAAGAAAAAAAGGAAACCAATGATCTCCTAGATTCCAGTAGCCCACCTTCCAATAGGAGAGACAACATATAAATAGCTATACACATATGAGATAAAAATTAAGCCAAAATCCTTAGTGCAGTTTTAAGGTTTAATTGTTCAACACTACACTAAAACTTTTGGGACACCCTGCATATGGTACAAAGAGAAGGTAATCTCAGACAGAAGACATTAGCAGGGTGGGGCATAGAAGGCACCAAAGGCTCCTATGGAAGGTGAGATTTGAGATTAGTCTTGAAAACAGTCTAAAGTTAGGAAGGAGAGATTATGAATTATGCCAGATTATAAAAGGCTTAAAATGCCAAACAGAAGATTGTGTATTTGATTCTGGAGGTAATAAGGTGCCATTGGAATTTATTAAGTAGGGACATGCCATGGTCAAATTTGCAGTTTAAGAAATCATTTTGGTAACTTAGTGGAGGACAGATAAGGGTGAAGTGAGATTTGATATGGGGAAACCACTCAAACAATAATAGTAATCCAAGAGTGAAGTGATGAGAACTCCACCAAAGTGGTAGCTGTGTGAATGTTGAGAAGGTGACATGTATGAGAGGTTGTGAGGGTAGAAAGAATAATGCTTGACAAGCTTGGATATGTGCATTGAGTGAAATACCAGCAAGACTCTCAGATTGGGAGCCATAGTGATTGGAAGAATGGTGATGCCTTCCATGGTGACAGAAATATTTGTAAGTAGGGAGACATTTGGTAGAAAGATAGTAGGCACTCTCTCTCTCTCTCTCTCTCTCTCTCTCTCTCTCTCTCTCTCTCTCTCTCTCTCTCTCTCTCTCTCTCAATATGGTGACCTTAAGATGCTTATAGGATACAAGATTTCAGATGTACAAAAGGCTATTAGATGTAGAACTACAAACTAGAATGGAGATTAGGGCTAGATATAGAGATCTAGGAATAGAGACTCTAGAATAGGGATAGAAAGTGCCTAGAGATGATAATTGAACCCAGGGGAGCTGAAAAAAAATTATCATGTGAGATAAATCAAAAGTCCCCCTAGAGGGCTGAGTTCTTTGAACTATTGAAATAAACATATTTTGTTAAATATTTTCATTCAGTTGGTTTCTATCTAGAGGCAGTTAGGTGGTGCAGTGGATATGGCACTGTACTTTGAGTGAAAATTTGGGTTCAGTATCCAGCATCAGATACTTACTAGCTCCATGAACCATGGCAACTCACTTAACCACTGTCTGAATAAGTTTACTGAATTGTAAAATGGGTCTAATAATAGCACCTATCTCCCAATGGTTTTGTTGAGAGGATCAAATGAGTTATTATTTGTAAGGGGCTTAGCACAGTATCTGGCATATAGTACACTTTTAAAACAGTCTCCCTTCCTTCCTTCCTTCCTTCCTTCTTTCCTTCTTTTTTTCCTACCTTCCTTCATTCCTTTCTTTCCCTCCCCTTCCTTCCTACCTTCTTTTCTCTCTTTCTTTCTTCCCTCCGTCCTTCTCTTTCTTTCTTTCTTTCCTTTTTTCTTCCTTCTTTTTTTACTTTCTTCCTCCCCTCCTTTTTTCCTCCCTCCTTCTCTGTCTTCCACTCTCTCTTTCTCCCTTCCTTCCTTTCTTTTTCTCTTTCTTTTTTCTTTCCTTCATTCTTCCTTTCTCTCTCTTTCCTTCCTTTCTTAATCCTATGAATTTTATTTTATATCGGTATAAATGAAATTCTGGCAAGAGATCTCTACGCTTTGCCAGTCTGTCAAAGGGGTCCATGACACACCAAAACTCCTGGTTTGGAGGCTTCAAGGACAAGGCCATTAGGGACACAGCCACAGACAGTAGGCATAATAAGGGCACTGAACCAATAAAGAGAAGTTGGACAGGAAGGAGGAAAACCAGGGAAAGGGAATGTCAGGAAAACCAGAGAGGAGATTCTATTGAGAAGATGGCAACTGATAAAACCAAAGGCTACAGAAACATCAAGAGGGACAAGGAATGAGAAATGGTCATTATATTTGACAAGGAAAAGATTATTGGTGACTTATAAAAAAGCAGTTTTAGTTTAATAATATCAGAATATAGATCACAGAGGATTTAGAAGAGAGTTAAATTTTCTCCAGAGGAGAGAAGAGATTTAGCATAACAGGTTCAAGTCAGAGTCTTTTAAGGATGGAGAAGATATGGGCATGTTGAAAGGCAGCAGGGAATGAGGCAGTAGATAAAGAAATAGTGGAGATAATTAGAGCAACAGAGAGTAGGTATGATAGAAGAGCAACCTTCTGGAGAAGATGTGATGGGATGGGATCAAGGATGCATGAATAAGGTTTCTGTTATTTTCACATAAGAGCCCCCCACAAATGTTCTTCATATTGACTACCAGCCACGCTTAATTTGCTTTTAGAAAAGGTACTTACTAAATAGGAATAACCAGCCCAGTTATTATAGAAACAATCCCCCCAAACTGGGGGCATAGTCTTTCTTTGCACACACAAAGTCTCTAGAGACACAGAGATCAAACTTAGAGAACACATGTAACTCATAGCTCCTATTTACTAAAAATCTCTTTCTCCCTTGGTGGAGTTTTCATGAAGTTCCTCTTAGAGAATTTTCTTATGGCCTGTGAGGATTGGCACCCTTGTAGCATTCTGAAGTTGCCTTTCCTAAGTGTCTCTATTTTGTCCCCAGGAAGTTTCTCAGCTCTTGATTATATGCTGCTGTCAGCCATCCTAAAATCACTATTACTAGATTTTGTGTACACTGCTAGTGGTGTTAAAGGAAACTCTAGGTTTTCCAGTGTCCCAAAGTTTACAAGGAAAATGGTAGGGGATCAGAGATGGAAGAGAGGTTTAAAAAAGGCACTATTGCCTTCTTTCCCAATTCTCTAGGACAATTTCCTTTTAGAAATCTTTCATCATTGGATTTAACATTGACTGGACCTTCTTGATCCTGGAGTGTGCAAATTACAAAGTGGCTTACTGTGTTATATATAGACCAGAGGTGTATCTGTTATTTTAGTCAACTGTAAGAAAATTCCTATATAGCATGTCTTTTACCACTGAACAAAGTACTTTAGATCTTCCAAATTGATTAAAGATTTAGTGGAACCTAGTTTTTAGCTTAGCCTAATTGATTGAATCCAGTCATCCAGGCCTTCTTTGATTACATTCATGAGGGTTGGAGTGCAATCTCTCACCATTACACACATACAGGCACAGATGTGTGTGTGTGTGTATACACATATACATACACATACATCTACACACATGTATATATATAGAGAGAGCGTGTATATATGTATATATGTATGTGTGTATACTTTATATATTATATAAAATTATTTATCTATTTTATATAGTTATTATTTCCCTCATGGAAATGTAAACTCCTTGATATCAGAGACTGCTTTATCTTTTTCTTTTTTATCACCTGTAGCATAGTGCCTGACACAAAGTAAATACTTAATAAATGTTTGTTTATTGATTGACCTTTTAAAGGAGAAGCATAAAAGGAGTCTTGCATATGTGTTTTTATGCCTGGGACCATGTCTTTATGACTGTGTCATAAAGAATCTGAGAAACCTGTTTATGGGAGAGTCATAATGATATGGAATGGTAGTGCCTTGCAGAGACTGTTGAGCATATGTGACATTCTATAACTAGTTCTGGTCTGTTAACCAAGTAGTTAGGAAGGGTCAGTAGCCAGAACTGGATGATTTTCAAAAGGGTCAGATTAAGCGCTCTCTCTTTGCTTCATTCTCTTAAGCTACAACATTGGAGGGCCTTGGTGACTTCTCCAATGAGAGATGATGCTGTAAGTAGAGAAGCCTTGGGTTCTTCTCTGATCTGAGGCCAAGAAAGGGCCATTGTCATTGGCATCTGCATTTGTTATTTTCCATTTTAAAGTGAAGAATTGGATCCCTTAATCTTGTGTGTTTACTTAGGCTTTTTCAAATGATATTCTCTAGCATGTCACATCTTTGCAGGTAACACTGAATGATTATGAGAATCTAAGTACCCACTGTATTTATTGTTGTCTTTCTCCTCTCAGTCCAATCTTCAGTTGAGAGTTGGTTCTGTCCCTGCTTGTGGCCCTCATAGGATCCAGTAAAACATTGGAGACCAAGTTGGTTCCAGGACTCCTGCATAAATCTCTTGACATTGACACCTAAGCATTGAGATGACTTTGTCTTTCTTTGTGGTTCCCAATGCCCTGAGAAGTGTGTGACCAGACTGTTTTGTCTATCTGTGCAATAACCCATGAGTGAAATTCTATCCCTGCGTTCTGTTCTATCAGGCCACAGCTAGAACCTCACTTCAGGTGTCTGATTGTTTTGGCTGGCATTGGCTTGTGATGGCCCCGTTCAAAGTACTGACTGGTTCTTGGTCCATTTATGAGAGTTCATGCTGGCTCTCCATCCTGTCCTATTCTGGTCTAGTTACCAGACCTATCATCTTCACTGCTTCCATAGTTATCTAAGCTGATTCTGGCTTCCCTCATTTCTACTCCCTCATGCCCCTTTCACTCCCAAAAATCAGTCTTCTTGCTTTCTTATTATGCAGTTCTAGACTGGAGGGAGGGAGTTTACTTTGCTTTCTTTTTTCACTTTTTATGATAGGTCTTTTGGGGTCCCTTTTCTGAAACGTGTCAGGGTTTCTGTTGGAGACCTGGCCTTCTCTGTGATTCTTCATCTCTCCATCTTAACTGACAGTCTCCTGTTGAACTTTGAAAAACTGCTTTATTTGTTTGGCTTTTATCCTCTTCACAACCTGGACCTGATATAGCTTTTGACCCTTATTCTACATTATGCCCCTTGCCACACTCTACGATCTCAGCAAACTATCTTCCTTGCCCTTTCTCATGCATAACTGTCCATTTCCCTTCTCTGTACTCTTATACCGGCTACATCCCTGGGTATGCTGAAGCATCTTCCTTTCTTACTTCCACCTCATAGAATCCCATACTTTCTTTCATACTAAGAATAAACCTTATTTGTAGTTGTAGTCTTTTCTTATTTTCACCTTTCCTCTCCTTCCCCAGACTCACTTGCATATACTATAAATCAAAATTATAACCATGTATAAAATATAAGATGTAGAATATAATACATAATAATGTAATCTAACATAATCTATATAATTTTATATAATTTCCCTCAGGTCCCTGTTCATGTAATGATTCCAATGTGTATCATTAGCAATACTCATTAATATTTTCTGTGACTTCATGATTGTACTCATGAAACCCAGGATCTTTGAATGAAAATCATACTAAACTTATCTCTGGAGAGCACTTTACTTGAAGAAATGTTGTCAAGACAATACATGGTTGTTGTAAGAGATGAGATCCTTAGAGTGAATACTAGGCTAGTATAATGAAAGTGCAGGAGAGACTGGGACCGTGGACCTGACCTCATCTTCATCATCACCATGGTGGTTGTGCAGTGGTAGACAAAGTCCATGAGTCTCTATTTTGGTCTCATATTGTGACTTGGCCTCTCTAGAGCTTGTACAGGGCATGTTACCATGGAATTAATGATAGGTATGAGATCAAATTCTCTTTCTACAAGTTTTAATGATAATAATAATAATCATCATTTGAATAGCATGTTAACATTTGTAAATCACTTTATATGTGAATGTATGTATGTGTGTAAATCTCACTTAATCTTCAAAACAGTTCTATTAAGTGATGTTATTTTTGCCATTTGACAGGTGAAGAATTTGAAGCACAAAAAGGTTAAGTGCCATTAAATGTTTGAGGCAGGGTTCAATCCCAGGTTTTCCTAATTCTAAATCCACTTCTCTGTCCATTATGTAACCTATTCATTTCTCTGAATGAACTTTACTGATTATATTATTTGCCAGTAAATAGCTAGAAATGATTTTATTTTTTAATTGAATGAAAAACAGCAGATTGTACTTACGTTTTATATTATAATGTAATAGTGTTTCTTGTGTATTCTGTGTGCATAGACCCTAGCACATCTTAGATGTTCAATTTGGGTTTATTGACCTATATTTCATATATCTTAATTAATGACTTAAGAACTAAATATATCCACCAGTTGCACTATTTGACGTCACAAGAGAATATTTTCTTTGATGCAGAATAAGGAACCTCAGTCATTCCCATAATCAGTAGTGTGACACTCCAACAATGGCAGTCATTGATGTTCCTGCTTAGGAGCTTGTAGCCTGAGGTCCTGGTAGCATCTGGCTGTATGGTTTGGCTCGGCTAGGAATGTTTCTTAACAAACCTGTTGTAGCTCTGAGCTGAGGATTCACATGAGTCTCTAGCACTGATGATATGTGGGGCAATAAAGAGATTCTCCAACGTATTTGGGGAAAGAGTGCAACTCATGCACACCAAGGAATTCACACTTTACGTGCATTTTGTATTTACTTATTAGTGTCCCAGTTATTTCCCCAACAGAATTTAAGCCCTTTGAAGGCAAAGACTATTTCATTTCTGTCTTTATATCCCCAGAGTCTGTGACTTAAGGCATGACTTAGTATATGATTGTTGGAGTGGTTTGCCATTTCTTTCTCCAGCTTATTTTAAAGATGAGGAAACTGAGGCAAACAGGGTTAAGTGACTTTCCCAGAGTCACACAGCTAGTAAGTGTCTGAGGCCAAATCTGAACTGAGGAAGATGAGTCTTCCTGATTCCAAGCCTGGTGTGCCAATCACTGCATTATATGGCCGTCCCCATTTAGAATTGTATTGCTACATTATTTTTATAAGCATTTTATCTCAGGGTAGATAAGAGGAAATAGATCAGATCTTGAAATGGAAACTTAGCTGTATTTACTGGACACCATAAGCTGTATTTACTGACACCTCCAGAGAGGCATCAGGAATGTCCAGCATATCTAAGCAAGATTTAGTTTTAAGGTATCTTAGAGTTCATCTTGTTCAATTTTCTTATTTAATAAGAAAAAAAAAACCTAAGACCCATGTAGGTTAAATCTGAAGTCATATGGGTAGTAACTTTGGAATTCTGGACATCTGGACTGATATATGACTTTTAGGGGAGAGGAGAACGGAGTGAATTTTGTGACCATCAGTATTATGGGAGGAGAGACATTCGAGAATATGAAATCCTCTATTACCAGGGCATATTAGAATTTGAGTACCTGGCTACCAGCAAGAGCTATATGACCCTAATAAAGTACTTTTAATAATTCTGGTTCCCTATTTTAAATTGTGGCCCAAGAAAGCCAAGATGGTGGAAGGACTGGAAAACAACACAATGATTTAGTGGCCCAGGAAATAATTACTTTGGATTTTTTTTTTATCATTAAGAAGTATAAACTCAATCATTTACTTCCAATAAAGATGCAGGGGACTTCTCAGCATCAGTCTTATCAGGCTTATCAGCATCAGCCCAACAGAGTATAAGGTAATCAAGTTAGACTTAAAAGCTTTAGAAACATCAATTTAAGAGTGAAGTCTTTGTAATCTGAGCCAACTTTCTAGACAGTGGAGCTATTAGACAGCTAAGTGGCAATGTGTTTAGAATTCTGGATGTGTAACTGAGAAGACTTGAGTTCAAATACTCCCTTAGACATCTGTCAGCTGTGTGACTCTGGACAAGTCACTTAACCTCTCTAATCTTCAGTTTCCTCATCTGTAAAATGAGGGTCTTGGATTTGGGGCCCTCTAAGGTTCCTTCTGGCACTAAATCTATGATCCTCCATATTCCATTGTAATGTCTTTGTTTTACTTCATTTCCCCTAGACTTGCCTTAGAGAGAGAACAATCTGTATAAGTATGTTGGGCTTTCTCTATAACAAAAATGTGGATAGTCTCAGGTTTTTCAATAGAAGCTGAGACTATAGGGAATGACACCCCTCATTGATGGGCCCTTAGCCCACACTAATAACAATGAACTAAATTATCTCTTTTAAGGCAAATGCCAGTTAGAGATGTGTTGTGAGAAATGAAAGGTATAAAATCTTTATATACCCACTGTATATTACAACCAGTCCACATCCCTTTTAGATAACCAAGAAAGTACAATGAAGACTGAAGGCGTCCTCTGACCATCTACTAAATTAAGCCCAAATTTTGAACACCAAAGGGTAAGAAACCTTCCAATTTCCCCTGAACCATAGACAAGCCCCTCTATAAAGAATCTGGTCTCTAGTGGAAGTCCAGGCCTACACACTGTAGGATCTGGCTGGCACTGGGAGATACAAGATGATTATGAGGCAAAATATTAAGTTGTAAGGAAGACACAGTTTGTCTAACATTTTAATATTCAGTTCACAAATCAAAACACAAAAAGAATCATATTTTCTAACAGGTCTTCTGTTCATTGAAATACACAAAATAATTATTAAAACATTTCAATATTGTTTCATATATAGCTTTAATTTAATATGTAAAGATTTAAAATAAAAACATCCATAATCTCTTATAAAATCCTGCACTTCTTAAAGAGAAAGGAAACTACACTCCATGGAATTGAAGAAGATAGCAAGTGGTAACAAGAAAGTATAACGTACATAATGGCAACAAATTTGATAGCATGTTGTGGATAATAGCATTATATATGCGTATATGTATGCATGCATACACATATATATCAATAATATTAATATGTGTATGCATGTACACATGCATATATATGTATACATGCGTCTGCATATATATGTATGCATATAATTGAAATTCAAAATTGAGGCAGCTAGATGGCACAGAGTATGGAATGCTGGGCCTGGATTCAGGAAGATTCATCTTCATGAGTTCAAATCTGACCTCAGACACTTAACTAGCTGGGTGACCCTGGGCAAGTCGCTTAACCCTGTTTGGTTTAGTTTCTGATCTGTAAAATGAGCCGCAGAAGGAAATGGCAAACCACTCTAGCATCATTGCCAAGGAAATCCCAAATGGATCAAGATGAGTTGGAAACAATTGAACAACAACCTATACTCAATGCTGTCCCATATTATTTTTATGACTTTTTTAGGTGATTAAAGTTATATCTTATATTAATAGAATGAACAAATAGTTGTAAAAGTAAATTAGATTCTGCTGTAACTGCTGGTTTGGTAATATTGTAGTATAAAGTGTAATGTTGCTAATGAGGCAGCTCCTTGTTGTAAAGGATGCAATTATGGGCCTTAAGTAAGGGGGACCTGAATTCAAAACCAGCCTCAGACACGTGTAATCCTTGGCAAGTCACTTCACCTCTGTTTGCCTCAGTTTCCTCAACTGTAAAATGGGGATAATAATAGCATCTACTCCCCAGGTTAATATGAAAAACCAATGAAAAAACATTTGTAAAGCACTTATCACAGTGCCTGGTAAGTATACTATATAAATACTTCTAGTAATTATTATTATTAATGAAATAATGCTATAAGAAACAATGATAAAATCCAATTACACTCCAAAATAATACCTATGAAGGATTAAGTTCTCTCATTGTCTATGATGTAAAGAAAGCCACGGGCTTTGGGGACAGAAAACCATTGCTATTGTATGAACTTTTCACAGGTAAGCTCAGCTTCATTATTATCTTCTGGGTGGGATTGATCCTCACTTCATTATTTAAAAAAAAAGGAAGAAAAGGCAAAGAAAGAAAACAACAACAACAAATTTCTATAATCCAGAATAGAGCTGAAAACCTTTCAGAGCTATTGATTTAAATAAATATAATTGTTAACTACACAATAGAAAATTACTCAGATACATTATATGTAAAAAAAAATTAACACATTTTTAAGGGAAGAAAAGATAGAAGAAATATTCTTGGAAGGAATAAGAATGGGCAAAATAGGTGCCTTATCAACTGCAAACGAAAGGCTAACAGAGAGAAGGGTTTAGATAAAATGAGAAGATGTTCCTTGGAAAAGAAAAAAAATCCTTTTATTCCTTGGTCCAAGAAAGGAATAATGAACAAAAAAAAAAATGAGAAATGAGAAATGAGAAAAGACAGGAACAGGAATGCAATTTTGAGGACAGATGGTAAACACTATTCACATGCAATTTGGCATGGTAAGAAAATTTTATTAAATATCAACCCTGAAACTATATGGACTGAATGAAGAGAGTATACTTTCATGTCATAATAATTTACCTGTTACGTTTTTAACTTTGTTCCATATTTTAACTTCTTCAGTCTAAAACCTTAATTTGTTCAGAAAACAAATCTATTGTTGAAGAGTGATCTCTGAAGACTTTCCCAGTGACAATCAGTTTAATTGCTCTTCTAAACCAAGGGTAAAAGAAAGCATAGATCAAAGGGTTCATGGCTGAGTTATAATAGGCAAACCAAACTAAAATTTCATAAATATATGTTGGGGTGATGAACCCTAGGAATGCATCAATTATTGATTCAATAAAATAAGGGAACCATGAAATCAGAAATGCAATCACTGCAATGCCCAGTGTTTTTGCTGCTTTCCTCTCCCTCTTGGACACTCTGGCTTTGTAGCTCTCTGAGGATGACTCAGTCTTGTTATCCATGCTTTCAATCTTTCTAGCCTGTTGTTTGGCTACTAGAAAAATCTTACAATAAAGAATGACCATGACCAGAGTGGGAATGAAGAACAACAGAAAGTCTATCAGTACCCAGGTTTGATTCACAGCAATCTGACAGCCTCCCACACAGGTGAGGGCACTTACTAATTCCTCCAGCCCATCATCATTCACACCTGTGTAAATTAGAGAAAAACTAAATGTAATGGCAAGGAGCCAGGAGAACGAAATGCATATTATTGAAACCAACAGAGTGAATTTAGTTGGATAGACCAGAGGGTCAGTGACAGCAATGTATCTATCAATGGAGATGAAGCACAAGTGAAAAATGGAAGAATAACAAAATGACATATCAAAAGAAGAGTGAACTTTACAATAACTCTCCCCAAAATACCAGCAACTCTCCACTGACCTCACCATGCTGAAGGGCATCACAGTGGCTCCCACCAAAAAGTCAGCACAAGCCAAGGAGGCAATGAGAAAATTGGCAGGAGAGTACAGCTGCTTGAAGTGAAGGACTGAAATCATAACCAGAAGATTTCCCAAAATGGCCAGCAGAACTCCAGAGCCAAAAGCCAGGTAGAAGATGACTTGGAGTAGTGGGGAGTAGGAGGTTTTAATGCAGGATCCATTGATGTTCTCATAGCAGAGCTGCATTGCTGCAGGCTGGGACCCAATGTTGCTGGTCATGATTCTTCCTTCTCAGCTTATAAGTATCTTTGGGGTTTTTTTGGTAATCATAGAGTAGTAATTGACATTTCCAATATTCCTGGGGGAAAAAAAAGATAAATAGATGCATGTCTGTACAAAGTTAAATTCTATCCTTCATGAATCATGATCCGTTTCACTCAGATAATATTTGTGAATCACTTAACACATTTCCTGGCAGAGTAAACCCTATATAAATGCTTAATCTCTTCCCCCTTCCTATAAACCGTGAAGCCCTCATCCTCTGTTATATTTGGCATATTGCCATTTAACTCGGTCGAATTCCTTCCCCTAATCTAAAAACCTTTGATAAAAAGCTTTGAATAAGTCTACTAAAGATTGGCACCAAGACAGTCAGTGTTTCTCTGCTTGGTAACATTTCCCTCTAATCCTCTAGTTCTGTACCTCTGACAAACTCTTCTGCAAAGTTCAGCGTTATACTAAAGGATTCCTCAGTTCAAGGGTCACCTTTTATTACTTTGTCCTTATTCATGTTGTCAACTCTGCGTTAATGCCCAAAGTACCACAACTTTTCTGGAACTCACCAAAGAAGAGCCAGAAAACCCCTGAGAGATAATCCCTGTTGGGTTGGGTGTGAACCAGGAGAAGAAACTTTTTTTCCCCAATTACTGTTAGTAAGAAATTTATTCTGGTATACTACTCTTTATAGGAACATAAATTATGCATTTTGTTTCATAAGATTTGCACATTCATGTGTATGTCTTTTTGTTGTATGGGGTTTTTTTTGATGGTTGAGATTATGGTGAATGTACTGGCATCTCACATGTGTGTGTATGATGCAGATATATGTGTGTGTGTGTTTGTGTGTGTACACTCATACAGCTATATATATGTGTGCATATAGTTGTACATGTAAAGCTTAAAATTGCACTGCCTTTTAGGACACCCTACCTGCTTGTGTATAAAATCACACACATATGTATAAACACACACACACATATCTATCTATCTATATATACATACACACACACACACATACACACACACACATACATGTGAATGTATTTTAACAATTCCTCCTGATCATTAAACAGTAATCTGTACTTTCTTAGGTATCAGCTCCTCATGTTACGCCATAACTCCTCAATAACTTTTTAGAAGTTTTTCTGTTGCTAGCTAAACCTCACACTACAAATATACAAGCAATTATTGCATCCATACTTAAGGTCTTTTTAGTTTTGATCTGCCTGAATATACTTGGATTCATTGGCAGAATCTTTGAGAACCCTTGGTTATTTCCAAATTACATTGAACCATCAAAGGGAGATTTTATAGGAAACTCTGAATATACATCACAATATATACATACACACACAGATGCATATATAAATATACACATATAATATACATATATCCATACTATTACATACATACACACATGCATATGTATGCACCCAAACATATGTATACGTATCAGCCTTACTCTTTCTTTCAGAGTCATTATTGGTGGCAGGTGGAAACCAAAGGTGGATGAGCAGCCCAGAAAAGGGCTTGTCAAACCCTCACACTAGAGGTACTATTCCTCCTGGAAGACCCCATACACCCCTGGACTGTACCTACGTATCATTTCATTGCTCTGGGGAGCTTAGGGTATGGAAACTACCTCCGCTAGTGACAGCTAACAACTTGACTGTCACTTATAATCCTTGAGAGCTGACAATAGAGAGGGTATGTGACTTGTCCTTGGTCACAAGTATCTTAAATTTTGGAGGTGGGAGAAGATCCCAAGATCCTAAGTCAAGATTCTGACTTCAACGCCAAGCCTCAATTCACTATGTCATGCTACCTCTCTCTGCATTAATTAGAAATAAGTACATAGTTGTTCTCTATGTGTACAGTAACTTTAAAACTATGAAATGCACATTATGAATAGGAAAATAGCCCCTATTGTTTGGGCAGCTGCATGTGTAATGGATATAATGATGTGCCTAGAGTCAGAAAAACTCATTGTCCTGAGTTCAAATCTGGCTTCCTATACTTACTAGCTGTGAGACTCTGGGCAAGTCACTTGACCCTGTTTGTCTCCTAGGCTGGAGCTCAAATGGGCTGGAGAAAGATATGGCAAACCATACCAGCATCTTTACCAAGAACATTCCAAATGGCATCATGAAGAGTCAGATATGACTGAAACGACTGAATAAAAAAGGGACAGATTAAAATGAGCAGTTGCTCAGAGTCAGGAGAGGGGAAATCAAGGTTCATTAAGGCAATGTCCCTGTAGATGCAGCTACAATAGCATACCCCAAACTGACTTGGAAGGGAGTAGTGCCTCTGGACTTACAGTATTTATAGCCCCAGATCATTTTATCCAACTTATCTTGTCAGCCTATTTATATTCGAAATACCAACACTGGAGCGATGGCACTGGAACAGTGTATCCAGGCTGTTGGGGACCCTCTGGAACTATAGTGAAGCCTTCTCAGTTCCCCACAATCATTGCAATATCAATTCACAGATTTAATGTTATATGGTTCCTAAATGATTAAACGTTATGGAAGTTAACACTGCAAGTCAAGCATGAGGGGAAAAAAAAACAGATGAAGGGAAAGGAAATCCCAGTTCAATTTCAGTTCTGAATCACCAGATGGTATTCAGAAATTACCTCAATGTCATCTAACTTTCCTAACTTCTGCCATGTCAGTTAGGAATAAATAGGTACATCACTTATTTATTCATTTGTGTATTTTTTATTTAGCAATTCATTTATTTGTTTTTCCATTCTTTCTTTTCTCTTTATCTACTTTTCTATCTCCCTACCTGTCTTGCAAGAATTTAAAAACAAGGAATAGAGGAGAAAGCAGAATGGAATTTGAAGTTGTAATTCAGTAGGACACACTGGATGCTCAAGGATGGAACCATCTCCCAGGAGGTTCCCCAAAGACAAATAAACCAGAACAAAGATAAGATAGTCAAATGATTGTGAACTAAGTGTTGGAAGTAACTTTACTTGAGAATTGGTCATTGTTTGATTAATAAACTAAGGCCCAGGGCACTTAAGTTCAAGATAGGAAGTAAGAAGGAGATGAAGATTTGAAAGCAGATCATCTATGTATGAAGTCAACATCTTTTCTACTTTGCTACCTTGAAGAATTTAGGAACTGTGCCACCAGTTGCCAAGTACAACGGGATTGTTCCCAAGAAAATGGAAGAATTCATCACTATAACTTGGACTAGTTGTGTCCAATATTATGTCAATGGTATTATGATGAAGGTAAATAACCACAGACATATACATCTGGACTTACATTAGATTGAAATTTGGGGATGAGCAGAAAGGAAAGATTCCTGTGAGCATGATAGGGAGAGGAGGAGAGAGACATTGTTTTTCCTGTAAAATCAATGATTTTTATATGTGATTATTTAGAAACTCAGTTGACATAATCAGAAGTTTATTGTTTGTGTTATTCTTGTATTTCTTATATTCTTATATTTGTAAATTGTATTGCATTTCTAAATTCCCTTGTATTGTAAAATATGAGAAACCCTTGTAAAACAGAAATGCTGTTAGACACTGCAAGTTTTTTTTTACCTGGATCTTTTAAAATATTAATTGGGATTTTAAAAGGATATGATCAAATAAATATTTGAACACTTAAATATTTTATGAAGTATACTTAATTATAAAAAAGGTAATAATAACAATGATAGTAATATGTACTATAACAGCAGATTTTCATTTGCAAATCTTTCCTCTTATGAAAGTATATAAGGTTGTTTAAATATGTAGCTTCAACATATTAATCATGTGTCAGCTATTAGATATTTGCCATATGTCTGAAGCCCCAGAATATGAGTAGTTTTAATTTATAAGTAAAGGATTATTGAAGTGTTAATTGTTAGGGAAACATCAGGAAGATATTTAAGCTCTCAGTTGAGGTTAGTGAAGTTTTGCTATTTAAGGTGAAATTTCCTGGGATTGTAAATTTACTGGGTTTTTTTGAGCTTTGATTGCAAGGATAGTTATCTGAATTGTCATAAAGCCAATAGTAAAAAATGGCATGTGGCAGTCTGAGAATGGCTTAAAGGTGGATATCTGTGCCTAGAAAAGGTTTTGGATATGACCTTGAACATGACCTAGGTAGGATCCCTTTGACTCTATTTCTGCTAAAAAGTAAAATTCCCCATCTGATTAATCCTGAGTCTTGCTTTTAACGGTCTGTAACTGCATAATTGGCTGTTAGATATGACTTATACCTGGAATCAAACAGAGCTAAGAGAGTTTTCTCTCTATTAAGATATATGATGTCCCTCTTTTTTCTTTTATTAGCAAATTTATATAATCAAGAAGTTTTGTAAGTACAGCACTAAATATATTAAATAATAGATTGAGACTGGTACATCTCTCAGTTACTATAGTAGGATACATGTATGAACATCTTACAATTTTAAATTATATTTGTGGTCAAATTATAATATAGGGATGATAATCTCCTAGTGGAGAAATGATTAGACAAAGTTATAAGACAAAGATGCAATGTAAAAGCTTTCTAACTAAATGGAATATCAAATTTTTGGAAAAAAGTAACAGGATTAGACTGTTTTCTCTAAATAATTGTATATAGATGTATATGATTAACTTCCAAAGTTTATCTATCATGAAAATTCAGGCTTTGAGTTTTAGTTCTAAGTTTACTAATATGTTTTGGTAATAAGTTCTCAAAATTGGCTTAAGGATGTGTTAAGGATTAATTGGATTTTACACAAAAACAAATATTTTGATAATGATAGAGAAAGTTAGTTGATTTTCCCATTTTTAAAATGTAACTGTCTGATAATCTTAAAGGACAGAAAAATCACCAAGATGGTAACCATACATATAGTGTGAGGTGTGAACTAAGAAAAACTTTTTCAATCACTATCAGAAAAACTGCAGTTTAATCTATAGGAAGTCTCTTATCCATTTGATTTTCTAATAGATGCACATCTATTCACATGTATTTTGTTTCAAAGATTTAATTATCTGATGGGAAATGGCATTTATGTATGTATATGACCTTCATACACGTATATACATATGTATAGACACATATGCCTATCTACACATATATAATATGTGTATATACATATATGTATGTGTATATATACATATATATATTTACTTATATATAAATATGTAATATCTCTTGGCAAGCCATCCATGATACCAAAGAATATAAAAAAAATTAAAATAAGAAATTCAGGAAAACCAACACATCAGTAGAGTCTGGCAGTCTATACATAGATTTCCCACCTGAACCAACTAAGAAGGGAAATGAAATGCTCAATCACACAAGTTATGAATGATCTTTGGGCCAGGCAGAGAAAGAGGAGCTTCCCACCCCACAGTATAAGTGGGAGAATAGGTCTTGGAAGTCCCACTTCCCTGTTCATCTTCTCAAGCCATTTAAGCCAGCTTTTTTATTGTGTCAATAGTTAATTGTGGTTGATGATGAAGATTGTCTCATAGCAAGAATCCTTATACACTCATTCTACTGAGATCCCAGAATTAGGAAATTCTAGATGAAATAAAGTATAGTTCTTTCAGGCATAGTGTGATATAAAAACATCATAGAGGAGTGTGAAAAACCCCAGAGCTTGGTGAGGCAAGAATAACTCCCCATGAAGAAAGGGTTTTGGTGCAATATGTATTTGTTTTCTTTTCATTTTTTTGGTTCTTTTTTTTTAAAGGCAATTGGGGTTAAGTGACTTGTCCAAGGCCACACAGCTAGTAAGTGTCAAGTGTTTGGTCTGAGGCCGGATTTGAACTCAGGTCCTCCTGACTTCAGGGCTGGTTCTCTATCCCACTGTGCCACCTAGCTGCCCCTTGCAATGTATATTTCTAAATAACTTTATAAATTTAAACAAATAACTTCATTGCTTAGGGCTTCAGTGCCCACATCTTTAAAATTTTAGAATTGAAGTACGTGCTCTGTAATTCCATCCCTCAAAGAGTATGGCTCTATTTTCTGTAGTCTCCAAACAGATGTTTAATCTTCAAAGTAGTAGATGTAAGGCACTTTTTGCATGAAGAAATTGTATTATATGTATTGTTCCAGGAACTCATTAAGGTCCCTCAAGTGCTAAATCCTATAAATGTTTGATCCCACTTCTCTAAGTGAACCTTCTAAGTGCAAAGCTACCAAATTAAAGCCTTTGTTATCCACTGTGAGTAGACAAAAAGGACTGATTTCTGCAAAACTCTCTTCTATTCATTCTAATACAATTCTAACTAAACAGTCAGGTGTGAAATCCAATGTGCTTTGCTTTTGGTGTTGCTGACTTAGCATTGTTAATATACACATATGCAGTTGAAAATTAAAAGGAATCTCCCTTCAGCCATGCTATTTAGTCATTCATAAAATGTTTATTCATGCCAGGTGTCTTTGTACCACAGTCATTTCCAGGTAAGTCCAATCCTCTTCTGCTATGCTTTCACATCTGAACTATCCCTATTAACAAAGAAAAACAGTTAAGTAATAACAACACTAATACATGAACTGCTTTATTTAATACATGCAACATTCCTACTTGAGAAGAGGCAAGTATATTTCATTATCCATTTCAGGACAATTATTGGCTTTTCAATTATTCAGAGTTAAGTTCAATATTAATAATATTTTCACTTATATTATCTTACGTGTTACAAAATTAGTCTTCCGGGTTTATTCATTAGATCATAAGGTCACATTTCCAGAGGTTCCATTTTGCCTCTTAGACAAGAAGCAAACTCCTTTGTTTGGAATTTAAAGCCCTTGGCAACCAGAGTCAAGCATACACTTCTAGGCTTTCTATACATTATTCCTTTGAAGCATACTACAGTCTAGCTTTTGTGCTGTTTTTCACAGAGGACATTCAGCCTCCCATATCTGTCATTACACAGGCTGTCAGAATGCATGGAATGCATTTTCTCCTCACTGCTATCTCTTAGACTCCCCAACTTCCTTCAAAATTTATCTTAAGCACCTCCTCTGACATGAAATATTTCCTAATTCCCAAATGTTAGTGCTTCTTGCCCTCTAAAATTACCCAATATTTACTTTTGTGCTTTGCATATCTTGAGAAGATCATAGATCTATGAGAGACTTCAGAAATCTCTCTTTTTACTTGTGAGGAAACAGATCAAGAGAAGTGATATGAGATTCCCAGAATGAGAAAGGTTGTAAATGTTAGAACTGCCATTTGAACTCATGTATGTAAACTCCCAATTCACTTTTCTTTCCATGACACCACATTGCCTCAATAGCTTGGCAGATGGGCTAAATCAGGTTGAAGGGAACTGAAAGGCCTTAAACCCTCAAACTCATTAGTGAGTTAGGAGGGTGTCTATTCCAAGCATGTGAAGAATTCTACCCTGAGAAATAGGTAGATAAAAAACAATTTTCTGCAATAGCCATGAAGATGGCAGAAGTAGGCAGCATCGAGGGCTTAGAGCTTGGTCAGACATCGAAGATGCCAAGATATCCAGGGCCATCACAAGTTGTCATGACTTTTGTCTTGCAATTAGACTTTGATGGCCCTGAAAGAGAAAGTGAGGCTGATGACTTTATGCAATTCTGCCTCACTTAAATCCAATTAATGGGTGAATTAAGACAACACCCCATTATGTCATTGATCCTTTTTGAAAATGAGGAACCAAAATGGGGAGGGGGAGAAATGTAGTACAGTGGAAGGACAGGGCCTTTGGCATCAAAGGACCTTTTTCTACCACTTACCATTTGAGTGACTCTGGCAAGTTGCCTAATCTCTCTGAAACTCAATTTACTTATTTTAAAAATGAGGGGGAATGGACTAGGTGACCACTAAAGGTCTTTTGGCAGTTTCTAAATATAAGATCCTATAATGCTTACCTTGACAGACTCTAACATCTTTGAGGGCAGAGTCTGTTTCATTATTTTGCTTCATATCCACATAACCTAGCAGTGTCTGTGGAGATTTTTGCCATGCCTGGATCACATTTCCCTTTTATTCATTTCAGTCAAGAGGCCACTGGGGTTCAATGACTTCTGAGGTAAGTTGCCCTTCTGAGAGTCAATATCATATAATATCTAAGTGATTAAACTTTCCACTTTAAGCAGTAAAAGACTAAATCAAGTAAGGAGGGAGGCTTTGTAGTAGATAACTCACTTACCTTGAAAGTAGTTAGAAATAATTTCAATAGTATTTAAAATAGTCTTTCTAGGTGCTACCTTATCATTTAGCATTGTTCAGTCTTTTTTTTTTTCAGTCATGTGACTCTGTGACTCCATTTGGGGTTTCTTGGCAAAGATACTAGAGTGGTTTGCCTTTTCTTTCTCCATCTCATTTTACTATCGAGGAAACTGTGGTAAACATGGTTAAGTGACTTGCCTAGGGTAATACAGATAGTAAGTGTCTGAGGCCAGATCTGAAATTAGGAAGGTGGGTCTTCCTGACTCCAGGTCTGGTACTGCACTCAGTGCTCCATCTAGCTGCCTCCATTTAGTGTTGTATTGCTACATTATCTTTATAAGCATTTTATCTCAGGTAATACAAGAGAAAACGGGTCAGATCTTGAAGTGGAAATTCAGCTGGATTCACTGGACACCAGTAAGAAGAATGCTACTTCCAAAGAGGCCTCAAGAATGTCCAACCTATCTAAACAAGATTTTGTTTTAAGGTATCTTAGAGTTCATCTTGTCCAATTTTTTAATATAAAAAAGAAACAAACAAGAACTGAGATCAATGTAGGTTAAATCTGAAATTATATACGCAGTAAATTTGGACTTCTGGACATATGACATTTAGGGTAGAGGAGAATGGAGTCAATTTCGTGAACATCAGTGTTACAGAAGGAAAGAGACGTTTTTCAGAATATGAAATCCTGTATTACCATGTAATGTTGGAATTTGAGTAACTGGCTATCAGCCAAAGCTATGTGGCCCCAGTATAGTGCTTTTAAAAATCCTGGTTCCCTATATTACTTCTGGCCCAAGAAAGCCAAGATGGGGGAAGGACTGGGAAGCAACACAATGATTTTATAGCCCAGGAAATAGTCACTATGGATTTTTTTTCCATGAAGAAGTATAAACTAAATCCTTTACCTCCAGTAAAGATGCAGGGGACTTCTGAACATCAATGTCATCCAGAAGGGAACCAGCCCGATAGAATTTAGTATAATAGACTTGGATGGGAAGGTTTTAGAAACATCAATTTGGGAGTGAAATTTTTGCAATCTTAGTTTACTCTCTAGACAAAGGAGCCATTAGACAGCTAAGTGGAAAAGTATAAAGAATTTTGGGTATGGAGACTTGAGTTCAAATACTCCCTTAGACACCTGTCAGCTGTATGACTCTGAACAAGTCACTTTATGTCTCTAACCCTCAGTTTCCTCATCTGGTTTGGTGACCTGTGAGGTCCTTTCCAGCACTAAATCTATGATCCTCCATATTCCATTTTAATGTCTTTGTTTTACTTCTTTTCCCTTAGACCTACATTAAGGAGCGAACAATCTGTGTAGATATATTGGGTTTTCTTTCTAACAAAAATGTCAATAGTCTCAGCTTACTCAGTAGAAGCTGAGACTATAGGAAATGACACTCCTCAGAGATGGGCCCTTTGCCCACTCTAATAGCACTGAACTAGATTATCTCTTTCAAGGGAAAAAAAGAGAAGTGTTGTGAAAAATCTAAGGTGTGAAATCCTTCTACACCCAATATATATTCCAACTGGGGTATACAATCAGCCCACACTCATTTTAGATAACCAAGAAAGTGCAATGAAGAGTGAAGGCATGCTCTGACCACCTACTAAACTAACCCCAAATGTTGACCACCAAAGGGTGAGAAATCTTCCAATTTCCCCCCAACCATAGGCAAGACCCTCTATAAAGAATGTGTGCCTTAGTGCAGGCCCAGGCCTACAAGCTGTAGGCTCTGGTTCCCACCAGGGGGATCCAAGTCTGACCTGAGGCAAAATATTATGTTGTAAGGAAGACACAGTTTGTTTGACATTTTAATATCCAATTCACAGATCACAACACAAACAGAATCATGTTTTCTAACAGGTCTGCTGTCCATCGAAATATACAAAAAAGTTATTAAAACATTTCAACATTTTTTATATACGTCATTAATTTAGTTCCTAAGGATTTGAAACAAATACATCCACAATCTCTTTCAAAATTTCCTGCACTGGAGAGGATTCTGGGAAGATGGCAAATTAGGTCATAAAATTTCAAACTCTTGAGATTTTCTACCAGAAAAGAGATAAAACAGCACCTCCAGGCAAACATAAAGCAATGAAAACAAATAAGAGTAGGGGCAGAAGAGGGGTCTTCCTGGGACAATTGGAGAAAATCTGAAGAAAAATCCTGGACAAGATTTGCTCCCTATGAAGAGTAAACCCCTCCAGACTAGGGACCCCTTCAACAACAAGGGGCAAGCAGCTCATACAACAAGTGGCCAGCCCTGGGGTTAGCTGGTTTGGGAGTCTGCCTCTGCCCAACCACAGGAGCCCTGGGACAGTGAAGACAGTTGGGCATCTGACCTGGAGAAGATCGAGACCAGGAATGCCAGACTGAGTTGTGCTGTGGAGAGCTGCCCAGTGAGTGCAGAAGCAGCGGGCTGGGGATATCTGTTCTGTGGGCAGATCTTGGTTTGAGTTCAAAGTCAGAAGGGTGAACTGAAGGGGATTAGAGGCACCATCCCCCATACCCCAGGACTGGAAGTGATTATAAAAATTAAATCATAAAAAAAAATGCACAGGCAAAGGAGAAAATATCCAACCATAGAGAGCTATTATGGGAATAGAGAGGATTGGGGTTTGTCTTCAGAGGAGGTTACTGAAGCAAAGAAACCCTCTTCTACCTCAAAGAGAACTCACTGAAGAACTTAAAAAAAGACTTTAAAAATCAAATGAGAGAGACTGAGGAACAACTAAAAAGAAAAATAAGAATAATACAAGAAAAACAAGAAGATGATGAAAAAGAAAGCTAACCGATTAGAAAAGGAGATCCAGAATCTTAAGCAAATAACTCCTTAAAAATCAGAATTGGGCAAGGGGAAGCCATTGAAGTTATAAGAGATGAAGAAATTTATATATATATATCTATATATATATCTATATATATATAGATATATATCTATATCTATATATATATATATATATAGAGAGAGAGAGAGAGAGAGAACAAAAAAATAGAAAAGAATATGAAACATGTCATAAGAAAAACAATGGATCTAGTGAACAGACCAAGAAGAGAAAAACATAAGAATATTGGGCTACCTCAAACTTCTGATAGAAAAAGAATCTTGATACAATAATGCAAGAAATAATTAAAGAAAATTGTCCTGAAGCATTAGAACAAGAAAGGAAAATAGAAATAGAAAAAATCCACTGATCACTCCCTGAAAGAGATCCTATGAGGAAAACTCACAGAAATATTATAGTCAAATTTTGAAACCCCCAGATCAGGGACAACATATTATAAGCAACAAGAAAAAAACAATTTATATACAGCAGAATCACACAAGACCTAGCAGTGGCAACACTAGAAAATTGCAGGTTTTGGAACACTGTATATCTAAGAGCAAAGGAACTGGGTTTCTGTTGGAAAATATACCCAGCAAAGCTAAGCACAATTTGAAATGAAAAAAAAATAGATATTTAATCAATTGTCAGATTTTCAGGTCTTTGTTAAAAACAAACACACAAACTTTGAACTCAACAGAAGATTTAACATGCAAAAGCCAAGAGAAATATAAGGTACATACCAATGACCAATTACAAGGGACTAAAGTATAGAATGTTTAAGTTTTATGTATGCAAAATGCAAAACCTATGTCTAAGATTCTTACTAGTAATTAGATAACTTATAAGGAAGATTGGGGTAGACCTGAGTATGATATGGCTGAAAAAACCATTCAAGTACAGCTAAAAGAGTAATTATCTTTTACAAATAAGATGTAAGAGGAAGAACTAATACAGAGGAATTAGATGCAGCAATTAGAGCTGTTAGTTCTGGAAAGCTGCTGTCATTGGAAACTGGTTTAAGAGGCGAAAATACATATACATTTAGAAGAGTATAAAAGTCTTCTAAATTTAGAAAGAAATAAAACACTAAGGTGATTGGGGGAAAGGATAAAGGAGGGATCTTTAGAGGAGAAGGTATAGGAATAAGTTAAAAGAGGGATATAGAAGAGGGTTTAGATTTAGGGGAATGGGAGGACAAAGGGAGGGATTGCTGGAGTGGGGGTAGGTTAAGTAATAGGAGGGTAAGGTAGCAAGTAGAAATAAAGTAGAGGAGTTAGGAGAGATAGGAAAAATAAAGAGACATGCACAAACATAAAAACAAAGATTAGGAGTAGAATCTCTCAGATAAAGTATAGTGTATATATGTATACGTATGTATATATCAATACTTATATATAAATATATCCAATGCTGAACTGTAGCCTTGGGGTGATGGGTATTGGGGAAGGAGGGAGAAAAAAAGAACAAATTAAAAAGTGTACAGCAGAAAACAAAAGAAAATCTACAAGGAAATAAATAAAAGATGGACAGCTTTCAACATAATGAACAGTACTTAATATATAGGCTTTTTTGAAATAAAAAGTTATCGCTATATAATTTGAATCCTCTCCTGTGTTCTGCTGTGCACGTGGCTTTTTTTTTGTTTTCTTTCTTTATATATTTACATATATATATATTTCTTTTTCTTTTCCTATTTTGTATTTAAGTTTTAGCATTTGTCTAAAAGAAAAAAAGAAAAAATTTCCTATGCTTTTTACTTTAAGAGAAAATAAAATACATTCCAGAATTGATGATTATACAGCAAGTAGTAAAAAAAAAAAGTATAACATAAATAGTTACAACATATTTGATAGCATGTGTTTGGCAATAGCAATATATATGTACACACATGTATATACACATGTGCATATATGCACATACGTGTGTGCCTGTACACACACATGTGCATCTACATACATATATAATTGTAATTGTGACCTAAAATTGGGGCAGCTAGGTAGCAATGTGGTTAGAGTGCTGGGTCTCATCTTCATGAGTTCAAATCTGGCCTCAGGCACTTAACTGGCTGGGGGATCCTGGGCAAGTCACTTAACCCTGCTTGCCTCAGTTTTTTCATCTGTAAAATGAGCTGGAGAAGGAAATATCATCCGCCAAAAAAACCCCAAATGGGTCAAGAAGAGTTGGACACAACTGGACAACCTAAAATCAATGCTGTCCCATACTAACTTTAGGATGTTTTTAGATGATTAAAGTAGCATCTTATAATAATGAAATGAGCAAATAGTTACAAAAGCAAATTAGATTCTGCTGTAACTGCTGGTTTGGTAATGTTATTTTATTGTAATATAATTGCTAATGAAGCAGCTATTTGGTGTAATGGATACAGTTATGGACCTTATGTTAGGAAGACCTGAATTCAAATCCAGCCTCAGACATTTGTAATCCTGGGCAAGTCACTTCACTTCTGCTTGCCTCAGTTTCCTCAACTATAAATTGGGGATAATAATAGCATCTACTCCCCAGGGTTAATGTAAAAAGCAAACGAGAAAACGTTTATGAAGCACTTATCACAGTGCCCAGTATTTATACTATATAAATGCTTGTGATTAGTATTATGAATGAAGTAATGGTATAAGTAACAATGATAGAATGCACTTACATTCCAAAAAAACACCTGTGTAGGGCTAAGTTCTCTAATTGTCTGGAATATAGAGAAAGCCAAGGACCTTGGCTGCAGAAAACCATTGTTACTTTATGCAGTCCTTTCACAGGGAGGCTCAGCTTCATTATTGGCTGTAGGTGGAATTGATCCCTCTCTTGACTTTCTTTTAAAAAGAAAAAGAAAGATAGGGTAAAGGAGGAAACAATAACAACCGCAACAAAATTCAATAACCCAGAAGAGAGCTGAAAACTTTTCAGGGCTGCTGATTTTAATAAGTACAATTGTTAACTACACAATAAAAAAATTATTCAGATTTATTTTATGTGAAACCTATTTTAAAAAAAACTTTTAAAAGGAAAAAATATATCAGAGTCCTTGTGGAAGGGAATCAGAATAGGCAAAATAGGTGCCTGATCTACTGCAAATGAAAAGTTAACTGGGGGAGGGGTTTAGATAAGATTATAAAATATTCATTAGAGAAGAAAAAAATCCTTTTACCCTTTGGTCCAAGACTGGAATAATGAAGGAAAACAAGTGTCTAATGAGAAAAGATAGGAACTGGAGTGCAACTTTGAAAACAGCTGGTAAACACTATTCACATGCAATTTGTCATGGTAAATAAATTTTGTTAAATATCAACCCTGAAACTATATGGACTGAATGAAGAGAGTATACTTTCATGTCATAATAATTTACCTGTTACATTTTTAACTTTATTCCACATTTTAACTTCTTCAGTCTAAAACCTTAATTTGTTCAGAAAACAAATCTATTGTTGAAGAGTGACCTCTGAAGACTTTCCCAGTGACAATCAGTTTAATTGCTCTTCTAAACCAAGGGTAAAAGAAAGCATAGATCAAAGGGTTCATGGCTGAGTTATAATAGGCAAACCACATTAAAATTTCAAAAATATATGTTGGGGTGATGAACCCTAGGAAAGCATCAATTATTGATTCAATAAAATATGGGAACCATGAAATCAGAAATGCAATCACTGCAATGCCCAGTGTTTTTGCTGCTTTCCTCTCCCTCTTGGACACTCTGGCTTTGTAGCTCTCTGAGGATGACTCAGTCTTGTTATCCATGCTTTCAATCTTTCTAGCCTGTTGTTTAGCTACTAGAAAAATCTTACAGTAAAGAATGACCATGACCAGAGTGGGAATGAAGAACAATATAAAGTCTATCAGTACCCAGGTTTGATTCACAGCAATCTGACGGCCTCCCACACAGTGAGGGCACTTACTAATTCCTCCAGCCCATCGTCATTGACACCTGTGTAAAGAAGTGAAAAACCAAATGTAATGGGAAGGAGCCAGGAGAACACAATGCATATTCCTGAAACCAACAGGATGAATTTAGTTGGATAGACCAGAGGGTCAGTGACAGCAATGTATCTGTCAATGGAGATTAAGCACAAGTGAAAAATGGAAGAATAACAAAATGACATATCAAAAGAAGAGTGAACTTTACAATAACTCTCCCCAAAATACCAGCAACTCTCCACTGACCTCACCATGCTAAAGGGCATCACAGTGGCTCCCACCAAAAAATCGGCACAAGCCAAGGAGGCAATGAGAAAATTGGCTGGAGAGTAAAGCTGCTTGAAGTGAAGGATTGAAATCATGACCAGAAGGTTTCCCAAGACAGCAAGGACAACCCCAGAGCCAAAGGCTAGATAGAGGATGACTCGGGGTGCTGGGGAGTAGGAGATTTTAATGCAGGATCCATTGATGTTCTCATAGCAGAGCTGTACAGCTGCAGGCTGGGAATCATTGCTGCTGCCCAGCATTCTCTCTCATCTTCTAAGTATCTTTGCTGTTTTTTGGTAATCACAGAAAATTATCAGACATTTCCAAAATTCCTGAAAAAAAAAAGGGATAAATAAAATGCATGTGTGTTCAAAGTCAAATACTATCCTTTATGAATTATGATCCATTTCACTCAGATAATATTTGTAAAGCACTGAACATATTGCCTGGCATAGTAGGTATTATATAAATGCTTAATTCCTTCCCCTTTTCCTACAAACAGTGAAGCCCTATCCTCTGTTATACTCAATATATGTCCATTTATCTCAGTAGAACTGCTTTCCCTAATCTCAAAACCACTAAATTAAAAGCTTTGAATAATTTTACTAAAGATCCTTAGCACCAAGACAGTCAATGCTTCTCTGCTTGGTAACATTTCACTCTAATGTTCTCTTGTACCTCTGACAAGCTCTGCAAAGTTCAGTGAGATACTAAAGGATTTCTCAGTGCAAGGGTCACCTTTTATTACTTTGTCCTTCTTCATGCCATCAGCTCTGAGTTAACGTCCAAAGTACCACAACCTTTCTGGAACTGGGCCAAAGAAGTGCCAGAAAATCTCTAAGAGACAATCCCTGTGGGGTTAGGTGTGAATTGGAAGAAGAAACTTTTATTTTGCAATTATCGTTAGTAAAGAATTTCTTCTACTATACTGCTCTTTATAGGAACTTAAATTATGCATTTAGTTTTACAAGATTTGCTCATTCATGTGTGTGTATTTTTGTTGTATGGATTATTTTTTTGATGGTTGAAATTACAGGGAATGTACTAACACCTCATATGTGTGTATATATGATGCAGGTGTGTATATATATACATATATATACATATATATATGTGCATATATTCATACATGTAGCTATTAAAGCTTAAAATTGCACTGCCTTTTAGGACACCTTGCCTGCATGTGTATAAAAACATACGTATAAACATATGTATATACACAAATACATGTAAATGTATTTTAACATTTTCTCCTGATCATTAAACAGTAATCTGTACTTTCTTAGGTATCAGCTCCTTATGATATAGTATAATTCCTCAATAACTTTTTAGAAGTTTTTCTATTGCTAGCTGAACCTCACACCACAAATATACAAGCAATTATTACATCCATACTTTAAGTCTTTTTAGTTTTGATCAGCCTATACTTGACTTGTATGTACTTTGATTCATTAGCAGAATCTTTGAGAACCCTTGGTCATTTCCAAATTATATTGAAGCATGAGAGGAGGATTTTATTGGAAACTCTGACTACATATCACAATACATATGTACACAGATGCATACACACATATATAACATACATATATACATGCTACTACATGTACACACACACACACACACACATATATATATATATATATATATATATATATATATATATATATATATATATATACACACACACACACACAGAAACATATGTATCAACCTCACTCTTTGTTTCAGAGTCATCATTGGTGGCAGGTGGAAACCAAAGGTAGATGAGCAGCACAGAAAAGGGTTTGTCAAGCCCTCGCACTAGAGGTGCTAGTCCTCCTGGAGCACCCCATACATCCCTGGACTGCACCTGCTTGTCATTTCATTGCTGTGGGGAACTTATGGTATGCAAACTCCCTCTGCTAGTGACAGCTAACAACCCGTCACTTATAATGCTTGAGAGCTGGGCACGGAGAGGGTATGTGACTTGTCCTTGGTAGCAAGTATCTTAAATTTTGGAGGTGGGAGAAGATCCCAAAACCCTAAGTCAAGATGCTGACTTCAACACCAAACCTCAATTCACTATGTCATGCTCCCTCTCTCTGCATTAATTAGAAATAAGTAGATAGTTGTTCTCTATGTGTACAGTAACTTAAAAACTATGATATGCACATTATGAATAGGAAAATAGCCCCTACTGTTTGGGCAACTGCATGTCATAGTTTTTAAGTAGATAGAGCATTGTACCTGGAGTCAGGAAGACTCATTGTCCTGAGTTCAAATCTGGCTTCATATACTTACCAGCTGTGAGATCCTGAGCAGATCACTCAACCCTGTTTGTCTCCTGTGCTACAGATTAAATGGGCTGGAGAAAGAAATGGCAAACTCTTCCAGTATCTTTGCCAAGAAAATTCCAAATGGTATCATGAAGAGTCAGATACGACTGAAAGGACTGAATAAAAAATGGATTGATTAAAATGAGTAGTTTCTCAGAGTCAGTAGAGGGGAAATCAAGGTTCTTTAAGGCAATGTCCCTGTGGATGCAGCTAGAATGGCACACCACAATTTGACTGGGAAGTGAGTAGTGCCTCTGGACATATAGTATTTATAACTCCAGATCATTTTCTTTTGTTCTTCTAATATCCAACTCATCTTGTCAGCCTATTTATATTTGGAATACCAACACTGGAGCAATGGCACTGGAACGGTGTATCCAAGCTGTTGGGGACCCTCTGGAACTATAGTGAAGCCTTCTCAGTTCCCCACAACCATTGCAATATCAATTCACAGATTTAATGTTGTATGGTTCCTAAACGATTAAACTTTATGGAAGTTCAACACTGCAAGTCAAGCATGAGGGGAAAAAAAAACAGATGAAGGGAAAGGAAATCCCAGTTCAATTTCAGTTCTGAATCACCAGATGGTATTCAGAAATTACCTCAATGTCATCTAACTTTCCTAACTTCTGCCATGTCAGTTAGGAATAAATAGGTACATCACTTATTTATTCATTTGTATATTTTTTTATTTGACAATTTATTTATTCATTTATCCATTCTTTCTTTTCTCTATCCACTTTTCTATCTCTCTACCTATCTTGCAAGAATTTGAAATCAAGGAATAGAGGAGAAAGCAGAATGGAATTTGAAGTTGTAATTCAGTAGGACACACTGGATGCTCAAGGATGGAACCATCTCCCAGGAGGTTCCCCAAAGACAAATAAACCAGAACAAAGATAAGATAGTCAAATGATTGTGAACTAAGTGTTGGAAGTAACTTTACTTGAGAATTGGTCATTGTTTGATTAATAAACTAAGGCCCAGGGCACTTAAGTTCAAGATAGGAAGTAAGAAGGAGATGAAGATTTGAAAGCAGATCATCTATGTATGAAGTCAACATCTTTTCTACTTTGCTACCTTGAAGAATTTAGGAACTGTGCCACCAGTTGCCAAGTACAACGGGATTGTTCCCAAGAAAATGGAAGAATTCATCACTATAACTTGGACTAGTTGTGTCCAATATTATGTCAATGGTATTATGATGAAGGTAAATAACCACAGACATATACATCTGGACTTACATTAGATTGAAATTTGGGGATTGTTATGCTCTGTGTTTATCTAGGTTAGGAACTTACCTCCTCAACAGGCTTCGGACGTCTCCGGCTCCAGCTGCACTGGAGAAATGACTCCACAGAACACCCCAAGATACTTTCAGAGTATATCTTTTATTGTTACATTTCTGACTACTAATGCGGCTCTGCTCTCTTCCGGGTACCTCCTTCTTATCCTCTCCCCGTCCACTCCTCTCTCACCAGCCCTTCCCGCAGTAAGTCAATCATGTCCTGCCCCGAAAGCAAAGAGGATTCGTGCTTATTCATCATGTCATAGCCGTTGCACGTGAGCAACTTAACTGACCTGCGCATCAGCTTAGTTACCACGTCTGCTCATTTATTTTGACATGCGCAGATCCACCTTAATACTCCCAGGCAATCATGTGCACTCCTGCAGGTAAGGACAGAGTCATCTCACAAATGACCCTTACAGGGAATGAGCAGAAAGGAAAGATTCCTGTGAGCATCATAGGGAGAGGAGGAGAGAGACATTTGTCTTTCTGTATATGAAGCCTTCTGCTACCAAGAGAAATTGAAATTTGAAATATGTTAAGTGTGTCAAAATATTGTGGAGATACCCTGTTTCCACAGAGCTAAGGTCCAGCAAGCAGGCTGTGCCCTGAACTTGGCACAACACTAATCCTTTGCCCTCTGGATGATCTCATCCTCTGGCAAAGTGTATTGTACAAGGTGTTCACTTTATTTCTCAGGGACCTTAGTGCCAACATCCATCATCCTCCCTGACATGCTAGCAATCCCTGTTCCCAGTATTGTATTCCTGTTTCAATCACACAACTGTGGTTCTTTACCCCATAGAGCAACCATGACTCCCAAGATCTGAAATAATACTGTTTCAATCACACAACTGTGGTTCTGTACCCCATAGAGTAATCATGACTCCCAAGATCTGAAATGATACTGTTTCCACAGGACCCATGTGCATAGCAACTCAAGACGTAAAAATGGTTATATCATAGTCCAGCCCAGTATGTATACACACACACACACATATAAGCACTGCCTGTACCTCAACATATTAAGCCTCCTACTCAGAACCCCTTCCATTGGAAGTGTTTTTTCATACTCTGAAACTAATTAAGCCGTTACTTGACTCCTGACACACCTGCCTTTGGACTGCTCTGTTTCACCAGGTTAGAGGCCAGTCCAGTCTGGATTGAATTCAAAATTCTGTTGACATTAATTGGTGGCAGCAGTCTCAAGGAGTTGACGTGGTGGTGAGGCCTTAAGCTCCCCAGTAACTGAGTGATAGACTTGGTGACACTAGAGTTTTTCCAGAGTATGGCCTGTCACTTCTGGCAACTTCATTGTTCTCACTCCTGCTCTGTTATTGGCTTACCCTTGATTGAGCTAACATTTCTTTGTGTGGAAAAAGTCCAGAGCCCCTTTCTTGACCCAATTCATCCTGGATCACTCTGGTAAGGCTTTTTTTGCATACAGGTTAGTTCAGTTAATTGTGTGCCTGGTTTTGATGTGGTTTTTTGTTTTTGTTTTGTTTTTTGCACGTGTCTAGTAAAGTTGTATCTGCTTAAGCTTCTGATTTGTTTAATTTTTTATGTCTCTGGTTTGTGTACCTCTGTAGCCAGTAAATGTAAGCTCAGCTATGGATTGCATACTTTTCTTTTTCATTTTTATATCTGTCTTATCTGTTTCTCTGTGTTTATTTGCAGAATGTCTGTGTTGTGCTTGTGCTGTGAGCTTCATTTTGTTACCTTGAAAGATGAAAAAGATGTAGCCAGCCAGAAAAGCTTCTAAGGGTTGTACCTAGAGAGAACACTGGGAAAGAGTTATGAATTTTACTAATCCCCACTTTGGGCTTTCTGTGGGAGATTAGGTTATAAGAAAAGAGGAAAAACCTGTAGGACCCTTTTTTTCTGTTGCTACAACACTGGCCAACTTGAAACTACGGAAATAAAATTAGATAATCAAAGTTGTAGAACCACTAAAAATATAATCACAGATTCTGGAGGTTTTGAGATTAATCATTAAGTAGTTTTGCAATTAGGCATTTTAAGATTACAGGAGAGAAATCTTGAGACTTTGGGGCAATTCCAGGAACTCACTCCTTTCTGAAACACCTTAGTGAGTTTTGAGGTATCACTCTGTAGAATTTATTTTAAGGAAAAATAAGGATTAAATCTTATAAAAAAATTTTTTTAAAGCAATTGTCAAAATTAAACACTTCATTGTTCTAGGGCAAAGAAAGAAAAATAGTTGGTAGAAAGTACTGACTGAAGAAAGTTAAAAAAAAATAAGTATAGCAACTTCTTGACTTTTCAGTTTTTATCCTGTGTTTTCCCTGAATCCCTTGGCTGCACCATTAGAAAAAGAAAGTATGTTCCCTTTAAATAAAGGCTGGGATAGATGCTAAAAAAGGAGAAATCACCTCAGAAAATATTAAGGGACACTCCCTACAATTCTGATCACTCAGCATGACATGGCTCCAGGGAGGTATGGCAAGAGGAGGAGAATACTCAGTAAACCAATCTGCCTTCCCACACTCCCCTCCCCTAATGTCATGAGTGTGGAGTTTGCTAAAAAGACCATTATTGTCCATGTCTCTCTCTTATCCCCTCTCATCCCAGATCAGATTTCTAAATACAGGTATTAGGGAGAGATAATGTAGAGAATGTGGGGAAATTTAAATTATGCTCTGCTCTGCCTAGTGGAAGGAGAGGGCAGCAGCCACAGCAGGACCCAACAAACCCTGTCCCAGAAGCTCCCCAATCCCAACACCTGCAGCTGGTGGAGGTGGGGATGTGTCAGTCCCCAGGGCCAGCATTCCTGTGCCCTGACAGCAGGAACTACCACCAATGGAGAGATGCTGGCACCAACCACACCATCCTCTAGCCAGTGCCCCTTGCCACACCACCCTCCAGTGCCCAATCAGTCAATTTCTCCAACACAGGACTTGCCCTTTGTAGGCTCTGCCCACCTGTTGCCTGCAAGAGTTTGGGTGCCCCTGGTGGCACCTAGCATGGCAGTACAAGGTGTGAGAGCCAGCCAGCCTCTGCCCTTGGTGAGCCCACCTTTCTCTGTTCCAGTTGCAGAAACTAATTAGCTGTGTAATTTTGGGCTAGTTATTTTATCTCTTTTTGCCCCAGTTTCCTGATTTGTAGATGGTTGTTCTTGTGAGATCAAAATAATATGATGATTGTAAAGTGTTAACACAGTGACTAGCATATACTAAGCACTATGTGATTATTATTTCTCTAATTTAATGTAATTGTTCCATATCTGATAACTTTAAAGTGGTTTTAAAATGTTGAAGGAAATAAGATCAATGATTTTTATATGTGATAATTTAGAAATGCAATTGATATGATCAGAGGTTTATTGTTTGTATTGTTCTTATATTTCTAAATTGTATTGTATTTCTAAATTCCCTTATATTGTAAAATTTGAGAAACCATTATAAAACAGAAATGCTATTAGACACTGCAATTTTTTTTAACCTGGATCTTTTAAAATATGAATTGGGCTTTTAAAAGGGTGTGATCAAATTAGATATTTGAACACTTAAATATTTAATGAAGTGTATTTAATTATAAAACAGGTAATAATAATAACAATGATGGTAATATTTACTATAACAGCAGATTTTCATTTGCAAATCTTTCCTCTTATGAAAGTATATAAGGTTGTTTAAAGATGTAGCTTCAACATATTAATCATGTGTCAGCCGTTAGGTATTTGCCATATGTGTGAAGCCCCAGAATATGAGTAGTTTTAATTTATAAGTAAAGGATTAATGAAATGTTAACTGTTAGGGAAACATCAGGAAGATATTCAAGCTCTAAGTTGAAGTTAGTGAAGTTTTGCTATTTAAGGTAAAATTTCCTGGGATTGTAAATTTACTGTCGTTTTGAGCTTTGATTACAAGGATAGTTATCTTAATTTTCATAAAGCCAATAGTAAAAATGGCATGTGTGGCAGTTTGAGAGCTGCTTAAAGGTGGATATCTGTGCCTGGAAAAGGTTTTGGAGATGACCTTGAAAATGACCTAGGTAGTATCCCTTTGACTCTATTTCTATATTGTGCTAGTTCCTTGCTGAAAAGTAAAATTCCCCTTCTGATTAATTCTGAGTCTTGCTGTTAATGGTCTGTGACTACATAATTAGCTGTCAGATATGGCTAATACCTGGAATCAAACAGAGCTAAGAGAGTTTTCTCTCTATTAAGATATATGATGTCCCTCTTTTTTCTTTTATTAGCAAATTTATATAATTGAGAAGTTTTGTAAGTACAGCACTAAATCTGTTAAATAATAGATTGAGACTGGTATGTCTCTAAGTTACTATAATAGGATACAAGTATGAATATCTTACAATTTTTATTTATATTTGCGGTCAAATTATAAATAGGGATGATAATCTCCTAGTGGGGAAATGATTAGACAAAGTAATAAGACAAAGATGCAATGTAAAAGCTTTCTAACTAAATGGAATACAAAATTTTGAAAAAAAGTAACAGGATTAGACTGTTTTCTCTAAAGAACTACATATAGATGTATATGATTGGCTTCCAAAGTTTATCTGTCACAGAAATTCAGGCTTTGGTTTTAGTTTTAAGTTTATTAATGTGTTTTGTAAATAAGCTCTCAAAATTGGTTTAAGAATGTATTAATTAAGGATTAATTGGATTTTACACAAAAAGTGTTTGGATAATGATAGAGAAAGTTAGTTGATTTTCCCATTTTTAAAAAGTAACTGTCTGATAATCTTAAAGGACAGAAAAATCACCAAGATGGTAACCATATAATGTGAGGTGTGAACTAAGAAAAACTTTTTTTTTCAGTCATTATCAGAAAAACTGCAGTTTAATCTATAGGAAATCTCTTACCCATTTGATTTTCTAATACATGCACATCTATTCACATGTATTTTGTTTCAAGGATTTAATTTTCTGATGGGAAATGGCATTTATGCATGTATATGACCTTCATACACATACATACATATATACACACATATACCTGTATGTACCTATCTACACATATACACATATGTGTATATACATATATGTATATGTTTGTATATATACATATATATATTTACTTATATATAAATATGTAATATCTCTTGGCAAGCCATCCATGATACCAAAGAATATAAAAAAAATTAAAATAAGAAATTCAGGAAAACCAACACATCAGTAGAGTCTGGCAGTCTATACATAGATTTCCCACCCGAACCAACTAAGAAGGGAAATGAAATGCTCAGTCACACAAGTTATGAATGATCTTTGGGCCAGGCAGAGAAAGAGGCGCTTCCCACCCCACAGTATAAGTGGGAGAATAGGTCTTGGAAGTCATCTTCTCAAGCCATTTAAGCCAGCTTTTTTATTGTGTCAATAGTTAATTGTGGTTGATGATGAAGATTGTCTCATAGCAAGAATCCTTATATACTCATTCTACTGAGATCCTAGAATTAGGAAATTCTAGATGAAATAAAGTATAGTTCTTTGAGGCATGGTGTGATATAAAAACATCATAGAGGTGTGTGAAAAACCCCAGAGCTGGGTGAGGCAAGCATAACTCCCCATGAAGAAAGGATTTCGGTGCAATGTGTATTTCTAAATAACTTTGTAAATTTAAACGAATAACTTCATTGCTTAGGGTTTCAGTGTCCATATCTTTAAAATTTCTGGATTGAAGTACATTCTCTTTAATTCCATCCCTCAAAGAGTATGGTTCTGTTTTCTGTAGTCTCCAAACAGATGTTTAATCTTCAAAGTAGTAGATGTAAGGCACTTTTTGCATGAAGAAATTGTATCATATGTATTGTTCCAGGAGCTCATTAAGGTCCCTCAAGTGCTAAATCCTATAAATGTTTGATCCCACTTCTCTAAGTGAACCTTCTAAGTGCAAAGCTACCAAATGACAGCCATTGTTATCCACTGTGAGTAGACAAAAAGGACTGATTTCTGCAAAACTCTCTTCTATTCATTCTAATACAATTCTAACTAAACAGTCAGGTGTGAAATCCAATGTGCTTTGCTTTTGGTGTTGCTGACTTAGCATTGTTAATATACACATATGCAGTTGAAAATTAAAAGGAATCTCCCTTCAGCCATGCTATTTAGTCATTCATAAAATGTTTATTCATGCCAGGTGTCTTTGTACCACAGTCATTTCCAGGTAAGTCCAATCCTCTTCTGCTATGCTTCCACATCTGAACTATCCCTATTAACAAAGAAAAACAGTTAAGCAATAACAACACTAATACATGAACTGCTTTATTTAATACATGCAACATTCCTACTTGAGAAGAGGCAAGTATATTTCATTATCCATTTCAGGACAATTATTGGCTTTTCAATTATTCAGAGTTAAGTTCAATATTAATAATATTTTCACTTATATTATCTTACGTGTTACAAAATTAGTCTTCCGGGTTTATTCATTAGATCATAAGGTCACATTTCCAGAGGTTCCATTTTGCCTCTTAGACAAGAAGCAAACTCCTTTGTTTGGAATTTAAAGCCCTTGGCAACCAGAGTCAAGCATACACTTCTAGGCTTTCTATACATTATTCCTTTGAAGCATACTGCAGTCTAGCTTTTGTGCTGTTTTTCACAGAGGATATTCAGCCTCCCATATCTGTCATTACACAGGCTGTCAGAATGCATGGAATGCATTTTCTCCTCACTGCTATCTCTTAGACTCCCCAACTTCCTTCAAAATTTATCTTAAGCACCTCCTCTGACATGAAATATTTCCTAATTCCCAAATGTTAGTGCTTCTTGCCCTCTAAAATTACCCAATATTTACTTTTGTGCTTTGCATATCTTGAGAAGATCATAGATCTATGAGAGACTTCAGAAATCTCTCTTTTTACTTGTGAGGAAACAGATCAAGAGAAGTGATATGAGTTTCCCAGAATGAGAAAGGTTGTAAATGTTAGAACTGCCATTTGAACTCATGTATGTAAACTCCCAATTCACTTTTCTTTCCATGACACCACATTGCCTCAATAGCTTGGCAGATGGGCTAAATCAGGTTGAAGGGAACTGAAAGGCCTTAAACCCTCAAACTCATTAGTGAGTTAGGAGGATGCCTATTCCAAGCATGTGAAGAGTTGTACCTTGAGGAATGGGTAGATAAAAACAATTTTCTGCAATAGCCATGAAGATGGCAGAAGTAGGCAGCATCGAGGGCTTAGAGCTTGGTCAGACATCGAAGATGCCAAGGTATCCACGGCCATTAGAAGTTGTCATGACTTTTGTCTTGCAACTAGACTTTGATGATCCTAAAAGAGAGAGTGAGGCTGATGACTTTATGCATCTCTGCCTCACTTAAATCCAATCAATGGGTGAATTAAGATAAAATGAAGGACCAAAATAGAGAAGGGGACTGTGGAAGGGCAGGGCCTTTGGCATCACAGGACTTTTTTTCTACCACTTACCATTTGAGTTACTTTGGTAAGCTGCCTAATCTCTCTGAAACTCAATTTACTTATTTTAAAAATGAGGGGGAATGGACTAGGTGACCACTAAAGGTCTTTTGGCAGTTTCTAAATATAAGATCCTATAATGCTTACCTTGACAGACTCTAACATCTTTGAGGGCAGAGTCTGTTTCATTATTTTGCTTCATATCCACATAACCTAGCAGTGTCTGTGGAGATTTTTGCCATGCCTGGATCACATTTCCCTTTTATTCATTTCAGTCAAGAAGGCACTGGGGTTCAGTGACTTCTGAGGTAAGTTGCCCTTCTGAGAGTCAATATCATATAATATCTAAGTGATTAAACTTTCCACTTTAAGCAGTAAAAGACTGAATCAAGTAAGGAGGGAGGCTTTGTAGTAGATAACTCACTTACCTTGAAAGTAGTTAGAAATAATTTCAATAGTATTTAAAATAGTCTTTCTAGGTGCTACCTTATCATTTAGCATTGTTCAGTCTTTTTTTTTTTCAGTCATGTGACTCTGTGACTCCATTTGGGGTTTCTTGGCAAAGATACTAGAGTGGTTTGCCTTTTCTTTCTCCATCTCATTTTACTATCGAGGAAACTGTGGTAAACATGGTTAAGTGACTTGCCTAGGGTAATACAGATAGTAAGTGTCTGAGGCCAGATCTGAAATTAGGAAGGTGGGTCTTCCTGACTCCAGGTCTGGTACTGCACTCAGTGCTCCATCTAGCTGCCTCCATTTAGTGTTGTATTGCTACATTATCTTTATAAGCATTTTATCTCAGGTAATACAAGAGAAAACGGGTCAGATCTTGAAGTGGAAATTCAGCTGGATTCACTGGACACCAGTAAGAAGAATGCTACTTCCAAAGAGGCCTCAAGAATGTCCAACCTATCTAAACAAGATTTTGTTTTAAGGTATCTTAGAGTTCATCTTGTCCAATTTTTTAATATAAAAAAGAAACAAACAAGAACTGAGATCAATGTAGGTTAAATCTGAAATTATATACGCAGTAAATTTGGACTTCTGGACATATGACATTTAGGGTAGAGGAGAATGGAGTCAATTTCGTGAACATCAGTGTTACAGAAGGAAAGAGACGTTTTTCAGAATATGAAATCCTGTATTACCATGTAATGTTGGAATTTGAGTAACTGGCTATCAGCCAAAGCTATGTGGCCCCAGTATAGTGCTTTTAAAAATCCTGGTTCCCTATATTACTTCTGGCCCAAGAAAGCCAAGATGGGGGAAGGACTGGGAAGCAACACAATGATTTTATAGCCCAGGAAATAGTCACTATGGATTTTTTTTCCATGAAGAAGTATAAACTAAATCCTTTACCTCCAGTAAAGATGCAGGGGACTTCTGAACATCAATGTCATCCAGAAGGGAACCAGCCCGATAGAATTTAGTATAATAGACTTGGATGGGAAGGTTTTAGAAACATCAATTTGGGAGTGAAATTTTTGCAATCTTAGTTTACTCTCTAGACAAAGGAGCCATTAGACAGCTAAGTGGAAAAGTATAAAGAATTTTGGGTATGGAGACTTGAGTTCAAAACTCCCTTAGACACCTGTCAGCTGTATGACTCTGAACAAGTCACTTTATGTCTCTAACCCTCAGTTTCCTCATCTGGTTTGGTGACCTGTGAGGTCCTTTCCAGCACTAAATCTATGATCCTCCATATTCCATTTTAATGTCTTTGTTTTACTTCTTTTCCCTTAGACCTACATTAAGGAGCGAACAATCTGTGTAGATATATTGGGTTTTCTTTCTAACAAAAATGTCAATAGTCTCAGCTTACTCAGTAGAAGCTGAGACTATAGGAAATGACACTCCTCAGAGATGGGCCCTTTGCCCACTCTAATAGCACTGAACTAGATTATCTCTTTCAAGGGAAAAAAAGAGAAGTGTTGTGAAAAATCTAAGGTGTGAAATCCTTCTACACCCAATATATATTCCAACTGGGGTATACAATCAGCCCACACTCATTTTAGATAACCAAGAAAGTGCAATGAAGAGTGAAGGCATGCTCTGACCACCTACTAAACTAACCCCAAATGTTGACCACCAAAGGGTGAGAAATCTTCCAATTTCCCCCCAACCATAGGCAAGACCCTCTATAAAGAATGTGTGCCTTAGTGCAGGCCCAGGCCTACAAGCTGTAGGCTCTGGTTCCCACCAGGGGGATCCAAGTCTGACCTGAGGCAAAATATTATGTTGTAAGGAAGACACAGTTTGTTTGACATTTTAATATCCAATTCACAGATCACAACACAAACAGAATCATGTTTTCTAACAGGTCTGCTGTCCATCGAAATATACAAAAAAGTTATTAAAACATTTCAACATTTTTTATATACGTCATTAATTTAGTTCCTAAGGATTTGAAACAAATACATCCACAATCTCTTTCAAAATTTCCTGCACTGGAGAGGATTCTGGGAAGATGGCAAATTAGGTCATAAAATTTCAAACTCTTGAGATTTTCTACCAGAAAAGAGATAAAACAGCACCTCCAGGCAAACATAAAGCAATGAAAACAAATAAGAGTAGGGGCAGAAGAGGGGTCTTCCTGGGACAATTGGAGAAAATCTGAAGAAAAATCCTGGACAAGATTTGCTCCCTATGAAGAGTAAACCCCTCCAGACTAGGGACCCCTTCAACAACAAGGGGCAAGCAGCTCATACAACAAGTGGCCAGCCTTGGGGTTAGCTGGTTTGGGAGTCTGCCTCTGCCCAACCACAGGAACCCTGGGACAGTGAAGACAGTTGGGCATCTGACGTGGAGAAGATCAAGGGAACCTCTTCTGAACAGGAATGCCAGACTGAGCTGTGCTGTGGAGAGCTGCACAGTGAGTGCAGAAGCAGTGGGGGTGGGGATACCTGTTCTGTGGGCACTTACAAGAGGCTGGAGGTCTTGGTTTGAGTTCAAAGTCAGAAGGGTGAACTGAAGAGGATTAGAGGCACCATCCTCCATACCCCAGGACTCGAAGTGATTATAAAATTTAAATTATTAGAAAAAAAATGCACAGGCAAAGGAGAAAGTATCCAACCATAGAGAGCTATTATGGGAATAGAGAAGATTGGGGTTTGTCTTCAGAGGAGGTTACTGAAGCAAAGAAACCCTCTTCTACCTCAAAGAGAACTCACTGAAGAACTTAAAAAAAGACTTTAAAAATCAAATGTGACTGAGGAACAACTAAAAAGAAAAATAAGAATAATACAAGAAAAACAAGAAGATGATGAAAAGAAAGCTAACCGATTAGAAAAGGAGATCCAGAATCTTAAGCAAATAACTCCTTAAAAATCAGAATTGGGCAAGGGGAAGCCAGCGAAGTTATAAGAGATGAATAAATAAATAAGTAAATAAGCAAGTATATAAATAAAACAGAAAAAATAGAAGAGAATATGAAACATGTCATAAAAAAAAACCAAGGGATCTAGAGAACAGACTGAAAAGAGAAAACATAACTTTGGGCTATCTCAAAATTCTGATAGAAAAAGAATCTTGATACAACAATACAAGTGATAATTAAAGAAAATTGTCCTGAAGTATTAGAACAAGAAAGGAAAGTAGAAATAGAAAAAAATCTGCTGATCACTCCCTGAAAGAGATCCTATGAGGAAAACTCACAGAAATATTATAGTCAGATTTTGAAACCCCCAGATCAGGGACCACATATTACAAGCAACAAGAAAGAGATAATTTATAAACAGTGGTACCACCATGAGAATCACACAAGACCTAGCAGTGGTGACACCAAAAGATCTCAGGTCTTGGACCCCTATATATGGAAGAGCAAAGGAACTGGGTTTCTGTCAGAAAATATTCCCAGCAAAGCTAAGCATAATTCTGAATGAAAAAACAAATGGATATTTAATCAATTGTCCAAGTTACAGGTCTTTGTTAAAAACAAAGAAACAAACAAACAAACTCTGAACTCAATAAAAGATTTAGCATGCAAGAGCCAAGAGAAATAAAAGGTACATACCAATGATCAATTACAAGGGACTAAATTAGTATAGAATGTTTAACTTTTATGTATGCAAAATGCAAAACCTATGTCTAAGATTGTTACTAGTAATTAGGTAACTTATAAGGAAGATTGGGGTAGACCTGAGTATGATATGACTTAAAAGCAAAGCCATTCAAGTACAACTAAAAGAGTCATTACCTTTCACAAATAAGGTGCAAGAGAAAGAACCAAAACAGGAATTAGATGCGGGAGGGAAGCTGTTAGTTCTGGAAAGCTGCTGCCATTAGGAATGGGTTTAAGAGGTGAAAATACATATATATATATTTAGAAGAGTATAAAAGTCTTCTAAATTTAGAAAGAAAACTCTAAGGTGATAGAGAGGAAGGAGAGGATAAAGAAAGGTTCTTTAGAGGAGAGGGTGTAAAAATAATTTAAAAGGGGGATATAGAAAGGGGTTTAGATTTAGGGGAATGGGAGAATAAGAGATGGATTGCTGGAGTGGGGGTAGGTTAAGTGATAGGACAGTAAGTTAGCAGGTAGAAGTAAAGTAGAGGAGTTAGGAGAGATAGGAAAAATAAAGAGACATGAACAAATATAAAAACAAAGATTAGGAGTAAAAGGTAAAGTATATGTGTATGTATGTATATGTATATGTATGTATGTATATATCAATACCTATATATAAATATATCAATGGTCAACTGTAGCATTGGGGTGATGGGTATTGGGGAAGGAGGGAGAAAAAAGAACAAATTAAAAAGTGTACAGCAGAAAACAAAAGAAAATCTATAAGGAAGCAAATAAAAGATGGACAGCTTTCAACATAATGGACAGTATTTAATATATTGGCTTTCTTGAAATAAAAGTTATCACTATATAATTTGAATCCTCTCCTATGTTCTGCTGTGCACATGACTTTTTTTGTTTTCTTTCTTATTTTATATATTTATATATATATATATATATATATATTTCTTTTTCTTTTCTTATTTTGTATTTAAGTTTTAGCATTTGTCTAAAATTAAGAAACAAAAATTTCCTATACTTTTTGCTTTAAGAGAAAATAAAATACATTCCAGAATTCATGACTATACAACAGTATAGTAGTAAAAAAAGTATAACATAAATAATTGCAACATATTTGATAGCATGTGCTTGTCAATAGCAATATATGTATATATATATATGTATACACACGGGCATATATGCACACATGTGTGCCTGTATGTATACCTGTGCATATGCACGTATGTATAATTGTAATTATGACTTAAAATTGAGGCAGCAAGTAGTAATGTGAATAGAGTGCTGGGTCTCATCTTCATGAGTTCAAATCTGGCCTCAGGCACTTAAGTGGCTGGGTGATCCTGGTCAAGTCACTTAACCCTGCTTGCCTCAGTTTTTTCATCTGTAAAATGAGCTGGAGAAGGAAATGGGAAACCACACCAGCATCTGCCAAAAAAAACCCAAATGGGTGAAGAAGAGTTGGACACAACTGGACAACAACCTAAAATCAATGCTGTCCCGTATTAACTTTAGGATGTTTTTAGATGATTAAAGTAGCATGAAATGAGCAAATAGTTATAAATTCTATGAGCAATAATAAAGAATATTATAATATTGAGCAAAAATATGATAATATGAGCAAATAGTTATAAATAAATCCTGCTGTAAGTGCTGGTTTGGTACTGTTATGTTATTGTTGTATAATGTTGATAATGAGTCAGCTCCTTCGTGAAATGGATACAATTATGGGCCTTGTGTCGGGAAGATTTGAATTCAAATCCAGTCTCAGACATTTGTAATCCTGGGCAAGTCACTTCACTTCTGTTTGCCTCAGTTTCCTCAACTATAAATTGGGGATAAAAATAGCATCTACTCCCCAGGGTTAATGTAAAAAGCAAACGAGAAAACGTTTATGAAGCACTTATCACAGTGCCCAGTATTTATACTATATAAATGCTTGTGATTAGTATTATGAATGAAGTAATGGTATAAGCAACAATGATAGAATGCACTTACAGTCCAAAAAAAACACCTGTGTAGGTCTAAGTTCTCTAATTGTCTAGAACATAGAGAAAGCCAAGGACCTTGGCTGCAGAAAACCATTGTTACTCTCTGAAGTCCTTTCACAGGGAGGCTCAGCTTCATTATTTATTGGCTGTAGGTGGAATTGATCCCTCTCTTGACTTTCTTTTAAAAAGAAAAAGAAAGATAGGGTAAAGGAGGAAACAACAACAACCGCAACAAAATTCAATAACCCAGAACAGAGCTGAAAACTTTTCAGGGCTGCTGATTTTAATAAGTACAATTGTTAACTACACAATAAAAAATTATTCAGATTTATTTTTTCTGAAACCTATTTAAAAAAAACTTTTAAAAGGAAGAAAAGATATCACAGTTGTTGTGGGAAGGAATCAGAATTGACAAAATAGGTGCCTGATCTACTGCAAATGAAAGGCTAACTGGGGGAGGGGTTTAGATAAGATTATAAAATATTCATTAGAGAAGAAAAAAAATCCTTTTACCCTTTGGTCGAAGACTGAAATAATGAAGGAAAACCAATGTCTAATGAGAAAAGATAGAAACTGGAGTGTAACTTTGAAAACAGCTGGTAAACACTATTCACATGCAATTTGGCATGGTAAATAAATTTTATTAAATATCAACCCTGAAACTATATGGACTGAATGAAGAGAGTATACTTTCGTGTCACAATAATTTACCTGTTCCATTTTTAACTGTGTTCCACATTTAACTTCTTCAGTCTAAAACCTTAATTTCTTTAGAAAACAAACCTATTGTTGTAGAGTGACCTCTAAAGACTTTCCCAGTGACAGTTTAATTGCTCTTCTAAACCAAGGGTAAAAGAAAGCATAGATCAAAGGGTTCACAGCTGAGTTATAATAGGTAAACCAAATTAAAATTTCAAAAACATATGTTGGGGTGAGAACCCTAGGAATGCATCAATTATTGATTCAATAAAATATGGGAACCATGAAATCACAAATGCAATCATTGCAATGCCCGGTGTTTTTGCTGCTTTTCTTTCCCTCTTTGATACTCTAGCTTTGTGACTCTCTGAGGATGACTCAGTGTTGCTGTTCATACTCTCTATCTTTCTAGCCTGTTGTTTAGCTACTAGAAAAATCTTACAGTAAAGAGTGACCATGACAAGAGTGGGAATGAAGAACAACAGAAAGTCTATCAGTACCCAGGTTTGATTCACAGCAATCTGACAACCTCCCACACAGGTGAGGGCACTCACTAATTTCTCCAGCCCATCATCATTGACACCTGTGTAAAGAAGTGAAAAGCCAAATGTAATGGGAAGGAGCCAGGAGAACACAATGCATATTCCTGAAACCAACAGGATGAATTTAGTTGGATATACCAGAGGGTCAGTGACAGCAATGTATCTATCAATGGAGATGAAGCACAAGTGAAAAATGGAAGAATAAAAAAATAACATATCAAAACAAGAGTGAACTTTGCAATAACTCTCCCCAAAATACCAGCAACTCTCCACTGACCTCACCATGCTAAAGGGCATCACAGTGGCTTCCACCAAAAAGTCAGCACAAGCCAAGGAGGCAATGAGAAAATTGGCTGGAGAGTAAAGCTGCTTGAAGTGAAGGATTGAAATTATGACCAGAAGGTTTCCCAAAATGGCCAGCAGAACTCTGGAGCCAAAGGCCAGGTAGAGGATGACTCGGGGTGCTGGGGAGTAGGAGGTTTTAATGCAGGATCCATTGATGTTCTCATAGCAGAGCTGTACAGCTGCAGGCTGGGACTCATTGCTTGGTAATCACAGAAAATTATCAGACATTTCCAAAATTCCTGAAAAAAAAAAGATAAATAAAATGCATGTGTGTTCAAAGTCAAATACTATCCTTCATGAATTATGATCCATTTCACTCAGACAATATTTGTAAAACACTTAACACATTGCCTAGCATAGCAGGTATTATATAAATGCTTACTTCCTTTCCCCCCTTCCTATAAACAGTGAAGCCCAATCCTCTGTTATACTCAATATATGTCCATTTAACTCAGTAGAACTGCTTTCCCTAATCTCAAAATCACTAAATTAAAAGCTTTGAATAAGTCTACCAAAGATCCTTAGCACCAAGACAGTCAGTGCTTCTCTGCTTGGTAACATTTCCCTCTAATATTCTCTTGTACCTCTGACAAGCTCTGCAAAGTTTAGTAGATACTAAAGGATTTCTCAGTGCAAAGGTCACCTTTTATTACTTTGTCCTTCTTCATGCCTTCGGCTCTGAGTTAACGTCCAAAGTACCACAACCTTTCTGGAACTGGGCCAAAGAAGTGCCAGAAAATCTCTAAGAGACAATCCCTGTGGGGTTAGGTGTGAACTAGGAGAAGCAATTTTTTTTCCAATTACCATTAGTAAGGAATTTATTCTGGTATACTGCTCTTTACAGGAAAATAAATTATTCATTTTGTGAGATTTGCACATTTATGTGTATGTCTTTTTGTTCTATGGATTTTTTTGATGGTCAAATTTATGGTCAATGTAGTGGCACCTCATATGTGTGTGTGTGTGTGTGTGTGCATATATACACACTTATATGAGATGTGGGTATGTGTGTGTGCATGTGTATGTTAAAATGTGTAGCTATTAAAGCTTAAAATTGCATTTTCTTTCAGGACACCTTGACTACATGCGTATAAACCATATACATACATATGTATATATACACATAAGTAGGTGTGTTTTAATAGTTTCTCCCAATCATTAAACAATAAACTTTATTTTTTAGGTATTGGCTGCCCATTTTAGAGCATAACACTTCAATAACTTTTTAAGAAATTTTTCCATTGCTAGCTGATCCCCAGACCACAAACATACAAGCAATTATTGCATCCACGCTTTAAGTCATTTTAATTTTGTTCTTCCTGAATATACTTGGATTCATTAGCAGAATCTTTGAAACCCTTAGTCATTTCCATATTACATTGAGGCATCAGAGGAGAGTTTTATTGGAAACTCTGAATATATATTTTACATATACATATGTGTGTGCTATAAACGTGCATATATTTCATCAATGTGAGAAACTTCCACTATGGACATGTCTTTCTACAAAGCAAATCAGCAACTATTGTGTAACTTGCGGTGTTACAGAGCTCTGAGGGAGGCATCAGGGGGAGGGTATTGAGAGGCTAAAAAAACTTTCTCAGGAGCCAGCATGTGTCAGAACTCACGGCTTCATAATTACAAAGCAAGCCTTTCTTCTACTAGTGAATGCTGCCCCTCCATACATAAGGTGTCACAAATGTATTCATGCAGTTTTAACCTTTTTTTGCTTAAGACTACACTAAGACTTTTGGCATATACATGTACTATACACACACACATATGTATAACATATAGATATATTTACACACATATAATGTGTGTATACAGAACATGTACACAATACTTACACCCTCATCTATCCATATAAGATGTGTGTGTATGCATTGTAAGGAAATAACAAAACAAGATGTTAGGATTAAGTAATACCTTGAAATCCAAATCAACATTTGACCTCATTGGTGAGTTTCTGTGCAGCACAAAGAATTCCCCAACTTGTCTTTAAGATATGAACCGAAATTGGAGTAAAATTGCACAGTGGTGCCTGCCTCCAAACTATATTCTGTCCTGATATGTCTACTCAACAATTGCAACTGTCTGGGGCTGGGATGGGCTACACTTGGTTTTGTTTGTCCTTCATTTTTGAAGAGGACCAATGACATGGCGGGGGCATGTCTTCCCCATTGGTGAATTGGATTTAAATAAGTCAGAGTTGCACAAAGTCATCAGCCTCACTCTCTCTTCCAGAGTCATCAAAGTCCAGTGGCAGGACAAAAGTCAGACTGGCAATGGCCTGAGATGTACCTTAATTCCTTTAATATCCTGACCAAGTTCTTAGCCTTCCATAGCAACTGCTTCAGCTACTTTCATGTCTGTTGGAACAAATTATTTTCATCTGTCCATTCCACAGGGTTCAGGAGTATTCACATGCTTGAGGTAGACATACCCTTAACTCACTAATGGGTTTGAGGACTGTTGATTATCGTCAACCTGGTTAGCCTGTCTGCCAAGACAGTTTTACCCAGTTTGGCTGCTGTGCCTGCTACAGCTTCTTAGAGTCATAGGTGACAATTGAGTGACAGGTAGAAACCAAAGGTGGATAAGCAGCCCTGAAAAGAGCTTGTCAGGCCCTCAAGCTAGAGGCGCCAATGTTCCTGGAACACCCCATACACCCCAGGACTATATCTATCTATCTGTCATTTTATTGTTGTTGGGAACTGATGATATGGAAACTCCTTCCACTAATGACAGCTGACAACTCATCTGTCATTTATAATCTGTGAGAATTGGATGAAGACAGGGCATGTGACTTGCCTTTGGTCACAAATGTATTAAGTGTCAGAGGTGGGAGGAGATCCCTAGACTCTAAGTCAAGACTCTGACTCTAAGAGCAAGCCTCAATCTGCTATGTCATGCTGCCTCTCTGCATTAAGTGTAAATAAGTAGATAGTCCTTTTCTATGTGTATGGTTACTTAATGGCTATAAAATTCACATAATGAATAGGAAGATAGTAAGCACGTGTTGTTTGGGCAGCTAGGTTTGTCCTGAATAGAGCAATGCGTGTAGAGTTAAGAAGACTCATTTTCCTGAGTTCAAATCTGGCTTCAGACATTTACTAGCTGTGTGACCCTGGGCAAGTTACTTAACCCTGCTCATCTCAGTTTCTCATATGTCAAATGGTTTGGAGAAAGAAATGGCAAGCCACTCCATTACCTTCGCCAAGAAAACTCCAAATGAGGTCATAAAGAATAAGACATGACTGAAATGACTAAAGGGAAAAAAAAAAAGCCCCTGATTACAGTGAGCACAGTTTCTAAGGAGTGCAGACCTTTCTTAGACCCAGTAGAGGGGAAATCAATGTTCTTGAAGGCTGGGTCATTGTGGATGCATCTAGAATGGTGTATCCCAAGCTGAATGGGAAGTGACTAGTGCCTCTGAACACAAAACATTTATAGCCCTGGGTCATTTTCCTTTGTTCTTCTAATACCCAGTAGGTGATGAATTTGTCTGTCAATCTTTTTTTATTTCAAATACCAACATTGAAGCAAATACCAACACTGGTCTATCCAGGCTGCTGGGGAGACTCTGGACCTATAATGAGACCTTCTCAGCTCCCTACCATCATTGGCAATATCAATTCAGAGATTTAATGTTATATGGTAGCTAAAGGATTAAATTTTATGGAAGTTCAACACTACAAGTCAAGAATGAAGAGAAAAAAACAGAAGAGGGGAAAGGGCAGTCCACTTTAATTTCAGTTCTGACTCAGAAGATAATATTCAGAAATTATCTCAATGTCATTTACAAATAACTTTCCTAACTTCTGCCATGTCAATTAGGATTGAATAGCTACATCATTTCTTTCTTTCTTCATTCAAGGAGGTGCCACAAGGCCAAATCAACCAGAACAAGGTTGAAGTAGTTAAAGGATTGTGGACCAAGTGTTGCAAGTAACCGTACTTGAGAATTGGTCATGGTTAGATTAAGAAACTGAGACCCAGGGAGGTAAAGTTCAAGGTAGGAAGTAAGAAGGAGATGAAGATTTGAAAGCAGATCGTCTATGTATGAAGTCAACATCCTTTCTACCATTCTACCTTGAAGAGCTTAAGAACTATGTCACCAGTTGCCGAGTACAACAGGATTGTTCACAAGAAAATGGAAGAATTTGTCACTATAATTTGGACTGGTTATGTCCAATATTACATCAATGATATTATGATAAAGGTAAACAACCACAGACATGTATTAGATTGAAATTTGGGGATAAGCAAAAAGGAAAAATTCCAGTGAGCGTCATAGGGAGAGAAGAGAGACATTTGTCTTTCTGTATAAGAAGCCTTGTACTACCAAGAGAAACTGGAATTTGAACTATATTGAGTATGTCAAAATACTGTGGAGATAACCCTGTTTCCCAGAGCTAAGGCCCAGAAAGCGAGCTGTGCCTTGAGCTTGGCATAACAATAATCCTTTGCCCTCTGGATGATCTCACCCTTGGCAAAGTGTATTGCATCAGGTGTTCACTCCCCCTATTTCCAGGGACCTCAGTGCTAACATCCTCTCTGACAAGCTCACAATGCTGTTCCTTGCACTGTACTTCTGTTTCCATCATAGAACTCTGGTTCTGTACCCCATAGAGTAATCAATACTCCCAAGACTTGGGACAATAGGACCCATGCAATTCAGTCCAGTAGGTGTATTAACACTGCCTGCACCCCAAGATGTCAAGCCCTCCTACTTGGGAGGACTTCCACTTGCAAGTTTTTTTTCTCACTCTGAAACCACTACCTGATTCTTGATACATCTGCCTCTAGCCTGCTCTGTTTTCCCAGGTTACAGACTGGTCCAGTCTGGACTGCATTCAAAATTCTGTTGACAAGTGAAAAGCTCATTCCCTAGAGTTACCACACCAGAGATAAGTGCTCATGATAGATACATCCAATTTTCCTGGCTCAGAACAGAATAGAAAAGCATTTATTGAGAACTTTTTATATGCCAAGCACTTTACTAAGTGCTGTGAGTATTAATATAAATTTGAGACATTTCCTGCTATTGCAGAGCTCCCTTTCTGATTGGGAGATGAAGTCTATATGTGAAAGTTCAATGGTAGAATATATGGAAGAGCTTGGGATTCCTTAGAGTGGTCAGGGATGATAGCAAGGCCTAGGAGTCCTTTATGGTGTGCAGTAGGGAATGGGAGATCTGGGTGGGATCTGGGTGTGTGGATTTCCTTATGTTACTTCTCAAGAAAGGTAAGAGATAAACAATATATTTCTATGAACGAGAGAGAAACATTTTGGTTTTTCAAGCAGAATAAGATGTGGACCTAACCCTTCATTGGATATTACTCTACAGATTAACATCATGAGGAAAGCATAAAGCCCTGTAGAGAAGAGTATAATGGATTTGGATGGAGCAATCCTAGCAGCATCAGTGGTAGGACTGGAGACCAGGCCTTTGAGTAACCTAACCATGCTATAGACAGTTTCCCATTTTGCATGCTCCATGATTTTAAAGTCTCTATGATACATAATTAGCACTGTACTTGATAATGGCAGTGGGCACCATAAGCAGAGTGGTCTGCCTGTCTAGATAGCAGAAAGATTGTCTTAATGAATGGGAGCTCAACAATCTTTGAGTCCTCATTACTTTTTTTTTAATGATTTTTTAAATAATTTTAGGTAATTGGGGTTAAGTGACTTGCTCAGGGTCACACAGCTAGTAAGTGTTAGATGTTTGGTCTGAGGGTGGATTTGAACTTTGTTCTTCCTTACTTCCGTGCTCTATCCACTGTGCCACCTAGCTGCCCACGTTCTCATTACTTTTGATAAAAAAGCTTATACAACAATACTGAAGTAGATATAACTTCTCCACAAAAGTCATGTAATAAGAAGGTATGGAAACTAAAAATTTCACATCCTCCCAGGCCCACCCTGTTTTTCACTTTTACATAAACAAGAAAACCCCGTAACAGCTTAATTAATAATGGCTAGGATTTATATAGAACTTTAAGTTTGGCAAAACACTTTACAAATGTTACCTCATTTGTTTTTCACAACAATGCTTGTAGGTAGGTATTACTATTACTGCCGTTCTATAGATGAGAAAACTGAGGCAGAGGTTAAATAACTTCCCCAGTTACACAGATAATAAGTGTCTGGGGCTGGGTTTGAATTCAGGTCTCTTTATTTCAGGTCCAGGGTTCCACCTCCTCTGCCACCGAGCTTCCTGAGCTTCCTGGGAGCCCTCAGGTGTGGTTGGAAAGCACAGAGTTGCCCGGTCCTTAGAACCAGGATTAGGAAGGCTCAGCGCTAGAACTGAGCTAGATTCTGATGACCAGTTGCTCCTCAGAACAATGTATCCAACTCTCACAACAAGTTCCAAGGCTGACATGCATATGTATCAAATTAGAAAATTTGCCCCACATTTTGACATAGGCATCCATTAGGTTTCCACAAATCACAGCACAAAAAGAATTAGGTTTCCTGAGGCTTCTGGTGTACTCTGACATGGACAAAAAACTAGTAACGCTTTTTGAGTGTTTTAAGATCTTTAATGGAGTGCTTCCTAAAAACAATACATCCACAACTTATTTTCACTTAATTTTTACTTCAAAAGAAAAGAAAAATACTTTGGAATTTCTGAATATATGAGGCATTAAAAAGTGTGTAATCCTTAGTGCTTTAAATGACAACTTTTTTTTATTTGCACAGAAGCTTAATAATCTTTGCATCCTTATTGTAATAGCTAACTGAAATATGTGCAGAAATTTTTTGTTTTATTTATTTTATTCTGAATTTAAGAAATACAGCAAGCATTTCCATAACATTGTAGAATAGGAAAAAAAAGATGATTACACCCAAAACTGCAAATTTATTATATATAACTTGCTATTTCTCTTAAATGTATAATAAAGTTATCATGTAACTTTCTTTTTTTCCCCCTTTTTTCTTCCCTCCTCTTCCCTCTCCTGGAGATGGCTACCAGTAGACACAAATCCGTATATTGGTATGTATATAATACATATATACATATATATTTCTATATATACTTCTATTTATCATTCTTTGGATGAAGGTAGTATCTTCTTTTATAGGTCTTTTGTAGTTAATTTAAGTATTTATAATACTCAAAATGACTTAGTCACTAAAAGTTGTTAAAAAATATTGCTATTACTGTGTAAAATGTTCTCTTGGTTTGGCTCATTTCACTTTTCATTATTTCATGCAAGTCTATCCATGTTTTTCTCAGATCATCAAGCTTATTATTTCCTATAGCACAATAGTATCCTACCACCGTCATATACCACAACTTGTTCACCCAATCCCTAATTGACTGTCATCCCTGCAATTTCCAGTTTTTTAGCACTACAAAGAGAGCTACTATAAATATTTTAAAACACATAGATTCTTTTCCTTTTTCCTTAAACATCTTGGGAAATAAACTTTCTAGTGGTATTGCTGAGTCAAAGGATATAGGCAGTTTAATAACTGTTTGGGCACATTTCCAGATGGCTCTCCAAAGTACGTGGATCACTAAACAGTTCCCCACCAATGAATTAGTGTCCCGATTTTTCCATTTCCCCTCCAACAATTGTGGCTTTTCCTTTCAATCATTTTAGCCAATCTGATTGATATAAAATGTCTCAGGGCTGTTTAAATGTGCATTTCTCTAATCAACAATGATTTAGAGCATTTTTTTTCATATGACTATAAATTGTTTTAATTTCTTCATTGAAAAACTGCCTGTTCATATCCTTTGACCATTTGTCAATGGGAGAAGTAGAGAATTAACTGAACAGGAATTATTGCACTTCTCAGATTGTGGAAGTTGTCTATTATATTAATGGAATGATCAAATAGATGTGAAAGCAAATCAGAACCTGTTATAATTACTAATTTGTCATTGGTATTAGTGAAATAATAACGATGAAACAAATGTTAAAATTGTTTTTACATATAACTGGTGAAAAAAATAAAATATTAAAAAAAAAAGAATAGAAATGACTAAAAAGCAATTTATAAACCAAATAACACTTTCGGGTGGGTAAAGCCAGTTCTAGGTAGTTCAGTGGTTGAAGAAGAAATAAGGACACAAAAAGTAAAGAACATCTTTATCTTTGGTAATAAAGCCATTGTCTATACCAGTGATTTTTTTTTACCTATTTAGACGATAAATCAATAAACATTTTATTAAGTTCCTACTATGTGTTAAGGACTGGAGATATAAATGCAAAAGTTAGTTCCTGATCCCAAAGAGTTTGTCTTCTCCTGGGATACATAGCATGTTAATATGTAAGTAAACACAGGGCACATACAAAATGAACATAAAGTAATATGGAGGGTGGAAGGTGGCTAACCATCGGGGGAGTTGGGAAAGGACTCTTGAATGAGGTGGCTCTTGAAGTGAACCTTAAAATGATTTAGGGATACTAGGAAGGAAAGGTGAGTAAAGTAAGCATTAAAGTAAGCCCAGGGGACTGCCTGTGCAAAGGTGGCAGTAAGTTTTTATTATTTGTTGGAGATGTGAGCTATACTTTACTTCAGTCTTTAAAACAGTAGGGAAAAAAGAAAGTTCTTAGATACAGAATGGAGCTGATATTGAATGGGCTGGAGAGAATTAGAGGGGGTGGTAGTGAGAGAAAGAGGGAAGGAGGGGGAGGGAGAGAGAGAGAAAGAGAGAGAGACAGAGAGACAGACACAGAGAGATAGAGAAAGAGAGACAAAGGCAGAGAGACAGAGACATAGATAGAAAAAGACACAGAGAGACAGAGATGGACAGAGAGAAAGAGAGTCAGAAAAAGAAAGCCTGAGACAGAGATAAAGAATAATGCAGAGGTTCAGATTCCTTGAGTCTGGCCTGCTTGTCAATACAAGGGTCACAAATAGCTCCAATTCTTAAAATCTCACTCACCTCAACTGGTGTTTTAATAAACCCTGTCTCTGACTGAAAGACTTGATTCAAATTCTTTCCAGGCAGAACCCATGTTTTCTGCCCTTGAATTTTGGGGTTCCAGCACCCCTAAACCACAACAGTACCTTTTAGCAAAATAGCCAGGCATTGTTAACGCTGATCATATGAAGAATAATAACATAGCAATGAAGTGGAATATTGAAGGAAAGAGATACTTTTTACATGGTGATAATACAGATTTTATATGTAAACAGGGATATGTTTTATCCCAATCAACCAGACCTTCTGAACTGATAGTGCAGTATAACAGAGGAGAACTAAAATATCCAACATGTGTTAGAAAAGAATCTGAAGGAAAGCGTAGATCTCTCCAGTTATTAGATATGGCAATGTTATTGGCTCATCACAAAAGAGTTACGAAAATGGTTCCTCAGTAGAATGCAAATGTTTGGATTATCATTTCCTACAAGGGTATACAACAGCCTAATGCAGGGACAATGGACTACAGCACCATCATGTTTAGAACCTTGCATGTTATCTTCAATTGAGATGGAAAATAATGATTCGATTTTGAAATGGAATTTTGACAACAGACCTTATTTTTTCCGTAGCGAGTACATTTTATTTCTGAGTAAAAAGAACAGTTTTCTAGCTACATTTTTCATAGAATCTGAATTGAGAGTGCAGTGCCACAGAGGGCAATTCAGATATTCTCCACACATTGAAAAAGGAAGGATTCAATACAACTAACAACCATTAAGGATATGAAAAAAATGATGGAAAGAAGAAGCATATTTGAGAGCATCATCAAACACAATAATCTTAAGAAGAATAAAAATATCACTTAAAATAATATCACTTGAGCTATTTACAACCTTCAAAAAAAAAGAATAATGCAGATACATCACAGACAAAATTTAAAAACCAAAAAAAAATGGGTTTTTGACAAAACTTAAAATAGGTGACTTTTCTACTTCATTTGAAATGCTAATCCAAGAAAGGAAATGGAATAAAAAGTGCTATGAAATAAGAGGGGGAAAAAAAGAGTCAAAGGAATCCAGTACTAAAAGACAGAAACAGATGCCTAATGAGTACAGGCAGACACTGGTGGGAAGCTATGAAACCATGTGATCTGACTTGGCAAGTGAATTTAACCAAGTGCTACTTATTGGGACTGAATTTGGAAGTTTGTGTCTAATGTAAAGAGCAGCATAATCTTTACATATTATTAAAAATTCCTGCATCTTAGGTTTTTCCACCCCTTGAAAAAAAATCCTTCAAATGAATTTTAACTTCTTCTATCTGAAACCTTTACTTGCTTGGAAAACAAATCTATTGTTGAAGGGTGACTTCTGAAGACTTTCCCAGTGACAATCACTTTAATTGCTCTTCAAAACCAAGGGTAAGAGAATGCATATATTAAAAGGTTCATAGCTGAGTTAAAATAAGCAAACCAAACTAAAATTTCATAAATATAGGTTGGGGTGATGAACCCTAGGAAAGCATCAATTATCATTTCAATAAAACAGGAGAACCATGAAATCACAAACGCAATCACTGCAATGCCCAGTGTTTTGCTGCTTTTCTCTCCCTCTTGGACTCTCTGGCTTTGTAACTCTCTGAGGATGAAGATTCTCCTTTCTTGTGTTTTCAATCTTTCTAGCCTGTTGTTTAGCTACTAGAAAAATCTTACAATAAAGAATGACCATGATCAGAGTGGGAATGAAGAACAGCAGAAAGTCTATCAGTACCCAGGTTTGATTCATAGCCATCTGACAGCCTCCCACACAGGTGAGGGCACTTACTAATACTTGTAGTCCATCATCACTGACACCAGTACCAAGAAGTGAAAAGATGCAAGTAATAGCAAGAAGCCATGAGCGTGCAATGCACGCCAAGGAAACATTCAGAGTGAACTTGGTTAGGTAGACCAGAGGTCAGTGAAGACAATGTATCTATCAATGGAGATGAAACACAAGTGAAAAATGGAAGAATAACAAAATGATCCATCAAAAAAAGTGAAATTTACAATAACTCTCTCCAAAATACCAGCAACTCTCTACTGACCTCACCATGCTGAAGGGCATCACAGGGGCTCCCAGCAAAAAGTCAGCACAAGCCAAAGAGGCAATGAGAAAATTGGCTGGGGAGTGCAGCTGCTTGAAGTGAAGGATTGAAATCATGACCAGGAGGTTTCCCAAGACAGCAAGGACAACCCCAGAGCCAAAGACCAGATAGAGGATGACTTGTAGTGCTGGGGAGTAGGGAGTCTGAATGCAGGACCCATTGATGTTCTCATAGCAGAGCTGTACTGCTGCAGGCTAGGACCCATTGCGGCTCATGAGTCTGCTCTCTGAACCTTGCAGAATTTTCATTAGCTTGTGTATTTTTGGGTCTTATTGAAATCTCGAATTATCTCCTTAAAATAAAAGATGCATTGAGTTAATGTCTTAAAAAATCTCAGTTACTATCTTTAATAAATTATGAATCATTTCCTTTTTATAAATTATGTAATTATAAATCATGTTACAAATCTTCTCATACATATTCAGAAGTTGACCATGTAACTCAGAAACACTTTTGCAATTAATCTCAAGGCAATTCAAGTAAAAGTCTCAGCAAATCTACTAAAGATTTCCATGAAGACATCCAAATGCCTTAGCTGCTTATTTAAGAAAATTTCATTTTGACCCACTGGTAAATTATTCTTTACTTCAGAGGAGCTTGTCTTTATCAAGAGTAATGAGATGTGATGTGATCACTCAGCTCAAAGGTCAGCTTTTATTCCAGTGCTCTCTCCCCTGGCATCACTTAAAAGTTAATGCCCAAAGTACCCTGAAAGCATTTAGGAGATCAGCCAAAGAAATCCCATCCCCTCAAAACCTCCAAGATCAAATCCCTATAGAGTGAAGTGTGAACTGAGGAAAGAAACTTTTTTTCAGTCATTTTCTGAAAAGAAAATGCTGTTTTTAAATCTACAGGAAATCTCTTATCCATTTGATTTTGTAACATGTGCAATCTATTCACATGTACTTTGTTCTATGAATTTCATTATCTCATGGAGAATGATGTGTATTATATGTGTACATTTTAATAATAATAATGAACATTTACATATCACTTTAAGGTTTGCTAAGAACTTTATATATGTTATCTCAATCCTCACAACAACACTGTGAAATAGATGCTATTATCTCCATTTTACAGATGGGGAAGCTGAGGCTAAGAAATTGTTACTTGCCCACAGTGACACAGCTTGAAAGGGTACAAGGCAGAGATCAGTCTCAAGTCTTCCTGCTACTTAATTCCTGCATTCTATCCGCTGATCCACTTAGTTGCTTTTTTTTCCTAGCTCTCTGAACGATTTTTAAAAATTTCTATGTAAATCTTTGTCCTCCCAAAATTTTCCACAGAGGGAAATTGATTTGTGAAGCAAACCACTGAAAAGGAGAGAGCCCTGAGTCTTTTGTCTTTAGGTCAGAGAAAGGACTGTGGAGTAGGCTGTGGTGTAGTAAACTGTGAGGGAATAAATAAGAGCACTGCAGGAAGTCATGGGTTCAAATCCCAGCAATGCCACTTGGGCAAGTCACAACCATTCCACATCAGTTTTCTTTTCTATCAATTATGAGGCTTGGATTTGATGCCCTCTAAGCCCTGTGCACTATGAGGGAGGGGAACCTATGGCCTTGAGGCTACATATGGTCTTCTAGGTCCTCAAGTGTGGCCCTTTGACTAAATCCAAACTTCACAGAACAAATCCCCTGAATAAAAGCATTTGTTCTGTAAAACTTGGACTCAGTCAAAAAGCCACACCCAAGGATCTACAAGGCCACATGTGGCCTCAAGGTCACCGGTTCATCACTCCTACACCCTTTTCTCCATGCCTTGTTATACTTTCTTCCTCTTCCACTAATTTTTCTTTTCTTTTTCCTTAGCTTCAGTTTTCTTCCTCTGACTTTTTGATGTGATTTTCCTCTCCACTCTAATCCATTTTCTGCTCATCTGTCAAATAGATCTTCCTAAAGCACACATCTGTTCATAGCATCCCCCTGTTCCATGAACTCCACTGACTCCCTGTTACTTCCAGGTGAAATATAATATCCTCTGTTTGGTTCTAAAGAACATGGCTCCTTTTAAACTTGCCAGTTTCTTTATAACTTAGTCCCTTCAATGTCATCTGAGATTCAGTGGCACAGGCTCCTTACTGTTCCTCCTATGGGACACTATCTCCCACCTTTAAGTGTTTTCACCAACTTTCCCCCAAGCCTGGAATTTTCTTCCCCCTCGTCTCTGATTCAGAGCTTCCCTGGCTTCCTTCAAGTGTCAGCTAAGACCCCCTCTTCTATGAAAGGCTTAAAATGCCAAACAGAGGATTGCGTATTTGATTCTGGAGGTAATAAGGAGCCATTGGTGTTTATTAAGTAGAGGCATGCCATCTGTGGTTTAGGACATCACTTTGGCAGCTTAGTGGAGAATAGATTGGAATGGAGTGAGACTCGATATAAGGAAACCGCTCAAACAATACTACTACTACTACTAATAATAATAATAATAATTCAAGAATGAAGTGATGAGAACTCCACCAAAATGGTAGCTGTGTGAGTGTTGAGAAGGTGATATATATGAGAGGTTGTGAAGGAAGAAAGGGTAATACTTGGCAGGCTTGAATATGTGCATTGAGTGAAATTACCAACATGACTCTGAGTTTGGGAGCCATGGTGATTGAGGATGATGGTGCCTTCCAGAGTAACAGGAACATTTGTAAGCAGGGAGACATTTGGTAGAAAGATAATAAGCTCATTTTTTTTGATAGAGTGATTTTAAGATGCTTACAGGATACAAGATTTCAGATGTACAAAAGGCTATTGGATGTAGAACTAAAGATAAGAATGGAGATTAGTGTAGAGATCTAGGAATAGAGACTCCAGAATAGGAATAGAAAGTGACTAGAGATGATAATTGAACCCAGAGGAGCTGAAAAACATGATTATGTGAGATAATTGAAAGGTTCCCCTAGAGGACTTAATCTGAGTTCTATGAACTATTTAAACAAGCATATCTTGTTAAATATTTTTGTAAAATTGGTTCCTATGTAGAAGCAACTATGTGGCTCAGTGGATATAGCACTATGCTTGGAGTACAAATTTGTGTTTATATCCACCATCAGACACTTATTAGCTCTATGACCCCTCCCAAGTCATTTAACCACTGTCAAAATCAGTTTACTCAACCATAAAATGAGTCCAATAACAACTTCTATCTCTCAATGTTTTTGTTGAGAGGATAAAAAGAGTTAATATTTGTAATGTGCTTAACACAATATCTGGCATATAGTAAACTCTTAATAAGAGTTTTCCTTCTTTCTTTCTTTCCTTTTCCTTCCTTCCTCCTTCCTTCCAGTCCTCCCTCCCTCCCTCCCTCTCTCCCTCCCTCCCTCCCTCTCTCTCTCTCTCTCTCTCTCTCTCTCTCTCTCTCTCTCTCTCTCTCTCTCTCTCTCTCTCTCTCTCCCCTCTGTTTCCTTCCTTAATCCTATGAATTTTATTTTACTTATTTAAAAATTAAATTATGATAAGGCATCCCTAGACTTCACCAATCTAACAAAGGTTTCCATGACTCACCAAAAAGTTAAAAACTCCTCATTTAGAGTCTTCAAGTAGAGGGATGCACCCCTAGATAGTAGGCGTGATATGGATGTTGAACTAATAAAGAGAAGTTGGACAAGTAGGAGGAAAACCAGGGAAGGGGGGATGTCATGAAAACTAAAAAGGAGATAGTATTGAGAAGATGGTGACTGGCAAGGTCAAAGGCTACAGAATGGTCAAGAAAGATGAGAAATGAGAAAAGACCATTATATTTGACAATGAAAAGATCGTTGGAGACTTTGAAAAGAGCAGTTTTTGCTGAATAATATCAGAATCTAGATTGCAGAAGATTTGGAAGAGAGTAAGAGGATAGGAATTAGAGGTAGAATAGTAACACCTTTCTCAAAAAATTCTCTCTCTGAAAGGAGAGGAGAGAAATAGGATAACAATATCAGGTCAGAGTCTTAAGGATGAAGAAGATAGGGGAGTGTTTGAAGGCAGCAGAAAATGAGGCAGTAGGTAGAAAAATACCGAAGATAATAAAAGCAACACAGAGTAGGTATGGTAGAAGAACAATCTGCTGGAGAAGATTGTTATCATCACATAAGAGCCCCCACAAGAGTTCTTCTTATTAGCTATCAGCCAGGCTTAATATGCTTTTAGAAAAGTTATTTGCAAAATAAGAATAACCAGCCCAGTTATTATAGAAACCATCTTCCCAAACTAGGGGCATAGTCTTCCTTTGCACACAAAATGTCACTAGAGATACTGAGATCAAACTTAGAGAACACACTTAATTCATAGGTCCTATTTACTAAAAGTGCCTTTCTTCTTTGGTGGAGTTTTTGTAATGTTCTTAGAGAATTTTCTTATGGCCTGTGAGGATTGGTGCTCTTGTAGGATTCTGAAGTTGCCTTTCCCAAGTGAGCCTGTTTGTTCCCAAAAAGTTTCTCAGCTCCTGGTCAGATGATGTCATCAGTCATTCTAAGGACACTATTACCAGATCTTGTGGACACTGCTACTGGTACTAAAGGGAACTCTAAATCTTTGAAACTCCCAAAGCTTACCAGGTAAACACGTAGGAGATCAGAGATTGAAGAGAAGTTAAAAAAAACAAAAAACAAAAAACAAAATAAAACTATTACCTCCTTTATGAACTCTTCAGGACAATTTCCACTCAGAAATCTTTCATCATTAGATTTCACCTTGACTATACCTGCTTGATCCTGTAATGTGCAAATTACAAAGTGGTTTACTATGTTATACACAGACCCAGAGTTCAACTGCAAGAAATTGCCTATATGACATATATGTTCTATCACTGATCAGAGCACTTAAGGACTCCCAAATTAACTAAGGATTTAGTGGAACCTAGTTTTTACCTTTGATTGATTGATTCATTCCAGTTGTCTCAGCCTTCTTTGATTACAGTCATGGTGGTTGAAGTGAAATCTCTCACCATTTTATACACTCACACATACAGAGACACATGCAATTATTATATATTATATATAACTTTATATATACTTATATGTAATTATTATTTCCCCCATGGAAATATAAGCTCCTTATGTCAGAGACTGCTTTATCTTTTTCTTTGTATTACCTGTAACATAGTACCTGGCATGAAGTAAATACTTAACAAATGCTAGCTTATTGATTGATCTTTAAAAGGAAGAGCATAAAAGGAGCCTTGCACATGTGTATTATGCCTGGGATTGTGTCTTTATTTACAAAGAATCTGGGAAACCTGATTATGACAGTATCGTGAAGATACAGAATGGTAGTGCCTTGGAGAGACTGTCGAGCATATGCTAACATTCTATAACTAGTTCTGGTCTGTTAACCAAGTAGTTAGGAAGGATGGGCAGCCAGAATGGGGACATCTTCAAAAGACTTATTCAGCTTCAGCTATCCCTCTTTGCTTCATTCTCTCAAGCTACAATGTTGTAGGACCTTAATGACTTCTTTGCTCCCAGTGTTGAAGAAAACACAATGCTATAAGGAGAGAGGCCTTAGGTTTCTCTCTCCTCTGAGGCATGAAAGGGCCTTTGTCCTTGGCATCTGCTTTTGTTGTTTTCCATTTTAAAGTGAAGGGATTGGGTCCTTCAATCTTATGAGTTTAGAAGGGTCAGAAAGGCAGGCAGGACAGCATCAATGCCCTGATAAACACAGTGACCTTAGGGAGTGACCTCTGGACCAAGACCAGTAGTGGCTGAGACAAAAAATCATTCAGTAGCCTAGCCACATCTGGACCTGAATAAAGTTCACAATGTAACCCCAAGGTATTGAGGGGAAATGTTGGTACCTTTATTATTGCTGTATCTATGAAGTAAATATTCTTTCATAAAATCTAATCATTTTCAAATGGTAAAAGGGAACTGGAACACTAGACATTTTTGTCTAACAAAGAATGTGGGGATAGGGAATTCAGCCAGTATGATCTTGAGCAAATGTGAGTAGGATAAAATACCACAAGAACCTTTGGAAAAGTGAGCCAAAATATTCTTGATACAGAAGAAATGAATGGTTTTGAACATGGAGTTATTTTTAAAAATTATTTTTCTACTTGACACTTACTAGCTGTGTGACCCTGGACAAGTCACTTAACCCCAATTGCCTCACCAAAAAAAAAAGGCAAAATAAAATAAAAATCATTTTTCTGTGTACAGTCAGATCTTTGCGTTGTTACAGCAAAGTTCAAAATTAATGTCCAATTAGAAAATGGATGTGTTGATTAGAGAAAACCAGTCTAACTAGTATGGCCTCAGTATCCTAGGATGAATGTATACTGAAACTACTAAAGAGAATGAGCATTACCCCATTCTTTCTGAATAGGCCAATTAGACTTAAGTTCCCTTCATTCCTCTCTCCTTATTAGGAAATTTAGAAAATACCTTCATTTCACTGGATCTGGATATGCATATGCAACTGTCTTACTTGATGAATGACAGGGCAGTCTCCTATTCTTGCTAGCTAGCCTTTTGTCTAAAATGTGTGTGTGTGTGTGTGTGTGTGTGTGTGTGACGGAGGAAATATAGTTTTGAGCATTTTAAGGAATTGATTCTGAAGACTTTTAAAATGAGAGAACCTCAAACAGTTTGAGAAAATTAAATTGCCAATAACTATTCATGCATACTGAACCACCTCCGTAAAAACTTCATGGAAATGAGCTATATACATCATAGGCATTCTTAATGAAGCTATGAGAAAGGAAAAGTTAGGCTTTTACAAATGATATTCTGTAGCATATCACATCTTTACAGATGACACTGAAATATTATGAGAATCTAAGAAACTACTGTACTTACTGTCTTCTTTCTGTTTCTCTCTGCCCAATCTTCAGTTGAGAGTTGGGTCTGTTCCTGCTTGTGGCCCTCATAGGATCTAGTAAAACATTGGAAGACAAGTTGGTTCCAGGACTCCTGCATAAGTCTCTTGACATTGACACCTAGGCATTGAGTTAACCTTGTCCATCTTTGTGGTTCCCAATGCCCTGAGAAGTGTGTGACCAGACTGGTTTGTCTATCTCTGCAGTGACCTATGAGTGAGATTCTATCCCTGTGTTCTGTTCTATCAGGCCACAGCTAGAACCTCACTTCAGATGCCTGATTATTTTGACAGACATTGGCTTGTGATGGCCCTGTTCAAAGTACTGGCTGGGTTTTGGTCCATTTGTCATAGTTTAGGCTGGCTCTCTCTCCTCACCTATTCTAGCCTAGTTACCAGACCTATCATCTTCACTGCTTCCACAGTTATCTAAGCTGATTCTGGCTTCCTTCATTTCTACTCCCTCATACCCCTCTCACTCCCAACTCTCAGTCTTCTTGCTGTCTTATTATGCTGTTCTATACTGGATGGAGGTGCTTACTTTGCTTTCTTTTTCCACTTTTTGTGATAGGTCTTTTGGAGGCCCTTTTCTGAAACTTGTCAGGGTTTCTGTTGGAGATCTGGCCTTCTCTGTGATTCTTCATCTCTCCATCTTAACTGATAGTCTCCTGTTAAACTTTGAAAAACTGCTTTCTTTGTTTGGCTTTTATACCCTTCACAACCTGGACCTAATGTACCTTTCAACCCTTATTCTACATTATGCCCCTTGCCACACTCTATGATCTCAGCAAACTGTCCTTCTTTCCCTTTCTCATGCACAACAATCCATTTCCCATCTCTGTACTCTTGCACTGGCTACACCCCATGGTATGCTGAAGCATTTTCCTTTCTTACCTCCACCTCATAGAATCCCATACTTTCTTTATACTAAGAACAATCCTTATTTCTAGTTGTAGTCTTTTCTTATTTTTACCTTTCTTCTCCTTCCCTAGACTTTGCTTTCATATATTATAATTATATATTGCATATTAAACGTAAGATGTAGAATATAATAATATAATATAATGTATATAATATTATATACAATCTGTTATCTCCTTAGTATAGAAGCCACTGGAAAGCAAGGACTGCTTCATATCTCCAGTAACTAGCACTGTGCACTGTCCCTGTTCATTAATTGATTATGTAACTTCCCTCTGGTCCCTGTTCATGTAATGATTCCGATGTGTATTATTACTAACACTCATTCATATTTTCCATGATTTCATGATTATCTACTCTTGAAATTCAGGATCTTTGAATGAAAACCATGTTAAACTTACCTTGGAAGAGTACTTTACTTGAAGAAATGTAAGCTCTTTGAAGGCAAAGACTATTTCATTTCTGTCTTCATATCTTCAGAGTCTGTGAAATCATGGTTTAGTATATGCTTGTTGTATTAGACTGGTTATAAATTACATCAAATTTGAGTTTTCTCTGCTTTCTATTTCTGAGAGAGGGTGAAGCACAAGAAGAGGGGGATGGAGAGAGACAGAGGAAAGAGAGAAGAGAGAGAGAGAGGGAGAGAGAGAGAGAGAGAGAGAAGACACACACACACACACACACACACACACACACACACAGTGTGCCTGATTAGGGGTGGGGGGTATAATGTTACAGCACAATGTTTCGTTTATTACCAAAACATTATGAAGTGTTTCCCTCCTCTTTTGGTACTTGGAAGTGGCTTGGGCAGGGTGTGTAGACCCTAGGGGGAGGAGTTAAAGCAGCTACAGGATTCTTTGGAAATTCAGTCTGACTTGCAAGTGCCACTAATTTCCAGACCCATAAAGGCTGCTCTGCAGAAACAATTGAACATTTTGATGTTCATTTTATGGAGAAAGCAGGGAGAAGCCTTTGCCTTTCTGAGGGCAGAACCACTTCATCCTTAAAATGCTGCCCCACACACATTTTCAACAGGTAAGTCAGGAGTAGCCTTCAGGATCGGCAAATGAGAAGGGGTCATATTTCAGTTTGATGCTTTTGCTGCAGAAGAGAAGCCCATTACTACAGAACTAACACAGTTTTTATGCCAAGTCCTATGTGCTATTGAGTTACCTCTCTTAACAGTGAATCTGACACTATTTGATTATGGAACAAAATGAGGTACTCATAAATCATTGAACTGTTAATAAAAAGAAGTTTACTTAGCACAAACCTAGTTAGGATATGCAACAAGGATACAGAGATGTATAGAATCTGAGACACACAGTACAATCTTCATATGGAAATATGGCTGATCAGCAGAGTCGAGCATTGCATTCCCATAATTTTTAGACTCCTACCTAATCAGAGGAGCCCCAATCGTACTTGGGCATGTTGTTTTATGCCCTTAGGTTTCTAGGAATGGAAGGCAAGAGAAGCAGGAGATGAGTCCTAGGAACTGCTGTGTTGTCTGTTGAGGCCAGCCTGTTCCTGTTGGGTGGAGACCCTGGTCCCATCACATACCCCCTTGACAAGATCTTGATGGACTATTCAAGTACCTTCTACCACTGAAATATTTTCAGGGCTTTTGTTAGACAATCTTTTTTTTTTTTTTGTATAGGCAGTGGTATGAGAAAAAGCAAAACCAAACAGCTCCCCCTTTCACCCCCAAATGGCCAGCATGAAGAAAAATAAGAAAAAAATTGTGTATGAGGACAAAAGACAGAAATCTCTCCTTTCAGAATAACCGTGTTTTAGGTCTCGACAATCTGGTTCATGTGGTGAGTGATGCAAGATCTCTGCAGTACATAGTGGGTCTCTAATGCAAGGTGGTCACGATGAGTTGTAGCAGCACCAAGAGTATCAGGGCCAAAGCAAAGATCATGATACTTCCCAAACAGTCAACAATTCTTCATCATGCATAAGAAGTGCAGTGGCTAAGAGGTCATTAGCTTCTCGCATTCAATCTGTCCAAAATTGAAGATGATATCAACCCTCTCCCCATAGATCTACTCACTCAGCATTCCCCCACTAAACCACATACACCTTTATACCCAACCAGAGACGCATGTCAGAGGAATAATACAAACCATTTGCTCCCTTAGAGGCTTCTAGGGAAAAGCTGACCCATTCTTCCATGAGTACTAAATAAGGACTTTCCCACACAGCCATCCAGGGACTCAGAATTATCACCAAGTCAGCTAGGGGATCACCTTTCTTCCAGTGAAATACAAATCACAATAATTATAGAGTAAAACTTCACTTTCCTCATTCTTCCAGCATTATCGTTCCTTGTTCCCTCAGTCCCTTTCTGGAAAGTTGTATAAATCATCCCCAAGGAAGGAAGTTGCCAATCAAGGTGATTTGAGCTATTTCTCTAGGATGTATGGAACCCCTCTAATGGGGCAAGAACCTGGAGAACAAGGCATCTTTACACTGGGGAAGGCTAAGGAAAGACTGGAGAAGGGCAGCTAGAACTGTCCAAAAAAGGGTCATTTTAAACAGGTAAGTTCTCCTAAAAAGTGGATCAGAGGATACACTGTACCTGAGACCCCTTCCTCAAGTGTGCTTGATTTTTCACAGACTCAACCTCTGGATGACTGGACAGTTGATCTTGTAAGTCAGGAGATAAAGATGCAGCTGTTGATAAGGAAGGAAAGACCTTTTACTCTGAGATGAGAGAGTGCCATTTTTTCTGGTTATGGACAGGTTTAGGGCCACTTAAATTAGTAGGTGTTCCTCCTGGAACCCAATTTGGCAGATGAGTAGAGTTGAGTACACTTTTTATCACTTCTCTCTTTTTATAAAAGATGAGCAAGGGGAAAGGAAACGAACAAATACAAGAAGCTTGGATGGAAAATAAATAACTATGAGCATGAATGTGAATAGGGTAAGAAGGACAGAAGAGAGAACACCCTATGTTGGGAATCAGAAGCCAACAATACGTTATTTATAAGAAACACATTTAAATAGAAAGATTGACACAGAGTTAAATTAATGGGTTAGAGCAAAATTATTTCTGCTGCAGGTGAACTAAAAAGAAAAAAGTGTGGGTAGCAATAATGATCTCAGACAAGGTGACAATAAAACAAGACACTTTCAATTTTGTCAGGAAATTTTTCTTCACTTCAAGTTAAATTCTATCTCTCTGCAACTTCCACTGAGTCCTTCTTCCCTCTGGAGTCAATCAAAACAAGCTTAATTCCTCTTGCACATGCCAGCTCTTCTAATACTTGAAAGTCTATTACCATACATCCCTAGGTCTTTCTTCTCCATGCTCAATAACTCCATCTATCTTATCACCCTTATCTCCCCATCCTACTGCTATAGTGCCCTGAATGTGACTTGGGTTCATAGACAGCTTAGAGCCCTTTGACAATGAATCACCATGCCCCCACCAGCTCTAAGTTTTTCTTCTTTCCTTGTCATCTTCCAGTCCAATGTCACACCCCTGCTCTGAGTATCAACAGCTTCTTAGTCTCTGTTTCTTTTAATATAGATGTCTTTCATTTTTATATGACCTTCACACACATGTATATACTTACCCACACATATATACATACATATATATACATGTATATACATGTGTGCATACACACATGCATGTTACAGAATATGAATCTTGTATTACCAGGGAATGTTGGAACTTCAGAAACAGGCTACCAGCTACAGATATGTGGCCACAATAAGGTACTTTCAAAAAACTCTGGTTCCCTATATTACTTCTGGCCCAAGAAAGCCAAGATGGGGGAAGGACTGGGGAGCAACATAATGACTTTATGACCCAGGAAGTAAACACTTCATTTTCCTCATCTGTAAAATGAGGGGCTTAGGTTTGGTGGCCTCTGAGGTCCTTTCCAGCACTAAATCTGTGATGTTCCATATTCCATTTTAATGTCTTTGTTTTACTTCATTTCCCCTAGACCTGCCTTAGAGAGAGAACAATCTGTATAAGCATGTTGGGCTTTCTGTCTAACAAAAGTGTGGATCATCTCAGGTTTCTCAGTAGAAGCTGGAGACTACAGGGAATGACACTTCTCACAGATGGGCCCATTGCCCACCATAATAGCACTGAACTAGATTATCTCTTTTAAGGCTAATGACAGTGACAGATGTGTTGTGAAAAATCTAATGTGTAAAATTCTTCTATAGCCACCATATATTTCAACTGGGGTATACAACCAGCCCATACCCTTTGTATATAACCAAGGAAGTACAAAGAAAACAGAAGGCATCCGCTGACCACTTACTAAACTATACCCAATGGATTACTAAACCAACACCAATGGTTGAGAAACTTTTCAATTTCCTTTGACCCATAGGCAAGGCACTCTCTATAAAGAATCTGTGCTCTAGTGGAAGCCCAGGATGATAAGCTGGAGGATTTGGTTCCCACCAGGGGGATCCAAGACCGATATGAGTCAAAGAATTAAGTTATGAGGAAGACACAGCTCGACTCATATTTTAATATTCAATTCACAAATCAGAACACAAAGAGAATCATGTTTTCTAACAGGTCTTCCATGCACTGAAATCAAAAAAAAATTAAAACATTTCAACATATGTCTCACATACATGTCTAATTTAGTTCCTAAAGATTTAAAATAAATACATCCACCATCTCTTTTAAAATATCCTTTTTACTCAAGGAGAAAGGAAACTACATTCCATGGAATTGATGGCTATACAGCAAGCAGTAACAAAAAATATGACATACATAGTTGCAACATATTTGATAGCATGTAGTAGGCAATAGCATTATACATGTGTGCATATGCATATACATATATACACATATATATGTGTATGTGTAATTGTAATTACAACCTAATATTGGAGCAGCTAAGTGTAACAGGGAATAGAGTGCTGGACCTGGATACAGGAAGATTCATCTTTATGAGTTTAAATCTGGCCTCAGATACTTAACTAGCTGGATGAACTTGGTCAAGTCACTTAACACTGTTTGCCTTAGTTCCTTATCTGTGAAATGAGGTGGGGAAGGAAATGGCAGACCATTCCAGCATCTTTGCCAAGAAAACCTTAAATGGATCAAGAAGAGTTGGACACAATTGAGCAACAACCTAAAATCAATGTTATCCCATATTAACTTTATGACTGTTTTAATTGATTAAAGCAGCCTCATATTAACGGAATAAGCAAATAGTTGTAAAAACATAACAGATTCTGCTGTGACTTCTGCACTGGGAATGTTATGGTATTGAAGTATATTGTTGCTAATGAGGCAATGGTGTAGTGGATCAATTATAGGCCTTAAGTCAGGAAGACCTAACTTCAAATCCAGCCTCAGACACTTGTCATCCTAGGCAAGTCACTTCACTTCTGTTTGCCTCCTTTTCATCAATAAAATGGGGATAATAATAGTACCTACTCCCCAGGGTCCTTGTGGAAAACAAATGAAAAGGGCTTTTCTTTTCCAGTTGGTGGCAGCCATCAGGCTGGCTAAGCATGAGCCAGGATGGGGGTCTGCAAGTACATCCAGCAGCTATGGAGGAAGAAGCAGTCTGATTTCCTGTGGTCCCTCCTATGTGTGTGCAGCTGGCAGTACTGCCAGCTGTCTGCCCTACACTGAGCTGCCCAGCCCACCAGACTCAACAAAGCTTGCAGACTGGGGGACAAGGCCAAGCAAGGTTTTGTCATCTACCATATTTGTGTTCATCATGGTGGGCAAAAGCATCCACCTCCCAAGGGTGCAACCTAAGGTAAACCTGTGCATCATGATGTCAATCAGCTGAAGTTTGTCAGGATCCTTCAGTCTGTAGCAGAAGAGCATACTGCCTGCCATTGTGGGACCCTAAGAGTCTTGAATTTCTACTGGGTAGGTGAAGATATAACCTCCAAATTCTTTGAGGTTATTGTCAGTGACCCTTTGCAATAAACCAGACCCAACCCCAACACTCAATGGATCACCAAGCCAGTGCACAAACGCAGAGGGATGTGCAGGCTAACCTCAGCTGGCCAGAAGAGCCCAGGTCTTGGAAAAGGTAGCAAATTCCAGCATACCATTGGGGGATCTCATTGTGCTGCTTGGAGAAAACACAATATTCTCCAACTACATCGATATTGCTAATTGGTACACATTAATTTGTAAACTGAAATGTTTAATAAACAAAATTTAGGGTGAAAAAAGGGAAAAAAGAAACAAATGAGAAAACATTTGTAAAACACTTAGCACAGTGCCTGGTGTGTTTACTGTATAAATGCTTGTGATTATTATTATTATTATTATTATTATTATTATTATTATTATTAATATTACAGAAGCAATGGTATAAGAAACACAATGATAAAACGCACTTACATTCCAAAAAAACATTTATGTAGGGCTAAGGTAACTTTAGGTAGTTCTCTCATTGATTAGAATATAAAGGAAATAAAGAAAACCAAAGACTTTGGGGGCAGAAAACCATTGTTATTGTATTAACTCATTTAACAGGGAGGCTCAGCTTCATTATTGGCTATACATGGGATTGATCTCTTACTTCATTTTCTTAAAAAACAAAGAAAGAAAGATAAGGCAAAGAAAGAAAACAACAACAAAATTCTATAATTCAGAACAGAGCTGAAAACTTTTCAGGGATACTGATTTAAATAAATACAAATGTTAACTACAGAATGAAAAGTTATTCAGATTTATTATATTTGAAAAATAAATAAAAACTTTTTATAAGGAAGATGTCAGAGATTTTCTTGAAAGGAATCAGAATAGGCAAAATGGGTGCCTTATCTACAGCAAATGAAAGGCTAATAAAGGAGGGGATCAGATAAGATTATAAGCTATCCATTAGAGAAGAAAGAAATTCTTTTACTTCTTGGTCCAAGAGAGGAATGATGACCAAAAACGAATGTCAAATGAGAAAAAACAGAAACAGGAGAGCAACATTAAAGACAGCTGGTAAAACACACTATGTACATGCAATTTGACCTGGTAAGTACATTTTATTAAACATCAACCCTGAAATAGGGATTCGGACAGAATGAAGAGAGCATACTTTCAGGTCGTAATAATTCACCGGTACCTTTTATAACTTTGTTCCATATTTTAACTTCTTCAGTTTAAAACCTTAACTTGTTCAGAAAACAAATCTATTGTTGAAGAGTGACCACTGACGACTTTCCCAGTGACAATCACTTTAATTGCTCTTCTAAACCAAGGGTAAAAAAAAGCATAAATCAGAGGGTTTATGGCTGAGTTAAAATAGGCAAACCAAATTAAAATTTCATAAATATAGGTTGGAGTGATGAACCCAAGGAATGCATCAATTATTGTTTCAATAAAATACGGGAACCATGAAATCACAAATGCTATCACAGCAATGCCCAGTGTTTTGGCTGCTTTTCTCTCCCTCTTGGACACTCTGGCTTTGTAACTCTCTGAGGATGACTCAGCTTTGCTGTTCATACTTTCAATCTTTCTAGCCTGTTGTTTAGCTACTAGAAAAATCTTACAATAAAGAATGACCATGACCAGAGTGGGAGTGAAGAACAACAGAAAGTCTATCAGTACCCAGGTTTGATTCATAGCCATCTGACAACCTCCCACACAGGTGAGGGCCCTTACTAATTCCTCCAGCCCATCATCATTAGCACCTGTGTAAAAAAGTGAAAAACTAAATGTAATGGCAAGGAGCCAGGAGAACACAATGCATATTCCTGAAACCAACAGAGTGAATTTAGTTGGATAGACCAGAGGGTCAGTGACAGCAATGTATCTATCAATGGAGATGAAGCACAAGTGAAAAATGGAAGAATAACAAAATGATGCATCAAAACAAGTGTGGAATTTACAATAACTTTCCCCAAAATACCAGCAACTCTCCACTGACCTCACCATGCTAAAGGGCATCACAGTGGCTCCCACCAAAAAATCGGCACAAGCCAAGGAGGCAATAAGAAAATTGGCTGGAGAGTGCAGCTGCTTGAAGTGAAGGATTGAAATCATGACCAGGAGGTTTCCCAAGACAGCCAGTAGAGCCCCAAAGCCAAATGCCAAGTAGAGGATGATTCGGGGTCCTGGGGAGTAGGAGGTTTTAATGCAGGATCCACTGATGTTCTCATAGCAGAGCTGCATTGCTGCAGGCTGGGACTCATTGCTGCTGCTCAGCATTCTTCTCTCAGCTTATAAGTGTCTTTGTTTTTCTTGGTAATCACAGAAAATTATCACTGACATTTCCAAAATTCCTGAAAAAAAAGATAAATAAATTACATGTCTGCTCAAAGTGAAATACTGTCCTTCATTAATTATGATCCATATCACTCAGATAATATTTGTAAAGCACTTAACACATTGCCTGGCACAGAATACACTATATAAATGCTTAATCCCTTCCCCCTTTCCTATAAACAATAATGCCTCCAACCTCTTTTATACTCAGTATATGTCCATTTAACTCAGTAGAATGGCTTTCCCCAATCTCAAAACCATTTAATAAAATGCTTTCAATAAGTCCACTAACCGTCAGCACCAAGACAGTCAGTGTTTCTCTGCTTGGTAATATTTCCCTCTAATCCTCTAGTTCTGTACCTCTGACAAGCTCCTTTGCAAAGGTCAGTGAGATACTAAAGGATTCCTCACTTCAAGGGTCACCTTTTATTACTTTTCCCTTCTTCATGTTGTCAACTCTGATTTAATGCCCAAAGTGCCACAACCTTTCCGGAACTCAGCCAAAGAAGTGCCAGAAAACACCTAGGAGATAATCCCTTGGGGTTAAGTGTAAATTAGGAGAAGAAACTTTTTTCCAATAACTATCAGTAAGCAATTTATTCTGCTACACTGCTGTTTACTCTATGGGAGCAGAAATTATGTATTTTGTTTTGTAAGATTTGCACATTTCTGTGTGTCTTTTTGTTTTGTGAATTTTTTTGATGATCAAATTTATGGTGAATGAACTGGCATCTCATATATATGTGTATATGTGTTTGTACATATATATGCACATATATCAGATGCAGATATATACATATATAACCATATATAGATATATATGTGTGCTTACATTTGTATACATAGTTACTAAACTTTAAAATTTTGCTGTCTTTTAGTATACCCTGACTGCATGTGTATAAAAACATATACACACACATATATGTATAACTATATACACATATGTAGTTGTATTTTAACAGTTTCTCCTGATCGTTAAACAATAATCTGTACTTTCTTAGGTATTGGCTGCCCATGTTAGAGCACAATTCCTCAAAAACATTTTAGAAATTTTCCCGTTGCAAGCTGATCCCCAGACCACAAACACAATTATTGCATCCATACTTTAAATCTTTTTTGTTTCGATCTGCCTGAATATATTTGGATTCATTGGCAGAATCTTTGAAAACCCTTGATCATTTCCATATTATGTTGAGACATCAAAGGAGGATTTTATTGGAAATTCTGAACACATATTATACATATATCTATATCCATTTATACATGTATATGTTATATATCTGCATATAATTTATCAATGTAAGAAACTTCCACTGTGGACATGTCTTTCTACAAAGCAAATTGACAACTACTGTGTAACTTGAAGCATTGGAGAGTTCTGGGGGAGGCACTAGGGAGGGTACTGAGAGGCTAAAGGTCTTTTTTCAGGAACCAGCATGTGTCAAAATTCAGGGCTTCACAATTACAAAGCAAGCCTTCCTTCTACTAATCAATGCTGCCCCTCCATATATTAGGGTGTCACTAAAGTATTAGTACAATTTTAAACTTTAATTCCTTAAGACTACACTAAGACTTTTGGGATACCCTATATACATTCAATATACACAAATATACATTAGATATAACATATAGATATACTTACACACATATAATACATATATATGGAATACATATGCACACTTAACGTCCACATTTTTACGTATAAGACAAGTACGTGCATTGTATAGGAAACATGTTAGAATTAATTAATACCTTGAAATTCAAATCAACGTTTGACCTCGTTTGTGAGTTTCTGTGTTTTAAGCTGGGAACCCAAATTGGAATAAGACTGTGGTGCCTGCTTCCCAACTATATTATTTACTGAAATGTCTACTTAACAATTGCAACTGGTTGAGGCTGGGATTAATTGTACCTGGTTTTGTTTGTCCTTCATTTTTGAAAAGGACTAATGACATGGGGGGGGGGCATTTCTTGATTCATGGGTGAATTGAGTTTAAGTGAGTCAGAGTTGCACAAAGTCATCAGCCTCACTCTCTCTTCCAGAGTCATCAAAGTCCATTGTCAGGATGAAAGATAGACTGGCAATAGTGTAGAATGCACTTTGATTTCTTCAATACCTGACCATGCTCTAAGCCTTCCACAGCAATTGCTTCAGCTGCCTTCATGTCTGTTGGAACAAATTGTCTGCATCTGCCTGTTCTGCAGGGCTGGGGCTTAGGAGTGAGGAGTCTTCACATGCTTGAGGTAGACATACCCCTAACTCGCTAATGAGGATTGTCGATTATCATCAACCTAGTTAGCCTGTCTGCCAAGACAGTTTTACCCAGGTGTGGCTGCTATGCATGCTACAACTTCTTGGAGCCATAGGTGAAATTTGGGTGGCAGGTGGAAACCTAAGGTAAATGAGCAGCCCTAAATAGGGCATGTTAAGCTCTCACATAAGAGATGCTAGTCCTCCTGGAACACCCCATACACTCCTGGACTACACCTACCTGTCATTTTATTGTTGTGGGTTATCTCATGGTATGGGAACTCACTTCACTAATGGCAGCTGACAACTTGTCTGTCATTTATAATCCTTGAGAGCTAGGTGCAGAAAGTGTATGTGACTTTCCAGAATTATATTAAGTGTCAGAGGTGGGAGAAGATCCCAAGATCCCAAGTTAAAATTCTGACTCCAAGACCAAACCTCAATCTACTATGTCATGCTGCCTCTCTCTGCATTAATTATAAATAAGTAGATAGTCGTTCACTATGTGTACAGTAACTCAGTAGCTACAAAATTCACATTATAAATAGAAAGACAGTAAGCCCCTGTTGTCTGAGCAACTTGGTGTGTACTGGAGTCAGGAAGACTCATTTTCCTGAGTCCAAATCAGGCCTCAGACACTTTAGCTGTGTGATCCTGGGCAAGTTACTTAACCTTGTCTGCCTCAATTCTTCATCTCTCAATGTGCTGGAGAAAGAAACAGCAAACCACTCCAGGACCTTTGTCAAGAAAATTCTAAATCAGGTCATGAAGAGTCAGACATAACTGAAACAACAATGAAAAAAAAGCCCCTGATTAAAATGAGCACAGTTTCTAAGGAGTGCAGTCTTTTCTCAGACCCAATAGAGGAGAAATCAATGTTCTACAAAGCCATTTCACTCTGGATTCATGTAGGATGGCATACCCTAAGCTAAGTGAGTGGGATGTGAGTAGTGTCTCAGAACGTATAATATTTATAGCCCCAGGTTATTTTCCTTTTGTTGTTCTCATAGTCAATAGGGGCATGAATTTGTCCTGTCAACCTGCTTTTATTTCAAATACCAACACTGAAGCAAAGGAACTACACTGGTCTATCCAGGCTGCTGGGGACAGTCTGGAACTATAGTGAAGCCTTCTCAGCTCCCCACCACCACTGGCAATATCAATTCAGAGATTTAATGTTATATGGTAGCTAAATGATTAAACTTGACGGAAGTTCAACACGGCAATTCAAGAATGAGGAGAAAAAAAAACAGCGGAGGGGAAAGGAAAGCCCAGTTCAATTTCAGTTCTGACTCACCAGATATTGTTCAGAAATTACCTCAATGACATTTAGAAATAGCTTTCCTAACTTCTGCCATGTCCATTAGGATTGAATAGCTACATCCTTTATTTATTTATTTGTTTGTTTGTTTTATTTAGTGATTTATTTATTCATTTCTTCTTTTGTCTATCATCTCTCTCTCTTTCTCTCTCTCTCTCTCTCTCTCTCTCTCTCTCTCTCTCTCTCTCTCTCTCTCTCTTCTCTCTCTCTCTCTCTCTCTTTCTATCTATCTTGTAAGCATTTAAAACCAAGGAATAGAGGAGAAACCAGAATGGATTGGAAGTTGTAATGCAGTAGTATTCATTGAAAGCTCAAGGATGGAACTATCTCCCAGGAGTGTCACTATGCCAAATAAACCAGAAGGGGGTTAAGGTAGTCAAAGGATTGTGAATCAGGTATTAGAAGTAATTTTATTTGAGAATTGTCATTGTTAGATTAAGAAACTAAGGTCCAGGGAGTTGAAGTTCAAACTACGAAGTAAGGAAGACAGGAAGATTTGAAAACAGATCATCTGTGTATGAAGTCAACATCTTTTCTACTATGCTAACTTCAAGAACCTAGAAACCATGTCACCAGTGGGCAAGTACAACAGGATTGTTCCCCAAGAAAATGGAAGAATTCCTCACTTTAACTTGGACTGGTGACAATATGATGAAGGCAAATGACCATAGAGATACACATCTGGACCGATGTTGGATTGAATTTGGAGATGAGCAAAAAGGAAAGATTCCTGTGAGCAGAGGAGGAGACAGACATGTTTCTTTCTCTTTATGAAGGCTTCTACTACCAAGAGTATTTGGAATCTGAACTATATTGAATGTGTCAAAATATTATGGAGATACCTTGTTTCCCCAGAACTAAGGCCTAGCAAGCAGGCTGTGCCCTGAGCTTGACATAACAATAATCCTTTGCCCTCTGGATGATCTCACCCTCGGCAAAATGTATTGCACCAAATGTTCACTCCCTCTATTTCCAGGGGCCTCAGTGCCAACATCCCTCACATCTCTGACAAGCTCACAATCCTGTTCCTTGCATTGTACTCCTGTTTCCATCATAGAACTCTGGTTCTATACCCCATAGAGTAATCACAACTCCCAAGACTTGGGACAATACTGTTCCCACAGGACCCATGAAAATAGTAACTCAAGACCTCAAAATGATTATGTCATAGTCCAGCCCAGGCTGTATATAAGCACTACCTGTATCACTCCTGCTCCATTATCAGCTCACCCTTGATTGAGCTCTCATTTCTTTTTGAAGAAAAACTCCAGGCCCCCTTCTTGAACCAGTTCATCCTGGATCACTCTGGTAAGGCCTTTTTGTTTTTCATTCAAGTTAATTGGCTTAATTGCATGCCTTTGTTGTGTTCGTTTGTTTGTTTTGCATGCATCTGGTAAATTTGTATCTGCATAAGCTTCTGGTCTGTTTAATTTCCCCATTTTAAAAAAGTATCTGTCTGATAATCTTAAAGAGCAGAAGAGTTCATTTTTAGTTAGACTCATAAGTTTTTTGAAAGACTCATATCAAGTATAGCATTTAGGGAAGTATAGAAACAGCAAATGATATATAAACTGAAATTCTCTGAAGTTTCAAAAGTGGGGAAAAATTTAAATGATTATACTAAGCTACATTAAGTCAGAATTTCTAGGAACCTCTAGATTGTGAACCAGAGAAGCACCTTTTAAAGTCCTGAGAATAAGGATGTTAATGTTTAAGTTTTCTTGGTTACCTTGGTGACGTGTAAATCTCCCTTCTCGGAACTAGTCCATTGTGAGCCTTCTTGGCAACTTGATCTGTACCTGATTTAATGCAATTATACAATTATGGGAATTGTGAGAAAAAATATTGTACTGTTTAAACCTACCCTTTTGTGCCTGGGAAACTGGATCAACTGAGGAAAGCCCCTGATCCTGAGTGGACAGACTCAGAAGTAACTAACATCCAGGTGAGACAGCTATCCCAAGTTTCTGGACAAGGGTGAGTCTACTGTCTTAGGTTTTTTTTTCCTCTCACCTTTTGTTATGTGCCCAGTCACCAAGGTCCTGATTCATAGGTGTTTTGGCATTTTCTCACTGTGACATTCTTGCCTACCCTCTCTTTTCAAGCAATGGCTTAGTAATGACACCTAGGACAAAGTTCCTATGTTCCCTTGAGGACCTAATCCCATAAGCTACATCACATGGCATCTTGGTTTATAACTGTCTCTCCTTTATGGGCCATGAGAGTAGAAGTTCTTTCATACCCCTTTCCTTTGGCCAAAATTGGGAAATGTCAAAATATTTTGGAGATACCCTATTTCCTAGAGCTAAGGCCCATCAAGCCCGCTGTGCCCTAAGCTTAACATAACAATAATCCTTTGCCCTCTGGATGATCTCACCTTCTGGCAAAGTATATTGCATCAAGTGTTCACTCCCCCCATTTGCCAGGGACCTGAGTGCCAGCATCTGTCATGTTTCTGACATGCTCACAATCCCTATTCCTTGTTCTGTACTCCTGTTCCCATCACAGAACTCTGGTTCAGTACCCCATAGAGTAATTATGACTCCCAAGACTTGGGATAACATTGTTCCTGAGGGATCCATGGGAACAGTAACTCGTGACCCAAAAACGATTATGTCATAGTCTAGCCCAGTATGTATATAAGCACTGTCTGTACCATAACATATCAATGCTACTCTGGAGGACTTCCACTTGCAAATGTTTTTCTCACTCTGAAGCTATTGAAACCACTACTTGATTCCTGACACACCTCCCTCAAACCTACTGTTTCCCTAAGTTAGAGACTAATCCAGTGTGGACTGCTTTCAAAATTCTGTTGACAATGAAAAGGTCATTCCCCAGAGTTACCAAGCCAGAGGTAAGTGGTCATGATAGACAAATCCAATTTTCTTGGAGCAGAATGGAATGAAAAAGCATTTATATGCCAAGTACTTTACTAAGTGCTGTAAGCATTAATATAAATTTGAGACATTTCCTGCTATTGCAGAGCTCCCTTTCTAATTGGGAGATAAAGTCCATATATGAAAGTTCAGTGGTAGAATATATGGAAGGGCCTGGGGGTTACTTAGAGTGATCAGGGATGATTGTAAGACCTAGGGATCCTTCCTGGTACACTGTAGGGAACAGGAGATCTGGGTGGGATCTAGGAGCTAGTTTTTGTTTGTTTGTTTGTTTTTGTTTTTGCTAGGCAATGGGATTAAGTGACTTGCCCAAGTCATGTGGCTAATAAGTGTCAAGTGTCTGGTCTGAGACCAAATTTGAGCTCAGGCCCTCTTGACTGCAGGGCTGGTTCTCTATCCTAGCTGCCCCTGGATCTAGCAGTTGGATTTCCTTATATTACTCCTTCTCAAGAATGATAAGAGAGAGGAAGGGCTGGAGAGCGACAATATATTTCTATGAACAGGAGAGAAACATTTTGGTTGTTCAAGTAGAATAAGATGTGGATCAAACCCTTTATTGGATACCACTCTGCAAATCAACTTCACTGGAAAGGGATAAAGCCCTGTAGAGTAGAGTGTAATAGATTTGGATGGAGCAGTTCTAGCAGCATCAGTAAGAGGACTGGAGACCATGCCCTTTGAGTAACCTGACTGTGCCCTTCACTGGAGCTATGGGCAATTTCCTATTTTGCATGCTTCATGATTTTATGGTCTCTGTGATACATAATTAGCACTGTACTTGCTAATGGCAGAGAAGACCATAAGCAGAGTGGTCTGCCTGCCTAGGTAGCAGAAAGATTGTCTTAATGGATGTGAGCTCAACAATCCTCATGTCCTCATTACTTTTGATAAAAAGGTTTATACCACTATACTGAAATAGACACAACTTCGCTGCAAAAGTCCTTTAGAAAGAAAGTATGAAAACTAAAAATTTCAAAACTTCCCAGGCCCACTCTTTTTTTTTTCACTTTCATACAAATATTTATATAGAACTTTATTTATATAGAACTTTACATAGCATTTAGATAGAACTTTAAGTTTGGCAAAACACTTTACAAATGTTACCTCATTTGTTCTTCACAACAATGCTGGTAGGTAGGTATTACTATTAGTCCCATTTTATAAATGAGAAAACTGAGGCAGGGGTTACATGACTTCCCCAGTCACACAGGTAATAAGTGTCTGGGGCTGGGTTTGAATTCAGGTCTTCTTTATTTCAGGTCCAGGGTTCCGCCTCCTCTGCCACCTAGCTTCCTCAGCTTCCTGAGAGCCCTCAGGTATTGTTGGAAAGCACAGAGTCGGCCAGTCCTTAGAACTAGGGTTAGGAAGGCTCAGCACTAGAACTCAGCTAGACTCTAATGACCAATTGTTCCTCAATACAATGTATCTTGCTCCAGGTTCCAGGTTCCAAGGCTGACATGCATGTGTATCAAATTAGAAAATTTGTCTCACATTTTGAAGTACGCATATATTAAGTTCATTTACATAAATCACAGCACAAAAAGAATTAGATTTCCTAAGGCTCATGGTGTACCCTGAAACGGACAGAACACTAGTAAAACTTATCAGTGTTTTAAGATCTTTAATGGAATGCTTCCTAAAAACAAATAAATTCCCAATTTGTTTTCATTTAATTTTTACTTCAAAAGAAAAGTAGAATACTTTGGAATTTCTGAATATATGTGATAGCAAAAAGTGTGTCATCTTTAGTAGCTTAAGTGATAGGATTTTTTACACAGAAACTTAATAATGTTTGCATCCTTATTGTAATAGAAAACTGAAAAAAGTGCAGAATTTTATTTTATTTATCTTATTCTGAATTTAAGAAATAAAGCAAGCATTTCTTTAACAGTAGAATAGAAAAAAAAGAATTGCACATGCAACTGCAAATTTATTCTGTACAACTTTCTATTTGCCTCAAATATATAATAAAGTTATCATGTAATTTTCATTTTTTCCCCTTTTTTCTTCTCTCCCCTTCCCTAACATAGAGATGGCTACCATTAAACACAAATATGTGTGTCTGTGTCTGTGTCTGTGTGCATATAATCATTTTAGAAATACTTCTGTTTAGTAGGGGGAAAAAAGAAACAAAGTCCTTACATCCAGAATGCAGCTGATATTTAAAGGGCTGGAGAGAATGAGAAGGGGAAGAAGGAAGGGAGAGACAAAAAGAGACAGACACACACCAGAGACAGACAGAGAGATCCACACACAGACAGAGACAGAGAGACAGAGACAGAGAGACAGAGAGACTGAAAGGAGGAGAGAGAGAGAGACAAATAGAAAGAATAGAGCAGGTATATCACAGAAAAATTTTAAAAACCAAAGAAACATGGGAAGGATTTTTGAAAAAAATTTAAAATAGGTGACTTTTTTACTTCATTTGAAATGCTAACCTAAGAAAGGGAATACGAAAAAAGTGCTATAAAATAAGAGAAAAAAAGTATCAAGGGAACCTAGGAATAAAAGCCGAAAACAGATATGAAATGAGTAGAGGCAGGCAATGGTGGGAAACTTTGAAACCTTGTAATCTTACTTAGCAAATGATTTTTTGCCAAATGCTATTTATTGAGACTGAAATTGGAGGTTTATGTCTCATATAAAGAGCAATACAATTTTTACATATTAAAAAGTCCTGCATCTTAGGTTTTTCCGCCCCTTGATAATAAATTTCTTTCAAATGAATTTTAACTTCTTTCTGAAACCTTTACCTACTCAGAAATTTATTGTTGAAGTGTGACCTCTGAAGACTTTCCCAGTGACATACAGTTTAATTGTTTTTTGAAATCAACGGTAAAAAGAAAAAAAAAGCATAGATTAAAGGAGGACAAAGCTGATGTCCAGTCAATCATTGACCTTCGATGCTTCTTTGAGATTCACATGAATGAGGCTTTTGGGCACACCAAGTTCTCCACTATTTTGGTGGAGCCCTTACCTCCCCCTATCCCAGGCTCTGATCTAGCTCCTCCAGAGTTGGTGGGAGGCCCCAGCGATGGTAACTGAGTCCCCAGCTTGCCCCAGAATGGCTCCATCACCCCCTCATTCATTCCTTCCCTCACCTGTTGGTCCTTCTTATCCTACCCCAAGATGTGCTTTTTACTTCTCTCAATTTAATAAAAATGTAACCCAGGAGACAAAGTCCCACAAGTCAAGCAATCCCAGAACAAGCTGGGTGTCCTGGAAGTCCCTGGCATGGGACTGGCTGGTGGGCATGCTGGCTTCATGAGCCACCCTGGCCAGAGAAGAGACCCCATCCTTTCAGCAGGAGGCTTCTCTAGGATGCAGGCAGGGCCCCCCACAGCTTGCAACCCAGAGAGGGGAAAGGACCCTAGTCCCAAGGGTCCTTCTCCCTTTCACTTAGACTACACAGACAAGACAGTCTTCCCTCTTAGGGCCAACATACCTGCTTCTGGCCCCCAAGGTCCAAATAGTTTGGAAGTAGGGTTAGTTTTTCCTAACAATCTCTCCCTGGAGAAGCTGGGGCTTGGAATGGGCTTTGAGGACTCTCCATCTGGAATTAGGGGGCTTCCCCTCCTGGTTGGGGCTTAGGAGGTGCCTTGACTTCTCTTTGTCATCTACTTCTTGTACTGGGCTTGGAGTTCACTAAAACACCCATCCAAAAAACTTGCCAGCCATGCTTTTCCACACCTCCAAAAAATAATAATAATAAAGTAAAAATAAAATAAAATAATGGGAACTTATAACCTGGAGTTCATGGCTGAGTTAAAATAGGGAAAAAAAACCCCTAAAATTTCATAAATATAGATTGGAGTTACAAACCCTAGGAAAGCATCAATTATTGTTTCCATAAAATAGGGGAACCATGAAATCACAAATGCAACCACTGCAATCAATGCCTAGTGATTTTGCTGCTTTTCTCTCCCTCTTGGACACTCTGGCTTGTAACTCTCTAAGGATGAAGATTCCTCTTTGTAACTTGTGTTTTCAATCTTTCTAGCCTGTTGTTTAGCTAGTACAAAAATCTTACAGTAAATTATTACCATAGGGTAGAGCCAAGATGGTGGAGTAAAAGTAGTGACTTGCTTGAGCTCTTCCCCAAACCTATCCAAATACCTGTAAAAAATGACTCTAAACAAATTCTAGAGCATCAGAACCCACAAAAAAACAGAATGAAACAAATTTCCAGCCCAAGACAACCTGGAAGGTCGACAAGAAAGGTCTGTGGTGCTGGGCTGGGAGAGGAGCACAGTTCAGAGTGGGCTGCATAGGCAAAGATTGAGCTCCAGCAAACCTGGAGCAGGCTTTAGGGGACTGAATCACAGGGCAGTTTGTGGCGGTTTCCAGACTTACCAACACAAACACCAAAGACAACTTAGAAGGTCAATGGGAAAGGTCTGTCAGCCCTGGGTGAGAGAGGAATGCAGCTCCTGGGCTGAGGTGGTAGTGGCTGCTTCTGGAACTCTTGGCCTACAGAAAGTGGGTATATCAAGTGGCTGATCAGAGGGGGATTGCAGGAATCTCTTTGCTGGTGCTAAGGCAAGATTCTCTTGCTTTGCCTGTGTTTAGATCTGGGTTTCAGTACTGGGTGGTGGTCCTGGGGTGAGGAGAAATGCTGGTGTGGTGGAGCAGAAGGAATCTTCTTCATAGTTCCAAGGTAGAAAAGAGTGCCTATGGTTACTTATAGACCAGAGCACAGTCCAGGAAAGTAGTAAACACCTCTCCTTTGATCATACCACACTGGAAGAACTGAAAATTTACAGGTCCCTGGAAGTACCTCTGAAAACAGATGCACAAAACCCCCAAAGCTTGGAATAGTATACCCTCCACAGTGGAAATAGAGCCCTACCTTAGTAGAGTTTAAAAGTAATTGGCTAGGAACATGAGCAAACAGTATATAAAAAAACTCAGACTATACAATCTTACTTTAGTGACAAAGAAGATCAAAACATACAACCAGAAGAAGACAACAAAGTCAAAGCTCCTATATCCAAAACCTCCAAGAAAAATAGAAATCAGTCTTAGGCCATGGAAGAGCTCAAAAAGGATTTTGAGAAGTAAGTAAGAGAAGTAGAGGAAAAACTGGGAAGAGAAATGAGAGTGATGCAAGAAAAGAGACCTCAAAAAATACTGAAGAAAATAACAACTTAAAAAATAGCCTAACCCAAATGACAAAAGAGGTCCAAAAAGACAATAAGGAGAAAAATGCCTTCAAAAGCAAAATCGGCCTAATGGAAAAGGAAATCCAAAAGCTCACTGAAGAAAATAATTCCTTAAAAATTAGAATGGAGCAAATGGAAGCTAATGACTCTTATGAGAAATCAAGAAATTATAAAACAAAACTAAAAGAATGAAAAAATAGAAGACAATGTGAAATATCTCATTGGAAAAACAACTGACCTGGAAAATAGATCCAGGAGAGATTATTTAAAAATTATTGGACTACCTAAACGCCATGATTTTAAAAAGAGCCCAGACATCATCTTTCAAGAAATTGTCAAGGAAATGTCCTGATATTCTAGAACCAGAGGGTAAAATAGAAATAGAAAGAATCTACCAATCACCTCCTGGAAGAGATTCCTAAAGGTAAATTCCTAGGAATTTTATACCCAAATTCCAGAGTTCCCAGGTCAAGGAGAAAATACTGTGAGCAGCCAGAAAGAAAAAAAATTCAAGTATTATGGAAACACAATCAGGATAATACAAAATTTGGCAGCTTCTGCATTAGGGGATCAGATTGGAGGGCTGGGAATATAATATTCTGGAGGTCAAAGGAGATAGAATGACAGCCAAGAATCACTTACCCAGCAAAACTGAGTATAATCCTTCAGGGGAAAAAATGGACATTCAGTGAAATAGAGAACTTTCAAGCATTCTTGATGAAAAGACCAGATCTGAATAGAAAATTTGACTTTCAAATACAAGACTCAAGAGAAGCACAAAAAGATAAACAGGAAAAAGAAATCATAAGAGACTTATTAAAATTGAACTGTTTACATTCCTACATGGAAAGATGTTATTTGTAACTCATGAGACCTTTCTCAGGATTAGGGTAATTTGGAGGGAATATATTATATTATCAATATATACACATATATAAATATTATTACACACATATATGTATAGGTGTATATGTGCATTTATATATGTATGTATATATGTGTGTGTGTATGTGTATATATATACATACATACACAGAGCACACAGGTTGAGTTGAATATGAAGGGATGATATATAAAAAATAAAATTAAGGGGAGAGAGGAAATTGTACTAGGAGGAGGAGAAAGGGAGAGGTAAAATGGAATAAATTATCTCTCATAAAAGAGGCAAGAAAAAGCATTTACAGTGGAGAAGAGAGAGTAGGCGAGAGGGAATGAATGAATCTTACTCTCATAAGATTTGGCTTAAGGAGGGAATAACATACACACTCAATTGGGTATGGAAATCTATCTTACCCTAAAGGAAAATACAGAGGAAGTGAATAAGGGTGGGGGGGAACGATAGAAGGGAGGGCAAATTAGGGAAGGGGGCAATCAGAAGCAAACACTTTTGAGGAGAGATAGGGTCAAAAGGGAGAACAGAATAAACAGGAGAGCAGAATATGATGGAGGGAATTATAGTTAGTCTTTCACAACATGAGTATTATGGAAATATTTTTCATGACTACACATGTATAACCTCTATTGAATTGCTTGCATTCTCAATAAAGGTGGGTGGGGAGGGATGAAGGGAGAGAATCTGGAACTCAAAGTTTTAAAAACAAATGTTAAAAATTGTTTTTACAATGGGAAATGAGATATATAGGCAATGGGGCATAGAAATGCTCTATAGGAAAATAGAAGGGGAAGGGGATAAAAGAAGAGGGGGCAGTTATAGAAGGTAGGGAAGACTGGGGCAAGGGGTATTCATAATGCATGCTGTCTTTGGGGAGAGGAGAAAGATGGGGAGAAAATTTGAAACTCAAAATCTTATGGAAGTGAATGTTGAAAACTAAAAATAAATAAATTAATTATTAAAAAAAATGACCATAAACAGAATGGGGATGAGGAACAATAGAAAACCTACTAGTGACCAACTTTGATTCATAGCACCCTGACAGCCTCCCACACAGGTGAGGGCACTTACTAATTCCTCCAGCCCATCATCACTGACACCAGTACCAAGAAGTGAAAAGATGTAAGTAATAACAAGAAGCCATGAGTATGCAATGCACACCAAGGAAACATTCAGAGTGAACTTGGTTGGGTAGACCAGAGGGTCAGTGACAGCAATATATGTATCAATGGAGATGAAACACGAGTGAAAAATGGAAGAATAACAAAATGATCTATCAAAATAACAGTGAACTTTACGGTAACTCTCTCCAAAGAACCAACAACACTCCACTGACCTCACCATGCTCAAGGGCATCACATTGGCTCCTACCAAAAAGTCAGCACAAGCCAAAAAAAAAGCAATGAGAAAAATTGGCAGGAGAGTGCAGCTGCTTGAAGTGAAGGATTGAAATCATGACCAAGAGGTTTCCCAAGACAGCAAGGACAGCCCCTGAGCCAAAGACCGGGTAGAGGATGACTGAGGCTGCTGGGGAGTAGGGAGTCTGAATGCAGGACCCATTGATGTTCTCATGGCACAGCTGCACTGCTTCAGGCCGTGTCCTACTGTTGCTGCTCCTGATTCTTCTCTCTGAACCTTGCAGAATTTTCATTGGCTTGTGTCTTTTGGGTCTTATTGAAATCTCTAATTCTCTCCTTAAAATAAAAGATGCATTGAGTTAATGTCTTAACAAATCTACCAGTTACTATATTTAATAAATTATGAATCTTTTCCATTGATAGTACAAATTACAAATCTTCTCATACATATTCAGAAGTTGGCCATGTAAGTAGAAACACTTTTGCAACTAATCTCAAAACAACTCAATGAATAGTCTCTGCAAATCTACTAAAGATTTCTATGAACATGTGCAAATGCCTTAGCTGCTTATTTAAGAAAATATCTTTCTGACCCTCTAGTAAATTGTTCTTTACCTCTGAGGAGCTTCTTTTTGTCAAGAGGGATGAGATGTGATGTGATCACCCAGCTCAAAGGTCAGCTTTTATTCTAATGATCTCCAGTGCCTGGTATCACTTAAAAGTTAATGTCCAAAGTACCCTGGAAGCGTTTAGGAAGTCAGCCAAAGAAATCCCATCCCCTTAAAACCTCCAAGATCAAAATCTTATAGTGTAAGGTATAAACTGAGGAAAGAATTTTTTTCCAGTCATTATCAGAAAAAGTACTGTTTAATCTATAAGAAATCTCTTATCCATTCAATTTTGTAATATATTCACATCTATTCACATGTATTTCATATCACAGATTTCATTATCTGATGGAGAACAATGTGTATGTATTTTATACATATATATGTGTGTATATATATACACATATATGTACATATGTGTGTATATATACATATATATGTACATTTAAATAATAATAGCATTTACATATCACTTCAAGGTTTGCTAAGAACTTTATATATGTTATCTCAATGCTCACAACAATACTGTGAAATGAATGCTATTATCTCCATTTTACAGATGGGGAAATTGAGACTGGGAGGTTAAGTTACTTGTGACATAACTTGAAAGTGTATGAGGCAGAAATCAATCTCAAGTCTTCCTGCTTCTTAATTCCTGCATTCTGTCCACTGATCCACTTAGCTGCTTTTCTTTTCTAGTTCAATGAACAATTTCTTTCTAAATTTCTATGTAAATCTTTGGCCTCCCAAAATTTTCCACCAAGGAGAATAGATTTATGAAGCAAACCACTGAAAATGAGAGAGCACTGATTCTTTGTCCCTTAAGTCAGAGAAAGGGCTGTGGAGCAGGCTGCAGTGTAGTATATCTTGGGGGAATAAAAAAGAATACTTAAACACGAGTCATGGGTTCGAATACCAGCAATGCCACTTGGGCAAGGCACAAGCACCCCACCTCAGTTTGCTTCTTTGTCAAATATGAACCTTGAAGTAGATGCTCTCTAAGCCCTATGCTCTAATCCTTTTATCTTTGATAGATTTTAGAAATACACATGCACTGTGATACTTTCTTCCCTTTTCCACTTATTGTTTTCTTTTCTTTTTCTTCGGCTTCAGTTCCCTTCTGCTGACTTTTGATGTGATTTTCCTCTGAGATGGTAGTGCTAAAGACCAACACAATTCTACTTTAATCCATTCTCTGCTCATCTGTCACATAGATTTTTCTAAAGCACACACCTGTTGATAGCATCCACCCATTCCATAAACTCCAGGGGCTTGCTATTAATTCTGGGTGAAATATAACATCCTCTGTTTGGTTCTAAAGAACCTGGCTTCTTTCAAACTTGCCAATCATCTTCTAACTTACTCCCTTCAGTGTCATCTGACGTTCGGGGGCACAGGCTTCTTTGCTGCTTCTCCTACAGGACGCTCTATATCCCCACTTTGAGTGTTTTCACCCTCCCTATTTTCCAGTGCAATATTACACCCCTGCTGTGAATATCACCAGTTGCCTAGTCTCTGTATTTTTAATAGATTTCTTTCATTTTAATATGACCTGCATACACATATATACATGTATATGCTACCTACATACATAATCATACAAATATATATGTCTGCATACATATCTGTATACACACATATATAAATGCATATACATACATATATAATAATCTCCTAGCAAGCCATCCATGGTACCAAAGAATATAAAAGTAATTAAGATAACAAATTCAGCAAAACCAACACATCAGTAGAGTCTGGTAGTATATGCATAGATTCCATACCTGAATAAACTAAGGAGGGAAGTGCTCAGTCAAATAAGCAACAAATGATCTTTGGGCCAGGCAGACAAACAAGAGCTTCCTACCCCACAATGTAAGTGGGAGAATAGGTCTTAGAAGTCTCACGTCTCTGTGCATATTCTCAAAGCATTTAAGCCAGCTTTTTATATTTTGCCAATAGCTAATTGTGGTTGATGAAGATTGTCCCATAGGCAGAATCCTTGTATACTCATTCTACTGAGATCCTAGAATTGCCTAGAAAACAGGAGAATAAAAAGGACTAATTAGAATTCTATGACACAGTGACTGGCTGAAATAAAGCATAGTTCTTTAAGAGATGGTGTTATATAACACCATCATAGAGAAGTGTGAAGAACCCCAAAGCTGGGTGGGACAAGAGTGGCTCCCCATGAAGAAGGAGTTTGGTCCAATGTCTGTTTTCATATAACTTCACAAATTTGATTAAATAACTTCATTACTTTGGGCTTTGGTATCCTTATCTTTAAAATTGCAGGACTGAAGTACATACTCTTTAATTCCATCCCTAACAGAGTATGATTCTATTTCCTGTTGTCTCCATACAAATATTTAATCTTCAAAGTAATAGGAGTAAGGCATTTTTTGCAGAAAGAAATTGTTTTAGATGTGGTGGAGAGGAGAGATTATTGAATTTAGAGGCTATCCTTGGTGGCATTCCTGTGTTTGAAGCTTTATAATTGTATGTGATAGTGGGTAAGCCATTCGCCTCCTTGGACCCTGTGTTTCCTTACCTATAAAATAAGGATATTGGACCAGGAGCTCATTAAGGTCCCTCAAGCTCTAAATCCTATGGAGGTTAGATCCCACTTCTCTAAATGAACCTTCTAAGTGCAAAGCTACCAAATGACAGCCATTATTATGCATTGTGAGTAGACAAAAAGGACTGATTTCTTCAGTCTTCTGTTCATTCTAATACAATTCAAGTTAAATAGTCAGGCATGAAATCCAATGTACTTTGCTTTTGGTATGACTTGACCTAGCCAGCATTGGCTCTAGATGAGAAAGTGAGGCTGGTGACTTTGTACAGTCCTCATTCACTGTAATCCAATTCATTTGTAAATTATGGCATTGTCTTCCTGATGTCATGACCCTCTTTGAGAATAAATGACAAACATTATATAAAGATCTGCAGTTGAAAATTAAGAGGAATCTCCATTCTCCACCCTATATGCCTATTCAGTCATTCATTTATAAAATGTTCATTTGTGCAATAAGTCTTTGTACCACAGTCATTTCCAGGTAATCCCAATCCTCTTTCCCTATTCTTCTACATTTGGTCTATCCCTATTAAGAAAGAAAAACAGTTAAGTAACAATATAACCAATACATTAACTACTTCATTTAATATATGCAACATTCCCTGCTGAGAGAGGCAAGTATATTTCATTACCCCCTTCAGGACCATTATTGGCTCTTCAATCACTCAGAGTTGTTTCTTTTTTAATAATATATTCATTTATATTATCTTAGATATTACAAAATTAGTCTTCTGGATTTCTTTATCAGATCATAAGATCACATCTCCAGAAGTTCCATTTTGCCTCTTAGACAAGATATAAACTCCTCTATTTGAAATTTAAAGCCTTTGACAACAAATCATACTTTTCTAGGCTTTCTATACATCATTCCCTTCAAGCAAGCTATAATCTAGCTTTTGTGCTGTTTTTCACAAATGATATCCAACCCTGCCCCCTCATCTCTGTGCTGTTTAAATAGACTGTCAGAAAGCTTGGAATGCATTTTCTCCTCACTTCTACCTCTTAGAATCCCCAGCTTCTTTCCAAATTTATCTTAAGCACCACCTCCAACATGAAATCTTTCCTAATTTCCCCCAATTCTTTGTGCCTCCTGCCCCCTAAAATTACCCTGTATTTACTTTGCTTGTGAATAGGTTCCCAAAGTGGGTGATACTGCCCCCTGGTAAGTTGCTGGAATAATCCAGGGTGTGGTAGTAGTCTTAGGTGCCATTGGGAGGAGTTGAATAAAAATAAGGGGGTGGAAGCATAAGGAAAGCAGAGAAAATAAGAAAATTTTGAAAAACTGTTCATACATGTTTGATCTGTTGTGTAACAGAGTTAAATTTGTAGTAATGACATCATTTTCCAAATAAACACACAAAATGCAGGTTATAACCTATTAGTGGTCAAGTCTGCCAACAGGTCTTAACAAGCAAGTATTGGCAGGTGAGCAAAGCCCATTGTAGGAAAGTCTAGCATGCATCAGGAGGAATATGTGCATGTAATGACTTGTTTGCAACACAATGCTATACAGTTACATGATGCAATAATGTGTCATCAAAATTTCAATGCAAGAAAAAAAAACCCAAAAATTTACAATAAATTATTAAATTTAAGATGTGTCATTTTTAAAGAAATGTTTTATATTTTTTAAATGACACAAATTTTTTAAAAATGCTAAAGGGTTAAAGAAAGTAGATTTCCAGGGGGGCATTGAGTAATTTTGTTTCAAATGGAGCCTGAGGCCAAATAAGTTTGGGTACCTCTGATTTAGAAGATCATAGATCTATGAGATACCTTAGAATCCATCTCATTTAGCCTCCTCATTTTACATGTGAGGAAACAGATGAAGAAAAGTGATGTGACTTTCCCAGAATGACAAAACTTGTAAGTGCTAGAACTACAATTTGAACTAAGGCCTGTGGACTCCCAAGCTCACTTTTCTTTCCATGACACTGCATTGCCTCAATGTCTTGACAGATGGGCTAAAACAGGTTGAGGGTGACCAACTGGCCTCCAACCCATTGGTGAGTTAGGGGGATGTCTACCCCAAGCATGTGAAGACTTCCCTGCTGAGGAATGAATGGATGAAAACAATTTGTTCCAATAGCCATGAAGGTGGCAGAAGTAGACACTGGAGGGCTTAGAGCTTAGCCAGACATCAAAGATGCCAGGGTAATCTAAGGGAATGCCAAGGTAATGGATTATCACAAGTTGTCACATCTTTTTCTTGCCACTGGACTTCCATGATTCTGAAAGAGTGAATGAGGCTGTCTACTTTGTGCAGCTCTGTCTCAGTTAAATCCAATTACTGTGTAAATCAAAACATCACCCCATGATATCACTGATCCTCTTCAAAAATCAACAGGAAGGGGAATAATGTGGTACAGTGGAAGGATAGGACCTTTGGCATCAAAAGACCTGGTTCTATTCCTATTTCTATCATAAACTATTTGGGTGACCTTAGGCAAGTCACTCCAGGCCTGGTACTCTATCCAGTACAGCATCTAGCTGCTTAGTAAGCATTTAGCATTGTATTGCTACATTATTTTTATAAGCATTTTGTCTCAGGGAATACAAGAGAAAATGGACCAGATTTTGAAATGTAAAGTCAGCTGTATTCACTGGACACCAATAAGAAATATACCATCTCCAAAGAAGCATCAGGAATGTCTAATCCATGTAAAGAACATTTAGTTTTGAGGTATCTTAGAGTTCATCTTGTACAATTTTCTTATTTAATATGAAAAAAAACTGAGACCCATGTAGGTTAAACATGGACTTTTGGATATCTGGACTGACATATGACATTTAGGGGAGAGGAGAATGCAGTGAATTTTGTGAACAGCAGTGTTGTGGGAGGAGATAGAAAGGATTCAGTATATAAAATACTGTATTACCAGGGAATGTTGGAATTTGAGTAACTGGCTGCCAGACAGAGGTATGTGGCCTCAATAAAGTACTTTTAAAAAATCCTGGTTCCCTATATTACTTCTGGATGCTGCTGTTTGTCCTTCATTCTCAAAGAGGACTATGACATGATGGAAGTGATGCCATGATATGGAAGTGAATTGGATATAAGTGAGGGAGGGCTGTGCAAGGTGTCCAGCCTCACTTTCTCCTCTGGAGCCATCTGGGTCCAGTGGCCAGATAGAGATCAGGGCAACTGGAGATGGCTGTCCAAAAAAGCTAAGATGGGCAGAGGACTGAGGAGTGATCTTGTGGCCCAGGACACTTTGGATTTTTTTTTTTTCCATGAAGAAGAAGTATAAACTAAACCCTTTACTTCCAGCAAAGATGCAGGGGACTTCTCATCATCAGTATTGTCGTCCATGGAACCAATCCAATAGAATGGAGTGTAACCAACTTGGACTGGAAAGCTTTAGAAATGTCAATTTGGGAGTGAAACCTTTGTGATATGAGCCTACTCTCTAGATTTTGGAGCTATTAGACAGCTAAGTGGCAATATGTATAGAATTCTGGGTATGAAAATTTGAGTTCAAATCCTCCCTCACACATTTGTCAGCTGTGTGACTCTGGACAAGTTACTTAATTTCTCTAACCCTCAGTTTCCTCATCTGTAAACTGAGGGTGTTAGATTTGATGGCCTCTAAGCTTCCTTTCAGCACTAAATCTATGATCCTCCATATTCCATTTTAATGTCTTTGTTTTACCTCATTTTCCCTAGACCTGCCTTAGAGAGAGAACAATCTGTGTAGGTATATTGGGATTTCTGTCTAACAAAAGTGTGGATTGTCTCAGGTTTCTCAATAGGAGCTGCAGACTATAGGGAATGACATTCCTCACAGATGGGCCCTTTGCCCAGTATAATGGCAGTGAACTAAATTATCTCTTTTAAGGCAAATGCCAGTTAGAGATGTGTTGTGAAAAATCTAAGGTATAAAATCCTTCTATGCCCACTGTATATCCATTCCAATTAGGGAATGAATGAAGAGTAAAGGTATCCTCTGAGCACTTACTAAGCTATGCCCAAGTGTTGCATACCAAAGAATGAGAAGCCTTCCAATTCCTGCTGAACCATAGATAAGCCCCTATAAGCTATAGGCCCTGGTTCCCACAAATGGGATCCAAGACTGATATGAGACAAAGTATTAAGTTATAAGAAAGACACAGTTTGTCTGACATTTTAATATTTAATTCACAGATCACAACACCCAAAGAATAATGTTTTCTAACAGGTCTGCTGTTTATTGAAATATACAAAAAAATTATTAAAATATATCAACATTTTTCATGTATATTTTTAATTCAGTTCCTAAAGATTTAAAATAAATGCACCCACAATCTTTTAAAATTTCCTATGCTTTTCATTTAAAGGGAAAGGAAACTACATTCCATGGAATTGATGACTATACAGCAAGTAGCAGCAAAAAGTATAATATACATAGTTGCAACATATTTGATAGTATGTGATGGGCAATAGCATTACATAGGTGTGTGCGTGTATATATGTGTGTGTGTGCGTTTATGTGTGTATGTATGTATGTGTGCATACATATATATAAACATGTATATGTATACACACATACATACACACACATATATTTTGTAATTGCAGCCTAAAATTAGGACAGCTATGTGGCACAATGGGTAGAGTGCTGGGCCTGGATTCAGGAAGACTCATCTTCATGAGTTCAAATCAGGCCTTAGACACTTAACTGAGTGACCTCGGTCAAGTCACTTAACCCTTTTTGCCTTAGTTCTCATCTGTAAAATGAGCTTGAGAAGGAAATGGCAAACCTCTTCAGCACCTTTGCCAAGAAAACCACAAATGGGTCAAGAAGAGTCAGACCACCTAAAATCAATGTGGTCCTATGCTAATTTTATGACTTTTTTACTTGATTAACATACCCTCTTATATTAATAGAACAAGCAAAAAGTTGTAAAAGCAAATTAGATTCTGCTGCAACTGCTGATTTGGTAATGTTATGTTATTGAAATATATTGTTGCTAAATGAGGCAGCTACTTGGTATAGTAGATACAATTACAGGTCTTAAATCAGGAAGACCTGAATTCAAATCCAGCTTCGGACACTTGTAATCCTGGGCAAGTCACTTCAGCTCTTTTTGCTTCAGTTTCCTCAACTGTAAAATGAGGACAATATTAGCACCTACTCTGCAGGGTTGTTGGGAAAGCAAATGAAAAAATATTTGAGAAAAAAATTGAGAAAACAGCACAGTGCATGGTATGTATACTATATAAATGTTTGTGATTATTATTATTAATGAGGGAATGGTATAAGAAACAATGATAAAATGCACTTACACTCCCCAAAAACACCTGTATAAGGCTAAATTCTCTCATTGTCTAGAATATAAAGAAAGCCCAGGACTTTGGCCGCAAAAAACCAGTTATTGTTTGAATTCCTTTCACCAGGAGGCTCAGCTTCATTATTGGCTGCAGGTGGAATTGATTCCTCACTTCGCTTTCTTAAAAAAAAAAGAAAGAAAGAAAGAAAGAAGAAAGAAAGGAAAGAAAGAAAACAAAAAGAAAGGAAAAAAACCCCAGCATTCTATAATCCAGTATACAAGTGAAAACATTTCAGGTCTACTGATTTTAATAAATACAATTGATAACTACACAATAGAAAATTATTCAGATTTCTTACATGTGAAAATTTTTTTTTAACTTTTTAAAAAGAAGAAAAGATATCAGAGTTGTTCTGGGAAGGAATCAGAAAAGGCAAAATAGGTACCTTGCCTACTGCAAATGAAAGGCTAACAGAGGGAGGGGTTTAGATAAGATTACAAGATATTCATTAGAGAAAAAAAAATCCTTTTACCTCTTAGTCCAAGAAGGGAATAAAGAACAGAAACAAATGTCAAATGAGAAAAGACAGGAAGAGGAGTACAACTTTAAAAATAGCTGGTAAACACTATTCACATTTAATTTGGCTTAGTAAATAAATTGTATTATTTGTATTAAACACCAACCCTGAAAATTGGGATTTGGACTGAAGAGAACATCCTTTCATCTCAAAATAATTCACCTATTGAATTTTTGACGTGGTCCCATATTTTAATTTCTTCAGTCTAAAATCTTAATTTGTTCAGAAAACAAATCTATTGTTGAAGAGTGACCTCTGAAGACTTTCCCAGTGACAATCACTTTAATTGCTCTTCTAAACCAAGGGTAAAAGAAAGCATAGATCAAAGGGTTCATGGCTGAGTTATAATAGGCAAACCAAACTAAAATTTCATAAATATATGTTGGAGTGATGAACCCTAGGAATGCATCAATTAATGATTCAATAAAGTATGGAAACCATGAAATCACAAATGCAATCACAGCAATGCCCAGTGTTTTGGCTGCTTTTCTCTCCCTCTTGGACACTCTGGCTTTGTAACTCTCTGAGGATGACTCAGCTTTGCTGTTCATACTTTCAATCTTTCTAGCCTGTTGTTTAGCTACTAGAAAAATCTTACAATAAAGAATGACCATGACCAAAGTGGGAATGAAGAACAACAGAAAGTCTATCAGTACCCAGGTTTGATTCACAGCAATCTGACAACCTCCCACACAGGTGAGGGCACTTACTAATTCCTCCAGCCCATCATCATTAGCACCTGTGTAAAAAAGTGAAAAACTAAATGTAATGGCAAGGAGCCAGGAGAACACAATGCATATTCCTGAAACCAACAGAGTGAATTTAGTTGGATAGACCAGAGGGTCAGTGACAGCAATGTATCTATCAATGGAGATGAAGCACAAGTGAAAAATGGAAGAATAACAAAATGACCCTTCAAAAGCAGAGTGGAATTTACAATAACTCTCCCCAAAATACCAGCAACTCTCCACTGACCTCACCATGCTAAAGGGCATCACAGTGGCTCCCACCAAAAAGTCAGCACAAGCCAAGGAGGCAATGAGAAAATTGGCAGGAGAGTGCAGCTGCTTGAAGTGAAGGATTGAAATCATGACCAAGAGGTTTCCCAAGACAGCAAGGACAACCCCAGAGCCAAAAGCCAGGTAGAGGATGACTTGGGGTCCTGGGGAGTAGGAGGTTTTAATGCAGGATCCATTGTTGCTCTCGTAGCAGAGCTGCATTGCTGCAGGCTGGGACTCATTGCTGCTACTCAGCATTCTTCTCTCTCAGCTTATAAGTTTCTTTGTTTTTCTTGGTAATCACAGAAAAGTATTACTGACATTGCCAACATTCCTGGAAAGAAAAGATAAATAAAATGCATGTCTATAGAATGTAAAATATTATCCTTCATGAATTATGATCCATTTCACTGAGATAATATTTGTAAAGCACTGAACATATTGCCTGGCACAGTAGGCACTATATAAATGCATAATCTCTTTCCCCTTTCCTATAAACCATAAAGTCCCCATCCTCTGTTATACTCAGTATGTGTCCATTTAACTCAGTAGAAATGCTTCCTCTGTTCTCAAAACCATAAATAAAAAGCTTTCAATAAGTCTAGTAAGGATCAGCAGCAAGACAGTCAGTCAGTGCTTCTCTGCTTGGTAACATTTCCCTCTAATCCTCTAGTTCTGTACCTCTGACAAGCTCCTCTGCAAAGTTCAGTGCAATACTAAAGGATTCCTCACTTCAAGGGTCACCTTTTACTACTTTTCCCTTCTTCATGTTGTCAACTCTGATTTAATGCCCAAAGTGCCACAACCTTTCTGGAACTCAGCCAAAGAAGTGCCAGAAAACCCCTAAGATACAATCCCCATTGGGTTAGGTGTGAATCAGAAGAAACTTTTTTCCAATAACATTAGTAAGAAATTTATTCTGCTATACTACTGTGTCATCTATAGGCATATAAACTATGCATTTTGTTTTATAAGATTTGCACATTCATGTGTATGTCTTTTTGGTCTATGGATTTTTTTTTGATGGTTGAATTTATAGTGAATATACTGGCATTTCACGTATGTGTGTATATAAACACAAATGTGGGTATATACATATATATACACATATAGCTACATATATGTCTGGATATGTTCCTACATGTAGCTATTAAAGTTTAACTTTATGCTGTCTTTTAGACCCTGCCTACAGGTATATAAAAACATACACATATATGTATAAATAGACACACATATGTAGATGTATTTTAACAATTTCTCCTGATCATTAAGCAATAATCTGTACTTTCTTAGGTATTATCTGCCCATATTAGAGCACAAATCCTCAACAACATTTTAGAAATTTTACCATTTCTAGCTGATCCCCAGCCCACAAACATACAAGCAATTATTGTATCCTTACTCTAAGTTTTTTTTTAGGTTTGTTCTGTTTGAATATACTTGAATTGATTGGCCGAATCTTTCAGAACCCTTAGTCGTTTCCATATTACATTTTGGCATCAGAGGAGGATTATATTGGAAACTGAACACATATAATACATACATACATACATATATATATATATATGTATATATATATGACATGAATGTCCATATATTCAGTCAATGTGAGAAATTTCTACTGTGGACACATCTTTCTACATAGCAAATTGGCTACTACTGTGTATTTTATAGTTATAGAGTTCTGGAGGAGGCATTGGGGAGGGTACTGAGAGGCTAAAAGACTTTCTCAGGGACCAGAATTTGTCAGAACTCAGTGCTTCATAGTTACAAACCAAGCCTTCCTTCTGCTAGTCAATGCTGACCTTCCAGATATAGAGTGTCACAAAAGTATTAGTGCAGTTTTAACATTTAATTACTTAAGACTAAACTAAAATTTTTGGGATACCCTATATACATATGTTATACACACATATTCATTAGCTATAACATAGATGTGTTTATGTACACATATAATGTATATACACAACATGTACACACATACACCTACATCTATATATATGACACATATGTGCACTATATAGGAAATAGCAGGACAAGATGTTAGAATTAAGTAATACCTTGACATCCAAATCAACATTTGACCTTGTTGATGAGTTTCTGTGTGGCACAAAGAATTCTCCAACTTGTATACAATATAGGAACCCAAATTGGAGTAAGATTGCACAGTGGTGCCTGCCTCCAAACTATATTCTGTCCTGATATATCTGCTCAACAATTGCAACTGGTTGGGGCTGGGATGGACTGTATCTGTTGTTGATCCTTCATTTTTGAAGAGGACCAATGACATGGAGAGGGGGACATATCTTGATTCATTGGTGAATTGGATTTAAATAAGTCAGAGTTGCACAAATTCATCAGCTTCACTCTATCTTCCAGAGCGATAGAAGTCCATTGGAAGGACAAGGTCAAACTGGCAATGGCCTAGGATGCACCTTGATGACTTCAATACCTGCCCAAGCTCTAAGCCTTCCACAGCAATTGCTTCAGCTGCCTTCATGTCTGTTGGAACAAATTGTTTTCATCAGCCCATGCTGTGGGGCTTAGGGGTAGGGGTAGGGAGTTTTCACTTCTTGAGGTAGTCATATAGCTAACTCACTGCTGGATTTGAGGACCGTTGGTTATCCTCAACCTGGTTAGCCTGTCTGCCAAGACAGTTTTACCCAGGTGTGGCTGCTGTGCATGCTATAGCTTCTTGGAGCCATAGGTGAGATTTGGGTGGCAGGTGGAAACCAAAGGTAAATGAGCAGCCCTGAATAGGGCATGTTAAGCTCTCACACAAGAAATCCTTGTCCTCCTGGACTATACACCCCTGGACTATACCTACCTGTCATTTTATTGTTGTGGGTATCTCATGGCATGAAAACTCCCTCCAACATAGACAGATGACAACTTGTCTGTCATTTATAATCCTTGAGAACTAGGTGAAGGAAGTGTATGCGAATTTCCAGAAGTATATTATGTGTCAGAGGTGGGAGAAGATCCCAAGATCCCATGTTAAAATTCTGACTCCAAGACCAAACCTCAATCTACTATGTCATGCTGCCTCTCTCTGCATTAATCATAAATAATTAGATATTCATTCCCTATGTGTACAGTAACTTAATAGCTACAAAATTCACATTATGAATAGGAAGACAGTAAGCCCCTGTTGTCTGAGCAGCTTGGTGTCTAGTGGAGTCAGGAAGACTCATTTTCCTGAGTCCAAATCAGGCCTCAGACACTTTAGCTGTGTGATACTGGGCAAGTTACTTAACCCTCTCTAACTCAATTCTTCATCTCTCAATGTGCTGGAGAAAGAAATAGCAAACCACTCCAGGACCTTCGTCAAGAAGATTCTAAATCAGGTCATGACGAGTCAGACATAACTGAAACAACAATGAAAAAAAAGCCCCTGATTAAAATGAGCGCAGTTTCTAAGGAGTGCAGTCCTTTCTCAGACCCAGTAGAGGAGAAATTAACGTTCTACAAAGCCATTTCACTATGGATGCATGTGGAATGGCATACCCTAAGCTAACTGGAAAGTGAGCAGTGCCTCAGAAACTATAATATTTAAGCCCCGGGTTATTTTCCTTTGTTTTTCTCATAAGCCAATAGGGGCATGAATTTGTCCTGTCAACCTACTTTTATTTCAAATACCAACACTGAAGCAAAAGCACTAGACTGGTCTATCCAGGCTGCTGGGGGCAGTCTGGAACTATAGTGAAGCCTTCTAGCTCCCCACCACCATTGGCAATAGCAATTCAGAGATTTAATGTTATGTGGTAGCTAAATGATTATACCTGATGGAAGTTCAACACTGCAATTCAAGAATGAGGAGGAAAAAAAGTCAGAAGAAGGGAACGGAAAGCCCAATTCAATTTCCATTCTGACTCACCAGATACTGTTCAGAAATTACCTCAGTGACATTTAGAAATAGCTTTCCTAACTTCTGCCATGTCCATTAGGATTGAATAGCTACATTATTTATTTATTTATTTAGCAATTTATTTATTCATTCCTTCTTTTGTCTGTCTATCTGTCTATGTATCTGTCTGTCTATCTATCTATCTATCTATCTATCTATCTATCTATCTATCTACCTATCTATCTTGTAAGCATTTTAAATCAAGGAATACAGAGAAACTAGAATGGATTTGAAGTTGCAATACAGTAGGATTCATTGGATGCTCAAGGATGGAACCATCTCCTAGGAGGTGCTACAATGCCAAATAAACCAGGACGAGGTCAAGGTAGTCAAAGGATTCAGGTGTTAGAAGTGACCTTATTTGAGAATTGTCATTGTTAAATTAAGAAACTAAGGTCCAGGGTGTTGAAGTTCAAACTACGAAGTAAGGAAGACATGAAGATTTGAAAGCAGATCATCTATGTATGAAGTAAACATCTTTTCTACTTTGTACCTTGAAGAACTTAGAAACTATGTCACCTATGTCACCAGTTGGTAAGTACAACAGGAGTGTTCCCCAAGAAAATGAAAGAATTCCTCATTGTAAGTTGGACTGGTGACAGTATGTTGAAAGCAAATGACCACAGAGATACACATCTGGGCCTATATTTGTCCAACTTGGAGATGAGAAAAAAAGAAAGATTCCTGTGAGCATCATGGGCACAGGGTTGGCCAGTCCTTAGAACCAGGGTTAGGAAGGCTCTGCACTAGACCTGAGCTAGACTCGGATAACCAATTGCTCCTCAGAAAAATGTATCTAACTCTCACAACAAGTTCCAAGGCTGACATGCATGTGTATTAAATTAGAATATTTGTCTCACATTTTGATATATGCATATATTAAGTTCGTTTCCATAAATCGCAGCACAAAAAGAATCAGATTTCCTAAGGCTCATGGTGTACTCTGAAATGGACAAAAAATTAGTAAAACTTGTCAGTGTTTTAAGATGTCTAATGGAATGCTTCCTAAAAAATACACATTCACAACTTGTTTTCACTTAATTTTTACTTCAAAAGAAAAGTAAGATACTTTGGAATTTCTGAATATATGTAATAGTAAAAAGTGTGTCATCCTTAGTAACATACATGATAGGATTTTTTTTATGTAGAAACTTAATAATGTTTGCATCCTTATTGTAATAGCAAACTGAAATATGTGCAGAATTTTATTTTTTTCTGAATTTAAGAAATAAAACAAGCATTTCTATAATAGTAGAATATAAAAAAAGATGATTACACATGCAACTGCAAATTTATTATGTATAACTTGCTTTTTGCCTTAAATATATAATACAGTTGTTATGTAACTTTCATTTTACCCCTTTTTTCTTCTCTCCCATTCCCCACCATAGAGATGGCTACCATTAAACATAAATATGTATGTCTGTGTGTCTGTGTCTATGTCTGTATAATCATTTTACAAATACTTTTTTTTTTTGGTTGGGCAGTGGGGATTAAGTGACTTGCCCAGGGTCACACAGCTAGTAAGTGTTATGTATTTGAGGCCAGATTTGAACTCAGGTCCTCTTGAACCCAGGGCTGGTACTCTATCCACTGTGCCACCTAGCTGCCCCACAATACTTCTCTTTAGTAGGGGGGAAAAAAGAAACAAAGTTCTTACATCCAGAATGCAGCTGATATTGAAAGAGCTGGAGAGAATGAGAAGGGGAAGGAGGAAGGGAGAGACAAAGAGAGACAGACAGACATCGGAGACAGATAGAGAGATCCACACACAGATAGAAACAGAGAGACTGAAAGGCGAGAGATGGAGACAAAGAGAAAGAATAGTGCAGATGCATCACAGATAAAAATTAAAAAGCAAAGAAACATAGGACAGGTTTTTGAAAAAAAATTTAAAATAGGTGACTTTTCTACTTCATTTGAAATGCTAACCTAAGAAAGAGAATTTTTTAAAAAAATGCTATAAATAAGAGAAAAAAAACAATCAAAGGAACCCAGGAATAAAAGATGGAAACAGATATGAAATGAGTAGAGGAAGGCAACAGAGGGAACCTTTGAAACCTTGTAATTTTACTTAGCAAATGATTTTTTACCAAATGCTATTTATTGGGACTGAAATTGGAGATTTATGTCTAATATAAAGGGCAATAAAATTCTTACATATTAGAAAGTCCTGCATCTTAGGTTTTTCCACCCCTTTATAATAAATTTCTTTCAAAAGAATTTTAACTTCTATCTGAAACTCAGGAATTTATTGTTGAAGTGTGACCTCTGAAGACTTTCCCAGTGACAATCGGTTTAATTGCTCTTTGAAACTAATGGTAAAAAAAAAATAAGAAAAAAAAACATAGATTAAAAGAGAACAAAGCTGATGTCCAGTCAGTCATTGGCCTTCAATGCTTCTTTGAGATTCACATGAATGAGGCTTTTGGGGACACCAAGTTCTTGACTGTTCTGCTGGAGCCCTTACCTCCCCCTATCCCAGGCTCTGGCCTGGCTCCGCAGTGATGGTAACTGAGCCCCCGCCTTGCCCCAGAATATCTCCGTCATCCCCTCATTCATTCCTTCCCTCACCTCTTGGTCCTTCTGTATCCTACCCCTAGATGAGGTTTTTATTTCTCTTGATTCAATAAAAATGTAACTCAGGAGACAAAGTCCCACAAATCAAGCAGGCCCAGAGCAAACTGGGTATCCTGGGAGTCCCTGGCATGGGACTGGCTAGTGGGCATGGCAGCTTCGTGAGTCGCCCTGGCCAGAGAAGAGACCCCATCCCTTTAGTTCGAGGCTTCTCTTGTGTAACAGAGTTAAATTTGTAGTGATGACATCATTTTCCAAATAACCACACAAATGCAAGTTCTGACCTATTAGTTGTCAAGGCCAACAACAAGTCTTAACAAGCAAGTATTAGCAGGTGAACATTGCATATGGTTGGGAAGTCCAGAATTCATCAGGAGGAATATGTGCATGTAATGACTTGTTTACTATACAATACTATACAGTTACATGATGCAATATTGTGTCATCAAAATTTCAATGCAAGAAAAAAAAACCCAAAAATTTACAATAAATTATTAAATTTAAGATGCATCATTTTTCAAAGAAATATTTTATAGTTTTTGAATGACACAATTTTTTTTTAAAAAAACCCTAAAGGGTTAAAGAAAGTAGATTTCCAGGGGGGCACTGAGTAATTTTTTTTAAAAAGGGGCATGAGGCTAAATAAGTTTGGGAACCTCTGATTTAGAAGATCATAGATCTGTGAGATACCTTAGAACCCATCTCATTTAGCCTCCTTATTTTACACGTGAGGAAACAGATGAAGAAAAGTGATGTGACTTTCCCAGAATGACAAAACTTGTAAGTGCTAGAACTGCAATTTGAACTAAGGTCTGTGGACTCCCAAGCTCACTTTTCTTTCCACGACACTGCATTGCCTCAATGTCTTGACAGATGGGCTAAAACAGGTTGAGGGTGACCAACTGGCCTCCAACCCATTGGTGAGTTAGGGGGATGTCTACCCCAAGCATGTGAAGACTTCCCTGCTGAGGAATGGATGGATGAAAACAGTTTGTTCCAATAGCCACGAAGGTGGCAGAAGTAGACACTGTTGAGGGCTTAGAGCTTAAGCAGCTATCAAAGATGCCATGATAATCTTAGGTAATGTCAAGGTAATGGGTTATCACAAGTTGTCACAACTTTTTCTTGCCACTGGACTTCCATGATTTTGAAAGAGAGAATGACGCTGTCTATTTTGTGCAACTCTGCCTCAGTTAAATCCAATTAATGGGTAAGTCAAGACATCATTCCATGATACCATTGGTCCTCTTCAAAAATGAAGGAAAAATCAACAGGAATGGGATTAATGTGGTACAGTGGAAGGACAGGTCCTTTGGCATCAAAGGACCTGGTTCTATTCCTATTTTTATCACATACTATTTGAATGACCTTAGGCAAATCATCTAATTTCTCTGAAACTTAATTTCCTTATTTTCAAAATGAGAGGGATTGGACTACATGCCTACTAAAGGTCTTTTGGGGGTTTTTAAGAACTAACAGTGTCTGTGGAGTTTTGCAATGCCTAGATCCACATTTCCCTTTTATTTATTTCAATAAACAAGGCACTAGGCTCAATGACTTTTGAAGTAAGTTGCCCTTTTGAGAGTCAATATCATATAATATCTAAGTGACTGAACCTTCCAGAATAAGCAGGAAAAGACTGAGTCAAATAAGGAGGGAAGCTTTGTAGTAGACAGCTCAACTATATTGGAAGTATTTAGAAATAATTTCAATGGTATTAATAAGCAGTCTTGTTAACTGCTGCCTTATCTGTTCAGGCTCTTTTTTTTAGGCATGTGTGACTCTTTGTGACTTTATTTGGGGTTTGCTTGGCAAAGATACTGGAGTGGTTTGCCATTTCTTTCTCCAGCTCATTTTACAGAAGAGGAAACTGAGCCAAATAGGGTTAAGTGATTTGCCCAGGGTCACATAGCTAGTAAGTGTTTGAAGCCAGATCTGAACTCAGGAAGATAGGTCTTCCTGACTCCAGGTCTGGCACTCTATCCAATGCATCATCTAGCTGCTCAGTAAGCATTTAGTATTGTATTGCTACATTATTGTTATAAGCATTTTATCTCAGGGAATACAAGAGGAAAATGGACCAGATCTTGAAATGGAAATGCAGCTGTATTCACGACACACCAATAAGAAAGATGCCATCTCCAAAGAGGCATCAGGAACGTTCAACCTATCTAAAGAACATTTAGTTTTAAGGTTTCTTAGAGTTCATCTTGTGCAATTTTCTTATTTAGTATGAGCCCCATTCAGGTTAAATCTAAGGTTATACAGATAGTAAGTTTGGACTTTTGACATCTAGACTGACATATGACATTTAGGGGAGAGGAGAATGGAGTGAATTTTGTGAACATCAGTGTTATGGAAGACAGGTTTCAGAATATAAAATCCTGTATTACCAAGGAATGTTGGAATTTGAGTAACTGGCTATGAGCCAGAGCTATGTGGCCCTAATAACTTACTTTTTAAAAATCCTGGTTCCCTATATTATTTCTGGATGCTGCTGTTTGTCTTTCATTCTCAAAGAGGACCATGACATGAGGTAGGTAATGCCATGACATGGAAGTGAATTGGATATAAGTGAAGGAGAGCTATGCAAAATCACCAGCCTCACTTTCTCCCCTGGAGCCATCTGGGTCTAATGGCCAGATAGATCAAGGCAACTGGAGATGGCCCTCCAAGAAAGCCAAGATGGGGGGAGGACTGGGGAGCAACAGAGTGACGTTATGGCCCAGGAAACAAATACTTTGGATTTTTTTTCATGAAAAAAAAAACATAAACTAAACCCTTTACCTCCACCAAAGATGCAGGGGACTTCTCACCATCAGTATTGTCAGCAAGGGAACCAGCCCAACAGAATATAGTATAACCAACTTGGATGGGAAGGCTTTAGAAACATCAATTTGGGAGTGAAGCCTTTGTAATGTGAACCTGCTCTCTAGACACTGGAACTATTAGACAACTAAGTGGCAATGTGTATAGAATTCTGGATGTGGCATTGAGAAGACTTGAGTTCAAATCCTCCCTTAGATAACTGTCAGCCATGTAAGTCTGGCCAAATCACTTAACTTCTCTAACCTTCAGTTTCCTCATCTGTAAAGTGAGGGGCTTAGATTTGGTGGCCCCTAAGGTTCCCTCCAGCACTAAATCTATGATCCCCCATATTCCATTTTAGTGTCTTTGTTTTACTTCATTTCCCCTAGACCTGCCTTAGAGAGAGAACAATCTGTGTAGGTATATTGGGATTTCTGTCTAACAAAAGTGTGGATTGTCTCAGGTTTCTCAATAGGAATGTCATTCCTCACAGATGGGCCCATTGCTCACCATAATAGCATTGAACTAGATTATCTCTTTTAAGGCTAATGCCAGTTAGAGATGCGTTGTGAAAAATCAAGGTGTAAAATCCTTCTGTACCCTCTGTATATTCCAACTTTTGTGTTACCAAGAAAGTACAATGAAGACTGAAGGCATCCTCTAACCACCTACTAAACTATGCCCAAATATTGAACACCAAAGGATGAGAAACCTTCCAAATTCCCCTGAACCACAGGCAAGCCCCTTTATAACGAATCTCTGCCCTAGTGGAAGCCCAGGCCTACAAGCTGTAGGATCTGGTTCCCACAAATGCGATCCAAGACTGATATGAGACAAAGTATTAAGTTACAAGAAAGACACAGTTTGTCTGACATTTTAATATTCAATTCACATATCACAACACAAAGAGAATTATGTTTTCTAACAGGTCTGCTGTGCATTGAAATACATAAAAAAAGTAATTAAAACATTTCCACATTTTTTCTTATATATCTCTAATTTAGTTCCTAAAGATTTAAAATAAATACATCCACAATCTTTTACAGTTTCCTTGCTTTTTATTTAAAGGGAAAGGAAAGTATATTACATGGAATTGATGACTATATAGCAAGTAGTAACAAAAAGTATGACTTACATTGTTGCAACATATTTGATAGCATGTTGTGGATTGTAGCATTATATATCTATGCATACACATGTGTATGCATATATACATAAATTTATGTGTGTATGTGTATGTGTATGTGTATATACATAGATATAGATATAGATATATACATACACACATACATATACACACATATATTTTGTAATTGCAGCCTAAAATTGGGGCAGCTACATGGCAAAATGGGTAGAGTGCTGAGCCTGGATTCAGGAAGACTCATCTTCATGAGTTCAGATATGGCCTCACACACTTAACTAGCTAGGTGACCTTGGTCAAGTCACTTAACCCTTTTTGCCTTAGTTCTTCATCTGTAAAACAAGCTTGAGAATGAAATGGCAAATCACTCCAGTATCTTTGCCAAGAAAACCCCAACTAGGTCAAGAAGAGTTGGACTACCTGAATCAATGTTGTCCTACTCTAATTTTATGACTTTTTTACCTGATTAACATAGCCTCTTATATTAATGGAACAAGCAAAAAGTTGTAAAAGTAAATTAGATTCTGCTGTAACTGCTGATTTGGTAACATTATATTATTGAAATATATTGTTGCTAAATGAGGCAGCTACTAGGTGTAGTAGATACAATTATGGGTGTTAAGTCAGGAAGACCTGAATTCAAATTCAACTTCAGACACTTGTAATCCTGGGCAAGCCACGTCACTTCAGCTCTTTTTGCCTCAGTTTCCTCAACTGTAAAATGGGGATAAAAATAGCATCTACTCCCCAGGGTTATTGTAAAAAGCAAATGAGAAAATATTTGAGAATAAAAAATTTGAGAAAATACTTAGCACAGTACACTATATAAATGTTTGTGATTATTACTATTAATGAGGGAATGGTATAAGAAACAATGATAAAATGCACTTACACTCCCAAAAAACACCTGTATAGGGCTAAATTCTCTCATTGTCTAGAATATAAAGAAAGCCCAGGACTTTGGCCGCAAAAAACCAGTTATTGTTTGAATTCCTTTCACCAGGAGGCTCAGCTTCATTACTGGCTGTAGGTGGAATTGATTCCTCACTTCACTTTCTTTAAAAAAGAACGAAAGAAAGAAAACATAAAGAAAGAAAGAAAGAAAACGAACAATATTCTATAAACCAGTACTCAGTTCAAAACATTTCAGGTCTATTGATTTTAATAAATTCAATTGTTAACTACACAATAGAAAATTATTCAGATGTATTATATGTGAAAAAAATTTAAATTTTTTAAAAGGAAGAAAAGATATCAGAGTTATTCTGGGAAGGAATCAGAATAGGCAAAATAGGTACCTTACCTACTGCAAATGAAAGGCTAACAGAGGGAGGGGTTTAGATAAGATTACAAGATATTCATTAGAGAAAAAAAAATCCTTTTACCTCTTAGTCCAAGAAGGGAATAAAGAACAGAAACAAATGTCAAATGAGAAAAGACAGGAAGAGGAGTACAACTTTAAAAATAGCTGGTAAACACTATTCACATTTAATTTGGCTTAGTAAATAAATTGTATTAAACACCAACCCTGAAATTGGGATTTGGACTGAAGAGAACATCCTTTTATCTTAAAATAATTCACCTATTGAATTTTTGACGTGGTCCCATATTTTAATTTCTTCAGTCTAAAATCTTAATTTGTTCAGAAAACAAATCTATTGTTGAAGAGTGACCTCTGAAGACTTTCCCAGTGACAATCACTTTAATTGCTCTTCTAAACCAAGGGTAAAAGAAAGCATAGATCAAAAGGTTCATGGCTGAGTTATAATAGGCAAACCAAACTAAAATTTCATAAATATATGTTGGGTGATGAACCCTAGGAATGCATCAATTAATGATTCAATAAAGTATGGAAACCATGAAATCACAAATGCAATCACAGCAATGCCCAGTGTTTTGGCTGCTTTTCTCTCCCTCTTGGACACTCTGGCTTTGTAACTCTCTGAGGATGACTCAGCTTTGCTGTTCATACTTTCAATCTTTCTAGCCTGTTGTTTAGCTACTAGAAAAATCTTACAATAAAGAATGACCATGACCAGAGTGGGAATGAAGAACAACAGAAAGTCTATCAGTACCCAGGTTTGATTCACAGTAATCTGACAACCTCCCACACAGGTGAGGGCACTTACTAATTTCTCCAGCCCATCATCATTTGCACCTGTGTAAAAAAGTGAAAAACTAAATGTAATGGGAAGGAGCCAGGAGAACACAATGCATATTCCTGAAACCAACAGGGTGAATTTGGTTGGATAGACCAGAGGGTCAGTGACAGCAATGTATCTATCAATGGAGATGAAGCACAAGTGAAAAATGGAAGAATAACAAAATGATGCATCAAAACAAGTGTGAAATTTGCAATGACTTTCCCCAAAATACCAGCAACTCTCCACTGACCTCACCATGCTGAAGGGCATCACAGTAGCTCCCACCAAAAAGTCAGCACAAGCCAAGGAGGCAATGAGAAAATTGGCAGGAGAGTGCAGCTGCTTGAAGTGAAGGATTGAAATCATGACCAGAAGGTTTCCCAAGACAGCCAGTAGAGCCCCAAAGCCAAAGGCCAGGTAGAGCATGACTCGGGGTGCTGGGGAGTAGGAGGTTTTAATGCAGGGTCCATTGTTGCTCTCATAGCAGAGCTGCATTGCTGCAGGCTGGGACTCATTGCTGCTGCTCAGCATTTTTCTCTCTCAGCTTCTAATTATCTTTATTTTCCTGGTAATCATAGAAAAATTATCACCGACAGTTCTGATAGTCCTAAAAAAAAAGATAAATAAAATGTCTGTCTATACAATGTCAAATATTATCCTTCATGAATTATTATCCATTTCACTGAGATAATATTTGTAAAGCACTTAACATATTGCCTGGCACAGTAGGTAGTATATAAATGATTAATCTCTTCCCTCTTTTCTATAAAACAATGAAGCTCTATCTTCTGTTATACTCAATACATGTCAATTTAACTCAGTAAAACTGCTTCCCCTAATCTCAAAACCACTAAATAAAAGCTTTGAATAAATCTACTAAAGATCAGCAGCAGACAGTCAGTACTTCTCTGCTTGATAGCATTTCCCTCTAATCCTCTAGTTCTGTACCTCTGACAAGCTCTTCTGCAAACTTCAGTGTGATACTGATTCCTCAGTTCAAGGCTCACCTTTTATTACTTTGCCCTTCTTCAGACTGTTAATTCTGAATTAATGCCCGAAGTAATGCAACCTTTCTGGAACTCAGCCAAAGAAGTGCCAGAAAACCCCTAAGATACAATCCCTGTGGGTTAGGTGCAAATCAGAAGAAACTTTTCCCCAATAATCATTAGTAAGAGATTTATTCTGCTATACTACTGTTTAATCTATAGGAATATAAATTATGCATTTTGTTTTGCAAGATTTGCACATTCATGTGTATGTCTTTTTGGTCTATTGATTTTTTTGATGGTTGAATTTATAGTGAATGTGCTGGCATTTCACACATATTTCTGTATATAAACACACAAATGCAGCTATATGCATATATGTACACATATATAGCTTTATATGCATGTGAATATGTTTCTATGTGTAGCTATTAAAGCTTAAAATTGTGCTGTCTTTTAGAACACCCTACCTACAGGTGTATAAAAACATATACACATATATGTATAAATGTACACATATGCACATATATGTAGATGTCTTTCAACAGTTTTTCCTGTTCATGAAACAGTTATCTGTACTTTCTTAGGTATTGGCTGCCTATGTTAGCACATTACTCCTCAATAAGTTTTTAGAAATTTTTCCATTGCTAGCTGATCCCTAGACCACAAACATACACAATTATTACATCCTTACTTTAAGTTTTTCTAGGTTTGATCTGTTTGAATGGATTCATTGGCAGAATATTTAAGAACCCTTGGTCATTTCCATATTACATTGAAGAATCAGAGGAGCATTTTATTGAAAACTCTGAATACATATCATACATATACATATATATATGTGTATATATATATATGTATGTATGTATTTATGTATGACATAAATGTGTATATATTCAATCAATGTGAGAAACTTCCACTGTGGACACATCTTTGTACATAGCAAATTGGTCACTACTGTGTATCTTACAATGTTACAGAGTTCTGGGGGAGGCATTAGGGAGGATACTGAGAGGCTAAAATACTTTCTCAGGCCCCAGCACGTGTTAGAACTCAGGGCTTCATGATTACAAAGCAAGCCTTCCTTCTATTTGTCAGTGCTGCCCCTCCACATATAAGGTATCACAAAAGTATTAGTGCAGTTTTAACATTTAATTGCTGAAGACTACACTAAAACTTTTGGGATACCCTATATACATACATTATATACACATATTCATTAGATATAACATATAGATATATTTACACACATATAATATATGTATATAGAACATGTACACACATACACCTATATCTATACACATACGACACATATGTGCATTATATAGGAAATAGCAGAACAAGATGTTAGGATTAAGTAATACCTTGAAATTCAAATCAACATTTGACCTTGTTGATGAGTTTCTGTGTGGCACAAAGAATTTCCCAACTTATCTATAAGACAGGAACTCAAATTGGAATAAAACTGCACAGTGATGCCTACCTCCAAACTATATTCTGTCCTGATATATCTACTCAACAATTGCAACTGTCTGGGGCTGGGATGGACTGCACCTGGTTTTGTTTGTCCTTCATTTTTGAAGAGGACCAATGACATGGGAGGGGCATGTCTTGATTCATTGGTGAATTGGATTTAAATAAGTCAGAGCTGCACAAATTCATTAGCTTCATTCTCTCTTCTAGAGTTACAGAAGTCCATTGGCAGGACCTAAGTCAGACTGGCAATGGCCTGGGATGCACCTAGATGCCTTCAATGTATGACCAAGCTCTAAACCTTCCACAGCAACTGCTTCAGCTGCCTTCATGTCTGTTGGACAAATTGTTTGCATCTTCCTGTTCTGCAGGGCTGCAGCTCAGGGGTGAGGAGTCTTCACACGCTTGAGGTAGTCATACCCCTAACTCACTGTTGGATTTGAGGACCATTGGTTGTCCTCAACCTGGTTAGCCTGTCTGCTGAGAAAGTATTATCCAGGTTTGGCTACTGTGCATGCTAGAGCTTCTTAAAGCCACATGTGAGAATTGGGTGGCAGGTGGAAACCAAAGATAAAGGAGCAGCCCTGAAAAGGGCATGTTAAACTCTCAAGCAAGAGAACACCCTATATACCCCTGGACTACACCTACGTGTCATTTTATTGTTGTGGGTATCTCACGGTATGGAAACTCCCTCCACTAATGAGAGATGACAACTTGTCTGCCACTAGGGAAGGGAAGGGGAAGGGAAGGGGAGGGGAAGGGGAGGGGAAGGAAGGGGAGAGGAGAGGAGGGGAGGGGAGGCAAGGGGAGGGGAGGGAAGTACCATGAGTAAATACTCAAGAAAACCTCTGAAGTAGGTACTTAATAAATGTTTATTGACTGACTGATTTACTAACTGAAGTTAAGCCTACTTCTTTCAGCAAATCAGGTCACATTTTCCTGATCATGCATCTCTTTTCTAGGGTCCAAGGTAGGGCCTCAGCTCCTACCTTCCAAGGGTAAGGCAGCAGCTAGGTGTAAGTAACTGATAGTTGATTGGACCTGGATTCAGGAAGATCTGAGTTCAAATGTTGCCACTTAATAGCTCTGTGACTTCAGGAAAGTTACTTAACCATTGTCTGCCTTAGTTTCCTCATCTGTAAAATGGAGCTAATAACAATATCTATCTCCCAGCATTGTTGTGAGGAAAAAAAATTTGTAATTCCCTATATAAATGCTAGCTGTTTACTATTATTATTATTAATATTGTAGTTATGGTTCTCAGTTAATTGAATTAAATGGGGGTAAATTGAGTAGAGGTAGGATACTTTCTGCCAATAAATGGGGCTATGCCTCCCCTTAAGCAGGAATGACTTTGACTAAATCTTGGAATGTAAACAAGATAATATGCCTCATAACACAAATAATAATAGTGAGCACTTATATAGTGCTTTAAGGTTTGCCAAGCATTTATCCAGTGTTAACAGCTATTAGGTGTCAGCTATTAGGTGTCTCTTGTAGTATTGGAATTTGGGTCTTTCTCTCTCCAAGTCTATTGCTCTACCAACTACATCAATTAGCTGCCTCCCCCTTACAAAGGTACAGCTGGGCCACAGGTGGGGAACCTGTGGCCTTGAGACCACATGTGACCCTCTAGGTCCTCAGGTGCCACCCTTTGACTGAATCCAAACTTCATAGAACAGATCCTCTTAATCAAAGGATTTGTTCTATAAAACTTGGACTCAGTCAAAAAGCCACACCTGAGGACCTGGAAGGCCACTTGTGGCCTCAAGGCAGCAAGTTCCCTATCCCTGCTGGACCATAAGCTTGGACCCTAGCAAGGGGATATATGACTAAGAACAAACACATAAACTAGATATTGCCTATACACTCAAATTGAGCATGTCTAAAACAGACTTCACTATCCTTCCTCTCTAGCCCACTGTCCTCTGAATTTTCCTATGGCTACTAAAAGCAACACCTTTCTTCTAGTCACCTAGGTTCACAACCTCAATTTATCAGTAAACATTAAGTGCCTACTATGTGCCAGGCACTGTGAATCTCAGAATTATTTTCAACTTTTCACTCTTACTCATCCCACATGTTCAATGAGTTGGTATTATCATCTTGCCGTTTCTACCACCTCACCTCTCTTAATTTGTCCCTGTCTTTCCATTCACACAGCTATAACTCTAGCTTACCTGAATGGGTATGTCCAGGCTTCTGGGGCCACTCTGGACCTGTAAGAAGGTATTCTCAACTCCCACCCACCCACCCTTGGCAATATCATAACCCTTATCATCTCTTGCCTATTACTGTAATAGGCTCCAAATAGGCTCTCTCTGACTCAAGACCTTCCTTTCTCCAATCCATTTTCCACATAGATACTAAATTGATTTTCCTACAGTTCAGGTCTGACCATGTCACTTCCTACTCACCATTGCCTCTGTGGGCAAATAGAAACTCCTGAATTTGTATTTTAAACCTTCTTTACAACCTAGTTCCAAACTACCTTTCTAGCTTTCTTCATTACTACTCTATGGTTTAGCCAAATGGACTATTTTGTTGTTCCCTTATACTCAACCTATATTTCCTCTCTTTGCCTTTGCATTAGCTGTCCTCCATGCTTAAAAGGTAGTTGTTCCTTACCTCTGCCTCTAAGAATGCCCTTGTTTCCTTTCAAATTCAGTTCAAGTGCCACTTTCTACATAAAGCCTTTCCTAATGCCCCTCAGCTGTGAGTGCCCTCTCTCTAAATTACCTTGTAATTATTTGCTATATGTTTGTTTACATGCATGTTGTATCCCTTGTTAGAATATAGCCTTCCTGAGGACAGAGTCTGTTTCATTTTTATCTTTCTGTCTGTGGCACATTGAGGTAGTACCTGGGACATAGTTCTTAATAAATGCTTGTAGATTGATGACAATCATAGTTTTTATCATTCTCCTCCTTGTAAAATTCTTTGGAAGGGGAAATGGAAGATTATGGGAGTAGTATTGCTTCATAAAACAACAAGAAGCAGGGAAGGAATAAATTTACAGAAAGTTTGGAGTTTAGCCAGATCATCCTGAGAGTATTAACAAATGAAACCAGGAGGGAGACATAAAACAAGCAAAAAAAAAAAAAGAAAAGAAAAGAGCTGTCAAGATTTCTACAGGCTCATAACTGAATACAGAGCCACCATATTTGTCCTCTAACATCACAACCTTGATTTAATTTGACTTTTTTTATAAAGATATTTTTAAAAAAGGCAATTAAAGAAAAGAAAGATGGGAAGAGCATCCAGATTAGACCAATTATACAGTTAGGAGATTATTGCTGGAGGACATATAATCTCTAGGATTCAGGAGACTTAAAAAATCAGACTCTATTATTTAAAATGAGATGAAGACAATATCAGTAACTACTGAGTGATATATATCCTTTATAATCTCTATAGAATCTGTATTAGAATGATTTATGCATACATCAATCAATCAACAAGTATTAATTAATCACATACTTTATGACAGGTCATTCTTGATCAAAGTCAGATAACAGAATAGGCAACCTATTGCAAATGCCATGTCTTTAAGGCATACAATTGTATAAACACGAAGAGAATACAAGATCCTACTTTGTAAAAATTAACCGTTTATTTTGTAGAACAAAACGACATCTTAAAGTCTTTCCTCCAACTGGGTAACTCCCATAAATATGTTAAAATCATATGAGATTCTGTTGTTCGATGGACCTCATTAAGATCAAAGAAGGCAAAAAACAAGTAAATATACACTCATCAAAGGTGTTTTCCTCTGATGTGAATGATATTCAGATAAAAGATCAATGCTCTAAAGATGATGAAGTCTTCCAAGTGATCCTATTTGCTGAGGACAGCGTGATGAGTACACAAAGACCAGAAATATTCAGGAGTCCTGAATAAGATTTATAATTATGCAGAAATACTTCAGTCTAACAACAAAAAAGTAGATAAAGAATGCCTGTTGACCAGGTTATCTTATGTGATGAACAGACAAAATATTGAATTGGTTTGTGCATATATGTGTGTGTGCAAACGCATGCGTGCGCGTGTGTGTGTGTGCGCGCACAGGTGCATGTACCATACATTGGGTAATCACTGTGGATAGACAAATAATTGGTCCTATGATTAAATATGAATAGGATGTGCAAGGTTGTTGCTGTGAAATTGTTTGGTATTTTTAATGATATTAAGTCATCCTGAAACAAAAGCTAATTTCTTTTACATAAATAAATTCCTGATGTTGAAATAATCTATTACAAGTAGTTATTAAGTACCCGTCATGTGCCAGGCTCTGGGTCAGGCTCTGAGGATGAATAGAGAAAAATGGAAATATTCGCTACTCTCAAGAAGCTCACATTCTACCTAGGAAAACAACATGTAGATATTTATAAGACTATTAAAGATGCATACGAAATAAAAACACCACAATTTTGAGGAGGGAGGCAGTCAGACAAATGTCGGTTGTAGTGTCAGAGAACCTAGGTTCAATCTCTATTATTTAAAACTTTGTGACTCTGGACAAGTTGGTCAATCTCTGTGCCTTAATTTCTTCATTTGTTAAAAAAAAAAGAGGGGCTTGAAATAGGTGACCTCTGAGGTCATTAAGGCTCTACTTTTAGGATCCTTTGAACAATTTTGGGGATAGGGATAGCACACCTCTATAAGGTGGCACTGGAGATGAGCTTTGAAAGATGCTAATGATTCTAAGAGGATGCAGTGATAAGAAAGTGCATTCTAGGGTTGGGGGATGATTTGCACAAAGGCATTGTGTTGATGGAATTTTGTGGGTAAGGTAGAATGACAGCCTGACTGATGTTAGAGAACATGAAACTGAGTAATAGGGAGACTGAAGCCAACATGTGAAGAACTTTCAGTACCAAACAGTGGAATTTCTATTTGATCCTAGAGATAATAGGGAATGAATGAAGTTTATTGAGAAGCAAAGTGATGCAATTCTTTTGGAATGTCACCTTGGCAGTCTTTGGCAGTTTTGTGGAAGATGAATTCAACAGAAGAAACTTGAGGAAGGGAGCCCAATTTGAAGGCTGTTGCAATAATCCAGGTCAGTAGTGAATAGGACCTAAACAAAAGGGGCAGTCTCATGATGGAAAGAAAGGGATGGATGCATGACGTGTTGATATAGTAAAACCAACTAGACATGCCAACAGATTAGATCTGTAAAGTGAGGTAGAGTGAGGAGTTAGGGGTGATTTCAGTTTTACAAACCTGTCTGATAGTACTCTTGACAATAATAGGCAAGTTCAGAAGAAGAGTGGTTTTGAGGGAAAAGATAATTTTGTTTTGGACATGTTGAGTGTCAGATATTTGTTTGTTAAGCTCTGTCTATGTGTCAAGCACTATGCTAAGTTCTAGGAATATAAATAATAAATCATGAAGTGTCCCTTCTTGAAGAGTTCCAAGACAATATGCAAAGGAGAATTCAGCTATACAGAGGATAGAGAGGCTTGTAGTTCTTAGAATTCATCATCAGAGTGGATGGCAAGGTCTAGGAGCTCTTAAGGTGCAGTAAGGAAGGGGTTGTCTTTCTCTTCATTGGGAAAGTATGATCTCCAGTGCTCTAATTCTACCCCTACTTCAGATTCCTGAGGAACAATTCTATGTCTGACTATAGTCCTAATGGTCCTCCTAAGAAATGGGGTAAAGAAACAAAAAGACACCCAGAGAACAAACATAAATCAGGCAAGGGTTCTTCCATCATACATTCCTCAAGGGAGTACTGTGTCAATAAAAATCAGTAAAATATAATTCTGTATTTATCATATACAAAAGTAATTTCTCAGTCAGCACCTTGAGTTCATCACTTCTTTGTCAGAAGGTGGTAAGCATGCTTTATCACTGGTCCTTTGGATCACATTTGGTCATTATGTTGTTCAGTTTCTAAGTCTTTTTGAGTTGTCTACAATGTTGTCATTGTCTAAGTTGTTCTTCTGGTTCTGTTCACTTCATTCTGCATCAGTTCATACAAGTCTTCCAAGGCCTCTCTGAAATCATTCCCTTCATCATTTCTTATAGCATGCCATTGGAATTTCATCATACTCATATACCATACCTTGTTCATCTATTCCCCCAGTTGATGGGCAACCCATTAATTTCAAGTTCTTTGAAATGACAAAAAGAGCTACTACAAATATTTTATACATACAAATTATTTTTCTCTTTCTTTGATCTCTTTGGGAGTATAATAATAGTAGTTATATTGGTAGGTTAAAGGGTACACACAATTTCATAAATTTGGGGCCATAGTTTCAAATTGCTTTGTAGAATGGCTGTACCAGTCACAGCTCCATCAAAAAGTACACCAATGTACTTAATTTCCCACAGACTTTGCAACATATGTCATTGTCACTTTTTTCAATTGTGTCAGTCTAATGTATCTGAGTTAGAAACTCAAAAGTTACTTTAATACCCATTTCTCTAATCACTAGTAACTTACAACTTTTTTTTTAATTTAGCTACTGATAGCTTGATTTTTTTTCTTTAAAAACTACCTCTTCATATTCTTTGATTATTAATACTTAGGTAATGACTAATTCTTATAAATTTGAATCAATTCCTTATTTTGAAAATTAAAGTCTTGCCAGAAGACTTGCTACAAATTTTCCCCTGCTATCAGTTTCCCTAACAATTTTAGTTGCATTTTAACTAATTTTATGTAATCATAATTTTCTATTCATTTTCTATGTTCTTCTTTATCTATTGCTTGCTAAAGGACTCTTCTTTTATGAATTGATCAGAAAAGTAGTTTCTTCTAATTTGTTTATGTCAAAGTCATGTATTCATTTGTTCCTTGTTATCTGTGCTAAAATGTTGGACTAAGGGCAGGTAGGGGGCGCAGTGGATAGAACACCAGCCCTGAAGTCAGGAGGACCTGAGTTCAAATCCAGCCTCAGACCAAACACTTGACACTTACTAGCTGTGTGACCCTGGGCAAGTCACTTAACCCCAATTGCCTAAAAGCAAAAATAAAATAAAATAAAATAAATAAAATGTTGGTCTACAACTAGCTTCACTCATACAGCATTCCAGTTTTTCCATTAGCTTTTGTCTAACAGTGAGTTTTTACCCCAGTAATTGGGATTTTTAGTTATATTAAACACTAGGCTATTGTGGTTTTGCTTTCTATGAAGTATACCTAATCTGTTTATATTTGTTAATAATGGTCTTTCTTTGTTTTGACTCACCAGGATTTAGGCATAAAAACCATAACTGTATCATAGAAGGAATTTATTAGGACTCCTTATCATATTTGTTTACATAGTGTATGAGACATGGGAAGTAATTTCTTTTTATATGTTTGATTGAATTCACTTGTAAATCCATCTGATTCTTTTTCTTTGGGGTACCCATTTGTGGCTTGTTGAATCTCTTTTTCTGACGTTGGGTTATTTAAGTTCTCTATTTCTTGTTGTGTTAATCTAGGCACTTTATAGTTCATAAATATTCACGAACTTAATTTAGGTAAGCAGTTTTATTGACATACAATAACAAATATTTTAAAAGAAATTTTCTTTATTTCTTCATTTGTTATTAATTCGTCTTCATTTTGATACTGATTATTGTCATATATGTCACAAATTTTGGTTTAATGTCTTATTTCTGTCATTATCTTTAATGAAAGTATTTATTGTTTCTCTAATGTTTTTCTTTGATCCATCAATTTTATAGGATCAAGTTATTTAATCTTAAGTTAATTTTATTAATATCTGTAGTGGCTTTTAATTGACCATAAATTTTATTGTGTTGCGGTAAGTAAAGAATGTGTTTTAGAGAACATGTGAAAAAAAATGGAACAGTAATGTATTGTTTGTGGAGTTGTGAACTGACCCAACCATTCTCAAAAGCAATTTAGAACTATGCCCAAAGGGCTATCAAACTGTGAATACCCTTTGATCTAGCAATACTATTCTAGGTCTATATCCCAAAGAGATCATAAAAAGTGAAAAGGACCCGCATGTACAAAAATATTCATAGCCTTTTTTTTTGTGGCAAAGAATTGGACGTTGAGGCAATACCCATTAACTGGAAAATGACTGAACAAGTTGTAGTATATGAATGTAATGTAATATTATTGTGCTATTAGAAATGATAAGCAGTGGATTTCAGAAAAACCTGGAAAGACTTAGATAAACTGATGCTGAGTGAAATGAGCAGAACCAGGAGAACATTGTACACAGTAACAGCAACACTGTGAGATGATCAATTTTGATAGACTTAGCTCTTCTCAGAAATACAATGATCAAAGATAATACTAAAAGACTCATGATGGAAAATGCTATCCACATCGAGAGAAAGAATTATGGAGTCTGAATGCAGATCAAAGCATAATATTTTCTCCATTTTTTCTTTCTTGTGTTTTTTTTTACCTTTTTGTTTTGATTCTTCTTTCACAACACGACTAACATGTAAATATGTTTAATACGATTTCACTTGTATAGCCTATATCAGATTGCTTGCCATTTTGGTGAGGGAAAGGAAGGAGGGAAGGAGAAAAAACTGGAACTCAAAATCTTATAAAATTGAATATTGAAAACTATGTCTGCATGTAATTGGAAAAAAATAAAATATCATTAAGTGGAAAAAATAAAAAAAAGTGAAAAGTGAACAGTCTGTCAAAAAATTGTTTAATTTTTCTGCATTTGTTAGTGAAGTTTATGCCATGACCCAAGGTAAATATATCATGAATAGCTGAGAAATACCTATACTCCTTTATATTCCTATTCAATAATCACTAGAGACCTACCATCTCTAACATTTTCTTCAGATCTTTAACTTCTTTGTAGTTTTTTTTTGTTACATTAATCTAGGTCTAAAAGAAGTACATAATTATTGTTTCACTGTCTATTTCTCCCTATAATTCATTCAGCATTTCTTTTAAATATTTAGATGCTATTCATTCTATTAGGTATTATTTATTTGTTTGTTTGTTTGTTTATTTATTTTTCTTTGGTACCTTTCAGTATAATAAAGTTTCCCTGTTTAATCTCTTTTAATCAAGCCTACTTTTGTTGTTGCCTTGTATAAGATCATGACTGCTACTCCTACTTTTTTTACTTCATCTGAATCATAATAGATTTTGTTCCCATACTTTAATTTTAACTATGTGTGAATCTTTATATTTCAACTGTGTTTCTTATAAACAACATGTTGTTGGATTCTGCTTTCTAATCCATTCTGTTTTCCTCTTCTGTTTTATGGATGAGTTCATTCCATTCACATTTTATGATCATTAATTACACATTTCTTTCCATTATATACTGTTATAGCTTTTTTCCCCTTTCTTTACTTCCTGCCCCCTCTTTACAAAGAAGTGGGTGGGAAGTGGAAAATATGTTCAGCATTAGTTCTCTGTGCTAAATTAAATCTGTTTCTACTCTTCTGTCTCTCTTTTACTCTTCCTTTAACAGTAAACACAGATTATTATCATTTCCCTCCTCTCAAATATCTTTTCATAATTAACACCTCATGGTTAGATTTGTTTTGCTTATGATTCATTTCTTGCTGAACATATTCCTGAATATGCCTTCCCTCTAATGCCTATCTCCCTTTTCCCTATTCACTCAATTCCCTGTTGATTAAATGTCTTAGTCTATATTCTACTCTATTTTGACCATTTGAAATGAAAGTGAGGTTCCAGGGATGCCTAGAGGGAAAAAAAAGGCTATATGAAAGATAGGTGACAGTAGGTAGTGTCTCCATGCATGGGGATTACATACCAAGCTTTTGTTGAAGGGTATGAGCCTTAGCTTCTATCTCTAAGAATGTGGGTCCAAAGAAACAATCAGTTGTGGAGAATAGAGTCATTTATTATTGTTATGGGAAATATCCTCTTACACACCACTGTACTTTCATTGCTAATCCTTCAGTGTTAAGTCAAGAAGCACTTATTAAGCAACTACTATGTATCAGGCATTCTGCTTGGCACTGGGGATACAAAAAAAGGGGAAAAAAAGCAGCCCCTAGGGGCAGCTGGTGCAATGGATAGAGCACTGGCCCTGGAGTCAGGAGGACCTGAGTTCAAATGCAACCTCAGACACTTGACACTTACTAGCTGTGACCCTGGGCAAGTCATTTAACCCCATTGCCTAGAGAGGACAAAAAACAGCCCTTGCTCTGTAGGAGCTTTCTACTGAATGGATGTGTTCTTTGTAAATTACCCAATACATATATAAACTAGTTCTGCTTTTGGTTCCAAGAACCTTAGAGCAATGATAGCCTAAACCTTCTAGAGCATTTCCATTCTGAATGCCCAACAGATAAAGCTAGCTTTTTTTAAAGCATTATTTTTCAGAAAGATCATATGGTCATAGATTTAGATCATGATTTAGAGCTGAAAGTAACCTCATTTTCTCATTTTCTCATTTTACAGATGAAGAAAATGAGTCTAGTAAGTTGTGTAGGGTCCCATAGTTAATAAGTGTATTAGGCAGGATTTCAACTCAGGTCCTCCTAAATTTAAGCAAGTACTCTATCCACTGTGCCACCTAGCTACATAAGTCTCAATTTCACTTTTTATTCTTCACACTCAAAGTTCAACTTCACTTTTTATTATGCATGCTGAATTTTATTATTCACTACAATTTGCAAAAAAAAATCAAGAAACTAAATCTTTATCTGTCATATCAGTTAACTCAGTAGATGCTCCTAAAGATTATAAAATTTTTAGCTACTAAACCTTAGCTTGGTATCTCCCAGCAGCAAGTGCGAGATGCCTGCACTCAGGCCATTTTTCACTCATTAGCAATCATAATATATGAGCCTTAGGCCTTTACTAGCAGTGTGAAGACACTCGGCAATCACTGGATCTCTCCAGACCTTCTTTCTTCCTCCATAAAGTAAGAGTGTTGGACTACATGATCTATAAGTTCTAAATTGATTATCTTAATCTTGCATCTTTTTATCTGATTTCCTTATTTGCACTTATTTCATTCTCTTTTGTATTATAGTTATTAGCGCATACAGCTTCCTCCCAGATACATTATAATATATAATATATATATACATCATGTATATGTATTTATGTATGTGTATGTTTCTGTTATTGTTGTTCAGTCATTTCTGTCTCTTCATGAACCTATTTGGAGTTTTCTTGACAAAGATACTGGAGTGGTTTACCATTTCCTTCTCCAGCTCATTTTATACATGAGGAAACTGAGGCAATTGGGATACGGCTGCCCAGGGTCACACAACTAGTAAGTGTCTGAGGCTGGATTTGATCTCAAGTCTTCCTGACTCTAGGCCTGATGCTCTCTCCACTGTACCACCTAGCTGCCCTATATATGTAAATATCCATCTATCTATCTAATCTTTGTATCTCCAGATTCTGACACAGTGCCTATCAAATAAGCATTTTTTAAAGAAATGTTTGTTAAATTTGTAAATGAGCTAATATGTTTTCATTGTCATTAATAATAAAAATTTATTGAGCCACAGTAGCGCATCTATATGGGCTTCCTGCTAGGGGTTGTTGAATGAAATCACAGAAACTAGAGGTTTAACGGGGCGACAGTCTGGATTTAGGTAGCTACCAGCCTATTCAGATTTACCCAAACACTGACTTTTTTACATGCCAATCAACAAATACAAAAGGAATTTATGCAATGTGCAAAGCTTGTGAACTTCCATTTTAAGTTTTGATAAAATATTCTAAAATTTGTGAACTTAATGAGACAATACAGTACAATATGTAATTACAGAAGAACAATTTTCTTTTGGTGAAGGTATTCAATAATGCCTTGGCCAGAGAGGGTCTTATAATCTATAAGATACATAATTAAAAAGTCATAGGATATTTTCTTCTGCAAAGGAGCATTCAACATGCCATACGAGGAGAGGAAGTAGTCATGGGGAGAATTGACAAATGAATTCTTCTTTCCTGCATGATTTTTCTAAGTTTTGCTGTGTACATAACCTATGTCTTTTGCTTTTAATTACAGAGAAGGGTTCATTTATTATGTATCTGTGTATTATTCATGGTGTAGTATTATGCACATATTAGGTGCTTTCTGTCTGTTGAGTGAAAATACTCAAAGAATCATAAGATTTGCCGAAACAAAACCAAGAAAAACTCTTTAATAATTCACAATCATCTAAACAAAAAACAAAACATGAGTAGTCAGTTGCAGTTTACTTTTATTACATGAAAAGTAAAGACACTAGTGATATGTAATCAGCCAAGATATTTTGTGAATGAGTTGATGAAATTTAATCAGAGCAGCATCAGCAGGGCACAGGATTTTCAAGTATAAGGAAAAGTGACATCAGGTAATTCTCAACTCCTCTGTCAATCAGGCTGGTGAGGGGATATTGATATACCAGCCAGGGAACAGAAATAGTATCAGTAAGACAACCACTAGCAAAAAACTATCCCCCACACACACATTGAGCTTAGTCTAACTCAGCACCCAATAAAAAACTGTTCTACTTCAGGGTGTGACCTGATTAATATCACAGGGAAATATTAAAATGGTGCTTTTTCCTTAGGCAGTAAGAGAAAGAGAATCAGGCTCTTCCCAAAGGCTATCAAGCCCTGTGGGCAGTCAGAGACAGGTAGGAAGCAGAGTACACAAAGGAAAATTGAACAAATAGGAAAGGACAGGATAGTGAGAACTTTTGGAGACAGAAAATGAAGTGCAGAAGAAGAATGGTTTAAGAATACACATCAGGGGGAAAAGAGTAGTGAAATGAAAGAAGTTAGGTGAGAGAGACCCAATAAGCAAAGGCATTGTTTAGAATTGAGTCACTAATACTAATCCTTTGTAATATCTATCAGGAATTTTTTATAGTAAAGTCAGAGACATATAACTGCCAACACTCTAAAGAGCATTATAACCTGGCCTAAAGGAAAACATGATTTGTTTATACCTCCTTTAAGAGGTGTTGCTAATTTATGACATTTAGTATCTGTCATTTGGCAATGCTGAATTAATAAAAGAGAATATTCCAGAAAGTTATAAATATCAGGAGAAACAAATTGTTAGATTCTTCATTTTAAGCTTTATTCATGTTCAGAAAACGAATTCATGGCTGAAGAGCCATTCTGTAAGACTTTGCCAGTGACAATGAGATTTATAGCTTTTCGAAACCAAGGGTAAAAGAAAGCATAAATCAGGGGATTCACAGCAGAGTTATAATAAGCAAACCAACAGCAAATCTCATACACATAGGCAGGGGTAATGAAGCCAAGAAAAGCATCAATTAATGAGTCAAGTGAATAGGGTAACCATGAAATGAGAAATGCAATCACAGCAATGCCCAGTGTTTTGGATGCTTTTCTCTCCCTCTTGGACACTCTGGCTTTGTAACTCTCTGAGGATGAAGATTCTCCTTTGCCACTTATGTTATCAGTCTTTCTAGCCTGGAATTTAGCTATGAGAAAAATCTTAGAGTAAATAATAATCATAACTAGACTAGGTATGAAAACCAACAGGAAATCTATCAGTGCCCAGGTTTGATTCACAGCAATCTGACAGCCTCCCACACAGGTGAGGGCACTTACTAATTCCTCCAGCCCATCATCATTGACACCTGTGTAAAAAACAGAACCACTGTAAGACATAGTGATGGTCCAGGAGAAAGCAATGCATAGCCCAGAGACAGAAAGAGTAAACTTGGTTGGATAGACTAGAGGGTCTGTAACAGCAAGATATCTATCAACAGAAATGAAACACAAATGAAGGAGGGAAGTATAACAAAATGCCACATCAAAAGTGGTATGCAGTTTACAGTAACTCTCCCCAAAGTACCAGCAACTCTCCACTGACCTCACCATGCTGAAGGGCATCACAGTGGCTCCCACCAAAAAGTCAGCACAAGCCAAGGAGGCAATGAGAAAATTGGCAGGAGAGTGCAGCTGCTTGAAGTGAAGGATTGAAATCATGACCAGGAGGTTTCCCAAGACAGCCAGTACAGCCCCAAAGCCAAAGGCAAGGTAGAGCATGACTCGGGGTGCTGGGGAGTAGGGAGTCTGAATGCAGGACCCATTGATGTTCTCATAGCAGAGCAGTACAGCTACAGGCTGAGACTCATTGCTGCTGTTCATGATTCTTCTCTCTGTTTATATTCCTTGGGACCACACAGAGCTTACCATTGAAATCTCCAAAGGTTTTGTAAGAAAATATTTCATTAAGTTGCTGTCATGCAAGATATATCAGTTATACCTTCAAAGCGTTATGAACTTCTTCCAGTTTACTTCCTTATTCCCAATTATCTTATATAGCCAGAAGTTGCTGATGTGGCTCACAGAGTAACATCAGTAACCTTGCAAAAAGCAAGCAAGTAATTAGCTTTGACCTGAATATTTGAGAAAGTTGTCTTCTGATGTTCTGGTCTGTACCTCTGAGAAACTTGATTAAGTAAACAGCAATAAATTGTGATGTTACTCATTTCAAGGGGCATCTTTTATTAGCATCCCCTCCCTCATCTAGTCAGATCCAAGTTATGCCCCAAATCCCCTGAGCTCTGAGGATGTCAGCCAAAGAAAACTCACCCTTGAAAGTCCCTTAGTGGGAATCCCGGTAGTATATAGTGTGAACTGTGAGAATAGGTTACTTTTTCCTCCTCCTGTAACCATTATTTAGATAGCTATTGTGAAATAAATGTTTGTCATGTGAGGCCAGAGATTTCTGACAGTTTTCCTATGTTCTGGCCTTCACTAACGTGACTGGTTAAATTGTAGTGATTTGCATCATCTATGATGCTTTAAGCATATAAAAATGTAATTCCTGACAGTCTCCAAAGATTCTATCTACCAGTATCAGTCTCTACAGCTGCTCTATTAACTACAAAGAAGTGGAAAACATGGACCCCAGAGGTCACAGTATCAATAAACATTCATATTTTAATATCCAGGATTTTAATGCTGTGAGTGTTTCCAGTATAGACCTTAGCAAATCCATACGAGTCTGAATGCAGGCTCCATTGATATTCTCGTAGCAGAGCTGCACTGATGCAGGCTGGAACCCAATGTTGCTCCTGGTGCTGCTCCTTGTGAAATTCTTGTCCAGAATTTTCCATCAACTTGCAAATTTAGGGTTGAGGATGAGACATAGGCATATGTGTAAATAGCTATATAGACAGATATTTGTTGTTGTTAAGTTGTTTTCAGTCCTGCTCTTTGTGACCCCATTTGGGATTTTCTTGGTGAAGATACTGGAGTGCTTTGTCATTCCCTTCGGTTCTTTATTTACAGATGAGAAACTAAGGCAAACAGGGTTTAGTGACTTGCCTGAGGTCACACAGCCAGTGAATGTCAGAGACCAGATTTGAACTGTATGAACTCTGCCACCTACCTGTTCCATATACAGATATAAACACACACACACACACACACACACACACACACACATACACACAATTACATGTATATGTTTGCATACATCTATTGATGGAATTTGTTTTGCATGACTGTATGCTTTAGTATTTGTTAAAAGAAATATTTTGTTCTTTTTCTCAAAGGAGGGAGAGAAGATAGATTTCTGTGCATTTTAAAAGATAGAGGTGGTAAGGTGCTACCTATTTGAAATACTGCATACACTTTTAGATAAGATTGCTATGGTATTCATTTTACTTTCATTAAATGAAGTTAATTACATTAACACTATTTAACTACATTACTTCATTAGAAAGGACTTCTAAAGTAGGAGTAATCTATAAATATTTGTAATGGTAAAAAAAAAAACTACATCAATAAAAGGATTCCGGGGCAGTGAGGTGGTGCAGTGGATAGAGCACCGGCCCTGAATTCAGGAGTACCTGAGTTCAAATCTGGCCTCAGACTCATGACATTTACTAGCTGTGTGACCCTGGGCAAGTCACTTAACCCCATTGCCTAGCCAAAAAAAATAAAATAAAATGAATAAAAGGATTCCTGATCAATGGAGCAAAATAACTGGAACAAAGATGGCCAGCCCTGTGTGATTTTCCTGATAAGAAATTGGTTAATAAGTGAAAAAAAATTATTAAGTCCTTACTGTGTGCTAAAGTTAGATAGTCCCTGTACTGAAGAATCTTATATTCTAAAAGACCAAGAGGGTCAGGGACAGAAGTTTTGATTTGGGTAATTTCAGGAAATTAAGTGTGGTAGTGAAGAAGTATATCTATCTATATCTATATTGATAACTATGTATCTATCTATATAATACATATATATATATATACATATATATACATAGAGAGAGATATCTGAGGCCCAATACTAAAATAACTAAATATGTTAATATATATTGGGTTTTATTTAAGCATAGAACTAGATATAAATAATATAACTTAAATTTATGTGGCACTTTAAAGTTTGCAACGTACTTTACAGGTGCTATCTCATTTGACCTCAACAACCCTAGGTGGTAGTTACTATTATAATCCTCCATTTTCCAGGTGAGGATACTGAGGCAGAGAGAGTTTATTTAAATTTTCCAAGGCAACATAACTAGGAATTGTCTGAGATTGGATCTGAACTTAGATGCTCCTTAGACTGGATTTGAACTTGAGTTTATTCTGAATCTAGGATCAGCACCCTATTCACTGTGCCATCTGGCTCCTTCTAATTTACTAGGCATATCATTGCTGTTCACACCCTTGTTTAAATGTACTGTGTGCCCTGACTTCCAAGTACTACTGAACTCAGCTGTGGCCTATCCGAAACATGAGCTCCTGACTTCCTTACCTGGTTATCTTGAAGCCAGGGCAACATTCTGTAACACTAAGTTTCTTGGAACTTTACCTATTGTCTTCTCATCTTTCTCACCTGCCACTCTATTATTTTTGCAAAGGATAGGCTGATCTGATTAGAGTTTTAAAGGCTATTAGTAAAAAATTAAAAATTTTGCATGGCAGGTGGTTTTGAGGCACTATGAAATTACATATTTTCATTTGACTAAGCACCTTGTGGTTCAGTATCCTTTGTCATGCTTTCCATTTCTGTTCATAGGGACTAATCTTCCCTCATGTGCAGTATTAAAGCATGTTGTGAGTTATGTGACTTTCATCTTTAAGTCCAAGTTTCACTCATGTTGACAAAATACCATGTTGGTGCAAGAATTCTATTGTACTTCCTATGGAAACCAAGCAGAGAATCATATTTCTGAGAGGGTAAGAGAACCCAGAATCAGTAATCTACAGGCAGCATGTCTGCTTCTTTGATTACTGTTTTCATAGCATGTTCTGTCTCTCTTATGCTATGTGGAAGCACCTGTCATGTTTGGAAATTTGCTCCCCATCAGTGGTCCAGTGAGGGGAAGTCTTCCCACCATGTACCAAGTAAATTTGGCCTTCCAGAGTCTTTTAAGCTTTTAAGTCTTTTAAGTTGATCTATATTTTTGATATAAGTTGATCTATAATTTTGATATGTGCATGACTGAAATTCATTCTACATTAAATGATATGCAGGAAACAATATTTTGCTACTTCCATATTCAATGAGTCTTTATTATAGGTAGTAGAGGTTTAAGAGAAAGAAGTCTTTACTCTAACTTATATAAGGTAAAAAAATCATAAATTTACTTTTGATTAGAAATACAAAATATAAATTATTTTTCAAACTTAGTTATTTTAATTTTTATTCTATAAGAAATATCTATCATGTCACATTTTAAGGGCAGTTTGAAAAAAACATATAAGAGGAACACAGAATTCTTCAGACAGGATGAGAGCTAGATTATTTCGTTTCTAAAATGAAAAACAATATGATTTTATATTTAATTTGCGGACATAGTTTTAGTGTCCCCAAGGAATAAAATTTTAAATATCACTATGAAATATGCCATTTTGAGTATTATCAATACTTAGGTAATGTAAAAGAAAATAAAGTAAGAAATTTGAAATTTGAATTTCATAAATAACAAAAACTACTTACAAAAATCAATGAAGACAGTAAGAGTGTGGTAAAATATAGTTATTTTATTTCAGAAATCCTGGCTAAATATTCGAAGTGATTTAGTGAAGGTAAATTTTTGAGTAATTTATGGTGAAAACTGCTGAAATTCTTTGTCCTAAAAAAGCCCAAACTTTTCAGAATATTTCATGATGAAATGGCATTGTGAAAAGAATTAGTAAAATTGCTAATAACATCAGGACCTAGAAGCTGATCAGAGGGCTTGAATATAATATTCAGGAAGGCATGTAAGAGTAGACTACAACCCAGCAAAATTGAGCATAATCTTTCTTGGAAAGTGATGGATATTCAATGAAATAGGGACTTCCAAACCCTATTGATGAAAAGACAAGAGCTGAACAGAAAATTTGATCTTCGAATATAACACTCAAGAGAGGCATAAAAAGGCAAACAGGAAAGAAAAAAACATGTTATTCGATAAGGGTGAACTATTTACATCCCTATACAGGAAGATGATACTTGTAACTCCTGAGAACTCTATCTTTATTACTACATTTAGAAAGGATATACATAGAGAGTGTGGGTGTAAGTTGACTTTGATGTGGTGTGAAAAAAATTAATTAAGATCTAGAACTATATTATAAAGTGGCAATCATCAAAACTATTTGGTACTTACTGTCTAAGAAATACAGTGGTGGATCATTGGAATAGGGTAGATACACAAGACAAACTAGTAAGTGTCTATAGTAATCCACCATTTGATAAACCCAAAGACTCTAGTTTCTGGGATGAATCTCACTACATGAGAACAACTGATGGTAAAACTAGAAAATAATATAGAAGAAAGTCAGCATAGACCAACATCTCCCACTGAGATAAGGTCAAAATGGGTACAAGACTTCAAAATAAAGGGTGATATCATAAGCAAATTAGGAGAGCAGTGATAAGGAACTGTATTCCAGAGTTGGAGGGCAATCTGCACAAAGACACTGTGTGCATGGAATTTTGTGGGTAAAGCAGAATGATAACCTGACTGATGTTAGAGAACGCGAAACTGAGTAATACATGATATGCCTGCAAAGGGAGACTGAAGTCAACATGTGAAGAACTTTCAGTACCAAACAGAGGAATTTCTAATTGATCACAGAGATAATAGGGAATGAATGAAGTTTATTGAGAAACAAAGTGATGCAATTCTTTAGGAATGTCACCTTGGTAGTCTTTGGAAGCTCTGTGGAGGATGAATTCAAAACAGAAGAAACTTGAGGGAGGAAGTCCAATTTGAAGGCTGTTGCAATAATCCAGGTTAGTATTGAAAAGGATCTGAACAAGAGGGGGAGCCACATGATTGGAAAGACAGGGATGGATGCTTGATGTGCTGAGATAGTAAAACCAACTAGACTTGCCAACAGATTAGATCTGTAAAAGGAGGTAGAGTGAGGAGTTAGGGATGACTTCAGTTTTGCAAACTTCTCTGATTGTATTCTTGATAAAACAAGGTAAGTTCAGAAGAAGCTTGGTTTTGAGGGCAAAGGTAATGAATTTTGTTTTGGACATGTTGAGTTTGAGATACTTGTTTGTTAAGCTCTATGTGTCAAAAACTATGCTAAGTTTTAGGAATATAAATAATAAATCATAAAACGTCCATTCTTGAAGAGCTCCAGGACAATATGTAAAGGAGAGCTCAGCTATACAGAAGATAGAGAGGCTTGTAGTTCTTAGAATTCATCATCAGGGTGGATTTCAAGGTCTAGGAATTCTTAAGGTGCAGTAAGGAAGGGGTTGTCTTTCTCTTCACTGGGGAAGAAGCATCTCTAGTACTCCAATTCCACCCCCACTTCAGATTCCTGAGGAACAATTCTATTTCTTTTTTTTTTTCAGCTTGGAGGAGTTTTTATTGTAAGCCACATTTCTTTTTTTTTTGTCTTTTAAATTTGTTCCCTTTTTTATATTTTATTTTATTTTATTTTAATTTTTTTTCCATAGGCTTTTGAGTTGAAAATTTTTTCTCCCTTTTTCTCCCCCCCTCACCTTCCCCAAGACAATCTGACATAGGCTTTACATTTACATACCCATTAAACATATTTTCACATTAGTGAAGTTGTAAGTAAAAATTAAAACCAATAGCAGGAACCAGCAGAAAGATGAAACAAAACTCAACTTAAGGTAAAAATAAGTGAGAGTGATTCGACTTCCATAGTTCTTTCTTTGGATGTGGACAGCATTTTCCATCCTGAGGCCTCTGGAGATGTCTTAGATCCTCGTAATGCTGAGAAGGGTTCAGTTTAACATTCTTAGTCATTGCATAACATGGCTGCTATTGTATACAAAGTTCTCTTGGTTCGAACAATTCTATTTCTGACTATAGTCTTAGTGGTCCTCCCAAGAAGTGGGGTGAGGAAATAAAAAAGGCACCCAGAGAACAAACATAAATCAGGTAAGGGTCCTTCCATCATACATTCCTCAAGGGAGTGCTGTGTCAATAAAATAGTCAGTAAAATATAATTCTGCATTTATCATATACAAAAACAATTTCTCAGCACCATGAGTTCATTACTTCTTTGTCAGAAGGTGGTAAGCATGCTTCATCATCAGTCCTTTGGAATCATGTTTGGTCATTGTGTCATTCAGTTGCTAAGACTTTCTGAGTTGTTTACAATGTCATTGTCTTAATTGTTCTCCTGGTTCTGTTCACTTCATTCTCCATCAGTTCATAGAAGTCTTCTAAGGCTTCTCTGAAATCATTCCCTTCATCTTTTCTTATAGCATACCATTGGTATTTCATCATACTCATGTACCATACCTTATTCGTCCACTCTCCCAGTTGATGGGCAACCCATTAATTTCAAGTTCTTTGACATGACAAAAAGAGATATTATGAATATTTTATACATACATAGTTCCAAATTGCTTTGCAGAATGGCTGTACCAGTCATAGCTCCATCAAAAGTACACCAGTGTACTTAATTTCCCACAGACTTTGCAACATATGCCATTGTCACTTCTTTTTTCAATTTTGTCAGTCTAATGGATCTGAGTTGGAAACTCAAAAGTTACTTTAATTCCATTTCTCTAATCATTAGTGACTTACAACATTTTTAAAAAAATTAGTTATTGATAGCTTGATTTTTTTTTCCTTTAAGAACTATCTGTTCATATTCTTTGACTTTTAACACTTGGGTAATGACTCATTCTTACAAATTTGAATCAATTCCTTATTTTGGAAATTTAAGTCTTACCAGAAGGAATTTGCTCTGCTATCAGTTTCCCTAACAATTTTATTTACATTTTAACTAATTTTATGTAATCATAATTTTCTATTTCTTTTCTATGTTCCATTTTATTGTTTGGTAAAAGACTCTTCTTTTATGAATTGATCTGAAAAATAGTTTCTTCTAATTTGTTTGCATCAAAGTCATGTATTTATTTGTTCCTTGTTATGTGTGTTGAAATGTTGCTCTACAACTAGCTTCACTCATACTGTGTTCCAATTTTTCCATTAGATTTTGTCTAACAATGAATTTTTACCCCAGTAGTTGGGATTTTTAGTTATATTAAACACTAGGCTATTATGGTTTTGCTTTTCTATGATGTATACCTAATCTGTCTATCTTTGTTCATAGTAGTCTTTCTTTGTTTTGACTCACCAGGTTTTAGGTATCAAAACCATAACTGTATCATAGAAGGAATTTATTAGGATTCCTTATCGTATTTGTTTACAGAGTGTATGAGACATGGGAAATAATTTCTTTTTATATGTTTGATTGAATTCACTTGTAAATCCATCTGATCCTTTCTCTTTTGGGTACCCATTTGTGGCTTGTTGAATCTCTTTTTCTGAGATTCGGTTATTTAAGTTCTCTATTTCTTGTTCTGTTATTCTAGGCATTTTATAGTTAGTAAATATTCATGCACTTAATTTAGGTAAGTGGTGTTATTGGAATGCAGTAAGGCAAATATTTTAAAATAAATTTTCACTTTTTCTTCATTTGTTATCAATTCATCTTCATTCTGATACTGATAATTGGCTTTGGCTATGTCACACAAATTTTGGTTTAATGTCTTATTGCTGTCATTATCTTTAATGAAAGTATTTATTGTTTCTCTAACATTTTTCTTTGATCCATCAATTTTATAGGATTCAGTTAATCTTCAATTAATTTATTCATATCTTTAGTGGCTTTTAATTAAACATAAAGTTTATTATTTTGTGGTAAGTAAAAAATGTGTTTTGGAGATGTGAAAAAAATTGGAATAGTAATGTATTGTTGGTGGAGTTGTGAACTGATTCAACCATTCTGGAGACCAATTTAGAATTATACCCAAAGGGCTATCAAACTGTGCATACCCTTTGATCTAGCAATACCACTACTCGGTCTATATCCCAAAGAGATCATTAAAAAAAGAAAAGGACTCACACATATGAAGATATTTATATCCTTGTTTTGTGGCAAAGAATTGGACATTGAGGCAATACCCATTAATTGGGGAATGACTGAACAAGTTGTAGTATATGAATGTAATGGGATACTATTTTGCTACAAGAAATGATAAGCAGGTGAATTTCAGTAACACCTGGAAAGACTTAGATGGACTGAGGCTGAGTGAAGTAAGCAGACCTAGGAGAACATTGTACACAGTAACAGCAACACTGTGAGATGACCAACTTTAATAGACTTAGCTCTTCTCAGAAATACAGCCATCTAAGATAATTCCAAAAGACTCATGATGGAAAATGCTATCCACATCGAGAGAAAGAATTATGGAGTCTGAATGCAGATCAAGGCATACTATTCTCTCCTTTTTTTCCCTTTCTTGTGTTTTTTTTCCTTTTTGTTCTGATTCTTCTTTCACAACATGACTAATAGGGAAATATGTTTAATATGATTGTACATGTATAGCCTATATCAGATTGCTTGCCATTTGGGAGAGGGTGGAAAGGAAGGAGGGAAGGAGGAAAAAATTGGAACTCAAAATCTTATAAAAGTGGATGATGAAATCTATCTTTACATGTAATTGGAAAAAAAATAAAATACTATTAACTGGAAAAAATTTAAAAAAAGGCAGTCTGTCAAAAAATTTGTTTAATTTTTGTATTTTTGTTAGTGAAGTTTATGCCCTGATCCAAGGTCAGTTTTTGTATATCTATCATGAATAGCTGAGAAATACTTATACTCCTTTATATTCCTATTCAAAAATCACCAGAGGCCTACCATCTCTAACATTTTCTTCAGCTCTTTAACTTCTTTCTAGTTTTTCTTACATTAATCTAAGTCTAAAAGAGGTAACTAATTATAGTTTCACTGTCTATTTCTCCCTATAATTCATTCAGCATTCCTTTAAAATATTTAGATGTTATTCATTCTATTAAATATTATTATTATTATTATTACTACTACCACTACTAATTGTATTTGGTACCTACCAGCATAATGAAGTTTTTCTGTTTAATTTCTTTTAATCAAGCCTATTGTTATTGTTGCCTTGTATAAGATCATGACTGCTACTCCTGGTTTTTTACTTTATCTTAATCATAATAGATGTTGCTCACACACTTTGATTTTAACTATGTGTGAATACTTATATTTCAACTGTGTTTCTTATAAACAACATATTGTTGAATTCTGCTTTCTAATCCATTTTGTTATCCATTTATGATTTAGGGGTGAGTTCATTCCATTCAGATTTTATGATCATTAATTACATGTTTCTTTCCATCCTATACTCATATATTTTTTTTTCCTTTTTTTACCTCATTCCCACTCTTTGTAAAGAAGTGGGTGAGAAGTAGAAAATATGCTCAGCACTAGTGCTCTGTACTAAATTAAATATGTTTTGACTCCTCTGCCTCTTCCTTTAATAGTAAACACAGATTCTTATCCTTTCCCTCCTTTCAAACACCTTTTCATAATTAATATTTGTGCCTTAGACCTTTACTAGCAGTGTGAAGACACTGGACAATCACTGGATCTCTGCAGACCTTCGTTTCTTCCTCCATAAAATAAGAATGTTGGACTGCACGATCTATAAGTTCTAAATTGATTATCTTATTCTCATAGCTTTTTATATGTCTTCCCTATTTGCACTTATTTCATTGCCCTTTGTACTATAGTTATTAGCGAACTTCATGAGTCAACACAGTACAACATGTAATTACAGGAGAACATTTTTTCTTTTGGTGCAGGTATTCTACAACGCCTTTGCCAGAAAGGGGCTTGTAGTCGATAAGATACATACTTAATTAAAAGGTCATATGACATTTTCTTCTCCAAAGGGGCATTCATTATGCCATATGAGGAGAGAAAGTAGTCATGGGGAGGATTGATAGATGAATTCTTCTTTTCTGTCTGATTTTTTTTTAACTCATCTTGTGTACATATCCTATATCTTCTACTTTTAATTGTAGGGAGGTATCCATTTATTATATATCTGTGTATAACTCATGGTGTCGAACGGTATTATGCACATATTATGTGCTTTGTACTTGAGTGAAAATCATTCAAATACACAAAAAGATTTGCCAAAACAAAACCAAGAAAGACTCTTTAATAATTCACAATCATCTAAACAAAAAAAAATCATCGGTATTCAGTTGCAAGTTTAGTTTTATTATATGAAAGGAAAGACTAGTGACATACAATGAACCAAGATATTTTGTGAATGAGTTGATAAAAGTAACTCAGGTCAGCATCAGCAGAGCACAGGATTTTCAGAGTGTAAGGAAAAGTGACATTAGGTAATTGTCAACCCCTTTGTCAATCAGGTTGGTGAGGGGGTATTGATACACCAGCTAGAGAACAGAAATAGTATCAGTAAGACAATGACTATCAGCAAATTATCCCCTACACATCACACATTGAACTTAGTCTAACTCAGAACCCAATAAAAAACTGCTCTAGTCAGGGTGTGACCTGATTAATATCACAGGGAAATATTAAAATGGTGCTTTTTCCTTAGGCAGTAAGAGAAAGAGAAGAAGCCTCTTCCCAGAGGCTGTCAAGCCCTGTTGGCAGTGAGAGACAGGTAGGAAGTAGTGCAGACAAATGAAAATTGTACAAATAGGAAGGGACAGGATAGTTAGTGCTGGGATGTTTCACAGGATCCTGGGAACTTTCAGAGACAGAAAATGAAGTGCAGAAGAAGAATGGTTTAAGAATACACATCAGGGGGAAAAGAGTAGTGAAATGAAAGAAGTTAAGTGAGAGAGACCCAATAAGCAAAGATGTTGTATAGAGATGAGACACTCATATTAATTCTTTGTAATATCTGTAATGAATTTTTTATAGTAAAGTCAGAGACATATAACTGCCAAAACTCTAAAAAGCATTATGACCTGGCCTAAAGGAAACCAAGATTCTTTTTCACATGCTCTAAGAGGTATTCTTAATTTCTTACATTTAGTATCAGTTATTTAGCAATTCTGAATTAATAAAAGAGAATATTATAGAAAGTTATAAATATCAGGAAAAATGCATAGTCAGATTCTTCATTTTAAGCTTCACTCATGTTCAGAAAACAAATTCATGGCTGAAGAGCCATTCTGTAAGACTTTGCCAGTGACAATGAGATTTATAGCTTTTCGAAACCAAGGGTAAAAGAAAGCATAAATCAGGGGATTCATAGCTGAGTTATAATAAGCAAACCAACAGCAAATCTCAAAGATATAGGCAGGAGTAATGAAGCCAAGAAAAGCATCAATTAATGAGTCAAGTGAGTAGGGTAACCATGAAATGAGAAATGCAATCACAGCAATGCCCAGTGTTTTGGCTGCTTTTCTCTCCCTCTTGGACACTCTGGCTTTGTAACTCTCTGAGGATGAAGATTCTCCTTTGCCACTTATGTTATCAGTCTTTCTAGCCTGGAATTTAGCTATGAGAAAAATCTTAGAGTAAAGAATGATCATAACTAGACTAGGTATGAAAACCAACAGGAAATCTATCAGTGCCCAGGTTTGATTCACAGCAATCTGACAGCCTCCCACACAGGTGAGAGCACTTACTAATTCCTCCAGCCCATCATCATTGACACCTGTGTAAAAAACAGAACCACTGTAAGACATAGTGATGGTCCAGGAGAAAGCAATGCATAGCCCAGAGACAGAGAGGGTAAACTTGGTTGGATAGACTAGAGGGTCTGTAACAGCAAGATATCTATCAATAGAAATGAAGCACAAGTGAAAGAGAGAAGTATAACAAAATGCTACATCAAAAGTGGTATGCAGTTTACAGTAACTCTCCCCAAAGTACCAGCAACTCTCCACTGACCTCACCATGCTGAAGGGCATCACAGTGGCTCCTACCAAAAAGTCAGCACAAGCCAAGGAGGCAATGAGAAAATTGGCAGGAGAGTGCAGCTGCTTGAAGTGAAGGATTGAAATCATGACCAGGAGGTTTCCCAAGACAGCAAGGACAACCCCAGAGCCAAAGACCAGGTAGAGCATGACTCGGGGTGCTGGGGAGTAGGGAGTCTGAATGCAGGACCCATTGATGTTCTCATAGCAGAGCAGTACAGCTACAGGCTGAGACTTATTGCTGCTATTCATGATTCTTCTCTCTGAACCTTGCAGTGTTTATATTCCTTGTGATCACACAGAGTTTAGCATTGAAATCTCCAATGGTTTTGTAAGAAAATAATACATTAAGTTGCAGTCCATACAAGAGATATCAGTTACACCTTCAAAGCATTATGAACTTCTTCTAGTTTAATTCCTAATTCCCAATTATCTTACAGAGCCAGAAGTTATTGATATGGCTTGGAGAGTAACACCAGTAACCTAGCACAAAGCAAGCAAGTAATTAGCTTTGACCTGAATATTTGAGAAAGTTGTGTTCTGATGTTCTGGTCTGTACCTCTGAGAAACTTCATTAAGTAAACAGCAATAAATTGTGATGTTACTCATTTCAAGGGGCATCTTTTATTAGCATCCCCTCCTCCATGTAGTCAGATCCAAGTTATATCCCAAACCCCCTGAGCTCTGAGGATGTCAGCCAAAGAAAACTCATCTTGAAAGTCCCTTAGAGGGAATCCCGGTAGAATATAGCGTGAACTGTGAGAATAGGTTACTTTTTCCTACTAAGGTAACCATTATTTACATAGTGATTAGCATTTGTCATTTGAGGCCAAAGATTTCTGATAGTTTTCCTATGTCCTGGCCCTTAGTGGTGTGACTGGATAAACTGTAGTGATTTGTATCATCTATGATGCTTTAAGAATATGAAATAAAATTCTTGACAGTCTCCAAAGATTCTATCTGCCAATATCAGTTTCTACCGCTGCTCTATTAACTACAAAGAAGTGGACCACAGAGGTCACAATATCGTTAAAAATTCATATTTTAACACCCAGGATTTTAATTCTGTGAGTGTTTTCAGTATAGACCTTAGCAAATCCGTACCTAACTTGTGAAATTCTTGTCCAGGGTTTTCCATAAACTTGCAAATTTAGGGTACAGAATGAGACATAAGCATATGTGTAAATCGGTATATAGACAGATATTTGTTGCTGTTCAGTTTTCAGTCATGCTTTCTGTGACCCTATTTGGGACTTTCTTAGTGAAGATCCTAGAGTGGTTTGTCATTCCCTTCAGCTCATTATTTACAGATGAGAAACTAAGGCAAACAGAGTTAAGTGACTTTCCAAGGTCACACAACCAGTAAATGTCTGAGGCCAAATTTGAACTGTATCAACTCTGCCACCTACCTGTCCCATATACAGATATAAACACACACATACACACATGCAATTAAATGTATATCTTTGTATACATCTATTGAGGGAATTTGTTTTGCATGACTAAGTATGCTTGACTATTTGTTAAAAGAAATATTTTGTTCTTTTTTCCAGTGGAGTGAAAGAAAATAGATTTCTGTGCATTTTAAAATTTAGAGGTGGGAGGGTGCTACCTATTTAAACACAGCATATACTTTTAGATAAGATTGCTGTAGTATTAATTTTACTTTCATTAAATGAAGTTAATTACACCAACTTTAACTGTATTACTTCATTACAAAGGACTTCTAAAGTAGGAGTAATCTATAAATATGTGTAATGCAAAAAAAAAAAAACTACAACAATAAAAAAGATTCCTGATCAATGGAGCAAAATAACTGGAACAAAGGTGGCCAGCCCTGTGCAATTTTCCTGATAAGAGATTGCTGAATAAGAAAAAAAAAATTGTTAAGTCTTTACTGTGTGCTAAAGTTAGATAGTCCCTGAACTCAAGAATCTTATATTATAAAAGAAAAAAAGGGACAGGGAAAGGGGTTTTGATTTGGGGTATCATAAGAAATTAGGTGTGGTAGTGAAGAAATAGATAGATTTTATATATATATATATATATATATATATATGTATATATATATATATATATATATATATATACACATATACATATATATAAAATGCATGTGTATATATATATCCATATCTATATCTGAGGCCCGATACTACATATAAATAATACAACTAAAATTTATGCTGCACTTTATAGTTTGCAATGTGCTTTACAAATGCTATCTCATTTGATCCTCTCAGTAACCCTAGGTGGTAGGTTCTTTTACAATCCTTGATTTTCCAAATGAGGATACTGAAGCAGAGAGAGTTTAGTTAAATTTCCCAAGGCAACATAGCTAGTAAGTTTCTCAGATAGGATCTTAACTTAGATGTTCTTGAGACTGGATTTGAACTCGAGTTTATTCTGAATCTAGGATCAGCACCCTATTCACTGTGCCATCTGGCTCCTTCTAATTTACTAGGCATATCATTGCTGTTCACACCCTTGTTTAAATGTACTGTGTGCCCTGACTTTCAAGTACTACTGAACTCAACTGTGGCCCACCCAAAACATGAGCTCCTGACTTCCTTACCTGGTTATCTTGAAACCAGGGCAATATTCTGTAACACTAAGTTTCTTGGAACTTTACCTATTGTCTTCTCATCTTTCTCACCTGCCACTATTATTTTTGCAAAGGATAGGCTGATCTGATTAGAGTTTTAAAGGCTATCAGTAGAAAAGAAAAATAGAAATTTTGCATGGCAGCTGGTTTTGAGGCACTATGAAATTACTTATTTTCATTTGACCAAGCACCTTGTGGTTCACTACCCTTTGTCATGCTTTCCATTTCTGTTCATAGGGACTAATCTTCCCTCATGTGCAGTATTAAAGCATGTCATGAGTTATACGACTTTCATTTTTAAATCTAAGTTTCACTCATGTTGACAAAATACTATGTTGGTGGCAAGCAATTTATTGTACTGTATATGGAAACCGAGCAGAGAATCATATTTCTGAGAGGGTAAGAGATCCCAGAATCAGTAATCTACAGGCAGCATGTCTGCTTCTTTGATTACTGTTTTCATAACAAATTCTGTCTCTCTTACACTATGTGGAAGCACCTGTCATGTTTGGAAATTTACTCTCTATCAGTAGTCCAGTGAGGGGAAGGCTTCCCATCATGTACCAAGTAAATTTTGCTTTCCAGATTCTTTTCTGCACAGTTTTAATAATTGATCTATAATTTTGATCTGTGCATGACTGAGATTCATTCTTCATTAAATGATATGTAGGAAACAATATTTTGCTACTTCCATATTCAATGAGTCTTTACTATAGGTAAGAGAGGTTTGAAAGGAAGAGCTCTTTAACTTATATAAGGTAAGAAAGTCATAAAATTAATTTTAATTAGAAATACTAAATACAAATTATTTTTCAAACTTAGCTATTTTATTTTTTTTATAAGAAATATGTCATGTCACATTTAAAAAGCAGTTTGAAAAGTCCACACAAGAAGAACCCAGAATTCTTCAGGCAAGATGAGAGCTAGATTATTTATTTTCTAAAATTTAAAAAAACCTGTGATTTTATATTTAATTTGCAGACATAGTTTTAGTGTCCAGCAGGAATGTAATTTTAAATATCATTATGAAATATGCCATTGTGAGTATTATCAATACTTAAGTAAAGTAAAAGAAAATAAATTAAGAATTTTGAAATCTGAATTTCATAAACAACAAAAAGTACTTGCAAAAATCCATGAAGACAGTAAGAGTGTGGTAAAAGATAGTTATTTTATTTCATAAATCCTGACTAAATATTCAAAGTGTTTTAGTCAAGGTAAATTTGTGAATGAGTGCATGGGGAAAGCCGCTGAAACTCTTTGTCCTGAAAAAGCCCAAACTTTTCAGAATATTTCATGATGAAACAGCATTGTGAAAAGAATTAGTAAAATTGCTAATGACATCAATGGAAAACAAATCAAAATTGGAAAATTACCTGACTTGTGATTGTGGTGGATGAAAGTATGAAAATTAATGGACTGGCTCAAGGAATCTCATTTATTCATGCATGTAATAAAAATCTTGCTGTGAGCAAAAAAGTCTCAATATTCTTTCTCTTAATTACATTACAAGTGAACATATTTTAATAAAGTATAGGGACTTTAATAAAGTATATTCTTTCATTATAAAAACTAGTGTGTACAAATACAAATGGTGCTGCAGAAATGACAAGAGAAAAAGATGTGTAGCTCAATGACTGTCTAAGCAGAATGAAATTGCTCCTGATGAGTTTTATCCTTTTTATTACCTTATAGGTGAGGAAAAATGGTACTCAAAAGTAATGAAAGTGGAACACATGTTGAAGTCTGTTAAGAAAACAGAGACTATTGTATCTTCTCAAGGATTGAATCATTAATAGTTTTCTTCATTTGTCTTGGAAATAGAAAGTTAGCAGGAAGGTTTACTTTATACAAAGTTTGCTGGCTTTCCTGCCAAAAAAGGTTTTGAAGTGATTGTGGCAACTTTGAAATGAAATCATTTTTTTTTAAATGAGAGTCACCAGAACAACTTAGCAATAAGAACTGATTTCAGGATTTGGCTTTCATTAAAGATACCACTGGCCATTTCCATGAGTTGAATTTCAAACTTCAGGGTCAAAATCAGGTTACAACATTTATGTACCACTGTATTAAAGCATTTATGATAAAACTTGACCTTTAGGAAAAGCAACTAAAATTGTCATTTGACTTATTTTCCTACATGTGTAAATTATCAAGAGTCATTTGATCCTTGAAGTTTCAGTAAGAATGTCTCAAAATATCCAGTCATTACTATTTGAATCTGAAAAGTGATTTGAAGTATTCAAAGTATATGAAAACAAGTTTTTTTACTCTTTAGCATTCCATTTTCTTCTGATGTTAAAAACAAAAAGGAACTTGTTGAAATTCAGTGTAGTGGTACTAAAAAAAAAAGTATAATGAAATTATTGTGCCCCCAATAAAGAACTTAGAAAATTCCTAGTTTATAGAATTACTTTGGCCTGACAAAGGACAGAAGAAGGACTTGGGAGCGCTACAATGACTATATGACCCAGGAAAGAAACACTTTGGGTTTTGTCATGAAGAGCAGGTATGAAACAAACTTTTCACCCCCAGTAAAATTCAGGGGATTTCTCAGCATCTGCTTTACCAGCAAGGAAACAGCCCAATAGAATAGCATATTATGAACTTGGATGGGGCAACCTTAGAAGCATTAAATTGGTAGTGGAGTCTTTGTAAGGTCAGCCTGGAATTAAAAAACAAAAGAAAACAAAACTAAGTGGCACAATGTATAGAGAAGTGGATGTGGAGTTGGGAAGACCTGAGCTTAAATCCTCTCCCAGACATTTGCTAGCTGTGTGATCCTGGACAAGCCACTTAAACTCTCTGCTGCGCAGTTTCCTTATCTATAAAATGAAAGGCTCAGACTTGATGATCTCTTGGGTCCATTCCACCTCTAAATCTATGACCCTTTGACTGTGCCTGATTTTGGCATCTCTGTTTTACCTCATTTCTCCTAGGCCTGCCTTAGGGAGAGGACATTTTGTAAAAGCATATTGAACTATCTAACCAACAAAAATGTGAGTTGTCTCAGGTTTCTCAATAGAAGCTAGAGACTGTAGGGAATGATCCTCCTCTCAGATTGGCCCTTTGTCCAGCATTGAACTGGATTTTATCTTTTAAGGCAAATGTCAGAAAGATGTTGTGACAAGTCTAAGGTATAAAACCCTTCTATACCCACTGTATATTCCAACTGGGATATACAACCCTCAGGCATCCCTTTTATAAAAACAAGAAAGTACAATGAGGACTGAAGCATCCTCTGATGCCTTCTTATTTACTACTCTATCTTCAGGTATTGAACAGTAAAGGATGAGAAAAGTTTCAATTTTTTCTGCCTTGGAAGCAATTCTGCCTATAAAGGATCTGTGCTGCAGTGGGGGCCCAGGCTCATAAGCTGGAGGATCAGGTCCCTACCAAGGATATCCAAGACTAATATGATAACACTTCTTTAAATTATGAGGAAGATAGAGTTTGTCTGATATTTTAATATTCCGTCTACAAATCACAACACAAAGAGAATCATGTTTTCTAACAGGTCTGCTGTGCATTGCAATATACAAAATATTATTAAAACAATATTTTTGCATATACAGCTCTATTTTAGTTCTTAAATATTTAAACAAACACGCTTGTAATCTCTTTAAAAGTTTTACTTGAAAACAAACTACTTTCCATGGAGTTCATGTTTATAGTAACAAAAATATTGCATGGTTTCAAACATATTTGACAGCATATGGTAGGTAATAGCATAATAATGATATGTATATATATGTACATATATAGATATATATGATTATAATTCAAACCTAAAAACAATGCTTTCCTACATGAATTTTATGGCTCCCTTAGATTATTAAATTCATGTTAATGGAATGAGGAAATAATTGCAAAAGCAAATTAGAATTATTTGCTATAATTACTAATGTGGTAATATTATTAGTATTTTAGAAGTATATTATTGCTAATGGGGCAGTTAGATGGTATATTAGGTATGGAATGCTGGCCTGGAGTCTGGAAGATTTCAGTTCTAATTCAGTATCAGGCACTTTTAATCCTGGGCAAATCATTTAATTTCTCTGCCTCAGTTTCCTCAGCTGTAAAATAATGATAGGAATAATGATAGCACCTACCTCACAAGGTTGTTATCAGAATCAAATGAGATAATATTTGTAAAGTTAGTGGAATGAAAGAAGAGAGAGAGACCCAATGAGCCAAGGAGATGTTTAGAGCTGAGACACTAAGTAAAAGCAATACCAGCAATTTTTTTTATAGTAAAGTGAAAGAGACATAAACTGCCAAAGGTGCTATGACCTGACCCAATGGAAAGAATGATTCTTTCCATCTCCTCTAAAAGATGTTGCTAATTTATTACATTTGTTATCAGTCATTTGACAGTTCTGAATTAACAAATGGAAATAGTTCAGACAATCACTAAACTTCTGTCAGACACTTCAAGAACCTGTGGTAGTTGAGGTGGCTCACAGTTCCCTTTACCATTAGATTTCACTGCACCCCTCTCCATGATGCTCTTGAATATTTTGGTTTACTTTTACTTTGAATGATATTAACAGCTTCTGGAATTTTCTTGTTCTTGTTGTCAGATCTTCATGAAACTGAGTTTTGGATAGCCTAAGTAAAAATCAACAGAGAACAGGAAGTGAGGGTGGAGGTGTCCAATCTGATTCCAAGGTAAGAAGAATTGCAGTGTCCATTGGGTACACACATCCCATTAATCAGTAAGTGTGTTTTTTTAATTAAATTTTATTTTTAATTTATGAAATAAAACCATTTCCACAACATAAAACAATAAAAGAGATGATTGCACATGAAACTGAAAATCACAACTTGCTATTCCTTTCAAATATACAAAAAAATTATGAGAATTTCTTTTTTTCTTCCCTCTCTCCCCACCCAAGAGATGGCTACCATTAGACACAAATAGATACATACACACATATATACATACACACATACACATATATATGTATGTATGTATGTATGTATATATATACATGTATATGTATATATATACATATATAAAATTATTCTATAAGTACTTCTATTTATCAGTTCTTCCTCTGGATGCAGATGGCATCTTTCTTCATATGTTCTTTGTAGTTAATTTGGGTATTTATAATAGTCAAAATAACTTATTCATTTGAAGTCATTCTTAAAACAATATTGTTGTTACCATACACAATATTCTCTTGATTCTGTTCATTTCATTCTTCATTATTTCATGCAAGTCTTTCTATGTTTTTCTAAAATCATTGAGCTCATCATTTCTTATAACGTCTCCTTCTCTTCCCTTCTTACCTCCTAGAAAGCAATCCCACATAATAATAATAATATTTTAAAGACAGTAAAAGTGGAAAAATCACCATAACTAATCAACTCATCAAAAAAGTCAGAAAAAGTGTTCAATGTAGCACATTTGGGACCTCTCACCTTTGCAAAGGGGTGAGGATGTCTTCACATAGCTCTTCTTTTGAACTATGCTTTGTTGTTGCTGAGTTATACCTGACTCTTTGTGACCACATTTGGGTTTTCTTGGCAGATTCTGGAGTGGTTTGCCAACTCCTTCTCCAACTCATTTATAGATAAGGAAACTGAGACAAACAGGCTTAAGTAACTTGCCCTGGGTCACATGGCTATTAAGTGTCTGAGGCTGGATTTGAACTCAGATCTTCCTGACACCAGACCCATCACTCTGTCCACTGCCCCACCTAGCTGCCTCCTTGAGCCATGCTAATTCTTTATACTTCAGCAATTGTGTGTGTGTGTGTGTTTCTATTTATATTGTTGTAAAAATAGCATACGTTGATTTGTAGCTCAGTTTACTCTGCATCAGTTCATATAGATCTAGGTGGCATAGTGGATAGAGCATTGCACTTAGAGTCAACAACCCTTGAGTTCAAATCCAGCCTCAGATACTTCTTACCTACATGATTCTATTTCAATAACTTAGGTAACCTAAGTTTGTCTCAGTTTCCTCATTTGCAAAATAAGGATAATAATGACACCTACCTCCTAGGATTTCTTTGAGGATGAAATGAGATAATATCTGTGAAGATTTTCAAATCTTAAAGTGCTAGGTTTATTATTATTATTATTGTCAGCATCTTTTCCTGCTTTTCTCTATTCATCAATTTCATGCCCCTAACATTTTATTTTTATATAGTTTTATATAGTTTCATTTTTATATTGTTGTATATAGTTTTGTATTTGTCACTTTGTCCTGTTCTATGAAAAAAGGGTTGAACTGCATGATCTCTATATGGTTTCTTCTAGCTCTTAGGTTCTGATTCTATGTTCATAACAACCAATTTCCAGCTATAACTCACTTGTTTATTACCATCTACAAGCCTCCACACTTAACTATTCCCTACACCTGAAATTTTCCCTTCTTTCCTTTAAGCCATACACATTCCTTCTTTCAAGAATTCTCAAAGGAAGTTAGTTAATCTGTGAAGCTTCTGAAATGGAACCTGAATGGTTCTAGTAGCTATGAATAGTATATCAATCTATCATTCCTTTTTTAAGTAGTTCTGTACTACAACAAGCCACAAACTTATTTATATGTCATGGTGGGCTACTGAGTTTTTGTCATCTACTGTTTCCTCTGTTTAGATTATAAGTTTGTCAAGGGCAGGAGTAGATTACCTTTATTTATAGACTCTGTAGGTATTTCTGTTAGTGACAGGACTTTGAGGATATCAAAAAGGTAGCTTCCTACATTTCAGGCATCAATAGAGATAAATCTCACCTACTGGGGGCAACTGGTAGGTGCAGTGGATAGAGCATTACTTTTGGAACCAGGAAACTCATCTTTATGAGTTCAAATCTGGCTTCAGACACTGGCTGTGAGATTCTGGACAAGTCATCTTCTTTTTGGCCAGTTTCCTCATCTATAAAATGAGCTGGAGAAGGAAATGGCAAACCACTCCAGTATCTTTGCCAAGAAAATTCCAAAATGGAGTCATGAAGAGTCAGGCACTGCTAAAAAGACTCAACAACAACTACCCTACTGAGTCCTGAATGTCAACCACTAACAATTTATCACTTTATGTGTCTTATAAAAATAAAATATTTCTAGGCAAATAACTTCAAATTCTAGTATCTTAATGGAAATAAATTTATCAGAACATTTTCCCAGTAGCAGGGGAGCAGAGGAAGGGAAGCCCAAGATACTTGGATACATGAGGGGGAAAGAGTAAAGAAAAACATGACCAAGATTAACTCCATCTTCTGCACAATTTTCAAAGAATTGCCTCCTGAAGAGACCTTATATATTTTTTTCTCTTTGAAAATCCACACCCTCTGGGAGTCAAGTTAGTGGAGCAAGCAGTAAGTCACTATCACTCTCCTTTTTTGACCTCTGGAAAAAAAAAAACAGAAAACAGAATGCCAAGAAAAATTGTGGAACTATGGAGCCAGCAGGAAGAAGAGGTGGAGCATTCTTTTAGCACAGGAAATTTGAAGGATCAGCAAGAAAGGTCCATTTCACTAAGGCAAAAAGGGAGCCTATTTCAGGACAGGAAGTATCCCAGCAAGTTGGTAGCAAGCCCCACCTCAGCAGACCAATGGGAGATCCTGAGCCCCAGGGTGGTAGAGCAGGCAGATGTTAACACCAGAACCCCTCCCCACCATACCCCATGCCTTAGCATAGCTTGAGGAACCGGCAGACTCCAGCTAAGAGAACCACCATGTGCATAGTGCAGCCCTGGGTAGGAAGGTGTCCTCCAGCAATGGACCTCCCCTTGCTTCAGTGAAAACCCAGAAAAACCCCACCTGGCCTCAGCACATTGCCAGACAGCACCACTAGGGTGCTAAATCAGCAACAGGTAAGCTGCCAAACCCATAGAGACCCCAGCTGTCAGCACCTGAGGTCCCAGCACACAAAGCCAGTGACCAGGCCCCTGGCCCCCAGGCAGAAAGCTTAGGACAGTGCCTCCTGTGCTCCAGCAGGAGAGCTCAACTTTAAAAGCCAGGAAATAGGCAAACATCATGAGCAAGAAGAAGAAAAGAACCTGATCATAGAGAATTATTATGGTGACAGAGAAGATCAAAACACAAACTCAGAAGAGGACAACATTGTCAATATATCTACATCTGGAACCTCAAAAGGAAATATGAATTGGTCCCAAGCCCAAAAAGCCTTCTAGGAAGAGCTCAAGAAGGATTTTAAAAATCAAATAAAAGAAGTAGAAGAAAAATTAGGAAAAGAAATAAGAGGTATGCAAGAGAGAGTCAACGGCTTGGGAAAAGGAAGGACAAAAATTAGCTGAAGAAAACACCTCCTTAAAAAATACAATTGGCCAACTGGAAAAAAGAGGTAGGAAAATCTACTGAAGAGAACTCCTTAAAAAGCAGAATGAGCCAAGTGGAAAGGGAGGTACAAAAATTCATTGAGGAGAAGAACTTCTTCAAAAGTAGAATTGGCCAAATGGAAAAGGAGGTACAAAAGCTAATTGAATAAAACAGTTCATTAAAAATTACAATTGAGCAAGTGGAAGCTAATGACTGTATAAGACATCAAGAATCAGTCAAACAAAATCAAAAGAACGGAAAAAAATAGAAGAAAATGTAAAATACCTCATTGGAAAAACAACTGGCCTGGAAAATAGATCCAGGAGAGATAATTTAAGAATTACTGATCTACTTGAATGCCATGATCAAAAAAAAGGGCCTGGGTGGCATCTTTCAAGAAATTATCAAGGAAAACTGCCCTGAGGTCCTAGAACCAGAAAGTAGTCATTGAAAGAATCCACTAATCACTCATGAAAGAGATCCCAAAATGAAAATGCCAAGGAATATTGTAGCCAAATTCCAGAATTATCAGGTCAAGGAGAAAATATTGCTAGCAGGCAGAAAGAAACAATTTAAATATTACAGAATCACAATCAGGATTATGCAACACCTAGCAGCTTCTCCATTAAAGGATCAGAGGGCTTGGAATGTGATATTTTGGAAGGCAAAGAAGCTTAGATTACAACCAAGGATCAACTACCCAGCAAAATTGAGCATAATCTTTTAGGGGAGGAGATGGATCTTCAGTGAAATAGGGGACTTTCAAACCTTCTTGATGAAAAGACCAGAGCTGAATAGACAATTTGATCTTCAAATATAAGACTTAAGAGAGGCATAAAAAGGTAAACAGGAAAGGTAAAAAAAAAACATATTATTCAATAAGGGTGAACTGCTTACATCCCTATATGAGAAGATGATACTTGTAACTTGTAGAGGACCTGCTGTAAGGGTCCTATCTGGGTTTAAGATCCAGGACAAAGCTTGACCTTTGCCTGGCCTTAACCCACAGGGCTCTCCAAATCTCCCCCTGCAAGGGAGATTTGGAGACATTCCTTCTCATTCTCTGAACCTTAGATTTACTTATCACCCCTCTATACAGGTGACGCCTGGGCACCAGGGAAAAGTCTTGGAGTTTTACATCCCAATCTAGGAGCTCTAGGTATTGTCACTTATCAGCAGATGTTCGGGAGTATCTCACGGGGAGGACTCTTTTGTAGCTAGGCTATATTTTCTCTATATAACCTGTACCCTCAGATGAATAAACTGAGTCAGTCCTTACTGCTTCGCCTGGCCCATATCTCACATTTATTTTGCGCCTTCCCATTTGGTGTACTATCTGATTGCTGGCAACAGTAACTCCTGAGAACTGTATCTTTATTACTACATTTAGAAGGGGTATAGACAGACTTTGATGTGATGATATGATGAAGTTGACTTTGACGTGATGACAAAAACTTTAAGATCTAAAACTATATTATAAAGTGGCAATCATTCGAACTATTTGGTACTGGCTAAGAAATGGAGTGATGGATCAGTGGAATAGGGTAGATACACAAGAAACATTAGTAAATGACTGTAGTAATCTACCATTTGATAAACCCAAAGACTCCAGCTTGTGGAATATGAACTTACTATATGACAAAAACTGCTGGGAAAACTGTAAAATAGTATGGAAGAAACTCAGCATACACCATTATCTCACACTGTACACCAAGATAAGATCAAAATGGATACATGATTTATTTTTTTTATTTTTGGGCAATTGGGGTTAAGTGACTTGCCCAGGGTCATAGAGCTAGTAAGTGTCAAGTGTTTGGTCTGAGGCTGAATTTGAACTCAGGTCCCCCTGACTTCAGGGCCAGTGCTCTATCCATTATGCCACCTAAGTGCCCCAACGATTTAGAAATAAAGGGTGATACCATAAGCAAATTAGGAGAGCAAGGAATAGTTTTCCTATAAGATCTGTGGAGAAAGAATTTATGACCAAACAAGACATAGAGAACATTACAAAATGCAAAATGAATGATTTTGATTACATTAAATTAAAAAAAGTTTTATACAAACAAAACCAATGCGACCAAGATTAGGAGGAAAACAGAAAGCTGGAGTATATATATATATATATATATATATATATATATATATATATATATATATATATATATATATATATATATAATATATATATATTACAGCCAGTGTTTCTGAGAAAGACCACGTTTCTCAAATATATAGAGAACTGAGTCAAATTTACAAGAATACAAGTCATTCCCCAATTCACAAATAGTCAAAGGCAGTTTTCAGAACAAGAAATCAAAGTTATCTGTAGTCATATAAAAATGCTCTAAATAACTATTGATTAGAGAAATGCAAATTAAAATAACTCTGAGGTACCACCTCACACCTATCAGATTGAATAATATGACAGAAAGGGAAAATGATAAATGTTAGAGATGTGGGAAAATTGGAACACTAATGCATTGTTGGTGGAGTCGTGAACTGATCCAACCATTCTGTAGAACAATTTGAAACTCTGCCCCAAAAGTTATGAAACTGTGCATACCCTTTGATCCAGCAATACCACTACTAGGTCTGTATCCCAAAGACATCCTAAAAAAGGGAAAAGGACCTCCATGTACAAAAATATTTATAGCAGCTTTTTTTTGTGTGTGGTGGCAAAGAATTAGAAATTGAGGGAATGTGCATCAATTGGGAAATGGTTGAACAAGTCATGGTAAATGAGTGTAATAGAATATTATTGTGCTATAAGAAATAATGAGCAGGCTGATTTCAGAAAAACCTGGAAAGATTTACATTTACTGAAGCTGAGTGAAGTGAGCAGAACTGGGAGAACATTGTGCATAGTAACAGCAGCATTGTGTGATGATCAACTATGCTAGACTTAGCTCTTCTCAGCAACACAGTGATCCAAGACAACTCTAAAAGACTCATGATGGAAAATGCTAAGCATGTCCAGAGAAAGATCTATGGATACTGAATGCAGATTGAAGTGTACTATTTTCACTTTTTTTTGTTTTTTCTTTCTTATGGTTTTTCCTTTTTCTAATGAGTCTTCTTTTACAACATGACTAATGTGGAAATGTATTTAACATGTTGGTACATGTATAACCTATATCAGATTGTTTGCTATCCTGGGAAAGGTGGAAGGGAAGGGAGGAAGAAAAATTTGTAACTCAACGTCTTATAAAAATGAATGTTGAAATCTATATTTACATGTAATTGGAAAAAATAAAATACTATTAAATGGGGGGAAAAACGCAAAGATCCTAGAGTGGTTTGACATTTCCTCCTTCAGCTCACTTCACAGATAAGGAACTTAGGCAAACAGGGTTAAGTGATTTGCCCAGGATCACTGAGCTAGTAAAAGTCTGAGGCCAGATTTAAACTCAGAAAGATGAGTCTTTCATACTCCAAGCCCATCGCGTTATCCTCTGCACCACCTTGTGAGTCTGGTGAAATATGCAGTGGATTAAAGCACAAAGAGTGTTGTCTACTGCCTCTGTGACTCTGGAAAACCTACCTAAGCTATTTGAAATTCATCTTACTTCTCTGTAAAATGGCTTTTCCTGCCTTGTCTTGTTGGCCCAGTTGTGAGAGTCTAATAAGATCATATTTAGAACCACTTGGTAAAGAACTGGGCAGTTATGAGGTATTATTCCAGGAGACAATTTTCTTTCTGCCCTTTCCCTGTAAAATTGTGTCGTTTTCTCCTCCTATTTTCTTTCTAAGTCCGAGACTCTCTTCTAAAGCTTCCATTCCTATGGAACAAAGCAGTTACGTGGCTTGTTTGGTTATTGATGGAAATGGCCCTAGAGTCAAGCACTACTGTTCAAAATGCTCTTTAATATTGTCAGTTTTCAGAGGGGCAAATGTTCCAAATGAAACATCAGGACTTCTATTAAATTTTAAAAATGAACAACTATTTCCACAAATTGTTAACTAACTATATGAAAGATAACTGTTATTAAGGCATCTATTTGTTCTCATTTCCAATTCCTAAAGCATGGGGATCCATTATACATTGTTATCTCTCCTCTAGACCTGCCTACATGTGGCAGGCGTTTAGGAATGAGAGGAACGTGATAGAAATAGTATCTCATCTTTGGGGAAGGATTCCTTGCTATATTTTGCCTTTGACAGTGGGACCAAGGCACTGTGAGCAGACCTTTTTTTGGTCTTGAGGTCTGAGTTAAGAGACTTAAGAAGTATAAATGACATACAGTAGATGGCATGGAAGTTAGCCTGAGTGTAGTGGTACAGAAGGCTAGACAATGGTTGCAGTTAGTAGGTGTCTGGAGCAAGATATGATAGGGGAGATTGAATTAAGAATATGAGACTGAGCATATTTGGGAAAATCCCTCTCCCATCAGCTGGGATGGAGAAAGAAAAAGCCATCAAGGGCAGAGTCCGGAGGCCCTTGATGCCCCCAGATGGTGACCAAGAGCTCCCTAAATGTCATAGCATACAAGTGTGTCAAGGACTCTACTTGTGGTGAGATTATAATAACTGGTGATGACACTTGCCACATCTGGAATGCTAAGTTAGGGACTTCATGGAGGAACAGAAAGAAGAAAACTTTGATCTCAAGTGTTGTCCATGGTAGTACAGTAACACAATATGCAAAAGACAATGTTTGCCTTGTACTGACTGAGTACTTTATTAGCTTTCCAGTTAAATAAGAATGGAGTTAAAGGAATTTTATTTTTAAATCTCTGTGACACAGCTGGCCACATGACTGTTAAAGAACATCTTGATGTTTGATGAAGAAGTTTTATTGATGAGTAACAGGACAGATCCTAAAATGATGGATGTATAATTTGCTTTGGGTCAGCTTCCATGCATAAAAAAAGGCCACATTTTCGAAAACAACATATTCTAATGTGCACAGCCTAGCTCAGAGGTAATGGAGTGTTGCATGCTCACTTTAGGAAGGAAAAGTGAGACAGAGAGAAGCATACAGATAATTTCCAAAGTATTTTATACTTAAGTCCAGTTTATTGTTTAAAATATACTTTTAGCATAGAAATAAAAGTGGACATGGGAAAGGACAAGGAAAGGAATGTTTTGAAGATTTTTCAAACCTACCACCAATCCATTGGTATATATGTCTCACATGTTTCAATTTTGTAGAAACAGTTCTCCTTTCTGTGTGGGTGTGGAAATAACTATTAGAGAGGTGATACAAATAGATTTACCTGAAAATGGACGATTATTTTTTTTCACATTTTCCCTCCTGTTCAAGACTTGAGGGAGGCTGCCAGGCTGGCTTACACTCTAGGAGAAGAGGTAAAATACACACTACAACATAAAAGAGAATTTACAAAATGTGTTTATTTCAAAAGAACAGAATATAGAGAATAGTACGTTATTGATACTACTATTTGATTATTTGCAACTTATTTCATATTTAGGAAATTTTCCAATAGTTTTGAGGCAATGAGGTGGCAGAATGGATAAACCATAGGTCCTGAAGTGAGGAAGACCTGCATCGAGACCCAGCCTCAGATACTTTCTTGTTGTGTGAGCCTTGGCAAGTCACTTAACCTCTTTCTTTCTGCCTTGGTGTCCTCAGGTGTAAAATGGGGATAATAATACCTATCTCCCAGAAGTATTATGATGATAAAATGAGATAATATCTGTAAAGCACTCTGCAAAGTTTAAAGTGCTATGTAAATGCTAGCTGCTGCTATTCCCTTTATTTTGGGTACCAAACATCAATGAAAATGCTACAAAGACAAAAAAAATAAGTTATTTGAAGAGAGAAGCAAAAAAAAATGCAAAGTTTAGTCTTTTCCAACTCTAAATCTATTTTCTTATCAAATACCTAAGCATTGATGAGGAAAAAGGCTAGTTTAATCCCTTCATAGAATACACAAAGAATTGATGCCTTTTGATTTTATATCACTGACAATTCTGTTATATCCCTTTTTATTACACCTCATCTTTCAGCCCAGAATTAGACCCTTCCTGGTAAACAAAGAAAAATGATTAAATATACAAAAAAACCATCGATACAGTAATTACATTTGACATTATAGTCTCCATTCTACCTTCACATAGCTTCTCACCTCTTTGTTAAGAATGGAGAATTATGTTTCATTATATGTTCTTTGGAACTATTTTTTATTTTTTGATTATTCAGAGTTTAGTTTCCATTCAGTGACTTTTTCGTTTACATTGTTCAATCATTGTATACGGTTTTTTTTTCTGGCTCTGCTATTTCACTATGTATCAGTTCATACAAATCTTCCTAAGTTTGTAAATTCCTCATATTCATCATTTCTTACTAAATAATATTCCACTTAATTTAGGTAAAATGTTCCCCCCTCCTCATCCTTCCCTAGTTAATGGATACCCACTTTGTTTCCAGTTCTTTGCTACATTAAGAAAGCTGTTATAAATATTTTGGTATATATTGAATCTCTGCTTCTGTCTTTGGCCTCCTTGGGTCAACTTCTCTCATTTTATAACTGACAGTTGTATAGAAATGTTACATTGTCAATAAATGCTACCTACTTCTGATATTAACTTGAAAACGTCTGAGTGTATGAGCAGCAAATGTCTCAGGATTATTGCCAATTGAATGCAGTTTTCTATAAATTTGACAAACAAATCTATTATGCTTCTTGAATTGCCCATCAGAGATTCTAGTTTACCTTTAATTTTCAATCCATATTAGTTTGGAATTCTATGCAAAAACTTTCTCAGTTTCATATTTCTACTTTTTCAGAAAATAAATTCATTGCTGAAGAATCATTCCTCAAGACTGTGCCACTCACAATGAGCTTTATTGCTTTCCGAAACCAAGGGTAAAAGAATGCATAGATCAAGGGATTCATAGCAGAATTATAATAAACACACCACAGTAAGATCTCATAGACATAAGGGGGAGTTATGAAATTCATATAAGCATCAATTAGTGAATCAATGAAATATGGCAGCCAAGAGACAAGAAATACAGCCACAGCAATCCCTAGTGTTTTAGCAGCCTTTCTTTCTCGTTTGGCCACTCTGTCCTTATAGCTCTCTGCAGAGGCCTGGGTTTGGTTGATGGTACTTTCTATCTTTCTAGCCTGGTGTTTAGCCACCAAAAAAATTTTGCCATATAAAATGAGCATGGCAATTGTTGGTATAAAGAACAAAAGAAATCCAAAGAGAACCCAGTCTTGATTCACTGGAGCCTGGCAACCTCCCACACAAGTGAGAGCAATTACCATATCCTCCAACCCGTCATCATTGACCCCTGTGTAAAAGAGAGAAAAGCTATATGTTACTGAACAGCCCCAGGACACAACAATACATATCCCTGAAATGGGCACTGTGAACTTAGTTGGATAGACCAGAGGGTCAGTGACAGCAATATATCTATCAATGGAGATGAAACATAAGTGGAAGAGAGAAGCATAGCAAAATGACCCATCAAAACACGTGTGAAATTTACAGTAACTCTCCCCAAAATACCAGCAGCTTTCCACAGATCTCACCATGCTGAAGGGCATCACAGTGAGTCCAACCAGAAAGTCAGCACAGGCCAAGGAGGCAATGAGGAAGTTTGTAGGTGTGTGCAGCTGCTTGAAGTGAAGGATGGCGATGATGACCAGCAAATTGCCAAATACTGCCAGCACGGCCCCAAAACCAAAGACCACGTAGAGAATCATTCGAGGAATGGGAGAATAGGGGGTTTTGATGCAGGATCTATTCACATTCTCAAAACAGAGCTGCACAGCAGCAAGTTGGTAAGAATTGTTGATCCTCATTTCCTGGTGTGAATCTTCCAGTAATTCCATATTTCTTGAAGGTTATTAAAATTTCAAATTTGGGGGAGAGAAAGAATTTGTAGTCAATCTAGAAGTATTACAGTCAGTATATACATTCACTACAAAAACATTGCAAAATAACCCCCAAGTCCTTCATTAGTCGGATTGATAAAATTTGTCTTGTCATTTCCACATATACCAGAATTTAGTACATGATTAAGAATTTGTTTTAATTGGATATGCCATTTGAAAGATTGTCTTTAGCTATTTACCTTCTGAACTGCTCCTTTAGTCCAACAGTCAAGACTTGGTACTTTCTCAGACTCCTAATGACATGTATGTTGCCTGGCATGTTAGAAAACCAAGAAATGCTGATCAGTTTGTTGACTGAGGAAGTTGCCAAAGAATTGCTTTTATTAGGTTATAATTCCCTGAGGAGGTATAGGAGAGCTAATCATGAAATATACTCTCAAGAAGTAAGAGAATGTTAGTATCCCCCAAACTTTTATAATGAAATCCCCAAGGTGTGATGTGTGAACTGAACTACAATAATATGTTTAGATACCTTAATAATGTTGATATGCAGCATGGAAAAGTGGGTAAAGAACCTGCCGTAAGTTAAGGGAGACCTGATTCAATTCTGTTTCTGACATCTAATAGCTGTATGACAATGGAGAAGACCCTTAACCTTTCAGGGCCACAGACAACCCTCTAGGACCACAAATTACAGAACTGTTGCATCTGAAGTCTATAGTCTTATATGGTTAGGATATGAAAGTCTAGGAAAGGAACCCTTGTCCTAGATACAAACTCTGGGAAGATAGCCCTCTGCTTGAGTATGTTTGTCAGATATACTACATGGCTACTTCTGCAGATCTGGGGTTCTCCAGCCACCAAATGTAACCTTGTTTCTATGGCTAGAAAGGATTATTTTTCCTTTGCTAGTGGCACCTGTAGATATTCATCATCCTTATTTGAAATGTAGAAAGATCCTTTTTCAGAGACTACGACTCTACTGTCTATGGAAAGGGCTTTAAATCTATTAAGGTTCCATGGTCCCTTCCCCCTTAATTTCTGTACTATATTTTTTGACCTTCCAAATTCCTGACTCAGGCTTGAATTTCTCTTTGCTTCCCCCGACTCTTCTTCCTCGTGATTTAGAGCCTTATACAGCCTGGATCCAATCTGCCTTTCCAGGCTTATTATAAATTATTCACCTTTATGCATTTGATGGTTCTCTGAACTGGCTTTGCTATTCTTCACAAACATCTTTCCATCTCCTGTCTTTATGTCTCTGCACACATTATCTCCTGTACCAGAAATGCACTGACCTTATCTCCAGCTCTTAGAATAACTTATTTCCTTCAAAACTCTGCTCAAGAGCCTTGTGTCCTCTCCCCTGCAAAAAAAAAAAAATCCATTTGTATTTATTTAATATATATTTCATATACTCTTATTTATGTACATATTATCTCTTCCTAAAAAATATAAGATTCCTGAGGACTGAGGACTCTTATTTTTGTCTTTTTATCCCCAGGTGCTAGTTTGGTGCAAATAGTAGGGGTTGATTGATTAGAAGCTCTTCATTTTCTCTAGCGGATAAGTGAGTTTTGAAGAATTCCTTCAGCCTTCTCATTTTTTCAGATTAACCTGCGTTTTGTGCATGCGCATTTATAGAGTGTGGGTATCCAGGCATTGTAACGGATCCCCCTTGTAGTCCAGTGATGAGAGATTTATTCTGCTATTAAAGATGTTTCGCTACATAAGGAGAATTCATTGGGAGTGAACTCAGGTCCCTGGGGTTTGGGAGAAACCTATGCATCCTCATAGTACCCTACTCCCATTCACATGAGAATCTTGGGCCCTGGAGATAGCAGCAGTGGAGTGGTCCAGGTGGCTGAAAGAGGAAAGTTCCTGGAGGCAGAACCAACAACCAGTAGAATTCTAGGGGGAAAAAAAAAGAATTCTAGGCCACAGTATCCTGAATACCAACAGAAAATTCCTAGAAAACACCAATTTCCTGGACCAAATCTCCTGAAGAGGAGGACTTCCTTCAGCACTTCTTAAACTGTGGGTCCTGATCTCATACGGGGTCACAAAAAATTTGGCAACACTAAAGATTTCTGAATGTGCAAAGACCAAAAGCTAATTAAAAATCAAACACATATTGCATCTGAGGTGTTTCTGGCAGCGCTTGCCTGTGTTGCATTCTTGCAACTTCACTGCAGCCTTAGTTCTGAACACAAAGCACGTGGCACTTTGCACTGTGCATGCCCTCTGGCCATGCAACACCAGTGAACTAGAAGCCCTGTGCTAGATAATGCTTAGTGCCTGGCCCAAGGTAGGAGTTTTAGGACAAGCAAGAAACAAAGCTACAGAGCAGCAAGGGATAAAGCTATGATGTGGAGGAGCAATCCTAATCCTTGTCCTCCCATAGTACTGTGACTTATTCAGGCCCTGCAGTTGTAGGATAAAGGAATCAACTCTAATGATTTCAAGTGTTTCTCTGAATATGTGTGTTTCTGTATGTGTTTGTATTTCTGTTGACCCAATTAAGGCAGTACTTTAGGTAGGAGGGCTATGTAGGTCCTAAAGGAGGTGGCGTTCTATTGGCTTTAAGTGTTTTCTCTTTTATGGGAAGCTCAATGCAGGTCATACTATAAAATGGCATTGAGTACCTAGGTTCTCTGGAAGGTAAAGTTCCCAGGAGACAGAAAGGTTGACTCTTTAGTAAACTCAAGTCCTTGCTTTCTGCTTCAAGAGATTGGAGGAAAGAGGGTCTCAAAAACAAACAAACACTAGGGGTAAGTCTTTCCTTCCAGGGACGTATTATAAAGTTGCTTCTAGGGAAGCTGGATTGACATGAGGATTAAGCTCTACCCATACCCAACATTACCCCAGAATTTTTCTGCCATAAAATCACCTTCTATTAAATCTTCTTCTTCTCTCCAGGAGGTTTGATCAAGGAATTCTTGTGCTTACTGGTTTTTGCTCAGGGCCTCCTCCACCTCTCTGCCACTGCCATCCCACTTCTTCCAGGATGTTCATTGTAGGGACCTGACTGTAGTAATGTCTCTCTACCTCTCCTCTCTCTCCATCTTTGGTTTTGCTTTTAAAGGCCAAGTTTTAATTGGAGCTCGATTTTATAACTAATCATAACATATAGTAATCCTCAAAAGTGGTATTAATGGAGATTTTTACACCATAAATTTACATTGTAATAATGTAATAATGAGGAGGCAGCTAAGTGGCTAAGTGGTTCAGTGGATTGAGTGCTGGACACAGAGTTAGCAAGACCACCTAAGGTCAGATCTGACGTCGGACATGTAACACTCACTAGCTGTGTGATGCTGGGCAAGTCACTTAACCTTTGCTTGCCTTAGTCCACTGGAGAAGGAAATGAAAGTAAAACCCCATTGTCCATGGGGTCTTGAAGAGTTGGACATGGCAACAACAAGGTAATAATGTCTCCATTATTTGTATTTATATATTTATTTATATTCATATATTTAAATCTTCATTATTTATATATTTACACATATTTACATGTGTAGAGAAACATGCTCCACACTAGTACTACAACTTTGTCAGAAGTAGCAATGAGTAATATATACCACCTACAGAGCTTTATAAGATATTTTTAAAATATAGGGTGTTTTGGCCAGAAATACCTTGTATTCCCTTTCCCCAGATAACCTAACCCTCCCCCCTGCCATTCCATGTTAAGAATCTTCTTCCCACTCAGCCACCAAATTTGGTATCCTATTTAGAGTTTGATTTTAATTTTGAATACATGGTTCAAACACAGACTCCAATATGATGAAACCCCGGTAGTATTTGTCTTGGGTAAAAATTTTTATGACTCATTAGATTTGTATTCATTTTGAATGTCCATAATTTTTGTTGTCCATTGTAGTCAAATAAGGGAGAAAGAAACTTCAAGATGAGGCCTAGGAGTCCCCAGACAAGATACCCCTCTCAGTTATCTCAGGATGATTATGGTAATACCTAAAATAAGGACTAGGGCTACTTCTTTACTTTCATGAGCTCCTACTACTGTGTTCAGTAAATAATAGGTGCTAGAGGTTTTGACTAATTCACTTAGCCTGACACTGTTCCATTCAGCTTCTATGCCTGTACATGTTTCACTGTGTAGGTGTGTAACAGAAGGTTTCTGGGAGCCTTCTGAATCATAATCAGAAATAGACATCTTTGCATTTGAATTTTCCCTTATTAGTACTAATAATAATTTGGTTTCAAAGTGAAATACCTTGTATTTACATAATTCTGAAGCTATGTGTAATGGAAAGAACATTGGATTTGGGGTCAAAAGATGTGGACTTATCCACCAGCTTTGTCAGTAAACACCCATATAACTGGGCAAATCACCCTGCCTCTCTGGGCCTCAGTTTTCTAATCTGCAAAAGTGAGAAGATAATTTTTTTTTTAGCTAGGCAATGGGGTTAAGTGACTTGCCCACGGTCACACAGCTAGTGAGTGTTACATGTCTGAGGTCGGATTTGAACTCCGGTTCTCCTGACTCCAGGGCCAGCACTCTATCCACTACCACCTAGCTGCCCCAAAAAACATAAATTCTTGTCTGACCTAATTGATTAGGTTGTTTGGAGTATCAAATGAGATAATTTATGTAAATAGCCTCAAAAAAACCCACAAAGTACTATATAAATATCAACTATTAATATTAATTTTAAAGCCTTTTTACACCTATTATATTTTTATCTTTACTAAAACTGTCATAGATAAAGACATTCTTAGTCCCATTTTCCAGTAGAGGAAACAGAAGCACAGAGAGTTTAGTTAATTTACTTAAGATCACACAGTTACATAGTAGCAAGACCGAGATGTGTACTCCTATCTGCTATCTCAGTGCTCTTTCTATGACATCGTGTTTCCAGATGGGTTTGTTTGCTTATTTTAAATCATGTCTCCCAGCTTGAGCTCCCTAAATTTTAAATTTCTCTGAATTCCACCTCCCTCTTTGCTTCCTGTTAGGGTATTTGTGATTGTAAGTGATTTTTAAATAGCTTCAGGTCTAAAACTAGGTGATAAAAAGAAGTGTACTTCCAGATTGTGAGTTGTGAGCTATTGGGACAGGGTACCACTGAATTTAAAAAAAAAATGCTGTGTGCCTGTTGTTGTTACACTCCAGGAGCCCACAATTTTGGGTACAAAATGAGAAAATGATTGTTGTAAAACTCTCAGAGGGTGGTGAAAAAATTGTCTAACTTCTCGACCACATTCCCTTCTTGGTCCTGGAGATAGCATGCATCTAAAGCAGAGCTGATTTCCCTTCCTTAACACAGCATACTGGTTTATCTGGGGAACACAAATGCAGGAGGAGGTAGTCAACTGAAAGTACACTGTCTGCTTAATAAGAGCACGTCAATAAGATTTCACCTGAATGTGGAGTCAACCGTATTTATTTCTTTTGTCAGTTCAAAGAAATTTACATAATAATTTTATTGTATATTTAAATGGAATAGCAAGTTATACATAATGGATTTGCAGTCTTGCGTATAATCACATTTTTAAAATTTTGCTATGTAATGGAAATGTTTGTTTTATTTCAAAAATTATAAAGAAAATAAATAAAACTTAAAAGGTACTAAGAGTTCATGCTGAAAGTGAATAGAAGAAAAAAAAGTCTGGCAAATTATCTTATTATTATTATTTACATTTCAAGGTATAATCAATACGTGAAGATTAGCTCTACTGGGCTACCCACAGAAAACCCTGTACTTTGAGTTGTTTTTCCCATATTTTGGATGGATGAGCACAAATACTACATGAAATTCCCTTCGTGACCAATTATCTACTTTTGCAAGAAGACAAATGGGTTGTAGAGGGAACAATAAAGCATACCTGGACCTCTGTCAGCTTAGTGCACTGTCCCAGCAATGTCAATCTGTATCTTTCTTTTAAAAGTGTCCTTGAAGATTTGTCTGATAAAAAGGCTTCTGCTATCTTCCCAAACCCTTTCTAGTAAAAGTTTTCTCCTGTCCTTACCCTTTTTTCCCCTTTTAAACATTCGCAATTAATCCCTTTTTGAATGCAATAAGGCTTGTGAGAGAAAGGATATGGCACAATGAATAGGGAACAAGCCATGAAGTATGGAAAACCTGAGTTCAAGTTCTACTTTTGCCTCATGCTAACTGTGGGACCATGGGAAAGGCATGGAGCCATTCAGTGTCCTCAGGCAATTCCTTAAGACTATAAGCTATGGATGATTACAGGTGAGAAATCATTTAATCTAATAGATGAAGACACTGAGGCCCAGACTGATCAAATGCTTTTCCCCAGGTCACAGAGATAGTAAATCAGACTTGAGATTTAAACCAAAGTCTTTGAACTTCAAATCTCATGATCTTTCTATTGTTCATCTATGCATTAGTGGACGAAGATTTTACACACACACCAAGCGTTCCCTACGTGGATGAACTCATAGGTCCAGTACAAATCTAACAAAATAAATAAGCTTTACATAAGAGATGACTGTGGCATGAAGGACTTTTTGGGGAAAGGGGAGGTATCATAATTCCCTTGGCCTAAAAATAGAAGAGAATGTAAAAGATCTCATCAGAAAAACAGGTGATATGGAAAATAGATCAAGGAGAGACAATATAAGAATAGTTGAACTACCTGAAAGTTACAATGAAAAAAAGAATCTTGGTACAATATTACAAGAAATTATCAAGGAAACACAGCCTGAAGTTCTAGAACAAGAAGGCAAAGCAGAAATAGAAAAAATTCACTGATCACCTCCTGAAAGAGATCGCAGGAGGAAAACTTACAGGAATATCATAGTCAATTTTCAAAATTCCCAGGTTAATGAGAAAATATTGCAAGCAAAAAGAAAAAAAATAATTTAAATATCGTGGAGCTACAATAAGGATTACATAAGAACTAGAACTTTCAAGTTGAAGAATCATAGGTCTTGGAAAGCTATATTTCATAGAGCAAAAAAGCTGGGGTCCTAGATAATCTATTAGAAAGGATGTGATTATGTTGGAATACTGCTGTGCTGTAGGAAATAAGCTAGTTGATTTAGAAAAAGCATGGAAAGACTTGGACCTATGAAGGAAGATGCTACCAACTTCCAGAGAAAGAAATGACAAGTGGAAACATGCATAAGATGGTCTTACGTATATGTGTATGAGTGTATGTATGTGCGTGTGTGCATGTGTAGTCTCTCTGAAGAACTTTGGAATTGATTGTGTAGCATGGGACACACTGGCACAGGACCACCCAGCATCTAAACCTCTCATTAAAGAAGGTGCTGTGTTCTTTGAGCAAAGCAGAATTGCAGTAGTTCAAAATAAATGCAAGATACATGTATTTAGAGAATCCACACCAGATGTTCACATGGACTAGTTGTGTCTGACCTGTAGTAGATCTTTCTGGGGTCATATTGGTCTGATTAGCCACAATTGGGCACGTTGCAACTTGTCTCTAACATAGTGATGTCATTTTGGTCCTCTTTGAGAACAAATGACAACAACCAATGATTGTATATATGTATATATGTTTATGTTTATAGATATCTATGTGCATGTATATTTATGTGCATATATATGTTGTGTGTGTGTGTGTGTGTGTGTGTGTGTGTGTGTATCCATGCCTAATTGTAGCCTTATCTAGGGCAAGGTGAAGAGAGTGGGGAGGAAGAGGGGGAAAAAATAATGTAAAAAGTACACAGCTGAGAACCAAAGAAAACCTAGAAGGAAGCAAAGGAAAACTGGGTAGGTTTGAAAACAATGTGTAGTATTTATTACATAGGTTTTCTTGAACTGGAAATTTATTTTTTATATTGAATCCTCTTATGTTCTGCTGTGTATGTAGAAATGTTCTTTTTTTTCTTTTCTTGTTTTGTATTTAAGATTTAAATGAATAAAAAATTTACCAAAAATATTTTCATGGCCTGAGATCTCACCTAGAAATTTAGGAAAATCTTTACACCAGGGTGCCACCATCTATATCCTGTAAGTGCATTGTGCTGCCTACCATGAATCAGAAGGGAATTTTCTTAGAAAACAAAATCAATAGATATTAATCCTCAAAACAAACAGCAATCACCTAAAGTTCCATACCACCCCAAGGGCTCTCAGGGTCTAGTAACAACAATTGCTGAGGGAATAATATTCATGCCGGAGTCCTCAGTGAGGTACTTCCATGATACTTTCTGCATCCCTCTCCACTGGCAAGGTCTGCTAGTGACTCTACATGGAAGTGGAGTCAGTGTTCTCCCTTGGTTGGCTCCACTATTGTCTGTTTTTATTATGGGATGTGCAGCTAGAAGAAACTGTAGAAATCATTTATTATAATTCTCTTACTTTACAGATAAGGAAATAGATGTAGAGAACTCACATGACTCGTCTAAAGTCACATAACTAGCAACTAGTTAGTCACATAATATTTGAACCCAGGTCTCCTGTTCCAAATCCAATGTCTTCCCACTAGACCATGCAGGTTCTCCTGGATAGTTTTTCTCCTTGGACATTAGCTGTAAAAGCCTGAGAGTTCCCTTTCTCATCGGGGCAAGCATTCTAGTTTTTTCCAGCAGATTAGACAAATAGGGATGCAGATGAGATACTTCCTCCTCTTGAGGTTCATCCTGGGATATTTATATTTTACCAAGACACACGTGGGGGAGGGGATTTGCATCCACAACACCTCTCTTTTCTTTAGACCCCAGCTTCTGCACTGAAATACAGGAGAGCAAGTAGTAATGACATCAATTACAGATAAGGTGAAAAACTCATTGTGAGATCATTGTCCTTCCCACTTCTCAGTGTTTTTCCCCCAGTCAGCACAGAGGAAAGACATTGGACTTGAATGACCTGGGTTCAAATCCTGACTGCAACTTACTACCTTTTTTTAACTTGACCAAGTCTCTTTATCTCTCTGTGCCTCAGTTCCTCATTTGTATGAAGTTGTGCTAGGTGACTTCCAAGATTCCTTTCAGCTCTAACTCCATGATTTTATGACTATTCCTTACATTTCTAGGTCTAGCAGTTACACCAAATATATGTATCTTTCCTTCCTCCCCTTCTCTACTATTGCCCAACTAACTCATCCACTGGATAGCAATTCAATTCTACAACTTTCTCTGACAATTAGTGGCCACCTACCCATTCCTTCTCTGCATAGATGCTGATAAGATCCTTGTAATCTATTGGTCTACATTCAATTTCCCTCTTTAGGGTGGAGAGGGACTAGGTCAGTACACAGAATCTGTGGTTTTGCTAAATAGGGCTACATGAATAAACACTTGTAATGAGATACCTTCACTAGTTTAAAGCAATTTTTAAAATGTACAGAAGGCCATTTTTTTGGAGGATGTGAAGCATTATGACTATTTATTGTTCTCCTTTCCAGTTCATAAAATAAAGAGATTTATTTTATGGTATAGGTGTCAAACAGCCTCCTGTGACCCACAACTTACCCTTGTGCAGCTGAACTAGATTAAAATGTAATTGGGAAATACTTTTGAAAAATCAAAATACAATAAAACATAGACAATGTTAATATGTGAATTATCTAAGTCAATATATGCTTGCAGAGATCCTTGTGTGTGGTTGAATGGTTCCCTTTTCAATTTATATTGGATATCACCGGTCTATACTATGCAAGTAAACTGCAAAGGGTTTGAAACCTTTTGAGTGGTGAGGGATCTATTGTTTATCACTTTGTTCATTTTCCTCCCTCTTGATCCGTTTAAATGTATCACATAAGTTTATCTTGCAGTTAAACTGGATTAATTTTGTATCGAGAAATGTCTAGTATAGCTTGAGATAATTGAAACCACCAACAGAATGTTGAATTTTTTTTGAGAATTATTGATTTAATTATAATTGAAGTGACTATATAATACTGAACTGGAAAAAAAACTTCTCCACACACTCATTTTCTCTTTCTACTAAAAAAAATTATATATATTCTCAAAAAAATAGTATGCAATATATAATGATTATAACCCAGAGAAAATAGGTATTTCTAAACATGGCATCATGGTTAAGCATTTTTTAAAAATAAAAACATAGTCCTTTTAATATATGATTTCTTCCCAAACCAGTTGTTGTGAAATCTCATATTCAAGTCTTAATATGCAACTTTGGGGATTAAAAAAAAATTAGTACTAGCAACAAAAATAGTGACAATTCCCAAGTGTATGTATAGCACTTTTAAAGTTGTAAAGTATTTTATTCTCAACAACCCTGTAGTTGTACCAATCCCAGTTTCATAGACAAGAGAATTGAGCTTGAGAGAAGTCAAATAATTTGTTCATAGACCTCAAACTTATCTGAAACTAGAGTTTTTCAGAGTCTTACATGTGAATTTTTCAGGAGGAATTTTTTTTTGCATATGTTTTGGGATATTATATACCAGGTGTCTCTGAGGGAAAAGAATAAAGTTTCAAATTACTTGAAGTAGTGGAGGTAAAATTCAGCCAATTGAAATAATTAGTAATTGATGAGAAAGAGGCCAGAGATATAAACAAGCAAGAATAGTATACAGAAATATCATACTTAACACATGAGCCAATTTTGTAACTCTCAGTACATATGCAGATATTTGTTCCAAAACCATTAATAGTTGAATATAATTTCCATCTAATTGGACAGATATTACGTTTCTAGACTTCAAGGTTTTGCTCTTGATCCATATAATTTGGATTTATTGCAATTTTTTTCAATCTATTTCTGCTTCCTCAGAAAATAAATTCATCATCGAAGAATCATTCCTTAAGACTCTGCCACTCACAATGAGCTTTATTGCTTTCTGAAACCAAGGGAAAAAGAAGGCATAGATCAAGGGATTCATACCTGAGTTATAATAAACACACCAAACTAGGATCCCATAGACATAAGGGGCAGTAATGAAATTCATATAGGCATCAATTACTGCATCGATAATGTATGGCAACAGGAAACAAGAAAGGCAGCCATGGCAATCCCAAGTGTTTTAGCAGCCTTTCTCTCTCGTTTGGCCACTCTGTCCTTGTAGTTCTCTGCGGAGTTCTGGGTTTGGCTGCTGGTGCTTTCTATTTTTCTAGCCTAGTGTTTAGCCACCAGAAAAATCTTGCCATATATAGTGACCATGGCAACTGTGGGTACAAAGAATAAAAGAAAACAAAGTAAAACCCAATTCTGATTCAGTGGAGCCTGACAACCTCCTACACAAGTAAGTAAAATTACCAAGTCCTCTACGCCATCATCATTGGCGCCCGTGTGAAAAATAGAAAAGCCATAAGTCACTAAAAAGAACCAGGAGAGGGCAATGCATATCCCTGAAATGGAAACTGTGAACTTATTTGGATAGACCAGAGGGTTAGTGACAGCAATGTATCTATCAATGGAGATGAAGCACAAGCGAAAGAGGGATGCAAAACAAAAGGATGTATCAAAACATGTGTGAAATTTACAGTAACTCTCCCCAAAGTACCAGCAGCTTTCCACAGACCTCACCGTACTGAAGGGCATCACAGTCACCCCGACTGAAAAATCAGCACAGGCCAAGGAGGCGATGAGGAAGTTTATAGGCATGTGCAGCTGCTTGAAGTGAAGGATGGCGATGATGACCAGCAAATTGCCAAATACTGCCAGCATGGCCCCAAAGCCAAGCACCACATACGGGATGGCTCGAGGTCCTGGGGAGTAAGGAGTTTTGACACAAGACCCATTCACATTCTCATAGCAGAGCTGCACAACTGTTGCTTGAGACAAATTGGAGGTCATTACTTTCCCGTAAGAATCCTTCTTGATTCTGGCAATTCTGGAAAGGGAAGAAAAAAGTCTCTTAAGTGTGGAAGTTAACATGATTTTGTTTTGTCAATTATTACATTTTCGCATCAATTATTTGACACTTGAAAATTATTCCCAAGTCCTTTCATATATTTAGAAGTTAAAATTGCACTAGCAATCTATCATGAGATAAGTAAACTAATTAAATGACTATACATTTACAAGTACTAGAAAATGTCATCTACTATCCATGGGAAATAGTCCTTTTTTATTATTTACCTTATGAATACTTCCTCGTTCAGAACAGCTATGACGAGATACATATAAGTAGGCAGCCCAATAGCAGAGTTTTATTTAAAAGGTGATTTCCCCTGAGTTGCCCCACCAGATCAATGATCCCATGCTCTAAAGAAAAAAGAAAACTTCCCCTAACCACTACTGTGAAATCCCTATAGTATAAAGTGTGAAGACTAACTTTATTCTTAATAGTCATTTTTAATAGGTTTTATTTTTTCTTGGAAGTAAAAGCTAGTTGTTATTTTTCTGTCATTGCTTGGTCAGCCCCATTCGGTGACATGATTTACAGGAAGGTATGTCAAACAACAAAATTAAAATGAGCACAGAATAATAGAATTATTTCAAAGGACCTCAGTGGCCATCCTGAAAAAGAAATCTAACTACAATATATCTACCAAGTAGCCTTTCCTGAAAGACCTACTTTTGGGGAAAACTACTGTCTCCCAAAGCAACCCATTCTACTTTGGCATAGTTCTAATCAGAATGACATTTTTCCTTACATGAACCCCACGTTTGCTTCTATGTGACATCGACTCATTGCTCCCAACCCAGTCTGGAGCCAGCCAGAACAAAACTGACTCATTTTTTGAATGATAGCCTTTCAAATCCTGTAAGACAGCTATCGTGTCTCTCTCTGAGCCTTCTTTTCTCTAAGCTAAATATCAGCTCCTTTAATAGGTCCTTCTTTAACCAATATATACCATAAATATGGGACTCTTTACTATCCTGTCTTCCACTGGATGCCCATCTTTTGTCTCAATTCTTACCTAACTCTTAGATGTTGAATGCGTGTGACCTCAGATATGGGGAAAGACCTTAATTTAGAAAGACCAAGGTCACCCACTGCATCCTGAGTCATCAATGGTTTTCTTGATCTTTGTCTTGCCACTGGACTCCAATGACTTTGGAAAAGGGTAAAACTGTCAACTTTGTCCAGCCCTGCCTCATTCAAATCCAATTCACTTGCAAATCAATATATCACACTTGTGATGTCATTGGTCCTCTTCAAAAGCAGCAGCAACAGGGGTTGCTAGGTGGCGCAGTGGATAGAGCACCAGCCTTGGAGTCAGGAAGACCTGAGTTCAAATTCGGCCTCGGAAACACTAGCTATGTGACTCTGGGCAAGTCACCTAACCCCAATTGCCTCATGTTAAAAAAAACAACAACAGCAACAACAAAAAGAACAGCAACAACAATAATCAGTTTATCATTCTAATATCACAATAAACCACAGAATTTTGTGTTTACCTTCTACTCCTTCAATGTATTACTTTCGCTTGAGAAGACTAACACAATAAGGAAAAGCCTTGAACTTAACCACTGAAAATGAGTCTCAACTGGGATAAACTGGAGCAATATTCTTATTTCAGCACTACTTCTGATGATCCTAGAATGAACCTAATTCAGTACCTTTTCTCTTCTTACTTATACCATGAAAAGGTTCCTAACTGGTGTTCCTACCTCCAATATCTGTTTTCTGTGATTCATCCTTTACACTCCTGTCCAAGTAGGTGCATTGCTGGGCTTATGTTATGGCCAAGCACATATTGCATAAGTGTCCAAGAAATAAATGTTACTCAGTCGCTATATAAAAATAGTTACTTGGGGAAGAATACTTTTACTATTAAGGCCTGGTCACTACCCCACATCCCATTTAAAGTGAAGCTATATCCTTAGCATCCTAAAAGCTAACATGCCTTGTTAATATACCTTAGATTCTTATACTTGTAAAGGGCTTTGTATTCCTGCTTTTGCTAAGCAGATAGGAGATATGACTTTCCAAAGACTACAGAGTACAGAGGTCCAACTTCATTTTATAGATAAGATCCAGAAGTGAAGTAACTTGACAAAGGTTACACTACTGGTTAATGTGAAATCATAACATTGCCTCACCCCAAGTTCATTGACTTTTATACTATGTTACACTGCCTTCTATGCGTGCATTCTAGTACTACTGGATGACTTTGGATTGGGTCTTGATCAGTTTAGTATGAGCCTTAATCATAATGCTACATTTCTTCTTTCTCCACTTAGCCATGGCTTTGTATGGCTTTATAGATTACTAGTGGGGTCTGGAAAGTTCTATTGGGAACTTGGGTTCCTATTTTCTTTAAGCTAATCCTTTCATTTTTCCTGTATAACATATCCAACTTTTAATGCATATGACTATTTTAATTGTTTTTTTCTGAACTTAATACACACAAACACACATAAACATTTCTGTATTCAAAAGAAAACATAAATGAGCATTGCATATGAAACTGTGAATCTCTATTCTATACACGTTGGTTTGTAAAAAAATATATGACAAGTGCAGGACATTCTAAAAATTGTTCTGCTTGTTAGTATCTTCTTCTGACCTATTTGCTTTTACATATATTTCAATGATCCTTTTTTCTTTCCTTCATATTAGAGTCAAATTCATTTTCTTATGCATAAATCTGGTCATGCATAAATAAACAAAACATTAATTTTTATCTGGCCAGTAAATAAAAGGTACATAGATTAGGTGTTAATATTTTTGGATAAAACTTACTTGAATTTAAGTTCCCACACAGTTTAGCACTCCGTTATCTTTTATGATAGGACCACTATTTTTGACCTGGAAACTCTGAATTTTGGCTATAATTTTCCTTGTAGTTTTCATTATATGGTTTCTTTTAGAAGATGGTCAGTGGATTCTTTCTATTTCTACCTTTCCTTGTGGTTCTAAGAGATCCAGGGTACTTTTCATTTATGACCTTGAAATATGATATCTAAGCTCTTATTTTTGGTCGTGGCTTTCAGGTAATGAAATGATTCTTAAATTATATCTTTTTATCTGTTTTCCTGACTAGTTGTTTTTGCTATGTTTTCTCACATTTTTTTCAGTCTTTTGATTTTATTTTAGCATTTCTTGTGTCATAGAGTATTATTAGAAATACTATTATTTAGTTTTTCAGTGTCATAGCTTTTATTTGGTCTTCTATAATTTTCAGGGAGTTTTTTTCCCCCCTTGGGTAAGGTATTATACCTCTTATTCTGAATTGTAAATTCTCTTTCCAAATCTTTTTCTGTAGCTCTTATTTCTTTTTTTTCCACGTTTTCTCCTACCATCTCATTTGGTTTTAAAAATATTTTTTGATCCTTAAAACACAACTTGCATCATCACTTCCATGAATTCTAGTTGGACTTGTGTCCAGGCTGTGTTTTAATTCGGAGTTTTGCTTGTCAGTGTTTTGGAGTCATTTTCTACTGGGTTTGAGTCTTGATTTTGCCTGTCACCTAAGCTCTTTAAGCAGGAAATCTATGTTGTTTGTTTGCTTGCTTGATTACTTTTCTTACTTTCTGAGTTTATACTTTTTTGTTAATCTTTTTACATGTCTGAGGAGAAATATGGGCTCAGCTTCTGTCCTCTTGAGACCTTTGTCTCCTTTCTTGGAGATATTGAGTATTGTGGATTCTTTAATAATTAGAGCTCTCCAGAAATGGAGTTGCCTTAGGATCTAAGTGACTGCACAGTAGAACTGGAAGCTTTCAGTGCTCCCTAAGTGATATGATTCAGGACAAAGTCTGATCACTGCCCTCCTTGACTGAGCTCTTCAAGTTTGTGACCTGGCTCTAGGTCTGAGTAACTCTCCTATTGGTGCCCCTATGGTTAGAAGTTCAAGGATACTGCTTCTAAACTCAAACAGCTAGAAAGATCTCTCAGCTAGCTAGACCTGCAGATTTAGAGTTACAGAATTACAGACACCTCTGCTCAAGGGTTCTTGTCTTTTCTATTCTACTGCTGCCTTCAGTCTGGAACTAGAAGCAGGAACCAAGATTTTGCTCCACTCTTGAGGTCAGAACCACACAGTTACTGTTTGTTTCTGAATTCCACCCCCCCCCATTCTCCTCACCACTCATACCTCAGTACATACCCTGAGGCTTGTGACTATTCCTCACCTTGGCCTACCATCCCTCTCCCTTCCCCTCAGAATGTTACCCCTAGGCATAGGTTCCTTCATCAGTCTGCTCTGCATCTGTGACCAGGACTGGGCAGTGAATGACAGAACTCCAAGATAAAACCTGTTTCTGCCTCCTGTTTGAAGTTGGTTGAAGTTCTCCTGTTTGAATCTGGGTACTCTTATTGCTCTGTTGTATAACCTCAGTTTTCTTTTGCTCTAGTACGCTGGAATGCTAGCAACAGTAAGGCCTTGTCCCTCTGTCTGTCTCTCTGTGCTGACCTGAGCTGGAAATGTGATGCACTGTGATATTTTTCTTTGATTTCCTGATCAGAATTCATTCTGGTGTGTTTTCTGGGTCTTTGTAGAGGAATTGTGGAAGAATTCCTGCTACTCTACCATCTTGGTTCCTAGCTGATAGGACCACTGTCAGCAGGAATGGTCTGGTTTTCCCCTGAAAGGTGACATTGCTATCTCCAGGATTTATTGGCCCAGAATCCTAAGGCTCAAGTCATTCTTCCCTCAGTGAAGTTTCCTAGTAGCTTTGGCCATATTGATGACTACATGGTCACCTAAGAGTCAAGGCCCTTCAGACACAGCCAAAGTCCTAAGGCCTCCTGAGTCACCAGACCCTAACTTGCTGACCAGACTCATTTCTATATAAAGGCAAAGGGGGTGGTGATGAAGGATCTGTTGACTCTAAGAGCTGTAATATCTTTGTTGATTATCCTTTTTATCTTATGAATAAATAAACCTCTTTTCCTTAACTGGTAAATGACCTGTAACTTGTGTAATATCTTATTTCATTCTAATACAAAACCTATATGGACCAGGTGCAAGCCTAAGCCAGTTCCCTTTCTCCCATTAAAGCTTCCCAGACTTACCTCCTACAGTATAGTTTCTTGCAATACTCTATGCTTCAGCCAAACATGATTTTTTACCTCTACCCTTCCTCTCCCCCTCAAAAACAGTAATCCTTGAACTTTCTCATGCCATACCCTCCCTCATTCTATTCTCTCTGCCTAGAAATGACTCTTATATATCTCCACTCTTGTTTTTTGAAATCATACCCATCTTTTAGAGCCAAATGTAAATATAGTATCCTTTGTGAAGCCTTTTTTGATTCCCTGCTATCCACTAACCCTTGAATCTTACAAAGTAATTTGTTGGCATCTCTCTTTTGCCCTTATGATATATTGCATTATATTAGTGTTTGTATTGTAGTTATTTATTTTGAAGTTTTGTACTGTAGTTATTATGTCCCCCTTCTCCTTTGTTAATGAACTATATGAAGGCAGAGATTAGTCCTTACCTAGACTTTTTAATCTCCTCAGTGCTCTGTCTCATAAATACTTGCCTCATAAATACTTGTCAAGTTATTGTTTCTCCAATGAATTATAGAAAGAAGTTGCTTTTGAATAAGTTTCTGGTGTAGATTACATGGCCAAAGAAGTTTAATCAGGATCTACCTCTTAATTTTACTTAGAAAAATATCTAGTGGAAGCAGGTGCTTTCAAACAATGAGTTGCTCACTGAAATAAGGTTTCAGACACCTAAGTTCTTTGTTTTTGACCCTTTTCTGAAAAGCAAGAGGGAAAAAAAATGTAACCTACTAACAATTTCTTACCTCTTATGTTATTTAAAAATCTCAATGTGAGACAGTATCTCACACTTTAAAAGAAACTATTTTCCATAACATTTTGAAGTATGCTGTGTCTATAACATGTACTCCACAAATACTTCTAGAGTAGATGAGCCTTTCTGGTTTTTAACCACCATTTCAAGGTCATTGGTGGAGAGCAGAATAACAAGCAGGTAGATGCCTATGTAAAAGATATTCTACAAATATAGTGTAATTGTCATGCTTTTGCTAAGCACATCATAAATGAGTAATCTTAAGTGTTTTTAAGAGGTATGAAGCTTCTATTAAACTAAAAGGCACAAGGCCACCACAGACTACTCACAAAAGGTGACGACTTTCTCTGAACCCTAGAATGGTTGCCTCACTGCAAACATAGTCTGTGCTAACACCTTCTTCCTTTTCCCTTGGACCATAGCCTTCTGTAGATGTATCAGTGGGGGGCTAGTCTCATAAATAGCAACATTATAGATTAGCTACATATTGCCTTTGTGTGAATAGAAATAACATTTTAGTCTCCCAAGGCAACCAACACACCTGCTTTATTCCCATCTCAGCTCAGTTGTGTTATCTCCCTCAGGATAGAAACTCTGATTATAGTCAAGAATAGAAAATGGCTGAGATTCTCTTTTCCTGCCATGAACCAGGACGCTCATCCATTTTTACTCTTATTCTCAATAGCTAAGTGACACACCAGACCTGGAATCATGAAGAACTGAGTCTAAACCTGGCCTCAGATACTCACTAGTTGCCTCAGATTTCTCATCTGTAAAATGAGGATAATAATAATAACACTTATCTTGCAGGGATTGTTGGGAGGATCAAATGAGATCATAATTGGAAAGTTCTTAGCATAGTGCCTGATACATATTAAGCACTACATAAATGGTAGGTATCATTATTAATCCTCCCAAGTTATAAGACCGATAATCCTCTGCAGCAATATGCTACTTACTCTGAACTCTGAATTAGAACCAATTAATTTATTAAATATGAACTATGTGTGCAGTGCTGTGCTAGACACTAAGGAAAATACAAAATTTAGGTAAGATACAATCCCTGCCCCAGTGGGCTTATAGTCTAGGAGGAGAGTAACAAATTATGTTAAATTTAAAAAATGTATTAGCAGGGTACAAAAGAAGGTTTTATATGAACTCCAGTAAAGAAATGTGACAGTCAACAGGTGAGATCCAAGAATACTTCATGGAGTAGGTAGTATCCAAGTTGGCTTTTAAAAATGGGGAGAAAATAAAGAAGTTAAGAGGACAATAAAGGCCATTGTAGATATAGAGAATATAAGAGAATGAACAAGGGCCCAGAACTGTGAAAGTGCAGTAAATTTTCAAAGAAGGGAGTTCTGAGAGTAGTAGGAATATTTGAGTAATGTTATGAGATAATAGTGGTAAGGTAAGTATTACCAGTTTATAGATGGATTTGAATGGCAGCTAAAGGAGTTCAAACTTTACTTAGCACACAGTAAGAAATTACAGAATATTTTTGAATAGAAGAATTAACATGACCAGATATACGCTTAAGGAAGATTAATCTGCTAACAATATGAAGGATGGATTGTAAGGGAAAGATAGAGGAGGAATCAAGATCTATCAAGAGGCTAATCATTAAAAGGTAATAGTCCAATGAGGTAATAATAAGTTCAATTGCTAAGGTGATGACAATGGAAATAAAAAGGAAGGTATGAATGATTGAGATTGTGTTGAGGTAGAATTTATAGGACTTATTCGTTGATTGGCTATAAGAAGCAAGAAAGAGAAAACATTCAAAGATCACTCTAAGGCTTCAAACTAGGGAGAATGGAATGAAATCTATTTGTTGATATCTCTTCCAGGCGACAATCATAGAACACATTAGTAAAGAGATGTGTATTAAACATCTAAAAAAAGAAGGAACAAATATTCAGAATTGCTTATAAAGAACAAGTCACTTATGCCAGCCTAAATTTATTTCTTTTCTTTGACAGGGAACTGACAGATCAGGGAGATATTGCTTGTCTAGATTTTAACAAAGCACTTGTTAAAATCTCTCATTTTTGTGTATGTGTGTGTGAGAGAATCAGATCATAAGATTGTAGACTTAGAGCTAAAAGGAACTTTAGTGATCAGCTAACCTCCTCATTTTACTGATAAGGAAACTGATGCCCCAGGAAGTGAATGATGGTGAAATCACTTGTCTGTGGTCACATAAATTACAAGTAACAGGGCTGGGATTTGAACGAATGTACTCTCGCTCCAAATCCAGTGCTCTTTCCATTGTACCTACCTCAGTGAAGTGATATGGGATATGCGATAGTACAGTGAGATAGACTGAGAACTGGTTGAATGGTTAAACTCAGATAGTGCTCATTAACCATAAAATATCTAGGAAGAAGGTCTACAGTACCCCAGGAATCTGTGCTTGGCACAGAGCTCTTTCACATTTTTTTTTATTAATGAGTTACATAGGAACATAGATGGTATCTTTATCAAGTTTATAGAGAATACAAAGCTGGGAGGGTTAGCTAACATACTAAATACAGTCAGACTCCATTAGGATCTTAGAACCCCTAGGACACTGGCCTGAATCTAACATGATAAAATTTAATAAGGGGACAGCTAGGTGGCAGTGGATAGAGCACCGGCCCTGAAGTCAGGAGGACCTGAGTTCAAATGCAGCCTCAGACCAAACACTTGATACTTGCTAGCTGTGTGACCCTGGGCAAGTCACTTAACCCCAATTGCCTTAAGAAAAAAAAAGATTTAATAGGGAAAAATATAAAGTATAACATTTGGGTTCAATAAATTTGTCTTCCCACTCACAAAATTAGGGAGGAATGGTTAGATGGCAATTTGTATGGAAATGGTCTTGAAGAGTTAGTGAACTGTAACTTAAATATTAGTCAACAGTGTGACCCATATGCAGCCAAAAAGAGCTAATATAATCTTGGCCTCTTTAAGAAAGATATGACTTCCAGCATTAGGAAAGCATGGCCCTAATGAACTCTGCCTTGATCAAACTACATCTGGGGTACTTTGTTCAGTTCTGGATGCCACATTTTAGGAAGGATGTTGGTGAGGTAGAGAGTGTCCAGAAGAGGGACAACAAGGAGAACGGAGGCCCTCAAGATCATGCCATATACAGATCAGTTATGTGAGCTTAGCACATTCAGCCTGAGGAAAAGAAAACTCAGGGGGGACATGAAGCTTTCTTCAAATTTTTGATGACCCATTCTGTGGAAAAAAAAAATAAACAGGTCATACTGATTCTATCTGATACCAGAAGGCAGAGCAATAGACAGCAATAGAATATATGAAGACACAAACCTAAGTTTGATGGGAGGAAAAATGTCCCAACAATTAGAGTTATCCAGAAATGAAGTTGCCCCAGGAGATAATTTGTTTCCCCTTACTGAAAGTCTTCAAAAAAAAAGCAGAATGACCTTTTGTCAGGTATGTTTTAGAAATCATTTTGGGAAGCGGGGAATAGGAGCAGTGACTATGAAGTTCCCCTAGCTCTGATATTCTAAGAAATAGTGACTATACGTGGAAATACAATTTTTGTGGCAAAAAAACTATCTGATTTTTGATGTGTGGAATGTGAGGTTATAGTGAGATATCCTCGCTCTAACAGAATATTGGAAGAAGTCTTACAACTATCCAGGATGTTAGGGCCACTCACTATCTTTATTTCAGGGACTACTGAATCACTTATGTGTAATAGCTAATCTTATCTATCTTGCTGTCTCTTTAACTCTTTAGTGAAATGAGGACTATGTAAGGATGGATGAGAGGAAATAGAGAAGGGTCCCTACCCACCACGCAGTGCACATGGGCTAGGGGGAAAACATCCTACAGAATTTCTTACCCACATAGGAAAGAAAAAGTTTTCTATGTGTGACAAAAGCAGCAGGACTGGAGCATCACTACATTTCAGTACATGGAACAAATATATTACTGGAAATTTGACAAATTTTTTTCTATTGACTCCTATTATGTTATTTAAAATGTGTTGGTATTATTAGACAGCTATTGGCAGTATATATTAAACAGAGCACTGGGTTTGGAGTCAGGAAAATTTGGGTTCAAATTCTACCTCAGACACAGCTTTGTGACTCTGAGCCAAGTCACTTAACCTCTCTTGGCCTCAGTTTTTTCATTTGTAAAATAATGGATTTAGCTGTAATGACCTCTGAACTCTCTTCCAGCTGTAAATCTATTATCTTATTATCCTAAATTGGGAAAAATACAAGCACTTTCTTCTGAAGTTGATTTCCTTCCTCCTTTCCTTTCCTTTCCTTTATTTCTCACTCTTTTGCTCTGCTTTTGCTAAAGGCATGAATGCATATTCCTGAATCCCCCCATATTCCTTTGCTATCTACTGCTTCTCTGCCTGAATCCAAAAGATAAACATTTTCAAAGGCAATGATATTCAGCTGCTGACAGAACTTTAACTCTAGAAATTATTCCAGAGAATATGGAAGGGACTTCAGAGTGATCTACACAGGTAATAAGTGGCATAGACAGGATTCTAAATGAAGAATTTCATTTCTGACTTTGCCCCTGATATACTAGAATGCATATAAGTCCTTAACTGATTTTCTGGCACTGAACTTAAGACTCTTTTCCAATATGTCATTTGCCCTTTTTGTGCAGAAAGGTCAGGCAACTTGGCTCAGAAAAACAAACAACAAAAAAAAATTGAAAATCTTTGCCAGATTAATGCATGGTTTGGCTTCATTGCTATCAAATTCTGTGTGCAGGAATCCGAAGTAATATGAGTTGGTGAAATTACTGAAGATGGGAATGCAATGCAGCAGGATAGTCCTTTCATGCATTATAAAGCAGTCCATCCTTTTATGTGGAAAAATAGATGAACTGAGTTATTTAACAGTAACCATTAATAATCAGTGACATGTTATATTACATATATGTATATATATGTGTGTGTATATATATGTGTATGGCATGTATATATATATATACAGTGTATATATATAAATATATACACTGTACATATATATGCTGTATAAATATACACTGTGTGTGTGTGTGTATATATATAGATTTCTGTATGTATGAAGAGAGAGGAGTACAGCAAGATAGGGACAGGAAGATTTCATTTTGTACAGTGGGAAATAAAGGGCAAAACTGAAAAAATGCTTATCAATTTGATGACAATGATAATACTTTATGTTTGTATAGTCATACTTTTCAAAACATGTTTACGTCTATGACCTTACTTGATCCTTTTTTACGACTGTGTTACTGTTTGCTCTGAAAAGTGAACTAAAGTTGAAGCACTCATTTTGTAACTAGAAATGTCAAATGAATTTTATTAGCACTAACCTTACTACAATAAAGTACCTGAAGAGAAATTTCACTTCTTTCTTGACTTTATTCACTGACAATCTACAGAACATATTAAAAATCTTAATTAATGTTTTAAGAATGACATCCAGTAACAATGAATAAACAGGATTGAGACAATAAATGATACATAAACATTTCAACATTGTACATGCAAAAGAAACTTGGTAATTGATGCCAAAGTTATTGGAAATATCTGTAATAATAATAATAGGACAAAATCATAATATTTATAGTGATTCAAAATTTACAAAGTGTATTCATATGGGTTACCTCACAACAACCCTGTGAGATGGGTAGGGCAGATATTACTACAAGATTTATAGGGCAGTGAATAGAGCGCTGGCCTTGGAGTCAGGAGGACCTGAGTTCAAATATGGCCTCAGACACTAGCTCTGTGACCCTGGCAAGTCACTTAAGTCACTTTGCTTCAAAAAGAAAAATATATATATACCAGGAAAATTAGGTATTCTGTGGTAAATAATGAACTGACCTCGAGCAAATCACTTACCCTCTCAGTACTACAAGACTGTAAACTTTAGAAGAGCTACTGATTTACAATCTCAGTAGAAGTTGTTGACACTATTAAAGTCTCAGGTTTGGGAAAACAAAACAAAATAAAAAATTGTATATGAGATATGCATTAAATCACAGAATGTTTAAAGAAGTAAAGAACCTTGGAGATCATATGATCCAACTTGCTCACATTACATATGAAGAAACCAAGACAGAGAGTTTAAATGACTTATCTGTGCTCACTCAGCTAGTAAGAGGCATAGCAAGGAAGTGAACTCAGCTTTCCTGACTCCAAACCCAGGGCTCTTTCAACTGAAGTCGATTTTTCATTCTGAAAATAAGTTCATGGAGGAGCAATTTATCCAGAGAATTTTGCCACTTAAGACCACTTTGATGGCTTTCCGAAACCAAGGGTAAAAGAAAGCATATATCAAAGGGTTGATGGCAGAGTTTGAGTATGCAAACCAAATCATAATGTCAAAAGCAAGAGGTGGGGTTATGTAACCAAAAAAAGCATCAATTGTTCCAGTGATAAAATAAGGGGACCAGAATACCAAGAAAGCCATTACTGCTATTCCCAGAGTCACAGCTGCTTTTCTCTCCCTTTTTGATACTTTGTCACCCTCTGAAGACATTTGGTTACCCACTTGTTCAATCTTTCTGGCTTGTAGTTTAGCTACAGCAAAAATCTTGCTATTCAAACATATCATGATAAGGAAAGGTATAAAATAAAGGACAGAAGATATAATTACCCAAGTTTTGTTAAACATTATTTGACAATTTCCTTCACAATGGAGAGCATGCACTACTTGCTCCAGTCCTTCTTCATTTGCACCAGTGTACAGTAATGAGAAACTGTACAAGAAGGCAGACGTCCAGCTAAGAGCTATGAATGACCTTGACAGAGATACCGTGAATCTGATTGGGTAAAGCAAAGGGTCAGTAATGGCCACATATCGATCAACAGAGATAAAGCACAAGTTAAACATAGATGCTAAACAAAAACAGATATCTAAACTGGAGTGAAACTTGCAGAATCTGTCCCCAAAGTACCAACATGTTTCAACAGACCGTACCATGCTGAAGGGAAGAACAGTCAATCCCAAAGAACAATCAGCACAGGCCAAGGATACAACCAAGAAATTGGAAGGAGAATGAAGTTGTTTGAAATAGATAATTGAAAAAATTACCAGAAGGTTTCCACCTACTGTAAGGATTGTGATAAAGCCCAAGATGCCATAGAGGCTGGTCCGAATGCCAAGAGACCATGGAGTCTTCATACAGGAACCACTGATGTTGTGAAAGCAGAACTGAACATCTCCACTTTGTTGGTTGGTAGAAGCCATATTTTTTTCTTTCGCAATTCTCTTGATTTCAGATTTTCTAGTTTCTAGAATGATACAAATAAACCAGTTTCAATTTAAGGCTTAGAAGTTAAGATAAGATTATGGGATCTTTTCAACACAAGAAAAATCTTCATTTTCTCCTGATGTGTAATTCTTGGGGTTTGGGTATGCTGCATTTGGAAGGCCAAACTTACACAGAATGTCTAATCTGTATATATACTTCCTTTCAAAATTATCAGAAAGAAATAACTTGTGGAAGTAGAAAGAAACAAAATAAAATAAAATCCTGGTTTTATATACTAATTAGAAGTCAATTATTTTGAATCACCTTATCTTTTGTCTTATGAAACCCTATTTCCCCCAATAAACCAGTGTTTGAAGTAATCACTAAAAGTACCTTACGTGTATTTATATTTTTCCCCTTGACTTATTTTTCCACAACCTCTCATGTCTCCAAAGGACTTCCTGTCTCTCAAAAGTATACCAGAAAGTTTAGAGCAGCCAGCAATCATCCCATGTGATACATTCCCTTAAGGAAGAGGTGTGAGTGTTAAGAAGCAAACACCTAATAAGAATTATTGAGTACTATGTATTTCAATTTGCTGATTTTAAAAATTGATATAATTTGTTTATTATTTAGAAAATAGTTAAGTTGAAGCAAAAGGTTTATTTTATTGTAATTCTATTTTAATTATCAAAATTATAAGTATGAATACTCCCCAAGAGGGAGTAAATTACCAAATAAATTTTTAAAAATTAAAATATTTACATTTTAATTAATGAAGAAAACAATAAAAATTAAAATTTCAACAAAATAGGAATAATAACAATACATTTGCTTTGTCTCCTTTGGAATCAAAGTGCTTATAAAAATCTTACCTGCATTGATGATTTTATTGCTAATGTGTATGATATTGTTCAAATAAAGGAATAATTAGCTTCTTGCTATGGATGGGATTTATCCAAGTAGGACTGGAATGAATTTATTTGTCTGGTGTCTCACAAACATGGGGATGGGAACTGGACCTGTGATTTTATTGGTATAGAGAATTCTCAGATGAGAGAAGTCCCTACCAATACAGGTCAGCTCGTTCTCTGCAACTTGCCATTTAGGAAGATGCCTAAAGCACTGAGGGGTTAAATGACCTTGCCAATATACTATGCTGCCTCTATAATCTAATAATCTAGCAAAAAGACTTTAAAAAAGAAAAAGGACAGAAGAAAACAGGCTATTGTATCCACAAAGCTAGAAACCATGGAGGATAACTACAATGTAGAAAGAATAGTAGATGAGATTGTCAGAAATCTGCAGGAGAGACAAAGGACTCAACAATAAGACCCATGGTATCACATGTCTCAATAAACCATGAAGGATCATGGAATAAGGGACAGAGCACTGAACCTAGAGCCAGGAACACTTGGGCTTAAATCCCATCTTAGGCCTTCCTGCTATTTGAACCTGAGTGACTAAAACTCCCAATCTCAGTTTCCCCGTCTGTAACATGAAGTTAATAATAGTACTTCCCTTAGAAGGTTGCTATGAGGATTAAATGAGGTAATAAAAAGTAAGTAAAAAGCACTTTGCAAACCTTAAAGCACTATATCAACGTTAGCATTTAATACACAAATACATGGAGCAAGGTGAACTAAAGATTTCAACAAAAGGAAACAAATTTGATGTGATAGACATTACTGAAACTTGGTCAGATATGTCCTATGATTGGTGTATAACTTTGGAAAGTACCTATGAAATAGGCAAAGGGAGGTAGGGATAGATATGCATGAGCTATTATTACAGTAGCCCACTGTTTCAGGTTCTTCACAAATCATTTTGATTTCATATCTACTCTCATTCATGCTTCAAGATTCCATCCCTTCTTTATTTCTTCCTAATGACCAGTCACTTTGTTAATCCCATGATGTCACACTGTGGTGGTAGAAGAATATAATTCACTTTAAAAAGAAACTTCGGGTAAAATACAGAAAATATATTAAAAAGATTCTAAATGTCAATGGCCCAAACCAAATCACCTCCCATCTTCCCAATTATTCAGTTTAGTGAGGTCCACATCCCAGTCCTGTGATCTGGCCGTGGCTCCTCACTGCTGCTGTGAGTCCAATGCTTATGATGGGGTAAAAACTTGCTCCGTTGATAACCAAGAAGGTTATCTTGATGTTTGAGTGAGATTCGTTGATTAGCACAGGAATGCTGTCTGTAGTAATTGGTAGCCAGATTTGACCTGGGTCTATAATTCTCATGGAATTACTGGGAAAAACCCCTTTCTTTGGCCATTTTCTTCTCATATTTCTTTTCCCTCTTTCTGAGACTCTTACCCCAGAGGAATCACTATGTTCTGTAGCCACCACAAATGTTCCAGGAAGAGACAATTTCTTTAGTGTAAATTCTTGTATGATTTTGATAGACCTCAAGAAAGACTTCCTTTAACAAAATAATCTTTTTTTTTTCTCCCAGTGGTTCAGAGTATGTCACATTAGCCCTCAGCTTTAGTAATAATTATTTAAATATCTTCTATTAGGGCTTCCCTTCCAAGTAATAACCCCTGACAATGTTGGTAAGACTATAATTAAGAAAATTACGTGTGTTTAGGGTAGATTCAAAGACCTAAAAAGTTTTTTCTGGCAGAAATATAATAATAAAGGCAGAAATATAACCAAACAAGGAGAAAATGGCCTCAGTCCTAGCTTATTGTTTGTTCCTGAAGCTTTCTCCTTTTCTTTCATTTACATAGGACATCAAGAGTTTTGGAAGCTGAGAAATTGAGAAAGGGGAGAGGGTTTACGAACCTAGAACCCTTGGCAATTTGTTGGGAAGTTGCCTCTAAAGTAGGAATTCTTAAAGGTTTCTTTTTTAAAAAATTTAATGAATCTTTTTAGCAACCAGATGAAGCCCATGGGCACCTTCTCAGAATAATTTTTAAACACTTTAAGGAAATGTTCAATTTCTTTTAAAGGTTAATGAATATTTTTAAATATTTTAAATTTATTTTAATAATTTTAAAATATTTAATGATGTATTTTTTTTTCTCTTTCGAATCCAAGGACCACCTGAAATCCAAGTTAATTTTTTCCTCCTAAATGGATGCAAACTAAGAACAATTTACTAATTGGAAATTTGGAAGGGAGACAAAGAATATCTGAGGCCTAGGAATAGCTAGGTGGCATAGCACATCGAGTACTGAGCTTGTTTCCCAACAGATCAGTAATGAAGCAAGGTTGCCCATTATCACCACTGTTATTCAATGTTGTGCTAAAAATGCTAGCTATAAAAAATAAGACAAGAAAAAGAAACTGAAGGAATAAAAATAGACAATGAGGAAACAAAACCATCACGCTTTGCAGATGCTGTGATGGTATATTTAGAGAACCCTAGGGAATCAACTCAAAAGTTGGTTGAAACAATGAACAACTTAAAGGGACTTGCAGGATATAAAGTAAACCCATAGAAATCATCAGCATTTCTACATACTACCAGCAAAAGCCAGCAGGAAGAGATAGAAAGAGAAATTCCATTTAAAATAACTGAAGTTCAAATCCAGCCTTAGACACTTGACCCTCACTAGCTGTGTGACCCGTCACTAAACCCCGATTGCCTCACCAAAAAAGTAAAAATTAAAAAAAATAAAATAAAATAACTGCAGGCAATATAAAATACTTGGGAGTCTACCTGCCAAGACAAATAGGAAACTGGGGAGTTGGGGAGGGCGTTACAACAAGCTTCTCTGATAAAGGCCTCATTTCTCAAATGTATAGGAAACTGAGAAAAAATGTATAAAAATAAGAACTGTTCCCCAGTTGATAAATCATCAAAAAATATAAGCAGGCAGTTTTCAGAAGAAATCAAAGCTATCGATAGTAACATGAAAAAAATGTTCTAACTTACTACTGATTAGTGAAATTTACAGTAAAATAGCTCTGAGATACCACCTCACATCCATCAGATTGGCTGACATGATACAAAAGGAAAAATGATAAATGCTGGAGGGGATGTGGAAAAATTGGACCACTAAAGCATTGTTGGTGGATCTGTAAACTAGTTCAACCATTCTGGAGAACAATTTGGGATTATACCCAAAGGGCTATAAAACTGTGCATACCATTTAACCCAGGAATACCACTGATACTGATACATCTGTATCCCAAAAGAGGTCAAAGAAAGGAAAAATGACTTTATCTGAAATTGTTACCCCTGATTAAATACATTATATATATATATAATATATATATATATATATATATATATATATATTATAAATGTATTCACCTGAAACAAAATTGATTCTTCTCCAACTTCTCATTTTAACTCTATGTGAATCTTTCTGTTTTGAATGTATTTCTTATAAGCAATGTATTGATTTTTTTCTTTTTAATCTAGTCTGCTCCCTTCTTCCATTTTATGTGTGAGTTCATCCTTATGGTTATGATTGTTAATTGTATTTCCATCCATCCTGTACTCTTGTACGTTTTCTTCTTTTTGCCCTCTCCCTTTACAATAGGGAGTGAGAGAGAAATTTGTGCAACGTTTGTTATCTATTTCTATTCCCTTGCCCTTCTTTTCTTTCCCTTGCCCCATCACCTGTCACAAGTCTTTACTCTTTCTTTCTTTACTTTTAATCTTACTTTCAAATCCCCCTTTCTCATGCTGGAATTTATTCTGCTTATAATTCTTCTTGCATTTATCCTGATTTCCTTCTTAAACTCTCCTTAAACAAAGAGGCACAGTGGATCAGTCACCAGGCCTAGAGTCAAGAATTTCAAATCCAGATTCCAACATTTTTTAGTTGTACAATCCTGGGCAAGTCACTTAATCTCTGTCTATCTCAGTTTCCTCACTATAAGGATAATAACTGCACCTATCTCAAAGGGTTGTTCTGAGGACAAAATGAGATGTTATTTGTAAAGTACTTACTATGGTGCTTGGCATATAATAGGCACTTAATAAATGCTAGTCCCCTATCGTTCCCTTCTCTCTCTTTCCTGTTCCCTCCTATTTCCTGGTTGAATTGAAGGTTTCTAAACTACTCTGTTGTGTGTACTCTACCTTCATATGTCTGGATCAAGTGAAAGTGAAATTTATGAAATACCTGTTCCTCCCACCCCTTCCTCCTTTTTTATTTCTTACTCTTTATCTTATATACCTCTATTATATGAGATGAATGTGTTTCCTTTCTTCTTCCTTTTCTCCCCTCCCTCCCTCCTTCAGTTTAGTTCCCTAACCTTCCCATTTTCTTTCTTCTCCTAAGAACCATCAAAACAGAACAAAATCATCACTAGGTCCAGGTCCAGGATTTCTTTCAGGAAGTTAGTGGTGAATTCTTTCTATTTTCAATTTGTCCCCTGGTTCTAAGATGTGTAGGTGTTCTTGGTTTATAATTTCTTGAAATGTGGTATCCAGATTCTTTTTTTTTCTTGAGAGGGTCATGATTTTCAGATAATCTTTTAGTTTTTAGGTTTTTTTTTTATTTTAGATCATTTCTCCTTACCTATTTTCCAGGTATTTAATTTTTTACATATGCACAGTTTACCTTTTCTTCTATTTTTTCAATCTTTTATTTTGTTTTAATATTTCTTACTGTCTAATGGACATAATAAAAATTTAATATTTCTTGTTTGTCACATTCTAACTTTCGGGAAATTCAGTTGCTGGAAAGGTTTTCCACCATCTGTTCTAAAGTATTAATCCTGCTTGCCATTTTTTTTTCTCCCTAGCTATTCATTTCATGTCTCATTTCTCATCATTGAGAAATCTTATTATATGGCAAGATTGAATCTACTTGGTACTCATATTTCATCTGTACCTGTTGCCCCTCTGGTTAGATTATTTGATTAGAAGGGCAGGAACATGGGTTCCTGGGTCTCTGTTAAAAAATGGGGCTCAGTGCTGTTCTTCCCATTTCTTACCCCCACACTACTTTTGGATTTTTCAGTATTCTTTTTATACCCTCCCCTCCCTCTTTCAGCTTGCTTTTGTGTCTTTTCCTTGACGGCAGGCACTGTCTTTATTTTTATTTGTATTTGTATCCCCAGTACTTAGCACAGCACCTAGAATGTATTAGTCACCTAATAAATAAATAAATAATGATTGACTGACTGCTTTATTTCTTCCTTCTATTCCTTTTGTCCAGGACACCTTTTTTCCTGAAGTTCTACTTGGTCATGTTGTGGAATTATTCTCTTCCTCTGGGTTTAACCCCCTTGGATTTCTCTCATTCCACAATAGTTCTTGTGTTTGATAGCTTTGGGGTTTTTTTTCTGTTTACTCCTGTACCCAGCCTCAGTCTTTGGATTAAGAGCTTGTACCTGATCCTGAAGTGAATGGCAAAGACTAGGCCCCATATTCTGTAGGTATTACTTGACTTTGCCTTAGGCAGGGGTAAAGGCCCAGCTTGTCTGGATGTTTGCTTAGGTATGAACTGCTTGTTTGCTAGAGAATGGGTTGCCTGGATTCTGGATGAGGCATGGATTCCCTTTCTGCACTAGTTGCTAATATATGCATGTTTTTTTGTTTTGTTTTGTTTTTTCAGGAAGGTGGATAAGGCCCCTATGTTGTCCTTTGATACATTGAGTGCTAGACTGTCCCTGTCTCATGATATGGGACCAAGCAACTTTGTACTCTACCTTCCATAACCTAGCTTATCTCCTCTCTGGGTTTCTGCCAAATCATAGAAGTCTTTTTGTGCAGTCCTGGGCTAGATAGGAGGAGTTTAAACCTTATTATTTTGGGTTTTCTTTATCATTGTTCCTTCTGTAGCATTTTAATAACATTTTAGTTATTGTTCAGTCATATCTGACTCTTCATGACCCCATCTGGAGTTTTTGTGGGAAAGATACTGGAGAAGTTTGCCATTTCCTTCTCCAGATAATTGTACAGATGAGGAATCTGAGACAAACAGAGTTAAGTGATTTGCCCAGGATCACACAACTAGTAAGTGTCTGAGGCCAGATTTGGACTCAGATGTTCCTGACTCTAACCCTGGCACTCTATCCACCGTGCCAAGTAGCTGTCCCTTTAGAACTTCACTGAGGTATTTTGGGGTTCTACTGGATTTGTAACATGCTATTGTCATCTTTAAACAATCTTCTACAACATTCTTACTACATAATCATCCAATTTTATTTAAGGGTCTTGAGTGAGAGAGAATCCATTTTCTCCCATCCAATTGATGGATATCTTAAATTGCTAGGAAATGTTTCCTTATGTAAAGACTAAATTCAATTCTATGAAACTTCCATCCATAGTCCCTAATTCACCTCTCTGGGACAAAGCAGAACAAGTCTATTCCAAGATACTGCCCATTCCAATACTTGAACATAACTGTCATAGTTCTCCCCATCCCTTCAAGCCTTTACTTTTTTAGGCAAATGATTCCAATTTCTTCAATCAGTCTTCACATGACATAGTCTAGAGGCTCTTCCCCTTCCCACCTAGGAGCTCTCTAGTTTATCAATATCTTTCCTAAAATGTGGAACCTTAAACTAATTATACTAACCCGATTGTGTTCTAACTAGGGCCAAGTACAATAGAATGATTCTAGAAATCATGCATCTTAATGAAGCCTATGATCCCACTCCTTTGCTTGGCTGTCATAGCATTCTGTTGATTCATTTTGAGTTTGTAATTCTCTCCAATCCCCAAACCTTTTTCCAACAAATTTCATGACTCATTCGGGAGAAGAACAATGGATACTGAAATGTAACAGACGTGCTATTGTCATCAGAGTATACTAGAGACAACATGGACAGAAAGATTAAAAGAAGAGGCTAGAAACACTTTACCAGTATGGCATGGGAGCACAGTATAGTAGTTGTAACACTCATGTCCCTCCCACAGATTCTTTGGCACAAGACTAGCTGAGATACAATATACTCCCTGTTTCTTAATGAGAATAGTATCAAATGTGGGTCACAACACTCCCTATGCCCACCCCTTCACATAGTGATGGGAGACTACACTGATCTGAAACAGGCAATAATAACTTGTTGACTATCCTTAGCTTCATCTTTCAAAAATAGTCAGTGAAGAGAACTCTAACCATGTGATGATAGTAGGAACTAAGGGCATAGGCAATTCAAAATGACTGATTTTTAATAGGAAGGGAGAAAATAACTAACAAGCCACTGTAAGGAGCTAGCACTTTGCTCTCAAGACTGCCCTAGCAGAACTGAGGTAGCTAGACAGTTTGCACACTAAGGGGAAATTTCCCTAATCAGAAATAGGGACAAAGATGTAAATTAAATGGATACACCTGAGAGAGCTAAAGAGAACAAGGCAACAATGGCGAATGAGCGAGCCTAATGCTGAATGCTGCCTGCTTACAGAGCTGCTTCTGTTGTTCTTGGAGAAAGATAGTATAATGCTGTACATTCTTCAGCTATATCAACAGACCAGATATTCATCTAATGTGGAAATATTTCAATGAGTGGGGGATGTGGATGGAAGGCAGGAGGGAAACCCTGGGTAAACCCTGTTGGAAAAAGTTGAAAGAACTTAACTTCCAAGTTTCATACCAACCTAGGGGTGAAGGAGATAGCAAGGTTGATACAGTTTCTCAAAAGGATACCAGAGTAGTGAAAATGTGTATTGGGTGAATTGATATTAACTCTCTTTTCTTCATTTCTAATGGTGTGAGCAAAGAACTATGCCTGGATAAGACCTATATATATATATATATATATGTCTATGAAAGACCAGTAATAGAAATATGATGGGATGGGATGGGGGGTTAGGGGGAAGGTAAGGATGACTCCATACTAAATTATGATGTGAGGAGGCAACTCATGATCTTACTGGATAATCCACATCAACCCCTAAACTCATAAAAGGGAAACAGAGGTGGTAAGCCATTGAATGGTAGCCAACTTGTTGAAAGCCTAGACTTGAGATACTTGAACTTGAAAGTTACCCCATAGTGCCATCGGCCATTATTTTACATGCATGGCAGGTGGAGCTGAGCACTTGATTGACAAAATTTGCTATTTGTGAGAAGAGGATTAAATGTGGGTCACAAGACTCTTCATACCCATCCCTTCATATAGTGATGGGGAACTGCAATGATCTAGTGCAGGTAATGACAACTTGTTGATTTCCTTACAGTCAGCTTCATCCTTCAAAAGATGGAAGAGTCAGTGAAGAGAATTCTATTCTTAACATGATTCTCACCAAAGAGGAACTTTGTTTTTTTTTCAGTTGTCTTAAATAGTACTTTTTTTTCTTTTTAAAGGCTTATTGATGTGTTTTGTTTTAACATCACAAATATTTACAGATCACTGTCATTCTCTGAGAGGTTTCTAGTAGCAAAGTGAAACAGTTAAATAAAAGTACTAATACTAGTGACCTCATCTGAAATGTCATAAAACATTTCCCATTTGTAACACCTCCTCAATGCTCTATTTTTTTCCAGAAATATTTATTAATTTATTTAGTTTTGGTTTTCAACATTCACTTTTATAAGATTTTGAGTTCTAAATTTTTCCCCTCTGTCCCCTCACCAAGATGGTATGCAATCTAATATAGGCTATAGAGGTACAATCTTATTAAGTACATTTCCACGTTAGTCATGTTGTGAAAGAAGAATCAAACAAAAGGGAAAAACCATGAGAAAGAAAAAAAGAGAAAGAGAAAATAGTATGCTTCAATCTTCATTCAGACTCCATGGTTCTTTCTCTGGATGTGGGTAACATTTTCCATCATAAGTCTTTCAGAATTGTCTTAGATCATTGCATTGCTGAGAAAAGCTAAGTCTATCAAAGTTGGTCATTGTACAATGTTGCTTTTACTGTGGACAATGTAGAATTTTTTTTCTCCCTTGCACCTTTCCATCTTATTGAAAAAGAGAGAGAGAAAAAAAATTACCTTAAACAAGTATGCATAGGCAATGTGTCTGCGTGTATTTCTGTGCCCTAAATCCATCACCTCTCTAAAACTGATAAAATGGTTCATTATTGATCCCCTGGAATTAAGGAGGGACTTTTTGCTACAATGTAAATGTTGGAACCTTGGAGGTAGGGATTCTGGGGGTAATGGCCATTCCATCTTAGAATTTAGGATGTAGAAGGACAGAAGATGAGAATAGTTTAACATGTACCCTAGATTCAGGGAGATTAGATTTCAATGGGTTTAGAGAATAAAGAGGTAGTCTACTGTGACAATTATCCTGCCCCCTTCTAAATCTTCTCGTCTCCAGTCTAAATATCCCTTTCTTCAATTATGCTCATTTGCCATGGTTTGGAATCCTCCCACTATATTTATCACTCTTTTTTAGACCTTTATTGTGACAGTTTGTAACCACAGATTCCAGATGTCAAACAACAATAGCAAAAACAAAGTGAACATACAAAAAACATCTTTTGAATTAGCTTCCCTTTCTGCATTGCTCTCAATGGGAGAGGGAAAAAAATGAAGCAAATAATGCATGGCAGAAAAGAAGAATTGATATCAATAAACCTGAAGTAATCTGAGCATGAGATAACAAAGCATCCACAAATTATTTAGTGCATTCAGAATAAACTTCCTTTTGGAATCTCATGAAAGAAATCCTAGCAGCTATCTAATTCACATAATTAGATAGAGAACAAATCCATGACTTCACTGGCATAAGGACCTCTTGAATGAAGAATTCACTCTAGCAATATAGGTTGATGCTTTCTCTGAAAGTTATCATCTTAGAGTTGTCCATGGACACTAAGAGGTTTAGTGACTGCCAAAGTCACATAGCCATTATATGTCAGAGACAGGACTTGAACCTAGGTCTTTCTATCTCTGACCCAACATCAACACTATTCATTTTATGTGTGAGCTCATCCCATTCATATTCACATTTATGATTACTGTGTTTTTCCTTCCATCCTATTTTCTCCTATTTATCTTTTTTTCTCTCTTCAAAAGTCTGCTTGGATTCTGGCCACTGCCTTCCTTAATCCAGATTCCCTTTTATCACCTCCACCCAAGCTTCAGGCTTTTCTACATACATTTTTGGTGCTTCTAAGATAGTATTTTCTGGGGAGAGATGTAGTCACTGTTCTGTTCTGAACTCTGATCTTTACCCAGGAAGGGCCCCTGCTCCCTCATAGCAGCAAGTGCTAGTGCTCCTCTTGGCTCTGGAATCGTATCCAGGTCCCCTGCTCTCCTGTAGCTATAAGCACTAGTGTTCCTTTCTGCCTTGGAACTGAGATCAGGGCCCTTGCTCTCTTGGGACTAACCACAAGCACATGCTCTCTGCCCTGGTACTGCAACCTAGAACTTTGTATGGGCAATAAAGTTGCCAGTCAGCTGGGTTACTACCTCTCCTCTGCCATCTTGACTCTTTCCCCACCTCCACTCCCCATTCCCATCTCCTTATTTTAAAGGTGAGGAAACTGAGGCCCAGGAATGTGAAGTGATTTCCCCAAGGTCACAAGGTCACTAAATAATAGAGCTGAGAGGCAACTAGGTGGCGCAGTAGATAGAACTCTGACCTTGGGCTCAGGAGGACCTGAGTTCAAATCTGGCTTCAGACACTTGACACTTACTAGCTGTGAGCTGTGTGACCCTGGGAAAGTCACTTAACCCTGATTGCCTCATCAAAAAAGGAAAAAAAGAAAAGAAAAGAATAGAGCTGGACTTCAAACAAAGGTCTCTTGAGTCCAAATCCAGCTCCCTTTCCATTATTTGCTCTTATCTCCAGTCTACTCATTTCTCCTATTTTGATCACTAGAATAATTTTATACTAGAAAACTTACAGGCTGAGATTTTCCTTCCAATCTGCCATATTTTTTTTTTACTTAAGAATTCTTAAGAGCCAGTGAGATATAGTAGAGAGGTGACCTTTGAGTCAGAAAGAGCTGCCTCTAATACTTATAGGCTGTTCGACTCGAGAAAATAATTTGCCTCCCAAGTAATTCCTTTGGACTATAAATTGCCAAGAAGGAAACTGTCTGATCAAGTAGGACCTATAGGAGATTCCTCACTAGGTATTCCCTAAACCAACAGGAAACTTCCAAAAGGAAGTTTATTCTGAATTCACTAAATAATTTGTGGATGTTTTATTGTCTCATGCTCAGATTACTTCAGGTTTATTGATATCATTTCTTCTTTTCTCCCATGCATTATTTGCTTCATTTTTTTTCCCTCTCCCATTGAGAGCAATGCAGAAAGGGAAGCTATTTCAAAAGATGTTGTTTGTATGTTTACTTTGTTTTTGCTATTGTTGTTTGACATCTCGAATCTGTGGTTACAAACTGTCACAATAAAGAAAGAATACTTTTATTCGCACATAACCAATCTTAGTTAAGAAGGGTAAGATATATGAAAAGTACAGCAACTGCTAAATGAAACCACAGGCAGATATTAAACTTCAGTTAACCTAAAGAAACTTAGAGTTATGTACAGTCCTCTTTATCTCACTTCTTTCAGAACTAGTCAGAAGGACAAAGAGCTCTCCTCAAAGGGTCAAGATGAAATATATGAAGCAACTATAGAATCTTAGTTCTCTAGGCATCTCCTAAAAAGAAAAAACGCTCCAGAAGATTCCATATTACCAAAGCCATTGCACACTGGTGTGATCTGAAGAACTGTCAAACACTAAGCTGACCCAAAAAGTATTCTCACACTGGCCTATCATGCTGCCTAAAATTCTCATCATTTTTGAATGTTAATGACTTTCTCAAAGAGTACATATTTTAACTACATGAATGCCTTAAGTTATTTAACTGATGCAGCTAGGTGGCATAGTTGACAGTGCCTGACTTATACATCAGGGCAATTTTCTTTGAGATCCTGCCTCAGTCACTTACTAACTATTTGACCTTGGGCAAGTCACTTAACTTTTCTCAGTCTCAGTTTTCTCATCTATCAAATAAGGATAACAATAGCATCTACCTCACAAATATGAGGATCAGATATATGTGACATACTGTGCAAAACTGAAATGTTATATGTCAGCTATTCTTATTGCTTGAGAAAGTTAGCATGATTTGATTATTTGATTAGCCCACTATCAGCTAGAAGTGAATGATGAGACTTTGAAGGAATGGAATACAGAATGGCTAGGTTTTGCTGAAATGGGAGAGATAAGGAAAATCTATCAATGTTATGTGTTGCTCGCTCCAGAGAGGCAGCATGGGGAGCTCCGAGAATTCATGGAACAGCATGAGAGGAATAGGTTTATGGGAGAAGGTATGCCAAAGAAAATCTTTCCTACTTCACAATTTGGTGTAGGGTCAGTCTTGTGTGCTGTCAACTTTCCTTAACATTCATTTAAGAAATATTTATTAAGTGCTTACTATGTTCTTGGAAAATATGGGTAGCCGAGAAGAAAGGAATCAAGTAGAATTAATGTTGTCCTTGATTTAAATATTCACAAAGGGGAAGGAATCATTCTAGAATCCAAGAAGAAGGAAGTCTGGGCTGAGGAGACCATAAGCTGATGAAATTTGGGGTTTTTAGCTTGTGAAAAAAGGAAGGAGGCCAGCAAATCTAAGAAAATTTATTTAATGAAAATAAACATCAAGAGTATTGAAAAAGTATGTTATTTAAAGTCAAATCCCAAATGCAAAAACTGATGTATCTGTAGATAATCAAAGAGGGCCTACCCAAATACAGATGAAAGTACTTTCCATATTGTCTACAAAGTGTTAAATACATGTCATTTGGTTTTAATGTATAGCAATTAATGATACTCAATGACATTGAATATCATTTCCCAAAAGCAGTGGATAAATCATTCATTCATTCATTCATTCATTTAATCAATGCTATTCATTCAGTGCCTATTATTTGCAAAGAACTCTTCTAGGTGCTAGGAGGGACACAAAGCTATTTTACTGGAGGATATCACACACACACACAAATATGCAATTCTATGAAAATAGCTATGATGTAGAATAGAATACAAGGAAAGCACAAATTTATTCCAAATAAAGTAAGTAAATTGTGCATATTCTATTTTTTTTAAACTAAAAGAACAGGGCTTAATAAATACTTCACATTCTCATTCTAATAATGATAAATAAGAATTCTGTTGACTAACTTTGTTTTCCTCATATACTATCTTATTCTCTAGTGCCCCTTAGTGTTCTCTATGAAACACAGCATGCATCCTGGCAAAAGGGAAAAGAGGAAGGAGAAGGAAGGAAGAAGGAAGGAAGGAAGGAAGGAGGAAGGAAAGGAAGGAAGGAAGGAAGGAAGGAAGGAAGGAAGGAAGGAAGGAAGGAAGGAAAGAAAGGAGAGAAGGAGAGAAGAAAAAAGAAAGGAGGAAGAAACAAAGGAGGAAGGGAGAGAGGGAAGGAAGGAGAGGGGAAGAGAAAAGAAAGCAAAAGGGAGAAAAAGGAAGAAAGGAAGGAAGGAAAAGATCATAGACTCAGAGCAGTGAATAAACCTTAAATCATCTAATACAGTCTTCCTATTTTCTAGAGGAAGAAACAGAGACCCAGAGAATCTAAATTGCTGGAATCCACACAATGGGTTAATGGTAAATCTGAGAAAAGAACCCTAATCTGATAGCTCCAAAGTCTCTACTTTCTTCTAAAGCTGTTGAATTGTAAAGGGAAGCTAATGAAAGATATAGTCTGTTTTCAATGAAACACCTATAGAACAATGTTAAGACATAACAATCATATGATAATTTTTTTTCATTTTACCTACTCCAAGAAATTTAATTACTTTAGGGATGGGGGGGGGAGAAAAGGAAAAGAGAACAAGCATTTATATAATATCTACAATGTGTCAGGCATTGTGCTAAATACTTCTAACAAATATTATATTATGTGATCCCCATAACAGCCCTACAAGGTTGGTACTATTATTATCCCGTTTTATAGTGGAGGCAGAATGGAGAACTGAAGGCCTCAAGCTGCCTTCCTATAGCCATTTTTCTCTTCTCAGCCAAATATCAAGAAATACCTGTCTACATTCACTGCCTCCTCATCTCAATCACTTGGTAACACTTTGTAAACTGGCTTACAATTTCAACTGAAAGTATTCACTCCAAATTTACCAGTGCCAGATCTTACTGGTCTGATTTGTCAGATTTGATGATCTAATCTCACTCCTCATTCTTCTCATCATATCTACCAAATTTATACTGTTGATCACTCTCTCCTCTTAGATACTCTCTTCTCCATGGGTTTTCATGATATTACTGTTTTCGGGTTCACCTCCTGTTTGTCTGACTGCTCCTCAATCTTCTTTGCTGGTTCATCATCAATACCATGCCTTCTAACTATGGGTATTCTCCAAAGTTCTATTCTAGGCCCTCTTCTTTTCTGCCCCCAAACTCTCTTTGTGACTTCATCAGCACCATGGGTTTAATTATCACCTCTACTCAGTCAGCGATCAATAAATCAATCAGTAAACATATATTAAGTACCTATGTGCCAGGACTCTCATGTCTATATATCCAGGTCGATTTTCTATCTTGAGCTTTAGACTCACATCAGACATTTATACTGTAACAAATTAAAATCTCCAGAGACAGTTTCTGGATAATTAATAATCAATTTATTAATTAGGCTAGCTAATAATCAACAAATCAATGATTGATCATTGATCTGTCTCAGTAACCAAAGACCAAATCACGGAGATCCCTGAATGCTTAATTACTTTTAGAAAACAGGGTGCTGCGTCAGGTAAAAATCAACCCTAATTCATGAACAATTAATGAGGGGGTAGCCATTCAAATGAGGGTGGCCTAAAAGTCTTCAGCTCCTCCTACTGAGAACATGGTTTGCTCATGAGACTCAGCCACCTCCAATAATCTGGACAAAGAAATCCATCTCTATCCAGACCATTCTGGTTGGTCTTCTGTTCATAAACTGGGTCCCCTTGGACTTTAATAGAGGGGTACACTGACATGGGCCCAGTGCTTTATGGAATGTACCTAGATTAGGTTCTGTTTACAGTATAAATGAAAGTAAGCTCCCCTCATTGGGTGTGGTTTGTCAAAAATTGTGGAACATGTTCCCTGAGAGTTAGGCTAATCTCATCTATCAGCCTTGTCCTTCAGAAACTAGCTGAATGACCTACAAGGGCTGCTCCCTGAATTAGAAAATAGAAAGGAAAAACCTTAAACCTAATTTAATAATTGGTTATTAATATAATATAAAAATAATCACTTCTCTCAGTATTTATATAGACATAAATACAAGTAAATACACACATGTATATTCATATGTGCATACATGTATACACATATGTAACATATATATAATGTGTATATGTATATGTACAGGTACACATATATTTATATAAATATATATAGACAAATACATTTTATGTAGACAGTAAAGCATATTCATACTCCTCAGGTGGGTTTAGCTGTCACCTGAAAAACAGCCCTTCAGTGCTATACTGATTGGTTGAGGGACTACTAGAAGATAGAAGCAAAAAGTAAAGAAAAAAACAAAGAAGACTGAGTATGAAACTTAACCTCTGATACAGTTTGTTGGGTTTTTGCTTTATATTTTATATTTAACATGGCAATTCTAATACTGTCTAGCTTGTTTTTTGTCATGTATATTTCTTCTGTTCTCTTCTGTTATTTTTTAATGATTCATTCATTTTTTGGTATTTTTTTTTATTCTTTTTTGGTGTTACTATTACTATTCTCTAGCACCTCCCTCTCTCTGAGCTCCAAATGTTGTTATGAATATTTTGGTCAATATTCCTCCAGACCTTTACATTATTTTATGAGGTGATACAGCCTCTAATGTCTCAGCTGCCTTTATGCTACTTTACAAATAACTTTTTTAAAGTCATTTAAAATCCTGTGAGAAATTAAAGATAATCAAAATGTATATACACATACATGTCTTTATTCATTCTCCATTTTCCTACACTGATAGCTTTTTGAAGAACATTTTGGATTCATTTTCTCATCTTTGTCTTTTCCTTTTAATTTGATTTTGAACATTTCTCTGAGCCATTCTCAAAATGTTTGGTCTCAAGACCCCTTTGCATTCTTAAAAACTATTGAAAACCTTAAGGAACTTTTGCTTATGTAACTTATATTTTTCAGTATCTATCATATTAGAAATTAAAACTGATAAAATTTTAATACATCAATTCATTAAAAATAACAATAAGTCAAATACTATTATGTGATGTGATGTTTTCAATGAAAATAGCTATATTTTTTCAAACAAAAAATTGAGTGGTATTGTTTTGTCAATGTTGTTGGAGTTTTTTTTAGCCATTTTGCATTTTTTTAATATTTTAGTTTTGTGAATTACATATAAAAATAATTTTAACTTTCATTATAAAAAATTTTTAGTTTCAAATTCTTTCCCTCCCTCTTTGCCCTCCACACCCATTGGAGCAGTTTTACTTTTGCAATCACGCAAAAACATATTTCCATATTATCATGTTGTGAAAGAAAACACAGACCTGCCCAAAAGAACACCATGAAAAAAAGAAAGAAAATGAAAAATAGTGTACTCTTATCAGCATTCAGACTCCATCAGTTTTTTCTCTGGGAGTGAATAGCATTTTTCATCATGAATCCTTCAGAATTGTCTTGGATCATTGTATTTTGAGAATATCTAAGTCATTCACAGTTGATCATTGTACAATATTGTTGTTACTCTGCATAATATTCTCCTGGTTCTGTTCACTTTATGTTACATCAGTTCATGTAAGTCCTTCCACGCTGTTCTGAAAGCATCCTGCTCATCATTTCTTATAGCACGGTAGTATCCCATCAAAATCATATGCCACAGCTTGTTTAGCATTCCCCAATCAATAGAAATCTCCTCAATTTCTAATTCATTGCCACCACAAAAAGAGCTACTATAAATATTTTTAGACAAATAGATCCTCCCTCCCCCCTGCTTTTCTTTTTTCGCTCTTTTTGAGATACAGAACTAGTAGTAGTATTGTTGGATCAAAGGGTATGCACAGTTTTATACCCTTTGGGCATAGTTCCAAATTGCTCTCCAGAATAATTGGATCAGTTCACAACTCCAACAGTGCCTTAGTATCCCAATTTCCCCACATTCCCTCCAATATTTATCATTTTCCTTTTCTTTCATATTAGGCAATCTGATAGGTGCAAAATGGTACCTCAATATTGTTTTAATTTGCCTTTCTCTTACCAATAGTGATTTAGAACATTTTTTCATATGACTATTGCTAGCTTTGATTTCTTCTGAGAACTGCCTGTTCATATCCTCTGACTATTTGTCAATTGGGGAATGACTTGTATTCTTATAAATTTGACTTAGTCCTCAAAATATTTGAGAAATAAGGTCTTTATCAGAGAAACTTGCTATAAAATTTCCCCCCACCTTTCTGCTTTCCTTCTAACCTTGGTTGCATTGGTTTTGCTTCTGCAAAAACGTTTTAAATTTAATGTAACCAAAATTATCCATTTCAATAATGTTCCCTATCTCCTGTTTGGTCATGAATTCTTCCCCTCTCCATAGATCTGACAGGTCTTCCACACTCCCCTAATTTGCTTATGGTATCACCCTTTATGCCTAAATAATGTACCCATTTTGAATTTATCTTAGCGTATGATGTAAATGGTGTACTATACATAGTTTTCTGCCAAACTTTTGGAATTTTCCCAGAGGTTTTTGTCAAATAGTGAGTTCTTGTCCCAAAAGCTTCGGTCTTTTGGTTTGTCAAACACTAGATTAGTATAACCATTTACCATTACCATGTATCATATACCTAATCTTTTCTTTTCTTTTCTTTCTTTTCTTTTTCTTTTTTTCGGCTAGGCAACGGGGTTAAGTGACTTGCCCAGGGTCACACAGCTAGTAAGTGTTATGTGTCTGAGACTGGATTTGAACTCAGGTCCTCCTGAATCCAGGTCCAGTGTTCTTTCCACTGTGCCACCAACTGCCCTGCACATACCTAATCTCTTTCACAGATCCACCACTCTATTTCTTAGTCAGTACCACATTGTTTTGATAAAAAAAACCATATTATGATACAGTTTGAGATCTGGTATAGCTAGGCCACCTTCCTTCACATTATTTTTTTTATTAATTCCCTTAACATTCTTGACCTTTTGTTCTTCCAGAAGAATTTTATTATTTTTCTAGCTCCACAAAATAAATTTTTTGGTATTTTGATTGGTATGGCACTGAATAAGTAAACAAATTTGGGTAGAATTGTCATTTTTATTATACTGGCTAAGCCTATCCATGAACAATTGATATTTTTCCAGTTGTTTAGATCTGTCTTTATTTGTTTGAAATGCGTTTTATAATTGTGTTCATATAGTTCCTGGGATTGTCTTAGTAAGTAGACTTTCAAGTATTTTATGTTGTCCACACTTATTTTAAATGGAATCTCACTGTCTAATAGTTGCTGCTAAACTTGGTTAGTAATATATAGAAATGCTGATGATTTATGTGGTGTTACTTTATAGCCTGCTATTTTGCTATGGTTATTAATAATTTCAACAAGTTTTTTTTTAAAGTTGATTCTCTGGAATCTTCTAAGTTACCATTATATAATCTGCAAAGAGTGATAATTTTGTTTCCTTGGTACTTTTTCTAATTCCTTCAATTTCTTTTTCTTCTCATTGCTATATCTAGCATTTCTAGTATAATATTGTTGGTTCTCTTTGAGAATAAAAGACAAACAATAAGTACAATATTGAATAATTGTGATGATAATAGGCATTGTTGTTTCACCCCTGATCTTATTGGGAAGACTTCTAACTTATCTTCATTACAGATAATGCTTGCTGATGGTTTTAGATAGATACTACTTATCATTGCAAGAAAAACTCCAGTTATTCCTATTCTCTCTAGTGTTTTTAATAGAAATGAGCGTTATATTTTATTAAAAAAATCTGCATCTACTGAGATAATCATATAATTTCTGTTAGTTTTGTTACTGATATGGTCAATTATATTGATAACTTTCTTAATATTGCTGGTATGAATCCCACCTAGTCACAGTATATGATCATTGTGATATATTGCTATAATCTCCTTGCTAGTATTTTATTTAATTTTTTTTTGCATCAGTAATCATTAGGGAAATTGGTCTATAGTTTTCTTTCTCTTTTCTTGCTCTTCCTGCTTTAGCATCATATTTGTGTCATAAAAGGATTTTGGTACAACTCATTCTTTGCCTATTTTTCCAAATTTTTTTATAATATTGGAATTAATTTTTCTTTAAATATTTCATAGGATTCACTTGTGAATCCATATGGTCCTGAGGATTTTCTTAGGGAGTTTATTGATGGCTTATCCAATTTCTTTTTCTAAGATGGAGTTATTTAAATATTCTATTTCCTCTTCTGTTAACCTGGGCAATTTATATTTTTGTAAATATTCATTCACTTTGTTTAGATTGTCAAATTTATTGGCAAATTGGGCAAAATGGAACCTAATAATTGCTTTAATTTCCTCTCCATTGGTGATGAATTTACCCTTTTCATTTTTGAGACTGGTAATTTGGTTTTCTTCTTTCCTTTAAAAAAATCAAAATAACCAATTGTTTATTTATTGTTGGTCTTTTCATAAAACCAGCATCTGGTTTTATTTATTAGTTCAATGGTTTTCTTACTTTACATGTTTATTAATTTCTCCTTTGATTTTTAAGATTTCCAATTTGGTGTTTAGTTGGAGATTTTTAATTTGTCTTTTTTCTAGTTTTTTTTTTTAATTTGCATGCCCATTTCATTGACCTGCTCTTTCTCTATTTTATTGATATAAGCATGTAGAGATAGAAATTTCCCCCCAACTACTGCTTTGGCTGCATCCCATAAATTTTGGGTGTTGTCTCATTGTTGTCATTCTCTTTAGTGAAATTGTTGACTGTTTCAATGATTTGTTCTTTGACCCATTCATTCTTTAGAATTAGATTATTTAATTTCCAATTAATTTTAAATCTATCTTTTCATAGCCCTTTGTTACATTTAATTTTTGTTGTATCATGATTGGAAAAGAATGCACTTCATAGTTTCTACTTTCTTGTGTTTGACTGTGAAGTTTTTAATGCCCTATCCACGGTTAGTTTTTGTGTAGGTGCCATGTACTGCCAAGAAAGTTTTATTCCTTTCTATTCCCGTTCAATTTTCTCCAAAGGTCTATCATAGCAAACTTTTCTGAAATCCTATTCACCTTCTTACTTTCTTTTTTTTAGTTAGATTTGTCTAGTTCTGAGAGGAGAAATTTGAAGTCCCCTACAAGTATGGTTTTACTATTTCCACCTGTAACTCACAACTTCTCCTTTAAAAATTTGGGTGCTATATCATTTGGTGCATATACATTTAGTATTGATATTACATCATTGTCTATGGTACCTTTTAGCAAGATATAGCTTCCTACCCTACCTCTTTTACTTAGATCTATTTTTGCTTTTGCTTTGTCTGAGATTTGCTACCCCTGCTTTTTTTTCACTTCAACTGAAGCATAATAGATGCTGCTCCAGCTCCATATCTTTACTCTGTGTATGTATCTCTTTGCTCCAAATGTGTCTCTTGTAAACAAGATATTGTAGGATTCTGTTTTTTAACCCACTCTGCTCTCCACTTCCATTTTAGGGGTGAGTTCATCCCATTCACATTCACACTTATGATTACTGTGTATTTCCCCCCATACTATCTTTCCCATATGCGCTCTCTCTCTCTCTCTCTCTCTCTCTCTCTCTCTCTCTCTCTCTCTCTCTCTCTCTCTCTCTCTCTCTCCTTTCACCCACTCCTTCCTCACAAGAGTTTTGCTTCTGACCACTGCTCCTCCCAATTCACTCTCCCTTCTATCACTCATCCCCCTCCTCTCTTACTCTCTTATTTCCCTCACCTTCTACTTCCCTATAGGGTGAGATAGATTTCCATACCCAACTGAGTGTGTATGTTATTCCCTCTTTGAGCCAATTCTGATGAGAGTATAGTTCAAGCGTTGCCCACAACCCCTCTCTCCATTTCCCTCCATAGATCTTTCACACCTCTTCATGTAAGATAATTTGTCCCATTCTACCTTGTCCTTCCCTCTTCTCCCAGTGCTATCTTCTTTCTTTCCCCTTAATTTTTTATATCATCCCATCATAGTCAATGTATACCTGTGCCCTCTGTTTATGTATACTCCTTCTTAGTGCCCTAGCAGTAATAAAACTCTTGAGTTACAAGTATCATCTTCCCACATAGGAATGTAAACACTTTAACTTTATTGAATCTCTTCTGTTTTATCTTTCCTTTTACTCTTTTATGCTTCTTTTGAGTCTGATATTTGAAAATCAAATATTCTGTTCAGTTCTGGTCTTTTTATCAGGAATGCTTAAAAGTCCTCTATTTCATTGAATACCCATTTTCTTCTCTGAAGCATTATACTCAGTTTCACTGGGTAGATGATTCTTGATTGTAATCTTAGTTCCTTTGCCCTCCAGAATATCATATGCCAAGTCCTCCAGTCCTTTAGAGTAGAAGCTGCTAAATCCTGTGTTATCCTGACTGTGGCTTCAAGATATTTGAATTATTTCTTTCTGGATGCTTGCAGTATTTTGTCCTTGACCTAGGAGCTCTGGAATTTGGCTATAATATTCCTGGAAGTTTTCATTTTGCGATATCTTTCTGGAGGTGATAGGTGAATTCTTTCAATGTCTATTTTACCCTCTGGTTCTGGGATATTAGGGCAGTGTACCTTGATAACTTCTTGAAATCTTTTTTTTTTTTAAATCATGATTGTGTGGTAGCCCAATAAGTCTTATATTATCTTTCCTGGATCTATTTTTCAGATCAATTGTTTTTCCAATGAAATATTTTGTATTTTCTTCTTCTTCTTCTTCTTCTTCTTCTTCTTCTTCTTCTTCTTCTTCTTCTTCTTCTTTTTTGCTGTTCTTTTGATTTTGTTTTATTGTTTCTTAATGTCTAATGGAGTCATTAGCTTCCATTTGCCTAATTCTAATTTTTAAGGAATTTTTTTTTCCAGTGAGATTTTGTACCTTTTTCCATTTGGCCAGTTCTACTTTTTAAGGTATTGTTTTTCTTCAGTAAATTTTTGTACATTTTCCCCCTTTTTGTGCTTCCTTTATGAAGCTATTGATTTTTTTTCATGATTCTTTTGAATCACTCTCATTTCTCCCCAATTCTTCTTCAACCTTTCTTATTTGATTTTTAAAGTCCTTTTTGATCTCTTCCAGGAATTTTTTTTGGGGGGGGCTGAGACCAATTCACATTTTTCTTTGAAACTTCACATGTAGCCATTTTGATATTGTTATCTTCTTCTGGGTTTGTGCTTTATCTTCCCTGTCACCATAGCAACTTTCTATGGTAAGGTTTTTGTTTTGTTTTTATGCTCATTTTCCAGACTATTTCATGACTTTTAACTTGTTGTTAAAGTTGGGCTTCACTCTTAGAGTGAAGGGGATGCTTCTTGCACAGGGTCTCACTGCTACCCAATCTCAGGGCTTGGGTTCTCACTACTGGCTTGCTGGAGTGTGGCCTGCTTCTGGCTTGCTTGGACTTCACCTGCACTGGACTGTGCAAGATAGATCTTTCCTGCCAACCTTCTAAGTTGTCTTGGGCTGGATTCCAGCTGCTGGAAAATTGTTTCACTCTGTCCTTTTGTTGGTTCTGCTGCTCCAGAATTTGTTTTGAGTTGTTATTTATAGTCCTTTGGTGTCGAATTTGGGGGAGTTCAGACTAGTTCCTGCCCTACTCCACCATCATGGCTTCACCCTCTCCATTTTTACATTTGTGCAAATCTTTTTAATATGTAGTTTAATGGAAAAATGTATTTTCGTATCTGCTTCTGCATTCAATCTATTGTTAGATGTTATTTTGGTTGAAGTGATTGAACAAAATTTGGCCTCATACAGATGTGTTTTGGAAAAGAGAGAAGTATTAAATAATTGTGCATATTCTTTGACTCTAACCCAAAACTTGGCAAGTTGTAGTTACAAACTTAGTGGTAGTGGACAGAAGTTAGTTGTGAATCTGAAACATTATCAATAAAGGTTTTATACTGTTATATTAAAAGCCACCATTTCATCTGGCATTTTGATTGGATTCTTTATCCATGCATGGTTTTATAACATCATGCTTTGGTCATTTGGAAAATATTGGTTTGCTGAGTTATATGTAACTTCCAAATGTTGATGTATTTCATTATACAATATTTAAAAATCACTTTTATTAATATCACCCCTTGATCTCATCAGAAAAATCTTTAAGCATTGGAAAGCTGTCAAATTCATGGTGGTGGCCACACATTTTCCAAAATTCTATTTTTGTTGAAATTTTAAATTTTGTCTTTAGCAACAAATTCCAGCAATTGTTTTCCTTGAAGTAAGCAACTCACTGCATTCATTTTTGGGGAAAAAAAATCACTACCAAATATCCAAGTCTGAATAACAATATTGCATCTGCCAGTCATTTGTTCAAGTGAAATGGTGATCTATGGAAAAAGTGCTGGTTTGTCTAGCAACTCACATGATTGCACAAGTAGTTTTCCTGGAGACAACCATCACCCTTCAGTGTGCAGCAGAAGTTATTTATGCATACTTCCCATTTTGTCACACAGAATATTAAAAAGACATTACTGAAGTGTTGAGATTTAATAAAATCAATACTTTCTATTACTTCATCAAAGAACATTCTTAAGTCAAACTTTTTTTTTTCACTGCAAATGAATGGGGATGATGAATACAATGACTACTAGTACAATTTGGAACACATCCCTACATTTTGCTATGGCATTAAGAATTTTACTCAGGATTACTTTTGTACCATCAGCCCAAAATTCAACATAGTTGCTCTAGGATAAGCCATGAGATTCAAAAAAGTCATTCAACACTTTTTTTTTCCCAGCACATTTGTATTTTTTGGCCAAGAATTCACATAAAGTTCTTCAATGATTTGTTGATACCAGGTGAATATAAGCAAAACATCAAGTTTAGCCATGTTCATACATTTCTCCAATTGTAATGCAAAAATACAGTTCTGTAGATGAGATAGTCTTCATTATTGCAGCCAAATCTTTATTTCACATATCAGTGGAAAACTCCACTGTACACTTGTGAAAGGAGAGTGAAAAAAGCAAATAATATCTTAGTATTATTGTGAAAATAGCTTTGATCTTACAGACCACTTGAAAGGGTCTCTCTAGCACCTGCAGAAATTTTCAGATCATAGTTTGAGAATAGCTGTTATAAAGGAGACAACTGTTTCTGAAATGAATCTCTGACAATGACTAGTCAATTCCTTTCTGTTAAGATATACTCAGTTTCACAGAATTACAGAACTTGAGAGTTGGAAGGCACCTTGTTTGACATTACAAAGGTGCTCATCCAAAGAATAAAAATTCCTTCAGCTTATTTAAGAAAGAGTTCCTTGGGGCAGCTGGGTGGCACAGCAGATAGAGCACCTGCCCTAGAGTCAAGAGGACCTGAGTTCAAATCTGGACTCAGACACTAGACATTTACTAGCTGTGTGACCCTGGGCAAGTCACTTAACCCTGATTGCCTTGCTAGAAAAAGGGGGGGGGAAGTTTCTAGCATATGGGCATGAAACTTCTGAGTACTCTATAAGCCTCGGTGCCTTTTGATTACTTATTACTGTACAATATTCTCTATCTTATTTTACCATTCTCCTTGTACCCACTTTTGTCTTGAAGTCAGAGACTCATTCCATAGATATATTCATTGTTGATATAAAGTAATCTCTCTCCTTCATCTTCATTCATAATACCGTATGCATTATTTGTGTGCATATTTATATTCCCACCTCATCTACTTCATTTTTTACAGTATGTATTAGTACAAATCTTCATGATGGATTTGTTTGTTCTAATTAATTAATTTTGCTTATGCTCATTATGTGTACTTCAGGATGAAAGGGACCGGTAGCAAACAGGAAATTATATTTCTTGTTGCTCACTTTGTCAACCAATGGCCACAATAAGGTGTCAATGTTATGTTTACCTTTTAAGGGAAAATGCAATCAAAATATTTTTCTAACAGGCACAATGAGTCTAAACAATGACCTCACTCTTGTAACCCCTGTCACCATTCCAATTTGACCTCATCAGCCATCTACATTTTATTTACTTCAAGCAAAGCATCTATTATCTTTCCATTTCAGACAGCATTTCTCAAACACAACAAAAGTTTGTCTGGCTTCCCTGACTGTATAGTGATTTCACATTAGGATTAGAAAGATTTACCTTTCTCCAGGCGTTTAAAGCCCTTTGCAATCTGACCCCTTTATACCTTTTTAGTCTTCTGACATTTTACTCCCCTCCATTCATTCTGAATTACTACATACCCCCAAGTAACATACTGTTTTCCCATCTTGGTACCTTTGCACCGGTTCTCTCACTTGCCTGAATGCTCTGCCTCCTCACTCCTATCTTTTAGTTCCCTCCCTCCCCACACTTTCTTCCAGACTCACTTTAAATTCTGCTTTCTGCATGAGGGCTTTGCCTGTTACTTCCAGTTGCTAGTGAAGATTAACCTTTCGGATTACACACATGTAAATATATACACGTGTGCAATATATGTAACACCATAAACAGATATATATGTAAATTATATACATTGTGATGTATGTAAATATGCATATCTGTACACGTGTGTGACATATGTAAATATAAGATATACATAGTATACAGATATACTATGTATATCTTATATTTACCTAGTTATTTACATGTTGGCTCCACCTTTACCCCACCCCATCTTAGACTGAGCTCCTTGAGATCAGGAAGAGTTTTTTTGGGGGGGTGGGGCGGGGAGGTGTTTGGTGCCCCAAGCGTTCAGCACAGTTCCTGTCACATTGTAAGAACTTAATAAATAAATGCTTGTTGACTATCTGACTACCGTCACACCCTGAATATTACTTTGCTTTGTGTGCCCTTTCATTTTCAAGCCAAAACTGTACAAAGTCAAGAAACAGTAATAGTATCACTCCTCCCATTTATAGGCGGAGAAAAATGAGCAGAAAGGGCGGGGTCTGTGACTCCACCCTTGGCCTCAGTGTGTCTTTCCTACCTAATGGTGAGTTTCTGAATGCAAGTTCTGGATCTGTGTTTATTGCCATAACTACCAAAGGGTCCGTGGAAATGGGATATTTTAGAAATGAAATGTAATTTAATCATACTAAAGATTAATACAAACAGGCTAGGGTCTTTTGTATCCGCCAAGGGCGGCGACGGCTTTCTTCCTGGTAAAGGAGACAGACAGGTAACCTTGTTCCTTTGGCAAATATCCTATAGTACGCATTGACTAAAGGGCTAAAATACATCCCCTGCCCTCTAGTAGCAAAACCCATTGCTTCGTACAGAAAAAAGGGAGGGGCGGGAGGAAAAGGGTGGATGTCACTCAGTACTCGGGGCCAATGAGAGAGGTCGGGGCCACGCCTCTTTTCCTGGCTCTGCGGCAGCGCGAGCGCAGCAGGGAGGTGGCTGCTGCGAACCACCGCCCATCAGCTGCGAAATTCAGCCGGGTGCCTTCCGGGACGCTTAAGGGTGGCCGCCGGTGGAGGAGGAGGAGGAGGAAAAGGTGGAGGTCTTGGTAAGAGGACATCTGGGGCCCCTCGGCCGTCAGCGCGCCCGTGGAGCGGTGCCGATGCCTTTGCGGCCTGCCTGGCGTCTGCGGGGGTCTCTGCAGCATTCCTGCTTGTCTGGGTACTGTTGTGTCCGTTGGCCGCCGCCCTGGGTTTTGCCGCAGCCGCACAATGTGCTGCTGCGGAAAGGGCAGTCTGAGCCTGCTGGAGTCGCAGCTACCGAGACAGTGCCACTTCTCTCCGCCTCCCTTTCCCCTTCCCGGTTGCTGGGGCGGAGGAGGCCTGAACAGTTTCTAGCTGTACTGGGGCTGAGGGGCGTTTTTCCCTGACCTGACAGAAGGCCGGGTGTGTTGGGGGATGGGGGGCGCTAGTTCCGCATTCTCGGCGAGCCCAGCTGGCCCCGGGACTGCCGACTCGCCTCTCCCTCTCTGGGTGAGCCGGCGCTAACCCCAGTTGTGTTCCCAGATCTCTCCCTATGCTTCTTGTTCCTGTTGCCTCTGTATTCCCAAAGCCCTGCCACCTGAACCTGTTGCTCAGAGAGGACACTGGAGATTAAAGTCAGTGCCCATGCGGGCACCAGGAGAATATGAATATAGTCTAACACGCTTATCCCTTCCTGAGCCCTCCCAAGTCTTTTCTTGCTTAGCTCATCCGGGCATAAGCACAATGCACAAAGACAACTGCACACGTGAAGTCAGGAGATAGGGAAATAGCTCATGGTGTACTTTTCAGTGATTGAAAGTTCTACTGGAAACATTGCCACACACCCTGGTGGAGTGAGCTGATGAGATGAGCCAGAAATTCATAACTATGTCCCTAAGGGATGGAGTTGACCTCTTCCTCTTTTCAATTCGTGTTTAACAAACAAGTTTCACAGTATCCTTTCTGAACATTCAGGAACTGAAAAAGTAGAATAGTGCATTGAAATAAATGAACCATAGTTTGTATTGTCTGGAAGTCATCCATTGGGTTAAGTTCATTTGTTAACTTTGGTTCAAATGTTTAATTTTCAATTACTTAAAAAAATTGTTAATTATCAAGAGTTTTTGAAAACAAAGAAAACAGAGTCTTTCCAGGTTCTTACTAGTCAATTTTCCCCCCCTTGCATTTCTTGTAAATAGAAAAATCCATTGGCCAGGTCAGACCACATTTTTTTAACCTTTCAAGTTATTTAAAATTGAAATACAGTATCTTAAATGTATGGAGATTGACTTTGTTTGCAGTGCCTCCCATATATTCCAATTAGTCTTGTTCAGGACAATTTCCTATCTTATGCAGAGTCAAGCAAATCATTTTGCAGTTTTATGAAATACTTCTCAGTTTGGTAAAGTCCCCAGTAGCTTAGCAGGCAACCCTTCTGGGCTAGCCCATGCCACATCTATGCAAAGATTGATAAGGGTCCTGACTTAAGTCTTGTGATATGGAATGAGCGTCAGTAGCAGGTTCCTTTAAACTTGTGACTGTGCAGGATTATGCTCTGGATTCTTAGTTTCCACATCAGTTAATAAGAGACCATATTAACTCACTAACACTCAGTCCCATCTTTATTTTTTTTCTCTCCTCTGGTCATTTTACTTTTACTCCTCCTTATGACACAAACCCTATAAACTCTAGACTTTAGTTTTCTCTGAGTTCCAAATATTGGTGCACACAAATAATACAGCTGTGAATAAAGTATGAACCTAAATGTGGAATTCTAATTGATCCCCAAATTGGGTGCTTGTTGGGGTGAAAGTTGTGGAGAACATGAAAAATCCATGTGGTAATGAGATTGAAGAGGACTTGGGTGCTAGAAGAGCTCTGAAGTGAAGAAAATGGTTTAAAAAAAAAAGTTCTAGAGATAGAATCCCCAAATAGTTGATGATAGTTTCCATTCTCAGGAACAAGTTTGTCAACTACCTGTTGTTACTGAATAATAACAATAAGGGATAGATACTGAATCTGCCATTTCATTGATATAGGGAACTTCCAGATTTGGAAACTGCTTCTACCAAGGCATATCAGCACTTTCCCTGAAATTTATAGTTTTAGAGAGTTGCCCAGAACAGTGATAGATTAAATGAATTATTCTGGGAGTGTATATCAGAGGTGAGACTTGAGCACAGGTCTATCCACTGTGTCAGGCCACCACAGTAACAACCATAATAAACACTAGAAGGACCAGGCATAGTTGATGCTTTTTTAAAATGACCCTTGAAACTTGATTAGTCTTAGGTATTTCTGCATTGTACTTCATGCCTTTCTATCTTTGTTATCAGTGTTCCTTAGCATTCTAAAACTTTTTCAGATAACAAAAGAAATAGAACATGTTGTTCTATCAGAATCAAATTTATCAAATGAGAGTTTGATTCTTCAAGATAGTCTTAAATTCTGGTCCTTCTGTGTTGTTGTTGAGTCATTTCAAATCTGTTTGACTCTTCACGACCCTGTTTTTGGATTTTCTTGACAAAAATACTGGAGTGCTTTGCCATTTCCTTCTCCAGATCATTTTACAGATGAGGAGCTGAGGCAAACAGGGTTAAGTGACTTGCCCAGGATCACACAGCTAGTAAATGTCTGAGGCTGGGTTTGATTTTAATTTTTTAAAATTTATTTTATTTTAACTTTTGTAATAAAACAAGCATTTCCATAACATAGTGTGATTTAAAAAAAAGATGATTGCACATAAAACTGCAAATCTGTTATGTACAACCTAGAGGCTAGATTTGAATTCAAGATAAGTATTCCTGTTTCCCAGCCCAGTGTTCTTTCCACTTTGCCACCTGGTTTTGGTAGCCATTTTTCTGTAGTTGTTATGAATTCAGTGGCCAAAAGGGGGAAGGGGCACATAAATCCCTACCTTCATGATGGTTTTGGCTTTCCAATAAACCAACACCATTTATTATGTGTTAACTATGTGACAAGCCCTGAATTAAGTGCTGGCAAAAAAAAAAAAGTCCCAGAGTGCTATAGAGTCTAAGAAATCAATGAGATTTATTTGTTGTCATTGTTTAAGCTCCTTTAAGTGCATTTGTTTATGTTTGTAATTGAGCATCTAGTTTAGGACTTTGCCTATGCTTCAATGCTTAAAAGAGTAATAATTTTATCGGTATGAAATTCTCTCCACTGTCACTGGTCACTAGTCTTTTATGCCTTGGTAGTCTTCATGAATATCTATAATCAAACAATTCACCATTCTGCCTCCAGTAATGCTGGTGACAACCCTGAAGATTTTAAATAGTCTTTTTCTCATCCCATAGACATATAGGCTCTGCCCAAAACGTCTCATACCCAAAATGTTTCAAGATATTATACTGGCCTGGCCTGTAAGAACCTAGGGTCATCTTGATGTGGGGAGGCCTCAGAATAGGTCTCCAATGGTAAATAATAAATGATTTTGAAGTGCCCATGCAAATTTTATACCCCACCATAAACATACTTTTACCCAAACTTTAAAAGTATATATGTCAAATAATTGAGGGGTGCTATTTGGTAAAATAGCTTTTGTTTAAAAAATCTAGTTTTAATATGTCTTTAAAATGCACTTTAGAAATGTCTTAAGAAAAAAAGAGCAAAGATTGCTCTTTGGGGCATGAAACCTCTGTCAGCTTTTTAGTCTTTTCTTTGGAATTTTTATATCCTCAAGTTTATTTGGAAGAAATACTAGATTTGGAGTTAGGACCTAGGTTCAAGACTCCAGTTTTTAACTCCAAGTTAAGCCAGTCACTTAACCTTTCCAGGCTTCAACTTAGTCATCTCTAAAATGGAGAGGTGAAATCAGAGATCTTCTGAGGTCCCTAATGTAGGATTGGAAATTCTGGGGCTGGAAATTATTTCCTAAACTGATGAATTTGTTATAAGAGAAGAGATCCAGTTTCTAAATAAAATGTTTCCAAAAGTTATCTCAGAAAAAAATAACAAATATCTAAGTCTAAAGGTTTTTCTTTCTGAAATTAATGAACCTAAGGCATTTAAGGGCCAAGAAAATATGGAGGTTTTTTTCCTCCCCAGTCTTTGTATTTGCTTATCTCAAGCACATAGTTGATGTTTAATAAATGCTTTTTGAATTGAACTTTGTCTGCCAACCATGGCAGACTATGCATTTCATCATAATTTTAAGTAAACTGGCAAAATACTGATATGTATGTACTGATCATAGTCTCCTTTGTTTAGGCTAGCTCTTAAAGTAACTGTTTCACTCTATATAATATGTTTAATCATTTCTTATCACTTATTTATATTTTTCTACCCTGAAATTGTTCCAGCTTTTTGAATTCCTGATATTCGAGTTCCCAGAAATTTATGGCCTTTTATATTTTTATCATCATTTAATTATTTTTCTTTGAGCAGGTACTTGCTCTGTGCAAAACTATTGTTCCTTTTTCTTATTTATGGGCCTAGCTTCTTTTCCTTCCATCCATCACTCTTTTATTTTGAGATGATCAATTCTTTGTATTCTAAAGACAAAGAGAACGCTTCAAAGAACAGTAGCTAGGGATAGATAATATCCAACAACTTAGTTCTCTGGACAATCCCTATTCATTCCGTAACCAAAGAAAAAATTAGCAGTAACAGTAGAGCAGGAAATGAGGTGAAACTGATGGTGGATGAGTACCAAATGGCACCTGCTTGTATTTTGCTCCATTCTCTGCTATGCATCAGCTTAGTGCAATTGACCCCCAACAAAATGCCCAGTTCCTCATCCTGTTGCTTACTTAGGCAATCACCCATGACCTTGACCTCTCTAGCCAAATAAAAAATAGACCTAGTTAAACTGTCTGAGGGGAAACTTGTTCTGAAGCTTTGATACAACGAATTACTAAAGCCTCAACTGATAACATCTACTCTGTTTCTTTTGTCAACTAATTTGGTAACTTTATCTTCCCCAAGTAACAGGCTTTATCTGATAAGTTCTGGAATGTGATACTTTGGAATTCTGCTAACATGTAATTCCCTCAGGAAAGAGGCTGGAGGATGAGGTGGGGCTTTACTGACTGTGCTATTAAACATAAAAAGGGTAATTTAGTTGTTTTTTTTTAAGTTAAGAAAAAAATCAGTCCTAAGAGCTTAGAGTTCTTGAATGTCCGTACCACTTTAGGGGATAATGTGGCTTAGAATATTTGGCCAAAATTTTCCACAAAGAAAAAGTGGAAAAGTTTTAAACCTTAAAAAATGTATTTGGGAGCTAAGCAGACCAAAGAAACTACATAAATGTTCATTCTTTTTTATAAGTAGTTTATAATAGTTATCAATCCTTTTGTATATCCTACTATTCTAAAAGCCACTGGACATAACTGGTCCTATTTCTAAATTGAAGATGATAGCAGCATTGGTTTTATGGAATTCTCTATCTCCTTTCTGTCTTTGTCTATCTCTCTCCCTCTCTTCTCTTCTCCCTTTCCCTGTCCCCCTTTTCTCCTCCTTCCTCACCCCTTTCATCTTCTTTCCCTTCCTCCTTCCCCTTTCTCTCTCTCTCTCTCTCTCTCTCTCTCTCTCTCTCTCTCTCTCTCTCTCTCTCTTCCCCCTTCCTTTCTCTCCTCTCCTTTTCTTTTCTCTATCTCCCTCTTTTGCTCCCCTCCTTATCAGAAGACCTGGGTTCAAATCCTGACCCAGTAACTTATTAGGTATATGATCCTCAGCTTGTGCTTGAGTTTTCTCATCCACAAAATGTGAGTCATAATACCTCTACCACCCATTTCACAGTGTTGTTGTGAGGATCAAATGAGCTAATGCATGTAAAGTGCTTCGAAAATCATAGTGTTATATAAATATCAGCTGCTATAATTGCTTATTCATGGTCTCAGTCAATCAGAACACTGCACATCCTGGCTCCCATATGCTAAAATATCCATGCTTAAATAATTAATATAATATAGTATAATGTACATTTTCACATATATATACATATATTCATCAAGAAAAGAGCACGTTTTATTTGATTGTTCTCTTTGTTAGAACTATTTCTCACTCTAGTTCCTGTAGATTACAAAACACACACCTTTTTGCCTTTTTTTTTAACTTGCTTCACTCTTCCTGCTGATAGCTTATTAGCTTTAAAAAATATATCAGAAAGTAGTTTTAGGTAAAAATTGCTCTGACCAACCACTGCATTTTATGGAGTGTGAACTTATACAGGCATTCAATAACAGACTGTGTCATATGGTAATGTAGGTTTTTGTGCCTATTTTTAAGCAAAGAAGCAAGTGTATGAAGTTAGTTTAAATGACTGGCCTGTGAGCCTTTAAGCTATCTGTCCTTGCATTCTATGTCACACCTAGCCATAAATTTGTTCTGAATTCTATTAGTTTTATTTAGCCCATTGTTTCCTATTAGCTTCAAATAACACTTTAAAAAAAAAGGACAAGGTGTAGTAAAGATGAGGGAATCGGTACAAATCTTGAGGTCAAGAGTTTAAATTTTAGTAAATGTGTTGGTAAATCATCATAAGGTTTCTGCCCACTTTCTTTTCTCTGTCTTTCTAATTCCTACTTATGAAGGTCTGTTTTTCAAGTCCCAGCTAGAATCTCATGTCCTCTGTGAAGCTTCCACGTGTGGCACTCCCCCAGAAACATCCAGTTTTTTTTATATTCTTCACCACGTCATTAACATTCAGTTAAGTCCTCTCTTTTGTTTTCTATTTGGTTCGTGTCTTATCTCCTCAACTGAAAAGTAGAATCTTTGAAGTCAGCAACCTTGTGCATATGTCTGTGCAAAAAAGAGCTGTTGGTTGAAGGGAGCTGAGGAAAGAGCTTAATGGAGTTTAGTTATGATGTGATAATGCCTAGATGGTCCTGTCAGCTTGTAAATTAAGAGAAATGCTATGGTGTATAGGAGATTCTATAAGATATGGGTTTAAAAAATGAATTCATAGGAAAGAGGGACATATAATTTCAAGTTTACAAGCCTAGAATATTGGCAAGTCTATGGTATTAGTAGCATGTATGTTAGAAGTAGGAGAGAAGAGATTGTGAAAAGATACTGATTATGGATGGATAAGGATACAGAAAAAAGTCAGGAGAAGAAAAGAGCTTACATCTAGACTACTGTAGAAATGACTGGGGGGGGATGGGCTTAGGGAAATGACTTGTCACTGTTTTAATAAGAAGTGAAATAGCAAAATTCTTCTGACTGAACCTCAGTGGGGAGGGAAAGGGAAGGGAATAAGCATTTAACAAGGTCCTACTATGTGCCAGACACAGTGCTAAGTGCTTTAGAAAAATTATTTCATTGTATCCTTACAACAACCCTTTGGGTTTTGTGTTATCATTATCCTCATTTTATAGTTGAAGTCACTGAGGCAGAGAGAGGTTAAATTACTTCCAGAGTCATATAGCTAAGAAGTGGCTGAGGCTGGATTTGAACTCAGGTCTTCCTGACTCCAGGCCCAGTGTACCACTCAGCTGCCTCTAAGTGGTTCTGGTTCAATTAGAAATAGATCAGGGATACTGGATACCTTTTGAATGTACAGTAGACATAATTAAGCCTGCTAAGTTGTCACCTTAAATCTCAAAGGTAGTTCCCACACCAGTTTCATTGGGGAGGCAGAAAAATAGCCCCTGTGATGATGTAGACATCTTGGTACATATTATAACAAAAATTCTACACACCTCAGAACTTTGACATGGACTGACACTAGCCTAGTTCCATGGGGGTCAAAGAATATTTAGATTTTCCTTGGAGATGTAGTGGGGTGAGCACATTTGACCCACTCAGATGCTTTACAAATGATCAGTTTTGAGCTGTTTATATTATGCCTCAGATTTTGTTATTTATTAGATGGCTAGTAGTTTTGTCTTTAGAGAACTACAATTATGCTACCAGGAACTAAAGGCATTCTGGCTAGAGACTTTCTTTGCAAATAGCTCTGGACCAGGGTGCATGGAACTTGCTGTCAGCTCTTTTGTTTGATTCATATCTAAAGTCTTTGAACATTTTGTTAACAATTTTGTCTCTGTTGCTTCTTATTTTTGAATTTTGATATCTGGGAAAAAAATGAATTTCTATCATGACTCTTTGTAAAATATTAGTTTCAATGACCTCTTCTTAGGCAAATTTAATGTTCTCTTTTCTAGTCAGAATTTCCAGCATCTCTATTCTTTGTAAAAACTTAAGACAAACCTCCCTTCCTGACGTTCTTTTTAGGCTTGATTTTGGGGACACTATATCTACTGATGTTTCTCCTACTTGTGTATCCCTATGGGCTTCTTTTCTCCCCAGAGTTCATCTGGAAGTGTCTCCTAAGATGAAAACCTTATCCCTGTTTTCAAATTCTTCTACATATTATTTACATTCATCCAACGTGATTTCAATTAACCACCTATGTATAAATGACATTTGTATTTATCTTTCCAGGCCTTATTTTTTTTTTACTCTTTCTGTTCTTCACTTCTCATTATCTACAGTCACCCTTTTATTTTATATTTGAATCATGCATTTATCAAATTAGAGTTTATCATTTTTCTTACAACATTTTTATCATCATTTATGACACCAGTTTTTACAATGTCTTTTGTATTGTTATTATCTCAAAGAATTCTTCATAGAAACAGCATAAGAAGGAGGGAAAAACATATTTTTTTTATTATATGCCATTGGTGTTGATCTTTTAAATCTTTCTTGAAACTTGGAACTCTCAAAGCTACTGCTCCAGCCTAGACATTTCACCCTAATCCCATTTTACCAGCTGCTTCCAAGGCATTTCCATGAGCAACCTGCTGTAACATCAGACTCAGACTGTCAGAAATTATTAATTATCTTCTTCTAAAACTAGAATTCCCCCTTTAGCAGTCTGCCTATTCCTATAAATGGCAAAGCTGGGCTCCTCATCCCCAGTCTTGAAACTTTAAATTCATCTTTAACTCATCCCTTTCGTTCCCTGGAGATAGCCACCACATCCTGTCTTAATGGTCCCATATTTGCCTTCACTATTGTCTATACCCTTGTCCCAACGCTTCATATCTTAATGCAGATTCAGTAAATTTAGGCATACTAAGGTGGATTACAAGGGAACATCAGGCACCAGACTAGAGTGACTGAGAAGGCATTGCATTCTATCCATAAAAGCAGTCTGGATTGATTGAGGGAATAGTGTGGCAAATGAGGAACATCTCACATTTTATGGCTTTTTGTGTGCTTATTGGTGATCACATTTAGTTAGGCTGGTGTTGTATGAATTTCCTGATGTTAACCAGCAATCCTTTGTCTTAGATACCCTTCCCTTGCAAATATAAGGAATCACTAACCTTATATATGAAAAAGCCTTTGTCTTTAAACACAGCTAAGTGGGGCTGAAGTTTTAAGTCTTTTGCTTAAGGTCAGGTGTATGTTTAATTTGATGCTTTTCTTTAGAGTTCAATGTCCTTTATTCTTCTTTGACATTTTTTTTTTTTTGCACTTGGGCATGGCTGTATAGTTCAGGCTGTTAACCATTCACCATTTCTGTATCCTTACCCTATAAGCTAATTTGAGGGTATCAGTTTCACTTTTCTGGTTGATGCTTTTAAACTGTCAACTTTTAAATGAATTATTCTTATATATAATCATGCAGTTTTATTTTGCTTTCATTCTAGGTGATCATTTAGAGAAAACTTCTCATCTTTGTCCTCCTGTCTGATGAGATTGGTCAATGAACAGATCAGCTATGTCTTACACTCCAGGAATTGGTGGCGACCCAGCTCAATTGGCTCAGCGCATCTCTTCTAATATCCAGAAGATCACACAATGTTGTAAGTTAGAATTTGGAATATTTTTTGGAATGTACTTAAAACATTTATTATTAACTTAAATGAGCACTTCCACATATACAGCAGAACACAAAAAGAGGATTCTCTATGAAACCATGAATCTCCATTTCATATCATTCACAATATAATACATTCTATACATTACTTTTGAAATAGTTCTGCTTGTCTGTGTTTCCTTCTAAATTTCTTTCTGCTCTATATATTTAAATGTTTAATGGCTTTTTTTTGAATCACTATTGTTAACTCCCCTGACCTTTTAAATCCCTTCTCCTCAATACCCTGATCCAATGCAAAACCAAGAGAAAGAAAGAAAAAAAAATTGTAACAAATGATTATAGTTGAGCAAAATTGATATATGTATATGGCCATGACCAAAAAATGTATGTCTTTTTCTGTACTATGTCAAGAGACAGATAACATGTTCTATCATGTGTCTTCTGGAAACATGGTTATGGCATTGATAAAAGTTAACATTGATAAAAGTTAAAAGTTGTTTTCCCTTATAGTATTGCTTTCTGCATATAAATTGTTCTGTTTATTTTATTTTGCATCAGTTCCTACCACCTAGGATCCTTTGAAATTTTCTCATTTCATTTTTTATGGTTCAGTAGTAATATTTCAAGCTGCATTTTTAAAATGTGTGTTTTGTTTTCAATTCATAACAACATAGAAAAAGATTCAGAGGAGGATAAAAATAATAGAGAAGATGGTGTAGTGTAGCATGTGAGAAAATAAGAACGTATCCGTGACTCAGGCTAAAAAAATAAAATCTGAGGAAGGGACAAAAATGTATAGATGTCAATTGTAAAAGGTCTAGATAGAATGAATATGGAATATATTCAATATCAGAATTTCCTAATTATGAAGTTCCCCTCAAAAGAAGTAAGTTTGGCGACAAATGTAATGAAATATTCCTTTAAGGTGTAGTATGCATTTGAAATGTGTTATACTGAGAATTATGTGAGTTTGTGAGTTATACTATACAAGTTATATGAGTTATACTAAGATTATGTGGTGAGTTTGAAAGAACATTTTGATGAATTCATGAATCATAGATATGTAAGATTATTAGAAGGAAGTAGGTATATAATTATGTCTATTCATAACACTTGATGATAATGTAATGCAAGGTTCCCTCTAAACTATTCCTTGACAACACTGCCAGAAAATAATAACAATAATAATATTGATGATTGTGATGAAAATAGCTAACATATAGCACTTACTATGTGCCTGGCACTTTGCTTCATGCTTTTTAATTACAATCTCATTTGATCCTTATAACAGTCCTGGGACATAGGTGCTGTTATTATCACCATTTTATACATAAGAAAAATGAAGCAAATAGAGTTTAAGTGACTTGTCCAGGGTTACACAGCTAGTAAGTCAGAGGCCAGATTTTATGTCATGTTCCTGATGTTAGAGGGATCCAACAGAACATCTTGATATTCTTAAGAATAGTTTTTATGTATATGTATACGTATATATGGAAAACATAAACATGGCAGACTTAAACTTGTACCAATTTGGGAATTGAAGGAATTGACATTTAAGTCTTTATTTTCAAGTTAATGTTATCTTCATCTCTTATAGACCAGATTATCAATAAAATCCAGCAACCATTAAGAGCTTACTACTGTATACTGGGAATATAACATAGTCCCTGACTATATGGAGCTTATACCCTATTAGGGTAGATATGATACATATAGCTACAATGTAGGATGAATACATAATGGAGGTACAAACTTGGTACCATGTGAGGTAAGGTCCAGCAGGCCTCAGAAGAACAAATCAACAGAGAAACAACAGACAAAAAAAAAAGAACATTAATGACAGAAGCATTCAGGGGAAGTTTTCCTGGAGGAGATGGCATTTGAATTGGACTTTAAAAGATGCACAAGGGGCAACTAGGTGGAGCAGTGGATAGAGCAATAGCCCTGGAATCAGGAGGACCCGAGTCCAAATTCAGCTTTAGACACATAACACTTACTAGCTATGTGACCCTGGGCAAGTCACTTCACACCATTGCCTACCCAAAAAAACCCCAAAACAAAAACAAAAGATGGGCAAAAAGTCAAGAGGTGCAGTGGAGAAAGGAAGGGCGTTGCAAGCATAGAGAATAATAAAAATAGAGCCATAAAGATAGGAAAGCTTGGGATGCATACAAGGTATAAGGAGTACTCCTATTTGTCTGGAAGTACTGTGAAAGAAGATTGGAAAGATAAGGTGGTATCTGACTGTCAATAACCTTAAACTTCAAGTTTATGAAGTATGAAAGTGAACATGTAGGGAGCAAGGAGTCAAGGAAAGGTTGTGAGCAGAGGAGTAATGCATTCGTGTCTGTTCATAAGAAAGATTAACTAGTACGAAGGATTGTTGGAAAGGAAAAGAGAGTGTATAAACAATGGCCAGTTAGAAAGATACAGTTATCCCCTTCCACATCATGACTTTGTCCATCGTAGTTTTGATATGTCAAGGGTTGGTGTAAGAATGAAATGGGAATTTTTTGGAGAGTTTTGCAGAAACTGCAAATGACACACAAAGGCCAGCAGATGACACAGAAAATGTTTAGAAACTCAAAAATGCATAAAATATGCATATAGGATTATATAATATCAACCCGAATTTTGAAATAAGGTACTGTAAACACCCCATAAAAGAAAAAGAAAAAAAATCAGACTTCTCTGGTGTGAAGGGAGGGCCAAAAATTGTTACATGCTTTTCGAGATTGAGGGAGTGCCATTCCCCTCGCCCCTCCCCCCCACCCCTGCCATGATGTGGAAGGGATAACTATATTGTAATATTCCTGACAGGAATATTGCAGTCCATGAAAAGGGACTATACTAGGGTGATGATAATGAAATAAGAGTGGAAGAGAAAGGTATAAAGGATATTGAATAAGGAAAATAAACTTAGTAGCAAATGAGATATGACAAGTGAGAAAGAAGATTTCAAGCAAGAGGTCAATAGGGAATTGCCATTCACACAATTAATGAAATGATTATGTTTAAGAAGGGATAGTCGGGGGGAGGTGGGGTGCAAGGAGGTGAAGAAATAGGTTCTGTGTTTCTTTGAGGTTTGAAGGTGTAGTGAAATATCCAGTAGGCAGGATGTCCTGTTAGCAGTTGGAGATTTAAGTTTGGTGCTTGAATAGAGAGTGCAATAGCTCAGGAATTATTTTTTAGGAGGTGATAAATAAAGATGTTGGTGTAAAGAAGTTTGCCAAGGGAGACAATGGGGAGACCAGAGGGACAGAGGGAGTCACTGAATATTAAATTTGAGGACCTCCAATATCATCTAGTTCAATAAATCATAGGTATTTATTAAGCACCTACTATGTGCCAGGCACTGTGCTAAGTGCTGGGAATACAAAGAAATGTTTGAAAAAAAACAATCTTTGCTTTCAGTGAGATCATAGTCTAGCAGGAGAGATAATTTGGGGGAGAGGGGACTATGTACAAAGATATATACGTGATAAATTGGAGATAATCACAGAGGGAAGGCAAGTGGGTAATAAGCATTTAGTAAATGCTTACTATATGCTAGGCACTATGCTAAGCATTCCAGCACACTAGCATTAGCAGGGATTAGGGAAAGCTTGTAAGAGGGAGAGTTCTAGCTAGGACTTGAGTTGTAAGGGACTCCAGGGACCAGCTGATCCAACTCGTACATGAAAGGAATCCCACCAAGGCTAAGAACCCTGGCAAGCATGTGTCTGATAGGGTTAGGAAAAGGAGTAAACAAAAGAGACAATGAAATAACAGTTAAAAAGATAGGAGAACTAGATGTAGTGATATCTTCTGAAGCCAAAGGAAGAGAAAATATCCAGAGGGATGGGATATTCAGCAGTGCTCAATGATAGAGAAATCAGTATGGATGAATACTGAAAAGAAGTCCTCGTCTTTGGCAATAATTAGGTAGTAACTGAGATTAAGTGATTAAGGGAATAGTGTGGAATGAAGGTTTTGTGTGCAGACAACTTCTAAGAAGTTCAGATGTGTATGGAAAATGGAGAACCAACAGAAGATGAGATGATAATTAAAAAAAACTTTAAATATCTACTATGTGCCAGGCACTCAAGTTCTGAGGATTCAAAAAGAGGCAAAAGACAGTCCTTCTCTCAAGGAGCTTACAATCTAATGGGGGAGACAGCATACAAACAAATATATACAAAGCAAGCTATATACAGGATAAATAGGAAACAAAGGGGAAGCACTGGAATTAAGAGGGGTTAGGGAAGGCTTCTTGTAGAGGATGAAATTTTAGTTGGAACTTAAAGGAAGTCAGAGAGGTCAAAAGTTGGAACAGAGAAAGGAGAGCATTCTAGATGAGGGGGAGAGCCAGAGAAAAAACCCAGAACCAAGAGATGGAGTGTCTTGTTCATACTTGATGGAATAGAGAGATGTGTGACAGTCGAAGGAAGGTATTTCAAGGTTGAGGATACCTGAATGTATTTGTATGTCATAGTAAAGAGTGAATGGAATGAAATGGAATAAAATGAAAATGAGAGAGAAGGAGTGATTTTTGGAGGAAATTCCTGGAGGAGGTGGGAGGAGATTGTAATGATCATTCATTTTTAATGATATGATAATCATTCATATTTAAGTATTACACAGCTCTTAGCACAGGTTAAGGCTAAGGTCAAGGTTAAGGCCTAACTTAGTGATAAGTAGAGACTGGAAGAAATGAAGAGAATGAGTAGTAGAGAAATTTTAAGGAGTGGTACAAGGGGATTGAGTTAACTTTTCTGATGGCCACATTCATTTTATTGAAATAAGAGGTTAGGACATCAGCTTTGAATTTTAGAGTAAGGTATGGTTGGGGGGAGGGGACAGCTAGGTGGCTCAGTGGACAGAGCACTGCGTCTGGAGTCAGGAGGACCTAAGTTTAAATCTGCCTCAGACACTCACTAGCTGTGTGACCCTGGGCAAGTCACTTCATGCTGTTTACCTCAGTTTCCTCATCTATAAAATGAGCTAGAGAAGGAAATGACCAATCACTCCAGTATCTTTGCCAAGAAAACCCCAAATGGGGTCATGAATCAGACATGACTGCAAAATACTGAACAACAACATAGTTGGAGGCATCGACAGACAAGCTCTTGAGCCATCTCAATGGACAGTCATTCAGATAGGAACTGAACAAGAGTAAAATAGTTTCTGCTAGTAAAGTTTGGGGATTTAAGTGATATCTTAATTCCTAGAAATGGAAATAGCACAACTGAGTTCTCTGGACTACTCATTAAAGACTACTCTAGTAGGCAGAGTTAATATACTTCCTGATTATCTGTTTCACATGTAGGTTTCATATTACCAAAGAATGATTTCTAGAGATGATGACCTCTGACCTGATCAACAGTATTAGCTATTGCCATGCTTCTGTGATTTAGATGAGATAACAGATGTGTTGAATGAAGCAATTAGTACTTTTGGTCGCTGCACAGATATAAACATAGGCTGCCTAGGATAAGTAGGAAGAGACTTGGTCCTGATCAATGTTCTGTATTATTCCAGGAGAACCAACCTCCAAGCTGGCCTGTCTTAATCGTGTCCTGACTACTCTTCGTCCCTCTGGTTACTTTCTTTCCAATCCATCCTCCACAAAGCTGCTAAAATAATCTTACTAAGGACAAATTTGTCAATATTATTCTGTCATAAAACCTTCCATGGTATTACCTATGGGATTAAATGCACCTTCTAGTCCTGAAACATAAGGCTTTCCAAAATCTTACTACCTCTTAACCTTCCCAGACGTTTTTCCATATCATACCCTTCCCAAACTTTCTTCTAAATGAAGGGAACTGTTGTTCTCTGAACTTGATACTCTCATTTCCTGCTTTTATGCATTTACACAAGCCATCCGTGATGTCTGCAGTGCCCTCTTTCATCTCTCCCTACCAGAATCCTTATCTTCCTTCCAAGTCTAGCTGCCATAACTCTGAAGCCTTTGTTAATCTCCTCAGTTAGTTGTTCTCTTTCTCCTTCAATTTTCCTTGTACTATACTTACTTGTGTAAATATTATATTTCTTCAGCAGAATATAAGCTTGTTAAGCATGGGAACCTTTTCTTTTTCTGATTTTGTTATACTTAGGACCCAACCCAGTGCCTTAAATGGAGGAGGCATTGATAAATATTTGTGTACCTGAATTCACAGTATATGTCCTAGCCCTAATTTCATCCCATCTTTCCACACTTCAGTCTAGTACAGTAGATGATAGTAGAGAAGTATCTTTTTTATACTTTCCATTCTATTCATTAGCAGTAGAAATAACTGCTTTGGTTATTTTGATATTTGCTTATTTTGATATTGAGGTAGGAGATAGTGTTTATTATTTAGCTGTAATATATTGAAATTTAGTGGTGAGGTCCAAATCATGTGGAGAAAAAAAAAAAGGGAAGCCAGTTGGCATTCCAAAGGGTAGCATTTCTTTATTGGGAGGAAGAATTCCCAATTAAGGAATTGCCAGAGAGAAGACATCCACAGAGAAAATGTGTGTTCTTCTAGAAAGTATGAGATGAGAAGAGATTATTAAAGGAAGGATTTGGGTATATGAAATATGTTGGAATTGAAGCTTGTGTATGGGGCAGGTCCTAGAAAGGAGCATATTTGGGGTTTTCTCACTAAATAATGGTTCATAAGGGAGAAAGTTAATTGGGTGGTAACTGTGTTTCTAGGAAAGTATTTGCCATAGCACTTATTGGTGTAATCACTATATAAGAGGCTTATGACTTCAAATGTGATAAAGACCTAGAATTTGAAGAAAGAAAAATGTTGGACTACTGAAATTGAAACTAATTGGAATCAGCATAAAAAAATGGGTGAAATGCTATAGGAACAACCCCACCGTAAGGGACTGGTTTGTGAATATATAGTTAGTGATACGATTATGGTGAATTCCAAATCTCATAACTTTAAGATAACATGTGAACTGCCTGCTATGATGGTACAAGCCCATAATATTTTTTATTTCTGCTCTTTGGGAGGCAGAAGCTGGTGGGTTGCTTGAGCTCAGTAATTCAGAGCTTCAGTGGGCCAAAGACAATCCAGCATCCATGCTAAATCAAGCACCAGTATGGTGAGCCTCTGGCAGTGGAGGCAGCAGGACTGCCTGAGGAGACAAGAACTTGCCACACTAAGAAACTGAACAAGTCAAAACCTGCATTCCTGTCATCTCATAGGAGACCCAGTCTCAAAAAACAAATCGGCAAAAGATAAGATGTAATCTCATTAATTCTAACCTTAGTCTTGGCTAAGATCATACTACTGATGATCTGCAAAAAGTCTAGAATAAAAGTAATGCCAGATTATAAGGACTGGTCTGCAGTGGAAAAGGAATGAGAAATGGGTGGATTTTCTTCCACTGAATTATTTTATAGATTCTGTGTACTGTATGGTTTAGCACCTATTTCTCGGTCTACTACTTCCTTCTTATGTTACCTAGGATAAGTGACCTGATCTTTTGAGGGCCTTGATTTTCTCATATATAAAATGAGGGATTGTGATTCAATGATTCCTAGGTCCTGCCAACTCTAAATCCTGTAATTCAGTGGTAAGAGTGCTCTAATTCTAATGAATAGGCCTGATAATCCAATCAATCCACCTATTAAGTACCTACTAAAGACAAGAGTGGAAATAGCCCTTCCCCTTAAGGAGCTGACACATCTACATACCTAGAATTTTCAGTCCTTTTTCAATGGTGTCCTGTTCTCTGTGATTCCCTTTCGGGGTTTTCTTGGCAGAGATACTAGAGTTGTTTGCCATTTCCTTCCCTAGCTCATTTTCACAGAGGAGGAAACAGATGAGACAAACAGGGTTAAGTGACTTGCCCAGGGTCATACAGCTAGTAAGTTTCTGTGGCCAGATTTGATTCCAGGACAGGCATTCTATCCCTTAGAGTTACAGCTGCCCTTACCTAGAATTACTGGAGAGCAATTCAGTAGGTTATCTATCTCAATGAAAATATCTCTTTATAACATCCAGATCAGTTGGTTCTAATTCTGTATTCCTCAAAACAATCTTCTATTCTATACTTTTCTTCTCCTGAGTAGACCTGTCCTAATGACTGGTATACAGATATAGTCTTTCAGCCTCAGTTTTCTCATTTGTAAAATGAGTATGAGAATAAGAGTACCTGCCTTATAGAGTTTTTATGAGAAGCAAATGAACATGGAAAATGTCATGCCATCCTCAAATTGTTAAACAAATGGTAATTGTTATTATTATCATCTCCCATTGTAAATTGGCATTCTAGGTAACAAATCTATCTTTTATGAGTTTGGTTAGCATCATTTAGTCTGCACCCCCCCACGCTCTCTACCCCCACCCCAAGCCTCACTGACTAGTGAAGTGGAAAAAATCAAGTTTGTGAACCAGTGAAGATGAACAGTTTCAGAATCGTCTTTAAGCCACCAAAGCCCAGATATTCTGTGAGATCTAACCTGAGCCACGAGAGAGTTTTTCTCGATCACTTGACACCTCTCAATTACGACATGTACCAGAGCTGAGTTTGTGAAGGAGGCTTATATAATTCATTCAGTTATCATTTATTGAAGTGATTTCTGTGTGCCAAAGACCGTGCTGTTTGCTGGAGTAGTCTAACATGTGGCGTAAATTTAGTGCAGAAACCTCGTGGAAATGAAAGACAGAAGTGTGAACTTTCACTTCACTTTCTGGGGAAAAAAATTCCCAATAGCACTTTCTGTGCTTGACTACTGCATACCTCAGAACTTTTGAAGTGCCTCCTTCACAAGCTAAATCTGTATCTTCTGAGCCCTTGTGAATTAACAGTCTTATGAAAGAAAGTTGAAGAGAAAATGGCATTTGGATGTTATTTATCCTTATAATGAACTCTTGGTAGGAATTGTGAATCAAAGAATTTGAGTGGGAAAAGATTTCTAAAGCCATCTAATCCATCCTGGACTGATCAAAAATCCTTTCCACAATATCCCCAAATGGTCATCCAGCCTCTGTTTGTAGACATGGAATGGAGGGGAACCAACCCTCCCAAGGGGGCTCAAGTGGAGGGGAACCCACCCCCTCCTGAGGGGGCTCATTCCAATGAATTGTTATTAAGGTTTTCCTTGAGCCAAACCTGCCTACCATATGGGACAAAAAAAACCTCTTAATCTTTTAAGTATCATATAGAACTTTGATGAACTCCAACTAGTTAGTCATTTTAAATATTATAGTTAGACCTATTAACTTGTAATACTGTTTTTAGTAGGCATATGACAACTGATATAGTTCTTTTAAAGTTTCTGTCCACTTAGGTATATATAGAAGTAGATAGTATAGTCAGGCTGTGTGGAGATAAGTCAGCAGAGCTTCTATCAAAGAATATTAGATATTTGGGTTTCTTGTACACTGAAGCCTTAAGAAATAGCATGTATAATACTTGTTTTATACAAAGCACAAGGCAGATAATACTTTCTCTGTTTCCCTCCCTTCTTTCCTTCCTTCTTCCTTCCCTCCCTCCCTTTTTCTTCCTTTGTTCCTTCTCTTCTTCTCCTAAATTGAGGTGGGTGCTGAGAGAAAAAAAAAACAGCAAAACAAAGAATTCTTGTGAACTGAACAAAATGATACAGGTTGTATGCATGACAGTTCCAATGTGTATAATACTGGAGATCATCCCTTGTGAAACTTAATGATGTTCTACTGCTTCACATAGTGAAGCCATTAAGGTATTGCTGTAGAGTGCAATGCTTTAAAAAAAAGAAAAAAATAAACACCACTTTAGGTCGAGTGATAAAACATATCTCCCAGCCTTCCTTTTTCACTTCTGCTTTGTAGTCATAGTGTTGGCTTCAACTATTTTTAGTGTTTTCAAAACAATTTTTGGCTGGTCATCTTAAGAAGGCTTAAAGTTAATAATAAGTCTCTACATTTCTAAATGGTGTTTGAGTATATGTTTTACCTTTCACATTTTTTTCTCGTGGATTGCAATCTTCTAACAAATAGAAATGTTCTTGCAACATGAGGATGGTGACTAGGCCCACTTAGCATTAAAATACTAGTCAGTATTTCTATATATATTGTTTAGTCAATATTAAAATATGTATTTCATCCTTACGAATCTGAGATATAAGATTAACACACAGAGGGATTATAACCTGTAGCTATTGCCTCCATAAAACTACAGAGCAAGTTCAGAAACCAATCAGGCTGCTTTAAAAGTGTGATTGTTTTTTTCTTTCTCTCTCTCTCTCTCTCTCTCTCTCTCCTTTCTTCATTTCTTCCTTCTTTCCTTCCTTCTTTCCTTTCTTTCAGTATTTCTTTCTCAATATAAATGAAAAACTCCTATTTGAAGAGGGAACATGTCTTTTACTCTATGTTTGAACAAAAAGAAGCTCAGGTCACCAGATTCTCATAATATTCAAAACAAAACAAAGAAACAAAAAACACCACAAGTGAACCCATTCTCCTTCCCTCCTCAAAGGTGGAGTTGTTTGCTCTTTGGGTAGGTCAGTAGTAAAAAGTGGAAGAGAGGTTGTTAGGTAAAGCATTTTGAAAAAGTATACTACTTTCTTCCAAATGTTACTTCTGAAAATACTAGTTGGATTTTTAAGTCTCTTTGGGGAGGGAGCAGTAATTAAACAGCTTCATTGGCTCAATGAGTAGGATTTTCTTTATGACTAATAACAGATGCTGGTTTAGATCAGTGATAGGCATGAAAACAAATTTCTTAACCTAGGCAATGTAAACCACTCCCTCTTCTGAAATTTCCCCTTCAATTATGGTTCCAACATAGCTTTATAGGAAGGATGAACTACTTGGGCTGTGGGGGCCATCTCTAGTTGTTCTGATCTTTATCTTGCCACTGGACCCAGATGGCTCCGGAGGAGAAAATGAGGCTGATGTCAGGGTCCTCTTTAAGAAAAAAGGACACACGACAGCAACAGCTACCCACGAGGGTGCAGAATCTTTCATTCATGGGATCAAAGAAGATCATAAATGTAGAGCTTGAAAGAACCTTAGAGTCCATTCGATCATAGCGCCTCATTTCATAGATGAGGAAACTGGGGCCCCCGGGAGGTAAATTGATTTTTCCAACATCCCACAAGTAATCAAAAGCCAGAGTTAAACCTGGGTCCTCGGAGGAACTTTGTTATTTTAATAGTTGTTAAAAATCATTTAAACCTTGATGCTGAAAAAACCTTGGGTTCTTCATTTTTTTAAATGAAGGGGTTGAGCTAAATAATTTCTAAGCCTTCCAGCTCGGAGATTCTATGATTCAATTCAACAAACATTTATTGTCTGCTACCTTCGTTCAAGGCACTGTACTGGGACTAGAGAGATGAAAACAAAATAGTCTTTGTCTTCAAGGAGCATGCATTCTACTGGCAGGAAGAGAGAATGCAACATACACAAATTAACCAATTTGTGGTAACTTGAGGAGGGAGAAAGCATTCAGAAATCTATCCTGTTGATGAAGAGTATTAACTGTCATAAATTATTAAATTTTCAGAGAAGAGAGTTTTACCTTAGATATTTTATAATTTCTCTGAAAACTGAATATATATATATATATATGTATATATATATTTACATACATATATGTGTATATTTTTATATTTACTGAGATCGTATGTCTCAGTATACAACATATGGGTGCATATTGTTTTACAGAATAGACTTATTCTTTTAAAATTTAATTTTTTTAATTAACAAAAAAATCTATTTTCTCTTCCTTCTACCTTTCCCTTTCCCATTGTGGGGGTGGGGAGGAGAAGAAAAGACAACCTTGTAACACATGTAGTCAGCAAAACTAAACCTCATTAAGGAAATCCAAAAATATTGTCTCAGTTTGTATCCTGAGTTCACCACCTCTTTGTCAGAAGACAAACTAAACCTGTTCTTGAGAAGGGGTGAAATATAAATACTCACATGTTTGAGTTGAATCATATCTTAACTATATTGGCAGATATATTATTTAGAAGAACTGCATTTAATTCTTTCATTTTTTTTTTTACTTTGACAGATAAACTATGGGGTAAATATTCTCACTGTTTTGCAGCTCTTGAACTCTTTTCACCCTTGCCATGATCTAAATTCCCTGTCCTCTTTACCTGGTGCCTGGACTCTAGCAAGCACTTTCCAATTGGTTTTCTTGTCCCCATTTCCTTCCTTCTTTAATTCATCCTCCACGTAACTGCCAAAATGATATCCCCAATTTTATACTCCTAAAGCATAGGTTTGAACATGTCATTGCCTTGTGCAGGAATTTCCATTAGTTTCCTTTTGCTTCAAGAATAAAATGTAAACTCTTCTGTATCACATCTAAAACTGAACTGTATTTGCTTTTCTGTGTATATGTTGCTTCCTCCAAAAGAATGTAAGCTCTTTGAGATCAGAGACAGATTCATTCACTTAACCTCAATTGCCAAAAAAAAAAAATGCAAGCAGAGACAGCTTCATTTCTCTCTTTGTACACTTCACACCTGGTGTAGTATCTAGAATGCAACAGGTGCTTATTAAATACTTTTTAAAGATATAAACAGGCAACCATGAAAAATGGCCCTCAGTCTCTTGGGGTTCCTTATCACTCTTGCAGTGATGGTGGTGGTGGTGAACAAGTGTAAGGGACAGGATACTAAGAACTACTGGGTTCTTAGATCAACTACAGCCATCAGTTTAATCATTGCTGCTTGCAATATGCGTTTTTGTCTAATGATGAAGGAATTGATTCACCAAGAACCAAGATTAATAGAAAGACATGGACAAGAATCGTGAAGTATAAGGATGAATGGATTGGTAATATTCTGTGTAAATTTAAGAGTATGATGAGATCAAGGTTTCATTGATAAATTGACATGTTAACTTTTGTAAAATACTCAAATTTAGCAGAGGGAGATATACAATAACATAGAATACATTATTTTTGTTTATCTGATTTGTTCTTTGTATCTCAAATGCAACAGCAAATTGATAATGAGATTTGGTTTGTAGATTTCAGGATGGGCTAAAGATTTCATTTGATACTGAGAAAGTACCAGTAGAGTTTGACTTTCAATTATCCTGATTCCCTGTTATTTGCTTAGTTAGGTTCAGTGTCTTTTAATCAGTGTAATACGTCTCAAAACAATGGCTCTTATCTTAATTCTGTGAAAAATTTAAAGAGAAAATGGTGATCTGAATTTTGAGCAAATTGGGTATTTCATCAGATGACTTAAATGAAGTATTTAAGAGTGATTTTCTGTCAGTGTGCCTTATACTTTAGGTTCTTCAGAAATTGCTTACAGCTCAACATTATGATCTAGTTTTTAGTGCAGTTTTAATTTCACTGCAGTAATGAGATGTTTTTAATTTAAAATGCCAGTTGCATACTTTCTGTGTTGAAATTGCAAGGCAATCTGATTACATATTTCCAGAATGACAACACCTTCTTCCTCTTAAAAAATGAAGGTAGAAATAAGTCTAATTGTACCTCAATCTAGTTTTACATACTGATTTAATTTTAGATTTAAAAAAATTACATCCCCCCCCCAGAAGAGAAAAAACAAAAGACAAAATTACCTCTACCTCATCAGAGCTATTCTCTTGTCCTAGCATCCAACTGTGGTAAGCTATTCCTTTAGTTCCTTTGAAAATTCTAGGTTCATTTCCTTAGCCATTTTAACTCTGAAACATTTTTTTTTTCAGCTTGAAATATATTTACAAGACTTACAGTTGCTTGTCTTAAGACAATGAAATGTGCCTTGGAATAGAGTGTTAAAGAAACAACATAGAAGAAAGAAAGTTTATTTTTTATGCTGAGGAAAAATGGTGCACGCAATAAACACTTCGATATACACATAATTTCTACATTTGTTATTTTAGAGGGGAAAGATTTCATTTGCATAGAAGTTTTCTCATGGAGTCACTGTTCACATTGTTCAGAAATAACTAAGTGATAGAGTGGTTAGCGTATTGGATTGGAAGTTAGGAAAGTCTCAATTTGAATCCTGCCTTTGGAACTTACTGCCTGTGTGAGCTTGACCCAATCATTTAAGATATCAGCTTCAGTTTTCTCATCTGGAAAATGGGGATAAAAATGGTTTTTACCTCATAGGGATGTTATTATTAGGATGAAGTGAAATAATTTGTAAAGTACTTTACAAATCTTACAGTCCTATACAAATGTTAGTTATATAATTCCTACTGTTGTTCAAGAATACAAAGGTTTTATAGAAAAAAATTTAGGAAGCATTGTTCTAGTGAATTAAAAGAGAATTTCCTTTGTCCTGTGATTGGCTTGATCATGTATCATGGAATTATATATATCTATATATAGAGATATATATATATATTTATATCAGGGTTTATCAGTCATTATGTAGAGAAACTTTTAAAAATTATCTGAATTTTGATCATGTTACTAAATCTAAGCTGTAATTTCATGTGTAAGTGCCCTGTGAATATATAAACAAATGTTTAGGTTTTAAACAATTCAGGAATCTTTAATACAAAATAGAGATTAAATGTCACATAGCCGTGTTACAGGGTCTCTGCATCATTAATTTAGAGCTGGAAGGGCCCTTAGAGGCTATATCTAGTCTTGGCCTCTTAATTTCACAAATGAGGAAACTGAGACCCCAAAAGGGTAAAAGATTTGTCCAAGGTCACATAGCTAACAAATATTAGAGATGGGTTTTGAACCCAGGTGCTTTGGTTCCCAGGCTGGCATTATTTCCACAGCCCCGTGCTATCCCATGAGGATGATAATAGCTTGCTTCAAATACTTGAAGACCTATTTTGTGGAGGAGGGACTACACTTGTTATGTTTTGTTTCAGTGAGCAAAATTGAGACCAGTAGGTAGGAGTTGTTAACAGCAATTGATTTAGGCTTAATGCCAGGGAAAACTTCAATTGTAACTATTCCAAAGTGGTTTCTGTTGCCTTGGGAGGTAATTGGGATGTGGCAGATGGTATCCTTGTTCAGGTACACATTAGACCAGATTGAACTCTTAGGTCTCTTCCAGCTCATAGGTTTTGTAAGCCATGAAAGGTATTCCAAACAAACCGGATGGCATATGGTAAGCCTCTGAAGCTGGATGGAGAAAGTCATAAGGGCGCTAAGTGTGTTGAACGCTTGGCAGAAGCAGACAGTACTGAAGAACAATAGTTAGGCAAAAAGGATGTGTATAATTAGTAGGTGGCCATGCTTGGGAGTTCAGATTTACTCTAGCAGGTGTTGTAATCTTGTGTTTCAACAGTTAACATAAAAATGATGATTTAGAAAAATGATTTGTACTAATATAAATAAATTGCATTAAAGTCCACAGAGATGTGGGAGACATTGTTCCCATGTTGGAGATTGCATGGCTACCTGAGAGGAGTTAGTGTATCGACAGTTTAGGTATTAGTGCTTATTCCCTCCGTCATTAGCACCTTCAATCTGTCTCTCATTGCACACTCTTGCTTTCGGATGTCTCCTGTTTTAAACCTTCCTAGGAGCCTGAAACTCCTGATGGGAACTCTTCTTTCACTGAAGCAGCCTTCCTTTTATGCCTGCTGTCATTGCTTCATAGCTACCTGTTTTATAGGAGCATTGATTTATCGGGAGCTATTGGTGGTAACCTTTCTGTGATCTGACAGCTTTTCCTGCTGCTCTCTCAAAGGTTACCAGGCACTTTAAATGAACAAAGAAACAAAAAATCACAGCTAACCCTTTGTTTACTATTTGTCTTACTAGTTTAGTTCTAAAGCTTTTGATACTAAACCCTAAAAATAACAATCTCCTGTTCAGTGGTACCACTGGTTTTTTTCCATCTCTGTAGTCTCAAAGCCTTGAGGTCATCCTTGATTTTTCTTTTCTCTTATATCTGTCCTCCAGAATCAAGTTGCTACATCTCCTAGGATTCTAGGGTACCCTGTAAGGTAGATGTTGCTATGTCTCTGCCATAGGCTTGAGTCTTCACTGACTGTGTTGCCTCCGTTTGTTAGGGACAAGTGACTAGCATCCCAATTCCTTTTAAGCACTTAACACTGGGAAGTTTTTTATAAAGGAATCTTTACTTTAAAAATATAGCAAGAGCACATGTATGTTTACCTCAGCCCTTCTGGGGCATAATCTCCCTAATATTAATTATCCCCTTCATCTTGTTGAAGATGGTTGATGATTGAACTCAAAATTTACCGACCTTATGTCCAAAAGTGACACCACTATCAGATGCATCCTTCTCTTGAGAGGGAAGGAAGATGTGCAAGAGGGAAGAAGAAAGACAGACAGTGATACAGAGAGACAGAGTGACAGAGCCAGCCACAGGAAGGGAGAGATGGAAACGGGGAGAGAGAATGAATTGAAGTCTCCCCTACTCCTCCGTCTGATGATGGTAGTATTCTGTACTATCATTCTTGGGACAGCTAAATGGCTCAGTGGATAGAGACCTGGGCAAATTCAAATCTGACTTCAGACACTTAGTATCTGTGTGACCTTGGGCAAGTCACTTAACCTGTGTTTGCCTAGGTGGCTTAGTGGATAGAACATTGGGCCATAAGTCAGGAAGGCCTGAGTTCAGGTTCAGCCTCAAACAATTACTAATTGTGTGACTCTGGGCAAGTCACTTAACTTCTGTTTGCCTTAATCCACTGGAGAAGGAAATGGCAAACCACTCCAATATCTTTGCCCAGAAAACCTCAAATGGGGTCATGAAGAGTTAGATATGACTGAACAACTAGACAACCATCCCCCTTAATCTTTGCTTAAATTCTCCTACTAAATCTTTTACTCTATGCGTCCCCATTCTGGTTACCTGAATTACTTATATGAGTAAACCTTCTTGGTGTACAACTCTGCTCTACACCACCCTACTCCCCCTGCCACTTAGTTAAATCTTTCGTTTTTAAATAAATTATATACTCCTAGAGTCATAGGTTTTACTTTTTCCAAGTGTCAGTGACACCTACGAAGCCAAATTTTTTCCTTGTATTGATCACTAGTTCACCTTGCTTGTATTTTGTATATTTGCATATGGACATTTGATTGCTTATCCTTTATATTTATTCTTTTATGAAGTACTAGTCATTTCTGATATTTCTCTTCCTGCATTGTAACTATTGTTGATTGCATCGCTTGGCTGATAGATGTAGAAAGTTTTCTTCACTGTCCCTTTTGCCTCTTTCCTCTTTTTTTTTTTGTAAATTAGATTCACAAAATTCTTAGCAAGTGGATTTTTTTTTTATCAATTCTTGCTGAATGAACTCTATCATTGGCAAGGAGGACATGGTCCTTTATTTTAAAACTACATAATCTCTATGCTCCCTAACATATTATGTATTTACTGTATGTGTACAGTACTATAAATGTACAATGTTTTGTACCATATTTTCAGTCACTCCACCCTAGTGGAGAACTTTTGAGAATTAAAGAACTGATAGGAAGTCAGAATTATAGATAAAGAATTTTTCTTGTTGGCACATAGTAGAGATAGTAATTGAATCCTAGTTGGCAGATTGTAATCCTGTCCTCTGGCAGCAAATCTGCCCAGAAGTGAACCTATTTAATCGTTTTGGTAAAAATAGACTCCAGTCAAGGAGATCAAGGATAGGAAGAAGAAGGATTTCCCATAAATGTCATCCTTCCCTACCCATCCTTTAAAACATTTTTATTTAAAGTTTTTGAGTTCCAAATCCTATCATTCCCTTCTCCCTCCCCTCTCCCTTCCCTGAGATGGTAAGCAATCTGATATAGGTTATATGTATGTACAATTATGTAAAATATTTCCATATTAGTAATTTTGTACAAGAAGACTCAAATAAAAGGAAAAAAAAGGAAAGAAAGAAAGTGAAAAATAGCCTGCTTCAGTCTATATTCAAACAATTTCAGTTCTTGCTCTGGAGGCAAATAGTATACTTCAGCATCAGTCCTTTAGGATTGTACTGGAACGTTGTATTGTTGAGAATAGCTCAATCATCTGGAGTTCTTCATTGAACAGTATTGCTGTTATGGTGCATAAAATCCTCCTTGTTCTGTTCACTATGCGTCAGTTCATGTAAGTCTTTACAGGTTTTTCTGAAATCATCCTGCTTGTCATTTTTTATAGCACAATAATATTCTATAATAATCATATACCACAGCTTGTTTAGTCATTCCCCAAATGGTGGGGAATGTAGATGTAGAAAGTTTTCTTCACTGTCCCTTTTGCCCCTTTCCTCTTTTTTTTTTTTGTAAATTAGATTCACAAAATTCTTAGCAAGTGGATTTTTTTTTTATCAATTCTTGCTGAATGAACTCTATCATTGGCAAGGAGGACATGGTCCTTTATTTTAAAACTACATAATCTCTATGGTCCTTAACAATATTATGTATTTACTATATGTGTACAGTACTATAAATATACAATGTTTTGTACCATATTTTCAGTCCAATTCTTAGCCAACGCAAAAACAACTGCTATAAATATTTTTGTACAAATAGGCTCTTTCACCTTTTTTTTTTAAAATGCCTTTGGGATATAGACCTAGCAGTAGTATTGCAGGATCAAAGGGTATGTACAGTTTTTGTGACCCCTTGGGCATAGTTCCAAATGGCTCTCCAGAATGGTTGGATCAGTTCACAACTCCACCAACAGTGCATTAGTATCCCACTTTTCCCACATCTCTTCCAACATCCAACATTTTCCTTTTTTGTCATATTATTCAATCTGATGGGGATGTGGTGGTACCTCAGAGTTGTTTTAATTTGCATTTCTCTATTCAATAGTGATTTAGAGCATTTTTTTTAATATGGCCATAGATAGCTTTGATTTCTTTGTCTGAAAACTGCCTGTTCATATACTTTGACCATTTATCAATTGGAGAATGACTTGTATTTTTTATAAATTTGACTCATTTCTCTATATACTTGAGAAATGATGCCTTTATCAGAGATACTTGTTGTAAAATTTTCCCCATTTTCTGCTTTCCTTGTAATTTTGGTTGCATTTGGTTTTGTTTGTGCAAAACCTTTTTAATTTTATGTGATCAGAATGATCTGTTTTACATTTTTACATTTTGTAATGCTCTGTATACCTTCTTTGGTCTTAAATTCTTTTCGGATCTGTAAATCTGACAGATAAACTCTTCCATGCTCTCTTAACTTGCTTATGACATCACCTTTTATGTGTCAATCACATTCCCATTGCCACTCATGCTTTGAGTCACCTGTTTATATCACGCATCCTGTTAATAACAATCAACCAGTACCTTTCCTCGGACTTTCTTGATTATGCCTCCCCTCTAAGCAGTAAGCTCCAAAAGTTGGTCTGAAGTAACATTTGAATTGGAATGTCCGTGTTAAGGAGTGCAGTCATCTGTAAACATCCAATTTGTGTGACTTTCAGTCTTTTTTCTATGAAAACCTCAGTTATCTATAATTTTGTTTTCTGACATAGGCTTCCTAATAGACTCAGTCCTGTCATATCATGTTATTCTTATTCTTATTGTTTATTTTTAGCTGGATTTGTAATTTCAATGGTTTAAGAAACTCTCTCTACCAGTGCAGATCTGCAAATGTGTAATTTGTATCCTTAGAAAGTTCTTTGGGACCATAGGAGGTTAAGCAATTTGCCTCGTATGGGTCAGGGGCAAGATTTGAACCCAGGGTATTCCTGACTGTTAGGACTGAGAGGCCAACTTTCTATTCATTATGTCATACTGCCTCTTGTCTTAACACATAGTAACTTTAAACTTTAAAAAAAACTCCTTTTTCATAACCTCTTTCTCCACCATGAATTTCTAGAAGAAATCAAATAACTTTTAACTGGAAAACTTCTTCTGTAACAAAATTTAGATTGCTTGAGTAGGGGGAAAAAAAGCTGGTCTCAGGTAGGAGTATTTATTGTGTTAACGGTAAAGAGTTGGATGTTTCCTTTTGAGGTCTAGCATGTTAGATGGGAGCCTGGGACACTGGGATTTCACAAGTCTCTACTCCCTTCCCTAATGCTGCTTCTTTTTTTTTTTCCATCACTAAACAAGTCAGGCCAGTTCTTTGAGATATAAAGATGCTAACTTGTTGCTCTCTGACAGTGTCACAAGACCGATCATGGGGCAGAGATAGTATTGAAGGAATTGCAGTTGTTTCAATAGCAAACTTTTAGACTCTTTAACAAATGCTCCTATGTTCTTGAAAAGTTTTTCTGTTTGTAAAGTTTTTTATTTTTCACAATGGAATGAATTTCTCTTATTCATAAGTGAATTAGTTTTTAATTTGACTTTACCACCAGAATATTTTTTTAATTTTAATTTTAAAATACCAACTTCATTTAATTTTTTAACTTGATACATTTAATTTTTTTAACTTGATTTTTATAAACTAGACAGGTCTTAAATTCAATTCAAATTTTTTTTTAAAGCACTTACTATGCCTATTACTATTCTAAGTGTTGAGAGATACAAATAACAATATAAGCAGCTTCTTTCTTGAAGATATTTGCATTCTAAGGGTTTGGAGAGCAGGAGGTAGAACTTATCACAAGAAAGCAAATACAAAACAATCCAACATAATTTCAAATAGGAAAGAGTACTAATAAGGGAATGAGAGGGAGCAGAAATCAGCATAGGCATTTGGTTGGAGTTGGCACTAGATCTGTGCTTTGAAAAAAGCTAGAAATTCTATGAGGCATAAGTAAGGAGAGAGTAACTCTAACAAGCCCCTTTCTGGAATATATTTCAGGCAAAGAATAGTTAAGTGTTAACAACAACAATAACAACAACAACAGAAAAAAACAGGCATGTCCCTTGACTTTGATAACATAGTACTAACATTATATTTGACCAGAATTTTGTTGCCTTTCCGTGATGATTTTATTTAAGTTATTGTAGCACTAGGGTATGTTAATCCGTCTTTAAAAAAATAACAACCACCACATTTTTACTTCAGTTAGCTCTGTAGAGGCAGGTAAGTAACTCAGTGGATAGAGCACTGGTTTTGGAGTCAGGAAGACTTAAGTTCGAATTCAACGTCAGACATTTACTGGCTATGTGCAAAGCACTTAGTGTATGTCTTCCTCAGTTTCCTGTACTGTAAAATGGGGATAATAAACAGCATCCGATCTCACAGGCTTATTGTGAGGATCAGAGAAGATAATTTTAAAGCCCTTACTTAGCACAGTCTGGCACATAGAAAACACTATGTAAATGCTTATTCCCTTCCCCTCTTCTTAGATAAAACCCTCAGGACTTGCTCATGAAGTTTAGTGTTAGTAAAGTTACTACTAAGTAGTACACAACTACTCAGTTGTGTTACTAATGAGAACGGCTTGTATTTTGAGGCAGCTAGGTGACCCAGTGGACAAGTCTCTGGGCCTGAAGTAAGGAAGACCTAACTTCAAGTTTTAGCTTGTTTATCTTTCAGTCGTGGCCAACTCTTTGTCAGTGCTTCTGACTGTGTTGTTGTTCAATAATTTTTCAGTCCTGTCTGACTTTTCATGACCCCATTTGGGGTTTTCGTGGGAAAGTACTGGAGTGGTTTGCCATTTCCTTCTCCAGCTCATTTGACAGATGAGGAAACTGAGGCAAGCAGGGTTAAGATGCCCTGGGTCACACAGCTAGTAACTTCTGAAGTTGGATTTGAACTCAGATCTTCCCAACTCCAGGACTGGCATTCTATTTACTGTGCCACCTAACTGCCCTTAAATATGAGCTTAGATGCTAACTATGTAACCTTAGATCACTTAACCCCTGTTTGCCTCAGTTTCCTGAACTCTAAAATGAGAATAGTAAAAGCAACCCTTCTCTCTATGGTTGTGAGGATCAAATGAGATAATATTTGTAAAACACTTAACACGATATAGTAGGTACCATACAAAATGCTTGGCGTTATTATTAACATTTATTATTATCTTTATTTTATCTATTTTTTCAAAGTAGTTTGAAGGACATTTATCTCCTTTGATCTTCATAACACTGTGAGAGAGGTAACGAAGGTAGGTTGTGATGAAGAAACAAATAGAATTCAGGTGACTTGCTCAAAATATATAGTTCATAATGAGAACTAGCTTATGGTAGAAGAAACTGAGGAAGACAGAGACTAAGTGATTTTCCCAGAGTCACACAGCTAGTAAGCGTCTGAGGCTGGATTTGTTCTTAGGTCTTCCTGACTCCAGGCCCGGTGCTCTATCCACTCCAGAGAGCTGACTGAAAGTGAAAATGAGGCTGTTATTATTATTTTTTTTTAATGGGGATTAATATAGTGAGCTCTATGTCTTTTGACTCATAGCCTGGTGCTATTGCTCTCCTACCAGTGGCCAAAAGGTGCTAGAGATCTTAGCTGTTAACTATCTTAGGATAGCTAACCCTCTGGACTTAAGGGCATTGCTAATAACCGAAATTTCTATGGTACTTGAGGGTTTACCAAGGGCCTTTGCTTGTATCTTCCCATTGGATCATCACAATAACTCTTTAAGGATACGGGAGATAAGATAATTAATGTAGCCTCCCAGTTACTTGGAGAAACCTTATTCTTATCTGGTGGTAGACTTTTTGGGGGAATTTTCTAAAGACAAAGCCCTGCTTGAGTGTGTCTGCTTAATAGCAGAGTTGGACTGGTTGGTATTCAGGTGCAAATGGGAGATGTTATAGGGAAGGGATGTCTGTGTCCCCTACAACTTAATCTCATATTGGTGCACAATATTACAATTGTACAATTACAATATTGCAATACAAAATGTGTATTACAGCAAGGACTTGGTGGGGATGAGGGGAATATACCCTGGGATTTTATGTACTTTAGGAATAAGTGGGGCCTTTATTGTAATTACTGGTTATTAGTAGCAAATTGTTTTGTCAGCCCGCATGATGTTTCTTTCAGTTATGCCACCAGGTGGCAGCAGACACACACAAGAGTATTAATCTGTCTTAATAGTATAAAAACATGTACCTCTCCTTCGTTGAATAGTATGTTCTCTAAAATACTAAAATTATAAGAGAGTAGCAAAAGGATATTTAATGGATTATTGGATATGTGGATTTGAGTTAATCAAACTGAAAATTATATATAAGAAAAAGATTCTTAGCCTTTTTTGGATCCTAGCCTACCCTTGTCAGTCTGATGAAGCCTATGGACCCATTCTTGGAATAATATCTTTAAATATCTAAAATAAAATACATAGGATAACAAAGAAATACAATTATATTAAAATAAAGATGTATTTTTTTCTTACTTAAATTCACCAATTCCTGAAAAATCTTTAAGTGGATACAGGTTAGGGATTTGTGAATCTCAGGTTCAGCACTCCTGTTTTATAGATAATGTTGGCTTTAAAAAAATATGTGGGAAATACTGGAATTACTTTGTGATTATAAAAATATTCTTTCAGTGATTCCATTTATAGAGCAAATTCTTTTTTTTTGGGGGGGAGGCAGTTGGGGTTAAGTGACTTGCCCAGGGTTACACAGCTAGTAAGTGTCAAATGTCTGAGGCTGGATTTGAACTCAGGTCCTCCTGACTCCAAGGCCAGAGCTCTGTCTACTGTGCCTAGAATTACTGTTAATGGAAAGGAAGTAATGATATGACTGGTTCAAAATAGTGACATAAAAATTAGATTTGTTGTTCTAATTTTTGTGAAGAAGGATTAAATAAATGTATTGAAGAGCTTGCTAATTAAAAGAATCTAGTGGTGAATCTTGTAAGGCCAAGATTGCTTGTTGCCATATGAATAAATAGATTTTTTTCTATTTGCAAATTTGGATTTTCTAAGATTTCATTAGAATTTTCACTAATACTTTGAATAAGTCTGTGCTGGAATTCATAATATCTTAATAATAATATCTTGTGTTTATGTAGTACTTCACAGTTTACAAAGTACCTTTTTCACACCAATACAGTGAGGTAGGAAGTGCACATGTTATTATCTCCATTTTATAAATGAGTAAGCCAGGGCTCAGAGAGAGCATAACTGCCTCATGCTCACATGGCTAGTAAATGTCAGAACTGCATCTTGAACTATCCTCTGATTCCAATTTCAGTGTTCTTTCCATAGACCAATTCTTTTATCCACCAATCTATTGTCAAGTGCTGATCTGTGGCAAATTTTTACTACCAAGAGGTGTTACTTATTAAATTCTATTTATTTGTATTTGTATAATTATTTGTAAATTGTTTATAATAATCATATACTCATGTGTCTATGAAATATATTTATAAATCACTCATCCATTACAGTTATTTAATTATTTCTGCATTCTTGATTAAAGTATATTTATTTGTAATTTTCTACTTATTTTTCCTGGGCCTGTGATTTCACCAGTATAGACAACTTCAGATGAGGAAATTCATTTTAACCAAAGCATATTTGCAAGTATTCTTTACCTTATGAGCTTAAAAGTTAATTGGCTGGCATACTTAGAGGTTAAATGATTTGCCCAGGGTAACACAGTTTGTGTCAGAAACAAGTGCTTTCTGTAGCTACAGTAGCTTTTTATGATCAAGATGAGATTTCCTGATTCTAGGCTCAATACTCTGTCTACCATGCCACCTTGCAGCTCTAGTAGCCATTTAATAAATGTTGAATTGATTTGATCAGTATACTTGCACAGAGCTCTTTTATTCTTTGGTTAACAAGAAGGAGCAAGTAAAGATTGGGGTGGCAAAGGAAACATCACATCTTTTTTAAATAGTTCTGTTAAATACTTTGCAAACTTTGAAGTACTATGTAAGTTTTAGCCTTTATTGGTTTTGACCTTTTTTTCCTGGAAAAAAATTGTGTACAGTTTTTATTTTGTTTGTGAATAATGATAATTTTATAAGCCAGTGCTCCAAGAAGAAAAAGAATAATGTTGGGATGAAAGACTAGCTCATCCAACTTCCATCTAGGATCTTGGAATAGTATGGCATGGTGTCCGTACGGTACTAGGGTAGCCCTAAATTATATGTGTGACAAGGTACCTTTTTTGCATAATAGAGTTCCAATCTTTCAGAAGATAAAAAAAATATGAGGGTCATAAGGAAATACCCTTAAAGGGAAAACAGATCAAAAATAGAAAATTCTTCCCTGTGTTCAGAGAGGGAAAGAAAAACCAACTGTAAAAGGCAGCCTAAAGTTCTTTTGAAACTAGCAAAATAGAAATAGTTACTGTGAGCTCTCTCTCTTTCTCTCTCTCTCTCTGTCTTTCTGTGTGTATTGTGTGTGTGTGTGTGTGTTTTCTGCCAGTAGTCATAGTTTTCAATCTTTGCTTGGAAACAGAACTCATTGCATCATTTTCTTTTGCCAATAAAGAAATGAAATGTAATTTGTAGAATAATTTCCAAAATTGCCTTGGGAATTAGAATATCACCATTCCCTCTATCCTATAAATAAGCAAATAGATGATGACTGTTATAAATAAATCACTCATTTTAAAGGAAAAGGGGGTACAGGATTTTTTTTTCTCTTAAAAATGAGTGAAACCTCACTACTTTGAAGATGATTTTAACAGCTTATTTCCATTTGGCATTTTAATCATGCACATATAAAACTGGAGGGCTTGCCCTTTACTGGAGAGCTGACTCTCTTTGATTGAGCTGTTGTAAGCTATAGGAACCTAAGCCTATCTAAGCATAGTGCTATTTTTAACTTAAATTCTCTTACTCTGCTTAACTTTCATAATAAGACAGAGGATGCAAACAAGCATTAAAAGCAAAATTGCTATCCTGTAACTACTCTTTGTGGGACTGGCTTATGTACATATTTTGTAATCTTGGTATCAATTATGGAAGCATTGAACTATTTGCCTCAACTGTAAACATTTCTATTCCAATTTCCCATTACCATAACTTCTACATCACTGCCTAGTAATGTCTATTTTAAGTTCTGTCTAAGCAAAAAAATGTGAAAAAGATGAAAAAAAAACTTATAAGAAATATGTCTGAGCCTTCATAATTCTGATCTGCCATCTTTAGATTTCTGTTAGGACAGAGGTGTAACAAAGAAATGGAATCCACAATGACCTGAAGATCTTTTACCCAGTAGTTTTAAATTTTTTCCTTATAACATAGATGAACCAAGACACTAACAAATAGCAAAATTGACAGAATTTCATCTCTCTGGCTTATCCAGGCCTAAGTGATAGAACACATTTATAGCTCACAACTTTTCACATGATCCTCCAACAGCCCTACGAGGCAGCACAAGTATTATTAATCCAGTTTTAAAGATGAAGAAACTGAGGTGAAGGGACTAGCCACACAGCTAATGAATGGAAGAGTGTTGGCAGCTTTGGAGCCTGTTTTGTACAGCTTCTGCCACTGACTGGCTGGATTTAAAAAAAATAACTAGTAAAATAGGGCAGAGGCAGCTAGGTGGTGCAAGCAGATCTAGTGCTGGGCCTGGATTCAAATCTGGCCTCAGATACTTAGCTGTGTGACTCTGGGCAAGTCACTTAACCCTGTTTACCTCAGTTTTCCTCGTCTGTCAAGTGAGCTGGAGAAGGAAATGGCAAATCACACCAGTATCTTTGCCAAGAAAATCCCATATGGAATTACAGAGTCATACACAACTGAAATGACTAAACAACACAAAAATAAGGCAATGGAATCTAGCAGTGATAGAGATGAAAAGGACTCAGAAGAATAAAACCTGATTTTTTTCCTCATCATTTTGTCACTATTTATGAAGTATTGTAATCTCAGTGAATCTGCTGATAACCGAATGAAGTATTAGGGCAGTGGAGGAGTAGCTAGGAGTATTTCTACCTGGGGCAAAATCAGATGGAGAGAGTGTGAGGGATGGTGGTGATTTGCCCAAGGTCAAATATCTATTAGTAGAAGAGTTGGGATTTGAACCTACAACCTCTGATCTTAAGATTGGAAAAAAAAGAGAGAGAGAAGAGGAAAGGGTTTAGGATAGAGCCTTGAACACCTGACTTAAGGAATCAGGAAGAGGAGCCAATGAATAGGAGAAAAAAGGGATAAATGGAAGCAGTAGAATAAGAGCTGGTAGTTTATAGTCACAGAAACTAAGGAAAAGATCATTGAGGGAAAAGAGATGTTCAACAGTATTTAATGATGCAAGAGGGGTCACTGTGAAAAGACCATCAATTTACTCGTAAAGAAATCATTAGTGATCTTTGAGAGAATAAGTTCAGTAGGGTGGAGGAGGGGGCTGGAAGTAAAACTGTTAAATGAATGGTATGGATGTGGAAGCATCAAATAGAAACAAAGAGGTGGGTCAACCAATTGATATAATGGAATGATTGAAGAAATCTCCTCCCCACCCCCCAATCCTAGGAAGGAGCATATGTATCAGGATATAGGAAGGAAATGGTAGAAATAGAGAGTGAAGCTGTACGAGAGAGAGAGAGACAGAGAGACAGAGACAGAGAGAGACAGAGAGAGAGAATAAGAATATATGTGTATTACAGCTAGGTCCCAAAAAGTTGAAGAAAATGGAATCAAGGTGGTAGTCAGAGGGATTAGATGGGGAGTTGAGTAGGAGATTGGACTCCAAAAATTCCAAAGTTGCTTACAACTCTAGGATTAATGGAAAATTAGCTCTGCTTAATGATTCAGGCATAAAACTTGCCTTCTGAGATTTAGTTCATAGCTAAATTTGCATGCATTAAAAATACTAATAAAAATAGTTTTGATTCAAGTGAATCTGAAGTAATATTTCTTAACTAGCAGCTGGACCATTTGCAAAAATGGAGACCTCACTGAAAAAGAATTCACAGTACAACATGACCTACATTTATTTGACTGAATATTTCACATGGCCCACTGTGTCATTTGTCTGATTACTATGATATAATGCTTTGAAAGCAATTACACGAAAAGCTTTTTGTTGCTACAGTAAAGCAATGTTCTACATAAAATAATTTATTGACTTGGATTTTTTTCCTCATTCTTTCTGATAGCTGGGGAAATACAAAGGTCTTTGAATCAACTTGGAACACCTCAAGATTCACCTGAATTGAGGCAACAACTGTAAGTGTTTTGTTTTGGTTCTTTTGCCCCCCACAACTAAAGAAATCCATTTTTGTGTTATTTGTAATATAGTGTGTTATTTGCAGTGTAAGAAGTATATATGAAATGAAATTCGTTTTTCCATTAAAATCCGTCATTGCTCTTCTTAAAATTTTATTGTTCTAAAATTGGTTACAAAGTTTATATTTGTGAAATGTTTTAGGATAAACAGTGAAACCAATAATTGTGATACCCATGGACCTTAGTGGGCCTTTTCTTTTGAAACAGGTGGTTTCAGGCTCTTACCGTAGAACCACAGGCATCTTGGGTCATCTCCAGGGCAAGTTCTCATCTAGTTCTGGGACTGCTTTGAAGAACCATGTAGAAGACTTCTGGTAGAGAAGCCCATTATGCCTGAAGGGACTGAAGGACTCTCTCTACCCTACATGTAGGGTGCTATAGACATCAGATTCTGGGAAAGGATCTAAAGATCTAATGGCAGCACTCTGTGGATAATGGGAGTAAATGGCTCCCTTTGTCTACCCTCTTCATATCCAAAAAGGGGTAGATGGGACAGCTGGTGGCCATCTCATTAATTACACCTGCAAATGTTTCTTGCCACCTTCATACATTTTATTATTGTGATACTACCCCATCTTAAAACTACATGGTGGATTTGCTGTAGCCCAAAATGTTGCTTTTGATATTAGAAGTCACCAAATTTTTAATTGGTTGGAAACACATTAAATGTGAATACTTTGAAGAGAAATTGTGGTTTAATATTATTAGTGTTTTCAAGAGAGTGAATTATATATAGAACACTGTTGGAGATAGATAATTGGGGATTTATTCTGTATATATTTACATACATACTTATCACCTAATATATTAAAATGTGAGAAAATCAAACATTGAATTTATGTTTTATATTTGACTCTGTTCTGTAATTGGTTCTATTCTGTAACTGGCTGAGCTGTGTTTCTTTGTCCCTGAGTTAAGTTAAGAAGTTTATGAGTCCAGAAGTTCAGTTTTCCTCTCTTGAATTAAGTTTTAAAAGTTGTTTTCCTATAAATCATTTTAATGGAAAGAAAACCATTATCTCTGTACCACTAGGTGCCCTTGTACAACTAAAAGAAATCTGTTATTCTTGAAGGGGAGTCTGGTCTGTTATCTCTGCAACATAGTTGGATGGCTGTCCTTCAAGAAAACATGGTCTGTTACTACTAGAACACTAACCACGCAGGTGGACACCACCAGTGCGTTTTCCATAACACGATGGAAGGAAGCATTATTTCTAGCCCTACATTCCAGACCACCATCTAATCATATTGTTTTCCATCCTCTGTGACATTCAGACTTTGTAACCAGTCATGTTGTTTGCCATCTGTGGCTTCCTGTTCTTTGTTCCCTTGTGTTTTCAAAAGCTATGTGAAGCCCCATGTTGTGGTCTTGGCTTGTGCAGAGTGCAAGATCCATTTTATTGTTGGCTACTAGTCTCACCAATAATGTGAACATGTGCTGAACTTTTTTGCCTCAGTTTACCTTAATTTTTAAACATAACAAATGTAAGATTCTTATGAGTAGAGATTCTGTCCTTCATTGATATTTTATCTGCAATGGACATATATTAGGCACTTACCAAATACTTATTCATTGATTGATGCATGGAGTACAAGTCTGGAAATCAAGATACTTGTTCCTTTTCTCTCTTGATAACTCCCATGGTTAAATCACTTCCTATTCTGGGCCTCAGTTTTTTTATTTGTGAAATGAAATGCTGAACCTCTGTGTTCCCTCCCAATCCTAATGTTCTGTGATTCTAATAAGAATAGACTTCAAATAATTTTAGAAATGATTTTTCAGAGGAATAACAATCTTAAGTAAATAATTTGGCATTTCATAGCCAACATAGAGGCAAAGAAGTAAAATCTATAAGGCAGAGAAAAAGGAAAGGATAAACAATAGGGCCCAAGTATGGCTTGACAATTTGAATGTCACCTGTTTCAATCCTGTCATCTTAAGTATTTTATTAAGAGGTGGTTGTGCCAGGGACTGTATTAGGTGCTGGGATCACAATTAAAAAAAAAATTCCTGTCCAAAAGGAACTTAAACTTTGTTGAGAGAAAACAGCATATATGTTGAAAAATAACTACAAAATGTATTCACAGTAGACACAAAGATATTTTGAGGTGAAGGTTTAAACAGCTGGAGCAATAAAAAGAAAGTGTGTAAGGAAAGCTTTAATTTGAAGTTTTAGAGGACAGCTCATGAAAACAGGGGCAGCTAGGTAGTGCTGTAGATGAAACATGGGGCCTGGAGTCAGGAAAACCTGAGTTCAAATCCAGCCTCTGATACGTACTAGTTGTGTGTCCCTAGTCAAGTCACTTAACCCTGTTTGCCTCAGTTTTGTTATCTATAAAATGAGCTGGAGAAGGAAATAGTAATCTACTCCATTATCTTTGCCAAGAAAACCCTGAATGGGGTCATAAAGAGTCAGACACACCTGAAACAACTGAGCAACAACAGGAAAACAAAGTAAAATTTAATGGGAGTGATAAATTTTATGGTTAAAGCTATTTCAATGACGTTAATAAGCAATTGAAGTCTTAAATGTTTAGAATTGATCTCCAAGAATCTTTAATAAATTATAGGTTTTTACAATTTTGTAACTTTTAAAAAATGAAAGATGAAGTCAGAATTTAAATCAAGATTAGAGTTTACTCCTTCCATTCTGTTCATATCCACAAACCTCGTGTGTGTAGGTTTAAAGTTGGAAGGGACATATAAAGATCATCCAGGCCAATCCCTGCATTTTACAGATGAGGGAACTGAGCAAGATCAAATGCCTTGTCCAAGGTAACAAAGGTAATAAGTAGCAAAACCAAGATTATGACCAAAATCTTCCAACTCCAAATCGTTATATTCTACCACTATCACTAGAGAGAGAAGGTTTTCTTATAATTTTTCAATTGTATCAGGGATTTTAATATGAACAGTGTCTAGAACTGTCAGGCACTAGGGACAAAAATGCAGTGAATGAATGAAATAATCCCTACCCATAAAGAACTTAGATTCTAATGAGGGACATAACAATTACACATGCATATGTACAGAGTAAATTCCCTATGCTCTATCTCAAATCAGAAAATTAGTGTTCTGCATACAGTTAATTCTATTAAAAACACTAATATTAAGCCAGCAGTTCTTTTAGGTTTACTCACATTGAACATATATTCCAACTAATTAAAAATGCATTCACATCTACTCTCTAAAGGGAGTCAATGAAAAAAATCCACCACCTAGTTGTAAGGTGCTGGAGTAGCACACAAGTAAAATGTATTCAAGTGACAAGAAATATTTGATTGTATGCTTCTTAGAAGTTGTTTAAGCAATCTTTCATCTTTTTTTTTCCTGTTGGACTTTTTTGGCATGATTAGGAAATGCTAACAAACTTCAGCAAGTTGATTGACATTTTCATGTAGGAACTCATAGTCACCTGTGTTGTATTTATTTATGCATGTGACAATGAGTGGAAATCTTTCCTAAGAATTTTTACCCTGGAGCCTTGAAATTTAATCAAAAGTTTCTAAACTGAAAAAGAAGAAGGAAGGAGAAAACTATAGGGAGAATTTCATTAGTGATTTCCAGAAATTCATAGAAGTAAAATTCCAAGAAATTCAACAAATCCCATGACCTCATTTGTCTGTACACAGATATATCTTAACAGGAAAAAAAGTAGGTGACTTTGGGAAACAGTGAGGCATAGTAGATAGTGATGGTGGACTTCAGTTAGCTGTACGTTTACTGGAGCTCTCATTACCAACAATAGAATAGCTAATGATTACTTGACTTTCCTTAATGATCCTTTTATCCCTCAAAAGATAGATTATCTACTAGAAATAATTGTATTCTGGGTTTGATTCTCAAAAAGCTTGTTGTCAGTGATGTTAATGATAATATGGTTGAGGAAAGAGACCATTCCACTTTAGAATGTGGGCTAGAGAAAAGAGAATATATACAGATATAATATTAACAAATATAGTATAGTTACATGCACCCTAGATTATGGGAGATCAGATTTCAAAATGTTCAAATATAGAAAAGATATGGTCCTTGTGATGAATTTTTGCCAGGGACATTAGTCTAGAAAGAATAAGAAACTCACAAGAATGAGGATCTGAAGACACAAAAGGAAGGAGGAAATGAAAAATGAGTCTAAAGAGATATCTGTCACATCCAACCCCTTTTCTCTACTCGCACAGCTATCACCTGGGTTTCAGTCTTCTTCATCTCTCATGTGTATTATTGCAGTGGTCTCCTAATTATTTTCTGTCTCTCCTCTATCTACTCCAGTCCACCTTTGACAAAATACTGCCAAAGTGATTTTCCTTTGTGCAGTTTTAGCCATCTCATTACTCTGCTCAATAAACTCCAGAGTCTCCCTATTTACTCTAGGATAAAATAGAATAAACTCCTCAGTTTAGCTTTTTAAAGCCCTGCACAACCTGACCCTAACCTATCTTTATAGTCTCATTCGAATTACTCCCCTGTCCAACTTCTGCAATTTTGCACTCTGGTCAGATTAGCCTTTTCTCTGTTCCTTACATGCAACACTCTATCTCCTTTCTTTTGACTGTTCATTCACTCAACTGTCTCTCATGCCTGGCAGGTATTTCCTCTTTGCCTTTGCCTCATAAAATCTCTCTCTTCCATCAAGATATAACTTCAGCACCACCTTCTACATAAAACTTTCCTGTTCCCCTCAGCGGCTGGGTTTTTTTTTTTAAATATCCTTTCCTGATAGTGTCTTCCCTATGTTGATTACCCCCAACTTATCTTGCATATGTCTTCTTTGCATATTGTTTCCCCCATTAGTCTTTGAGCTCCTTGAGAACAGGGGCTGTCTTTTACTACTTCTTCTCCTTTTTTTTTTTCTTTTGTATCCCTAGCACTTAGCACAGTGCCTGGAACTGCAGATGTTTAATAAATAGCTGTTGACTGACTGACTGTATTTATTCTCTTTATTATTGTGTATGTGTGTGTGTGTGTGTGTGTGTGTGTGTGTGTGTGTGTGTGTGTTGTTTCCCTCATTAGAATGTGAGTTCCCTGGGAGCAGGCATTGTTTTATTCATTGTATTTGTATCCCCAGTGTCTAGCACAATACCTGAGCACACAGAAGGTGCTTAATTAGTTATTTGTTTATTATTTCAATTTCTCAAAAACTTTTAGAATATATTCTTAAAGAAATGGCTAATGAATCTCCACAGAAGGTGTTAGGTCTTTTTCAAAAACAAAGTAGGCCAGACCAACCCCATACCATTGATGAGAGTATTAGATTGGAAGATCAGAGCAATGCTATACCTAGACTTCAGTAAAGCATTTGATAATATCTCAATCAACAAGGAGGTTCCCTGAGGCCTCAGGTGCTCCCAGCCCATGTTTCACAAACTACTTTAATACTTCCTTTGTCTAACTGGTACAGAAATAGGTCTCAGATTAATCTATCTGGAAGCAAAGTTAACCCCAGTTGCCATATATATGCACCAAAACTTGTTTGCTTATAACTGCCCTGACTAGTGTTGTTAGAGTATGTATGTGGGAGGCATGAGTTCACTCTAGTCCCTAGTTTTACTGTTATCCGGAACCATAATATTAATTATCACCTTACATTCTTCATAAGGTGATTTAAGTCTTTATCTTTATACCACGGTTAATTTTTTTCTAAAACTGCTTAAATTGTATCTGAATACTTTCTTCATATATCTATTTTCACAGTTTTTATTAAATAAATTATTTTCCTTCTTTCAGACATCAAAATATTCAGCAGTGACAGAGACATATCTACTTTAGGAATTAATATAACACTTTTTCTGCCCCCCTTTAGCACTAAACTATTCCATATGAAAAAGTCAATACCTTAAAAAGAAAGTACCTTACATTAGGCTGCATTAAAAGGAATAGTATCCAGGTAGGTAAGGGAAGGTGATACAGACTCTGTTGTGGTCAGATTATATTTGCAGTATAATGTTCCATTCTGGACACTGCATTTGGGGGGGGGGGGAAAGTTGATAGTCTAAGGAATGGTCTAGATAGTGAATTGCTTTGAGATTATTCTACCTAAGGAATAATTTAAGGAACAGGGCATTCTTTAGTTGAAGAATAGAGATCAGAAAAGGTGGGATATGACAACTCTCCCTAGGTATTTAAAGAACTATTATATGGAAAAGGGGGTTTTGGCCACAGAATGCAGGAGAAGAAACAATTAGGTGGTAGAAGTTTGGAGAAAAAGATTTCAGTTCCATGTAAAGAAAAACTTACCAACAGAGCTGCATAAAAGTGGGCTACCCTGGAGATGGTAGTTTCACTGGAGGTTTTTAAACAAAAGCTGGATAGCCACTTCTGAGGAGTATGAAGCAACATGGTATAGAGGATAGGTTGTTAGACCTGGAGTCAGGAAGTTGTTATTGTTGAGTGGTTTCAGTCATGTCTAACTCTTCATGACCCCATTTGGGGTTTTCTTGGCAAAGATACTGCATCAGTTTGCCATTTCCTTTTCCAGATAATTTTATGGGTGAGGAATCTGAGGCAAACAGGGTTAAGTGCTTTGCCCAGGGTCACACTGCTAGTAAGTATCTGAAGCTGGATTTGAACTCAGGTCTTCCTAACTGCAGGCTCTGCATTCTGCCCGTTGTGTCACCTAGCTGCCCTAGAGTCAGAAAGACCTGTATTCAAATCCTTCCTTTGACACTATCTGTGGGACCATGAACAAGTCATTTAGATTCTTTGAACCTCAGTTTATTCATCTGTTTAATGGGGATAATATTAATAGTACTGCCCCCTTCAGGTTCATTGACACAATGCATATAAACTTTTTAGCAAACTTTAAAATACGTATGGCAGTTATCATCATTATTACCACCAAGTAACCAGTTATAGCCAACTGGAATACCTCCTTGGCACCATGGACAGCTGCTAAGGCCATAAACATATTGTATAATTACTGGGCACCCATGAATCTCATAATTTTGAATTTTCTAGTATCATTATGGTTTCCATTTGAGCCAGTCTAACTGAAATAATTTAATCTTTAGAAATGCAGAGAAAGTTGTAACATTGAGTCTGTGAGTACCATAATGGTTTCCATTAGCGTTATAGTCCAATTCAAAATAATTTGGTCTTTAGAAATTAAGTAAACTTCCAGAATGTTTTTATTCTGGTAAATTAAACTGTGAGGTCCAAGATTAGGAACTATTACTTAAATATGCATTTTGAACACTCAGTCCCCAGCTCCATATGTTCTTTTTCTGAATTCTTACCTCCTTACAAGTTATATTTTGCTTTTATCAATGTCTACATACAGATAATATTAGTGCAATCTTTGTTATTAGTAAATATTACACAAATAAAATGAAAACTTAGACAATTCCTCTAAAAATCATGTAGGAAAAATAAAACTGGACTATGAGTCATGAGGCCCAGCTTTAGTCTAGGCTTTGTTACTAACAAGATGCTTATACTCAGGTAAGTCATTTGTCATATCTGACCTTTAGTTTTTTTATCTGTAAAATGGCAGAACTGGTCTAGGTGAACTCAGAGGCTTCTGACACCTCTGATGTTCTATGGTCCTCAGGTTACTAACCAATTTTTATTTCCACCTTTCAGTGATTAATAACCTTAAACAGCCTAGCTATTCAGTGCTTACGATATAATATACCTTGTAGGATATTTTTCTGCAATATTTTAGGACCATCTTTAAACTTTCTTCTGTAGAAAACCATTAATTGGAGTTGGTTTATGCAGCAGAGTTGTTGACTTAAATGTATTCCTGAACTTTTTGGCTATAATAATTTTATTTTCTCACTAGGCAACAGAAACAGCAGTATACAAATCAACTTGCCAAAGAAACAGATAAGTACATAAAAGAGTTTGGATCTCTTCCCACCACCCCAAGTGAACAGGTATCAAACTTTTAGACATGTTGGTAATGCATTTACAATAAAATAAATTATTAAATTGTATTATGATCTATTTTAATAGTACATGGTACTATTTTTATAATAGTACATTTTTAAAAAATGTTGTTGCAGATTAGTTCAGAGAAAAAAAAATATTTCTAAGCAGTAGCCCTAATGCATAATTAACCACATGTATGATGCTTCCTTTCCTGGTTCTCCAAACACTTTGTTATTCAAGATCAGAGGATTCTTTATTGTTTTGTCTGTATAATGCAGAGTTTAGAAGGTGTCACCAAGATAAGTTTATTGAGTGTTTATCTTGAAGAAAAAGGTGCTTAAACCCTTTTGTAGTAGTCAAAAATGAACAACAACTAGCTTTTGCCTAGAAAATTTAAGTTCGCAGAGTTTTACAAGTACTCCCATTTGATCCTCACGATAAATCTGTGAGGTAGATGCAATTATTATTCTCATTTTCCGGATGAGGAAACTGAAACCTCAGAGGTTAAGTAATTTGCCCAGGAGAAAACAGCTAGTAAGTGTGTGAAGCAAAATTTGAACTTCCTGACTCCAAGTCCAGAACTCTATCCACTGTGCTGCTTAGGGAAGGGGAAAGGAATAAATATTTATAGAGTACCTACTGTGTGCCAGAAACTATGCTAAGCATTTATATAAATATTATTTCATTGGATCCTCACAACAACCTTGCTGTTATTATCACTGTTTTACAGTTGAGGAAACTGAGGCAAACAGAAGTTAAATGATTTATGCAGGGTCACATGCTAGTAACTGTCTGAGGCCAGATTTGAACTTGGGTCTTCCTGATTCCAGGCCCAACACTCTATCCAGTGTTATACCTAGCTGCATAGTAAGCATTGGGTAAGAAATCCAACAACCTGGAAGTGCATAGTACACAGGCATGTCAATAAAAACCATTCATTCATTTCTTCATTCAACAGTTGCTAAATTCTTATTTCATACAAAATAATATGCTAGGTACTAGGGACATTTCAAAGCCAAACAATGACCTCACATTCTTAAGAATTACTTTGCATTTTGCCAATGGAAAGTGGCTTCATTAGGTGACTAAATGTGAAAATGGAAATAGTTGAAAATGAAACAAAACAAAATGTTAGCACATCTTGTATACTGAACAGCTTAATTCTAGTAAACCTGCTTCTTTTTTTCTGCAGCGTCAAAGGAAAATACAGAAAGATCGCTTAGTTGCTGAATTTACAACTTCACTAACAAACTTCCAGAAGGTCCAAAGACAAGCTGCAGAAAAAGAGAAAGATTTTGTTGCCAGAGTAAGAGCCAGTTCCAGGGTCTCTGTAAGTATCTGAAAAGTCATGTTTAGAATAAAAATACCATGATCCTTTCTAAGGATAAATAGTGTGTATGTCAGTTCTTAATCATTTTGTGTTTGACAAAAAATTCATTTTTTCAGAAAGATTTTCTTGAGTGCCTAACACATGCAAAGTGAAGATTTTGGTGAATCCATTCTTTGGCAGGTTGTCAAATTCAGAAGCATGTGGACTAAGTATATCCTGAAAGCCTTTTATCTTGCTTTATTTTTGCCTCTTTCTGACCTAATTATAGAATCAAGGGAATAGAATGCATTTTATAATTATCCTGTCTGTTCCTGTGTCAGTACATTTTGGAATTCTTCAAATAGCCTACCCTTCATGGAGCACCTCCTTCTTGGAGATCATTCAACCCAAAACTTGAATTTCACAGTGAAGTTTTCTGCATGTAACCAATGATGCTAATATCTGCCTCTCTGGTTGTGTGATTATTATTCTTTGAAGTTTGGGATGCAGAAATTTTGACTTTATTCTTTTCTTCTGAGTGTGTGTTTTGATCTTCCTTGTCACCATGGTAAGTTTCTATGGACAGAAAATTTTTTCTGTTGTTTGCTCATTTTCCAGCCTATTTCCTAACTTTTAACTCTATGCTAAAGTCGGGGCTCTGCTTTCCGAGTGGAGGGGTCACTGTCCCAAGCTTCAGGTTTTGTGTGCAGCTGTCTTCAGAGGTAATTCTGGGGACCTGTAAGTTTTTGGCTCTTCCAGGGTGGTATGATCTAGGGAGAGGTATGTTTAGTACTCTCCTGTACTGTGCACTGGTTTGTGAGCAACCGCAAGCATTCTTTTCAGTCCTGAACTGTGACCAGGGTCCCTGCATCCTTGGGGCTGCAAGATCTGCTGTGCTAGTTCTCCTCCTTGCACTGGGACTAAGACCCAGGACTGCAACCCAGATCCAAGAATAGGCAATGCAATAGAGTCCTGCCCCTGGTGCCAGCAAAGGAACCCCTGTAAATCTCCTTCTGACCTGTTGGATCGATCCCTTTACCATCTGTAGGAGGTCTGGAAACTGCCACTGCTGCCACCGATTCAGTCACCCCCAGGCCCACTTCTGGGGCCCAGTCTGTGCTGGCATGGCTGTGTTCCCACTCTCACCCTGGTGCAACAGACCTTTCCTGCTAACTTTTTAAGTTGTCTTGCGCTGGAAAGTTGTTTCTATCTTTTTGTGGGTTCTGCCACTCTGGTGTGATTATTATGAAAAGTTTTCAAGTAAATTGAGCAAAGATGTGACATAGATACAAATGAAATTAATATAATTGTGAAGAATGTTTTTGATAGATTGGGAATCCAAACTAAAACTACAAACATTTTTGAGTTAAACTGATTTTAAATTGCCTTAGAAAAGGAATAGAAGTGATATTACCGATGATGATAATGGTTTCAAGGAAGTACTCTATATTTACCAGATTAGTATTTATCATTTGTTCTACATAGCATATGTTATAAATACATTGCTAAGTTAAGTTTTTTGTGTTTGTTTTAATAGCATGGCAAATTTAAAACAAATTCTGGTTTATAACAGTGTATACTAAGTATCTGTTTACAATAACTTTCATAATTTTAGTAAGAGAACTATAACTTTTTCTTCCCTCTTCTCTTTTTTTCTTCTTCTTTTTCCTCTTCACATTCCATCTTTTCATTAAATCACACAGGGTGGTTTTCCTGAAGATGGTTCTAAAGATGGGAATCTTGTGTCTTGGGAAAAGTAAGTGAGAGCCCTGCCATTATGTTAATTAAAAGATATGTTCAAATTTGTAACTGTTGTAGTGAAGTGAAACCCTCTGAGCCAAAATTAAAACTCTGAATGTAACATCTTACAAAAATGATAATAAATTTGAAGACAAGTGTTGAACATTCATTCCTTAAAGAAAAAAAATTTCAGAACAATTATCATCTTTAAAACAGTTGGATGAAAAGTATTTTGGTTTAGTGGAAATTTATAAGGCCAAAGTAAATTATTGTTGACCACTTGTAACTGGTCTTATTTTGTTTTGTTTTAAAATTAAAAAATGCTAAATATACAGTGAGTTAAATCATGAAGAAATATTCAGTTTTCAAATATACTTCTTAGAATCATAAAAAAGAGACTAAGATCAATATTGATTGAAATAGCATAATGTGTTGTTAGTGGAAAGATTAATTTGGCATGTTTAATGTTTATAATATGTTAAGCAGACTTTCACATAATCAATTCTAAACCAGCAAACCTTCATACATAAAATATAAGTCTAATTAGTTCCCGCCCAAAACCCAACCTGTTTTCCCTCCCTCTTTGTCTAGTCAAACTCAACCTCAAGCTCAGCTGCAGGATGAAGACATTACAGAAGATGATCTCCGCCTTATTCAAGAGAGAGAGTCTTCTATTAGGCAACTTGAAGTAAGCTATGCTGTCCTCTTCATCCATAACAGCCAAGTACTTTTGTAGTAAGGTCTTCCCAGGGCTGTTTTATTGCCTTAAAAATGAGCAGTGAGTTGAGAGGAAAGGACACAAAGTGATGTCAGGGAAAAACATATACCTTTTAAGGTATAGACATTAAGATCATTCCTTTTTGAAGAAATGGACTATATTTCTTAGAAAAGCAAGCTGTACTTAGACAAAAGGTGCAAGGCCATAGGGCATTTATGGGAAAAAAAGGCAAGAGTCAAGTTATTGGACACAGTAGTCCCTAGGGATTTAGAGCCACAAGAAAATAATTGTGGGGAATACATACAAAGGAAGAGTCTATGGATTCTGGGTGGTTCCTAGTATCATATGACCTGCATTGGGTTTCTTTGAATTTGGGACTATATAATTCTCCTGTTACTTTATACACACACACAGACACACACACACACACAGACACACACACACACACACACACACACACACATATCCTCATGATACTGCAAATATTCTGTACGATAGTGTGTTATATGTGTATATAACTTAACTAAGGTACAAAAAAAGTAACAATTTCTAAGTGGTCTCTGGTGGAATCTGTAAATGTTGAGAAGGTAGAAATGAAAAAATTATATAGCTCTGATTCTCAAAAAATATATTATCAAATAGTGACAAACTGGGGCACAGATTTGGAATAGATTATAGAGACAGAAGAGAGTTCTAGAGAGTGCTGTGAGAATTTTGAAGAGGGAGAAGGGGAAAATCTGATAGGAAGAGGCCTTAGGGGTGGGGTACCTGCATCCTCAAGGCCACATGTGGCCCTCTAGGTCCTCAAGTGCAGCCCTTTGAGTGAATCCAAACTTCACAGAACAAATCCCTTAATAAAAGGATTTGTTCTGTAAAACTTGGACTCAGTCAAAAGGCTGTACCCAAGGACCTAGAAGGTCACATGTGGCTTTCAGGCCTCAGGTTCCCCACCCCTGCCTTAGGAGAAGAGTCCTGGAGGAACTAATATTTTATTTGGACCTTTAAAGAAGGGAGTATATGAGCTTAGGTGCCCTCTACTGGACTAAAATAAATATTCTTGTTTGGAAACTTTAAACGATTAAAAAGGAATGGATTATCCTATCGGACATTTGGATAGCTCTGTGATGACTGAAGAGATCAAAAGACATTTTAGTGTCTTGATTTTATTAATAATAAATATCTAAAGTACTTTGGAAGATATCACATAGAGAATAGTACAGTAGAAAAAGCACTGGACTTTGAATTAGAGGACGTTCTACCACTTCCCCTCTCCCCTCCCCACTCCCCACCCCTGGAGTTTGAATTTGGGCAAACCATTTATCTTCTGCATCTCTATTTTTTTCATTTGTAAAATACAAAGGGGGATTAGATGATTTGCAAGATTCCTCTTAGACTCAAAATACTTTGTAAACCTATATAAATCTGAACTATTAGGATCGTTGTTATGATGATGATCCTACAATGACCTTATATGTTTTAAATATACCAATTACCTTAAAATCATTTGATTTAAAATAATTGCAGGTGCTATTTCCTTATTCTTAATTCATAATAGTAGCATCGATCTTAGAATCAGCAAGCCTTTGATTCGAATCTTACTGTTTATACTAATTTTGTGACCCTGAATGAGTCACTTAGTCTCTGTGTGTATCTAGGATCTAAGCAACCTGTATTCTTAGAGGGAATTACCACATGGGTCATATGCTAGATTATTTGCTTTTGCATCTCCAGCAACAACCACAATGACAGCAAAGCATTTATTAATCCCCACCATGTGCTAACCACTGGGGACACAAAGAAAAGGAAAAAAATAATTTCTGCCTTCAAGGAGCTCATAGTCTAATGGAAGAGAAATCATGCAAACAGCTATGTATAAGCAAGACATTTATAGGTGCTTATTAGTACAAATAATGAATCCTCTGAAATGGTTGCATATATTTGAATGTTTACTAATCAGTTATAATTATGTAAAATATGACAATTGATTTAAGCCCAATGGGAATATACAGTGTGAATTCGAATAATGTGACTATTTGAGGGGATTAATTCACACAGATCAGGACCTTGAGATGTGTGTGTGTGTGTGTATACAGAGATATATATATACAGAGTAAATTGACTACAATCTCAGAGGGAAGTTGTTAGCATTAATATAGTTAACATGGATAGATATAACCCACATAAACGAAAGCTCAATAATTTTAAAAATGTAAAAGTATCCTGAGGCAGAAAGGTTGAGAGCTGCTGTTGTAGATACTATGCTTTTATGATTGAAAATGAAGATGAACTTCACTTTTTTTTTTGCTCTCTTTTTACATTATTGATTTATGCTGAACTTATAATGTCCAACAAACAAACAAAAAATCAACCCTAGATCTTTTTCACATGAACTGTTATCTGGCTGTGTTTTCCCCATCCTTACCATGCAACTGATTTGTTTTTACTCCCTGGTCAAGAAATCCAAATCTTGTTCTCAAACAACATATTCTTAACTAGCCGTTACCTTCATAAAGTGCCTTTTTGAAGCCTCTATCTTCATTTGGCAGTGGTGAAGAAAACACCACCTGTGTGACCTTGTAGTCTCGGTTTCTTCCTCAGAACTTTATAATCCTTTAATAGCGCTTTCCAAATGTCTTCTGGCGATATCACTTATCCCCATGTGAGTCGTCAGATTGGGTACTGGTTATTCCATTTCAGAAAAGTTGTCCTGTTCTTTATTATGTCCCAGAAATGAATGCTCATTAAGGCTTATCATCAGTTGCTGAAGTCAGTAAGGATGGTGGTAGGAGATGGGGTATGTCAAGGAGGTCATTTGATAGTGAGGTTTTGAAGAGAGTTAATATAAGTGGGCAGGGATTCCAAAGAGGGCAAAGTTCTTTTATGACAGTGGTAAAACAAGTTCTAAAAAGGGTATAAGAGATAGAGGAGTAGGGAGACCCCTATATTTCTGCCACTGTGCCAGTGACAGAGGAGTGGCCAAATGGGAGCGGTGTCTTTCTTAACTGAAAGCCAGATTTTATTTAAGGCAAGGCATGGAGGTGAAACTCATGGACAAAGTTTGTGATATTAGATAGTTTATCATAAAATAGAAGTTCCAGTGAGCATAATGGAAGGGGAAAATGGAGGAGAGGAATAAAAGGAGTATATGACTGAGAGCATAATGTGAGCAAGCGGAGGAAGGATTTGTTTTTCTTTGCATAGAGTAGCAATTGTAAATAACAAAGATAAAGGACATAGGAGTATGAAGATAAGTGGAAAACTTCTTAATGATAGAGAAGGAGGAAGCAATGGGTATTAAACAGAATCCCAAGAATTCCATCATAGGTAGTAGGATGGTACATGCAACATGATAAAAACCATGAACCAATACCTCACGAGAATGAGCTCTGGTGATGAGTGGCTTCTCAATTATTCAGTAAAGTAGTAACTTCTTCCCTGAAATTAACTATGTTATTACAGACTTAAGGCATATACTGATGCACAAATGTGTGTTTATGTGTATTTTGTGGGGATGAGGCAAGATAGTGGGAATGGGGTGATAGGAGGTCTTAGTTTCTGCTGCTAACCAGCTACTATATTCTTTCCCCATCAGGCTGATATTATGGATATAAATGAAATATTTAAGGATTTAGGAATGATGATTCATGAACAAGGAGATGTGATAGGTAAGCACATGTAATTTAGATGCACCAACATAAAGCTGATTTCACAAGTGGTTTCTCCCCAGGTTTACTTTTTTCCTCTCCTTGGGCTCTCTTGAGGGAATGCATCGACTCCATTCCTCAGTCTCACAGGACTTTATGTTGACTGTGCTGTTTAGTTCCAGCACTTTGCATGTGTGGAGACAAACTTTATTTGGACTTGTATTTGTTGGAGACACAAGTAATTATTGCTGGCAGTAGTGAAAGGCATCAGTCAGGAGACCCAGTGAGGGAGCCTCTTGCTGCTGCTGTTGCTGCTGCTGCTGCTTCTAAGAGAGCATAATCTTAACTGACTTTAAGTAGCTCCCAGTCATGTCTTCTCCTAGTCCTTTTCCCCCATCCCAACCTCAATTTGAATTGACCTAACAATTAACTTAGTTCTGGTCACCCCAAGAGTGTGCTGGAAACCTGAAATTTGGTGGATTAATCCAGCATTTCTTTTGAGAGAATTCTATTTATGTGCATTTTTTTCTTTTTCTTTTAAGCTACCTACATTTGTCTTTTTTAAAATAAAAAAAAGATTTTTGTTGCCTGCAAATGATGTTTTAAATTGAGCTAATTTTGTGAAAGTCCTGGAACTGACATATTTCCATCATATAAAAGATATGTGTTAGAGGTCATGTGATATAGAAGATATGGAGTCACTATATGTGAGCTGAGGTCTCTTCCAGCTCTAACCTTCAATCCAATGTATGATCTAAAAGCAGATCCAATTTGTGTTTGATATCACATTATTCAACTTTGACCCTTGCTGTGTGACTTAAAAACACTAAATCTGGTCACCATTGCTTTCTTTTCCTACCTCATTAGGACACTGAAAAAATCCCAGGAATTTATGGTCCTGAGGCTGGTGAATGACAAAATTTCCTGTTCCTTTTATCATAACTTAAGGCAAGGGTAGCTCATTAAGGGGGGGGGGGGAGAGAGAGAGAGAGAGAGAGAGAGAGAGAGAGAGAGAGAGAGAGAGAGAGAGAGAGAACGAAAATTAAATAGAACATAATCTTTCAAATCCAGGAATCTGTCATCTGAAATAGACCACATTTAATATGCAAACATTTAGTCCTTAAATCATATAACATATTTATAGCACTTTACAAATCTTAAAGTGCTATATAAATGCTAACTATTATAGCTGTTATTGTTATACTATTATAGCTGTTATTGTTATTTAAACCAGAGGGTGGTACAGATTTTGGTGTGTGGTGCAATTAAACATTTACATTTGGTGTCCATATTTTCTTTGTCCTGAGTGAGGTATTAGTCTTGGGAGGGATCAATTGTTATTTCATTTCTACTCAGTAAAGATTTCAGTGATGGGAAAGAAATGGAATAAATTGTTAGGTTCCAGGTGGTGATGAGTTTTGATATTAATTACCATATTTGGTATTCTATTTTGTAGGAGTTATTGGAGATTAATAGAGTGAGCGTCAGGATTCCGTTACAAGTCTAAATGATCATATTTTTAGTCTTTACTTTGTTCAGCATTGGCCTTGAGGAATGTCAGTGATGAACAATAATGCCTAGATTTTGAAAACCAGAAACTCAGATCACCTCAAATGATCAAATGGTCAGCTTTGAGTGAATCTACTGCTTTTGAAAATCAAAGATCTCAGTGATCTTGGTTGAGTGAAGCGGAATGTCTGGGGCACTCCAGAATTGGAAAATACACATTTGGAGAGTATAATTAATATATACATGTCTGTGTTTTTCTAAAGACAGCATAGAAGCCAATGTAGAAAATGCTGAGGTACATATCCAGCAGGCAAACCAGCAGCTATCAAGGGCTGCAGATTATCAGGTAATGATGCAAATTCACTTATCTCTATCTGTGATAATTTCTAATATTCATCTTTCTAATTATATTTTTTGTTTCCTTTTTTTGAAAGCAAAAATCTTAAAGAAGGGGGTTTTTGGAGGTTTAGAGTTTAATGGAATAGAAAAGAACCTGGAAAAAGACTGGTCAGTTTCATAACTCATTTGTTTTCATGCCGTCAGCATGCCTGCAAACTGTAGGCATAGTTATTAACAGTAGGAGACTGATTGGAATGCAAAGCTGAATTGCCTTCATAACTTAAGGCAAGGGTAGCTCATTTAACTATAGCAAATACAGGTGGCACTGCAGTACTCCCTGTCAATAAACCACCTTCATTTCTCTTTCTCCCTTCCCTTTCTCTCCCCTTTCTTCTTTCTACATTTACTTTTGCTCTCCCTCCTTTTTTGTCTGTTTCCTTGGGCCTAATAGTGACCCTCACTGTGTTATTTAATAGACTGAGGGACTAAAGAGATTGTTGCTCTCTGTCCTAGAGTTATTCCTCTAGGTTATTCAGAAAGCATACTGGCAGACAGATGGGTAGGTAAGCTCTGTGGTACCCAAACAAGTATTATTAGTTTGGTCAGTAAATGGTGGATATTTTACTAGTTCATTTTTAACACCCCCTCCCCCTTAAAAAAATTATTGTTATGTTGATTCTAGAGTCCCTGAGAGGATGTAATCAAAAGTGGAAGAATAGAATTGCATGAAACATTGGAATTTAGGGGCTTGAATTCTGTCCATACATATGTAAAGAGCTGTATTGTAACCTGAGAGATTTGGTTCTAAAGAATTCTAAAAAGTGGCTGGAGAGAAGGCAATATTTGTTTGATTGGAGATTTTCTCATTTAAGATTCTGCATCTGGTACTATGCCTCACTCAAAGACCTAGGGTTCAAGCTAACTGTCCTTTAATTTCAAAACAAACAAACAGAGGTACTCTAGTGCCCTCAAGTAAAAACAGTTCTTTAGGTGGAAAATATTAGGATTCTCTATCAGGAAGATTTTTTTTTTTAGGATTTTAGCGGGATGACTATGGTGGATTGAACCTAGGAGGGAGAAGGCTCATTTTTCTTTCTTTTTTTTTTTATTAGAGCCCTGATTTTAAACCTACACTGCTGTGAAAGTTATTCTCAGCTGATTTGGAAGTTGCTGTAAATCCTTATTACAATAGTAGCCAAGGACTTTCCCTGTTAAAGTTAGGAATATAATAGAAACCTGTTCACATAGTCATGGAGCTTAGTATAAGTTTAGGATCTGAAAGAGAGTAACTGAGACTAAATGAAGGCAAGTTTAGGACCATTATCTCCTAAAATACTTTTGTTTATTCACATAGGCTCATAATTTCTATGATATTAGCAAGTGATAGAATTTTATAAAAGACCATAACAGAATTTTGGAGTTATTACTGGATCTGATACATCTGGGCAGAAGGGAGGAGTAATTGTGTCTCTGGAATTGTGAAAGTCCGTATAGTTTAACAGCTTATCATTGGCCTTTGTGGCATCCCTATTCCCTTTGGAGTACATTAACAAATTTTTCTATTCCTTTTAAAAATAATAAAAATGACTTCTCCATATTGTTATGATATTTTAAGACAGAAGAAATGTGAAAATCTGTTTTTTGAGTCCAGATTGAAGAAATAGGATATAATTCCTAACCCATGGACATGGGGAAGGGCAGCCCCATAATGTCTTATTCTGTCTGATGTATCATCTAGGATTTTTTTGTTTTACATTTTATTTGGAGGTTGCAACTTTTAACTTAGCTTTTGTGCTGTTGATAGGAGGGATGTTGCCAAACATATTATAATTACATTAGGAAAAAAGTGATAAATTTTGACAATGTAGCTCTTTGTTCTTGGGCCAGAATTCAGGCCCCTGGGTCCCCATGCTTCACTATGGTTCTATCATTCCATTCTTCTCTCTGCCCTTTCTGGAAAAGCTAATATTTTAAGGAAAGGTACTTTTCCCCAAGTAATTTGATCTCTTGATCTTTAAAACATTAAATTTTAAAAGTTAATAAGAAATCTTATAATGGTATTTAATGACAACACAATTTTTTATTTTCTTTTTTTCAAATGAACTTATCAGAAACAACAATATACAAAGGTGGACAAAATTGATTGTAAATGAAACCATGAGCTTTTATTATATACATTGTTTTTATAAAGATATGAATTTTATTTAACAAGACAGTAATAAAATTATCTTGTCACTTTCTGAAGTTTTTCTTCCATGATATTTTTTTACATTTTATTGGTACTTTTTTCCTTTGCAGCTCTGTCGATTCCTACTAATTCACTTCTGACCCCAAACAGAAACCCTCCCTTGTAACAAGCATAGTCAAGCAACACATTGACATATTGGCCATGTTTAAAAATGTGTGTCTTCTGTACTCTTAATCTATCACATCTTTGCGAAAAGATGGGAGAAATGCTTCATTATGCATCTTTGGAAATGAAGTCATGATTACTCACTACATTGATTGGAATTATGAAGAGTTTCAGTGTTGCTTTGCTTTATATGACTAATCTGTTCCATTGATCTACTTTTCTATTTTTGAGCCAGTATCAACTAATTCTTATGATTATTTCATTAAACTATAGTTTGAAATCTGATCTTATTAGGTCCCCATCATTTCTACTTTTTTTTTTCCATTTCTTCCCCTAGAGATTCTTGATCTTTTTTCTTTCAGATGAATTTGGTTATTGTATCTAGTTCTCTAAAGTAACTCCTTATTGGCACAACACTAAACCTGTAACTAAAATAACTTAATTATCTTTTATTATATTGACATGGTCTAGCCATGCAGTTAACATTTTCCTATTAAGTCTTCCTTTCTATAATTTTTGTAGTTCTGTTCATGTAAGTCTTAACTGCCTTAATAAGTTGATTTCCTAGTTATTTTATAGATATTATAGTTACTTTGAATGGAATTTTTTTTCTATTTCTATTTCCCCCTCCTGCATTTTGTTAGAAACATACAATATACAAAAATATTCAGTATACAATATACAAATATACAATATACAAAAAAACTACTGATTTTTATGGGACTCATATCTTACTACTTTACTACTACTACTTTACTGAAGTTATTATTTCAGTTTTTTATTCCATGTCTAGTATTCTCTAAGTACACTATTATGTTGTCTTCAGATGACAGTAATTTTGTTTGTTTCTCCTTTGCCTATGCTTATTCCTTTTATCTTATCACTATAGTTAATATTTCTATAACCAAGCAAATATAATGCTGATGATGGGCACTCTTCTTTCTTATGCCTAATTTGGGAGGGTGTCTAGTATTTTTCCATTACTGATAACATTAGTTTGGAGTCTAATATTTATCACATTAAGCAAATATCTATTCTTATGCTTTTTAACCAATACCCAAATTTAAGAATACAAGTAATTTCAACACAATTATGAAGTTTGTGGGCTCCATTCAAATGTTTTATAAACTTTTTTTTTAATTTTAAGCACAAGTCAGTCCAGTCTCTACCTATAAGTTCCTTAAATTTGAAGAAATTGTTGCAGTTAAGAATTAGAAACTTGATTATAATTTTAATTGAAGCATAAGTTTTTTTGGTAAAACAATAGCAACACAGAAATTGAAGGAAATTGTTCAAAATGATATTTGAAGATATAAAAAATAATGGTTGCCTTTCTCCAAATAAGATAGGATTGACATCTGAGATTTATTTTTCTATTAGTTATAATATAAGGACTGTATGCTAGGTTTACAAAGATAAACCACAAGATGACTGTTTGCATCTCTTGATTTTTTTGTTTTTTCTACCTGCAGCGCAAGTCCCGAAAAACTTTGTGCATCATCATTTTTATTGTTGTCATTGGGTTGGTGATTATTGGAGTCATCATTTGGGGATCTTTGAAAAGAAATTAAAAGGAGGGCAGTGTTGCACTACATCGTCTAAATTATGTAGGAATTTTCCTCTAATTGTAGTTTTTATCATTGTATAGCTGTTGAGTAAATTATGGTTTACATATCTTGTCATTTTTATTTGAGGGGAAGTTTCCTTTGGTTTGGATATAATACTTTCTAATATTGAAATGTTTTCTAAATTTTTCTGCTGTTGTCATATTCTTCAATTTAGCAGCTACTGAATTTTTGTCCATGTTCAAATTTGCTATCAGCCCATTATTTAAGTTGTTGACTGTTAACTTAGATTTTGTTATTAAAAACTCTTGTGTCATGTGTGCATCTCTATTGCTGTACATACTTGTACCTAACTTTCTGTTGGCCCAAGAAAAATGTCTGATTTTGATTTCAGTTTGGGCTAGTGGAGGAAATGTTGTCAAACAACTTTAAAAAAATTGGTTAACAGATCTGTGTGCTGCTTAGTTCTTGACAAAGATGCCAACATACTCTTTCGTAGATGATTCATTCTTTTGATACCTGTATCAACCCAGAAAAACCATATATGGACACATTCTTAATTTGTCTCATACTTCTGATGTGTATTTATGAAGCATTTGCTGTAGCGTGCCTGGTAAATACCTCTACAGTGAAGAGCGGTGGTGATTGCATAGTCTGTATTTAGCTCTTAACTCCAAATATTTGAAGAAGTGTAGTCTTTGTAAATGTTTACTTTGCATTTGGAGAAAAAAAAAAAGAAAATGCTATAGCTGATAATTTTTGGATTCCAGAGAGCTTAACTGATTGTTTGAATGACTACACTGAAAACAAAAACCCCAAATTTTTTGGTGGATTCTTACTTACCTTCCCTCATATCTGGCAGGGAAGTGACATGTTCATGGATCAAAATTGCTGTTGTTAACTAACACGCTAGCTAGTTTACTCTGCTTTCATTGTTTTGCTCTTTCTCGTTTGTGCCATTTTGTACCATCCTTCATTAGAATGGGGATTGAGTGTTTTGCCAGTGAACCCACTAGCCTTTTTAATCAATATTGTTTTAGTGCAATTATCTGGAATATTGTAAAGTGGATTCTTTCTATTCTGATTCTGTATTTTATAATGTTCTTGTACAGCGGTTTAATAGTGAATGCACTGTTTACATGGCAAACTATGAGACTTTAATTGGAAACAAATAAAATTATCTAATTTAGTGAAATGTAACTATGCAGTCAAAATAAAGATAATTTAAATTGTCTTGGGTTCAGCTTCTTGAATCTTTTATTCTTTAAAAATAAAATGGATGCAGTATAACATTCCTATTTTATAGAAATCTACTTACAGGCTCAGTTTACCTGGAAATCTTTTTTTAAAAGTACATAGTCAACCCCTTTCACCATTTTGAATTAATTAAGGGTAAAGGTAAAGTGTAAAACTTTACAACTGAGAAGATAATTTGAAGTATAGAACTTCTTAAAAATACAGTTTTCCAAACTATAAAATAACTCAAATCACCAATTGTTGTCAAAAGAGGTTCCACTATGCATGCTTTATTAAATAAGACTAATTTGTCCCCAGAAATGAATTGTATACAAATCTCCCTTTCAGACTTATTTTGGAAAACTCCCCTTTTCCCACATTCTGTATCACGCAAACTGGACTCCCTGTCATTTCCCAGTCTCTTCTTGCTCTCTTCCAGTCCATATATTTGTGCACATTCTCTCCCATGCTTGGAATAGATTGCTGCTACTTTCTACACGTGTTGAAATTACTTTCTCAGAGTAGAGATACATATACACATATACATTGTATGTATGTATTCCCTTTCATGCAGACTTGTGATCCCTAAGGTTTTGACTATTACAAGCTAAAAAGAGAGCATGATGCTACTTTTTTTTGTATTGCTAAAAGTTCTAAACTTAGTAATATAAATAAAAGTTCAAAGTTTAAAAATTCCTGTAATATTATAAATTCCACACTATTTGAATTGTATTTAAAGTGAATATTTTAATTTTAAGAAAATGTTAACAAAATACTCTCTTTGCATCTGGGTACAGATGCCCTTCTTGATAGCTCCCTTCTCTGCTTCATCAAAGTTATACCTTTTTCCCCGCCTACCTTTGCTGTTGCTTCTGGGCAACTAAACTACAAGAAAAGATGCCCCCAAGGACTTGATGCCTCGGGGCCCTAGAAGTACTTCTTCTAGTCCTGGATAGGACCCCCTGGGAAAACAGCTGTCCAGTGATGTGGAAGGAAGTATTACTATGGAATCAGAGGGTCATAGAATCAAAACTTTAGAACTCGAAAGAAACTTGACCTCAATGTAGTCCAGGGGTAGGAAACCTGTATGTGGTTCTCTAGGTCCTCAAGTGTGGCCCTTTGACTGAATCCAAACTTCACAGAACAAATACCCTTAATGAAAGGATTTGCTCTGTAAAACTTGGACTCTGTCAAAAGGCCTCACCCAAGGACCTAGAGGACCACATGTGGTCTCAAAGTTGTAGGTTCCCCACCCCTGGTATAGTCCAATCCCCTTATTTTGTAAATAAAGAAAACAGAAGGTTTAAATCCAAGGTCATACTGGAAGTGGCAGAATAGGTCTCCAACTCTATTATACCTTGAGTACTTGGGTTCAAAGGTCTCTGAGTACTTTTGCGCTTTTGGGCCAATCCCTACTGTGCAAATATTGGGTGATTTTGAGAAAGCCCTTCAACCTGTACAGTTCTCAGTTTTCTCATTGGTGAAATTAGGAAGCAGGGCTGGTAATCTTTAAGGTGTCTTCTATTTTGGAGGCCTATAATTCACTCACATGATCACAATGACCAACATAGAACTCTTCAAGGTTTGCAGAGCACTTCACATGCATTTGAACCTTACAACAACTCTATGAAGCAGAACATATTATTAAGTTAATCATTTCATGGATTAGAAAATTCAGAGAAGTTAGGTGACTTTCTCCTATTTATACAGCTATTAAGTGTTAGAAACTGGATCTGAATACATGAAGTGTGGAAAGTGGAAAGTCTTGATTTTCTGCCCTTCCAACTTTGACTAATTAATATAGTCTTGTGTTCCATAATTGTTTTGTGTATATCACTCTTTTCTCCCAGAGGTCTTGTTTTCATCATGTAGAATTAGTTTTCAAAGTCTATAGTTTGAGATTTGTTGTTTTTCTTCTTAATGTCCTCTTTCCGTACTTTATAATTATATTATCCATGACAAAGTCCCTGATGGTGTCTTAGCTATGTGGCCAAAACTAAGATATGTTCTTTACTTTGAGATCCAAATCAAAACTCAATTTTCCACTTAAGACAAATATTTATGCTTTGAGTTTAGGGTGAGCATGGAGAGTAGAAGGGTTAGTGGGACATGATAGCAGTCCTCCAGTATTTAAAGACTGCCCATCATCTGGAAGATGGATTAGACTTATTTTTCTTGGGCCCTGAGGGCAGAAGTAGAACTATGTGTGAAAATTACAAAAAGGCAAATGTAGACTTGAAGCCAGGAAAAACTTCCTCACCATTAGAGTGATATAAACATAGAAAGAGGTGCCTTCGGAGGAAATGGCTCCCCCCCTCTCTGTAGTCTTTAAAACGAAGGCTGGGGTGATTACATGGGGAAATTCTGTACTGGGGATTGATTGGGTTCAAGTATGCATTGGCTTAGTTAGGTAGCCTCTGAGATCCATTCCAACCCTGAGTTTTTGTGATTTTTGTAATTCAAAAGCCCCTTCGCAAGGCAAATTCATGGCCCTGAAACATTGAGACCTGAGGCTTGTTTTGGTGAAATGTTTTTTCCTTTGTATACCTCTTTCTAGAAAAAGTTTTAATTCTCTGCATTTGTTGTTGTTCAGTCATTTTTTTCCATCGGGTCCAATTCTTTGTGACCCCATTTGGGGTTTTCTTGGCAAAGATAGTGGAGTGGTTTGTCATTTCCTTCTCCAGTTCATTTTACAGGTGAGGAAACTGAGGCAAATGGGGTTAAGTGACTTGCCCAGAGTCACACAGTTACTACCACTTTGCTACCCCAGTTCACTGCATACAACAAATCAAAATGTAGGTGTTACTTTGACTTAACTAACTCTCCCAAAAATAGTAATTTGCATGTAAAGTCTGGGTCCCACTAACTCCAACAACTGACCCACCACCAGGACCATAACTTGACCATATTTTCACCTAAGGAAAAAAGAGTTGAGGAAATGGGCCATGAAGAACAATCTGAATAATGATATGGTTCCTCCAAAGAATGGGTGGTGGTGGGGCGTCGAGCCCCTACCACCTTGGGTAAAATGAGATAGTAAGTTGGGCTTCTTGAGAGAGATACCATGGTGATGGGATTGGAGGTTAGTTGTGCCAAACAGCAAAAAAATTGTGAGGAAAGGCATAGGGACAGAAGGGTGGTAGTTTCTTCCCTGTAGTAACTACAAGGAAGAAACATTATTCCCCTTAGATGTTGGAGGTATGGGCAAATGGCCATATATCAGTTATAACTCTATCTAGAGGCCATAGCCAGAACTCAGGCTTAGAGGGTCATGGTGGTTAGAGGCCATGTTTACTGAATGAGTCTTTGGAGTGGTAGGTAGAGTATTAGGGACCAGGAATAGCATTCCTACATTGAATTTTGAAACACATGCACAAAAATGTACAGGAAGAGCAATTGGAACAAGTTGTTGGCAAAATATACCTAAAATTGTTTTAACTCCCCTTGGTTAACATCTTAAAATAAATAGATGTATTTTCATTTTCTCTAAGCAAGATGAAATGAAATAAATATTTGTGATAACCGATGGCAAATCAATTTTGCTCAGAGTTAAACACTATCAGTTTACTCTTTCAAATGTAAAACACATAATTCAATTTTTTGGTTGCACCTTTGGGGAAAAAAAAGTGACATTCTTTTCACACTTTGCAATTATACTAGCAGCTACAGGCAACTACTATCTGCATATCAGTACTGCTCTCTCCACAAAATCTTAGCAGGAAGTACCAAAAAACAGTTAGAAGGAAATAACTGACACACTGTGCTTTCTTTTGAAAAAAGAAAAATCAGGCCCCACTACTCCTGGCAAGCTCTTAAGAGGTTGGTCAGGTAATTAGTGAGAGTTGGCTTCTTGTTGGTTTTGTGTAGGAAAGGCATTTTTTGTGTCAAACGTAAGTGGTGGAAAGTAAACCCAATTTCCTGTGCGCTCTGTATGTGAAGAAAACCTCATTTGTTTTAGAAGGAAAGCTTCTGGGACTAAACTGAGTCTTTAAGTAAATGTTAAAGGGTAGTAATTCCCACTTTGGCCAGCCCTAAGTACAAATTTTTAAGGGTTTACAGTAAATATTGTAAGAAATGCAGTTGCTAATTCCAAACCCTATGACTCATCTCCAGAAAATTTAAAAGAGTAATTATTTAAATTACAAGTAAGACTCACTAATACTGATTTCTTTTTCTATGTAATGACAAGTTAAGACATCAAACAATTCATATGTATCTTCTGAAGAAAGTGAAAATGTGTTAAAGTATAAGTAGGTATACAAACTGAAGAGTAGGATATAAGTTTCTATTTTTTAAAGTGACTTAAAGTGACTTGAAAGTGACTTACCATTTTATGGAGAAGTCAAAGTGCTATCTACATTTTGATTAATTGTATGCAGGGAATTGGGGCATCAAAGTGGTAGTAGCTGTGTGACTGGGCAAGTCACTTAACCCCATTTGCCTCAGTTTCCTCATCTGTAAAATAAACTGGAGAAGGAAATGACAAACCATTCCAGTATCTTTGCCAAGAAAACGCCAAATGGGGTCACAAAGAATTGGACCCAATGGAAAAGGAGATTATTAAGAATTTTCAGGTCAAAACAGATACTTTTTTGTCAAAATTGACGCTTGGAGCAAAGAATCAAAATACATTTCAACGGGGAACTGAAAACTTAATTTTCTTCCTGCCCAGATCCAGGTGCCATGGTTAGTGATGTATAATTTTAAGGAACTTACAATATGACTACAACTCATTTATTTTCACATGGCCAAATTAAATTTCTTAATCTCCATGAAAGTTATCACTTATGTTTCACTATGAGAGATTTATGGAAGTTTATTAAGATAATTGCATATACTTACAAGTATAATAGCATTTTTTTTTTCTATTGATCTTTGTTTCAGTTAAGATTTGGCTTGTCCTAAATCAGAAGTAGTCTTTTTACTTTGTTCAAACCACTTTCTGGTCTCTGCCCAATTTTTTTTCTCAGTAATTTGAGAATCCCCCATGTTGCAACAAACTTTTCCTTAGCCAGGAACACGACCCGTGATTCTCTTTGTTTTCCTTTGGAATGATATTGAACCTTTAAAACAAAGGGCTCATTCTTCATGAGTAGAGAAAACGTGAATGACATGGACTCCAAAATCATCTAAGGTATTACCTTTTTCTAGTTCCAGAAAGAAGTCTGTCATCATTAAAAGGAAGGAGAATAACAATGGTGTAGCCACTACGAAGGAAACCTAATTGGTCTATCCTCATCACCCCTCTCCCCTACACTTTATCCCCAAGACAGCATCTAAATTGATGTTACTAAAGCACTAGTCTGACTTTCTGGCTTTGCTATTCAAGAAGCTTCAGTGGTTCCTCATGGCCCGCAGGAAAAAAAAATACAAATTCTTCTGTTTGTCATTTAAAGCCCTTCACAATCAAAGAGCAACCTATCGGGGGAAAAAAAAAGAGCAACCTATCTTTCCAGGCTGATTACGTTACTTCCCCTCACCCATTCTACATTCCAGACAAACTGACCTACTTGCAAGTTCTCCATACATCCCATCCTATCTCCTGCCCCTCATGCCTAGACTGATATACCATTTTACTGCCCTTTCTTGGAATAGGGGCAGCTGCTGCAGCAGATAGAGTGCCAGGCCTGGAATCAGAAAGATTCATTTACCTGAGTTCAAATCTGGCCTCAGACACTTACTAGCTGTCTGACCCTGGGTAAGTCATTTAAACCTGTTTGCCTCAGTTTCCTCATCTGTAAAATGAGCTGGAGAAGGAAATGAGAAACCACTCCAGTATCTTTGCCAAGAAAACCCCATATGGAGTCATGAAGTCAGACATGACTGAACAACAACACCTCTTTAGAACCTCAGTTCAAATGTCACTTCCTATGAGAGTCTTTTCCTGATTTCCCCAGTTTTTTACTTGACTACAAAACTACTATTATTTTTTTGGACCAACTTGTGATTTCTTCAACAATCTCTAAATGTGGGACTTCTTCTAAATGAGCCTCTTCTCTGAAATTTATAACCTTAAAGAGTTGCCTAGAGCAGTGAATGTTTAAGTGCCAAAGCCAGAATTATCCAGCCAGGTTGTGTCAGAGGCCTTCCTATTCTGAGGTCTGCTTTTTGCCCACTATATTAGACTCTTTCACTATTTATTTTCTGTATACTTTGCATTTTTACCTTGGTTATATTTTTGGGTTTTGTTTATTTGAATACATATTGTTCCACTTTGGCCCAGGAGAATGTAAGCTCCTCAAGACTATGGGTTGTTTCATTCTTTGTACTAATATTCACAGGGCCTTGCAGAGTGCCTGGCACATAGTAGATGTTTAAATAAATGTTTGTTCAATTGAATTAAGAAGATTCCAAAGAAGGAGAAAGGAGCTTTCTGACCTCTCTATTTCACTTGACACTGCTGACTTCCCTCATCTGGATACTCCTTTCTGGGTTTTTGGGATACTCCTCTCTCTTGAGTTTCCTCCTATCAGTGTGACCACTCTACATGCCTCACCCACTAACTGTGGGTACACCATTAGGCTCTGTCTTTTCTCTATTCATTTCCTTGAAAAGGCTGTCTACAATAGGTGCCTCCATTTTCCTCTCAGCTTCTTCTCAACCCATTACAATCTGGCTTCTGACCTTATCATTGCACTGAAACTACTCTCTCCAAAGTTACTAATGATCTTTTAGGTGCCAAATCCAATGACCTTTTCTCTATCCCCATTCTCAACCTCTCTGCAGCTTTTGATAGCATTGATCACTCCTTGATACTCTTTTCTCCTTAGGTTCTCCCTGGTTCTCCTCCTACCTATCTGAACACTCCTTTTCTTTCCCATCAGTTGTCTCCTCCAGATCATGCCTTCTACCCGTAGGTATGTCTTGGGGTTCTTTCCTGGGCCTTCTTCTCTTCTCCTTCTATACTACTTTAATTAGTGCCCATCAGCTCCCATGGATTTAAATACTGTCTCTATGCTGATTATTCTCAAATCTACCTTTTCTGCCCCAATCTCTTGGCTGACCAATCTCACATCTCCAACTGCCTTTCAGACATCTTCAACTGGACTTCTAGTAGGTGTTTTAAACTTAGTATATCCAAAACAGAACTTATTATCCTTTCCTGAAAGACCTCCTCCCTACTACTTTTCATGTTACTATAGAGAGCAACACCATCCTCTCATTCCCTCAGGCTCACAATTTAGGACTCATCCTGGATTCCTCAACTATCTCTCACCCACCATATCCAAATTGTTGCCAAGACCTGTTGATTGTACCTTTGCAATATCTTTTCAATATTCCCCCTTCTCTCCTCTGACACTACCACCAGTCTAGTGCAGGTCCTCATCGCCTCATGCCTTGATTTGTGCAATAGCCTGCATGTGGGTTAGTCTGCCTCAAGTCACACTCCACTCTAACCTGTATTCCATTTAACCACTAAAGTGATTTTCCCTAAAATACAGGTTCAATCATGTCACTGTTCCACTTAATAAATTCCAGTGGCTTCCTATTGCCTCTGGGAACAAATACAAAATGCTGTGTTTGGCATTCAAAACATGTTAACCCCTTCCTACCTTTCCAGTCTTCTTATACTTTATTCCCAATCTGTGTCCTGACACTACCTCCACAAATAAGACATTTCATCTCTTGGCTTTGGGCATCTTTCTGGCTGTCCTCCATACTTAGAATACTCTCTCTCCCCCCTCTTATTGCTGACCTCCCTGGCTTCCTTTAAGTCTCAACTAAGATCCCACTCTCTACAGAAAATCTTCCCCAATCCCTCTTAATTCTAGTGCCTTCCCTCTGTTAATTATTTCCTATTCTTCCTGTATATAGCTAACTTTATATACATTTGTTTGAATGTTGTCTCCTCCATTAGATAGTAAGCTCCTTGAAGGCAGGGGTGGTATTTTGCCCCTTTTTGAATCTCCAGCACTTAGCTTAGCAGAGCACCTGGCTCATAGTAGGTACTTTTTGTATTGTTGTTGAGTTGTTTCAGTCATGTCCGACTCTTTGTGGTGCCATTTTGAGGTTTTCTTGACAAAGATGCTGGAGTGGTTTGCAATCTCCTTCTCCAGCTCATTTTACAGATGAGAAAATTGAGACAAACAGGGTTAAGTTACTGCCCAGAGTCGCAGAACTAGTAAGTGTTTGAGGCCAGATTTGAACTCATGAAAATGAGTCTTCCTGATTCCAAGCCCACTGTTCTGCCACCTGCTGTCGTTAAGTAGGCACTTAATAAATATTTACTGATGGACTGACCTCATCAGCTTAGTGAATTCACAGAGTATTTAGTTTCGCAGACTTGTAGATCCCAAGAGGATCTATAGACAAAAAAGGCAATATCATCTCATTTTATGGAGATTTTGTTGTTGTTCATCAATCATGCCCAGCTCTTTGTGACCCCATTTGGGATTTTCTTGGCAAATATACGGGGGTGGCTTGGCATTTCCTTCTCCAGCTTTTTTTACAGTTGAGGAAACTGAGTTAAACAGGATTAAGTGACTTTCCCAATCTGAGGCTAGATTTGAACTCAGGTCTTTCTGATTCAGGCCATGTGTTCTATCTACTATACCACCTAGCTGCCTTTTCTGCTTCTCTACTATCTTATGGAGATAGTATTAGGTAATGGAAAGAGGCCAAGACTTGGATTTGAAAGATTTAAGTAGAGTCTTGGCTTGAATGCTTATTCACTATGACCTAACATAGGTCACTTAATTTCTTTAAGGCTTGGTTTCCTCATGTGTACAATGGAGATAATAATACTTTCCCTAACTACATCAAAGGGATGTTGTGGGTATCAAGTAAGAGAATATATTTTCATAAAGTGTTTGTAACTACAAATGGATATTAAGTGTATTTATTATCAATGAGGAAACTGAGGCTCAGAGAAAATAAATGATGTTGCCTAAGATCATTTATCAAGTAATGATAAAAATCTCCTGACTTTCCAGATCTATTTTGTTTGTGCTTCCCAACCTCTTTGCTTTGTTGTGCTGAGAGAATAAGGATTAAAGAGAGTTAGAACAAGGAGTAGACCCAGAGACCGAAGGCTTATGGTAGCTCGAAGAAAGATATCATATTATTACAGTGAATAATGACTAAAATACTCCTCTATTGATCTAAATGATTTTTGCAGTTAGCTACATGTTTTATTGAATATTCTTTGTATGATCTTCATTTCCAAATTAATCCCTTTCCCTTCCCCTAGCCAGAGATCTATATCTTGTAACAATCATTTAAAAAAAAGAAACAGTTCAGCAAAATTAACCAACATATCAACTGAGTCTGACAATATGTATAATGTCACACAGTTATGGTCCTCCTCCTCTCCAAATTAGGGAAGGCACTGCAGTTTCTTATCTCTTCTCTTGTGCCAAGTTTGGCCACTAAAAATATACAATAGTCAGTGTCAATTTTTTTAATAAATAAATTTTCAATAGTGATTTTCAGCAGAAAAATTTGAGCTCTTGATGTGTAAACTCAAGTTAGATGATCATATTTCCTGTAAAAGAAAAAAAATGATGAATAAAACTCTTGAATTGGGGTTGAAATATTGACTAAATATTAAATGAAATATTAATAAAGGAAAATTGGAAATAATAGTAGGATGTCAAAAATGCTTGCTATTTGGGTAGATCCATGATATAATTGGCATTCAAATGTTCCCTCCACTAATGCAGATTGTAATTCATCAATATCTCCTCATCCTATATAATTCTTATTCTTGTATTTCCCCAAATTTTACACCCAAAATATGAATGACTTTCTCTTGTAAAAAATTAGTGGTCTTATTTGTCATCCAGATTGTCCAACTATCATCCATTCTTGTCATGTGATGGATACAGCCATGTGTATCTGATAACATTTTATGCCATATCTCTAACATATTAGACTGTATGTAACCTACTTATGTCTGTCATGCTTCTTTCTCTTTGGGTTATATACAATTTTGGTTCTCCTAAGATCATGATGTTTTGAGATTCACAGACATCCCTGGAAGAATACTGATGTTAAAGAGATGATCTTGTACAGAACTACTTTGTGATCATTGAAAGCATCATTTAACCTGCTGAATGCAATCCAACCTAACCTCCTCCTTAACTTTGGATCCATCTGTGTCATTTTGGCAAGATATACATACTTGCTTTTACTCAAAGAGATGCCCTTCTAACTGTGTTCAATAGTCTGGATAATGTGTCTTTCATCCACATTATTTCTCAAGAGTGGAAAACAAACTAACAAAAAATTCTGTATTTTTGACAGAATAATAAAGCATTCCCTATGTTATCATCTGGGAAGCAGCATGGTACAATTGAAAGTTTACTGGCTTTGGAGTCAGAGGACCTGGGTTGAAATCCTGCCTCTCACATTACCTTTATGACCTTGGATGACTCTTAAACTTTCCTCATCTGTAAAATGTGAGGGTGGACTCAGCTGGCTTCTGAGGTCCCTTCCAGTTCTAAACCTTTTCCTTCTAAAAGAAAATTTACCCTGCTCGGGGCAGCTGGGTGACTCAGTGGATAAGAGTGCCAGCCCTGGAATCAAGAAGATATGAGAGAATCTCATAACAGCCGTCTGTCTCAGTTTCCCCAACTTTAAAATAAGAATTTTGCACCTACTGTTTAGGATTCTTGTAAGGATTACATAAGATAATCCTTGTAAAGACCTTAACACAGAGTTTGGCACATAGTAGGAACTTAATAAATACTTCTTTCCTGGTTCTACATGAATCATACTTTTGCAAAGAACATTGTGTTGTCCACAATCTTTTTTCTTTGGTATAGTTCACAGTGAGTTATAAGTTTTACCAAACTTAATGCATGAATGACAAGGCAGGGGTGTGTCTGCCTGGCAAATCACACCCAGTGCAATGGCAATCAACATTTTGAAAGCAAAGTGAGACCACAAATAAATTAATTTCCAGGCTATGGGCAATTATTTGGTTGGTTAGAGGTTGGTATTAATAAGGCTAAAATCACAAGTTGATTCTCAGTGGGAAAGAGTTGGCTTAGCTTGGTTTCATGATTGCTTGTATCCTTAACTTCAACTGGCCATCTTATAAATGCGGATGTGGGTTTGCCATTTTGGTAAAATGACAGAAATGCATCATCACCTCTTAAAAAAGTAATTAAAAGCATATGACCTACAATAGAAAGATCAGTAGCATCATCTTTACCTACAAAGGGAAGCATTCAGGCTTCTTTCCGTATTAGTTAACTGCCTCCCACAATCACTTGCACATGTTGATTCCTTGCCAGAACATTTGTGTTTTTCACTAGCAAGACAACCTTCATCACATTCCAGGCATGACAAAAGCCTTGACATGTTTTTCTCCCCCGGGCACAAGACAGCAATCATCTGAGGACTTGAAAACTCAAATTAAAAACTCAGTTTAGTCTTATGTCTTTCAAAAAAAGATAAGCAAAACAAAAAAAAACCCTTGTCATCCTCCATTTATATGATAATATATAATATATTCTATCTATCTATCTATCTATCTAAAATTATTGGTTTAAAACTGAATGGTAACTATATTTTCCACAACTAGCATTGGTTGCTAACCTTTAAGGACTTTCTGAAAGAAAAAAAATGGCATTGTTCACTTTTACTATTTTCCAAAATTTTCTGTATTGTTCTTAAGAAGATCTTTTGCCATATTTTGAAGAGTTAAAAGCTGAAGTCAATATGGTTATGAAAATGTATTTGAAAGACCAAATAAGGCAACTGAGATAGTGTGAAGATCAGCCAGGTTTGGTGCTGCCCAAAGTACCACACCCAAATGCAAGCTTTGTTGCTGGTACATGTACCCATTTTAGATAAGAATATGAACTCTGCTTCATTTGGCTTCATTTGCAAAACTGTCAAAGAGTATCTTGATAACAAAGCCTACCTCTGTGCCCCATGCTCCACTCAGATATTATGAATATTTTCTAGGTAAAGTGCTTGTAATAAGTTTTAGGGATGGAGTAAGTCAGTCAGTCAATGAACAAGCATCTATTAAGTGACTCCTATGCCCCAGGAATTATGCTAACTGATGGGGATACAAAGAAAGACAAAAAACAAAACAAAACAAAAAACAAAAACAAAAAGCAAACCAGTCCCTGATCTTTAGGAGCTCACAATCTAATTAGAGAGACAACATGCAAAGAAAATACATGCAAGAATAATCAACAGAGACAAAGCACTATGATTATGGAAGATTAGGAAAGACTTTTTGTAGAGGGTGGGATTTTATTTAGGATTTGAAGGAAGCTAGGGTAGGCAAGAGACATATGAAAAGAGAGGAATTTAAAGGGATTTCAAGGAGTTTTCTAACCTCAAACTCCCAATGTTCATGAACCTTGAATCAGCACTGACAAAAGCAATTTTAAAAATTGGCTTAATCTTACCCTAGGACATTTTGCAGTATTTTGTTAACTCCCTGTCTGGGTAGATAGCCCTGGATGCATAATAAGTGAGAAATCTTTTTTTTTTGGAGAGTAACCTTTGGAAGCTCTTAGTCAGTCTTGGTCTCTTTTCTTGGTTGGAATATTCTCTTAGTTTGATTCCATTGATGGCATTCAGTGAGAAACGGTATTATAAAGAAGAAAGACTTGGTCCCTTATCCCCTCGAAGACCAATGCAAGACTCATACATGGGCCTCCTTTTTTTTTTTGTCTCACAATTTATTTTTGCATTTTAAATCAAGGGAACTCAATTGGATGGCATGATTTGGTAAGTTCAAAAGGTCAGGAGAGTGAGCTACCACAGGCCTGATTATCTAGGAGTCTGAAAGTCAACCTCATGATGGATTTTGCAGCTAATATCGCTTCTGTATCCTGAGGAGCAAGAAGTGATCTTCAACCTTTGGGACCTAACCCAGTGCTAGCTGAGAGAAGATTCTTCTAACCACAATGTCATATTTGAACGTGAGCTTTGTAGAAACAATGATATGTAGAAACCATGTTAAGTCTGAGCCCATTATTCCCAGAGACCAAGGTGATTTAAAGAATTGAGCTTGCTTAGGAGAAATAGAATAAACTTGTTAGAGGAGTTGGTACAAAGTTTACTTTTAAACATAAAGTGATCCTTTCTTTCCTCCTGAGAACAAAACTTGAAAACTTGGTGAGCTAAATTGTCCTTTTCTAGTCATGAGTCCTAAATGTTTTTTTTTTATTTTGGGGTAAAAAATTAATATTAATTATTATCAAACTTGAATCAAATTAAAAAACCTTTAATAAAAACATGTTTTATATAAAAATTATGTAGATTTAATCTATAAAATCATTGAAGTATTGCAGGGATCTATCTATCTATCTATCTATCTATCTATCTGTCTATCTATCTATCTATCTATCTATCTGTCTATCTATCTATCTCTTTGTATGTATCCTTCCAATGTATGTATGTATATATATTTATAGCCATTGGGTTAACATCAGAGATTTAAGAAATTCCAAGTGCCTGTGATAAGATTAAATAAAAACAACCTGGAAAATTTTAAACTTGTCTTAGAAGCCTTTTGAAATATAATCTTTAATGAAAAGAAGAACTAATGAGAAAACATCTGTTGGAGATTGTAGCATAATACTTAGTTCAGAACAACATTGCGCAATGGTGACTGATGGATCAGAGGGGCTGACTCCCTTTGAATGGGTGTGATGACTAAGTCAGAGCAACATCTGACATTGGAAAATCAATATTGTTTACATTCAAGAAAATGTACTGTCGATTGTTTCAATGAATTTAACCAGACCCACAAACATTTATATAAACTGTAGTCCATGTTCATATTACTTTGCTTCAATTATGTTTTTTTCCAAAGCTCAACAACAATCAGCACCATAAATGAATCCATATGCATAGAATAAGCAAACAGCATCATTCTTTCTCATGCTTCAGTTCAGATTTTTTTTCCAACACACAGATCAGAAATTCAGAGATGGAAGGGACCATACAAGTCCTCTAGTCCAATAACTTCATTTTACACATGAAGAAACTGAGGCCTACAGATGTTAGGTGGCTTGCTCAAGAATGTTAAAATTAACCAAAAATCCAAATCCAAAAAAGAAACAAAAGACAGCCTTCTCTTGTAACAAATAATTGTAGCCAAGTAAAACAAATTTGCATATTGGCCATGTCTGAAAATCTTAAGTCTCTTTCTGCACTTTGGCCCATCACTTTTCTTCCAAGAGGTAGAAAACATGCTTCATCATGAGCCTTCTTAAGTAGTGATTAGTCATTGAATGATCAGAGTTCTTAAGTCTTTCAAAGTTGTTTTCCTTTAAAATAGTGAAGCTATTGCATAAATGAATTATTTTCCTGGTGCTGCTCACTTTACTCTGTCATTTCATGAAGGCCTTCCCACTTTTCTCTGAATCTGTCCCTTTTATTATTTCTTACAGCATGATAATACTCCATCACATTCTTATACAATAATTTGTTCATCCATTCCTTAGGTGATAGGCATACTCACTTTGTTTCCGATTCTTTGATACAATTAAAAATTCTCCTATATATATATTTTGGTATATACAGGTTCTTCCACTTTGTCTTTGATCTCTGGAGTATGTAACTAGTATAGATATCATTGGGTCAAAGTATATGTACAATTTAATGGCTTTCAGGGTATAAGTTCAAATTGTTCTCCAGAATGCTTGGGCTAAGTCATAGCTGCACCAGCAGTGCATTAGTGTTCTGCCTTTTCATAAGTCCTCCAACAATTTCCATTTTCCCTTTTTTTGGGCCATTTTTGACAATTTGATGGGTATGTTATAAAACTTCATAATAGTTTGAATTTGCATTTCTCTTACAGTTTCTTAGACCATTTTTTAATGTGGTTATTGATTATTTTTCTTTTTCTTTGGAGATATCCTTTTTCATAGACTTTGACCACTTATCTATTAAGAATGACAGTTGTTATTATGAATATATAATTATAATAATAACCATCATACACACACATATCCATTCCTTATATATCTTAGATATCAGATCTTTACCAAATAAATTCACTACAAATATTTTTTTCCCATTTGATTATTTCCCTTTTAATTCTAATTGCATTAATGTTTGTGCAAAAACATTTCAATTTTATGTAATCCTAACTCCTATGCTTTTCTTTACACTTTATTTGGTCAAGACATTTCACCTTTCATTTGTCATATTTCTGAAGAGTTATTTGACCCACTCATAAAGGCTATTTGTCCACAATAAGTCTGAGACCAAGCCCCACGTGGTCATTGTTTGGGGCCTGATTGGCTCACAGTAAACAGTAATTGTTTCTGTTTTGTCCAGAAACCCTGAGGGTCTTCCCCTCCCAAAGCGATAATTTTTTTGACAAGGTCAAGAGGCCATTCTCTGCTTCATTTCTTACCTAGCCTTAATCACTGAATGATTGCCTCAGTCAAGCTGATACCTGGGAGAGACCTTAGCTTTAAAAGGTCAATGTCTCCCGCTGCATCCAGGGCCGTCTCCAGTTATTCTGATCTATATCTCACCACTGGACCCAGATGGCTCCAGAGGAGAAAGTGAGGCTGGTGACTTTGTACAGCCCTCCCTCACTTAAATCCAATTTATTTGCATGTCATGGCATCACCTCCTTGATGTCATGGTCCTTGTTGAGAATGAAGGACAAGCAACAACAACAGCAATTTGGTCAAGAATTTAGTAGAATTTCAAGGAAAGGAATAATTAATGTCAAATGCAAAAACAAAAGATATCTAGGAAGACTGAGGACTGGAAAAATGCTTTGTGACCTTTGAGTCTTGTTTCAGCGCAGTGGGGGTGGGGAGGGAGGTGGAAGCCAGATGACAAGGGTTTGAGGAGTGTAGGAGTAAGTCAGGAAATGGAGACATTAGGCATATACTACTCTTTCAAAAAGTTGTTCTGTAAAGAGAGGCAAGAGATGGGATGACAGTGTGAGAGATTAACAGGGTCTAGAGTATCTTTCTAGTTTTAAGATAAAGAAAAACATATACATATATATACACATATACATATAAACATACATATACATATAGACATACATACGTGTGCGTGTGTGTGTGTGTGTGTATTTGTTTGGACAGAGGGGAAGGAGTGGGAGGCTTTGAAGCTATAGGAAGAGCTAGCCAGCTAGTTCATGAAGCAAAGACTTGGAGGAAGAAGTAGGAGGAAATATGAGAACACAAGTTAAGGAAAGGGTAGGTCTGAAAAGGAGAACAATAACAGATATGCTTTCCTTCCAGAGAAAAGAACATGCCGACCAGAGAACAGATAAAAGCATGCAGAAACATGAATATACTTGGAGGGTTTTTTTTTCTTTCTATAACAGAAGAATCACTTGAATTATTCTGGCCACATAGAACCTAAACAAAAACCCTGTATGCTGAAAAGCAGTTTGTAGAAAAGAGAAATCTGGTGTCTTAAATTATAGGTATGGAATAAGGATATTAGCATCTACTTACTCTTTCCAGATATACTCACACATTTCTGGCCTCCATGCAAACCCTATGTAAACTCTCAAAGGAGTTTATGACTGCTTGATCTCCTCCCACAAGAAGAGAATGGAGCTCAATAAAATTTAAGTACTAGTATCCTCAAAAGGAAAAAAAAAACCCTCTGGTCTCTGATATATAATTGTAGATTGTAAAACTTGTACTAACTGTTCCATCTGGTCTGACAATACTAACAAGAAAAAGTTCAGCCTTTGACTGAAAGTTAAAAGAGTCCTTCAAACTGTCATTTTTCAGGTCACATTTTAAAACAACAAAGATGAATTAAAAACCTAGTTGAAACAATTAACAACTTTAGGAAAATTGCAGGATATAAATTCAACCTACATAAAATATCAGCATTTCTATATGCAACCAACAAAATCCAGCAGTAAGAAACAGAATAAAAAATTCCATTTAAAATAACTGCAGACACTATAAAATACCTTGGAGTCTTTGTGCTGAGACAAATGCAGTAACTATATGAACATAATTACAAAACATTTTTTCACACAAATAAGACAGACATAAACAATTGGAAAAACATTAATTGCTCATGGGTAGTCCAAACAAATATAATAAAAGTGACAATTGTATCTAAGTTAATTTATTTATTCAGTGTCATATCAATCAAACTACCAAAGAATTATTATACAGAGGTAGAAAAAATAATAACATAATTTATCTGGAAAAACAAAAGGTTAAGAATATTGAGGGGTTCAATGAAAAAAAAATGTGAATAAAGGTAGCTTAGCAACACCAGATTTCAAACCATATCACAAAGTGGTAATCATCAAAACAATCTGTTACTGGTTAAGAAAGAGTGCTGGAACTGTGGAATAGATTAGGTACACAAGACACTGCAGTAAATAAACATAGTAATCTAGTGTTTGACAAACCCAAAGATCCAAGCTTTTGGGGTAAGAACTCACTATCTGACAAAAATAGCTCAGAAAACTGGAAAGCAGTTTGGCAGAAACTAGGCATAGACCAGCATCTCACACTATATACCAAAATAAGGTCAAAATGGATAAATGATTTAGAAATGAAAGGTGACATCAGTACATTAGGTGAGAATGGAAAAATGTACCTGTCAGATGTAGCGATAAGAGAAGAGCTTGTGACAAAATAAAAGACAGAAAGGATCACTGGAACTAAAATGGATAATTTTGATACATGAAATTGCAAAGTTTTTGCATAAACAAAACTGATGCAGCTAAAATTAGAAGGAAAATAAAAAACTAGGAAAAACTTTTATGACAAGTATCTCTAATAAAAGCCTCATTTCTCAAATGTATTGGCAAACTAGTCAAATTTATAAAAATAACAGCCATTCCACAGTCGGCAAATGGTCTAAGGATACAAACAGGCAGTTTTCAGAAGAAAAGAATCAAAACTATCAAAGTCACATGAAAATTATCTAAATCACTACTAATTAGAGAAATGCAAATTAAAGCAATTCTGTGGTATTATCTTACACCTATCAGATTGGTTAACATGACAGAAAAGAAAAATAATAAATGCTGGAGGACATGGAGAAAAATTAGGACACTAATGTACTGTTTGTGGAATTATGAATTAGTGCAACTATTCCTGAGACCAGTTTGGAACTATGCCCAAAGGACTATAAAACTGTGCAGACACTTTGATTCAGCAATATCAGTACTGTATCTCTATCCCAAAGAGATAAAAGAAGTCATAAAAGGATCCATTTGTACAAAAATATTTATAGCAGCTCTTTTCATGATGGTAAAGAACTGGAAATCAAGAGGATGCTCATCAATTGGGAAATTGCTGAGCAAGTAGTACTATATAATTGTGATGGAATGCTACTGTTCTGTAAGAATTGATGTGTAGGATGGTTTCAGAAAAACCTGAGAAGACTGATATGAACTCATGAAAAGTTAAGTGATTAGAACCAGGATAATACACAGCACCAGTATTGTAGGAATGATCAACTGTGAAAGATTTAGCTACTCTACTCAAGATAATAATCTGAGACAATTCCCAAAGACCCCTGATGAAGACTGCTATCCACCTCCAGAGAGAAAACTGATGAACTCTGAAAGCAGATCGAAACATACTTTTTTTTACTTTGTTTTTTTGTCTGTATTTTATTTTACAATATGGCTAATATGAAAATGTGTTTTGTGTGATGTCATATGTATAAGCAGTATCAAATTGCCTTCTCGAGGAGGGAGGAGGAGTGAAAGGGAGGGAGAGAGCTTAGAACTCAAAATGTTAAAAATGAATGCAAAATTGTGTTTTACATGTAATTGAGAACTGTATAACAAAGTAAAAATATATTTAAGAAAGAAAATATCAACAATTTAACACTTTGAACTAGTATTTAATTTCTTATATGAACATTTAAGAACCCAATAAAAGGAACAAAGAAAATGTTTTGGTAAGGGCACTATAAAACTATTTCCAAAAACATAGGAAATAGAAAATAGTAAGAATGAATAAAGAAAATATGTAACCGGTATAAGTCTTTTCAGGGAAGATCAGTAGTATTTGTGTATGAGGTCATTTCCATATTTGTAACTTCTTAAGAGATTTAATATTTAAAAAGCATTAAATGTCTTAAAGTTTAAGAGATGTCTAACACTTAACTTCACTCCTTTCTTCCCTCGCCAAAGAAAATTGAGTAGAGAAAGAAACGTCTATGTAACATTTGTGTTGATGGCCCCCTTCACTTTGATCAGGACATATGTAGCCATACATTTTCTGTACTTTTGAGGTGCCAAAGAGATAGGAAATATGAGGCTGATAAGCTTAAGAGGATCATAGCGAAAGGATACAATGAAGTAACTTTTAAAGGGACAATGCAATACTCTTCACCTGTTGGTACCTTCTTCCCTCCTACCAAGGATTCTTGACTTTTGCCACATTTGGAGAGAGGGAGGGTCAAAGCTGGAGGTGATCTAGCTGGCAGAAACACAGGGAGAAAATAGTGGGAAAGAAGCTGATATACGAGTAGAGAAGAAAATCACCAAAGGAGTGTGGGAGACCAATAGGGTTAGCCAAGAGAATTTACGTCTTCCTCATCCCAACTGGTTTTGAAGAAAATGAGACCAAATAGATCCTGGCCACACAAGCAAAGGACCTTACAAAGAGCAGGGTCCCCTGAAGGTCCCCTAGTTCCTGCCCACCCGTATGCAGTTATTCAAGCTGGTAGCACAGGGCCTGAAGTGCCCGCTGGTGGCTTTACCAGAAATAGCCATTTGGCCATCCCAGCCACACCTATTTCTTCTAACATAAAACAGTTGTTCCTGTGTAGGGTGTCTTCCCATTACACATATATAAGAGGATTGGCCGATGAGAGTCCATCCCGGGTAACATGTCTGGTGGACCCATGTGGATATTTTGTGCGCTTTCTTCCAGACATACCTGAAATGTATCCCTTCCTTAACCCTACCTCTTACCCTTGAAGCTCAGATACCATCTTCAGCGTGGTCTTTCTTGAATCCCCAACTGCTAGTGCCCTCCATCCCATAATAACTTGTAATTAAATGCTTTGTTTATATATTTGTGTTTGTGTCAATTAACTTTATAGTTATTCTGTACACATTTTATATGTATTAGTTGTCTTCTGGCATTACAATGTAAGCTCACTGTGAATAGGGATCACTTTATTCTTTGTTCTTGTATCCCTGACACCTATAGTTCAGTGCCTGGAAGATAGTATGAACTTAATAAATACTTGTTGATTGATTTTTATCTTACTGTGTGATAGACCCACATCCCATATTTTCTGGACTGATGGCCTCTTTATCTTTGCTGCACAAACCCAGTTATTTTTTTATTTTTTTTTTTTTTTGGCAATTGGGGTTAAGTGACTTGCCCAGGGTCACATGGCTAGTAAGTGTCAAGTGTTTGGTCTGAGGTCGGATTTGAACTCAGGTCCTCCTGACTTCAGGGCTGGTGCTCTATCCGCTGTGCCACCTACCTGCCCCACAAACTCAGTTATTTTCAGACCTGCAAATGCTTTATTCCCCTAACTTTTCTGGTCTTAACAGGGAACAAAAAATGCTTCTTCCGTTATTCCAAGTGAGACACAGTAAGCCCAAAAATTATACTCCCAAATATGCTAAGTAATTAACATTAAGCAAAATTAAGTTTACAGTCTATTTTGATAAGTTTATATAGGCAAAGAGTTCAACCCTCTCTAATCCTGTCTATTAGTTAAAACTAAATTGCCCATTTTTATCTTTTGGGAATCTTCCTTTTGTCCTTATCAAACTGATGAGGACTTGGGTTCGGGGAGAAGGACATAGCAGTTTGCCTCTGCATCTCCCTTTCTGGTAGTTGGGACAATGAATTATTAAGGTGGTATTGGATGCCCTGGACCTGAAAAACTCATTCTCATATCTCCAAGGCATTACACAACAAACAAACAAACATTGTTCTAATGGAGAAGCAGCAAGGTGGGGAAGAAGCTCAGGTTAATACTCCTCATCTGGTTCCAGGATATAGTAAGGGAGGGAGGATATAGAAGCTAATTTCCCTCTGTTTAGTCTGAGGAGGAGAGAGTACATCCAGTGAAGGACAAAGGCATTTTTTATCTTGGCTCTGCCAAATGTACCTTACGCAATGTAGGTAGTGGTTAGATTTCTGATTATTCATCTCACTGGAGTTTCTCTGGGTTTAGCATAAGCATTCCAAATTTAAGTCTGAGTAGTATAACTCTCAGGCATGTACAGATCTTGTTCTCATTGGCCTTGAATGACATTTGAGGATAAGTATCTGAGAAAAATTTGGGCTGATATGTAGCCAAAAAACTAGCCTGAAATAAATAGTGCTATTTATGAGAATAATTACTATTTACTCCCCATGTGCAAAGGAGCCACTGTTGGTGGAAACAAGTGATTGTCATGAATTTTGCCAGAATTTTTCCGACAAAGTGAAATATAGAACTGGAACAATGATCTAGTTCAAATCAAATATTTGTCTTTACCTCAAAAATCCAGGAAACTGAGCAGAAAGTGTCTGTGGTGGGGGAGAGGGTGGCTTAAATTTCTGGGAATACTTGCAGATGAGTAAACTAGTCTCACAGATTTGTAAATGCCTGTTAAGTAGAAAAGGGCCCTTAAGTGTATTAGTTGGCTGGGGAAATGGTGGCTTATTATTCCCCTGAAATTCACTTTAATATGCCCGGAATATGTTATAATACCATCAGATTCCAATGATCTCTTCATGAATTATTCACTTTATGGTTTCTTTGCGACAAATTTATAACCCCTGACTTCTGCCCATAATTCTTCTGTCACATTGTTAGATTATTTTCCCCTGCTATCTGCGTGTTTCAGGAATCTAAAGTAATATTAAATTTGTTGTTCAATCATTTTTTTTAGTCATTTCTGACTCTCTGTGACCCCATTTGGAGTTTTCTTGGCAAAGATACTGGAGTGGTGTGCCACTTCCTTCTTCAGTTCACTTCCTTTTTCAGTTCATACAGAGACAAATAGGATTAAGTGACTTGCCCAGGGTCACACAGCTTGTAAGTGTTTGAAGGAGTCTTGGTGACTCCAGGCCCAGCACTCTATCCACTAGGCTACCTAGCTACCTTTAACATTAAATTGTAAAAACATAATTATCCTGTCAAATGACCTCCTGAAAGAATAACGGTATGATGCATTCCAAAGCCCAGTAGAAGTGACTTCAATATTACTCTATTCTGCTACCACTAGCAGAAATGAAAGCTGGCCATTTACCTACGTATTTAGCCAGTCTGCTTTCATGACGATTAGCACAGGTCCTTACAAATAGCTCTTGGTATCCACCTACACAATTGTACAATACTGATTGCCAAGGCAAACTGAAACAGTGAGCATTTCATAGTCCTGCTTTGGGTAATTTGCTACTTGTAAACATGACTTTAGTAAATAAGTGAGCAAGCCTAAAGGGAGATGAATATAGCTATACATACATACACACATAGAAACATACATACATATATACATGGGCTAAACAGACTGCCTCCTATTCTCTAAACAAGTTTAAACGTTGGCAATAATATTAGAGCACATTTCTTTCTCAATATTATTTTTATAAATAACTTTAAAGAATTACTTACATTTTTTTATACCTCTCATCTCCTACTCAGTGAGCCAGTAACAACAACAACAAAAAAGATAAAAAAGAAATTCAGTAATACCCACCAACCTATCAGCCACATCTAATAGTGCATGTAATAGTCTCCCAGATCTGAAAAATAAAAAGAGAGGCAAATGAATTAATCTTAAAAACTGGGATCAAATTTTATCATTATAATTACATAGAATGTAGTTTCACTTCATTGTTTTTTCTATTTACATTTGTGCATATTGTTTTTCTGTTTCTTCTTACTTTACTGTATATTGGTTTATAGAAGTTTTCCAATGCTTCTCTTAATTCACCATTAAGTGACATATTTATTATATATTTGTATATAATAGTAATATATTTATTATAACAGTAATATGTTTATTAGAATTTGTTTAATTATTTCCCAATCGATAGATGCCTACTTTCTTTCTAATTATTAAGTAGGATGAAAAAGGACTGTATTTCTTAATTAAGAAAAAGAAGAATAATTTTTCCCCTTGCTTTGTAGTCCAAGTTGCATTGCAGTCAGTGGCATACTGCAAATAATGCTCTGGTGTTGTTTCAAACATTTATCAGAGAAAAATGGGGACCAAGTCCAATGAGATCAAAATGGCCTTGTTATTGAAATATTAGAATTCTTTTCCTTTTTAACATTACAAAAACAAACCCAATTCTTTCTGAATGAAATTTGATCAAATAAACACAGTTCTTTCAGAGGACTTATTTAAATAAAACCAACATCAAAGTTAAACTATAGGAATGACTAATAACATATTGAAAGTCAATGCAACTTTCTTCAATAGGCCCTTTCTCTGTACTTCATCAACATTACTTGTTCTATTTATCTACGTATTTATTTTGAAAGTAACTTTTAGTAATAGCTTTTGTTTTGTTTGTGAAAAAGTTGAGACTACTGGTTCCCTCACCCCCACCCCAACTATCCAGTTGTCAACCTGGATAATTTGGGAAATTTCACATTTTATTCTTATGTTATTAATAGAGATAGTGATGTTAGAAAAAGGAGTGAATTAAGGGGAGTAATATGAATTAATGTTTTAATATGTTGAATTTGAAGTAATGGTAGGGAACTCTTGTGGAAAATATGCAGGAGCTGCTGGAAAATATGCCTGTAGAACTGGGGAGAAAGGCTAGGGATGTAGATGTGATCAGAGGAGTCTTTCACATAGATTCTTTAGAGATTTCACACAGCAATTTTAGCTGAAGTAATGAAAATAGATGAGCTCTTAAAAAGAAAAACCAGTCTTCGTACCAAGATGGCTAACTGACTGGGAGGCAGACAACTCAGCATCTATCCTGAAATGTTTGTTATTGCAGACTTTGCAACTTTACTTTGTAGTTTTGCTTCTTGGGGGCTGTCTATAATGTTGCCAGTGTCTGTCTGCAAATTGGTTACCCAGTTGTCACATCAGTATTCCCACTCCGTCATCATTGGGTACAAAGGGCTCCTGTCTATATCAGTGGAGACTGAGCATGTCTTGCTACTTGCTTAAAAGGTAAAGACTTTTTCCTTAAAGACCTTTCAGTATTTGTAGCTACTGGCCTAGTGAAGAGGTGACAGTTGCTGCTTCTGCTGCTGCTTCTGCTGCTGCTGCTTCAGGCAACGAAGCAGCAAAGCTTCAGAAGAATTGAAGGAGTCTGACAAAGACCTAAGATTTGATCTGCTTGATTAGCTTACAACTACTTCAACTGTTTTTATTTATTAAAGAAGGGGAAAAAAATACCCATTCGTCTCTGTCTCCATTTTCTATGTGGGCATTTTTAATCTGAACAATTTACAAACTGTAGAATAATTCTGTAAAATTTGGATAAATAGCGTTTACCTTTCAGGGTTGTTGTGAGGATAAAGTGAGATAATATTTATAGAGCATTTTGCAGACCTTAACTTGCTATATAAATGCTAATAGTAGTAGTCATTGTTGTTGTCATCGTCTAGCAAAACCTGGAAGTTCAGCCCAGAATGAATAATGACCAAAAAATCCAATGAGTAACTACTGTGAGCAGGTCAACATCTACCACAGAACTACACAAAAATTCAGCCAGAAGCCCACAGGCAGTAGAAAACAAAAGTCAGCAACAGTAACGAGTAAATTTCCAGTACAACCAGACATAGGGCATGCACAGCCTTCAAGGCTCTGTCTCTGGGGGCTACAAAGGAAGAAAGATTCCCTGAGAAATCCCTCAGATGGGGACATTGGAAGCCTTGGGGATCTGTGGCATTCAGAGACCAACATGATTCCAACCAGTGTGATACTACAGTGCTCACACTGGGACATCTCAAGCCCAGGGGGCTCTTAAAGCAAGTTACATTGTCCTGGGACAATAGAGAGAGCTCTGAACATTGAGTGCTCTGGACCTTAAAGATGTTAGAGACGCTAACCACAGAAGGTTGAGGTAAGTACAAGCCCAGGGGTCCTATGGTGAAACCAAGCAGGGCTGACCATGCCACCTGAAAGTATAGCAAGAAATCAGAGGATTGCTCTGGCACAAAACCGCAGTTCAGAAACTGAAGCAGAGAGATGAAGAAATCAAAGAAAGCACTGATGAGTATAAAAGAAAAGGAGCTCCAAGAAAAGGAGCAAGTAACTCCACAAAAACCTGTGAGAGACTCAAAGGGAAAAAATGAATACCTAGGACAAATGAAATGAGATTTATATTTTTAAAAAACCTCTGGAGAAAATATTAGAAAGAGAGTAAGCATCTTAGCAAAAGTGGTAAGCCTTATCTAAAAAAAAATGGAATCCCTGAAAATTAGAATAGTCAATTTCAAATCAATGACTATGAGGCAGCAAGAGATATTGGAACAGAATCGAAAGATTAACAAAATAGAAAAAAATGCAAAAGATTTTTTTTTGTAAGGCAATTGGTATTAGGCAACTTGCCCAGGTTCACACAGCTAATAAGTATCAAGTGTCTAAGGTCGAATTTGAACTCAGGTCCTCCTGACTCCAGGGCTGGTGCTGTATTCACTGTACCACCTAGCTGTTCCAAAGATTTAAAAAAGAACGGAAGAAAATCTGATACAAACAAATTACCTGAAAAACAAGTAAAAGAGAGATAATTTAAGAATTATTGGACTTCCTGAAAGCTACAATCCAAAAGCAAAAGCATAGACATTACAGTTGAAGAAATTATAAATGAAAACTGCCCCAATCTATTAGAACCAGAGGGTAGAGCAAAGATTGGAATATTCTCTTGGTTACTCCCTGAAAGATATCCCCAGAAAAAAAAATCACAGAAATGCCACAGTCAATATCTAGAACTCCCATGTGAAAAAAAAATAATTGCAAGAATCCAGAAGAAGCAATTGAAGTACCAAGAAATCGGTCAGAATCAAAGAAGATTTGGAAGTGTCTACCGTAAATGAGAGGACTTAGAATACGATATTCTAAAAAGCGAAAGATGTAGGTTTGCATCCATGAATACTTATCTTGCAAAGCTGAGCACAATTCTATGAGAAAAAGATGTATCTTTAATGTGATAGAGTAGTATTTGTGGTGAAAAGATGAAAACTGAGTAGAAACTCTGAAATATGAACATGTGTTCATAGACAAGTAGAAAGGTAAATTTACTTGAGTGATTAAAAGGTGATTTATGGTGATTTAGTGCTCACATTCCAAAAGGAGGAGAAGAAACAAGTATCCCTTCAGAACCTTAATGTCCCCAAAGAGTATTGAGGGAGTTCACACACACACGCGCATGCACACACACACACACACACACACACACACACACACACACACACACACACAGAGTTCCTAGAAGGTGGATTGGTTGTGTTCTCAGGGTTCAAAGACAGGAAAAAGAAGAGAGAATAAGGAAAAGGAATTCTCTAGGGTAAAAAGGTAGAAATTGCTGTTTATTATTATTGGGTTTGCGTGACATATATACAAATATACAGGAAAGGGGAGGGAAGTAGGCATCATGTAAGCTTCACTTTTATCTGAAATGGACAAGGCAGGGTTGAACACACGCACGCACAGAATTTGGTGTAGAAATATTTCAAATTCAACAGGGAAACAAGGGGGAATAACGAAGGGACAGGGGCAGGTTAAGAAGAAATGTAATCCCTGGGAAGAAAAAGCATAAGCAAAGCAAACTTCCTTATCCTGAAAGGAAAGGGTTAAAAGTGAAAATAAAGAAAATTAAAAAGCTAGAATTTAAAGAGCTGCCTTAGATTATTTCTTTGACATTTGGGGAATAGATGAACAAATTGTGGACCCCTTCACCTCTATAAATGCAACGGAATTTTATTGTACCATAAGAAATGAGGAAAGATAGGATTTCAGAGAATCCTGGGTATTATGAAGTGATGCAGAATGGAGTGAGCAGAATCAAGATAATTTATGTAAGGATGGTGACATTAGAAAGGAAAATAATTTTGAAAGATTTAGGCACTCAATCAATTCAATCATCAACCATATCTCCAAAGGACTTATGATGAAATATATTACCCACTTCCTGAAAAAGAGGTACAGAGACATGTATGAGAAAAAGTAAAAAATGAGGCATAGAGATAAGAATGTACTAAACTGGAGAATGGCCATAACAAGGAACAAAGAGAAGTAGAGAAGCCTTTTATTGAGACAGAGGAGAAATTACTGAGGGTTAAAAAGGAAAACTAGGATAACATTTGTCATGAAGGGAAAAAGGAAAAGAAAGTTTAAATAATTTAAGAGATTTTAAGCGGCAAATGGTACAAAAGGGAAGAGCCACTGTTGGGGAAAAACCATTGAAAATAAATGGGTTATGAACATGGAAACAGACAACTGAGTGGACAAGAATGAGGCTCAGTGCAGTGATGGCAGGTAGGCAGATTGAAGATGAATACCAGAAGACTTGGATCTCAGCAAAAGTAGAGTTTTTCAGTTTCTGAACTTTCAGCTAATGGTCCTTTTGGAAACCATGATATTCTTCGGAGAGGTTTTTCTTGCATCAAAAACAAACTTTTGCCTCTTGAATTATCAGGAAAAAAAATTTCCAGCTCAGCAAAGATAAAATGAATTTTTCCACATTGAGAGATATCCAAGGCCTATACCCTCTGAAGTTACAGATGGAATTCAAGGCAGTGCATCAGGTCCAGCATCTTTCATTTCTTCAGAACTCAAACCTCTCCTTGGGTATTTTGAGGGGTAATGATGAAAGTATTGGATTTGAAGGTATTCTTAAGGATCCATTGTAAAGTGAAATAATGAAATAACCACACATGATGGTGGAATACAAACTTGGTTTACTGTAAGAGCAATATATTGCTAATGAATATAAAGGAACAATGTCCTGTTTATAATTGTCTTTTTATTATGATTTGTTGCATATAATATTAAAAGTACCTATATTTACATAATTTTTCTTATGGCTTATATGTACTATCAATAATTTGAATTAATTTGGGTCCATGTAGTCCTGTTACGTAAGCATATTATTTTGAGGAGCTGAACATTGTAAAGTGAGGCAACAAGAAAAACTGAACCTAAGTTCTTAAATGTGAAGAATAAATTTTTGTGGTCTATTTAGAGAGGCATCATCATAAGCTTCTTTCTGGTATAAAACAGGTGTTCTAATTAATCTCATTTTGATATATTCTCTTCTCAGCATTGATACCCACATAAGCCACATCTTATTTTTTTCTATTATTTTTTTTTTTAGGCAATTGGGGTTAAGTGACTTGCCGAGAGTCACACAGCTAGTAAGTGTCAAGTGTTTGGTCTGAGGCTGATTTGAACTCAGGTCCTCCTGACTTCAGGGCTGGTGCTCTATCTACCGCACCACCTAGCTGCCCCTATAGGCCACATCTTAAAACAAAATCTCTTAGAAAGAAAAAAAGTACCTTCTTGGAGACAAAGTATCCTCCTGGGCTTTGCTTAGCAGAGGAAGAGGCTGAGGCTACTGTCTTGCTGTGTTTGTTATGTAACATAATTGCCAAGTCCAAAGGTGATTCAAGCAGAATGCAATTCTTATTTGAATTAGTACTTAAGTTTAAAATGTTTAATCTAAAATAATTTCACTAGTTTTTTTTTTTTACCATATTAACACAATGTATAAAAGTAGGCACTGCTTTTTGGTTGCAAAGTCATCCAAATTTCCGGGCTATGCTAGAAGAGAGCTTCATTAAAGTTTACTCTCAGGTATTTTGCTCTAGTGATGGCAGTTACCCCTCCTGCCCAACTGAGGGTACTGACTAGTGAGTTTACTGTCAAAAGAAAATGAAATGAATGTGTTTGATAATGAATGTAGACCAGGCCTCCTCAGCTTGGCACTGGACCCTGAATACAAGAAGAAACAGATTTTTATGCGTTAAAAAAAAAAACAATTAACAGGATACAAACCAGGATAGAACATTAGGTAATCTAATTTCTAATTGGAAAAAAGATTAGGGTCTTTCTAAATTGGGAATGGGAGAGCAAACAGGTCCAATACTTTGAAATCAGAAAAAGATGTGTCTCAATCCCCACAACTGCATTCAATCAAAGGAACGTGGAAATAGTAACTGACTAGAATAGTCTTTGCATCAGTCTTTGGATCTGACTGAATTTCTGGTCAGCATAGTCTAGGTCCTTGATTTTCCAGGGAACAAGAAGAGGTGGTCCAAGTTCTCAGCCACCCAGGGCTAGGTTCAAACAATGCAATAAAGATTTCTCACAATAGGGGGCAGCTGGGTGGCTAAGTGGAGAAAGCACTGGCCCTACAGTCAGGAGGACCTGACCAGACACTTGATACTTACTAGCTGTGTGACCCTGGGTAAGTCACTTAACCCCAATTGCCTCACCCCCCAAAAAAAACCCCAAAAAACAACAACAACAAGATTTCTCACAATTCCCATCACTGAATAAAGCTTTCTTACAGGACAGAAATTGGATTAGATCCATAACTAAATAGAAAGGGAACTGAACTAGATCCAGAATTGAGTCACATGATGGAGTCAATGGGGTTCAATCAATTTCCACATTATAAAACAAGTCTGTGAGCTGCCATCTTTCATCTTATTGAGTGTTCAATCTGGTGCTTCCCTCCTCTGTATTGCTTTTGTAAGTTGTATTTGATTCAAGTTATTTTATAAAAAATAAATTGTACTATGTGGTTAAAGTTTGAGAAAACAGGAAAATCTACAATTAAAAAAATTCCAAATTTAAAGACAAAAAGAAAATAAATGGGTTATAGAACATCGACCCTGGAGTCCAGAGGAGCTGAGTTCAAATCTGGCCTCCAACATTTACTAGCTGTGTGACCCTGGGCAAGTCATTTAACCCTGATTGCTTCCTCCCCATCCCCACCCCCCTAAAAAAGAAAAGAAGTGGGCTATGTGGTGGATTTTGAATGTCCTTTGACATTCTTGTTGTCATTCTTGAAGAGGACCATGACATCAGGGAAGTGATACCATGACTTGCAAGTGAATTGGATTTAAGTGAGGGAGGGCTGTGCAAGGTCACCGGCCTCATTTTCTCCTCTGGAGCCATGCGGGGCCAGTGGCAAATTACAGATCAGGATGACTACTAGAGATGCTCCTCCCTCCATCTACAATTTTGGTTACATGATTTAGTGATTAAATCATTGTTAACTTTTGATAGAACAGTTTCAGGAGAATGATAAGGACAGAAATCAGAATAAAAAGATTGAGATATTTTTACTGAGCCTACACCTTACTTACCATCCCTACCTACTGTCTGAGAGAGTCTCAGGACTGGAAGTGAGCTGCATTTAAGCCAAACTATTAGAACCATTGAATGAGCATGGGCTTTGGAAGTATGTCCTTTTATAGATCATCACTCTTCAAGAATTAAGGTAGAGTACCAAGTCAGTGAGTCATTAATTTTAGAGTGAAAGTTTTGCAAAGTGGGTGATTGTCCTAACAGCTTACATTTTACTGAAATTCTGCTTTTGGATAGATTAATGTTTTGCAATCAGCCTACCATGGCAATTGCAGCAATTGTAGAAGATTTTTCTCTCACTTGTCTGGATTTTTAGGTCAAGCATTTATTTCATTTGAAATAGATAATTGTTCCAGTTCCCTACTTCACTTTATCAAAGGACTTCTAAGTCTGTCTCATTACGATATCCCCTAAGTCCATTACAGTTCTTATAGACTGGTTATAAAATACTGATCATAGTATTTTGGTGGGGAAAAAAAAGATAGGCTTTTTTTTTAAAAAAAATGAGAATTTTTGAAACTTGTATGCATAAACAACACATTTTTCAACTTCGTTTTAAAGTTATTGTCTTTGAAACTCATGCTAACAATTTGTAGTTAATACTATGTAGCTATAGGTCAGGGCAGCTAAATGGCTTGGTGGATTAAGCACTAGGCAGGGAGTCAGGAAGACCTGATTTCAAATCCAGCCACTTGTTAGCTATGTGATTCTGGGCAAGTCACTTGAACTCTCATTGCTTAATCCACTGGAGAAAGAAATGGAAAACTACTCCAGTATCTTTGGCAGGAAAACAAATGAACAACAACAGTAGGTCAGGGCAGGTAGATAGATGGTTAGGAGAGGAGTGATAAGGTGCTGGTGGTAAATCTGTGTACCCATGAAATTGCATGCTCAAAATGACTGTAGTAAGCCACCTTTAAATCCACACAAGAGATAGATGTAATAGGTGTATTTCTCCTAATTTTTCAGTGAAGCATTGTAGCTCACTTTTTCTAAACTTCAAGTTAATTTCTTAGCCTTGAAGCAGTGGGATGGCAGATAGAGAAATGAATAGTAATAAGTGAATAAATGTGGTTACAAAGCAAAATGAAAAAGGCTGGGTTAATGTCCCCTAAGAAGCCAATCTCAGTTCTCTTTGCAGACCAAATAAACTTGTATTCTGTCTTTTTTTTTTCTTCTTATAAGTCCTTGGCTGGAAAAGGACTTTCTCAAGCACTCCATTCTGACTTTTTGGTCAAAGGTCAGTATCAGTGTTATGTGACTCATAAAAAAGTAAGTGTTCTGCAAAGTGATGTCAAAAGCCTTGGGTCATATTTGAAAGTCTGAGAATGGCTCTCTTTATCCCCAAAGCAACCACTCTCAAGCAAGCCAGAAAAAACTGGTCTGCCTGTAATTTCAGTCATCATCTTGGAAATGGCAGCTTGTGTGCTGTAGGGAAGAGAGGGCTGCATTTGGAGACAGATGACTTGAGTTCAAATCTTCTCTCTACTAATTACTAGGACAAATCACTTCATGTCTCTGGGCTTCGTTTCCTCATCTACAGAGTAAAGATGGGGGAGGTGTCCTAGGTGATCTTAAAAGCCCCTTCCGGTTCTAAATCCTAGTCATGCTTATTACAGAGTGGAAGGTCTAATAAGAGCAGGTGAGAATTCATGGTCAGGAATTTAAGCTGCTGCTTTTGCTTCTTGAGTCTACTGGAAAGCAGAAGTAAGTCAATCCCCAGTAGTGTTTGTGTGGGGTCCTCTCATCCCATCACACTTTCCCTGTCCTTTGATCTTATTTGCCCTGGACCTCTTCACCTCTGTATTTACTCTTAATGACATGTTGGTAGTATAACAGTTGCCTTGTAACCATGTTATTGGAGTCAGCTGAGGTTAACAGGACCCCTTGCATGTTTTTAATTACAGGGATCTTAAATGGTTTAGCTGCTTTTCCATGCTTCATTTTTAGACACGCTTTGTTGCACTTTCCTTCTTTCCCTCCATGCTTTTTTGCACAGTTAGGTAATTTCAGCATGAATCCTCTCTTTTCATATTTTACAGGGCAATAGCAAGAACTACTTTCTGGAATTCTTATTTTCAAAAGTGAATCAGATTGGCATTTCTTAAAATAGAATGGATTGGGTTTATTCAGACAGGTGTGATAGGAGAAAAACAGGGACAATCTCACTAACTTTCCACAACCTTGTTCCTGGGGGGTTATTTCTAGGGCAAAGAGCAGCTAAATTTCCAGACACATTCATTTTTTTTTGCCTTTTCTTTTTTTCTGAATTAAGTGATGCAAAAGCTCATCTTTTTTTTAGAAACTGTTATTCCTTCAATGATGACGTAAGGCTCTGAATCATGGGCAATCTCAATTGAAGAAAAATCACAATTTTAGGTGACCTAGCCAAAAATGGTAAGACCCATAGTGGATAAAAGTGGTCTATATTACATATTGCCAGTGATGATTGGCATGCGAAAAGTGCCAAACAGATGCCATCAAAAACATGTGGTAATATTAATTATTGAGCATGTTGGAGGAGGGATTTCTGTTTTGGCATATTTTGGAACTAGAGGGCCTGGGAGGCCATCTGAGCCAATTCTGAGGTTCTGTGTGCCTTGGTGTATGAGCAATCTGGTGGGAATAATATTCTAATCTCCTCTTCCCCACATATTTATGCAAATTAGTCAAGATTTTTTTTAATGCATTTCTACTGTTCTTGAGATTTGATTAACTCAGGGCAAAAAGGTTTGGGCCATTGACATAGGGCCCTATTTACTTGGGTACGAAAAAAAGCTAGACTATGAGGACTAGAGTCCCTCTCTGAGCTTTAGACTATAGACCAGAAGTATGAACAATGCTGGGAAATGGTGCTCAGCTAAATCAACATTTATCCTGAATAGACATCCCTTACCTGTTCTGAACATCCTTCTATTTCTATAGATAAGCAGAATTTATTTTAGTAACTAGAAGATGGATTACAAATGTCTCATTTGGTTCCAATTTTGCAGTGAAACTACTGGCCTGAGTCAGGACCAACTAATTACAACTAGAAAAGGTGCTGACCTATTCAGTTAAGAAGAGATGGACATAACGTGTGTTCTACTGGCATCCACAATTATTCAAAGCACTTGAAGAAGTCCCCTGTTTAGACCATCTCTGAATGAGGCCTTCAGCACAATGATTAGACCATCTCTGGAACGTTAATGGAAAGACAGGGACAAGAATCACAGAAGATGAAAGGAAATGGATGGTTCACAGTCTGCAACAGTGGATCACACCAATGATATTTCAGAGCCATCAAAGCATCAAAATAATAAATAAGCATCTCAGCTGACATTTATAGGTATAACATGTTCAACACAAACTGTATGGAGTCATCTAACTTAATTCACTTGGACTTAATGATAAAGGAAGCTGACACCTAGCTTATAATTTTACAAAATTTTACTGGGTCAGTAGCATATATGGGTAGAGCATCAGTTCTAAAATCAGAACGACAAGTATTCAAATTTGGCCATGTGATCTTGAGTCAGTCATTTCATTTCTGAGTACCCCAGAACACCCTTTAATACTCTAAGTTCATAGGCAAGCATTTGCTGACCTGTGTCGATAAAAGAAGTTTCCTTGTCAGGATTCCTATGCCAAAGAAATCATAGATTTGAAATTATAGACCACTCCAACCTTGCTCTCTCTCATTTCTCTAAAAAAACCCTAAATAAAGAACATCATTCTGAATTTTTATTCTAACCCAAGAAACATTGTTTTGAAGTCTTTTTTTTATCAATAATTTTGTCTGACAAGTATCTTGTGTTTCTTACACAGAAGTTCCCCAAAATTTGATGATAAGCCCAAAATCTTTCTTTCAAATCCTTCCCCCTCCCAAATCAACTCGTTATAAAATCAAAGATGTGATCTACATCTTGTCAGAGTTACAGGGTCAAGAGTAGGGGCCGAGGGAAATAGAATAGAAAGAAAGGGGTTGGAAAAGAGTGTATGAGGAGGTATGAAGGAGGAGTCAATAAGGTATAATAAAACATAGAAGAGGAGTAGTGGTAGAGGAGGGATGAGCTACAGGAATGATTTAAAAGTCCATGCATTAAAATCCTAAGGTAACAGATTGTTTCCCCACCCCCACCCTACCACCCCCCATGATTTTTTGGATTTAGCAAGTTTGAATTCTATCTATGGGGTGTTTACATGTAGAGACACACGTGTTACCAGTTGTAGCCTGGGATAGTAAAGAAAGCTCTGGATTTGAGACAGGAGAGAATTGGGTTTGTGCTCTGCTTCTAACACTAACTGTGAGAACATTAACAAATCTTTTAAGTCCTCTGAATCCCAAGTTATTTAAGATCTCTCCTGTAAAGTGTGTGTGTATGGGGGCGGGGTGCTATACTTACAATACTTATCCCACAGATTTGTTGTGAGGCTCAATAAGATGACATATTTAAAGTGCTATACTGATGTCAAGCTATTGCTGTTATTCCCAATCTTGGTGGTCATTACCCTCAAGTTAACTTCAAACAGGCAACTATTTACTTGTCTCTTCAGTATTGTATGTAGTATTTCAGGCTTCATAGTTTAAACAGTGTTTGTTTCTTGACTTTACGGACAATACCCTGAAGTTGTTCTCTTCTGTAAATAGCCTCCTCTCTCCATTTTTTTTTTGTTTTGTTTAAGTTACTCTGTATGTTTCTCCAATTCTTACCACTTCTGGGGAAAAATTTATTTGATTGAACGGTGTTTGTTCTTTCTTTGGCCATACTCAAAATAAGTGGGAATTGTCATTTCAGAAGTCACTTTACATTCAGTGGAATGTGGATTCCATAACAGTCTCAGAAAAGAGGGTGGGAGGAGCCTGGCAGATTTGTGGTTACTTATATTCTAACTTTCCCTTTTAATCTCACTAATGTGCAGCCCCAAATATAATATGATAAAATTGTTCTCTCAAAAAATACAATTTTTTAAAAATAGAATCAAAGATTTCTAAAGGACTAATCTTTAAAGAACTAAGGAAATACAGAAATCAAGTCACAGATTTTTCAGTTCTAAAAGCAAATACTACATGTGATAGTTCATTATAAGTAATATAGTTTTACATAGTATCATTCACAATTTAAAATATTTTGAAGATTTCGAGTATTTTTTTTTCTGTTCCAGGAATGGAATGATTATTTGAGAAAATGTTAACAAAACAACTTTAGTCACTGGTGAGAAATTCTGACAATTCATATTATGACTGAAATAATTATTATGGCTTTCAGAATGTAAAGGATGTTGCATTTTAATTGTTAGAATTTAAAAGGGAAATTTTCTTTTAAGTCATAATGTACCTTACACTTGAAAATTTTATTTTGTTGTTCTGCATTTAGAAATAAATTTTCAGTTTCTCCAACATCATAGAGATTCACTTGGCTATGGCTGGTTAAGTACTGGCACGGATTCCTTTCCTTCCCTTTAGTTCTCCATTGATGGTTTAGCTGGAGTCTAGCTAATAATAATATATAATATATATAATATAATACCCTAGTAAAAGGATTTGTTGTGTAAGACTTGGACTCAGTCAAAAGGCCATGCCCAAGGAACTAGAAGGCCACATGAGACCTTTGAGGCCACAGGTTCCCCATTGCTGAGCTAGACAATAAGGACGTATGACAACTTATTTCTGCATAGCATCTTAAGGTTTACATTGTGTGTTTCTTACAACAGCTCTGTGAAGTAGGTAGTGCCAATATACCCATTTAATTGTAGGACCACTAGTCTAGAGTTAGAAGGAACTAAAGAGGTCATTTATGGCAACTCCATCATTTTACAGTTGAGGAAACAGAGGCTGAGAGGGAGGTTGGCCCAAATGTGAGAAACACAAGATATATGAGAGCCAGGATTGAAAATCAGTTTTCATAGCTCCCCTTACATCATTCTTTGTGGTAGTGGAAGAATATCTCTCCTCCTCAAAACCCTGCTCTGCTTTCTGCCTGCAGCTCTACTTGACTTTGACTCTGTGGAACAAGATGCAGCCATCTCCCCTATCCCGACTCTGCACCAGATCCTTCTCGTGTCCCCAATTCCCTCCTGCTTTTCAGCTTCCTTTCTTCTTCTAAAATAGATCTAGATATTCTATTTACTTTTCTGCTAATATAGGCAATTTATATTTTGTAAATACTCTTCCATTTCACTTAAATTGTTAAATTTCTTGGCATATAATTATTAAAACTATCTAGTACTGGCTAAAAAAATAAAAGGTAGATTAATAGAACAGCATAGACATATAATTTACAGCAGCAAATAAGTATAGTAACTTCATATTTGAGAAGTTTAAAGACTTAAGTTTGGGGATAAGAATACATTTTTTGTTAAAAATTGTTGGGAAAACTGGAAAGCAGTCTAGCAGAAATTGTATATTGGCCTATATCTTACACCATTTACCAAAGTGAGGTCAAGATACATGACCTAAACATAAAGAGAGATATTACAAGAAAAATTGAAACACATAGAGCATATTACTTATCAGACTTATTTATAGATGAATAAACAAGAGATAGAGAGCAATGTGAGGTATAAAATGGATAATTTCAATTACATTAAATTAAAAGGTCTTTGTACAAATAAAACGAATGTAGCAAAGTTTAGAAAGAAAGCAGGAAATTGGGGAAAATTTTTGTAGATAATTTCTCAGATAAGTTTTCATATCTTCAAATATGTAAAGAAATTTGTCAAATCTATAAGAATATAAGTCATTCTCAATTGATAAATTGTCAAAGGATATGAACAGGCAGTTCTCCAATGGAAAAATCAAAACAATCATATGAAAAATGCTCTAAATCATTATTGATTAGAGAAATTCAAATTAAAACAATCTTGAAATATCTTTTTATACCTATTAGATTGGCTAAAATGACTGAAGGAGAAAGTGATAAATGTTGGGTAGGTTGTGGAAAAACTGGGACACCAATTCATTCTTGGTGGAGTTGTGAATTGATTTAATCATTTTGGAGAGCAATCTGGAATTATGCCTAAAGAGTCATTAAACTACCTACACCCTTTCACCCAGCAATACCACTAGTGGGTCTATTTCCAAAGATAATTAGGGAAAAAGGAAAAGAATCGATATGTTCTAAAATGTTTATAGCAGATGTGGCATCAAAGAACTGGAAGTTTCAGGGATGTCCATCAGTTGGGGAATGGGTGAATAAGGTGATATGTAATTGTGATGGAATACTTCTGTGCTATAAGAAATGATGAGCTCAATGAGCTTAGAAAATCATGGAAAGACTTGCACAAAATAATGAAGAGTGATACAAGCAGAACCAAGGAAATATTGTATACAGTAATAGCAATATTGTTTTAAGAATGACTTTTAATGAATAAATTATTTTGACCCTTATAAATACCAAATTAACTATAAAGAACATGTGAAGGAAGATGCTATCCATATCCAAAGAAAGAACTGATAAATAGAAGTATGTATAGAATGATTTTATATATATATATATATATATATATATATATATATATATATACATACATATTTGTGTTTAATGTAGCCATCTCTAGGACAGGGGAAAGGGGAGAAAAAAAGAAAACAATTACACAATAACTTTACTATATATTTAAAAGGAATAGCAGGTTGTACATAATAGATCTGCAGTTTCATTTGTAATTATATTTTTCAAAAAAAATTCTACTGTGTCATAGAAATGCTTGTTTTATTTCATAAATTAAAAATAAAATAAATAAATTTTTAAAAATTTTAAAGATAGGACTTGTGGAAATTGAATGGTTTAGCTATTCTCAGCAATACAATGATCCAAGACAATTCCAAAGGACTCCACTGTCAAGAAGGAATAAATTGAGTCTGTATGCAGATAAAAGCATACATTTTAAACTTTATTTTTCTTGCCTTTTTTTTGGGTCTGTGTTTTCTTTTGAAACATGGCTAATATGAAAATGTGTTCTGCATTACTACACAAGCATAATTTATATAAAATTGCTTGCCTTCTCAAGCATGGGTGAGGAGTGGGAGGGAAGGATAGAATTTAGAACTCAAAATTTAAATAAAAATGGATGTTAAACATTATTTTTACATGCAATTGAGAAAAAATAATATAAAAAAGTAAAAGTAAAATAAAAGATGGGCCCTTGCTGTGATGGAAAAACCCAGAGGTCATGTTAGTAAAAGTGCTTTGTAATGTTCAAAATGCAATCTAATCCATTCTCTTCTTTTTTAACCTTGAGCCCAATTCATTGTTCATGTATATTATCTGTCCCAGATAAACATTATTAGACAAGCTCTCAAGGGTGTCCTTTCATATTCTAAGTGGGACATTGGATATAGAGTATAGAGTCAGAAAGACTCGAGTTCAAATCCTAACTTCCATACTCCCTAGCTGGGTAACCTGAGGCAAGTCACTTAATCTTTCTGTGTCTTAGTTTTCTCAACTATAAAATAGGCATAGTAGTAACATCTACTTCACAATGTTGCTGTGGGGATCAAATGAGTTAAATATGTAAACCACTTTATAAACCTCAAAGCATTACATAAATGCTACTTATTATTATTATTGAGATCATCAGCATCCACTGATCTTAAAAATAAACCTTCTTTATCCATTTGTAGCTTCCAGTGCGGATGGACAGGCCAAGCCCATTTGAGTGTTTACAAATTTCTTCTAGGAGGTTTTTTAAAATCTTGGAGGCATCATCCACAGGGAGTACTTCCTTGACCTGAGCTATGTTCTGAATCTCCTTTATCATGATAATGAATGCTTTTGGAGAACATAATGTCTCCATAAAATCTTGTTTTGTGCCTCATTTGATAATGATTATTGTTTCATCTTCCAATGAAGAATGATTTTGATATATAAATGGATAATAACTTCCTGTAATACAGCCTTCAAGCCAATGTTTTATTCTACTAAATCGAATTTTTTTTAATACACATTCAAAAAATACAATGGGATCTTATTTTCTCTATAGCTTTCAGTCAATTGTGAGATGATAAAAATATGATCCATTACTGCATAATATTTGTAAAAGACTTCTTGTTCCCTAACGGCTATATCAAGGGTGCCTTCAACTTTTGTATGGATAGCCATCATAAAGATGGGATAATAGGTATACAGGTTGGTAGTTGTTGACATTTTATTGGTCACCTTTAGTGGGAATCAATAAGGTCTTGATTTTTTTTTCTTGCTTTTGGTATCTTCTCTTCCTCTAAATAACTTGTAAATTGGTTCCTCAGTGCCTTCTCATTTTTACCTCCAGCATGGAGTACACACACACACACACACACACACACACACACACACACACACACACTACAATGTGTCTGCTTTTCCTTTCTTTGTTTTCTTTCTAGCCATTTTTCTTCCTTTGTAGGTATCTCAAGGATGGTAATATTAGGGTCCAAGTATGATAGCATCAATTTCCTGGAGAAAAAAAGTTTGTTATAATAATGTCTGCACATTATTTAAATTTTTCTGCTATTATATAGCCCTTTTTCCATTTTCATTCTTGAATAATCTTGGGATGACTTTCCTTAGTTGTATACCTTGCCAATCTTTCTTCCAACTGGTTTTACCCCCTATACCCTCTCAGCATTATGAGGTAATAATGCTTATAATCATTCACCATCATTTTCCACAATAATTTTTTATGAATTTCTACTCTAACTTCATGTTGTCTTTGTAAGTAATCTCTCTACCTTTGGCAATGAAGTAAAATGCTTATTAACTAAAGTGATTTCTAGGCAATTTTTAGTCTCCTTGTAACAATTAGTTTATATTAGTTTAACTTCTGGATGAAATTATTATGTTGGTGACCTTGTAGTTTCTGTTTTAAGTTTGTTAGAAGTCTATTCTCCTTTCACTTTATAAAGAATTCGGGACTCAGGACTCAGTCCTCGTCCCCTTGCCTGAACTGGGAAACTGATCAGATACTTATCATTTTTACCTCACAGGGATAGACAGCTTCATTGCTTTGACTCCAAGATTCTAAGCAAAAGGGAAAAAAAAAGAGGAAGATATGACTTATTTTGTTTCTTCCTATTCTTACCACCATTTCAACATTATGTTGAATTTGTAAGCTTTAAGGCCCAAGAAATAAATGCCAGCATATGGTCCTGGAAATTCTCAGGTAACAGCAAAATTTATAGTGTAGAATTGTGGAACTTATATCAGAGAACTTCCGAACTAGATTGTTTCCCAACAGGAAGACTGTAACTGCTACTTTCCTTTCAGGCACTGAAAAGTTTGTTTATTTTTAAAAGTTTTTCATGGCCTCATGCTAAAAAAGGCTTAATGATGAGAAATTTTAGTCTTCAATGGGTCAAAATAAACATTATCCTCTTTTTGTGTGTAAAAAAAAATCATTGTTCTAATGATGGCATTACTCATGAGGTTAATTTTGAGATACTTTAGTGTTATGTTAAGACCAGTACAATGAAATTAGTACAGATTGCAGTGCAAGGATGAAAATTATATGGTCAATTTGGGTAGTAGAGACAATTAATCTGGATAATTTGCTTTAAAAATCAGTTTTTCCCCTAAATTATCAAACCATTTAGGGGCAATAACATCATTTTGGGTCTAAATCACAGCTGTATAAATCCAACATAATGATTAGATTTGGAGCTTTTGACATAGAGAATATCAAGTGTTTAAATCTGGAGTTCAGAGTGATAGGGAAAGGGAATATGTTTATGAGCTTATGAGCTATCCTTGATCTCATTTTTAGTTATTTTTAAATTTTTTTTAAAATCTAGCATATATAAAAGGCTTTCCTGAGTTCTCTTCAGCACATCTGCCAAGATATTTCATGTTTAACTTTTCAAAAATGGCTAAATTAATTCCTCTCTGTTTGAGCTTCTCTTTGCACCATCTCTCTAGTTATTTAAGTGCCTAAGATTTTATTGAGTTTTTTTAATTAGCATTTGTTTTTTTCCACTCCGTCCATTGGATGTCCTATTGTAATGAACCCTTTAAACTTTTCCTAAAATTACTAGGTCTAGAATCATTTGGATTAATGTTCCTTTCACAGAACTCTTTGGATGAGGTTTAATTTGAATTCAGTTTTGGATTGCTACTAGAGGTGCATTTTGACTAAAACGAAGTCCTGCATTTGAACTAATGGGCAATTCATTTTTATAGAACCGTGTTCATTCAAACACTAAATCCACTGATTTTCTTGGTTTTCATAAAATTAATGCACTACTTTCTCTCACTGGCAATCAAATATCCATTTAAGCTCAGATTGTTCTCATATACTGGGAATGCATTCAAATTCACAACACTGCTATAATTTTTTAGGGTTTTTTTTTCCATTTTAAAGTTGGGCTTGCAATCTAGTGAGTATACAATTTCTGGGGGGAAATCTGGGACATCCCCAATAATATTCAGAACTTGAGGGGGACATTTATATTCAAATTTAAATGAATATAGCCAAAATTATCAAAGACCTGTGATAACAAATTTAGTTTAGTCATTTGGATATGATCTTTGGAAGCTACTGCTGATCAATTAATTCACTACCATCAGGTTCTGCAACAAGAATGAGGTGGAGGAAGGGAAGTATCATAATGGGAAGACAGAGATGAAGGTGGAGGTAAACAACAAATGAACAATAAAATAAAGCAAATTTAGAGGTGATAAGATAGGCAGAGGAGTGAGGATTTTTTTTTGCTCCTGCCCAGACATAAAGGAACACACCCAAGCATTAGATCAATGGTTTTTAAGTGACTTCTATTCAATCCCAGAAGGTTTCTAATAATGGCATTTCAGAACATACTTTAGAGAAACATAAGTGTGATTATGGGAAATGTTTATAAAAAAATTTTGTATCTCTTAAGGGGCTCTGCATCAGATTGCACATTTTTACAGATGAAGAAAGAGCAAATTGAGTAAAATAGTGCAGGTGTTTTTAGTAAGTTCTGTTATGAGTTTTTTCAGTTGAGCAGGAATCAGTCAGTCAATGAAGATTAAGTGCCTACTCTGTGCCAGGCACCAAACTAAATACCAGAGATACAAAGAAAGGTAACTTGTTCCTACCCTGAAGGAGCTCATAGTCTAATAGTGGTAGTGGTGGGAAGACACAACACATAAAAAAAAAAAAGCTGAAAAGAGAGGTTGGGTAGAAAGAGTACCCAGAGAAGGGCAAAAAAGAAAAAAAGTCCTGCACCTTGTTGGGAAATGATGAGATGGCTGCCCTGGGCACCTCCTAAAATGGAGAATCTGGGAGAACCTACCAAGATGTCCAGCTATGACCCTCTCCAATGAGAGAGAGGGAGCAGTTTTAGGGGCACAAGGTACTGAGGAGGTATGAGCTTCAGAGCTGGTGTGATCTTTTAGGGTGATTAGGTTCAGGAGATCATAAAGAAGTTTGGTTTAACTACATTGATGAATTAATTTTGCTGAGTTAAAAAATATAATGTTAAAACTATAATACTTTAAAACTATTCTTATTTCTCTTTGACTCAACATTTAGATGAAAAGGTTTTCAGTATGTTTTAAGGGATTTTCCAAATCTGCTCATGTGGTGCTTAATCCTCTTTTTGCATGATTATTTTCTGTATGATGACCCCTTTCTGCAGTTATCCTTTCTACATCAAGACTTTCCCCACTGCTGTTTCAATATATAGCAGATCGGCACAAGAATTTACTATAAATGAGAATTTGGGGAAGTTTTGCAGAAGCTGCAGACAACATACAAAGTCCAGCAGATGACAGAGCTTTGACCTACATATAGCCTATGACCAAATTTTATAATAAGGTTCTGTAAACATCCCATAAGAGAAAAAGAAAGAAAAACTCAGACTTCTTCTCTGGTATGAAGGGAGGGCCAAAAAATTTTATGTGTATTTTCCAGATCGCTGGGTCACCGCAACCCTAACCTCTTTGATGTGGAAAGGATAACTGTTATTTTCTCAGTGATAGAAGTACATGGAAATGGGGCAGAAGGTGCTAAGAATCATATGCAGACTTTTTATACCTTATGCAAACATTTCTCTGTTAGCGCTATTATTGTGACATTTGCATTCAGTGAGTGATGAACTGATACAGCAGTGAAGGAAGTAAACTATATTGAAATGGACCTTCTACTCTAAATGAAGTCAGAAGACATAAAGATATTGCAAATAAATGGAGGGAAGTTCACTGCTTCCCCTTAGAGATTTGAGTAAAGGATTTCAGAGTTGTTTTATTGGTGATTAAAAGGCAACAGATGGGGCAGCTAGGTGGCACAGTAAATAGAGCACTGGCCCTGAAGTCAGGAGGACCTGAGTTCAAATTCGGCCTCAGACCAAACACTTGATACTTAATAGCTGTGTGACCCTGGGCAAGTCACTTAACCCCAATTGCCTTAAAAAAAAAAAGGCAACAGAGAATAATTTTATAGCACTTGGTCATTTTGACTTGCAGCTTCCATTAAGAGTACAAACAAGTGGATGATCATGAAAATTAATGCAGCTTATGTATCAATCTCTATTTTAGATGAGTAAGAAATAGAAATAATTTGACAAGATCTTTATAGGCAAGTCCACATGTGCCGTGATACTTAGTGACTTCAAAGTGAAGGTGGATATGGGAGAGTTTTATAAAAATGTTGAAAATGTGACTTGCCTATGGAATGCAGCCAGAGGATTCAGAATCAGGAAATGAAAGAGACTTTGGCCTCTTTCCATATAGCTGTGATATCGTGTTTTCTGTTCTCACTGATACCAAGAATGTCCATATATATGGATGTAATGTGGTTTAGTCCTCCATTAGTATGTATTTTGAAATTTCCAGTAGTTTCACACCTGTAGATCATGAATTCTTCCTTCCAGAAAAGAATTGGAAGGCTTGTGGGCATGGTAAAACAGAAAGTATCACTAAGAAAGGAAGCAAACAAGTATTTCTGAAGTGCCTACTGTGTGTCAAGCACTGTGCTAAACACTTTACAAATATCACCTCATTTGATCCTCACCACAACCCCAGTATCAATATCCATATTTTACAGTTGAGGAAACTGAGGCAAACAGAGGTAAAGTGACTTACCCAGGGTCACACAGCTAATAAGTGTTTGAGGCTGGATTTGAACTAAACCAAGGTCTTCTTGATTCTGGAACCAGCTCTTTATCCACAGTGCCACCTATCTACGTATAGTTATCTCATTGACTAGGTATAGCAAAGGTCACAAACAGTAGCAAATTAGAAAGGATAAAAATGAAAAGACTCTGTTATTGTAGGTTCATAGATTTGAAGTTGGATATTACTTTATAGGTCATGGAAATCAACCTAATTTTAGAGATGAAGATAAGATTGCAAGCTCCCTGAGGTCAGGGCTTGTCTTTTACCTCTTTTTGTATCCCCAGCACTTAGCACAATGCCTGGTATATAGCAGGCACTTAATAGATATTGACTGATTCAAAATTCTTACATCTCAGGGAGGAGTGACGGAAGGGAGAGAGAAATAGAATTTGGAACTCAAAACTTTAAAAAATGTTAAAAGCTGTTCTTTTACAATGTAATTGGGGAAAAATAAAATATTATTAAAAAAATAAAGATTGACTGAAAAAATTAAGGCCTAGGAAGATTGTGACCTGTTTAAGGTTTCATAGTGTTTAAATGTCAGATTCAGGATTTGAATTCAACCCAACTCAAAATCCACACCATGCTGCCATCCAACCCAATCTATTTAAACTAGCTGTTGACTTAAAAAAGGTAAAAAACAGATAAAAGTAAAAAGCATTTACTATGATCATCACTATTTATTACAAAGTTTTGGTTTTGTTACAAACCTATTATTATATCAATATGGGGAGCTCCACAGAATCGGTACAAATCAGAAACCTGTCAATTAATTATTGTCTTAAAGATTTTCCAGAGGTACTGAAAAAGTTAGATGACTTGCCCCTGGTCATATTATTAGTATCTGTTAGAGGCAAGACTTGCACTCGAAACTTTCTAACTCCAGGGTTAATCCTTCAGCCACAATCACTGCAAGAGACAGCCTAGTATAGTGATAGAGAATTGATCTCAGAGTCAGAAAGATCTGGGTTCAGTGACCACTGCCTCTGTGATCCCAGGGAAGTCATTTCACTTTTCAGTTCTCCACGGAATTCTGTCAGAGTTTAAGCTGCATACCAGGTGCTAATCTTCTTTGGTAGAGAGTTTCTCAACAGAGCTCCCTACACTGATAAAACCACAATTCTAGTCAAACTGGAACCAAAGCCAATCACCACAATGAGAAGATCAAAAGACCCTAGAAACTATCTTACCCAGGAAAAAAAAATCTCCTTGAGAATCATAGAGACGTAATAGCCAAAAACACAAGTTTAGGAAATAAACTAGTTTGAAAAGTATTAAGGAATATGGCAATATGAAGTCACAAACAGTATACGATCACAAAATAAGTAACAGAAATAAGGGGAGAAAGTCCCTAGAAAGTTTGTCATGAGATTAACCTGAATCATACCCAGAGCATCCACAAATAAAATCTAAAAGGTCAACAAATAGTTGTGAAATGAAACAGATTTACCCACCTTTCTATAATAATAAATTATGATGATGCACAATAGAGCCCACTAAATTTGGATGATAACACATTAGTGGGAGGAGGGGCATAGAATAAGCATTTATATGGCACTTACTATGTTCCAGGCAACATCTTAAGTGCTTTACAAATATCTCATTTGATCTTCACAAAATCCCTGCAAGGTAGGTGCTGTTATTATCTCCATTTTGCAATTGAGGAAAATGAGGCAGATAGAGGTGAAGCGACTTACCCAGAGTTACACGGCTAGAAAATGTCTGAGGACAGATTTGAACTCAGATCTTTCTGATGCCAGGCCCAGCACTATCTACTGTGTATCCTAGCTAACTTATTTGTACCCAATATGTTATATAAGCAAATGGAAATGAAAATAAAGAAAATTAACTCATGTAAAGTGGCTGGATTTGACCAAAAATGTACAGAGGAAATCTATGTATGAGGTAATACAATTTTTAGGTCAGTCAGAAGTAGATTTTTCAAGATGTCTTCAAAAGATGAAAATTGCAAAATAATCAAAAGAGCATAGATATTATGAATTTTCTAAAGTGATTAAGAGACCTATTTGCCAGTTTTTTTCAATTTTATGGAATTTCTTGCTTTTTTGGGGGGCAATTGGGGTTAAATGCCTTGCCCAGAGTCACACAGCTAGTGTCAAGTGTTTTGTCTAAGGTCAGATTTGAACTCAGGTCCTGACTCCATCTAGCTCTATCTACTGTGCCACCTAGCTGCCCTGAATTTCTTGCTTCTAAGAATCTGTGATCAATCTCTGCCAATGTAGTTTGCAATCCATTTCTTTGAAAAATGCAACCACAGAGATAACTTTGTTGGATGATTCTCTAATCATCAATATCAAGTGAGGAACATATCAGTATAAACTTACTAAAGGGGTATATTATAGGTTCATAATAAATGTTTATTGATTGACTGCTGACAAGATTATGATATATCTTTGGATGGACAATATATCTAGTTTGTCCATAAATACGTATATTTTGACCTGTATGTTAAGTTGAGAATTAAAAAGAAGGAAGAAAACCAGCTGTATTGGTTTTGGGAAATTATATAGCTCTTTCAAACATCTTAAATTGCTCCCTGTCACCAAAGTCTATCTGTTCACTACTATTTTTTTCTCTTTATGGTGCCAACCATCATGATTTTCAAAGAGTCAAAATTACAGGTAAAGGAAATGCTTGATGGGTACAAAAAAGGTATATAATATAATATTAATTACATCAACTATTCTTGGTAAGTGAATGTAAAACAAGTACCTTATGACTTCACTCACCAACCCAATGACTTCCAAAAGACCTTTCCTGGACACCACTCATATCCTTTGTCTTGCCTCTTAAAATGTGAGCTCCTTGAAGGTAGGGAATAATATCTTGCCTTTGTTTTTATATTCCCAGTGATTAGCACCTGTGAATTCAATAAATTTACTAAATATTTTTCATTCATTCATTCATTCCTTCATCCATTCATTCCTTTATTCAGATATGAATGGGTTGCAATCTGTTTTGGCAGAAAGAATGCACAAATTGATCACAGCTTCTTAGAAAAAAGATTTTAAAAATGTATAATTAGAAATAAAACTTAAGAAAGAAGATGAGTGGATGACAAGGGCAAAATTAATGTTGATGTCACATTCAGAAACTGAATTGAGTCAGTTGCAGGCACTGAGAATACTCTGTATTTTATCTTATGTAGATGACTTAGGTTTTCTGTATCTCAGTTGACCAAACTGCAAACCCAAAGACTTCACAAAATTCTATGGAACATAATTAACGCATGACAACAAAAGGTTATAAAAAGGCTGTGTAAAAAATTTTAAGTTTAATTATTAATCATGCTAAAACTTTATCTATAATAACCACTGCTTGTAGAACTCAATAACATTTTACTAGCAAAGTAAATTAAGTTGTTCTAGATGAAAAATCTCATTTTATGAAAATTACCTAAATGAATCACTAGCAAAATATTTTTGAAATCAAGGTAGTTCTTACAATTCAGTCAACCAACAAATCAATCAATCAAATAATAAACACTTATTAAGTCCCTATTATATACTCCATGTTGTTCTGAGTACTAGGAATTACAAACACAAAAATGAAGCTTCCCTGCCTTCAAGGAGCTTAAGGTCCACTGAGGAAGACAATATAGACAGGGGCACAAGTACATATAGAATACATGCAAAATCAATCAAGGTAATTTAGGATACTGGGGCACTAGCAGTTGGAAGGAATTAGGAAAGATCTCAGGGCAGCTAGGTGGCTCACTGGATAGAGCACCGGCATTGGGGTCAGGAGGACCTGAGTTCAAATCCAGTCTCAGACACTTGACACTTACTAGCTGTGTGACCCTGGGCAAGGCATTTAACTCCATTGCCTACCCAAAAAAAAAAAAAGAAAGAGAGAGGGAGAGTTCTCAATGAGAAAGTGGTGCTTAAGCTGAATCTTTAGGGGAAAATGGATCCTTAAAGCCAGAGAGATAAAGAGGGAGTGCATTATAGGCATTGCCAGAGCAATTCAAGACAATAAACATTTCTTGAGTCTACTATGTGCTAGTTACTGGGGATACAAAGAAAAGTAAAAATAATAGGAAGAAAAACAACAAAAAATAGTCACTATTCTCAAGAAGCTCATAATCTAATGAAGTGTCTGGCATGTGTAAATAACATTAAGAATACCATTTTGTCTAAACTGTAGAGTATGAAAAGAGTAGTGATGTACAATATGACTAGAATGACAGGGATGTAGGTGGCTCCAGAGCAAATTACACTATGTAAGTCAATCTTATCCTATGCCAATACTTTTGTACAGGTAAAAACAAACACTTTATCCTTGAATGTGAAAAAAAATTAAAAGGAAGGATATGTCACAAAAAGGTATCATGCATCCCAAAGGTAGGTTTGGGAGGGTGTGGAGGAAGTAGGACTTTCTTTCCTGATGAGAGAGATGATTCATTTTGGACCCCTACTCAAATTCTAATTAGTATTAATCAGTTCAGCATGATTCCATAAGAGGTAATTATTAAGTAACATGCTCATCTAGTAATACATATTTGATCAGGCATGTAATAATAAGTATAAGAAAAAACAATGTACTAATCCATATTTTACATAAATCATATAGGAATAACTAGATAACATAGATCCTTATAGAAGGCCCCTATAATGGGCCTCATATTCACTACTTGTTTACTACTATAAAGCTTACTTGTGGAACCACAAGAATGCTGATATGGATATTTCCATCCTGTTTTGTTCAAATTCCATCACCAAGCCAAGCAAGGGTAGTGTGGTGCGGGAAGTCCCCCAATTTGTTTTTCGCATCTAAGTAAGACTTGTACCATCTCCTTTTGCTTAACATGAAGAGGAATCCATCCATCTTGCGACTAATTTGTCAGTGAGACCCTGCTTCCTGTAACCCACCCTGCTGACATACCATTTCTAGGTGATGCATCATTTTTGGCCCTTGAAACAAGGTCTACCAACCAATAGGGTTCTGTATTTTGTATAGCCCCTCTAGAGTGTTCAAGTATCAAACCTTACAAAATAAGACCCTGGAGGAAGGGGACATATCAAACTGTGAGGAAGGTCTGGGGTCCACTTCATTAGAGGAGGCTGGGTCCCTTTAAGAAAGTGCTATTGGGGGGCAGCTAGGTGGCGCAGTGCATACAGCACTGGCCCTGAAGTCAGGAGGACTCGAGTTCAAATCCAGCCTCAGATCACACACTTGATACTTACTAGCTGTGTGACCCTGGGTAAGTCATTTAACCCCAATTGCCTTAAAAAAGTGCTGTTGGTTCAGAGCACTGCCTCAGTTTCTCTTTTGTCATTTGGGTGTCATTGTCTCCACACTGGTATTTATTCCTAGCTAGTCTCTCTCCCCTTGTGCAAGGTCTTCCTGAGTTAGCGCTAGCTACCTGTTTCCCACAGAAATCAGTTTTCATCATTTCTGGGATCCCTCAAAATATGGGGACTTTAGACAATTGACTCTACTTGACTAAGTCTAGGTAAGTTCGGCTCTGAAAACCAATGGCAGAATCATGTGCATGGGCATGTCCTTCTAGAACCTTTTGTGCTTAGCAGTATGCAAATAAAGTTAAAGATCTAAATGCAAATTGTTCCCATTCCAACTATTCCAATCTCTACAATAATAAAATACTTTCCATAAATGGAGACTCAGTAATAGCCAACAAAGGTGACCATCTCTGTTCGGTTGTTAGCCTACAAAATTTACCATTGTGACATCATGTATAATGTATAACAACAAAAAAACCCCACCTCACAATTGTATAGTTTAAGAGTGTACAGAGACCAAAAAAGACACATTACTTGATGTGAATAAATGAATAGTTGATATTCATAATAATTCTGAGAGATAGGCAACATCCTCCTCCTCCTCCTCCTCCTCTTCCTCCACTACCACCACCACCATCACTGTCATTGTCACCATCATCATTCATAAAATGAAGCATCACCTTCTACATAAACCCTTTCCTAATCCTAATTCCCCCAGCAGTTGTCTCCTTCAAAATTATTTTATTACTTACATATTTTATGTACTTTGTATGTACTTATGTGCTACTATGTATATATTATGGTTACACATGTGTACATATGTGTTGCAAGTTATATTATGACATCATGTTTTATATTACATGTGTATTATATAAATACACATACAGGATGTCCCCAAAGTTTTACTTCACTAAGACTTTGGGGATATTATATATTATATATATATATATATATGTATATATATAATATACATATAAGTATGTTATATGCACATTATATGTGTATATTGCATCTATCTATATATGTGTGTGTGTGTGTGTGTGTGTGTGTGTGTGTGTACAAACATACACGTGCTATTTCCCCCACCCCCATAGAATGTAAGCTTCTTAATGAGAGAGGTTATTTTTTGTCTTTGCATCACAAATGCAGAGCCTGGCACACAGCAGGCACTTAGCCAATGCTTGTTAACTCATTGATTATCATCATCATCCACTATGAATTGTCGAGCACATCTGGAATCCATGTTATTTTTCTAGTTATAAGTTATACTATCTTGTTCTCATCCTAAAAAAAAATCTATCCTTATGAAAAAAAGTTATTACAATGGTCATCTAGTAACCTTCAAAGCCATTTTTTTAAGAGTGGATAGTGAGGAATGGAGAAAATATTTTGTGTTAGGTAAAAAGGAAACCAAAGTTCTATTCTTAGCACAGACTCACTGGATGAACTTGGATAGATTGAATGACCTTATGATTGTGCCTCAATTTGTAAACTAGACTTCAGACAGTGTTCTGCCTTCTCTGTAGGAGTGTTGGAGAATCACTGAGGTCACATAAGTCAATATTTCTCTTTGAGTTACCTAGAAGATGGGAATTTTTAAAGCATTAATTATTATTGTTACACATTTGGTATGCTGAGGAAAAAGTGCTTACACTCATGCTATTCCAAATGAGAAATGACCTACTTTAGACACTCCTTGCCCTCACCAAGTAGCTTTGGTTTGACTCTCTACTGCTCTTGGAGATTTTTTTTTTTTTGCAGTTGAGTAATGTGGAAATATAAATAAACCTTTACAGCAGAGGGTTTGTGGGTGAGAAAGCTTGGCATGGGTGCAGGCACACTGGCTGATCTCAAGCTGTGCTTCTGAAGGGGGTGAAGGCTAAAAACTGTTTAGAGGGTGATTTTAAATTCCCCATTGAAAAACACAAGATGATTCATTGTAAAAATGAGAGATTTTGTAAGGTTTCTAGGACTTAAATTAGATAGGACTTCATTGAATCTCTGATCTTTTATGCCCACTATGTTTTTTTTTTTTAGATACACATGGAAAGAAGGGGTTGGGGCAGTACACCCTTACTGACATGGCTAGAAAACAGTAAGATTAATTTGACACATTTCAAATGAGGTATTGAAAAAGATTTCAAAATCAATTCATCTGTTTCCTTCCTATTTATTCTTCAATGAAAGCTCCATGGCCTTAGGACCTTCAGATTTTATTTTTTTCTGATATTTAGAGGTATTAATTTGACCAAGTCAGTAGCAGATAGCATTCATAAAGTTCTTTGAGGTTTTCAAAGTGCTTTAGAAATATCTCATTTTGTCCTTACAACAATCATGGGAGGCAGGTACTATTATCATCTTTACTTTACAGTAAATTGAGGTGGAGCGGTAGTGATTTGTCCATAGTCATATTTAATAAGTTTCTGAGGCAGGATTTGAGCTCAGGTCTTCTTGACTCTAGGTTCTGCTCTCTGTCCACAGGACTATCTTCCTTGATACCACCCTGCACCCTTTATTTTTTACATGACTTCAGTGCCTTCCCTCACAATTTTTGAAAATGTTAATAATTTACCTGGTAATTATCATATTAGGAAAAATTCAAGCTAGAATCAAATAAAAAAGAGAACCAGTAATTATCCCATGAATCCCAATAGTTTACCCACAGCTTTGTCATAGGATCACAGATTTAGAGATGAGAGAGACCTTAGGAGTCACTGAATTTTATATTCATTTTATATCTGAGTTACAGGTAACTGAAGTAACTGTCCTGGGGTCACACAGGTAGTGCGAGAAGTGGGATTTGAACCCAGGTATTCCTGACTCCAAGCGGAGAACTCTATGTACTATGCCAAACTGCATCTCTACAAACCTTTATTGAACACTTATGTCCTTCTGTAAATAGAGGCAGCATGGTTAGAGTGGACAGAGCACTGGCCTTGAAGGTAGGAAGACTTTAGTTCAAGTGCTGCTTTTGACCATACTGTCTACATGACATTAGGCAAATTCCTTTAACCTCTTAATGAACCAGGAAACTCTCTAAGAACAAGTGCCAATACATATTGGTTGAAGACATTTCCTCACCTAAAGTTCCTTATTACCATGAGATTCATTTCTGTTTTTTCCCACAAGAAAAATACTCAAGTCCAGAGGAATTCTGGTAGGCCTGAATAGTTTTAGAACAATTTCTTCATCTTTTTTTCTCAAATTCTGGGTCAACTCAGACCAAAACATGAAGGGCTTTTGGGCACAAATTAAGCTCATAACTGTGTCCATATGGAGTTAGTTTCAGATTGGTTTTTTATTAATTTTAATATTTGTTAAACTCTTAAATTGGATGAAATTCTGGACATGAAAAATGCAAAATCCTTATTTACTAAAAGATTTTACATTAATGGAAAAATAAGATGAAAAATTTATGACTTTCTTTTCTATTTACGCAAATATAGGCTTCAGCAAAAACTAGGTAGGGATTCAGTTATGTTATGGGTCCTAAAGATCATTCTAGTTAGGGAAGCTTTTTTGAAGATTAGGGCATCAAAATGAGTTTGGAAAGAAAAATAAAGCAAAAAAATATATAAGTTGAAGTTTGTTTAAAACACACAAATAAACAGGAATGCAAATTGGAGAAGAAAACAGGTTAGAGCAACAGGCTTCAGGTGGAAAACTTAAGACTCATGAAGCTTAAATCTTGTGGGACACTGGTATCACACATAGGGTGTTCAAATACAGAGTGAATAATTCTTATTTGATATAGTGGGTAAGTCAAGGTTATTGTGGCTTTTTTAATTTTTGAAAATGAGTGATGTGGTCAAAACAACAAACATGAAAGGTTTGATGACGTGGCTATAATAAGAGCTCAAAATAACCGAAGAGAAACGATGTGGGCTTAGAATCTTATGACAAAGTCAGGTTGTCATTCTGCTGTCAAGTTTAACTATTCAGTTCAATAAACTAAACATTTAAGTGCCTAGTATGTGAGATGCAAAGACAAAATCCCTAAACAAAAAAAGGTAAAATTCTTTCCTTCAAGGATCTTACTTTTTTTCCCTTCTGGGGTGGAGGGGAACATAAGATATATACAGACGTGTAAATAGAAAGCAATATTAGGAAGCAGAGAACACTGAGTGGAGGGGGGTAGCTCATCTTGAAAGGCTTCCTATTGAGTAGATAAGTGGTACAGTGTGGGGCCTGGAGTCAGAAAACTCATCTTCCTGAGTTCAAATCTGGCCTCAGACACTTACTAGCTATGTGATCCCGAGCAAGTCATTTAACCCCTATTTGCCTCAGTTCCTCATCTGTAAAATGAGCTGGAGAAGGAAATGACAAACCACTGCAGTATCTTTGCCAAGAAAATCCCACATGGAGTTATGAAGAGTCAGACACACTGAAAGGACTGAACAACAAGACTTGGCATCTGAGCTGAACCTTGAAGAAATTCGAGGATTCTAAAAGGTGGAGATGAAAAGGGAATACATTGGAGGGATGGTGAGGGGAGACAGCCTTTAAAGACAATGACATCAGAGATGACTTGCTAAATTAGGGGAACAACTACTAGTGTAGTTTGGCTGGAATATTGAATGCCTGAAAGAGTGAAACACGAAAATATGAATTGGCTGGAATGGAAACTGGAAGCCAGACTAATGGTTTATACATGCAAGTAGAAAGCTGAGGAAATAACAGCTTCCTTGCTTAATAAGAATGACAACTTCTCCTCAAGAGGAGCACCAACCTTTTAGCTTTCTTGGTATTCCCAGTGCTTAAAGGCACGATGCCTGGCACATAAGAAGAACTTAACAAATGTTGTCTGATCGTCAAGCTCAGGAGTTGAAAATAGGAACACATAAAAAAGGACTGACTAATCTCCAAGGATAGAGAATTAAGGGTGTTACCCCCCGATGTACAGGACCCTCCCTGAACAGAAGGACAAAGGTACTCTCTTCTGTACAGTGGGAAGACAACTGTATTTTGAGTCAGAGGACTTGGTTTGAAATGTTGGTTTTGCCACTCATAGCCTATTCCATTTTAGCTAAGTTACTTAACATCTTTGCAACCTTCTATTCAAAATGAGGGGTTTGCCTCTATGGAAGTGAGGAAGAAAAAAGTAAACAGCAAATGAAGAAAAAAGGCGAAAAACTTTCCCTGTCTTTCTTTTTCCATGTGATAATCGTTGTATTCAGCACAAGCTCCTCCCTTTGCCCCCACTTTCCCTCTTAAACTTATTCTGACCACTCATCAAATCACTAGTTCCTCCTCTTTGTGACATTCCTCAAATGCTGCTTCTTTCCTCCCAAGAGAACCTCTACCTCTTTCTCCCCTCCTCCCGAAGTCCTCTTCTCTCCTCTCACCCCCATTTCCTTTTCCGCTATCTTGCTATCTTTACACCCATCGCTTTTGCTCTCACTTCTTTTTATCTTTCCTTCTTCTTCCGGGACCCTTCTGTCCCTTTCTGAGTCACCTGCCTCTCCAGATTCTAGGACCCTGGTAAACAGCTGAAAGATCCCAAGTGGACCTCCGATTTGGTGCAGAAGGGGAAGCTGGAGGTCATCTAATTCATTTTACAAATGAGGAAACTGAGACTCCAGAAGTGATCATAAAGTTGTAAAGTAAGTAGCAGCGTCAGAATCTGAACCCAGATCCTGGAATACTAAAGCCAGCACATTTCCCACTGCACCATAAGGATGTGGCAGTACACGACTAGACGGGACTAGACGGGACGGGAGCAGACTGGTTACTGAGTCTGGGGCCGCCTAGGGCGCAGCAGCGGGGCGGGCGGGCGGGCTGAGGCAGGCCGGCCCCCTCCTGGGCGCGGCGGGCGGCAGAGTGGAGCAGCTACCATCTGCTGGTGCGGGGGTAGGGCTGGGGAGGGGGAGGAAGGTTGGGCAGGGGAGGGAGCAGGGACCGATGGGGGGAGGTCCCAGCCAGCCACCCTCCCAAGTGGCTCTTTTTCTCCCGCTCCGTTTCTCTTTCCTCTCTCGCATTTGCTCAGGTGCCCAAAGTAGGAGGAGAACCACAATGTGCCGCTGGTCCTTGCTGTTCCTCTGGGGTCTTCTCCCCAGCAGCGCACCGGGGGTAACCGGTCGCAGCTACCCACACCGCGCTCTCCTGGATTGGGAGGGCAAGTACTGGCTGCATTGGGGCCACGAGGGCAACACCCTTGCCTTTCGCCTGGAGGTGCAGACCCCTGGCTACGTAGGCTTGGGCTTCTCGCCCACCGGAGCGATGACTTCGGCGGACATCGTCTTGGGTGGGGTAGAGAACGGCAGTCCCTATCTGCAGGTAAGCACCCCTGTCCCCACGGGACTGAATGGCCCCTGCCTCACTGCTTCCCTACCTCGTGCCCTGCAGCGAGGACCAGATGCTGTGTTTGTGTATTTGTGTGGAGGTTGGGGGTCTTCAGAGATTGATGTTCAGAGCCACCCCATCAGCCTTTCCGCTGTTAGAGTGTTAGCTCTTTAAGAATAGGGATTATTTCTTTGTAGCATCTCCAGCCTGGCATATAGCGGGCAACTGCTTGCTGATGGATTGATTGGAACCCCCACTTTCCGTAAACCTCATCCGTCCCCCAAACTCCCACCGAGCTAAGAACAAATACTAAGACTGCCACAGCAGTCTCAGTCTCGTCTGGGACAATGCTCTGACTCTGTCGGAAAGCGCGAGTCCAGGACATAAATGAGGCTCTCGCGGATTCCAGACTACAGCTGCTTGCATTTCCAAGGGGCAGGCTGCGGACTACTGTAGTCAAAAGACTTCCCTTCTCTCAGTTCATTCTCCTTGATGGCTTTCTGATTGCTGTCACCTCATGCTTTCCATTACTCTCCAGCCCTCGAATTCGGGACACCACCAGCGCTCTGTGCTGGAGAATCTCGCGTCTCCTTTCTTTTAGTACCTTACTAACAATGTGCCAGAGTTTGGTACCCTGGTGCAGAAGTTCTCTGTCCTTGTCACCAAAGAGCTACTACAGCAGAAGGATCCTTTCAGAGCATTTCCTGTCTTGTGGGTCACGTTGGTCGGTACTAGCATTTACAAAGTTATCACACCTACCAATGGAGGCGGAAGATCGCATTCAAACGCGCTTTACCCACTTGACAGCTGCTGTCTTGCCACATGGCTGGTATTTCTCTTTGTGAACAGGAAAAAAAAAAGAAAAAAAAGAATGGATTCATCAGATGATTAGAGTGAATCGGGAGCCTTTTACCGTCTTCATCATCAGCAACATTACAAAAAATACTTTTACATTCCCTAATCAAAAGGTACTTTAAATTTGTTCTCTTAGTTTCTTAAGATGGTTCATTAAATTAGTCTGCTGATGGTCCATAGGACATCAGTTCAGAGCATTATCTGAATGATCTGTAAATAAGGTCAGTGAATATAAAACATAATTTACATTCACCTAAAAGATATTTCCAAGATGCTTTTGCCAGTATGGGCTTCTCAGCTCCTATCCCCACCAACACATTTAGTTTGAGATAAGAGGAGATTATGATTCAAGAACACCTGTTTTAGCAAGAAACAACAAAGTTAATAGCAAAAATTATTAACTGTTGTCCTAGGTTTAGTTTCCTGCCATTTCACAGGAGACTATTTTTTTTTCAGAATTTAATCACTCTTGAAACCTAAAATGTAGTCTTTGGAAATAAAATGATACTTGAGAATTTCATTCTGTGAAAAAGTCATTGATGACAACTTCCTCTTGCTGCTTAGATGCTAACTTTCTGAGCCACATTTTTGACCTAAAGGCATGCCTCAGCAAGGGAGATGACTTACTATCTCTTGACAAGAAGTAGATTATGTCTTATTAAAATGAAGGTTTTCATTTTGCCTTTGGTAATCTGCCTTTTAGCTATCCTCGCATCTTCCATTGGAAAGGGCAAAGCTTAGTATTTTTTCTCCAAGAAAGAAACGTTTTAAAGAATCCACACAATTTGATAGAAGAAAAGCTAATTTAGAATCTTGTTTCAACATGCATAACTGCTTTAGTACACATACAAACATAATGAATTTATATTACAATCCCATTAAACATTTATTAAACATCCCATTAAACTTTATTAAGCTAAAATGCATTTTTCACACTGCTGGTGTTAAATAAATCTTCCCTGTAGATGAATTAGTATCTTTAATTCATAATTTAATTTAATTTTGTAATTCAAACAATCCATTTACATGTAATATGAAGAGACACAACTAGAGATCCTCTTTTGAAATAGGTTTTAATTAGAAAGGAAGAGGAATTTGTTACCATCTTTTTTTCATTTCTAATATGTTCAGTTCAAATATTAGACTGCAAAAGATCATTTCTCTCCCAAGCTATAATGTCACCACTTTTCCTTCATTTCATAACATAGAGAAATACAATGAAATTACTTTAATCAGGTTTATAGGGAGATGGAGAAGCTTCTTTTAGATGGAAAAGAAACTAAAGAGCATAAACAGAAACATCTTCCATTTACGATAATGCACAGAAAATAGAATTTATGCATTTCACCTTGTTATACCAGGTTGAATTCAGTTTTCAACATATAAAACTGAATATTCTCACCAGAGTCCCTTCATCTCTAGTTTCTTACTTACTGGTTTGAACAATTATTTCAAGGCAGTATGGTGAAGTAGAAAGAGCATGGAATTTGGAATTAGCTTTCCTGAATACTACCCTATGACCTCACTTTTGTGGGCCTCAAACTACTTACATATAAAATAATAGGGTGATATAGATTATCCTTAATTCTTCTTTCAGCTCTAAATCTCATGTTAGCAAGCACCTAATGCTTGAAAGTTTGGGGCATGGTTCTATTAGCAATTTGCTTCTGGGATTAATGCTACACAGTTGTTTGCCTTAACAAACTTTCCAAAGCCTGCTGGAAGAATATCATCAAGCAGGTTAAGGAGACAAATGGAGAAAAATGTAAAACTGAAAATGATCATGAGTGTTCAGAGAGTGGAATTCAGCAACAGTTTTTAAAGATGTCAAAAACTCAAATTGACATGCCTACTTCCTTCATTGGCATGCCTTTAAAATTTTGTCTTCCCGGTATATTTCATTTAGTTCTCAAGCTTAAGTTTAACCTTAGAGTTTTAATTTCTCCCCTCCCCTTTTCATCTTTAGGAATCGTTGTTTTCTTCTAATAGGGTCCCCTCTGGCCATGGATGGTAGAACATTAGGTTGTCAGAATAAAAGAGGCAGATTTTTTTTCCCCCCTCAGGATTTAGAGCATTGTAAAAGAGGGTAGAAGACAAGTATATTTTAGATCATTTATATTAACAAATTTAGGCCCTTGAAAGAAAGACAAAGATAGCAGTTGAAACCAAAGATAAGATAGAGATAAACTTTCTAGAATTATGAAAATCAGAAAACATGTTACAGAAATGTTTTCCAAGCCAGACACTAATAACAGCTGATATTGTTACAGTTACAAAGTGCTTTCAGGGTCATTATTAATCTCCAAAACAACCCTGTGAGATAAGTATCAATTAACTAGCATTAATTAAGTGCCTACTCTGTGCCAGGAATTATCCTGGGCACTAAGAATGTAAGGACAAAATTAAGGCAGTTAAAAGTAACAAATATTTATCAAACACTTACTATGTGCCTCCTGTAGTGCTAAGAACTAGGAATACAAGGACAAAAGTCAAATAAGCTTTGCCCTCAAGGAACTTGCATTCTAGCCCAGGAGATGACAGGTTTATATATATATATATATATATATATATATATATATGCATATACAAAGGAATTTTGGGGAGGCATTTGCAGGGAGGATGTGGGGCATGGAGGGAGAGGGTAAGGTTTAAAGTGTTCATAGGGAAGATGGTGTTTGAGTTAAACTGGAAGCAAACTAAGGATTCTAAGATACATAGGTAAGGAGGATGTTCATTCTAGGTATGGGACAAGGGGCAATGAACATTTATTAAATGCTTTTTATGTGCCAGGAACTATTTTAAAGCAAAGAGGAGAGACAGTCTCTGCCTTCAAGAAGCTTGTATTTTGATGGAGGAGGATAACACAGAAAAGAGATCTGAAAAAGGAGACAGTCAGTAAAGAGTCACACAGATATATAGTCAATATCGTTTCTGCTTTAAACATAAGGAAATCAAGGTTTACAGATCAAATAAGTTACCCAGGGCCACACTATGGGGATTTAAACTCAGTTCTTCTGATTTCAAGTTCAGAGCCATTCTTCCCATACCTCACAGTCTCTGAGGCCTGGGTTCAAATCCTTGGTCTGGGGCTTTGAACAAGTCACAATTTTCTTTGGACTTTACCCACCTCATCTCTAAAATAGGCCATTTGGTTAAATGATGTCTATTGTCCCTTTTTGTTGTGAAGCGATATGGACATCCATGGCCTTCCATTTGGGCTGCTCTTCCTTAGTCTTCAGATTGCTGCTATGGTGTCATTACCCATTCACCACTTGCTACCACCTTCATGTCCTACCCTCATATTGCTCAGCAATTGCTCATTCATCTACCATCTAAATCCTCCCCTCCCCTCTACTTCTTGGGAATCAGTGGGTGGTCAACACCATGTTGGACCCTCCCCTACAGGAAAGATGTCTGAACTTTGCTTGGCCCATCACTTTTCAATGGTTGCTGACCACTCTTCTGGACAGCATGAGGCCCCCTCAAGTGTGTCATTTGCCTGACAGTTTGTTAAGTGACTTTGTGTTTTGTATTTTCACACAGTTATAGGGTTGGGAGGGGGAGCACTAAGATTTGCCATTTTATTCATTTGTCCTCATTTTGTGAAATTAGTCTGACCTAACAATTTAGAATTGTTTTTGAGTGTTGTATATTGGGCCACACAAGATGCATATGTTAAGATAAAAAAAAAACCAAAACATGAAATGAGGAAATGTTCAGTTTATATAGTGAAGAATATCTCCATCTAACATCTCAATTCTAATGTTCAATACACTGTCTTAGAGTGATTTACCTTTATTACCTACTATATGGCTGGGGTTGGTTTCTATACTGCTTAAAACCTAAGTGCCTAGAGGCAACCTTTACTTGACTTTTGTAGTTGCCCTCTAGATCTTTGGTGTCAATGAATGGGTTTAACGTGCTTCCCCAATTGATTCATGTCCTGTCCTCGTTCCCCACCCTTATGTGACACGGTGCAACCCCACCCACCCCCCAACCACATAGCAGCTGAGGAGCCCCATTTTGAAGCAAGTAATCCATGCTGATGAATGCCTGTTTTGTGTGAGTTAGAGAAGAGAGTAGCATTGTGAGGTTTGTCTGTTGCAGTTACACAAAAATTGATTCATCCTTACCGTGGGGGCCATAAATCGTTAGTGAATGGGGAATGAAACATGTATTATCATTTGTTACAGCCTGGCTTGTTAGCTGTCACTAAAACCAAAGCGTTTCTATTATCAGAAGTTGTCTTCAGTGGCAGCTTAATTGCTCCTAGGCTGCTCATTGGGAAGTGCTTGGAATGGGATTTTAAATAACAGAAAACAGGGAGCATTCTTTGTGGTTAACGATGTGCTGCTTTTAAGCGCATCCCTGCCAACGGCAACAAAGAAATGTTTGGAAAGCAAATTGGAAGGCCTGCAAAACGTGAAGATGAAAAGTGTGTGCCACATTGACCGAGCTCAGCTGGTGCTTTGTTAAGAGATATTTATAAGTCTTTGAGTAAAGCCAAAAAATTTTCAGATGACAAAAGGATCTATCCAAGCTTCATGATTTGGTATTATTAGTAATAAGTAGACACGCTATGGTGTAACACAATGCACCCTCCAGCAGTATTGTTCTCTCTGGCTCAAAGAATGACTTCAAAGAACCTGACAGAAAAAAGGCAATTTAGGGAACAATGTATCTGAATTGATACAAGTAATTAAAATCTTTTGGAAACCAGTAATTTCACCATTGAAAGTTGGAAAGACGAAATCCATATGCACTTCGGGAAATTAGAAACTGATTTTTTCCTTAGGCTAATTATCGGTAATATGGTAGGATGCCATCAGCATTTTGTTGTTCGGGAAAAGGATATAGTTTTCCATGGAATTATACAGTATTAGAGCTGGAAGAAACCTCAGAAGGGGAAAAAGTGTCAGCAGTGTAGGGCTTTAGAATGATAATAAGCATTTATGTAGCACCTACTATGTGCCAGGCACTGTGAACTAAGCCTTTTACAATATTGTCTCATTCGATCCTTACAATAACCCCATGTACTATTATTATGTTGTTATTATGACCTTGAAGGTCATCTAGTCATCTAGTCCAATCCCCTTATTTTCCAGATGAAAAAACTGAAGACAGAGAGAATAAGTGACTTATTCAAAGTCACTTAGATAATTAGTGGCAGTCCCAACTAGAATCTGGGTCTTCTGAATTACAATACTTGGCCTTTTTGTGAGATGTGCTATATATTATAAGAGCCTAAGATTTAGAGAGGGAAAAGATTTACATCTCAAAGGGACCTTAGAGATCATTGAGTCTAGTGATTCTCAAACTCTTTGGTCTTACAAACTTAAAATTATTGAGAACCCTAAAGTACTTCTGTTTATGTGAATTATATCTATCAATATTTACAGTATTAGAAATTAATCCTAATAATTTTAAAATATTTATTAATTCATTAAAATATTGACAAACACATTACATGTTGACATAAGTTAACATATGAAAAAATCTATATTTTTTAAGAAACAAGATACTGAGTGAGAAGAGTGGTGTTGCTTTATATGTTTTTGTAAATCTATTTAATGGCTGGTTTAATAGAAGACAGCTGGATTCTCATATCTGTTTCTGCATTTGTTGCATTATGTTATTTTGGATGAAATATTTTAAGAAAATCTGACCTCACACATATATGTAGTTGGAAAAGGGAGAAGTATTTTACTAGGCAAATAACTCCTTACTCTTATTGTAAAAATAGTTTTGACCTCACAGACTCTTGAAAAGGTCTCAGGGATGCTCAAGGTTTCATGTACTGTACTTTGAGGGCTGCTGATCTAGTCCAACACCCTAATTTTAGAGATGAAGAAACTGAGGCCTAGAGAATTTAAGCCACTTCCCTAAAGGGCGTACAGGTATCAGGAAAACCAAATTCAGACCAAATCCTGTGCTCTTTCTACTATAGCATGTTACCCTTACCAGACATGAATGTTTTAGAGTTGCAAATGGCTATACAAATGTGAGTTATTATAAACATTAATATGAATATAAATTAGTTATAATGAATATCTAAATGCTACACAGTAACTTGTCATCAATGGAAGAACTTTTAAACGAGAACATGTAAAGAAGAGAGCTAATAAGAGGATTTCACTCGATGACCTTTCTGTAACATCGAATATTAAATTTAGGGTTACATATCTGTAACCCTAAAGTTTATCTCCATCTTATCTTTGGTTTCAACTGCTATCTTTGTCTTTCTTTCAAGGGCCTACATTTGTTAATACAAATGATCTAAAATATACTTGTCTTCTACCCTCTTTTACAATGCTCTAAATCCTAAGGGGAAAAAAAAATCTGCCTCTTTTACTCTGACAACCTAATGTTCTACCATCAGTGACATATTCTACAAAGGAGTTAGCCAGTTTTGTATTATACCAATATATTTTAATAACAGATGATAGTTAATCTCTTCTACTATTTGGCAGTTAATTGCAATTTTCTGAAGATACCAATTCCAAGATGATTCTAATTATATTATTAACAAGAGTTATGTGGGTTCTTAGTGACTGTCTAGTTTATTCTTACCTCATTTTACAATGCCATAAGCTCCAAAAGAGCCAGGATAGTGTCTTTTCAAAATTTTGTATTTTCCCATTTTCAGGCACAAAATTTTATAGACAGCAGGTGATAAATAAATATTTGTTCAATAAATGAATGAATCTAACAGATAAGGAAACCCAGAGCAGGTGAAGTAATTTGCTCAGCAGTAAGCACATGACTAACCATAGAGTTAAGGGAAATCCTAACTCCTCAGTGCAGCCTTTCTTAAATTGTACTTGTGAGCTATAGTTTAAAGACAGACCCTCGGTTTTTCATAAATGTTCAAAGCTCAACCAACTTCTTAAGGGCTTTTTTGAAAAGTGGTAAATTTTTTTTGATGAAAATGTAAATCTTTTCCCTTATTATCATTCATCCCAAAAAAGTAGCATATATTCCTTGCTCTTCTCTTACCATTTGCCAAATATGTATTTTAGGAAAATATTTACCTGTAGACGGGGACTAAGTCAGAAAATAATAACCAGCATCGATTACAAGTTTCTGAAAGTTGTTTTTGCCAGGTTCACTACTGTATACATACTATGAAACATCAGCTGGCATGAGCTTCAAAGAATTCAAGAGATGTTGAGCATAACAAGCTGTCTGCCTTCAAGAAATATAATTAAGGCCTTCTTAAATCTATGTGTAAACTACATGTTCTTTCCTTTCTCTTACTATGTTATTGTTTACATGTATGTTTAGTAAACTACAAGAGTCTCTAACTTTGATCTAGCTTGCCAATGACTTTTATAAAAGTTTGTTTTTTATTGGTGGCTAAACTTTTTCTTTTGCCTTGTCTCATCTTCTCATCTATGATGGCAATAGGTACATAGGATTATAAGATTAGAGCTGGAAAGGATGTTAAATATCATCTAATCTGTCTTCCTCATTTTACAGATGAGAAATTAGTCTCAGAAAGGTTGTGTTTACCTATGGTCATGAGAGAAGTAAGTAGTAGAGCCAATGTGATGGACTCACTCGTGTATTCACCAGTAATCATGCCACTGTCAGTGATTTCAAGCATTCCCTGAACTCTGGGTTCACTTGTACTGGCATCCTCTTCCTCTGCTCTTTCATTCCTTCACCCTTGTGCAGGTACCTTCTATACTCCCCGTTTTCCAACACCACTATATGTCTATCTGTCTGTCTGTCTGTCTATCTATCTTTCTATTTACATATATATCTATGTTTATCTGTCTACCCTACCATTTCATATTGTTGGTGTGATAGTTCCAATGCACATTGTAACACACAACTTTTTAGTACAGACAGTTCTCATTTTTATTATATAAGTGGACCCTTCCATGGACCTCTATGTAAAGGTAATGCAAATTTGCCAGAGGATGCGGGGAAGGAAGGGAGGAAGGCAGGAAGGCAGGAAGGAACTATGAGAACAGGAGGAAGAACACTTCGGGGTAAGCCATGTGGGGCCTTGGTCAGAATTGAGAACATGAAGCAGATGTTTGGGGGGCTGGACACAGAGACAAGAGAGGACAGGCAGGCAGGCAGGGTCTAGGGACAGACACACAGTACCTGAGCACAGACAAAAGATAGACCTTCAGGGGGTGACAGGCGTCTGGTGGGCAGAGTGGGGTCAAGGTCTCCTCTTTCAGTACATGAGGTCTCAAACCAAGCTTGGTGGCCTCAGTGGCAGTCTCTCTATGCATTCCTTCTGTTTTCACTTGGAGAAGTTTATTAAGTTTTTTTGGGGGGGAGGGCGGAGGTGGTGGTGGGGGCACTGAACACAGAGCCAAGGGGGCAGAAGTACAGAGAGAAAGAAGAGCACAGTAAAATTAACATAGGTGTGTGTGGTTTTTTAAGAATGCAGATTTCTTTCAGAATTCTTTATGATTTGCATAATGCAAATTTGCATAAAGCCATAAAGAGAGAACAGTCTGTAAATGTCTTCATTATTCTTTGTGTCTGAAGAAATTTGTCCTTCGGTAAATGACTGCTAAGAAAAAGAGTCAAATATGATATCTCTTTCAGCTTAACTTCAAAACTTCTACATCTTAGTGGGAGAAATAAAGTGCTACCTCTTCATTCAGAGCTAGAGTTTCACTGTAATGGCAGCCCGAATGACCACATTATAGGTGAGACTATGTAACAAAACTCACTTCCCAAGAAGGAAGTAAGCCATCCTCAGTTGCATAGTGGTTCCCATTATAGTGAAAGTCAGGTGTTGCTAACATAGATTTCAAAACAAGAACAGTAAACGACTTTGCCTCAAAAATTACATTTGTGAGCAAGTCCTCTTTCCTCTGACCCTCTGCCAGGAATCTCTGCCTATTACCTTTATTGATTGGCACATCCTGAGAATTCTGGAATCCCAAAGTGGCAGGCATAGCTCCTAGCGTTTTGTCAATTCTCATAGTAACCAGGCACTAGGATACATTTCTCTTCCTTCAAAATTTTCACTAGATCTAAAATTTGGTAAAATAGATTCATTTCACATTTGGAAAATCCTAAAGCTTCAGATCATCCATAAAAACACATCTCTCCTTCCCCTGGAGGTGCTAATGAGCATTGAAATGACCAAAAGCCACAGAAGCATAGGAAAGCAGCAGTGGCTGGGGATTATCAGCCTGTAGATGTTGGAGTATTGACTGTCCAGGCAAGAAATGAGTCAGCACTGCCCCAGTTTCCCCCACTTTCTATTTATTTTTATGTGGCAGTGACAGAATAACTTCAGTTTAAAATGAATACATTTAGTATCAGATTTAGATCTCTGATAGATTCAGAGATAGTCTGAAATAGAGGGAAAGAATGTCTTTGTTTAGTTTATATTTGTGTTCATCTTAATGGCTAAAGTCCTTAGAGAAAACTTAGTACATGTAATACGATTCAAAACTATGATGCTTTTGACAAACTCTTCTATGATATCCATACGGGCAACATGGAAAGTTGTTGTGTAACAGTACAAGTAGACGCTGTGATCTTTGTCTGAACAATCAAATTTAAAAGGGGTTGATTCATGGATCAGTGTCAACCCCAAAAGAAGATCTTTGGTGTTAATGCCAAAGGGTTCTGACCCTTGGTCCTGTCTCGGTGTCTCAGCTAACACTTGTTATCAGTGACTTGAATAAAGACATAGAGAATATGTCAATTTTTTTTCTTGAAAAAAAGGTGAGAGGTATAACTACTGTTGGCTGCAAAAACAAGATTTGATAGGTTTAAATGGTAAGCTTATAATAAAATGATTAAATTTAATGGGAAAACATATAAATTAGTTTTAAAAAATAAACTATTCAAGTATACAGGTAAGGCCAAACCAAATGTTACTAGGGGATATTTAGCATGGGGAAAACTTGGAGGGGGAGGGGAGTAGATAATCAATCAAGTAAACATTTATTAAGTACCTAGTAGGTATGACAGTTATCTTCAAATATTTGAAAGAAAATCAATAAGGACAGTTCACGTTTACATAATACTTTAAGCTTGCAAAAGGGAGTTACAATTATTTACTCTGCGCCAGAAGAAGGGAACCTGTGGCCTCAAGCCCTCTAGGTTCTAAAGTGCAGCACTTTGACTGAATCCTAATGACACAGAACAGTGAAGTTCAGATTCAGTCAAAGGGCCACACTTGAGGACCTAGAGGGCCACATGTGGACTCAAGGCTGCAGGTTCCCTATTCCTGCTCGATGCCCCAAATGTAGAATGAGTACAAATGGGTGGAAGTTATATGGAGGTAGATTTCTACTCAGTCTAAGGCAGACTTCTCTAACAATTTGAACTATTTAGAATTCTTGCATTCTTATGACAGAGTAATCTCCTAGTCACTAAAAATCATCAAACAGAGGCTAAATATATCACCTTTCAGTGAGGTTTTAAAAAGAATTCCTGAAAGTACTGGGAAGTTGATCTAAAGTAGACTCTAGACACCCTCTAATGTCTCCTCTAACTGAAGATTTTATGATTCTGTGAATATGGAAATCAGTCTCATTATACTTTTTCCACATCTGTAGTTGTTAAGGAAATACATGATAGGGGACACTGGGATCTACTAGTAAGCTGTAGATAAGCCTATTTGAAATAAATCTTAAATATGTTACCATGGTCAGATCTTTTTAAAAATTAATCTTTTCAAACCCAAAATATAATATATGTTATATAGATATTGGGGAAGCAGGTGTATCATGTAATTAATTAGCTAAGGATAAATTGTGGTAATGAATCATGGAGAACTCACAGAAGTATACCATTTTGACAAATTATGTAAGTTTACATTCCTCTTATCTTTTACTAGTCGAAATTCCTTCCAATTGATGATTATTGGTAGATTCTGAGGAACAGATTTAAGTGGAAAAAAGTGAAAATGGAAAACATGTAAGGTTAGAAGAGAATCCATCATATGAGACAGATAAAAACTCTTGAAGCATTTTTCTTGAAAGTTTGTTATTAGAAAGGACAATATTCCAGGCTAATCCCATTTATTAATCCCATATATTAAATATCTGTGTATTACATGTATATTAAATATGTGAGCAAAATCTAATGAAAGGATGTCAAAGAAAGGAAGAGAGAAAGAAAAAAGGAAAGAAAGAACTGATATGAAATGAAAAGATAAAGTTTTAGAACTTGAATGACTCCAGAAGCAATTTTAATGGCCCACTGTTAGAATTCAGTTCAATTCAATAAATATTAAGTACCTATTCTGTGTTAAAGGTGATCCATAGACAAAAACTAAACAGTTCCTATACTCAAGGATCTTACATTCTATTGAGGGTATATAAACTATAGACAGATAATTAAGGATGAGAAAAATTGGAGGGGTCAGGAAAACCTTTTCAAGTAGGTAGTACCTGAATTGAGTCCTAAGAAAGTGAAGAGGAAATATATTCTACCTAGGCATGGGTGAAAGGCTGTGCAAAGGCATGTAGATGGGAGATTGAAAGTCAAATCTGAGAAATAAGTCAAACTAAAGTTCAATTTGAGGGAATGCAGGGAAATCATATGAAATAAATCTGGAAAGGTAAATGAGGAATGTTAAATAATAAAGTATGAAGTAAGAATGGGGTTTTTAGGGGGAACATACAGTTTTATTCTGGAAATGAAGCACTTCCAATGTCCATTGGGTGAAATGTATGCCCATCTTTGCCTCTCAAGCAAATAGTGATATGAAACTAAAGCGTAGGAGAGAGCAGGCTAGCTTTTACAGATTTGGAAATCATTTGTATAGATATGTTAATTGAGCCAATGAGGCATGTGTGTGTGTGTGTGTGTGTGTGTGTGTGTGTGTGTGTGTGTGTGTGTGTGTGATAGACAGACAGGCAGATGAAAGGGGAAGAGAGGAGGCAAGATGAGATGAAATGATCAGAAACTAGTAGAAAAAGTTCCAGGAAAGAAGGCATAGTGAAGGATACTCATATTTGAAGAAACTGAGAAGAAATAGTAAGACGAGTAGGAAAACCATTCTAGAGCAATGTTATAGAAACCAAAGGAGGAGAGATTGTTCAGAGACAAAATTTCCAGAAAGGGAGCGGAAGACAGTGACTGAGAAAAAGTTATCATCAATAAAGAGAGCACTGGTAATTTTGGAAAGAGTGGTTTCTGTCATGTGATTGGGCTAGAAGTCATATTGGAAAGGTTGGGGAAAGCAGCAGAAGTTAAAGTTTGATGATTGTTGAATTAAATTCTTCTAGTGGTTGTTTTAATATTGCCTCTGGTAGCCCTCAAATTCTGAAATTCTTTCAAAGAGTTTGGCTGTGAAAAGGAGAGCATATAGGAAGATTACATGATTGCAGAGTCACTTGAAGGCATTTTAACTATGGAGAAGACCTGAGCAGGCAGCAGAAGAATTCAGAATATAGGGAAAATTAAATAAAAGAATAGACACTTCCATATTAATTCTGTCAAGTCATGTGTGCAATGGACAAGTTTTATTTCAAAATTGTCTGAGCATAATGTCTTTTTCTCAAGATTATTTGGGCTAGGTTTGGTTATTTCTTCCTGTATTTTCTCAGGCATTTCTAATCACTCTAGATGGACTATTATGAAGTAGGGCACTTACTCTATCTATTGTGGATAGAGTGCTGGGCCAGGAATCAAGAAGACTCATCTTCCTGAATTCAAATCTGGCCTCAGATAGCTGTGTGAGCCTGGGCAAGTCACTCAATCCTGTTTGCCTTGATTTCCTCATATGAAAAATGAGCTGGAGAAGGAAATGCAAACCACTCAGCTGTCTTTGCCAAGAAAACCCCAAATAGGGTCATGAAGAGTTGAACATGACTGAAAAATGACTGAACAGCAACAAAAGTGTGATATACTGGACAGAGAGCCAACCTCAGAGCCAGGAAGACCCGAGTTTAATTCTTGCCTTACAGATCTATGGGCTTTGTAACTCTGGCCAAGTCACTTAACCTTTCAATGCTCTATTCATGTTTCTAAAAGTACAAATTGTAGAGAAAATGCCAACTGCATCATTGGATGGAGGTTCCTAAACTTGGAGCTATATATGGCATTGAAACCACAGATACAGACCCTCTCTCTAGCATGAAGTATTATGTAGCATAGTGAATAAAGTTAGGAAGACATGAGTTCACAGCTTGCCTCAAATATTTACTGGATACATGATAGTGGGAAAACAATTTTACCTAGCATCCTTAGTTTTCTCGTTTGTTAAATGGGTATAATAATAACAAGAACACCACCTAGCTCAAAGGATTATAAGGCTTAAATGAAATTTTATATAATTACATATAATATACTCATATATTATATATGTACACAAAGTACTCTGCAAATCTTAAAAGATTTATAAATGTTTGCTATTATTAAGCAGTAGTGCTTCTGTATATATTAAAAGTTCTTTCATTAAACCCAAAAAGTTTTTTTTGGGTAATCCCTCTGTTCAGCTAAGATACATCTCTACCATTGTGTCCTCTCCCAAATTTCAAAGATTTCAAATTTAAAGAGATTAATTAAAATCAGTGCACCAGGCACCTATGGACCTTTATGTAGGGATGAAAAGCTAGCTGGCCCAGCTGTAGATGTGGTGTTTATACACTTAGCCGGTAACTTTAGAATTTTTCAGTATCAAAGATTCTCTTCAGCGTGTAGTTGCTATTGCCACTGTCAATACCACCAAACTACCATAATGTACTTTATGGAAAATGGAATTCAAACCAACAATCTTTGCAGTACTAAAGCTTTTGAAATATTTGTTTTTAAAGTCCCACTACCTGCACCTGTTGAAGTATATAATGACAGACAGTAACGTTTTTTCTTAGGGTTCCTCCAGCAGCTGTGCTTACATTCTCCAAGGCCCAAACAGGGTCTCTCTGCAGCTTTTATTACCCTCATAAGAGTTTGTACTCCAATCTACTTTTCCCAACACCAGTCAGAAAATTTCTCTAGAGTTTGTATTCAGAGGAGAAAAAAAGAAGTCATGGTGTGTGAAAGATATCTTACCAAGAGTTCTCATTAGACCCATAGATAATCAAGGCTAGGATTCCTTATGTCATTTCCATTTCCATGCGATAGATGTCAACTATATGTCAACTTCTACTAATGTTGACTTGGAGAATGGACCCTAGTTTTATATTGTATATGTTTTTTAAGAGAATAATGGCCTTAAAAGTAAAACATACCATTGAAATCTGTCTTAGGAATAATACTTCTATGACATCTCAAAAATAATTTTTATTACAGAAAAGTATAGTCCTGGATGTATTGCAGTGAAAGATGCAATATACAAGCATTTAAAATACAGGATCAATGCAGTTGTATGATATATATTAATAGTGTATTATATATGTAAATTATTATAAGTAATTAATTATATTAATTAATAATATATTCTATTAAAGATACAATGAATTTTTATCTTCAAAATATTTTATTCAAATTATTTCATATTTTGGAAATGTTTTCTTATAAAACCGTGACTGTGTTAGGTTTATTTAATTAGAGATTGGTCATTTGAAGACAGAAATTGTGTGTAAATGATCTCCATCATTTGTAGTTAATTAAAATATTGGTAAGTACTAAGTAAATCTCAATGCCATTATATTAATTACTTAAAAGTTAAAGTTCCTCTCTTTTAAAGGAAGATTTTGAATTATAAATACATTGAAACCTTTCTAAAATTATATTTATTCTAGAGTAGAATTCAGTACAAGATGGGCCTTTTACCCAGTCTAAAGGGGTTTAAGGAAACCAAAACATTAATTCTAAACAAGATCAGACTAAACTCTATTAATGCGAATTTATCGATGTGGTTTTAAGATATTAAAAAAGCTCTTAATGGTAGCTATTCTGAGTGGAGAAACCTTAAACATTTTGGAGTTTTGAGGTTCTTTTGTGAATTTATGTGTTCAAAAGCAGAAGAAGGGGCAGCTAGGTTGCTCAGTGGATAGAGCACCAGACCTAGAGTCAAGAGAACCTGAGTTCAAATCCAGCCTCAGACGAATAACACTTACTAAGCTGTGTAACTCTGGGCAAGTCATTTAACCTCAATTGCCTCACCCAAAAAAAAAAAAGTAGTAGAAGAAAGTTATAAAAAGCAGAAAGAACAGGGGAGTTAATGATAGGGGTGGACTTGGTTGTAGTTTTTTTTTTAATCAAAAATATATTTATCTAATCCAAATCTTTAAATGCCCTTCTTCTGGCATGTCTCCCAGGACTTTTACTATCCTGGTCACATTCTTCTGGACATATTCCAGTTTGTCTAAATCTTTCCCAGAATGTGGTACTAATGACTGGACACAATACTACATACAGATGGAATCAGAACAGAGCAGAGTACAATGGAACTACCTTTCTTTTGTTATGGATGATATTCTTCCTTTAATGTACCTTTAAGAATCATGGTCTTTCTTTGGCTAACTGCCCTACCATACTATTGCCTCAATGAGTTTGAGGCTCATTAAACTATATACTGGTATATAGCCATACTTCCCCAATCCTAAACTTGTAAAATATGATGTCTAGGATATTTTTCTGGTTATAGCATACAGGTGGTCCAATGGTTTTAAAATTATTTTTCCTTAAATCTGCTTTACAGGTCAGTTGTTTTGGTTACTAACGGACTGATGAAAAATTGGATGCATTTTTAATAGTGTCTCAGGGATAAGGATGAGATACTTTGTATTTTCTTCTTTTTTCAGTCTTATTTTAATTTTCTTGTTGTCTCATGGGCTCATTTGCTTCATTCTAATATTCAGTGTTAACTACTTGAACAAAGTTTTGTACCTCTTGGGCCAAGCTATTAGTTCCTTTTCCGATTCTTTCTTCCATAATGCTTCTCTATTTTCTAATTTTCCTTCTGGCACTTTCATTTAATTTATAAAAACACATGAAAGCTTTTTGCCGTCAAGTTTTTGATGCTCCCAAAATGGTATGATCCAGACAAAGTCTGATTATTTCTCTCCTGGTATGAACAGCAGATACCTGTTATACTTATCCACTATCATCCCACTGGGAAGCTCTGATGGTTCAGAGTGGCAGATCTGCAAGGTCCCCTTTGATTTGGGATTCCTGTCCTGGTTATTCCTCTGCAGGCTTCAGACTGAACTAGAAGCTAGAACAGAGAGAGAACTTGTTCTGCTCCTGGGGCCTGTTATACTGTTGCTGCTTAAATTTGCTCCTCTCTTGGTATATCCACCCAGTGCTTATGCCCTTACAACATCATGCCATGCGTCAGGCACAGGTCCCCTGCTCAGTCCACCTTGGATCTGTGATCCTGCACTGGCAATAAAAAACAAAGGGGCAAGTTTTTTAATGATAAAGATCATACTATAAACAAATTAGCAGAGAAGCAGGTCATCTACCTCTTATAGCTATGGATAGGAGATGTATTCTTTAGTAAACAAGAGATAGAGGCAATTATAAAAGATAAAATAGATAACTTTGATTAAGCAAAACTGAAAAGCCTTTCCACAGACAAAATTAATGTACCTAGGATTAGAAATGAAGTGGTGAAATGGGAAAAATATTTGTATCAAATTTCTCTTATAAGGGTCTGGTATCCAAATATATAAACAATTTACATATATACATACACATATACATTTTATATATATATATATATATATATATATATATATACACACACACATATGTGTGTATATAAGCACAATGCATGTATACATATATGTGTATGTATGTATATGTGTGGATAGATAGATAGATAGATAGATAAATGTATAAATGTGTTGTGTATGTGTATATGCCATTCCCCAATAGATAAATGATCAAATGATATGGACAAACAGTTCTCAAAAGTAGAACTGCAAGGTATTCATAACAACAGGAAAGAATGTTTCAAATCACTAATAATAAGAGAAACGTAAGTCAAAACAGCCCTGGGTTTTCACTTCACATCCTGATAATTGGCAAAGATGACAGAAAATGGCAATAGTCAGTACTGTAGTGGTTGTGGAGTGATAGGCATCCACCCCATTATTGATGGATCTGTGAAATGGCACAACAATTTTGGGAAGCAATTTGGAATTATACACACAAAGTGACTAAAAATGCTCATACCCTTTGAACCAGAGATACTATTACAGAGCTTATATCCTTAGGAAATCATTGAGGAGAAAATTCCCACATAAACAAAAACAATTATCTTCTGTTTGCTCCATTGTGTCTGACTCTTTGTGACTCCATTTGGATTTTGGCAAAGATACTAGAATGGTTTGCCATTTCCTTTTCCAGATGAGGAACTAACACAAACACAGTTAAGTGACTTGCCCAGGTCACACAGCTAGTAAGTGTCTGAGGCCATATTTGAACTCAGGAAGGCAAGTCTTCCTGACTCCAGGCTGACACTCTATCCACTATGTTACCTAGCAGCAGCAACAACAATAACAACAACAAGAATTGTAAACAAAGTTGATGCTCATCAATTGGGGAATGTCTAAACAAATTGTGATATATGAATATAAAAGAATATTACTGTGCTGTAAGAAATGATGTATGTGATGCAAATAGAGAAGCATGGAGAAAACCTATGTAAACCAACACAGAGTGGAGTAAGTAGAGCCGAGAAAACTATACACACACACACACACACACATATATAATAACTATAACAATTTAAATGGAGAGAACAACCATACTCAAAAAAATCCAAAAGTGAATGCAAAGAGCAAGCATTATTAAAATGACAAGATATGAGAGGACATCCCCAACCCACCCCTTCACACAGGAGGTCCACAGGTGTTACACATTGCACATTTTTAGACTTTTTCACTGTATTGATCAGTCGTACTGTTTTTTTTTCTTTTTCTTTTGTTTGTGTTTATTTTGTCTTAAAATACTGTTTCTTATATGTTATGACTGTGGGAGTGTTAAAGGAGAGACACTAGGCATAATTATGATGATGTTTACATCATCATAAATCAGAAGACATCAATAAAAACTTATTTTTTTTTAAATTAAGCTCCTTGATGTTGTGAACCATCTTTCTTTTTGTTTGTATTTGTAATCTTGGCACTTAACACTGCGCCTGGCACATTGTAAGCACTTAATAAATGCTTAGTGACTTGATAATTTAGAGAGTAGAAACGTGGGTTGTCAGGCCTGTTATCTTCTTTTCTAGGGAAAAAAAAACTTGGACTTTGTGCATCATCATTGTTACTTTGTCCTAGCAGAAATACAAATAGTAAATTTTGCTGCAAAATTTGTTTTACCAATACTTACTTGAAGTGAGTCTATTGTCTACTTTTTGCTCTTGGCTAATTTGGCAACTCGCTGTGATTTTGTCATGCCATTTGGTTTTGCTGAGGGTTTTTGCTCCCTGAGGACTTTTGCTAGGGAGAGGGACTGGACCTCTGATGTCATTGACAGGGAACTCCTGGTAAGGTGGCTCCTACTTATGCAAGTTGTACCTCCTCTAGAACTTATAGTTTTAGAGAAACAAGGGCATAGAGAAGTTATTTTTTCCAGGGTCACATAGTCAGTACATAGCAAAAGACTAAATTTGAACACAGGAATCTTCTTGTCTCTGAGACCAGCTTTCTTTCTATCCACTATGCAGTCCTGCCTCTCATGAGGGCTTCTTGGTGGGAGGGAAGAGTTAATTTATTTAGAGACCTTTCTCAAAATAGGATAATCTACATTACTGTTCTTAATTGACTGTTAGTATATTCTTGCCAATCCTTAAAAAGAAAGAAAGAAATAGAAGTTTATAGATGATGGTGATTAAGCTGATGTTTAAGCAGAAATTTGATAATCTAATTAGATCTAGCCTCATTGTATCTCCTCTCTGATGATCTCCAAATGTCTTCTGATTTTTTTTTTCTGGCTCCTTGGATCTCTGTATTAGCTTCAGTTTTGAGTTTATTCAATCTGATTGATTCCCTTCTGACACTCAGTACAGACCAGTTACTCTCATGGAATGGAATTTAAATTGTGGGGAAAGGGACATAGGCAATTTCGGAACACGTATCAGTTGGGTGATAGGGCAGATCTGACTGAAGTTTTGAAATGGAATCTACCTGAGTGGAGAGGAGCCCCAAGTGGTTGGAAAGGAATTAAGAAAAAAAGAGATGGGTTGTCAAAGACAAATTTTACCAATTACAAAATTTTACCTTAGCTTTATCTTATGCTTGGGAAAGAGAAAAGGAACTCTTTTCCTTTTTCTTCCATCTTGCCTCTCTTTTTCTTTTCCTTGCCAACCCCCCTGCCATACACACACACACACCACACACACACACACACACACATATGCACACATACTTGTGTTGTTTAAGCCACATGATGAGCCAAGTAGCTGTCTTAAGGAATCCAAACACCTGGATTTTTGGAGTATAAGAAGCTAAAGACCAATTGTGACATTATTTATACAAGAAAATATGTTCTAGGTGACAAATAACTAACTATAAAATCAACATTTGGAGCTCAACCTAACCATTCACAGGGAATTGCATATATATTCCATCCATCTAGGAAAAATTTCTTCATTTGTTCTTGTAAAGTGGCTAGTAAGAGGTCTATTGCAGGATTTTCTTACAATGATTGCAAAGGGAAAAAAGAGAAGCTCTGTCATTGTGACATGTTAAAGTATGAAATGACTCTAAGATCTGTACTTCAATATTTCATGCTTCTTTGAAACTAGGGCATAGACTTTGGTACATTGCTGGGAAGTTGTTTTCTCCTGGGTTATTTGTATTCTAATAAAGGAGTACTTTGGAATAGAGTTGCTGGGAGAGGCGGTGTGATAAGGGAGAAGAAATACTGGATCATGGTGTCAGATGACCTAAATTTGAACCTTGACATTCTACTGTGTCTATTTGACTTTGGGCAAACCACTTAAGGATTTTTTAACAGATCAAGATATCTGTAAAAGGAAGGGGTGGGAAGAGACAATGTATACTACCTCTCAATTCTATGTGGACCAGTGCTTTAACATGACAAACCACAATTTTGGGGGTTCATTTTATGATGACAAAACAAGGCACTAAATTGGAAAATGTTAAGGAGGATCCTCTTAAGATCTAGCAAAACCAAAGTACATCAAAAAGCAAGAGAAAACTACTTTAAGAAAGGTAACCTCTGTAAGTGAACTGCTTGTTACTGAGCTCCAGGAACATGCATAAGGGAATGGATAAAACTGAATTGAATAAGATGAGTAATCTTAAGGCATATTTTTCAACTTATCCATTTAACAAAAACAACAAAATCATTCCATTTAGTTTAGGCTAAAATTTTAGCCTGAATGTGGTTTTTAAAGGTACTGACCTCTTGACCCATTTCAACAATTTTTTTCACTTTGCATCTGAATGTTTCATGTCTTGTGGAAATATCCTGGGTTCATGAGAAAAGTCTGAAGTAGTTTCTACACAATAATCCTCAACTTATTTGAAAACCAGACAAACATGGGATTTATTATTTTTTCTTGTTATGTAAAATGTTTGAATCTAACCTTAACTCATTTTTTTTACTAAATATTGAGGAATCATCTATTTTTGGTAACAATCTTTCTGCTTAGACACCATTAATCCTGATTGATGGGTAAGTAATTATAGTGCTTTTCAAATAATTGACTTCTGTCTTTTTAGATGCTGAGCTCTCAGCTGTTTGCAGAAAGTGAACTAAGGAGGACTCTTCAACCAGACCAGTCAAGCACTACCCTCCATTCTAGACAAAGAATCCTTTGTAGGTCACATTACAGAAAACTCTCTACAGTGAATATTCAAGTACAATAAATGCTTTCTTTGCTCATTATAGGTACTTAATTTCTTAGGAGCATAGACAGTGACAAGATGCTAGAAATCCTAAAAAAAAAAAACTAAGCAGAAATCATATGTTTTCTTCTTGAGAGAGAATAGTAAAGCCAATAAAATCATCATGTGACTATTTAGACCTATTGCCAGAGCATCCATATTTTGACTATTTGGATTTTATTTGGATCACTGAATGAGGAATTTAGAATTCTGAGTCCCAGCTCTGCCACTAATTCATTAGATGACATTGGATGAATCACTTTACCTCTATTGGCTTCAGATTCCTAATCTGTTAAAAAAAAAAAAGGGGGGGGAGGAGGGGGTTAGGTTGGATTATGACCTTTAGTGTCTCTTCTACTTCTAACAGTCCATGAATTATAGCCACAGTAATCTCAAAGTGCTGGGCCTTTGGGCTCTTAAAGACAAAGCATCTTAATGCATCTTAAAGTCAAAGTCATAGAAGGTGGAGTTACTGAACCAATCATTAATGATGATAGTGGCTAGATTCAGCTTAATACTTTTCAGCATCAGAGATTTGGATGCAGGCATAGATGGTCTACTTATGGCATGCTTACCATCTTTGCAGGTGACAGGCAGCTAAGAGTAAAATTAAGAACCTTTGAAGGCAAGGACTATTTGTTTTTATTTCTCCAACAACTAGCAGACTACATCATACAGTAGGCACTTAATAAATGTCCATTCAGTTGAATTGAAAAATTAGAAAATAAAATTAGAATACAAAAAGATATTGAAAGGTGGAATCTGAGGACAGAAGTTAACAAGTTTAAATTTAATAAGAGTAAATTAACTTCACAAAAGGTAGCCTGGCATAGGTAGCTGACCTCAAATTCAAAACCTGGGCTCACTCCTTCACAGAATATTAGAAGTGGAAGTATCTCTTAAATAAAGTAATCTAAAGTCTACCCATATAGAATCCCATCTAAAACATTTGAGACTATCCAGGCTGTACTTGAGAACCTCAAATAATGGTGGTAAAATGACCACTATCACCTAAATCATTCCTCTCTTAATAATCCTGTCCATTTATCTCTGAAATGTATTTCTTCCTTTTATCTTTTTTCCCTTGGAAAGATTTAATTTATTATTGTTCAGGTTTTGTTATTGCTATTATTTACTAACCAATGTATACATTCTTTTAAGGTAGTGATTTAAGGGCTTAATTTTTTTTATTGATAATCTCCACTTAAGAAAGTGATAGAGAAAATGTTATTATGCCAACTGAACTTCAAAGTTTTTCATAATTTTTTGAGAGATAGTTGTTGCCAGCACATCCATACTTATATGCCTATATATCTATTATTTACTGATTGCTAAATGAAACAAATACTATGGATTTAGACTTTAACATAATATAGAGAGACCAAAGACATTTGTGATAAACAGGCAGAATTTAACATAGAATGATAGGTTTTTTGCTGCTGGCAGATATGTAGGGATGTGAAACAAGGGTGGAGGGTGAAGGCCTTGCATTCCACCCTTAGTTTTGTTTTGTTTTCTCCTAGCTTATTTGTATTCTAATAAAGGAATACTTTGGAATAGAGGTGATTTTCCTTATTAGAGCCTCTATTTTGCTTTTGTGAATTTGGGGGAAGTAGAATCTTTGAAACAGGTTTTTGTGGATACATAATTACATGTGGGAATTAAAAAATGAATTAAAAGAAATTTTCTAAGTCAGAAAATTGCCTGGAACCAAATATCTCAAGTCGGTGTTAGAAGAAAACTAGTTAAGGTAGATTTGATCTTAGACATTCTGCTGGCATTTCTTGGCTTTTTGGTTATGGGTGATAACTTTTAGTCCTTGGCTGTGCCATATTTCTGCTACTGAGAATATTTTCTAATCACTGTGCCCTGATTGAATAGAATAGAAGATGGCCCCGAAGAGGACAGACACTTGAAGTCTAGCAGATAGTCAGGTGTCCATGGGACAAGTGGAAACATCAAACAGAGACACAATTGTAGAGTGTGGAGAGTGTTTCCTAGCAGAAACAATGTACCCCGCGAAGAGCATGTAATGGTGTCACTAGTTGACAGTGATATCTCTTCATAATTGGAGGTATGAGTTGCCCTAGTGATGTGTGTGCCTTGGTCACGTATCTCCCTCTATCTGTGCCTTCCATATATGTGACCTGACCACATACTTTCTCTATACGTGTATCCCTCTCAATGGTGGCCTGGTAAGCTGTGGTATAATATACACTATATTCACAAGAGTAAAGGGAATCTTCACTTTATTTGCTGTTTGATTAAATGTTTTTGACTCTGAACTAATGTGTCCAGTTATCTGGTAAAAGGAAACACATTGCCGGGGCTCATAAACTATTGTTCCGATTAGTTACTGAGCCACAGAACAAATAAAACCTTGTGGGTTTTGTGAGGAGGTATGGAAGGAGCAAACAAATCACACATTTTATTGCTGTTTAATTTGTCTTAATAGTTCCATACATTTATTTTTTCAATTATTTTTTGTTATTCTGAACTTATCAATAATAAACAAACATGAACATTTCCATGGAACTGTAAAAGAGAATTAATTGTATGTGAAACCACATATCTTTATTATATACAGTTTTTGTTTTTAAAAAGAATATAATAAAATTATTATAGCTATTTCAAAGCTGTGTTGCTTGTCTGACTTCTTCCAACTTCCTTCTTTTCTTTTCTGTGTTCTTAAGAATGCTAAACTGATCCTCTTTCCTTTTTTTTCTTATCACTACTCCTAGTTCTCCTTCCCAAATCCTTCCTAACCTACCCTCCCATTAAATAAATCTTCCATTATAACAAATAAGCATGGTTAAGCAAAACAAACAGACTCATTTTTTCATGCCCAAATGTGTATATCTCAATCTGCTCTTCACGGCCCCTGCTTCTCTCTTAGGTGGTGAATAGCATAACTCATCATCAGCACTCTGGAGTAGTAATTGGTCATTGCATTGAGCAGAGTTCCTAAAGTTTTCTAAGCTGTTTTTGTTTGCCAGAAAAAGCAAATGCTATACTTTTTGGACATCTTTGGGCCTTTCTATCATTCCCTCTTTCACTGGGAAGCTTATCACTAGGAAATCTCATCATTGTGTAAGACTGAATCTGCCTGATACTCACATTTCATCTGTATGCTCTGCCTCTCTGATTGAACCCTTTGCCTGGATAGCAGGGCCTTGGGCTGCAGGGCCTGTATTAAAAGAGGGAGCTCAGCACAGTTTTTCTCCTTACTGGCTATACTGCTTTTGGATTTCTCTAGAACTTTCCATTATCTGCTGGTGTCAGGTACCATGTTCCAAATTCCTGCTTTTCAGCTTCCTTTTGTGTGTTGTCTTCTCTCATTAGATCATAAATTCCTTGAGGGCAGGATCTCTCTTTGTTTTTACTTCGCATTTGTATTTCTAGCATCATGATTAGCACATAGTGGCCATGGAATATTTTTTTTCCCCCACTAACTGACTTTACCATGTTGCAATTACTGGTCCCTGGTCCTGCTCAATTCATTCTGCATCAAAAGATGCAAGTCTTCCCAAATTTCTCTTAACCCATCCCACTTGTCATTTCTTATAGCATAGTAATATTCTATTCCATTCATATACCAAAATTTGCTTAGCTATTTGATGGATATCTACTTTGTCTCCAGTGCTTTCCTATAACAAAAACACTGCTGCTATACATAATTTTGTACATATAGGTCCTTCTTCTCTTACAGTTCTTTGCAGTAGGTGCCTAGTGGTTGTTGTTGTTGTTCATCCTTCATTTTGAAAGAAGACTAATGACCTCACAATATAGAGTTAAAGTAGTGCATGATGGATAATGTCTTGATTTGTTTGTGAATTGGATTTAAGGGAGACTGAGTTGCTCAAAGTGATCAACCTCACTCTCTCTTCCAGTCACAGAAATCCAATGGCAAGACAAAAGTCAAGATGGCCGGCAATGTCTCAGTATGCAGTGGATGGCTTTGGCATCTTCAATGGCACCAAGCTCTAGCACTCCACAGCACCTGCTTCAGCCACCTTCATGGCTGTTGAAACAAATTATTCTCATCTGTACATTCCATTGGAGGAAGTCTTCACATGCTTGGGGTAGACATTACCCTAACTACCCCCCCCAAGCATGTGAAGAATTGTAGCAGTATCATTGGGTCAAATAGTATGCATGATTAAGTAAATTTGGGAGTAAATTTCCAAATTGCTTTCCATAATGTCAGGGCCAAGACACTACTCTATCAATAATACATTAATGTGTCTGTTAACTGGCAGCACCTCAAACAATTGTCATTGTCCTTTTTGTCAACTTTTGTCTACCTGGTGAGTAGAAGGTAGGGGCTCAGAGATGTCTTAATTTGATTGTTCCACATACATCTCTAAACATGCCCACAGGTAGGGTTGATTGATGCTTTATATAGGTTCTGTGTAGGATAAGCAATGTATGTTCTCAGTAAAATAAAGAGGAAATGTAGTATAATGTAATGATTACTAAATTTTGGGTCAAAGCCTCTGGGTCAGGAAGACCTGAGTTCAAATCTCACTTTTGCAGTGTAATCCTAAACAAGTCTCTTAACTGTCTCAGCCTCAGTTCCTCATCTATAGAATGAAGTGGTTAGGCTAGCCCAGGGGTGGAGAACCTGTGACCTTAAGGCTACATGTGGCCTTCTAGATCCTTAAGTGTGGCCCTTTGACACTTCAGAAGCAGTATATTGAAGAGGACAGAGTAGTAAATAAAAGTATTGTCTTCTTGAGAAGTATATTGAAGAAGAGAGAAAAATAAATAAAAATATTATATGACCATTTTGTTTCAAAATTCAGGAATGATTGCTAGATATCTTAACATGATTGCCATAGATGGATTCAAGTCTTTTCCTCATATCTGCATCTATTTTGCAGAGCACCAAGATTATTTAGTGAAGTGCTTCTTAAAAAGCAATTTACATGTTAGTAGAAATGATTGCAATTGTCATCACTTACTACTTAACTCCCTTTTCTACTATCCAAATTACACACACATACACATATAATTTTTCTAAGTGAAAATGTTATTTTTTTTGCCACAAATCCAAATTATTAGTGCATTTAATAGATTTTGTTGTATTCCATAAATCACTAAAATGGTCAGTGAATACTGGTTTTAGATCTTTTATATCTGTTAGCACTGTTAATCAGAGGCAAAAGGAAAAAAGAATATTTTGCAGAAGTGTTAAGCCTGTAGTTTTAATAATTTAGGATATTTTGTATGGTAAATGTTTTGTGAATCTTAAAGACCTGTATAAATAAATGGTAGTTATTGTGATGATTTTTATTGTTGTTGGAATTATTGCTGCTATTAGACTATTATGAAGCACGCTAAAATCTAGTATTCTGAGATGGTAGTTCCTGTGCCCTGGCTTATTTCTCATGATATTTCTACCCTCAACTTGCATAACTCCAGCAACTGTGTACAGTGACAACTCATAATAACAAATCTCAGAGTACAAAGAAACAGTTAGTTCTTTGATCCCAGGATCATAGGGTATGTTGTTGTAAACCTGCAGAGGCAAAGACTCTGTCTTTAGATAGGGTTGTACCTTCTGTGGGAGTGCTGCATGGATGATTTGCTTTACAATTCTGTTCCTCAGTGGTATACTGAAGAGGACTGTTCCAAAATAATGAGATTTTGGTTTTGATACTGGCTTTACTATGTACTATTGTAGCTATTTGACCTTAAAACTTCTTTTTGACTTAGTTTCCTTTTCTGCATGAAGATGATCTCTAAAGTCATATTCTCTAACCAGACCATTGGAAGGAGCCAGAAGAGAAGGCTCATTCGAAGATTTGTTTGTTTGTTTGCGGTTTCACTTATTTATTTGTTTGTTTGTCCATTTATTTATTTGTTTATCTAGTTATTCATTCATTCATTTATTTGTTTGGTTTTTTATTAATTAATTAATTCATTTATGCTAATAACCATTGTTAGATTAAATCCTGCAAACTTTCTTGAGTTCAGTTCATTTCTCAGGTCATAGCAATCAGATTTTAATTTTTTTTCTTTTCTGTATTTTCTGCAGGATTATTTTACAGATATAAATAGAGAATTGAAGAAGGATCTCCAACAGGATTACCATCTAGAGTATGCCATGCAAAATAGTACACACACCATAATTGAATTTACCAGGGAGCTACATACTTGTGACATAAATGATAAAACCATAACGGTAAGAAGGTTTAAATCTGAATTTATCTATAAGTATGTGCATCATTGCAATGAATGTTATGTTATAGCACAAAGTCCCTACGTATGAATTTTGAAGACAAAGTCACACTCAGTTCATATTTTAAAAAAGTGAATATTTTATGGAATTTGGTATTTCCACTTGATTTAATATATTTCAGTTGATAGTGTTATAGGAATGACATGAGCAATAATTAAGAAAAATAGTGGCAATACATTTATTTGTTAAATTAACACAAAATTAATTTTATCTTTTCTTTTATTTTTTAAGTGAATTATAAAATTGGCTTCAAATAATAAAATCTCAGAGAACAGTTATTCCTCTATGCAATTTCTAAAGAATTATAAAACTATGAGTCAACTTTCTCTGTGGAACATTTGTATTTTCAGCTTTCTTTTAATGGATAAAAGAACACTATACAAATTTAGAAATCAACTTGGAAACACTTGAAATTCTTTCAGCTACAGTACAGGCATTTCTTAAGACAAAATATTAAAATATGTATTGTACTTCAAAACTGTTATTATACAGTCTGTGAAAGCTGAAATTTTAGTATACCTTTCTATGGTATAAAAATAGATGAAGAATTAGCGTTTTAGAGGCAATGAAATTGGTAAGATAAAATAATTTAATACTTAATATATTTATTATTATTATTACATTGATATTTATTTCATCAAATAAATCAAAGCCCCTCCAAGTCTCAGTAGAAAGCTTCATGAGTTGTTGCAGAGAAAACATCATTATCACCTGGTGGACAAATTTCTGGTTATAACTCTCTGCATTTAGCTAGGTTAGTCATGGACACATAATTCATTGAAAGGTTATTAGTGGAAATTTTCTTAGCTTGATGAGACCTGAAATAGATCAGTTTATTCCAGCATATCCTTCAAGAATCAATAGTGACCTGCATGCATATAAAAGGCATAGAAATAGGACTTCTGTAGGGAAATATGCAATTATCAACTTATTAAATATGGGGTACTCAAAAAGAGTTATTCATACTTAAATTCATAGTTCAAATTCATAATTAAATTCATAGTTCAAATTCATAGTTAAATTGATTTGTAACTACTTTTTCTCTTAGTCTTATGATAATGAAACACTAATTTTTTTTTTGAAATTGGGTTCCATATCGTTAAAATGAATGAGATAATTTAAACCCTGTAAAGATGTGCCATTGAGATTCTTAGATTCTTAAACTTTTTGTGAGTGTATTGAAATACAATTATCAGAATATTAAACAAAAAACAAAGTCACAGTCCAAAGTTTAAGAAACTTTGACTTAGAAGATAAACTATGTGATACCTTAGAAAATGCCACATGTTTGTTATATTGGAATTAATTCCAATCCTGTATGTTTTTTTAGAGATCATTGATTTCATTGGTTTAGGTACTCCCTCTACCAGCATTGATAACAATCCATCTATACGTTTTTAAGAGTTGCTTATATACCCCCCATATTCATCAACATGAGGCCATTCTGGTGATGAATCTCTAACTCCTATAAAAGAACAAAATATTTCTTTCTTTCATTTATCAAATTAAAATATTAAAATGATAATTATGTTTTGAAATGATTCTGATTACAGACATAATTAAGAATAGATCAAAATAGAACAAAAATACATGCATGGTCAAGATTGCTTTCATGAACTACAGAGTGCAATCATCAACTAACATTGAAATAATGGTTGCAATAATTCTATTTGTTAGGAAAGGAATACAGTTAAGATTTTTAAAGAAAAAAAAAGCTTTATTTTTGTATTTCCTTTCAAAGCTGTTATGACAAAGCAGCTGTCAGTAGTAATATAACTGTGTGTGGGTGGTCTGAGCACTTGCTTTTTTCCTTTGGCCAGCCTTGCTGGTTCAAAACAGGAAACTTATTTGACCTTACAGGACTGTCTCAAGTCACACATGTTCAAACTGGTAGAATTTCCTTTATTACAAAAATGATTATACATATTTGTTATTGTTGTCTAGTCATTTTTCAGTAATGTCCTACTCTTAATGACCCATTTGGGGTTTTCTTTGCAAAGATATTGGAGTGGTTTGCCCTTTCCTTCTCTAGCTTATTTCATAGACGAAGCAAACAGGATTAAGTGACTTGCACAGGCTCACACAGCTATGAGTATCTGAAGCCAGATTTGAACTCAGGAAGATGAGTCTTCCTGACTCTAAGCCTAGCACTCTATCCATCTAGCTGTCCCTGATTATACACATACACCAACAAATCAATATCTCATTCATGGCTCCATTTGTATTCTGTCAATAAGTACTTCGTACATTTAGAAACCTATCTGGAACTTCAATGATGAGTGGTATACTAACTACATGATCTTTTTATTGTGAGAACTGACAGAAATCCTGAAATGAAATGTGATTTTGGTGTTTTTCTCCCCAAAATGATCAGTTACACATGATATTGGGCAAAAATGTGGTCTGTGTACTTCTCAACTCGAATATTTGTATGCATTGTGATAGTTATGCCAAAATTATCTAGTATTGTCTTTTTCATCAAACCAATGACATGGGTAATTGCTCTAGCACTCTATTTTGGGATTAGTTGCATTATCTTCTAAGAAGCTATAAACAGAGAGCTTGTCTGTGAGTCAGGAAGTTCAATTTCTACCTTTAATATATATTGGTAATATGACCCTGGACAAGTTACTTGACCATTCACTGTCATATGCAACTCTCTAAGACAAAGGTTTTATTAAAACAAGCATTTTATTTTTTAAAGAACAGAAATATGTTTTCTTTCTATCCCACCTCTCCCTCATTCAAAAAAGAAAAGAAAAAGAAATTCCGTGACACAAATGTGCAGAGCCAAATAAAACAAATTCTCTCATTGGCCATGGTCAAAAAATATGTATATATGTATACACACACACGCACACACACACACACACGTACACATACATATACACACACACGCGTGCGCACACACACATACATACACATATATACATACACACATACATATACACATATACACGCATACATACATACATGTATGTATGTATGTACATGTGTGTGTATGCATGTATATGTGTATTTCGTTTTGCACCTTGAATCCATCACTTACCTGTCAGGAGATGGATAGTGTGCTTCATAATTAGACCTCTGAAATCATAGTTTGTTACAGTATCGATTAGAGTTCCTATAGCCTTCCAAGTTTTTCATCTTTATAATGTTGTTGCTATTGTGCAAATTATTTTCCTGGTTCTGCTTATTTCATTCATAATCAGTTTATAAAGATATTCAAAGTTTTTTGTAGGCTGTAAGGAAAGGATTTGTCTGAAACTCATTTTCATAAGGTGATATTTTCTTTTAGGAAAGCACAGTGAGAGTGATATGGGCCTATCACCATGAAGACATTGGTGAATCAGGACCTAAATACCATGGGTCTAATCGGGGAACCAAGAGTCTGAAATTGTTGAATCCAGAGAAAACCAACATTTTGTCCACAGCCTTACCGTACTTTGACTTGAGAAATAAAAACGTAAGTGTCTTTAGGGTTATATATTACTTTGAGACGAAAGCTTTGATGGAATGGAGTGCATTTCCTAAACCAATTGCTTTTGTTTACACAGGAAAGTTGTCTGACTTTCATATTTCCCTTCCCTTCTATTAAGACAGGTGCCAATTCCAAATAAAGGTACGACATATTGGTGCCAAATGTTTAAGATACCCGTGTTCCAGGAAAAGCATCATGTGATAAAGGTAGGGAACTTATTCACAGATTAAATTTGGCCTGCTGACATGTGCCAATTTTCTGTCTTTAAGCAAGTATCATGGACTCATGTATTTTGAATTAGAAGAGACCTTAGAGGTCATCTGGTCTAACTAACTTGTTTTCTAGTTGAGTAAACTGAGGCCTAGGTAGTTTCAATTACTTGTCTGAGGTTGCTAGGTGATAGGTGGCAAAGCCATGAATCTAAGTCCTCTGACTCTATATCTAATGTCCTTTTCAGTATACCAAATAAATAGAAAAGATATTTTAATTTGTCAAACGTGGGTGAAATCATTGAATCGTGGATCAGTGTAAAAAATAGAACTAGTTTGGCCAAATAATGACTGGCCTACATTTTACCAAGTTTTGTAAATCTCAGAAAATACTATCACTTTAAATGTTATATTTTTATCTCTATAAGATCTTGCTCTTACATACCAGACATAGAAAGTTCCTAAGGAAGAAGTGTAGCAGTTACAGTATCTGTGTGTTTGTGTGCATATGTGCATGGTTTTTTTTTTTTAATAACGGGAAGTAAACCATTTTATCAAGCGAGGTAACAATAACGTCGACTTGTAGGAGAGCATCGATATTTCCTAGTACGTTCCACCCAAGAGGGTAGCAGCTAAGTAAATGTTCATTCAACAAATACTGCTTAAGTACCCGCTGTGTCCAGCATGGTGCTAGCCACAAAGGAGCATGAAGAACCACAATTATCAAATTTTATATATATATATATATATGTATATATACACAAATATATATACATATATATATATACATATTCGAGAGAGCTTTGCAAAGCTTAAAAAGTTATATAGAGGCTTGCTATTATTTATCATCTTCATCATTATTATTATTGAAATGACTTCTCAAAGATTTCATAATATAATTGGGAAACAAAATTAATATCTGTGAAATAACAGCAAAGCAAGATAGAATATAATTAAGTGGAAAACTTTGTGTCATCCTTAACTCCTCTATCACCACGCCCCCATACTCAACCAATTGTCAAGTTCTATCTTTTCCACCTTTATAACATTACTTACTTCCTATCCACTTCCTTCTCTCCTCTGATACTACAACCATGCTGGTACAGACTCTCATCCCATGCCTGGATTATTGCAACAGCTTGCTATTTGGCCTCCCAGCCTCATTTCTTCCCACTACAATTTATTTTCCACTCAGCTATCAAATTGATCTTCCTAAACCACAGGCCTGAGCATGTTTCTCCTCTATTCGATAAACGTCACTGGCTCCCTATTCCTTCTAGGGCTAAATAGAAAATCCTCTGATTTTTAAAGTCCTTTATAACCTGGACTCTTCCTAAATTTCTCATCTTTTTACATTGTACTCCCTTCCACCTACTCTGTGATCCAGTGACCCTTAAACATTCTGTTCCTTAACTTTCCCAGCTCTGAACAGAAGGATTAAGCATTTGCTTAAAGCTTGATTTGAAAGGGATCAGAGAAATCATTTAGTTAAAACCAATCAGTTTACAGATGAAAAAACTGAAGCACTGAAATGTTAAGTGTCCCAAGGTTATATAGCTAGTAAATAGTGGGACCTTTATTCTGTCTGATCCTTTTTACACCTCAGTTGATTTGTCTATCTTTGGAAATGACACTCTCTTTTTCAATAGGGCAGATAATTAGTAAATACCATATGGGAGCACTGAAAATACAAAAGAGTATATGATTTAGTTCTTGCCCTCAGGAAGCTTAAGAATCCTTTTCAGGAAACCATTTATTTTACTCAGTTCAACACAAAAAATACTTTTATTGCATCTACTATGTATAATGCATGGCTATGTGATGGAGTTTTTCCCTCTATCTGGTCTCTCTATAACTACTAAGTTACTTTCTCTTCACTAGAGAAAGAAAAAATAAAGATTTTATCCAGTTTGCTAGTTCTTTATTTTGGGAAGGGCACTTGCAGAATTGAGTCCTGCTTTTGGAAAGGAAACATGAGAGGTTTGAGATGGTGTATCAGGGAAGGTGTTATATGTCATTATAATTGCATACCATAGTCATATTGTCATATGATTAAAACCAACTCTAGTTATACTCAGAAGACTTGAATATGATTCCTGGTTTTACCACTTACTACTTGGGTGACTATGAAAAAAGTGACAACCTCTATTAGTCTCAGTTTCCTCATCTGTAAATTAAGGATAAGAAAATTTTGCACTACTTACCTTAAAGAGTTGTTGTAATAAAAGTGATTTATAATTTGTAAGGTGCTATGTAGAAATGTAATACCATCATCACCATCATCATGACAATCATGATCGACAACTGAGATCTTGAGAGATTCATTGTACTGTTTACATTGCAATAGAGCAGAGTACATTACTTACCACCAAGTTAGATTTTATTGTGTCTTTATATTTCCCTGAGTTACACAAATGCAGACTGTTTAACTTGGCAGAATGTCTCTCAGAACAAGAAAATCTAAGCATATTTATTAGTTATATCATCAAAATCGGATATCCATGAAATGTCAACAAAGCCAGAGAATTGAATAACCATGAAATAGCCACTCATGTAGATCTGTTTTCATGTACTATACTGATCTCATTTTTAATATCTACATGTCAAAGAGAAATTCTAGCCTGGTTTTCCCATTGCATGAGTCACTTTCATTTTTAAACAGGATACTATCTAGTGAATTCTCCAACATTAACACACTTTTGTGTTTCTGAAATGTCAGCTAGGTTAGTGTATTTCTGTTTCAAGCAATGCATAAACTGTCAGTGTTCAAGTTTATGAATTGTGAGAGATTTTGCTTTCCCAGTGTTAGACAAAGGATGTAATTCTTGATAGTTGGCAGAATCATCTCTTTGTAAATCTCTTTACTTTTTTGGGCATAAGTTTTTTTTTCTCCCAAGGTATTTTACTTTTTTCCTTATGGATATAGCATTTATATTCTGAGCATTGAGAGGCAGCATGGAATAGTGGCTAATGAGCTGGTCTTGAAGCTGAGATGGGCTAGAGTCAAGTCTTGCCTCTGATATATACCAATTGTGTGATTCTGGGCAGGGTGTCTGGCTTCTTGGTTTTCTAGTCAGCTCTCTAAAACACTATGTTGCAGTGATCTATCTGCATTGATACAGGGAGTTTCATCACTCTAGAGTTCTTTTTACTGATGAAATTACAAATCCAGTCCTTATCCATATTATGTGCGTTAAGTTGAATTCCTATAGCCATGAATTTTTTGTTTCCTGTTATTTTCTATTAAATTTGAGGTAACCTGGAAGAGCAATAAAAGCTCTTGACTGAAAGTCAGGAGAACTAAGTTTCCAGTCTCCTCCCTCCTCCTCCCCATGCTGTTGCTAATTAGCTGTAAGAAAGTCATTTATCTTTTCTAATCCAGAGGTTTCTCATCTGTTGGCTTAAATTAACTTTAAGGTCCCTTCAATCTCCAGTGTCCTTTGAGTCTATTTTTTTTTTTGCATTTGTATGTTTTGTCTCTTCCAATATCCAATAAATTTATAAACAGTCTGAAGCTCAGTCTATTTGTCAGGACCTCATGAATGGTAACAGCCAGTGTCATGAAACTTCTGACACAGGAATATGTATCATGACAGACTAGGGAGAGGCTCAGGTGTTGTTAAGGATGTACCTGTCATTGGCCTTATCATATGTAGCCATCATTGCTCAGCCCATGTGTACTCTGAGCCTAAGACTTAGGGCAACTTACAGCACAGCCTAATGTGAAAGATTTTTTTTAAGGAAACTCAAAATCCAGGGAAATGCTTTTACCTGTTTTCATTCACTCTGCAGAAATGAAGTTTTCTTACATCTTCGCATTTCTAATTGCATTGCTTTGCACTTTAACTGTGATTTATAAAGATATTCTATTTACTACTTCTATTTCATAGGTTGGATCATTACTCCAATGTTCAAAATCTCTTACATCAAGGTATTTCACACCACGATTGAAATTCTTCATATTGAAGTATTTTTAATAGTACTTCTAACACCTGTGCTGTTGTTGTTGTTGTTGTTTTGTAAACTGAATTTAGTAAACTGAATAACTTTGGACATATTAGAGAGGGAAATCAATGTTTTATAGAAACAGAACCTCTCAATCCTCTCCCTTGAAGGTTTCCCATAGTTAAACTATATCTTGACTACAATTATTTTGATCCTTGCTCTAGAAAGTTCTTCTTCTCCTTCTTTTCCTTCTTTTCCTTCTTCTTCTTCTTCTTCTTCTCCTTCTTCTTCTTCTTCTTCTTCTTCTCCTTCTTCTTCTTCTCTTCCTCCTCTCCTCCTCCTCCTCCTCCTTTTCTCTTTTCTTCTTCTTCTTCTTCTTCTTCTTCTTCTTCTTCTTCTTCTTCTCCTCCTCCTCCTCCTTCTCCCTTCTCCTTCTCCTTCTCCTCCTCCTTCTCCTCCTCTTCCTCCTCTCCTCCTCCTCTCCTCCTCCTCTCTTCTTCTCTTCTTCTTCTTCTTCTTCTTCTTCTCTTCTTCTTCTTCTTCTTCTTTTCTTCTTCTCTTCCTCCTCTTCCTCCTCCTCCTTCTTCTCCTTCTCCTTCTCCTTCTCCTCCTCCTCCTACTCCTCCTCCTTCTTCCTTCTTCTTCTTTCTCTTCCTCCTCCTTGTCATCATTGTCACCCTCCTCCTTCTCTTCTTCCTACTTCTTCCTAAGGCAGCATATCCCACTGTTGGGCAGCTTTAATTGTTAGTTTTCTATTTCTTTACATTAACCCTAAATTTGCCTCTCCCTTTACTATTAATTCTGCCTACTGGGGCCAAGCAGAATATGAGATCCTTCTTCCACATTGCAGTCTTTAAAATACTTAAAGGCTGCCACCAAATCCCTACTAAGCCTTCTTTTCTTTAAGACAAACACCACAGATTTCTAAGCTAATCCTTATATGGCAAGTGCTCAAGGCCCTTCAACATTCTGCTTGCCCTCCTCTGGATACTCTCCAGTTTACCAACATTATTCCTAAACTATGGTCCCTCAAACTGCATACACTAATCCAGATGCAGCTCTGGTATGATGGGACTATTATCTTCATATATGGTGTGATGCTCAATATGCCTTTTTTAATGCAGATAAAAGTTGAATTAACTGTATCACATACTTTGTAGAGCCATAGACCTAGAGCTGAAAGGGACCTCAGAGACCATCTTGTCCAACTCCTTCATTTTATAAGTGGGGAAACTGAGGCTCAGAGAGTTTAAATGACTTACCCAAGAGCACATCGGTAGTGTCAGAAGTGATGTGTATTATAGAATCAGCATTCTTTCTGCTGTCCCATTTTGCTTCCATATCAATCATATTGAGTGTGAAGTACACTAAAATCACCTTTTTTTTCTGTCTTGCTATAGCCTTCACTATCTTGTACCTATGAAAGCATTGGGTTTCTTTTAGTCCAAATATGACTTTGCATTTATTTCATAACTTTCATGTCATTCAATTTGGCCCAATATTCTCTAGATTGTTAAGACCTTTATGAATCCTGACTAATTGGTCCCATATGCTAACTCTTCTTCCACCTGTCATCTGCCAGTTGACAATTTCATGAGCTTGCCATCTCTCCTTTTATCTGAGTCACTGACTTTCCAATCTGTATTTCAAGTACTACTCTCTCTTTAGCACCCTGACTCTGCCTTGGACATTTCCAGTTGAGAGTCCCATAAGTATCTCAAACTTAAAATGTCCCAGTCAGAACTCATTATTTCTTTTAAAGATACCACCATCTTTTCAGGCATATAGTTTCAAAACCTTGAAATCATCCTCAATTCTTCAGCATCCCTCACCCCAATTAATTGCTTTTCAGTTGCCAAGTTTTATCATTTCTACCTCCACAACATTGCTCCTATCTGTCCTCTTCTCTTCACTCAAATGGCTGTCACATTGATTCAGGATTTTATCATCTCTTCCCTGGACTATTGTAATCAATTCCATAATTGGTTTTCCTTCTTTATCTCTCCCCTCTCCAATGAATCCTCCACAGAAAAAAAAAAAGCAATAATCTTAAATCACATGTCTAGCCATGTCATCTCACTAATTCAAAAAAGCTCCATTGACTTCCTCTTTCCTCTGTTAAGATACAAATGGCACTGTTTAACATTTAGAGCTCTTCATAATATGATTCCATCCTCCTTTTCTAGAATTATTATACATTTCTTCCTGTCACACACTTCACATGTCTGATAAAACCATCTTACTCAATGTTCCTCATATACAACATCCCATCACAAAACATCTATACTTTTACATGAACTATCTGTACTCCATGGTTGGAATGTACTCTTGCCCTAGCTCTGTACCTCGAAATCCCCAGCTTTCTTCCCACGTAATCTCTTTGAGTATGGCTACTGTTTTGTTTTTGCCTTTATACTGCTAGCACCAAGCATAGGACATGGCACATCTACTTTTGAAGAATTGTGTATAACAATTTTTTTTGAGAGAGAAGCATGTTTTTTGGTTGTTGTTAAATTGTTTTGCAGTCATGTCTGACTCTTTATGACCCCGTTTGGGGTTTTCTTGGCAAAGATATTGGAGTGGTTTGCCATTTCCTTCTCCAGATCATTTTACAGATAAGGAAACTGAGGCAAACAGAGTTATAGCTTGCCCTGGGTCACACAGCTAGTATCTGAGGCCAGATTTGAACTCAGGTCTTCCTGATTCCAGGCCCAGTACTCTATCCACTGTGTCAGCTAGCTGCACCAGTAAGCATTTAATAAATGCTTATTAATTGATAATAGTACTAATAGCTAATATTTATACAGCACTTTAAGGTTTGTGAAGTACTTTATATGCATTATCTCATTTGATCCTTACAACAACCCTATGAAGTACATGTTATCATGGTCCTCATTTTGTAAATGAGGAATTTAAGAGACAACCATGTGGTGAAATGGATAGAGTACTAGGCCTGGCATCAAAAAGCCCTGAATTAAAATCCAGCCTCAAAGACTTACTGAATGTAAGTGTCTTAGCTGTATGATCTTCAACAGGTCAGCTCTGCATGCCTCGGTTAGTGAACTGTAAGTGCTTAGCACAATGCCTGGCATATAGTAGGTTCTAAGTAAGTATTTATTCCCTCCCTCTCCTATTTGCTTAGGGCCTAATAGCCAATGAGTAGTGTCTGTTGTTGTTTGTCCTTCATTCTGGAAGAATACCATGACATCAGGAAGGTGATGCCATGACTTAGAAGTGCATTGAATATAAGTGAGGGGGGGCTGTGCAAAGTCACCAGCCTCACTTTCTCCTCTGGAGCCATCTGGGTCCAGTGACAAGACATAGATCGGGATGACTAGAAATGACTCCCTCCCCCCCCCCAGTATTGTCTGAGGTGAGACTCAAAAAGCACTTTACAAGTGTTATTTCATTTGATTTTTTTCCACACTTTGGGTGTGGAACATGGCAAATATTGTTAAGCTGAATAGCAGCTAATTTTGCTAAACTTAAACTCATTTTTTTTCTCTTTTCATCCTTCATTACAAGTGATGGCTTTCTAGGTAGGGCAGAGGAAGACATATTTTGAACTGAAAGTAATATAAAGACAAAATATAGGATAAAAATTAATTTATGAGTACTAAACTGCATGTGAGAAGACCTGGCTCCAGGATTGACTCTACCACTAACTTCCTGAATGGCCTTGATGCACTCTTTTTGCCTCTGGACATTAATTTCCTAATCTATGAAATGAGACATTGGATTCTATAACCTCTATAACCTCTACAGCTTAAAATTATTCTGGGTTAATTTGAATATTTACAAGTTGTTAAAAATATTGAAATTTTTATGTTTAGAAAAAATGGTCTAAGATGAGTCTATAACAAAATCTTCAAACAGCTGAAGATAATGTCCCTGTGAATGCTGCTTTGTAATCCTTTCCATAGGTCATACTTTGCCAAATATTATTTTAAATAGATGCCTGTTTTCATCATTTTGTACATTGATTCAAGTCATTTAGCAGTAGAAGATGTTTTACTGATAAATCACTAACATGATTTGTATTTTTTTATTAAGGGATTCTTTTTCTAGATTTTATGACATATGACTTTGAACCAGTGGTATATCTTTAGTTGTAAAACAGCACAATTATAGAAACATTCTTCACTTTAAAAAGAAAAAGTTTTGCCCTCTAGGAGTCTAAAAATGGGGAATTTCTTTGGAGTATTACAAAACATATTTCTCAAAAAATGTCTGAGTCACATACAACTCTTCGAGAGCACATCTATTGCATAAAATATTTCATTCTTACATTGACATAGGGGCTCCAGAATGGATGCGTCTTTCATTCAGTGCCTGATTGTTCTTATTTTAAGCTCCCAGAGACCAGAATACTGCTTTTGTTAACCTAACTCACATCCTAATGCACAGTGCTCCGTGAAGAGACAGGCACTTAGGCAGTATATTTGATGTTGATCTGAACTTGAAAAATATAAAACTCTAAGATATAGAGACCCAGAGCACATTTGGTATTTCTTTTTGGAATAAGAATGGCTAAAATTCCAGCTGTTCTCTGGACTCACAGCTGAATTTCCTCACAAAGCTATAATCTAGCTGGATTTAGCCAAAAAGGATGATTCTTCTAGGAAGGGGAAGGATTTAGCCCTAATAAAAGTAAGTAATAAAAAGTTAACCCTTTATGTTGCTTGTCAGGACCCAAAGGATAAGTATTAGTAACTGCATAGTAAAGAATCTGCAAACTTAGAAGATAAGGGAAATTTGTTTCATTACGAAAGATAAGATAAAAAAAGTTTCTAACACTAAAATCTCAATAAATAGCACCAAATCTACTTTCAAATATTAATCATAGATGAAAGATATTATGAATAGCCATTAAAATTCTACAAACTTATGCAGAAATTTTAATAGAAATTATATTCTGCCCTGGCTTGATGTAAAAAGCATTGAAACAATATGTGAGAAGCTGTCTTTATGCAGTTTTGAGTCTGATGTTTGGATTGTTGGAGAATCTGTAACAATAATAATAACAATAATGATAATAATAATAATAAAAGCAGTAGGTTTGGGCCATTCAAGTAAGATTTGGATAAATATGTAGCATGAGAACTCAGTTACTAAACACTTACTATGTGCTGTGCTCTGGGGATACAAATAAAAAGTATGAAAAAATTCCTGTAACAAAGTACTTTATTCTAGGGGTTTTTTTTTTAGGCAATTGGGGTTAAGTAACTTGCCTTCAGTCACACAGCTAGTAAGTGTCAAGTGTTTGGTCTGAGGCTGGACTTGAACTCGGGTCCTCCTGACTTCAGGGCCAGTGCTCTATCCACTGTGCCATCTAGCTGCCCCAAAGTACTTTTATTCTAATGAAGGGGACAATAGGAACACACTTTCATCATGGTCACTCTCCAAGTTGGCTTTCAGTGTGACCAGTCGCTGGAACCTATTTATCCATTCATCCATTCATTCACTCATTCAAAAATATTTATTGAGAATCTACTATGTGGAGAACTTTCAAATCAATTCTACATGCATTTGTCAGGTATTATGGGACAAAAAAAAAATAAAGATGTATAAGACATGATGCAGCTTCCAAGGATTTTAAAGTCTAGTAGGGAGATAAGACATAAATGTGAATAAAAAACAATTCAATATAGAACCTCACAAGTGAATGAAAAAGAAACAAAGTACTATTTAAATTTGGAGGAGAAAGAGATACTTTCTAGCTGAGAGCTAGGAAGTCAGGATCAGGAAAGGTTGGAATTTAGAGCATTTTAGCTTGCTTTAAAACCTGGGTAGGATTTTAATGGACAGAAGTGGAATAGAGTGAGGAAAAGCATATGAATGGGAAAGCATGAGAAATGTTTAGAGAATAGTGTGCAGTTCAGTTGGTTTAGAACTTGTAAAAGGTAGTAGTGTGAGATTAGACCAAAAATGAAGCTTCGAGTTAAGTTACCAATGGCATTGATATCAGGCTAGAATTTAGAGAATTATAGAGCTAGAGGAAATCTTAAAGATCATCTAACTCAACTCATTGATTTCATAAAGAACCTGAAACCCATAGAAGTTTTTGCTTAATTTGGTAGGCAATGGAAAACTACTTAACGAGAGCAGTGTATTATTGGTATAATTAATCATTACTGAAGGGATGAGGGTGTTGGGTGGAGAAGAGATTGATTTAAGAGTTTATTGCAACTTTCCCCATAAAACACACCCTTAAAATTGTGAAGAAGGATGGTGGCAATAGGAATAGGAAAAAGAAGGCTATTTAAGATATAAAATGCACTAAACTCCTAAACCTAATGAGTTTTCTCTGAGACTTTATTTAGGACTTTCCTGCAAGGTCACAGGGGGATAGACAAAAGGCTAAGAGGACCAATTTAGATGCTGAGTGTGCATAGCAGACAAATTTGGAAAGATCACTCTACTTCTATCAGTTATCATCATACCAGGTAGGAATGATGTTTTTCAGTTAAGAAAAAAAAATTCCCTGGCATAGTCATTAAAAATATGTCTTTGTGAAAATAAATAAGTAATGAAATGGAAGAAACAATCATTTTATAAATATAGTCTCTTTTGATCTTCACAACAACCCTACAAGGAAGGTAGTATTATTATCCTTATTTTACAGTTGAGGAAATTGGGACAGAAAGAGGTTAAATGACTTGCCCAGGGTTATACAGCTAGTAAGTTACTAACACAGGATCTGAGTTCAAGTCTTCCTGACTCCATTCTCAACACTCTACACTGTACCATCTTGTGGCCTAGCTAGAGATATGATATATCCTGTCTCATCTATTCACCTGGAAATTGCCTGATAAAAACGCAATTCGAAACCACATAGAGCATTGCTTCATTGGAGAGTATCTTTGAGCAACTATTCTGTGTGGCTAACAGCTGTGCCAGGTACCCAAGGAGAGGGAGATTTGACTGGGTTCACAGCTTAGTTGGAGAGGCAAGATATATAGGCATGAAGCAATAAAATATGATAGCACAGAATAGAAAATAATTCATTGATAAACTATTTGGCATAGATTATCAAGGCAGGAATTCAGAAAAGGCACACAACAATATGGCTTGGAGGAGGTAGACCTCGGAAACTGAGCAGAAGGTGATTATATGGAAAGACAAGTGTAACTTTATGGTACTGCTTGGTTAGTCTGCATTGATGATGTCACTGCCAAATGACTTTAGTTGGGGCTACCTATGGTGGGGTATACCAATCCTGCTGGTTGATAAGCTTTGAGGCACTCTAAGCACAGAGCATTAATATTAGCTATGTTTTATGAAATAAATGTTCTCAAGACATCGGGGGTAATCACATTCTCACAGTTGCTTTTTGCCCTGAGGAAAGTTTGGGTTGTTAAAAAATAATATAAACACTTTGGCTGTTTATCACCAAAGCATGACTATGAGATCAGTGACAAACAGGATGTGTGTGTATGAAGCAAAAAAGATGCCTACAGCTTTAGTGGGAAAAAAAAAAGTGCTTCAATGACACCCATTGGTCTATGAGGAAGCCCCATGTTGGCCTCATTGGATGCAAAGAATGCTTTCTGCTTCACCAAACATCTGGCAATGCTGGAGCTACTTAGCAGCTGTTTCTTAGCCTTCAAATTCAAATCTATAGCATAGAAATGTCAGATTATGAAGTAGGAATCCTGCAAAAAAATAAAAATTGTTGTCAGGGTAACTGAGTATTTTTGCCTGGAGAATGCTTTAGCAATACCAAAGACTCCAGTGTGGAAAATACAAAGGAACTCCAGTCTCTGCCATTAGACCTAAATAAGGGCACTGATTTTTATCTTGAATGATACCAGTCAATAGCTGCCTTTATTCTGAGAGTTCAACTGGCCAGTTTTACTTAATGTTAAAACTCTGTCCAATTACATCATGAGGTTTTAAAAAAAAGAAAAGCTCTACATCTTAATTGCCCACATATGTGTATAGCAATTTAGTTCCTTAAAATAAGACTTGAGGCAGAGGGTTGATCAAGGTTCACAGAGCTCACAGATTGCTATTCAATTCAACAGGAGAACTGAGAGCCTCAAGATACTAAAAACATGCTATTGACTATAGAGTTTTGAGTTATGCTTGTAATTGTCATCACCAGTATTTATATAATCCTTCTAATGTCTTTGGGCTGCTTTATGACAATTTTTTGTGATCATTCAACAACATCTGATTAAATCATAGGCCCAATACAGACCTCCAGAAATTATACAGTAATTCATTCTCCTACTTTCAATGAGGAAAGGACTGAAACCATTTCCCAGAAACATAGTCCTCTTGTCTAATCCTAAAATCTCCAAGGAAAGAGATTTTTGAAATCTCCAAGATATGTTGATATTTATTTTCTCTGTATTCCTCCACCCTTGATAAGCTGTATCAAATAGTAAGCATTGGATATTGAATATTTTATAATGTTGTTTTACTGGTTGATGTATGCATTGCTTGCCTCCCTAACCAGGCCATGAACTGTGGCCCACCCACCCCCTCCCCATCTCTTGCCAGTGTTCAGCCATTCACTGCAGTTGCTCACTAAGAACTTATTGATGAATCAACGCTCTATGTAGTTTAGAGCTGTAGTATGAACGAGGGCAGTTTCAGGGAGAGGTGGAATCAGCAAAGGCTTCATGTAGGAAGGGAGGCTTGAACCAAACCTTGAATATAGCTAGGGATTCTCAGAGGTAGAGGTGAGGTAGGAGTTCAGTCCAGGCATCAAGAACAACCTGTGCAAAGAAACAGATGAGAGATGAACTGTTGTTTACCAGGGACTGCAACGGAGCCAATGTGGCTGTAATGCAGGGTTAGAGTAAGGTGAAATTAGTAAGTAAAAATAGATTGGAGAGTAGTGGAGCTGAGATGGTAGAGTAACAGGAGTAAGTCTATCCCAGCTCTTCCAACACACCTCCCCAAAAGAAAATGGACCAGACCAAGTCCTTATTTGGGAATCTAAGAAGAAATAACGATGAGTGACTACAACATATCACTAGATTTGTATCAGGAATGTAGGGCAAGTTCAATATTAGAATTAATATAGAAAATATAAATATGTACTTGGGAGTCTACCTGCTAAGACACAAGAAATCATGTAAACACAGTTACAAAATACTCCTTACACAAGTAAAGGAAGCTCTTCAGGGGTGGGGAACCTGTGGCCTTGAGGCCACACGTGGTCCTCTAGGTCCTTAAGTTTGGCCCTTTCAATGAATCCAAACTTCGCAGAATGAATCCTTTTATTAGGGCTGGCAAAAATGGGGCCGCAGCAAACCCTAAGCAGGATTCAGGGGACTGAATCACAGGGAGCTCTGGCTGTTCCTAGACTTCTCAACCCACAAACACCAAAGACGACTTAGAAATTCAGGTCTGTAATTTCAAAAGTGTGAGGAACTCCCAGGTCCTAATGGTATGACAGCTCAACTTGGACAGTTGCCTTTAGCATTGAAATATTAAATAGCATTCTTGCAAACAAAGAAAAAAAAAAGAAAAAACTCAAGAACTCTGATCAATACAATGACCAGTCACAACTTGTTTTTAATAATCCTAAGAGGAAATCACTATACTTCAGTATTCGTAATATACAATTTTAAAGATTTAAGAAATACATGTATGCATGCATATATATACGAATATATATATATATATATATCATCTTTAAGAGTCTAAAAAAAGGATATTTCACATAGACTGTGAACGTAGACCATAACATATAAACATAGAATATAGCAGCTTTTTATATAGAATAAAAAACTTTAAAGTCAAAACTACACAGCTGGTATGGAGAATACTTGAATACCTTTGATTTTTCTAAGAAGTTAAGAAACTTAATTTAAGTCAAGCTTAACTTCTTGAGAGTCAGCCTGGTTAGAGCATTGATGGTGGATTTGTATTAAAGAGATTGTGGTTATTCAGTTTTTTCAGTTGTGTCTGGCTCTTTGTGACCCCATTTGTGGTTTTCCTGGTAGAGATGCTGAAGTGGTTTGCCATTTCCTTCTCCAGCTCATTTTAGAGATGAGGAAACTGAGACAAACAGATTTAAGTGATTTGCCCAGAATCATATGTCTAGTAAGTGGCTAAGGACAGATTTGAACTCAGGAAGATGAGTCTTCCTGACTTCGGGGTGGCACTCTATCTACTGCACCACCTAGCTGCCCCATATTAGAAAGGAGCTTCAACTATGTACTAACTTTATGATTCTGGGCAAGTCACAACTTTTCTGAGCCTCCTTTTTAAAATGAAGGGTTTGGACTCAAAGATCTCTAAGCTCCAAAAACTTACTCTCATTTAAAGTCATATGGGGTTTTTCATACTTTAAGTAGTTTTGTATTTATGTTCTTCTCACAGTGCTTGTGACATGTTAAATGTTTAATAGATAGCTGTTGACTGACTGATATGGGATCTCACTGATTTTTAACTCTTTGAGTTTCATCATATAAGAAAAAAACACATAGCCATTTTTAGAACTATTTTATTATGTTCTTTTGCTTTACAGCTTGGCAGGATATGCCAGAGTTTATGCCCCATTGCCTTTAAGAACCCAATACCACCTCTACTCCACAATGAAATATCAGGGGAGGACAATAGTAGAGAATTTTAAATAATAAGTCCATCAAATTCCTGGGAATGTGGGTGACAGAATGGTATTAAACCATATTAATCATTGCTATTCAATCTGTATAATGAATCATTTGTAAAGTCGTTATTGTTGTTTTCAATGTAGTATTCTTTAAAGGAAAGTTTTTTTGGGAAAAAAACCTCATATTTCATATGAATATGTAGCTAAACAAGTTGGACAATTGATAATGAATTATTTGGTGATACCAACCTGTGGGAAACATAAATATTTGCCATGAGGATTATAGATTGGCAGAAGGTACCATAGGGATAGCCTAGGTGGCAAAGTAGATAGAACACTAGGTTTGGAAATAGTAAGACTCATCTTCCTGAGTTCAAATCTGGCCTCAGATACTTACTAGATGTGTGACCCTGAGTAAATCACTTAACCCTGTCTGCCTCAGTTTCCTCATCTGTAAAATGAGCTGGAGAAGGAAAATGGCAGACCACTCCAGTGTCTTTGCCAAGAAAACCCCAAAGTAGGATCATAAAGAGTTGGAGATGAATGAAATGACTGAACAAAAAGAGGGTGCACATGTCACAACTTGATTAAAAAAAAAAGACCTCCAAATTAAATATTTTGGAAAACGTAGTTCAAAAGTAAGAAAGGTCAGAGGTTGTGACTGCTTTTGATAGTATTTATATATAGCATTTTAAGGTTTACAATATTATCTTATTTTATCCTCATAACAACCTAGTGAAGCAGGTACTGTTATCATTCCCTTTTACAAGTGAGGAAACTGAGGCTGAGAGAGGTGCCCTGGTACATATAGCTTGTCTCAGACACATTAAGTGTCTGAAACAAGATTTGAACTCAAGATGTGCTTTCTGTGCATTGTGCCCCTAACAGCCTAACCTTTCTGAACTTTAGTTTCTTCATCTGTAAAATGAACTTAAGTTTATTTGTAGGATATTTGTATTTCCTCCTCCCCTCCTTCTTTTTTTCCTCTCCTCTTCTCCCCCTCTCTCTCTCTTTCTTCTTCCACTTCCCACCTCCTTCTCCTTTGTCCCCTTCCCCTCACCTTTATCCTCTTCTTCACTATCTCTCTTGTCTCTTTTCTCTGTTTCTGTGTGTCTCTGTCTCTGTCCATCTGTGTCTGTCTGCCTGTCTCTCCAAACTATGTTATTTTCAAGATAAACCAGGGCACAGTGATTTGCTCACCTACAGCAAGAGCTAAGTTCTTTCATGCTAGCTTTTTCCCCTCTAGATGTGGAAGGAGAAAAAATGAAAGTTATAAAGTGTGAGTGCCTCATATTTGGTAACTTACAACTAACTACTAACTTTGTCCTTGGGCACGTCATGAACCCTCTATGAGCCTGGTTTCCTCTGGAAAATAAGGAATGTGTATAAATGACTTTTAAGGTCCCTTTTAGCTCAGAATTTCTTGGTTCATTGAAATATTCAAACTCTATAGTTCAGTTATATACTTGTAGACTTAAGCCCTTCTAAAGAGGCAAGTGGAAAGAGTCTTTGATTTGGCATCAGGAAGACCTGGTTTTAAGTCCTTTCTAAGAACTTATTTGCTGTGTAAACTTGTGTACATCACTTAATCTCTATGGCCTCATTTGCTTATCTGTAAAATGAGGAGGGGCTGGATTTAATGATTTTTAAGGTCTATCTCTTCCAGTTTTAAATTAAAATCCTTTAGCCTGGCACTCAAATGTTAGGGATTTGGGTGCAGCAGATAATAATCTGGGGATCTATATTCTATAGACCAATTTTAATTTAATTTAATTTAAACTAATCTTCTTTTGAGAATTTAAGCAATACAACAAGCATCATTCTCTCCCATTATGGGATAAAGCCCAGATCCATTTTACTGGCATTTCTAGGGTTAAAGAAATGATCATCCATGATAAAAGTCATTTGAATTCTCTATGAAGCAATGTTGCTAATTTGTTTTGTCTATTATGAGATGCATTCTTGAGGTTATTGTTCTTAAGGAATGAAAAATGCCATCATCATTCTTCCTCTTTTCAAACTGAAAGAGATGCCTTATTTATTAAGTTGCCCAAGGAAAGGGAATATTTAAATAAATATAAATAAGTTCTAAGTTAATATAGCATATATAAATATGCCACAGATTTTCATACTACTGAATACATATGCATTCAGGCATTAGTGACACCATTAAAAGAAATGAAAGAGGGTTTTTGAAAACACACAAAAATGAATTACTTTTACACAAAAATGTTCTCCTGGAACAAACAAAAAAAAAACAAAACTCAGACTGGTTTCTCAAGTTACAGCCGCCAAATTTTATTGAGATGATCATTTATTAATAATTTGGGTTTTCTGCCCTCTCATGGATAGAATCATTAAGACATAAAGTTGTAAAGAACAGGCTATGACTGTAACTTCAAAGAAAGCAAGGAAAACAAAGTAATGGAAAATACTTGGTGGGAAAGCAGCTAAAGACTTTCAATCTCTCTGTCAGGTCCCTCCCAGCAGGAAGCCTGTCTGCTCAGGAATTAGGCAATGTAACTGCCCTGATATATGCCATCTGTGCTTTTGTGGCAAGCTTGGATCTGCCATTCACTCTTTTTATTCATGTATCTGTGGATGAATAGGAGAAATCCTGTAGGGACCAAGTTTCTTAACCTAACCTGGGCAGCAGTTAATAAGCACAGTAGTCCACAAATACAGGGGAGTGGAGTGCATTAGTTAATGTGAAACTAAATGTATCCTGGGAATCCAACTATTTTTTTTTAATTTTTTTTTTAATTTTTAGGCAGTTGGGGTTAAGTGACTTGCCCAGGGTCACACAGCTACTAAGTGTCAAGTGTTTGGTCTGAGGCTGGATTTGAACTCAGGTCCTCCTGACTTCAGGGCCGGTGCTCTATCCACTGCATCACCTCGCTGCCTCCAATCCAACTATTTTTAAAGGTCTTCAGGGATTGCAGTATGTAGCTGTGTATAACAGAATTTAGATAATCTGTGTCATTATCAAGAGTGAAATTATATTTTATTTCTGAAGAGCAGCTACATCTATGTACTTGATGGCCAGATGGTTTGGAGAACTAATTTAATGGTAACTTTCAGTCCCATGAGTCGTGTGGTCTGTTGGAAAGGATGAGTGGGAGAGCTGTGGCCACTCCCACTGATTGGTTTGATCAAAACCCTTATTTGTAAAAATTACCTCTGAATTGAATTACCAAGTCCATACACATAAACTTTGAATCCTTGAAAAGCATTCATAAAGCTTGGCTTCATTGTCTTTGAGTTTAGGGCAGGAGTTTTTAACCTGGGATCTGTGAACAAATATAATTAGTTTCCTTTGTAATCTTATGCATTTAAAAAACAATATTCTGAAAAGGTATTCATGGCACACACACACATACACCCAAAAAGATTAAGAATGTCTAGCTTGGAATTGGTTACAGAAGAGATAAGTAGTTTTATATATCAAATAAGAGCAGTAAATCCATGAGCCAGCTGTAGCAGGAGATACAAAAGAAGTATAAGATCTGACCTATGTTTCAGAGCCAAAGCTAGGGCTTGATAAGAGGAGCAGCAGGTTAAGGTATAATACATAGGGCTAGTGGAGGTTATAAAGGACCCTTTATAATATTACTTTTTATAAATATCCAAAATTTTAATGTTAGAAAAATCCACTCCACCTGATACATAGGTACTCTGTGCTAAATTGTTATGTGCCTCCATGAAGGCTCAAGTCGTGGAGTGAACAGTAAAACACAGGGGACTTAGTATTCAAAGCTTCCCTGGGGCTGCCCAGTGCCCTGCCTCTGCTCTCTTTTCAGTTAAGACCCAGAGCAGTGCAGTAGAATGATGTGAAATCAAATTATCAAAAGCATCATTTAAGCAGTTATGAAATGCCAGGGACTGTGTTGAGCAATGGAGATACAAAGAAAGGCAAAAACAAGCTGTGCCCTCAAGGAGCTCACATTCCAATGGGAAAGGCAGAATGCAAACAACTAGGTACAAACGAGATATATACAGGACAAATTGGAGATGATCAACAGAGGCAAGGAACTAGCATTAAGGGGGTTGGGGAACAGTGAAAGGTTCTTGCAGAAGGCAGGATTTTAGCTTGGACTTTAAAGAAACCAAGAAAGTCAGGGTGTAAAGATGAAGAAGGAAAGAATCCAAGACACGGAAACAGCCAGTGAAAATGCTTGGATGATAACCTTATTATACATTTAGAAGTTGTACATAGTAGATTTGCAGGTTTATGTGCAATATCTTTTTTTTATTATACTATCTTATGGAAATGCTTGTTTTATTCCATAAATTAAAATAAAATGAATATTTAAAAAAAAAAGAAAATGCATGAGGTTGGGAGATGCAGTGTTTTGTTCAAAGCACATCAAAGAGGCCAAATTCACCAAATCAGAAAGGAGTAAGGTTTGAGAAGACTGGAAAGGTAGGAAGCAGCCAGGTTATGAAGGGTTTTAAAAGCCAAACAGAGGATTTTGTATTTGATCCTTGAAGTGATAGGTGGCCTCTGAAGTTTATTGAATGTGGTGGAGTGGAGAATGACATAATCAGACTTTAGAAAGATCATTTTGTTAGCTGAATGGAGGATAGATGAGTGGAGAGAGTCCAGGCAAGGAGACCAACCAGCAGGTTATCATAATAGTCCAGGTAAGAGATAATGGGTTAGTGCCAGGGCGGTGGCATTGTCAGAGGAGAGAAGAGGGTAAAGTGTAGGAGAGTCCTTTCAAAAGTAGAATTGATAGGGCCTCTTAACTAACTGGATATAGGAAGTGAGACTTAGGAGTTGACCATGATACCTAGCCTGTGAGTTGGGGTGTCTGGGAGGATGAAAGTTTCAGCTAGGTTTTTTTTGTATCCCTGATGTTTAGCACATAGCAAGTACTCAATGAATGTTCATTGAGCTGAATTTAATTCTGGGGCTGAGCATACCAATTTTGTGAGATTTGTAGTATATAGGAGCTGAGCCCTGCTTCTTTCCCAAAGCACATCAAACTACAATTGGGTCTGCTCATGCCCTAAAAGCATGAGACTGCCATTCCTGGGTCATAATAATCACAGCTCAAATTTAGACTAAGCTTTAAGAATACATTGAAAAATTTGGCAAATTTGGAAAACAGAATGTACTGCATTATAAAGAGTGCAAACAAATCATCTCTTTATGGAAATAATTAGTGGAACTTTTTTAAGTATACAAAATAAATAAAAAGATTTTGAAGTGTAGGAAATTAGAAACTAGGGATTTGGGTTAGGCTCTGACAAAACCAAACATATAAAGACATACAGTAAAACAAATCATGAATATATTGAAGCATAACCAAGCAACTATTAGAATCTTGCTGGTGTATTTTTTCTTTAAAAAAAGTTTTTATGGACATCTTTTGTTTTTATATCAGTCATTTCCCCATAAACTGTTCCCTCCTCCTTAGAGCCATCCATTTCACAAAGAATTTTTTTTTAAAAACCCATTTCTTACTGCTACAATTGCAACCAAAATGGAGAACGTGGAAACTCCACGTTACTACCAGCTGCTGCAATTTTGTTTGTTTTAGTGCCAGAAAATCCCTTCTCTATAATGATTCTGTTATGAGTAAAGTAAATGTCTCAGGATGAAGATAAATCTTATGGCCTCATATGTCAGTGTAAGAAATCATGTGTCTCAACATAAAATACCTGTGGGTTGGCAAGAGAAATCATTCAAGTAGGAAAAGGTAGTCTGTTCCTATTAGCCAGTGAGCAAAAAAAAAACCATGTGAAAAGAATAGCTGAAAACATAGCATGTGAATATTTTTTTCTATTTGCTACACAGGATTGTTGTGAGTAAAAGGCCTTGTAAACCTTAAAATATATGTTCATCTATGTATGTATACATATATATATATATATATATTATGTATATACGTATATGTATGTGTGCACATATATAGTATATTTCTATATTTTAAGTGCTAAACTATGCGGTGCTGATTAAAAGTGTAGTAGGAATATACAGAAAAGATAATCAATATGGGCTGAGATATTCAGAAAAGACATCATGGAATAAGTGACCTTGAAGGACAAATAGGTCTTAAATGATCAGAAAAGAAAGATATAGTAGAGGTAGGGGGTGGGGAAATACCAGAATGATGGCATAAATGTACAAATAAGCAAGATGTGCATGAGGAACAGTTAGGTGATCTGTTCAGTATTCTGAGGGTATATACTGGGAGGACTGAAAAAATTTGGAACCAGACTGTGAAGGGCGTTGGGTACTATGCAAAGGAGTTTGGCTTGTGTACCCACTGCTGGTTTCAGTTAAGGGAGTGACATGGTGAAAACAATTACATATTAAAATGGAGGGAACCTGGAATAGGGTAATGAATGAGGTAACTAGTCAATAATCCAGTTATAAGATTGAACTAGAGAAGGATGGAGAAAAGGCTGATGATAGCTAAATAGTACAGTGGAATGGATTTAGAACTGGTTAATTGTCCTGATCCAGCGTTGTCAATTATAGTTGACATCACCTTTGAAGTATGTTTCTAGTACCTCAATTCTACAGGCATCTTTGCTTGGCCTTGTCATGTTTTTGTCAATAAATTGGATGAAGGAATAGATAGTGTATTAATCTTTACATGTGACATAAAATTGAGAGGGATAGTTAACATATTAGATGCCAGTGAGGATTTCAAAATATCTTAACGTGCTAGAATATTGAGCCAAATCTATTAGATGGAATTGAATAGAGATAAATGTGAAGTCACATTTGGATAAAAAAAAATCAGCTTCAGAAGTATGCAGTGGGAAAGTCATGATTAGGCAAGGGTTTGTCTGAAAAAGATCTGGGGACCTTACTGTACTGCCATTTCAATATGGGTCAGCAGTATAAGATGGTAGACAAGAAAGCCAATGCAAACTTTGATTTCATCATAAAGAGGTCTAAATTAGGCCTAATAGGCCTAATTTCTAACAGGAATATAGAGATTTAAGTACTGATGCACTCTATCCATGGGTTCAAATATCTGGAACATTGTGTTTTCTTCTGGAAACAGAAAAAAGCACATTGATAAGCTGGGGAATATTCAGATGAGAGTATGTTAAATGTTGAAAGGCCATATATTCATGCTACATTGAGACTGATTGAAGGAACTAAAGTTATTTAGCCTGAAGAAGAGAAGACATAAGAAGAATATGATAGCAACATCCAAGTATGTGAAAGGCTATCATATGGAAGGGACTTGTTCTTGATTCTGGAGAACAGAACTAAGGGTGGAGAGTTGAAGTTGAAAAGAGGAGACTTTAGGCTTAAGGAAACATTTCGTGATTGTTAGAGTGATTTGAAAATACAACATAGCCTTGGAAGTGGAGAGTTCCTCATTATTTGAGGTCTTCAAGCACAGACTGATGATCACTTGAACACATTTTATAGGGTCTTCTTTCTCAACTACACATTGGACCAAATAGATGGCTTTTCTGCCTTCTAGACTTCAAAACTCACCTTCTATAGTTCTCCCTGCTCAATCCTCTTTCTGTCACTTCCTTCTAAAATTACCTTCCATCTACATTGTACTTACCTTGTCTCTACATTTATTTGCATGTTGTTCCCAGCTTCTCATTAAAATGTGAGTTCTTTGAGGTCAGAGACATCTTCTCCCACCTCCAGTCCTCCCACCACTTTAAAAAGATTTATCCTCAGCACTTAGCACAGTGGTTGGCACATTTAATGCTTATTGACTAACTGAGGTTCTTTCCAATCTTAAAATTCTGTTTCTATAAATAGAAGAAATATTTTTAAGATAAGAAATAAGATCAATTATGGTTTTGAGGCTCCATTGAAAAAGTTTAGGTTTTTTTCCAATTGGAAGATGAATTTTCCAATTGCACTAAGAATTATTAATAATTATTTTTTGGGTCAGACATTTCAATTAGTTCCAAATTGACCCAGTTCTCATAATTCTCTTTCCCACTCTAGTCTAGTACTTATCATCTCAAGCAATTTCAGCCTAAAATTATTACATGACTCACCTCATTGATCTTTCTAACACCAATCTTTCTCCGCAGAAATCCATACCGAATACCAAGACTAGTCTCATCTCTTTAAAACACTACTGGTCATACTCTTAACTACACATACCAGCGGGACCAACTTGTAGAGGAAAATCAAGCACAAACAAGAGATAATAAAGTTATCAACAATTACTAAAATATATAACTTCATATTGGCTTCAAATTTACATATATAGAGTGACCTTTTGGGGCACATGGGGTGAGGTTCAGGAATTTCTTGGCTTGCTCTAGGAAAGTCACTTTGTAAAACAAGGGGCATGGGGTGTGTGTGTGTGTGTGTGTGTGTGTGTGTGTGTGTGTGTGTACTTCACTTCAGAAAACTGAGTCAAATCTGGTTAAATGTAGAATTATTATGAAGAGATTTTTTATGAAGAGATTCACTGCAGATTTTTTTAAAGTAGTAAATTCTTGGTACATTTTAAACACAATTTAATTTACAAAAATTCAGTTCACATATAAATTTTCTATATATTTGTCTTTTGAATAAAGGAATGTTCATTTTCTGTGCTTCCCAACATTTCTGTTTGTCAAATTATATTGCTAGACATGAGTACTAGATGCTTATTAGTCATTAGATAGAAAATTCCAACCAGGCTAGAAGAGAAAGTTCCTCTTTCATAAGACTCAGCCCAGTAAACTGAATTTCCATCTGTGAACTTTGGTTCTTGTTTAAAAGAATGCCCAAAGCATTCTATGTCTACTGTTGCTAAAATGTGCTGTAAAGTGAGCTATTTGCCAAATTATTATGTACATTTTAGTGTTTGTATATAAAAATTGAAATATCATGTAACACTCTTGGGAAATGCATGAATTTCATTCTAAACTCACTGAAACCACATAAAGAGCTCTATGTTTGGGCATATCAAGCAAGTTTTCAATTATTCAGTTGTGAGAACAAGAGCCTAGATATTTCATTGCTATCAATGAAAATATCTATCAAGTCAAATTTCAGGTTAATTAATTATACATTATAATCATATCCTGAATAGCTGGGTTGGTTACACAGGCATGTACCTGTTAAATATGCATGCTTACAGTAAAAATTTTTTTAATTGAAAAATAGATTCTACCTGGGAATTTAATATATGGAAAGGGTACTGAGTTCTATGAAATATCTTTAAAATCATGAGATTTTTTTATAAGTAGGATAAATATAAATTAGGTCTATTCTGTGTAGGGAAACTAAATCCTTAGCTGTAAAAAAAGTTGTCTAAAAACCAATCAGACATCTAAATTCCTTATTCTTCTATTTTATAACAAAGTCTCACTTGTCTAAAATGGTTATGAATGAAGATATTCTGGAGATTTGAAGAGGAATACCATGAATACCATGCTTTAGGAAATCATATAGAAAATTTTTTTTTACAAACATACTACAAGCAGATATTAGAGAACAGATTGAGAATACCGTAGAATACCAATAGAAAGAAACTCCAAATTTAATTCACCAAGCAATGTGGTAAAAATTCAGAACTACACTATGAAATAACATGTTTTAGGTCACCAACAGAAAATTATTTCCCTTGGAAAAGTAGTTCCGTGTTCTAAGAAAGTAATTAGAACATTTCAGAATTATTACTAATTTATAAGAAATTCAGCCATTCTTCTAATTTTTCCCCATTTGGGGAATTGAATCCATTCACATTTATAGTTATAATTGTTATGTTTGTGTTTTCTTCCATTTAACTTTTTATATTAATTTTTTTTCTTTCAAGTTTGCACAAAATCTCTGTGGTTTGTTTTTCTTATGCTATACTCCATAACTTTGCCTAACTCCTCTATGTAGTAGAATAGTTCATAGGAATTCCTCTTAGATAAGGAGAAAAGAGAGTCTTAGAGAAAATCAGTAAAGACTTGAAAGGATACGTGGATGAGAGTTTAGATTTCTGCCTCTCCCTTGGAAACTGTGGGAGAGTAGGGATACACTATCAGGAGGCAAGTCACAGAATGGGTAGTGGAGTGTGCAAGATGAAATAATTCCAGGGATGCGCATTTGGGGAAAGGAGGTGTAGTGATAGGATCCTGAAAGGGACATCAACGGAATGGGGGTGAACAGTTCAGAACAACTTCTTCAAGTAGATTATAACTCTCAGTACCGTTATCCACAAGTGGGGAGGGATTGCTAGGGTGCACAGCTTTGAGAGCAATGAAAAGGGAGATAAGATGTTTTGATACCCCAAGGACAGGTGATGAGAGAGAAAAAAAAGGAACAGGATTGGGACCTGCAAATTGAGGTTACAAAGCAACCTTCTTCAATCATTATTATTCGTGTGGATATGATTCTTCAGAAGAAAACACTTTTTTTTTAAGGAGAGAAATGAAAAAGTGGTAGAAGAAAATATTTAGTAGCCTTAATAGGTGGTCTGGTTAGAAACAACAGCAAATCTCTTACCTTCAGAGGCTCTAAGTAATATGAGGACCAGAGAAAGAACAGGAAGGAAGGTAATTGCTAATTCCACAAATGGGACATTAATTTTAGCATATGTAGAGTATCCTAAAAGGAGAAAGAGTAAGTGGAGAGAACTATAACAACTTTTCTTGTAAAGTGAAATTACAAATTCTTGTAACTGAAATTAAGGAAATGATGGGTTGGGTAAGGGAATGGAGATGATTCAGTACATTACTTTTGTCTGAACTTGGAAGGGGAAGAACTCAAAGTAAGAATGATAAAGAGAATATCAATAAGAGCAACCCCAAGTAAATTGGAGTTGGGCAGGGTTATGAAGTATAGCATAAGAAAAACAAATCACAGAGACTTTGTGCAAACTTAAAAGAGAGGAAAACAAAGATTAAAAAGTTCAATGAAAGAAAACACAGACATAGCAATTATAACTATAAATGTGAACGGATTCAACTCCCCAGTGGAAAAAAAAGAATACAGAAGAATTGACAACCCCTCAACAATTTTCACATACATGAAAACATACATATGCCTGTGTTGTAGAAATGAATGGACAAAACAAGATTTATTATATTTTAGGTGACTTCAAAAAAGCAAGATTTTCAGATAAAATGACAATAAAATGACAATTTTGAAAGTAAAATAGGTTATAAAGACACCCTAAACAACATGTAGCATATGATACACAATGCACATATGTATGTATAATACACACACAAATATGTACATTTGTATATGTAAAAAAAACACATATATGGTCACACATACCTAGCAAATGGCATAACATGTAAATTCTAAAAAGATAAACTTAGAACTTCAAATAGACACAGATTATAATATATTAATTGCAGGAGTCCCTAATATTATTATCTCAGAGCTGTGAAAATCCAAAAGAAAGATTAAAAAATGAAAATAATGCTGAATAGATTGTTCAGAAACTATAATCTAAAAGAACTATGGTGATTTCTTGATGAGAATATTAATAAAAATATACATTTTTCAGCATCCCTCATAATCTAAGAAAATTGAACATGTGCTAAGTCATAAAGGAATCTCAGGCAAAAGTAAAAACAAAAAATCATATCTCTTATAGATCATAATGCAATAAAATTTGTAAATGAAACAAACATTGGCAAAAGATCAGTCCATAATGAATGTTAAATAAAAATATCATGAATAATGCATGGATCAAAAGACATATCATAGAAACAATAAATTATTTCATTAATGGTAATGTTAACAATAAGAAAACATCAGAACTTATGTGATACTGATAAAATAGTTGTTAGAGGAAAATTTATATATCTGAAAACCTATGTTAACAAAGTAGAAAGGAAGATTAAAGAACTAAATCTATAATTAAAGATACCTAAAAATAAATTACCAATTCTGAAACAAAACAATAAAATTGTCAATTTATTTCAACAAACATCAATAGAAATCAGAGAACTAGATAACCTTGAAAAAAAAAATTAAAATCCCTATAACCTAGTAAACACAGCTAAGAACATCTTTGTTTATTTCTTTGTTTTTGTTTGTTTTTTATAAAAGCTAGCTTCTAGGTTAAGGCTCCACAGGCTCCAGTGGCAAGCCTTCAGGGCAGCAAGTAGCTCATTCCAGGAACTGGTAGGGGGTTGTTTTTCTTATAAGACAAAATTGTGAGACTTTTGATCCTTTGAGGGGAGAGCAGATCAACATTACTGTGCCCAGAGTTCAAGAGCATAAACTTAGAGCATTTCTGAAGTCAAAGTTAGAAATACAAAAAGAAGACATCTAGGGAAATGAGCAAGGGAATGTTGTCTAAATCCAAAAACAACAGGTCCTAAGCCAAGGATATTCATATAGAGCTAGGTCAGGAAAACAGGGGATAGTGCAGGGATCCAGTGTGTCTGAAATCTGTCTCAACAAATTGTTCTTAGCCTCAGGAACAACTTGTTATGGCTTGCTTGCTACACCTTCTCTCTTCTCTTAGCTGAAGGCAACAACTGATGTGGGTTCACAAAGGACATAGGACATTTCCCAGGATATATGAATATAATGGGACAACTCAGACAGTTTGAGATTAAACCAAAGGAACAATGTTTAATTTTAATTTTAGACATCAGAAGTTGTTCAATTGTAGACATCAAAAAATTGGTGGAGAGATATTTTTTGAAATTCCATGAACTGATATACCCACTCATGTACAAATAAGTACAAAGAATACAAATGAGATCAGAGACTATACATATATACATATATATATATATGCATATATATACATATACATATATGTATAAAGAAGTTTGAATTGAGATGAAAACTATATGCTAATTGAATATTGAATTAAAATAATTTCAACTAAGTTCAACAAACATTTTGTAAGCTTTTACTACGTATAAAACATTGTGCTAAGTGCTTAAGATACAAAAACAAACAAGAAAACAGTTCCTTCTCTCAAATTGTTCATACTCTACTGGGGGATAGGTGGTATGGCTATAATAAATACAAGTTATATACAAATACAAAGTAGTCCAAGATAGAGAGAAATAATAGTAACCACTGGAATTAGGAAAGACCAGTATAGGAGAAGGCACCTGAACTATGCTTTGAGGGAAACTCAAGATTCTACAAGTTAGAGGTGACGAAGGAGTGTGTTGCTGATATCAGGGACAAAGGCAAGGGGTGAAATGTCATTTATGAGGAAGAGCTAGCAGTCAAGTTTGTCTGGAATAAAAAGTTCAGGGAGGGAGGTAATATAAAATAATACTGAAAAAGTAAAAAATATTCAGATTATGGAGGACTTTAAATGTCATGACAAAGATTTATATTCTGTCCTAGACACCATAGAAAACCATTGAAAATTTTTGAGAAGAAATGTGACATGGATAAATCTGTTTTAGGAATATAAATTTGACAGTTGTACAGAAGTTAGAGGTGGAAGAGGAAGAAATTAGGGAAACTGATTAAGAACTATTGCCATAGTCCTGGTCCATTAGATTGTGAGCTCCTTGAAGACAAGGGCTGTTGTTTGCCTCTTTTTTTATCTTCAGAGCTTAGCACAGTGCCTGGCACATAATAAGTGCTTAATAAATGTTTATTTATTAGGTCCTGAACTAAGGTAGAGTCTATGTCAATGAAGACAAATAAATAGATTAAAAAGGTGTTGTGAAAGTTGAATTGATGAGATTGACAACTGATCATTTTGATGGAGAGGAAAGAGTAGAAAATAGTTGGGAACTTGAGTGAGTGGAAAGAAGGTCATTTTGTCAGTGAAAATGGGGAGGTTTGGCAGAGGGTTGAGGACATGAAAAGGAAATAAAAAACAAAGTTTGAACTAAAAAATTCGATCAATTGACAACTATTTATTAAGCTATTACTATACCAGGTTATTTTCCTGACACTGAGAATATAAGTACAAAAAAGTGAAATAATCCCTATTCCAAAGGAGTTTATATTCATCAGGGCTGAGGTGGTGTAGAGGTGGGAGACACAAGTAAATAAACATGTGCATATATAGCATACATCATAAAGTGATTAAATATCAACAAATACAAAGTAGTTAAGTACAAGGTAGTTTGCGATGGAGGGTACTAGGAATTGGGAGAATCAGAAATATGCTTGTGCTGCAGATGGTGGTTGGGTTGCATTTTCAAGGAAGAGAGGGACTCAGTGAAATGAAGTTAGAGGCAGTGCATTTCAGAAATGTGGGATTGCTAATGCAAAAGCACAGAGAAGAAGAAAGTGTTATGTGTGATGAACAGAGAGATGGCCAGTTCGGCTGGATTGAAGAACATATTTGGGGAAGCAATGAAGCTAGAAAGATAGGTTGGAGCCAGTTTGTGAATAGCTTTGAAAGCTAAACAGAAAAATGTATATTTTATTCTAGGGGCAAGAGAAAGTCACTAGAATTAAGAGAGTCACATGGTCTGATGAGCTTTTAAGGAAAATTACTTTGGCAGCACGGTATAGGATGGATTAGAGTGGTGAGACTGGAGGCAAGGAGACCAGGTAGGAGGCTCTTCCAATAATCTAGATGACAGGTAATGAGGGTTTGAATTTAGGTCACAGCCTTGTGAGTGGGAAGGAGAAGGTAAAACAAGTTGTGAAGAGAAGAATAGCAAGATTTGGCAGTTGGTTAAATATACAGTGAACTTGGAAAAGGGGGTACTAATAAAAGAAGGAGGGAAGGAATAAGAATAAAGGGGGGAAATTATGCCTAATTGCAGATTCCACCCAGTACCACCCAACTTTCACTTTAAATGTTAATTTATTGAATTGGAAGTTGATTTAGGAGAGCTGTGTTCTGTTCAAGTTTCAACAAGCAAGGGTTACATCTTACATGGGCTGGCTGGGAAAAATAATTGGAAAGGAAGTTGCACAGAAGGGTTATAAGTGCCTCTGTATTTTTCCTAGTGCTTGCTATACAAGGGCAAGTCAAGGAGGCTAGTTTTTCTTTCATCTAAAATTTGGAAACTAAATAAAATGCACGTTAACAGTTTTGTGTTTTTTTTAAGAAGCAAAATCTTTTTAACTTAATTAAGTTTAAGCAAGCCTTTATTATGCAAGAAAATGACACTTTCTTTTTGCATAAATCTCTGTTTTCACGTAAAAATTGTTTCAGAAAAATTCATGGCCCAGTTGCAAGTTTGCACATTTTAAAACCGTTTGTGAAAGTAGAAGCAGGGGGTGGGAGGGATGAACAAAACATGCTTGTATCAGTAAGTGTTCTTGTTTAGGTAACTGATGACTTGAAGTCTACAAAAGGATGTGGATTCCTAACTTTGGTGATGTCCCATGGTTTTCAAGAGGAGTTCTTTTTGAAGTAATGACCGTGCACACAGCAGGTGCCGAGGCACTGAACAGCAGGCAGGCACTTTCCATGTTTTGACAAGGGTGCCCTTCATTCAGAAGCAGAAACAGAAGAAACATTTCCCATAACCCTTTCTACAGTGTGCATTCTGAAAATACTTATTGGTTCTAAGTCTGAAGGAATTTTCAGGGCCCTTTGGTGTTTCGAGTTTGTCCTAGGGTTTAGAAATTTGGTTCTGAACACCTTAGCCAATTGTGCATAGTTCAAGCTGAAGAGTCAGCATGGCATTGTTTTAGGCTTAAGTGCTATTTGGTAGTTTAGTTTATGATCAATATTAACCTTATTAAATGACTGGATAGCTGTTTTTGTTAATGTTGTGGTGGTATTAGAGTTTATGATGAGACTAGGTAGTGCAAGTACTCTAGCCATATTCTATTGAGCTGAGTGTGGGGACAGGGAGGAGAAACTCAGTTTCTTTTTCTTATGCAACTGCATATTGGGTAGATGGCCCTTATAACCAAAACAGCTTGTTCCCTGACAGCACACTTAGTACAGTATAGTGGAAAGAGCATTAACATGCTGGTCAGTACATTAATAAGTATTTATTAAACTCCTACTATGTGCTAGGCACTGGGAATACAGAGAAAGGAATCCAAATGCCGTGTGCCATTGGACAAACCTTTTTACCTAGCTGGTTTCATCCAAGAAATGAACAGGTTGTATTACTTGACCTATCAAGGCCCTTCCAGGTTTCATGACATGTGATCTAGCTGGCTGCCAACCTCTTCCCAGGACTTGGTGTGTATTATATTCCCTGTTTCTTCTTTTTCACTCTGGAATACCTGCCACTTCCCTTGTCTTCTGCTGGTCATTCAGTTACCACATAGTGAGTGTCCTGAGGTAGATAAGACAGCTAGGAAACATACTCCAGTTTCTCTCCTATCCCCATATCTTTGAATTGTGTGTCATCTGGGCATGAAAGGTACTTCCTCCTCACTTCTCCCTCTTAGAAACCCTTGTTTCTTTGAAAGCTCAGCTCAAACATCACTTTCTTCATGAAACCTTTCCTAGTCTTCCCAGCTACTAATGCCCCTCTTGCCTGAAATAACTTTGAATTTATGTATATATTGTTTCTTCCTATTGCTATTTGAAGGCAAGGACTGTTTCATTTTTATCTTTGTAGCCCTGCCATCTGGCCTGGGCACAAAGAGTGATAAATGCTTGTTGGTTGACTAATAGATATTAAAGAACACTGATTGAGTTTAAAAAAAAAGTCCTGCCAAAATGGTCTTATCAGCCGTCTTAGAGGAAGGACACTTAGTGAAAGGAGACAGATGGGAAAGATGCGGATGAAGAGAATATCTTATCTTTTGTTGGTCGTGTTTACTCTATGTCCTCTTTCTTCTCTCTCATTCCTCTCATCTCTGCTAGTTTTCAGCCTTAGCTTCTTGGCTATCGGTATTTTTTAAACTTTACCTTGTGCTCTCTGGGGTGTTTTTCTTGTATAATACCTTCTGAAGCCTTGCTTCTAGCATTAATTTCTTCTTTGCCTTTCCTGAGATCTTTAATATCATTTTACCACCAGGCAGAAACTAAACAGCTTTTATCTACTCCCTTAACAGAGAGTAATCTGAAGTGACTAAAACTTAAACTACGCAAACTCTCCCAAAAAGAATGGTCTCACGCTTCTTTAGAAGATCCTGACTTATTTTTAAAATTTTCTCTTTTGTTTTTCCTCTGGGCTACTTTTGTCAGACTGAAGGTTTTTTCTGTTTTTGTTACTAACAAGTAGCCAACAACTCAGTTAGACAAGACTTCTTGTAGCCTCTAATCACCCTGAAGGCATACATGAAGATTGGGGTAGGAGCCAACACCTAATATTATACCCCGTACCTCCCTGCCCGGGATTAAGTAACTAATTCAATAACAATTCTTTCCTTTTTTCCTCTCTCCTCTCTCTTTCCTCTCTCCTTTCCCTCCTTTTTTTCCTTCTGTCCTTTCCTCCCTCTCCCCTTCCTTCCTTCCTTCCTTCCTTCCTTCCTTCCTCTTCCTTCCTTCCTTCCTTCCTTCCTTCCTTTTTTCCTCTTTTCCTTCCTTCCTTCCTTCCTTCCTTCCTTCCTTCCTTCCTTCCTTCCTTCCTTCCGTCCTTCCTTCCGTCCTTCCTTCCTTCCTTCCTTCCTTCCTTCCTTCCTTTCCTCCTATTTCTCCCTCCTTTACTCCCATTTTCTTCCTCCTTTCCTCCCTTCCTTTCCTTCTTTCCTCCGTCATGTGGTTATGTCAAAGTAAAATGGAATAGTCCTTTCTAGTATCCGAATACCAATTCACTTTAAGTTGTATGTTTTTTTCTTGCCTTAGTTTTCATTATTCTTTGCAAGATTTTGAATAATTTGGCTCATTCAACCAACTTTGAGTATTCCTTTTTTATAGTGATGGCTTATTCAGCATAATATCATGAATCAATGGACTTTAAATAAGGAAAATAGGTTTGAAATGTACCCTAACCACTTACTAGTTATGTGACTCCAGGTGAGTCACTTAGTTTTTCCAAGCCTCAATTTCCTCATCTTTAAATAATAATGTTCATAAGACCTACCTCCAAAAGTTGTTGTGAGAAGCAAATGAGTTAGTGCTATATAAATGTCACGTATTATTATATCTTTCTTCCCATCTTATTTGATGAAATTAAGAAAAAATGGCCCTGAAAAAGTTGATAATCTACTATTATGCTTTTGTGCTTAATGATCTTTGGGTTATTTTACAAGTAGTTTCAATGACTACTTTTTGTAACCAAGTAAAGGTATTCAGAAGAAAGCATCTTTGAGATCCAGTAGCAAACAAGGTGGTGGGGATGGCAATGATGATCAAATGAGGTAATAAATGTAAAATTGCTATAGACATAGGGAATAATCTTAGTTATTATAACTTAATATCCATAATTAATATGTCCTCACACTCTAGGAGTCTAACTACTGGGTACTTTATTTTCCCTTTTTTACTCTACAGTGGGATCATCTCTTAATAACTGTCTTTGTATATAGTTATTAACCATAAAAAAATTCTTACTCATTGCCCTGAAGAGAGTCCAATTTCTTTCTCCCAATGCCTTTTCTTTTCCTACATTTTGGTCTCCTACAAAACGTTTTGCCTGTTCTCTTTTAAATTAGTATTAAGCTCCCACGGATTTGTTTATAAATTGGGGCATTTTCCTTCATGGTTTCTATTCTATGAATTATGAGCACTCAGGAATTATGATTCTTCCCTCTTCTACCCCAAATTTGTTCCAGACTTGACATTTTTATATAAGGACTTATGCTGTCAAAACCCTCTCCACCAATGCATGTTAACATTATATCTATAACCATTCTGTCTTTTAGAGCTGCGCAGAGAATTGAAGAGGCAACTAGGTGGTGCAGTGGATAGAGTGCTGGGCCTAGAGTCAGGGAGACTCATCTTCCTTAGTTCAAATCTGGCCTTTAGATACTTCCTAGCTGTGAGACCGTGGGCAAGTCACTTAACTCTGCCTCAGTTTCCTCATCTATAAAATAAGCTGGAGAAGGAATGACAAACCACCCTAGTATCTTTTCCAAGATAACCTGAAATGGTGATGAGTCAGATATGACCAAAAATTACTGAAAAATAACAAGAGTATGGAAAGATTAAGTAACTTGCTGTGGTCAAAGAGGTATTTTGTGTCAGCGGCAATACTTGAACCCAAGTCTTTCTAAACCCTAGTTCTTTTATCTACTTCACTATGCTGCCTCTTAGGAGTTATGATAAAAAATGACCTTTGGCTTCAGGGTTCCAAACACAAATGATAACATGTGTAAAAAAGTGTGTGTGTGTGTGTGTGTGTGTGTGTGTGTATGTGTTGATGACTCTGGAAGAGAGTGAGGTCAATGACTTCATATAACTGCCTCACTCAATTTATGCACTAATCAAAACATCACCCATACCATTTTGCCATTTTCACCTATCTCAAAGTCCCATGGCAACAGGCAAGTGATAAAGCAGCAGGTCAACCCTGCTGCATACAAGCATCCCAGGCCATAGAACCATCTTCTCACTGGAAGCAACAGTGCAATTCGGCAGCCCACTGAGTATTTGGACAGCCTTTTAAGGACTGCACTATTCACTTCCTGGTGTGAGGAAGGGGCTAGAAAAGGTGCCCTAAAAATTGTCTGTTTCACCCAACTCTAACCTGCTTACCACGGCAAGCAGGGATCCCATCCTGTGGTCAAAATGCAAGCAAAAAAATGTACAAAAACTTCTGCAAAGATGATTTCACTATTGGTACATGGAATATATGCATGCTTATGGACAAAATGAAATCCAGTAAACCTGAAAAACAGGTCGGCTCTTGTTGCAAGAGAACTTAGCAGGTATCGCATGCAAATAGGAGCCCTGAGTGAAAAAAAAAAAGCCTGTCAAATGAAGGCCAACTACTGAAGTTGAAGCTAGATACTAGTTTTTCTGGAGTGACTGCAGTAAAAGGGAGCATTGTAAAGCTGGCATGGGTTTTGCAATCAAAAACTAATCTAATCAACATGCTTGTGTGCCTACAAAAAGGAGTAAATGTTAGGTTTATCACAATGCTATTGCTACTTGCAGGAAAGCACCATGACACCACCATCAGTGCATATTCTGCCACCATGATGAACACTGATGAAGTCAAAGAAAAAATTTATGAATTTTATGACCTGGAGACATCAATGTGCTGAAAGAGGACAAGCTCACAATTCTTATAATTCTTTAATTCAAGAGAAGGCATGGACTACCAGACATGGCAAGGAGTCCTTGGGAAGAATGGGAAACAGCAACAGTAATAATCACTTACTGTTGAAGACTTGTGCATCTTATACCCTGCTCATCACCAACGTTGTCTTCCATTTACCTAAATGCAGTAAAACTTTGTGGATCCATATTTGCAGCAAATGTTGGCATTTTATAGATGATATCATTATGAGGAGAAGAAACAAATATGAGATGTGACAAAGGCAATGTGTGACACAGACTGCTGGACTGATCACAGACTTATCCTTTCCAAGCTAAATATTCGCATTCAACAAAAGCAGTGGCCCCAAGGCAAGATGAATGCCAGAAGACTTAATGATAACAGATTAGAGCACTTCTCCATGCAGGAAAAGTTTGTTGCTAACTTGGTGTGCCTGAATCAAAGAAGGCACTGTGCTCTACTGAGAATTTCAGTAGCTCAAAAGAAACATGAGATGCACATATTTAGAGACATTATTAGTCCAAATGTTCATGTGGACTATTTGTGCCCGACCTGCGGTAGAACATTCCAAGCTTGTATTGGTCTTATCAGCCACAGTTAGACACACTGTACCTTGACTCCAACAAAGTGATGTCATTTTTCTCTTCTTTAAGAACAAAGGATAACAACCAACCAACAATATATACATGAATGAAAGCCTTTGGGCAAATGTCATTTTATAATGTTATCTATCAAAATGTTTATTTGTGGGCAAGCTAGAGAGTAATTTGGAGAATAACAACTGGTTAAACAATTTAAAGTAAAACTCAGTCTCCTGACTCAAGTCAGAGATATAACCACATTTGTATTTTGTTCTCCATCTTCTTTTTGTCCTTGTTGAGTCTTATGTAAAAAAGAATCCTTTAGAAACTGGGAAACCCTGTTGGCTTACTTCTAAGCATCTTTTATATGTTAAAACTCCACTTATATGCATGCATCTGTTTTTGTTAGCATAAGTACCAGAATCTAATACAGGTACACAATGGATCAATTATGGTGGTCTGCAGCATTCTTTTCCCCCCTTTATGCTTCTTATGTATTTTCCTCATTGCAGAGACCTGGAAAAGTAAGTATGGTGTGTCAGTGTTTCCCATAGGTATCTAAATGTGATTCACAAGTCAGACCTTATCATGATCTGAGGCCAGACATAGAGTACATGAGGTGAAGGGTCTGAGTAGTAATGACGTGTTCGCAGATTTGAACTAAAAGCTACATATTTAATTCTCTGGCATACAGATCAATCCCTTAATACTTGACAATAATAGCCCATAGTGGGCATGTTAAATGGCATTTAAGACCATTTTTTTCCACCTGATTCTTCCTTTCTGGATTTTATTCAAATGCTACTAATCTTAGAACTGTGACTTGTTAAGTCATAGAGATACTTGAGAAAAACAAACAAACAAAAGAGTTAAGTCTATATTCTAGCATGAACAGTTATCATCATTGTGTCATTATCATCATCATCATACCCCATATCAAATTCCTTGTAAAGCAAATAGTAAGCCACATTTCTATAGCATTTCAAAGTTTAAAAGGTACTCTTCTTATAACAAACCTGTGGGGATCAGGGTTATAAATGTCATTATCTTTATTTTACAAATGAAGATGCTGGATCTCAGATTTCCCATTGTCACACAATGGAAACATACTAGACATGAACCCAGGTCTCTTCAATCTAAATCCAATGCTCATTTCACTATCCCACATATACAAATAACCACATTATAGTTCAATATAATATTGCTTAAAACAAGTTAGTCACAATGTCTATATACTTTGAATATACCCTTTGCTTGTGTTTTATTAAAATGATTCCATTTCACAGCCCCATTTTCCATTCCTACAGGTTGAACCAGTAATACAGAAAGGCCATGAGAGCCTAGTACACCACATTCTCCTCTACCACTGCAGTAACAATTTTAATGAGAGTGTTTTGGATTATGGCCATGAATGCTATCACCCCAACATGCCAGATGCTTTCCTGACCTGTGAGACTGTGGTCTTTGCTTGGGCCATTGGTGGTGAGGTAGGATTAATAGTTAAAAAGCCTACAATTTGTCATCAATGTGTAATCACTTTCTGCATCTCTAAGGAATGCTGTCTCTAACATGCTTGGCCCATTTGGCTTTCAGAATCAATGCACAAAGTTGAAAGAGAGCTGGGTCTTGGTGTCAGGAAGACCAGGGTATATATATCTTACCCTTTCCTCATAGAAGCTGTCTTATATTGGGCAAGTTATTTAACCTCTCATTTCTCTCAGGTAATTCTCTAAGGTTTCAAGTAGTGGAATAGTTGCTGATCTGACTTGGTAGGAGTTTCCTCATTCAGAATTGCCTGAATACATGAAATAATGGTCCCTGACCTTCACCCCTAAAGCAAACAAATAAAGAAAAATGGCTTTCTTCTCTCCTTTCCTCATAGGAAATAATTTTACCAAGCCATCTAATTTTGTTTTTATGGTATTAAATATTTGGTAATTCTGGAATTTCTTTGAAATCTGAAAGTTTGTAGATTAAAATTAAAGCTTTCAGTAGGGAACATGTTATAGTGATTTACATAAATCTCGATTCTTAGGGATTTTCATATCCTCCTCATGTTGGCTTGTCCCTGGGTACACCATTAGACCCTAACTACGTTCTTCTGGAAGTTCATTATGATAACCCAACATATCAGGAAGGTGAGTTTCCTTTTTTATATATATCTTTTTTACTTCATATTTATAAAAATGATATTTTATGAATCTTCCAAAGGCACTCACTAGGAACTCAGACAAAAGAATACTGCTTTGCTTACAGGAGAATTTTGTGGAATTGATTTGAATCGCTACATGCATGTGCCCTTCAGTTCAATTATGGTATAGAATATCACAAGTAATGCTTTGTGGCTTACTGTATAAGTCTTTGAGGCACCTTTGTTCTAGAAAAGTTCTCCAAATGAGGTAAATATACAAATTACCATTTACTTAACATTGTAAAGTGGAAGTATTTGTATCATCTAGCATGTTATTTTGTCACACGTGGGGCAAAAATCATAAAGATTGCCTTTAAGATCTAGTAAGACTATCTTTGGGGCAGCTAGGTGGCGCAGCAGATAGAATACAGGGTGTAGAGTCAGGAAGAGTCATCTTCCTGATTTCAAATCTGGCTTCAGATACTTTACTAGCTGTGTGACCCTGGGTAAGTCACTTAACCCTGTTTATCTCAGTTCCTTATCTGTAAAATAAGAAAGAGAAGGAAATGACAAACCACTCCAGTATCTTTGCCAAGAAACCCCCAAATGGGATCATGAAGAGTTGACATGACTGAACAACAAAAGACTATCTTTAATCACTAAGTTTACTTATGAAATCCATCAAGGATAACCAGGTACAAAGAGAGTTTTGTTTTTTAGTCAAAATAAGCAATACCTTAAGTCTAACTAAAAAAAAAAAGAAAACACATTATATTGCCTTCAACCTTAAACAAAAAAGGTATAAAGATGTAGTGCCCTGAAAAGAATGCCAATTAAAAATCTGCTATAGCTATTTGTTCTGCTGGCTTTTTCATACTGAATCTATTCTCCATCTTCCCTAGGTTCTCTCCCAAAATTAACCTGAGAAATTTAAAATCAAAACTTCCCTAAAATAGCAAAAACTGTTTTAAAAATCATACTGTTAATCTGTTATAGGAATAATGTTTCCCTTTAAGGAAAATACAATAGTGGGAGGAACAACAATATTAATTTTACTACTTAACATTGGCACACATCACATATTACATTTATATAGGACTTTTAACTTTCCAAAGGACTTTCATAGCTATCATCTTTTGCTCATTTGAACATTCTTCAGAAACGGTATAAGTACTTTGCAAATTAGCAATTTGATATAAATGAATTCTTCCTCTATTACCTGATAGAATGTTTTGAATCTAGGGGTTTATGCTACTTTGTTTTCTTTGCTATATCCATTTACCATTAAGAGTCAATGAAGGTACCACACCACATATGTCAGACTAGCTAACATGATAAAACAGGAAAATGATAAATGTTGGAGAAGATGTGAGAAAATTGAAACATTATTGCATTATTGATGAAGTTGTGAACTGATCCAACCATTTTGGAGAGCGATTTGGAAATGTGCCCAAAGGGCTATAAAAATGTGCATACCCTTTGACCCAGCAATAGCACTTCTAGGGCTATATCCCGAAGAGATCATAAAAATGAGAAAAGTACTCACATGTACGAAAATATTTATAGCAGCTCTTTCTATGGTGGTAAAGAATTAGAAATTGAGGGGATGCCCATAAGTTGGGGAATGGCTGAGCAAATTGTGGTATATGAATGTAATGGAATTCTATTGTGCTATAAGAAATGATGAGCAAGTAGACTTCAGAAAAACCTGGAAAGACTTATACGGACTGATGCTGAGAGGAGTGAGCAGAACCAGGAGAACATTGTACATATTAACAGCCACATTGTGCAATGACTAACTTTGATAGACGTAGCTCTTCTCAGCAATCCATGGGTCTAAGACATCTCCAAAAGTCTAATGGTGGAAAATGCTATCCACATCCAGAGAAAGAACTATGGAGTTTGAACGCAGATCGAAGCATACTATTTGCTCTTTTTTCCCATTTGTTTTGTTTTGTTTATTCTTTCTTGTGGTTCCTCCTATTGGTCCTAATTCTTCTTTACAACATGACTAATGTGAAAATGTTTAACAGGAATGTATATGTAGAGCCTATATCAGGTTGCATACTGTCTTGGAAAGGGAGGTAGGGAAGGAGGGGGAGAAAATTTAAAACTCAAAAGCTTATGGAAGTGATTGTTGAAAACTAAAAATAATTTTTTTAAAAAAAGATTCAATGAAAAAATTGAACATGAGCTCTTTTTATCAGTTTAGGGGAAGAAAGAACTAAGATTTGTTTAGTTTTGTTAATTTTTAGACATTCATCATTTTACTAATATTTGGGGAGATTGCCATTTTATCTTTTTAAATGCATTTTTCTAGGGATTTGGACTGTCTGTGGCTTGGAGCCTTCACAGCTGCTGTGTATCTGCAAATAGGGGGCTCTGAGTTCTGGGGATGCAGCTGTGGAAAGCTGGAAGCAACCTCCATTATAGCACAGCTGTAACTGTGCCCTCTGATTAGCCACATTTCTTGCCCTAAACCTGATACCAAATAACTCAGCATTAGTGTTCCATTGTTGCAGTAATTCTGACTAACTGACCTCTTACCTTTTTTCCCCCTAAGAATTTTATATAGAGTGGTGGCTCTGTACATGAATAAGGTCAAGGAGTTTGTGCAAAAAGTAGTATACTTTGGAATTCTACCCCTGTAATGGCTGGTGGTGTGCCTAAACTATTTGTTTCTCAGGGAAATGTTGTGAAAACTGGTTCAGGAGAGATGTTTTTTTTCTTCTTCTCTGTCTTCAGAAGAATGTGGATCTCTGATGGTATTCATCTTTGACTGTATATAACAGAAAGGAGTGAAGGGAAGGTCTAGAGTGGTCAATTACCAGAACCACAGCTGATAAGAACTGGTTGCAAACTAAACTGACTGATTTTGCCAATAAGATTCCACCGCCCCATCTATCTCTATGTACATATAATCTAATGGAGAGGGGACATGCAAACTATATACAAACAAAATATATACAGGACAAATTAAAGATAATCTCATAGGGAACGCACTAGCATTAAAGAGGATAGGGAAATGTTTATTGAAAGTGGGATAATAGCTAAGACTTAAGACTTGTAATAAGAATCAAATGAGATAGCATATTAAAGAGTTTTACAAAACTGAAAGCGTGATATTAATGTACATCTATTGTTGGCTAACTGTTGAGTCTATCATCTTTCTGTCAGAACATGGGTAACATGCTTCATCACTGGTCCTCTAGAAAGCTCAAAAATTTAACCTTCATTTAAAGAATAAGAAGATATGCCAGTCCAGCACAGATAAAGGGAAAAGATGGGTTGGGGGTATTTTCTTCCTCTTTGGAATTTAGTTAACCTTTCCAGTCAGTTGCTCTGGAGCAGTTCAGGTTTTCCTTGATAACTATCTTATCTTCTACTGCTGATGCAGATTATAAAACTCTCCTTGTAATCAATTATCAGGAGGGCTGTCTTAAATGATAGGGAAGGAGATCCCTTAGAGGTGAGATAATAAAGCTCAAATAAAGGGTGTATTTATTTAAAATTCACAAACTGAAGAAATTTTAATTAGAAATCAATGAGCCAAATTTACTCTGTGGGAAGGTGTAGCCTACAAAGGAAAGCTATTGCATTGACCAGAGTTCTTGAATCTTTCCAGTTTATTTGTCTTTGCAATATAGTTGTTATTCAATGAATTGTTCTCTAGGTTCTATTCACTTCAGTCTGTATCAGTTCATACAAGTATTCCCACCTTGTTCTGAAATCATGACTTTTTGTCATTTCTTATAGCCCAATAGTATCATCACTACATTCATATAATACCAGAATTTTTTCAAACATCCCTCAATTGACACCCCTCCCCTTAGTTTCCAGTCATTGCCACCACAAACAAAAAAAGAACTGTCATAGATAGTTTTGTACATATGGACCCTTATCCTCTTTCTTGGATCTCTTTGGGATATAAGCCTAGTACTACTATTGCTAGGTTGAAGGGTATGCACGGGTTAGGAAGTCTAGGGGCATAGTTCCAAACTGTTTTCCAGAATGGCTAGAATAATTCATAGTTCTAACTGAGCATTAGTGTGTCTATTTTCCTGCACACCCATTAACATTTGTCATTTTCTTTTCTGCGTCTTTACAAATCTGATAGGGGTGAGATAGAACCTGAGTCACTTTGATTTTCCTTTCTTGAATTGTTAGTGATTTGGAGCAGTTTTTCATATAGCTGTTGAGAACTTGGATTTCTTCCTTTGAAAATTGATCACTGACACTTTCCATTAAATTTCTCCCCATCCCCACCTCCACCTCTATCTTCACCACTACCCTATAGTGCTACCTTTATAAGAAATATCATAGTCAAGCAAAACTAACCAGCATATTGGCCATGTCTGAAAATACATACTCATTCTGTACCACATCTCTTCTAAGAGGCAAGAAATATACTTCACTATCAGTCTTCTGAAGTTATTATAGGTCACTGTGTTGATCAAAGTTTTAAAGTCTTTTACCATTGTTTTCCATTACATTTTTGCGATAAATACCTATTATATTCTTAGTTATTTCACTCTATATCCTGTATACTTTCTTGGCACTGTTCTCTTGGTTTGTCTCCTATGAGTATAACCATTTTTCTCACCTTCTCAGTGTTTGTAGAATCAACATCCATATCATGAGCCCTAATTGTGAGTATAACTCAAAGATTTGCCTTGGGCCTTCTGCTTCTCTCTCTCTCTCTCTCTCTCTCTCTCTCTCTCTCTCTCTCTCTCTCTCTCTCTCTCTCTCTCTCATCTCATCAGTTCCCTTGGTATGCAGATGACTCCCAGATTTATATACCCTGCCATCATCATTCTCCTGAGTTCCAGTACTGCATGACTATTAAACATTTCAGATTGGATGTCCCATAAATGCCTTAAACACAACATGTTCAAAATAGACCTCTTTATCTTTTCCCTTAAACCCATTCTCCTTTGAATTTTCCTATTTTTATCCCTAGCACTTAGAATCATATAAAGCAATAAGTACTTAATAAACAGTTATTTGATTGATTTATTCATTAGTTCACATAAAGTTTACAAAGTTTCTCAGAATTCTTCCCATTAGCCATTTATTATAGTGTAATAATATTCTATTAGATTCATTCATCAAATTTTTATCCAATTCAATATTGATGGGTATCTACTTTGCCACAATAAAAGTTATGTGTGTATATATGTATATGTATGTATGTATGTATGTATGTATGTATGTCTTTGTGTCTGTGTGTATATACCCATTCTTTCTGTGTTTGATCTCCTTGGGAGCATATGCCTAGTAATGGTATTGCTGCATCAAAAGCCATGTACAATTAGTAGGGGCTTTTTAGTCACTAAATTGTTTTCAAGAATAATGAGATTGCAAGATTGTGGATTAAGGGCAGTCACCCAGCTGAACTCTCCCAACATTCCCCTCCAAACAACTTTAAAATGTCACTGTAAATCAAATTTTGGAGTGGCAGAGCCAACAAAAAGTCAGGGTGAGATTTTTTTCCAGCCTAAGAAAACTAAAGAGGTAGGCAGAAGAAGTCTCTAACACTGACGTAAAGGTCAGTACAGGTCCAGACCTCATACATGTGGTGGGGCAGCAGTGGTCACAGAAGCTCTAGCAGCAGCTTTGGGAGCTCTCAGGCCAGAGATGGTGAGGGCATTGGACAACTGCTCAGAAAGAGATTATAGAGGACCCTTCACTGTCATTGGATATGGCTGACTCTGATTGGCAGCTCTATTGTTCATATGCAGTTCTAGGTCATGGTTCCAGGATGAAGAGGGGCATTAGTGAGGTTAGTCACAAGTAAGCAGGGACCTTGGTCATTGTACCAAAGGAGAGAGGAGCACTAGTGTGTGCAGCTGCAGAGGACTAGGGATACTTTCTTAGTAAAGACCAGAGCACAGACCAGGAGAGCAGTGACCATACCCCTCCCAGGATCACACCACCTTGGAAGCACCAAAAACTACCAGATCTCCAGAACTATCTATGAAATTAGTGGTACAAAAAGCTTGAAATTGGGGAAGGTGCCTTCCCACCCTCAGGTGAGCAGAGCCCAACTTTACGATGAAGTTCAAAGTCAATAATAAATAGGCTGGAAAAATGAGCAAACAACAACAAATAATTTTAATATAAAAAAACTACTACCATGGCAAGAAAGATCAAAACATTAACTCAGAAGACAACAATGTGAAAACAGCTACAAAAAAGCCTCAAAGAAAAATGCTAATTGGACTCAAGCCCAGTAATAATTCCTGGAAGAGTTAATGAAAGAGATGGATGATACAGGAAAAATTCAGAAAAGAAATGAGTGTGAGTCAAGAAAATTATGAAAGGAGAATTAACAGCTTGGTAAAAGAGACACAAAAAATACTGATGAAAATAACACCTTAAAAAAAATAAACAGGTTTCTCGCTCGCAGTGAAGCCTGTGGCCCGTGGCGTCGGACGCTCCGAGCGGCGCTCCGGGCAGGGCGGGGCCCCGGCGCGACGGGTGCGGTAGCGGGGGCGCCGGGAGCACGAGTCGGGAGCTGCCGTTTGCAGGGAGTGACTCGGAGAAGGCCTCGGGCCCCAGCCCAGAGAGGATCGAGCACCTGGAGCGCCTGGCCCTGGTGGATTTCCGAAACCGCGAGGGCGTGGCGCGGCTGCAGGCGGCCATCGAGTTTGCGGGGCAGCTCCGCGCCGTGGACACGGACGGCGTGGCGCCCATGGCGTCGGTGCTGGAAGACCGGTGCCTGTACCTGAGAGCAGATGACGTGGTAGAAGGCAGCTGTGCGGAAGCCCTGCTACAGAACTCTCAGCAGACTGTCGAGGAGTATTTTGTGCCCCCCCCCCAGGTAACATCACTCTGCCAAAACAAAGTGAACAAGGTCCAGTCCCGAAGAGTTAAACGACGCTCTGAGGAATGGTGCTCACAACAGGAAACAGTGTGGAGGACACTTGGGAAAGACAAAGCTGAAAAAGTTCCTGTGAACTTCCTCCACGTAATTGGGCCCTGACCCTTTTCTCCTCTCCCCGCTCTCTCCAGAAGACTGGGTGAGGATGGAGAGCTCTCAAGTGAGCTCCTGTTGCCTCTAACAGAAGTCAAGGAAGGATACTTGTGGACTTGGAGAAAAGCTTCCCAGGAAATGAATGGAGTATTCACTTAATACCTGAGTCACATGCTGGAAGTGTCCTGTGGTTAACTTGTAAAATCACCTTTGGTTCAGTTTCTGGCACACGATTAAATAGAGTAAGTTTCTAACCAAAGTGCACTTTTGCCCAATAATTTATTTCTTCCTGATCACAGACTAGATGCAATCTGAATTATTCCTATTTCCTCCCTCACTATTCCTAGTCTCTTCTTTTATCAATGATTTCCTCTACAGCCAAAGCCTCCGTTCAAAGAAAAACTGAGACTGAAAAGGGTAGCACAGGGTTTCATCTAAGGCTAAACCCTCATCAACTCAACTTTCTTTTCCTTTCTTCCAGTATAGTGCTCCATTCAAGCCCCTTCTGGCCACTGAGAAGCTTTGTCCATGTAACTTCTCATTCTTTTAATCCTACATCTGCCTGGCACAGAAAAATGAACTTACATAATTAAAATAACAACAACTTGTAAATTATTAAACTTTAGAAATATATTTCTAAAAAATAAAAATAAAAAAATAAACAGAATTGGCCTAATGTTAAAAGAGGCACAAAAATTCACTGAAGAAAAGAATCTCTAATAAGCAGAATAGGCCAAATGGAAAAAAAAGTCACTGAATACAAAATCTCACTGAAGAAAATAATTCCTCAAAAATTAGAATTGGGCAAGTATGATCTAATGGCTCCACAAGACATCAAGAAACAATAAAAAAACAAAGTCACAAAAATGAAAAATAAATATAGAAGAAAATGTGAGATATCTCATTGGAAGGCAACTGATCTGGAAAATAGATCAAAGAGAGATAATTTAAGAATTATTGAACTGCCTGAAAACCATTATAAAGAACCTAGACTTTATATTTCAAAAAAAAAAATTGAAGAAAACTGTCCCAATACCTTAGATCCACAGAGTAAAATAGGCATTGGAAGATTCCACTGGATCACCTCCTGAAAGAGATTTCAAAATGAAAATTCCCAGGAATATTATAGCCGAATTTCAGAGCTCCCACATCAGTGAAAAAAATACTTCAAGCATCTAGAAAGAAACAATTCAAATACTGTGGAGGCACAATCAGGATCATACAAGATTTAGATGCTTCCACATTAAAGAAGTGGAGGACTTGGAATATCACATTCCAGAAGGCAAAATAGCTATAATTAAAACCAAGAATCACTTACCCAGCAAAACTGAGTTTTTTCTTTCCTTCAGGGAAAATGAATATTTAATGAAATAGAGGGCTTTCAAGTATTTCTGATAAAAAGACCAAAGCTAAATAGAAAATTTGACATTTGAACACAAGACTCAAGAGAGAGACATAAAAAAAGGTAAACATGGAGTAGTCATAAAGGACTCAATAAACTATTTACATTCCTATATGGGAAGATGATACGTGTAACTCTTACGAACTTTATCATTATTAGGGAAATTATAGGAGTTTACATAGGCGGAGGGCATAGGTGGGAGATAATTATATTGGAATGATTCCCCCGCAAAAAAAATTAAGGGGAAAGAAACAGGGATGCACTGAGAGAAGGGGGAAAGGAGAAGTAGAATACAAAAAAGATGTACAAGGAACTGTGCAGGCTGTGCTTAAACCTCACTCTCAGAATTATTTCAAAAAAAAGAATATGTATACACACACAATTGTGTATAGAAATGTAACTTATCCAATCCAGTAAATAGGAGGGGAAGGGGATAAGAGAAAAGGGGGGTAATGATCAAAGGTAGGGCAGATTAAGGGAGGCAGTGGTTAAAAGCAAAATAGACTTTTGAGAAGGGGCAAAATGAAATGAGAAAAAAGAAGAAACAAGATAATGAGATGGAGAGAAATGCACAGTTATTAATCAAAACTGTGAATGTGAATGTGGATAAGTTAAGCCACAAATGGTTGCAGATAGCAGACTGATTAGAAACCAGAATCCGACAATAAGCTGAGAACAAGAGACACACGCAGGGTTAAAATAAAGGGCTGGAGCAGAATCTATTATACTTCAGATGAAATCAAAAAGGTTGGAATAGCAATTATGATTTCAGATAAAGCAAAAGCAAAAAAAGACCTAATTAAAAGAGATGATCAGCAAGACTGCATTTTGCTGTAAGGCACCATAGACAGTAATATTGTACTGAGTCAAATTTATAAAAGTAAGAGCCATTTCCCAGCTGATAAATCATCGAAGGATATGAATAGGCAATTTTCCTAAGTAGAAATCCAAAGTATTTATACTCATATAAAAGTGCTCCAAATCACCATTGATTAGAGAAATTCAAATTAAAACAACTCTGAGTTCTGCCTCACACCTTCAGAAATGACAAATGCTGAAGGGAATGGGGAAAATAGGTTCATTAATGAACTGTTGGTGGAGTTGTGAACTGGTCCATTCTGAAAAACAATTTGAAACTATGCCCAAAGCTCCAGAAAACTGTACATAGCCTTTGACCCAGAAATAACACTACTAGGTCTATATCCTAAAGAGATCAAAGAAAAAGGAAAAGAAACTATATATATACAAAAATAGTTATAACAGCTGTTTTTGTGGTGGCAAATAATTGGAAATGGAGGGAAGGTTCATCAGTTGGAGAATGTCTGAACAAGTTGTGCCATATAAATGTGATGAAGCACTATTATTCTATAAGAAAGGACAAGGTGGGGTGGTTTCAAAAAAATGGCAAGATCTATATGAATTGATACAAAATAGTCTAAGCCAAATTGGTAAATCATTGTGCACAGTGCCAGCAATGTTGTTATGATGATCAACTGTGAAGGACATGGCTACTCTGATTAACACAGTGATCCAAGACAATTCCGAAAGACTCCTGTTGAAAAATGCTATCCACCTCTAGAGAGAGAACTGATGAACTCTGAGTGTAAATTGAAGTATTATTTTCTTCCTTTTTCTTGTTTTTTTTTTGAAATATGGCTAACATGGAAATATGTTTTGCATGATTTCACATGTGTAACTGATATATTATTTGGTTTCTCAGTGGCAATGAGAGGGGATGGGAGGGAGATAATTTGGAACTCAAAATTCAGAAATAAAAGAATGTTAAAAATAAGTCATACATTTGGGGGAGAAGCAAAATTGGATTAATGGATAAAGAGAAAGAAACAAAGTACAAATATGTAAGCTCATACCATGATTTATTTAAATAAATTTGAAAACACTAGTAGATAATTCCAAAGTAACTATAGTGTAAGTATATTCAAGAGTTAGTACAGAAAGCTCTATACTTTTCCCTCTGGAATTGATTTTCATAATGATTAGGCACTAAAAATCCTGTCATAAAAGAGAAAGAGTATATTGTATCCAGTACACTATTCTCACCAAAACAAGAAAGAAGACTAACATTTAGGAAGGATTTTCAACAACTAATGAAAGTCAGAATTTTTTTTTTGTTAAACCACAATTAACCAGAAAATTTAATTAAACAGAACACCCCATTGCTCATTTTTAAATCATTCCTGTTATACTATTTTTATTGAATTAGACAAAATACATATTATTTTAAAATGTTAAATAGAGTCCTTTGGGCACTATTTACAATCACTTTGAACTTTAGACAATTTCATAAACAGCCACATGGAGATACTTTATGAGGTCAGCCTCCACACCTGAAGAATCAATGGATTTCATGATGATAGCTTTGTGTGAGATGTCAGAGGGTCATAGATTGACAATGAGCCAAAAAGGGAGTTGGAGTTAAAACCACATTGGATAGGGTTTTTTTTTCTTTTTATAATTAGCAAATCAGTCGCAGATCAAGAGTTATTCATTTTTATTTTGAAACTATTGTGTCTCAGTTCAAAATTAAACAGTTACTTCTTTGAATTATTCTTGGTACAGATGAATGACCTTTAATTTAATATTTGGTCTTCATATTAGAGGAATGTGGCATACCAGGTAGGTGACTCAGATTTCTGTAATTTACTGTGAAATTTGACAGTGGTTGAGGTAGTGTGAGGAGCAGAATAGTTTGTCTAGCTCTCCACTAATGACTGGCCTTTTAATTAGGGCTTTTCAATTCTTACAATGCTTTCATGTATTGCCAGCTTTATTCCTTCATTGCAGAGTTTTCATTGCAGAAAACTAATGAACCCAGCTTAATAGACTAGAGAGTAATGGTATTTTATTTTTTCTTTTACAGGGTCAAACTCACTTTCCATCATGTGCTTTTATTACAGGCTTGATAGATAGCTCTGGACTGAGGTTCTTTCATACCACCATTTTAAGGAAATATGATGCTGGGATAATTGAAGCAGGTCTCTGGGTCAGTCTCTTCCATAACATCCCTCCAGGAATGCCTGAGTTTAGATCAGAGGGTCATTGCACTCTGGAATGCCTTGAAGAGGTAAGTATCTTGTCTGACTTCATTGGTTAACATAATTTATGCATTACTAACATTCTCAGAAAAACGTGTGGTAAAACTTTCAAGAAACAAACATTAAAGTAAAGGCTCTGAATTTAGCTATTATTGAAGATGTTTGCTATGTAGTATTAAGAATACACCTATTATTAAGGACATGTACATATTATTAAGTGCAATTTATTTACAAATTAAGGGTTCATTTCTAAGGGACATACTGCAAAGACAAGTCATCACTTTTTAATATTGGTTTGGCATTTAAGAAACACATTGGGCTCCTTTCTCTGTCTTTAAAATCCTAAAGCATGTTTCCTCATTCTATCTTGGATGACTGAGAGATCAGACATTATGAAAGGAAGCTCTGGGTTGAATGAGTAATTGAGAGTCCCGCGTTTTCCCCCTTATTTTCTTAACATCAATGACAGATTGCTATTCTATCTTTCCTTGTAATTCTGTTTCTGTTTGCAAGTATGGGGAACCTGCAGCCTTGAGGCCACCTATGGCCCTCTAGGTCCTCAGGTATGGCTTCTTGACTGAATCCAAACTTCACAGAACAAATGCCCTTAATGAAAGGATTTGTTCTGTAAATTTTGGACTTGGTCCAAAGGCCACACCCGAGGACCTAGAAGGCTACATGAGGCCTTGAGGCCACAGGTTCCCCATCCCTGGCACAGTACCTTGCCTGAACCTCTATTCTCTTTTTCTTTCCCTTTTTCCATTTCCTCTGTTTCTCAATTGTCCTATTTCTCTCTATTGCCTTCTTCTCTTCTTCCTTCCTCACCAGAAGGAAAGGATAATGTTGACAAAAGTGTACATAAGATAAAAACTGTTGTTTCCCCAGAATTCAGCAATCTGAAGAGATGTTTCTGAATGAAAGTTCTATAAACTTAGGCCATATTTTTAAATGGAATATGGACAATATTGAACTGAATAAACATTGTGACTTAGAATTTACTTGTGCGGAAAAAAGCGAAGAATAGCCTTGAATAATCTCAATTAAGAATGGCATTGTGGTTGTTCAAACATTTATTCATTTTTGCCTTAGTTTTTCTTTTTCTGCTAACTGTTTGTTCAAGCTTCCATTACTACAAACTGTTTCAACCTGCCACTTGTTCTTGTCCAAAAGAATGTATGCTCCCTGAGGGCATGAGCTTTCTTATTTTTGTCATCTAGCACCTAGAATGATGAACATAGAAGGCACTGAATAAATATTTTCTCAATAAATGTTTTGATTTATTTGTTCATTTTGCTCTCAAAAATGTTGATGAGGGTTTGTTTTTTTTTTTGGGGGGGGTCTTCCTCAGGCCCTAGAGGCTGAAAAACCAAGTGGAATTCATGTATTTGCTGTTCTTCTCCACGCACATCTTGCTGGCAGAGGTATCAGGATGCGCCATTTCCGTAAAGGGGAGGAACTGAAGCTACTTGCCTATGATGATAACTTTGACTTCAATTTCCAGGAGTTTCAGTATCTAAAGGAAGAAAGAACCATTTTGCCGGTATGAATATCTTTATCCTTTTCCTTACAAGAGTATGGAAATCACAGTGACTTATTCTTATGAAGGATTCTACCAGTCAAATGAGTTTGGCAGAAAAATACATGAATTACAAAAGAATAAGATGCCATCATCATTGTTCACCAGCCCGGATAGGATACATTCAATTTGTCTTCTGAAATCTACTGATTTCCCTATTACTTCTGGCAATTGTTTAGTCTTCATGTCCCCATTTTCACTTTTCTTGGCAAAGATACTGGAGTGATTTGCCGTTTCCTTCTCCAGCTCATTTAAAGGTGAGGAAACTGAAGCAAACAGGTGTAAGTGACTTGCCCAGGGTCATGCAGCAAGTGTCTGAGGCTGGTTTTGAACTCCTGACTCCAGGCCCAGTGCTGTATCTATTGTACCATCCTACTTCTGGCAGTGGCAGGTAGTAATTATAAGTGCAGGTTTTAAAAGTAGGCTTAGGTTCTACATACCTAAAGACTGCTTTCCTCTTTATTTGATTTAAAGTTTAGAAATCCTTGGGTTTGATATCCTGTATGATAAGCAATCAGGCATCTTCTTAAGAGAGGGTGACATGGATTCCACTTGCACGAGATAGACAAAAATGGTGAAAAAATAATAATTACATTTGAAGCAGGATGGAAATGTTGCCATCTAAGAATGATTGTTATGGTGATGCCATAGGCTGCTAGGTGATGTAGTAGATTGAGTACTGGACTTGGGGTTAGGAAGACCTAAGTTCAAATCTTTCCTTAGATTTGTATTATCTGTATGACTGGGTAAGTCATTTCATTTCTCTGAGCCTGTTTTCTCCTCTATAAATTGAGGATGGCCTCTAAGGTCCCTTCCAGCTTTACACCTATGATCTCATGATATAATGACTTTGTGCTTAATGATTTAAAGACATGGTGGGAGTCGTGTGTGTCACACATGTGTATGAGTGCATATATGTTTGTGTGCATGTATGTATATGTGTAATTGGTGATAGAGCTGGGCATGTGCATTGATCTTTTACTGAGGGGCATCCCCAGTTTAATCTATCCCAATATTTGCATATGCAAATATTATACGCTGAATATATATTCATATACTCAAGTACATCTTTTCACACACAACATATATATGAGTATACCCATCATATGAATAAATAGTCCAATTCATAGCAACACTGAAAGTCATAGAGAAATTTTAGAAAGGAATGCATTCTATCCTTTTGTGTTAGTTGCTTTCATGGAAATATTTTAATCACTTTGATAGCATGATATATCCCATATAAATATCCACGGTCTGCTCTGCTAACCCAAGTAGGATTTTCATGCTGTTTAGCAGTGCATTTGAGTTCTACCCATAGAAGTTGTGACCCAAAGCATGAGAACATTTGAAATAAGTTTGGTCTTTATATTATACCTATACTACATTTTGTAGCACAACACCTGGACTTTTGAAAGATTAATATTAAATATAGAGAAAGTTATAGCATCTGCAGCTAACTCTCTTGAAGTCTCTCTGTCCTTATTAGTAACATATCTGATAAATGAAGCAATGCAAAACTCCAATTCTGAGCACTTCTAATTCTATTTTAGGGGGACAGCTTAATCACAGAATGCTGCTATAACACTAGAGATCGAGTACGCATGACATGGGTAAGCAATTCTTTCAATCATGTTGAGCTGGTTGGAAAAGAAGGTATGAACCTTCCTTTATTTTTCTAAGAAATGAGGGGACAAAATATTCTCACTTAGAAAGAGGGAAGGTAAGAACTTGTGTACTACTACAAGAAAATGAAGTAAAATGCTTTAGATTTTATTAAAATTCAAACCAATAAGTGCAATTGTTATGTGGATGAAATTCTTTGATAGTATAACTTTTTATATAAAGCTATTGCAAATATGTTTCATATCAAGTTTTATTACTAAAATCTCCTTGGTCACTAGCTCAGTGTATTAGAGTACCTGGATGTTAATGAGAATAAGTTCAAACCTTGTATGGAGCTGTGGCCTTTTTTCTATTCCGTGGCTCCAGAATCCTAAGCCTAGCAGGAGAGCTGCTAAAGGGGACCAATTCTGAGAGTCCAGGGATTGGCACAAATGTTTGTAGGGAAAATGATTTCACATGTAGGCCTCATACACTCAGTGTAACAATGGCAGTGTATTTATTCATAGCACTTTTTTTATGTAAGAGAGGGGGAATGTAAACCCTTTACACCTTCTGATCTCTTTATAGATGTGAATACCTTTTTGATTGAGTCAAGGAAAGTAATAATGATTGTCTGAGAAAGCAAATTAACTATACCTGGGGGGGGCTAAACTGCATGGATTCTGGGAGGTCTAGAGTTGGAGACATTAAAAGCTGGGAACTAACTTAATAAGAGTAAACCTGTACAGGTTTGGGGGGTTTTTTTTGGGGGAAGACAGAGAGACAGAGGCAGAGACACAGAGAGACAGACAGAGATTAACTGAGACAGGCAGACAGATGGAGACACAGAGAAACAGAAAGATGTATGTGTATATATGTATATATATGTGTGTGTATATATATATATATATTATATATATATATATATATATATATATATATATATATATAGAGAGAGAGAGAGAGAGAGAGAGAGAGAGAGAGAGAGAGAGAGAGAGATTATCTATGAATAGTTTAGTCCATTCTTCACAATGGAAAATAAAACATCTTTTTCTTCATTTAAAATATATGTGATTTCTCATTTCCAGTCTTTTTAGCAAAACCTCATATAATTTGATCACTGAATTCTTGAATAGGAGGTAGTATGGATCAATGGAAAGCATGTTAGACCTGGAGTCTAGAGACCTGAGTTCAAATTGTGGCTGCCACACTTAACTAGTTGTATGAAGTTAGATAAGTCACTTAGCCTTTCTTGGTCTCAGTGGCTTCATCTATAAAATGAGGACAATCATAATACCTGCCTCACTGAGTTATCATGAGAATAATGTTTTGTAAACCTTAATGTACTATGCAGGTTTGTGCTGTTTGTACTGTTATTCTTGTGAAATGTTTTTGGCAGCACTACCACCACCCTACTATTTGTGGCTGTTGTTCAGTAGTGTCTGACTTTTCATGACTCCATTTGGAGTTTCCTTGGCAAAGATACTGGAGTGGTTTGCCATTTCATTTTCCAGCTCATTTTATAGATGAGGAAACTGAGGCAAACAGGGTTGAGTGACTTGCCCAGAGTCATACAGCTAATAATTGTCTGAGGCTGGACTTGAACTTTGGTCTTCCTGACTCCAGGCCCTTCATTCTATCCGTTGAGTCACCCAGCTGACCTATATCCTACTAATATGTAACAGAAATATAATTAACATAAGAAAGTTCTTCCTTATTGAGGACAAATCTTATAATGGCAAATGGACTTTTAGAATGAGTGTTGTCTTTCCATTCACTGCCGCCTCCCAAAGTACCTTCCTTATTTCCAGGTACACTTTTAGCACTAACATTGTTTTAGACATAAAATATAAGTCTTTTTGAAAGCCTCAGAGCTCTCCATGTTCCCCTACCTCACTTGAGCCAAACCCAACCTAGCTACCTTAATGCATACTTGAAGAAACCCAATCTCTTCCTTTGGCAGGTGGGAATCATTCTTACCACTTCCAGGTCAGACACTTCAGCAAATGTCAAAGATATCCTTTAAGAAATCTAACCTACTAATATATGCCCTATGCTGATGATGCATATTGACCTTGGGTTTTTGAAGGCAGGTCAGCACACTAGTAGGCTTTTGAGCATGGGATTAGCCACAAACTCTGTCTTGCACTTTAAGAATCCACTTCACTAACATGGTGAGTCTCATCAGGGGAAGGCTGATTAAGTGATGACTCACTATTTACCATGAATATCTAGGAAATAGATAGAAGTGCAAATGGTCCTTGGAACGATGTAGCACCATTGTGTATAAGGAATGATGATAGTGGGGTGGCAGAAAAGGGGAACTAATGGGTAAACATCCATGTTCAGACCTACAAACATTAATATAATTTCATATTTGTGTATGTTATTTTTTAATCAACCAATGTGCTCACTCACTGCTGTAGGAAATTAGCAATATACGTGTCAAAAACCAGCAGCAATAATAACTAATTTTAAATAGGGATTGTAGACTTAGGGCTGGAAGGGATTGATCTCATTTTATCCTCACACCAGCTTTGGGGGGTAGGTACAGTTATCATCCATATTTTGCAGAAATATGGAAGTGGAAACTGAGGCTGAGACATTGTGACATCACCAGGCTTATTCACAAATGCTTAAGATGAAATTTAAATTCATGTCTTTCTAAGTCAAATTCTAGTGTCCTATTCATTTTACCACCCTGCCTCACATGAAGTGAGTGACATGTAATACTAGAAGTATGCAAATTAGAGAACTTTGTGTGCACGATTGAATGAAGAAGTTCTGTCTTTTCTAATTGAAATTCTGAACAAATCTGAGTAAATTGGGTAGAAATTTTATTTCATTTATTTTAGTAAACATGTAAAGAAATTTGAAAGAAGGAATATATCATTCATTCATTTAACAAATAATGAGCTCCTAGTATATGCTTGTGTATTTTATAAAAGCTGTAGTACATTATCCCACATTTGTTTGTGACTGAATAGCATTAATACTTGGAAGTTATTTAGATAGATTTACAGGTAGCTCTATCATATTTTTTCTCCTTTCTTCCTAGATAAATTTAGCTTAGACTTGGTGATGTGATTCCCAGTCCTGAGATCAGAGCTAGAGTTAGGATGAGCTACTTGGATGAGGTGAGGTGAACTATTCTCCCATGCCCTCTCTGAGCTTAACTGAGTTCAAACTTTGTGTTGTTGCCCAAAGATGCAAAAAACCCCTCAATTTTCAGAGTTATAAAATAAAAAAAAAATTCAGCCTCATTGGTTATCTGCTAAATTAGAGATAGGTTCATCTAGGTGATTGGTGTAATTATTTACAAAACTTATCAGGTTGGCCAAACAGGTTAGAAAAGTTACTATGTTCATTAATACAAGTTGACCTTGTAATAGACTTAGCCACTATTCCTGATAATTATGAATGGTAATTCAGAAAACCAAAATCATGCTCAGGTTATTATCTTTTGGCTTCAAGGTTCCTTTTACCTCAATGTTAGCAGGAACTCCAGGATATTGCTTCGTGTGTTACCATCTCTCCACCATAGGTAATAATGGCTGTATTAATGCTATTTTGATTGAAATCACTCCATTTTTAGGGTGGACTAAGCACTAGAAGTGAAATGTGCCTCTCGTATCTACTCTACTACCCACGAATCAATCTTACTCGATGTGCAAGTATTCCAGACATTATGGAACAACTTCAGTTCATTGGTGTTAAGGAGATCTACAGGCCAGTCACGTAAGTAGTCCACGGCCCCATGGCATGGGTCATCTATCTTAGTAGGCTCCAAGTGAACTTAACTTTTGTATTGACTTCATTATCCTGCCATGGTTCTCTTGGCTTTGATGTTCCATCATTTTTATACGACTGGGAGGAACAACTGGAAGGGTGACCTCACATCTGATCTCTTTTGCCATATAAAACAGAAAAAGAAAAACTGGATTACTGCTTTTGGCTAGCCATAAGGAGTTCTTCAAAGTGAGAGTCATTAAGTCCTGGAACATAATAGCAAGGGAAGTGGTCTCCTTTGGAGATTTAGATCCAGATTATATTGTACTCTGCCTTGAGTATGAAAATAGGTCTGCCAACATACTTGATGACTTTAAGGTCATGTTCTTTCTTATAGTGGTATTATTTTTTGAGGTGAGAAGCACTTAGGTACCATTAATATTATGCTCTATAAGAGCTAGCTTGATAGCTATCAGCAATGACAGCAAAAACATATAATCATATAAACGTACTAAATTAATCAGCAAACATTAATTCACCACCTATCATGTGTCAGACACTGCTAATACTGGGACAACATACACAAACGGCATTGAAGAAGTCCACCCTCAAGTTGCTTACAGTCTTTTGGGAGAAAGAACATATATGCATTTAAGCATATACAAAGTTCAAAGTAAGGCAATTTAGGGAGACAGGCACTAGTATCTGGGGTGTGGGGTGATCAGGAAAAGCCTCACATTGGAAACTGTGCTTGATTTAAAATAAGGGTGAGTAGTGATGAAGAAATGTGTTCAAATCCTGACCAGGTGATTCAGTCACATCAATTCTTTAAGACTATTTCCTCATATTATAGCTGGGATGAAAGATCAGATTAAATAACAGCCTGTATCTTAGCATCCTGAGCCACTTCCCCTTGTGGAGTCCCAGTTTCCAAAGCTGTAAAACAAACGAGTTGAACTAAGTGGTCTCTAAGAACTTTTCCTGCTATAAAATCCTGTAATTTTAAATGGGATATATAAGACATAAGGGAAGAAAGCAATGTAGTACTGTGGAAATTTTAAAAAATGAACATTTTTAAAGATAGTTCTCAACTGAGTTCACAGTATTTCTACAGAATGAAATTCGTTCATTGTGATTGGCAGAATGAACAATCAAATCACAAGATTCAGAGTTCATGAAGTCTTGACTGAGATACGGGTTCTTGTTATCTTGGCAGAGGCAAGGCTTCACAAAAGGGGATCCTGAAAAGGGATTATGATTTTTGCCTGATGTGAGTCCATAAAAGCAAAAGTCACTCCTGAACAGCATCATAACTTGTGGATTGGAATAACAATATTTCACAGAATCTCAGATGTGTAGGGACCTTGGAGATCATCTAGTTCTAGTCCAATCTATACCTGAACAGGAATCCTCACCACCACTATCAAAAGAAAGTGTTTCTGGCAAGTAGTGACCTATATACCACTTATAGACCTTCAGGGATGGGAAATTTACCACTTTTAGTAACAGTGCATTCCTCTTTTGGACAGCTGTACTGATTAGAAAGTTTTTCTTAAGAGCCAGCTGAAATCTATCTCTCTATAACTTCCATCCATTCCTCCTAGTTCTGCCCTCTGGCCCAAAATAAAATAAACAAAATCTTTTTTTCTGTGTGATAGCCCTTCAAGTGCTTAGGATCATAGGACCAGAGATTTAAAGTCAGAAGGGACTTAAAGATAGTAGCCATATTGCCTTGTTACCTCTTGATTGTTGTACTTCATAATTGAAGACCAAAATGACATCACTAAGTCAGGGTCAATGTACTGTGTCCGGCTGTGGCTGATCAGACCAAAATGAACTTGGAAGGCTGTGCCACAGGTTGTAAACAATTAGTCAGTGTGAACATTTGGTATGGAATTTGAATGGAGCTTACAGTACACTAAAACTCCCCAGTCTTTTTCACATGAACTTTTGTTAAACTATGACTTCCTTTTCCTGAGCTTGTAAAGTTTAACTCATATTTAGAGTTAAAATGTTTATGTATTAAATTTCATCTGATTCCATTGAGCTGATTTTTCTAGGCAACACATATTGTCCTAAATTCTGATTCTATTATCAGTATTATAGCTATCCCTCTCAGCTTCATGTCTTTTTCAGATTTGATAACCATGCCATCTATGTTTCTTTCAGGATATTGATAGCAGTGTTGAACAGAGCAGGGCCAATAACACATACCATGGGACATTCTACTAGAGACCTCTCTGAATATAATGATACTATTATACCTCCATCATATACCCAAGGGTATCACATGAAAGAAATTAATTAAAATATCTTCCTAATATTATACCATGTTTATGATATTCTCTTGATTCACTACTCTAGTGACTGTTCCGAGAAGGAAATTAGTTTAACTCAATTGTTCTATTCTTGATGAAATCATGCTAGCTCTAAGTGGTCAATTAATCACTGCTTCAATTTTTAAGGGATCACAAACCATCCTTTAAATGATGTTCTATAATTTTTTTTACCAGGAATTAATGTTAAACTCAGCGAACAGTTTTAAAATACAGCTTCTTTCCTTTTTTTGCTTTAAATAATATTTTATTTTTTTCTTCCATTACATATCAAGAAAATTTTTAGCATTCATTTTTGTAAGATTTTGAGTTCCATATTTTTCTCTTTCCATTCCTCCCCTGACTCTTTGAAAATGGTAGGCAGTTTGATATAGTTTATACATGTGCTATCATGTAAAACATATTTCCAAATTCATCGCAGTTGTGGAAGAAAAAATATCAAAAGGAAAAAAAAACAAAAGAAAGAATAAAGTAAAAAAATATACTTCGGTCTTCATTCAAAGTTCATCAGTTTCTTTATCTGGATATGATTAGCATTTTCCTTCATGAATCCTTTGTACTTCTTTGGATCAATGTATTGCTGAAGAAAGCTAAGTCATTCATAGTTGGTCATACATGATGTTGCTGATAACGGTATACAATGTTTTCCTGGTTCTGATCATTTCACTTTGCATCAGTTTGCACAAGTCTTTCCAGGTTTTTTTCTGAAATCTGCCTGTTCATCATTTCTTATTGCATAATAATATTCCGTTATATTCATATACCACAGCTTGTTCAAGTATTCCCCAAATGATGGCCATCCTCTCAATTTCCAATATATTGCCACCACAAATAAGGCTGCTATAAATATGTTTGCATATGTAGGTCTTTTTCTCTTTTTTTGTGATCTCTTTGGGATACAAGTCTATTAATGGTATTACTGGATCAAAGGGTATGCACAGTTTTATAGTCTTTGGGCATAGTTCTAAATTGCTCTCCAGAATGGTTGGATCAATTCACAACTCCACCAACAATGCATCAGTGTCCAAATTTTTCCGCATTTTCTCCAATATTTATCATTTTTTTTTACATTTAACCAATCTGATTGGCATGAGGTGGTATTTCAGAATTGTTTTAATTTGCATTTATATAATCAAAAGTGATTTACAGCACTTCTTCATATGCCTATAGATATCTTTGATTTCTTCATCTGAAAACTGCCTGTTTATATCCTTTGACCATTTATCAGTTGGGGAATGGCTTCTATTCTTATAAATCTGACTCAGTTCTCTATATATTTGAGAAATGAGGCCTTTATCAGAGACACTTGCTGTAAAGATTGTTTCCCAACTTTCTATTTTCCTTCTAATCTTGGTTGCATTAGTTTCATTTGTACAAAAGCTTTTCAACTTCATACTATATTTTGTAATGTTCTCTGTCTTTTGTTTGGTCATGCGTTCTTCTCCTGTCCATAGATCTTACAGGCAGACTATTCCTTGCTCTTCTAATGTGATTACTTCATTGTCTATGATACCCTTTAGCAAAATGTAGCTTCCTTCCTTATCTCTTTTAATTAGGTCTATTTTTGCTTTTACTTTGTCCAAGATCAAGATTATTACTCCTGCTTTTTTTTTTTTATACTTCAGCTGAAGCATAATAGATTCTGCTCCAGCCTATCACCTTAACTATGTGTGTGTGTCTCTCTGCTTCAAGTATGTTTCATATAAGCAACATATTGAAGGATTGTTTTTTTATCCACTCTGCTAGCCCCTTCCATTTCATAGGAGAGTTCATCCCATCCTCATTCACAGTTATGATTACCACCTGTGTATTGCCCTCCATCCTATTCTTGCTTCAGTTCGTCCTCTCTCAGCAAACCTTTCCCACCTCACCAATGTTTGGCTTCTGTCTACCACCTCCCCTGAGCTGCCCTCCCTACTATTATCTACCCCCTTTTACTTAATCTCCTTCCCTCCTACTTCCCTGTTGGGTAAGATATATTTCTATATTCAACTGATTGTGTACATCATTTCCTCTTTGAGCCAATGCTGATGAAAGTAAGGTTCAAGTGATATCTATCACCTACTCTACAATGTTCCCCTCCACTGTAATAGGTCTTTCTCACCTCTTTATGTGAGATAATTAGCCCCATTCTACCTCTCTCTTCCTTCTGCTCCCATTAAACTCCTCTTTCTCATCCATTAATTTTTTAAGTTATTCCCTCCAATTCACCTTAGACCTGTACCCTCTGTCTATGTATATTCCTTCTATCTGTACTGTTGGTAATAAAATTTTCAAGATTTATAAGTATCATCTTCCTGTGTAGGGATGTAAACAGTTTAGCTCCATTGAACCCTTATGTTTTCTTTTCCCTTTTTACCTATTTATGCTTCTCTTGGATATTGATAGTGGAGGTCAAATTTTTGGTTTAGTTTGGTTTTCTCCTTATTAAGACTTGAAATCCTTCTATTTTGTTGAATGACCATTTTTCCCTTGATGTATTATGTTTAATTTTGCCAGGTAAGTGATTCTAAGTTGTAGTCCTAGCTCCTTTGCTCTCCGCAATATCAGGTTCCACGACTTCCAATCCTGTAACATTGCAGCTGCCAAGTCCTATGTGATCCTGATTGTGACTCCCTGATATTTGATTTTTTCTGGTCACTTGTAGTATTTTTTCCTTTACCTGATAGTTCTAAAATTTGGCGGTAATGTTCCTTGGGGTTTTTATTTTGGGATGTCTTTCCTGAGGTGATTAGTGGAATCTTTCAATTATGATGTTGCCTCTGGTTCCAAGACATCACGGTAGTTTTCTTGATAATTTCTTGAAAGATGCTATCCAAGGCCTCCTTTGGTTTATGGTTTTCAGATAGTCCAACAATTCTCATATTGTCTCTCCTGGATCTATTTTCCAGGTCAGGTGTTTTTTTGTATTCTTTAAGGAGTTGTTTTCTTTGGTGGATTTTTGTATCTCCTTTTCCATTTGGCCAATTTTACTTTTTAAGCAGTTCTCCATGCTGTTGACTCGTTTTTCATAATCTTCTTTCATCACTCACATTTCTTTTCCCAGTTTTTCTTCTACCTCTCTTACATGATTTTTAAGCTTCTTTTTGAGCTCTTCCATGAGGTCTTTCTGGGATTGAGATCACTTCCCATTTTCCTTTGGGGTTTTGCCCATAGGTGCTTTGACACAGTTCACTTCTTCTGAGTTTGTGTCATGGGCTTCCCTATTGTCACAATACCTTTCTATGGCCAGATTCTTTTTTTGTTGTTTTTTTCTAATTTTTTTTTTGGGGGTGGCTTTTTCCCTTTCTTTTAAATTTGAACTCTGCTCCCAGGGTTGGAAGGGGCTTCTTGTGCTAGTGGCTGTAGGCCCTGGCTGTTTACCTGGTGCTGTGCTGATGTTGCTCAAGGCCCACAGGGGATCCTGGCGCTGTGCTGAGGGTGTGGGGTGGTGGTTAGCTGGCATTGCTGGAGGTCCTAGGGGTCTGGCAGTTTATCTAGTGCTGAGCTGGGGTTCTAGCATGTGTCTGGCATGTGCTGAGGCCCATTGGGGTATTTCTGCATTTCCCCATGGCTACACTGAAGCAGGTGGTGGTCTGGCCTCTGGAAGATGTCTGTTTGCTTTGGCACCTGTAGAATTGGCATCTGCCTGTTTGCTTGGGGTAATGCTGAAGCATATGGTGGTTCTTGGAGCTGGAGTCTGCCGGTTTTCCTGGCTATGCTAAGGCACTCGGGGGAGCCTGATGTTGGCATTTTCTTGCTCCACCAGGACTCAGGCTCTCCCTCTAGTTTGCTGACATAGGGCTTGCTGCTGGCTTTCTGGGACGCTTCCTGTTCTGGACTGCACTCGTCTTTCACCCAAGTGAGACAGACCTTTCTTGCTAATCCTTTAACTTTCAGAGGCTAAAAGATTGTTTCACCCTGTATTTTTGCTGGTTCTGTTGTTCCAGTATTTGTTTTGTGGTTCTATTTCATGATTGTTTGGAGGTGAGTATGGGAGAGTTACAGCAATTTACTGCTTACTCCACCATCTTGGCTTCCAGAAGTCTGGATCTTCTTTGCCTTGAAAAAATCAGGATAACAGGTAAACAGGACATTTCATGTTCTCCACATGGATCATTATAAGCAGCTCAGCAATCACATCTGTGAATTCTTTCTCCATGCTGTTTATATGGGCTGTGGTTACTTTCTCTCATTAATGGCTGTTAGGTCTTTTACTATCTCCTATCTTACTTTCAATAATTTTTTTATCCATTTCTCAGTCTAAAGATTATTATTCTTGTTAGAGAAAACAAAAATGAAATATAAGTTGAATAGCTCCTTTTGGTATCTGGAATCCATAATCATTGTCCCATCTACTCTAAGCAGCTGTTCTATCCCTTCTTTATCTTCCTCTTGTCACCAAGTTTGCTTAAACAAATAAACAAAAAAAACCACTTCACCTTTTAAAAAAAATCATAGCATTCATGGGCAGTTTTAGCTCAGCCTGACCCAATGTCACTCTTTCATTATTTTTAATTTTATTTTTGAATCACAAAGTATTTATTTTCCCCCTCCCATCTTTTATCTCCATTGACTAAAAAAGAAAAATGAGCTACTTGTAACAAAATAGTCAAGAAAACTCTTACATTGGCCATGTTCAAAAATATGTTGTATTCTGCATATTGAGTCCATTTCCTCTCTTTCAGCAATTTGGTAGTATGATTCATCATTCAACAGAAATAGTGATTAGTCATTGCATTGGCCAGAGTTTTTCAGTCTTTCAAAGTTGCTATTGTAAAAATTGTTCTTGTGGTTTTGCTTTGCTCTATATCTGTGTATAAAAGTCTTCCCAGGTTTTTCTGAAACTATATAGTACAACAATATTCCATCACATTCACATATAATAACTTGTTCAACCATTCCTTAACTGAGTAGCATTACTTCAGTTTACAATTCTTTACCATTATGAAAAGAGCTGCTATAAATATTTTTGTACAATAAATTTTCTGTTTCTTTGAGTATCAGATTTTTTAAAAGACATTTGGGGGGAGGGGGGTAGAGCCAAGATGGTGGAATAAAAGCACAGATTTGCTTGAGCTCTCCCCCAAACCCCTCCAAATACCTGTAAAAATGACTCTAAACCAATTCTACAGAAACAGAACCCACAAAATGACAGACTGAAACAAATGTCCAGCCCAATACAGGTTGACAGGAAGGGTCTGTTGCACGAGTCTGAGAAAGGAGCACAGTCCAATGAAAAATGCACCAGCACAGACCCCAGCAAACCCAAAATAGGTCTCAGGAGACTGAATCACTAGCAGTTGTGGTGATTTCCAGAATTCTCAACCCACAGACACCAAAGACAACTTAGAAAAGGTCTGTCAGACCTGGGTGAGAGAGGAGCATGGTCTAGCCCTGGGGTAGATGCAGAAGCTGCAGCAGTGGCTACCTCCAACCACAGGGATTTCTTTGCTGATGCTGAGGCAGGATTCTCTTGCTTTGCCTGTGTTTGTATCTGGGTCACAGTCCTGGGTGGTGGTCCTGAGGCGAGGAAAAGCACTAGTGTGGTCGAGCTTGTGGTGGTGGTGGGAAGAGACTCCTCCTCACAGTTCCAAGGCAGAAAAGAGTGCTTGTGGTCACTCACAGACTACAGGAGAAGAGTAAACACCTCTCCTTTGATCATACCACCTTGGAAGTACTGAAAATGTACAGGTCCCTAGAAGTATCTGTAAAAACAGCTGCACAAAACCCCTAAAACTTGAGATAGTACACCCTCCACACTGGAAGCAGAGCCCTACTTTAACAAAGAGTTTAAAAGTCAAGTAATTGGCTGAGAAAATGAGCAAACAGCAGAAAAATAGACTATAGAATCTTACTTTGGTGACAAAGAATATCAAAACATGCAACCAGAAGAAGCTCCTACATCCAAAGCCTCCAAAAAAAAATATGAATTGGTCTCAGGCCATGGAAGGGCTCAAAAAGGATTTTGAAAAGCAAGTGAGAGATGTAGAGGAAAAATTGGGAAGAGAAATTAGAGTGATGCAAGAAAATAGTGAAAAACAAGTCAACAGCTTGCTAAAGGAGACTTGAAAAAAATTGAAGAAAATAACACCTTAAAAAAATAGACTAATCCAAATGGCAAAAGAGGTGTAAAAAACCAATGAGGAGAAGAATGCTTTATAAAGCAAAATAGGCCAAATGGAAAAGGAGGTCCAAAAGCTCACTGAAGAAAATACTTCCTTAAAAATTAGAATGGAGCAACTGGAAACTAGTGACTTTATGAGAAATCAAGACATTGTAAAACAAAGCCAAAAGAATGAAAAAAAAAATAGAAGAGAATGTGAAATATCTCATTGAAAAAAAAAACTGACCTGGAAAACAGATCCAGGAAAGATAATTTAAAAATTATTGGACTACCTGAAAGCCATGATCAAAAAAAGAGTGTCGACATCATCTTTCAAGAAATTATCAAGGAAAACTGCTCTGATAGTCTAGAACCAAAAGGTTAAAATAGAAATTGAAAGATTCCATGATCACTTCCTGAAAGAAATCCCAAAAGCAAAACTCCTAGGAATAGTGTAGCCAAATTCAATAGTTGCCAGGTCAAGGAGAAGATATTGCAAGCATCCAGAAAGAAACAATTTGAGTATTGTGGAAACACAATCTGGATAACACAAAATTTAGCAGCTTCTACATTAAGGGATCAGAGGGCTTGGAATATGATATTCCAGAGGTCAAAGGAGCTAGGATTAAAACCAAGAATCACCCACCCAGCAAAACTGAACATAATCCTTTAGGAGGAAAAATGGGCATTCAATTAAATAGAGGACTTTCAAGCATTCTTGATGAAAAGACCAGAGCTGAATAGAAAGTTTGACTTTCAAATATAAGACTCAAGAGAAGCATGAAAAGGTAAACAGGAAAGAGAAATTATAAGGGACTTATTAAAATTGAACTGTTTACATTCCTACATGGAAAGATGATATTTGTAACTCATGAGACCTTTTTCAGTATTAGGATAGTTGGAGGATATAGTGACTTGAATACGATGGGATGATATCTAAAAAATAAAATTAAGAGGTAAGAGAGGAACATACTGGGAGAAAGAGAAAGAGAGAGGTAAAATGGGGTAAATTACCTCACATAAAAGAGGCAAGAAAAAGCTTTTACAGTGGAGGGGAAGAAAGGGGAAGTGAGAAGGAATGAGTGAACTTTATTCTCATTGGATTTGGCTTAAGGAGGGAATAATATACACACTCAATTGAGTATGGAAATCTATCTTACCCTACAGGAAAGTAGGGTGAAAGGGATAAGAGAGGGGGGTATGATAGAAGGAAAGGCAAATTAGGGGAAAAAGAGTAAAAAAAATAAAAACATATAAAGAAGATGGAAAAATGGAAGCTACCATTAATATTATGCTCATTGGGAGTTAGCTTGATAGCTATCAGCAATGCTAGCAAATATACATAGAAACCATCAGGGAGAGGAAGACCGAGTTAATCAACAAGCATTAATTAACGATCTACAATGTGTCAGATACTGTGCTAGGTACTGGTGATACAAAGACAACACTGAAAAGCCTGACTTCAAGATGCTTACCTTCTGTTGGGAGAAAAAACATGTACACATGTAAGCATATATAAAGTATATCCAAGGATTAATAATAATAGCTAGCATTTATGTAGCTCTACTGTGCATCAAGTATTATCCTAAGTACTTTACAAATATTATTTGTTTTGATCCTTACCAGTATATTGGGAGGTAGGTGTTATCATCCCCATTTTACAGTAAAGGAAACAGGTTAAATGACTTGCCCAGGGTCAGATAGTTAATCAATATCTGAGGCTAGATTTGAATATATGTCTTCCTGACTCCAGGCCCAACACTCTATCCACTGTACCACCTTACTGCCTGTAGTAGTGAGGAATTGCTGGGTCAAAGGGTATGAAAAGTTTAGTCACTTTCCTTGCATCGGTCCAAATTAAAAGTGAGAACGTTCAGATTTCACAGTTCCGTTAATGTGCTTGTCATCGTACACCCTTTCAAATATCATTAACTATACCTATATCATATATCACATGATCATATGTCATATAATCATGTATCATACCTATCATTTTTCATTATTATTAATTATTATTATTAATTTGCATGGAGATGAAAACTCAAAATTGTTTTAATTTGCAATTCTTTTTTTCTATCAGCAACTTGGAGCTTGTTTTCTTGTGCTCATTTATTTGTAAATCTTTTTTTTTGAAGACTGTATATATTCTGTGATTGAAGAATCACTCTTAGTGTTACATATTCACATCAAATCCATCTGTATTTTGGATATCCAACTATTATCATTAATGTTTGATGTAAATATTTTCCCACTTTACATTTTCCTTTCTAATTTGGTCTTTATTACATAAAAGCTTTTAAATTTTATCCATTTGGTGGCAGCTAGATGATGCAGTGGATAGAGCACTGGCCCTGGAGTCAGGAGGATCTGAGTTCAAATGTGACCTCAGATACATAATACCTACAAGCTGTGTGACTCTGGGCAAGTCACTTAACCCTAATTGTCTCACCAAAAAAAATGTATATATCTATTTGAAATTTTTTTCTTTTTAATTTCTTTTATCCTTTGTTTCATTAAGATTTTTCTGATATCTCCCAGCCATATTTGTGAAAAATACTTGATCTCATCTTCTTTTAAATTGTGTTTTTTATATTCATGATACATGTGTATCCATCTTGAACATAAACTAATTTTCTCCCCTGAGAGCTTGGCTTCATCATATATGGGAAGATCTTCAAACCTATTATATCATTCAATAAGCATTTATTAAGCACTTACAATGTGCCTGGCATTGTGCTAAGCCCTATGTATACAAAAAAAAGGTCAAAAGGGAGCTTTCAAGGAGCTCACAATCTAATCAACCTCCCACAGTGCAGTGGTCCTTTTCTCTACCTTCCATCTCTGTAGCACATTCTCCATCCCTCAAACTCCCAACGGTCAGTCTCCTGTAAGAATTCATTTTCCTCTTTGAAAACTCCTTGAATCACTTCTTCCCTCCATATAACCAGTTACTTGTTTATTCCTAATAGGCTGGAGAGCAAAGTTAGCCCATTCACCCTATCAGGGAACCATCCTGCACTTTGTATTTAATGACTGTCACTTGTCACTTGCAATGCCTGCAGGTCACTACATCATTCCTGTCTCCTTTCCATACTTGCTGAAACTGAGATTCTCAGTTCTCTGTCACTCTTGTTAGCTCCCATAGCCAGTGGCTTTGGCAAGCTGCTTGTATGCTGGGGCTTTTCACTGCATGAGGCTCTTTTGCTGAGGGTTCCTGAGCAAAGCTTTCTTGTTATTATGATTTCCTGTTTTGTTTTTTTTTCTGGGACTTTCCCTGAGATCTGAAGCTTCTTGCTTTGATTTCAGGTGTGTTTGATCTGCAATTAGCAGATTCCTACTCCCCCTAATGCAGACATTAACTGCCCTCAGTTGTTATCTTCCTTTCTTTCCTCTCCTTTCACCTCTCAACAGACTTCAGAGACTGTCTACAGGAGCTTGACTGTCCTCTGTTTCTCTTTGATGAACTTATCATCAGTAAATGATGTACTCCACTGGTAAGTGAACAAGGATGTCTGATGTGCAAAGTCTTTGTAATTACACAGTGATCCCATGATCAGCAGCATGGAGCTATTAAACAAAGTGAAAACAGTAGCTCATGTTTATGTTTCCATGGATGCAGACTGACAATTCTTCTGTAACTCGTGGTCTCAGAGAGTTTCTTAGAGCACTACCGAGAAAGAGGTTAAGTGATTTGCCAATAATTGCAATAGATTTTCCTAACTCCAACACCAACCATCTCTTTACTGGGCCTTACTTGTGTAAATATCATTATATCCACTTTAAAACTTATACTCATGATTTGCCAAAGGTTCTATAACTGGTAAGTGGCAGAGCTAGGATTCAAACCCAGACCTTCTGACTTTCCAATTACAGCAGTTTTTCTTAATCTGGGCCCCATGAACTTTCTTTTTTTTCCTTTTTTACATTTTTATAACTACTTAATGTAATTGGTTTCCTTTGTAATCCTATGCATTTTATTTTGTATATTTAAATATATCATTCTGAGAAGGGGTCCATTGGTTTAGCCAGATTGTCAAAAGGGTCCAGGACAGAAAAAAATTTAAGAACTCCCAGTGTCCCTCTGGTCCCTCTCCAGGACCAGCTCATGGTCTTGTATTTAGATCATTGATAGTTTTCACTATCATCAAATATCTACATTTACTGAATTTTTTAGGGGGAATGGGTATCCAAACTTCTCCAAAGCAATAAGGAAAAGACAAAGCTGTATGATAAAAGATGGTTCTCTTTTGTCATGCTCTATGGCACCACAATTTTCTTCTGGATACTGACCCATCTGGGACCTCTAGATATATTTGGTTCCCATTCCCCAGAAGAGCCACGTTCATGTCCAAATGTCCCAAAGTAGCGATAATTCTCAGATTACTCCTCTTGAGAAATATGATACTTAGGTAGCATTGAGTAAACTGGTCTTTGGATGACTTTGGAAGAAAGTGGGAAGGGCCTCACAGTACAAGGCCAGTCTTGAAATGACATTGCCCACATCAAGCCATTCATCATCATGGCTAAATTTATTTAGTCCTCCCAAGCATGAATAAAAAAGAACCTCTCTTTTGAAAAACACATTAGGACTCTAAATCAGAGATTGGGTTTTACTTCATCATCACAGTGACATAATTGATGGTAAAGTCCAAACCAATATGGTGCTGGCTGAGAGATCTAAAGGAAAGAAAATAGATGGGCCATTTTTTTCTTCATTTTCTAACTCAAAGGAACACTGCTAGTGTGGTTTAGGGCCCTCCCTATTTAAAAAAAATAAGCTATTATAAAGGAATGTTGTCTAACCTAATGTGGCAAAAAAAATGCCGTTCTATGTTTTTAGTTTCATTTAAAACTAGTTGCTCTGTTTTGGAACATTTCCCACTCACCTAGGATCAGCTAGAGGGGGACTAAAAAAAAAAACAAAAAACTGACAACCAGCTCCTATCTCAATTGCATTATCTATTTAAGTGGGAGGGAAGGAGGGGAACATAACTTCTTTCTTATGAAAATATGGCAAGACTCCACTGCACACCAAAAACTTGCAGTGATCACATGATGTAACAGATGGTGGGCTTAGAAAAATATTTTTATTTTATGTGCTCACATAATCCTTCCCTCCCTTTCCCCACTATAGATTATCTATGTCTAGAGAACTCCAGGGAGAAATCTCCTCTTGTCTGTTTGTTTGGGGGGGATTAGGCAAATGGGGTGAAGTGACTTGCCCAGGGTCACACAGCGAGTGTTATGTGTCTGAGGCTGGATTTGAACTCAGGTCCTCTTGAATCCAGGGCCAGTGCTCTATCCACTGCGCGACCTAGCTGCCCCCGAAATCTCCTCTTATGAAGGCGTTTTGATAGAGGGAAAAGAACAATGAGTTTGGAGTCAAAAGATCTGGGTCTGAATCCTTGACACTGACATAATCATAGATTTAGAGTTGGAACAGACCTTAGAGACCATCTAGTCCAACCCCTTAATTTTACAAATGAGGAAACTGAGGGCAAATGAGGCTGAGTTTTGCTCAAAGTCATAGAAATAAATGGCAAAACAGAAACTTCAATACAAGTTCTATGACTTTCTATCAATTTTTTTCCATGAACCTCATTACCTCCCCTAGTTGTATGACTCTTGGCAACTTGTCTGTGCTTCAACCTGTTCAATTGTCAAATGAGGATGATAATATATGCATTGCCCCCTTATAGGGTTGTTGTAAGAAAATTGCTTTGTAAACATTAAAACACTATAGAAATGTGAGTCATTATAACCAAAGTCAGTGATAATGTTTAAAAGTAGAGTCTACTAGAAATCATGTCATGATGGCCTATGATTAGGCTTGCCTTAAACTTGAGTGAATCAGGCGGCTACCTGTTAAGCTAGCTAGGAAGGATTCCTCTTCTTCCTCTAAAAAGTAACCCCTTCTTATCCTATATACTTTTTCATTCCTGAAATTACTTTCAGGAGGAACAAAGTCTTGTCGTTTGTAACAAATCCTCTGGATCTATGCTGCTAACCCCAACTCCACTGAAAGGTCAGATCTCCAGAGTATTCTAGGCTCAACCTTGAAAGTCAAGTTCTACTGGTACCTTCCAAATATTATAGGTCATGAGGTCCCACTAGAGTGATTCCCCACATTGATTATCAGTCAGTATCAATTAGCCAAGCATAATTAGCTTTTAGAAAGAGTTATTTTACTAAGGTGCTTTAATAAGAACAGTTGGTACACCCCCCCCCAAAAAAAGAAAAGGTCATGACATACTCTCTGATCAATAGATACTGAGTCTAGGGCAAAGTTGGCTTAAGCTTGGATATCACATTGACAAAGGGGTAACTCAGCTCCTGGAAGTCCTTTGGCTGGAGTCCTCAAGATGTTCCCCTTAGATGCAATGCACCTTTTCTTCTGGGTTCCTTGTAGAGCCTTCAGTTTGCCTTTCCTTGTCACTTCCAGCCTATCCTTGGCTCCTGGTGCAGGTATTGCTGCCAGTCACTGCTCTCCCAGGGACACTGCTAGGATCCTAATAAAAAAAAATTCATATTCTCTGTCCTTTCATATTCTCAAGCTCCTCTTCAGAACTAAAGGGGAAGGGGAAGGAGAAGGAGGCTAAGGATCTATTTCTTCCCCCTCCCCGAAGCTGTTCTTTTAGAAGGACTTGGCTGCAATAATTCACTGTCTAATACTTGAATCTCAATTCCAAATAATCTTGTTGGGTTTATACATGCCCTTCAGGGTATGAATAAGTCCCTCAAGCAATCTGAGTATACATTCTTGAGTGGTATCATTTCATTTCATCCAGCAGCTTCAAAAGACTTCTAAAATGATTCAGGACTTTTCACTTAAAGTCTATGATTGACCAAGATACCTCTGATTGATTGTTCTCATCAGACAAAGGTATATGAGCATGACTTACTTAAAGAAGGGTGGAATGATTTGATTGATTACACACTTATAAATAAAAATAAGACTTAAGATTAATAGGTACTAAGGAAGAGGTAGCATTCGGACAAATCCAGCAAATGATTATGAGATCATTTCCTGCAACAGGTGATTTCTCCCTCAGGCCCCCAGACTGGAGCTATTTAGTCTCCTTACCCAATGTTTTACCCAATAATTGCTGACAATTTAAGGTTTTAAAATGTTTTAATGATATTATTTGTTTCTATATATGTATATTTCTCAACATATTCATCTTTCTCTTCCCCAAAAGCTATCTCTATAACAACTAAAGAAAAAGAAGAAAAAAAAACATTCAACAAAATAACCAGCACATTGAATATGTGACATTATATGTGGCTATTGTCCTTCCACTTCTATAATGAAGCAGGGGAGGTGCCTCTTATCTTTAGGACCATCTTAATTTAGGATCATCTTAATTTCTCTGTCTTTAGTTTTGGTTGTTTTGTTGTTCTTCCTTCCATTTACATCATTATAACCACTGTATACATTGCTTTACTGGTTCTACTCACTTCACTTTGCATCTATTGATACAAGTTTCTAATTCATTTCTACATCATCATATTCATCATTTCTTACAAGACAGTAATATTGCATAACATTCCTGTACCTCATCTTGTTTAGCTATTCTCTAATCAGTGGGCATCTACTTTGTTTCCACTTCTTTACTACTATGGCAAAAGATGCTAAGTTTAATCGCACCCTTCTATGTCATATCACTTCAAATATGAGCTGCTATTATAAATACTTCTGGACTGACTGATTTCCCCTAAGCCCTTTACATGCAAAAGATGATTCAAAAATGGAATCGTTTTGAGCAATTAAAAAAAAAGATGACATTGTATTGGATTTTGCTGGCAAACAAAACAAAGTAAAATGAACAAAAACTCAGGAATAGGAATCATGCTCCAGGTCTGTTGGTAGCAATGCCAGTGCCCTCTTGTGGTTTTTAAAAAGTTTGCAGTTTGATTTTGTGACACTTGTACTATTTTCCTGTGCATGTGGGCTAGATTATCTTTTCCAAAATATATACTACCTTAGCTTGTTGAAAGAGAGTTATAATTTTAAAAATTGCTCTTTTAAAAAATAGATGCCCCAAATTTGCTTGTGAAACTTTTGAAATAGAGAAGTGTATGCAATAGAAATTGTCCTTTTTAAAGCCAATATTAATTTTAAATAAATTTTAAAATTATGGAATCAGCAATAGATTACATATATATATTCCATTATGAAATTTTTTATTCAATCATGATGTAGGTTTTGGGTCATTACTCTGTATTTTGATTTGATTTCCTTGAAGATGAGTTTTTTAGTATTTTTATTTTTATTAAATTTATTATATCATAACAATATATTAACCACATAACTCAATTATATCATGTAATAATTAATTATATCAATATAATAACTTATTAAATTTATTATATTGTTAATATAATAATATTAATTATATTGATTATACAATAATTAGTTATGTTAACATAATATAGTAGTATATATTATATTTTTTTTTATTACATTATTTTTATGCTACCTTATCCTAAAGTTTTCAACAGCCAAGGATGTCATTCTAGTAACTCAACAAATGGAAATGGCATTAAAGAGGATGGATTACCATTTGCTTTACTGGTGTACCTTGAGGGCCACTAGGTCTTTCCATATAATTTGAAGCTAAAACTTCCTAATGTGTTTTCTATCTCTATTAATATACAAGTGCCTTAAAAACAGTGACTCTTGCCTTTCTTCCAGTATTCCAAGGACTTAGCACAGTACTTTGTGCGTATTAAAGGCTTAATAAATGCTTTCTTCCACTTCATACGTTTATCAAATATGCACGAGGAACTAAGGGAGGACTTTCATTAAACAAAAATAAACCTGAAGCAAAAATTATAAAATCATAAATTACTTACCACTTTTCCCTTTCTGTGTCTCCCCAAAGAAATAATGCTATTTTAATGGATTAAATTACATAGATGAAGAGTGACACACTGGACAGAAGTCTGGATTTGGATTCAGTACTTGTTTTAGATGGTTCCATTGACAAAGACAAACTTATAATGCTTTGCAAATCACTTAAACTCTCAATGTCTCAGACAATTCTAAGAGTATAAGTTGCTTATGGGTTGCTAATCTATATCACTGGAGGGAATTTCTACACTGGAAGTTCCCTATGCTAATAAAATCACTGGTCTGGACCAAAAATAAACAGATGGAAAAATAATCTTCAGACTCGTAGAAAAGATACGTGAATAAATGAAGTGTAAGGTGATGATTCAAAGAAGACATCGAAATTGCCTCTGATGACTGTTATACATATTTAATGAGTGAGTAAAGAAAGATCTTATTTATAAGTAGATTTTTTTACCTGAGGACAAATAGATATATGAAAATACATCATTAGAATTTCTTGCATTTACAGATTTAATTCACATATCATATTGTAAATCGCTATCATCCCAAAAAATCTAGCGTTTCCCATCGATATCCTGCCTGTTTGTTAATTTGAAAGAAGACTTTCTTTGAATTTGATTTGAGTAAACCAAAAAACTAATTAGACTCAACAATGGGATATATATGATAGGTAATAGTTTATGACTAGCATAATCACATACACATTATTGACTTCATGCTTTCTAGAATACAGTGACATTTTCTTGGAGTCTGGGAACATGTTCAAACATACCAGAAAATTTCAAACTTGACTGTGTTTGAGATTCCATTGTGATTGTATATGTGGGACATGCCCTTTGCTGTGAATGGTCAAGAAAAGTACTTTTTTCATGTTCAAGAGGCATTTTTGAAAGTAACAATATTGAACATTTGGTGATCTCATCAACTTCCATGGAATCAATAGTAATGTCTCTGTTAATGATTCTCAAATTGAATTATTCAGCCCAAACCTCTCTCCTGACCGCTGGTCTTGCATTTCAAACTGCCCTGTAGGTACCTTAAACTCAACTTGTCCAAAAATGAACTTAATTATCTTTTCCCTAAAACCTTCCTCTCTTTCTAACTTCACTTCATGCCTGGACTACTGCAATAGCTTTCTGGTTGGTCTCTCCCTTCTAGTCCACCTTCTATTGTGTCTTAAGAAATTTTCCTGAAGTACAGGTCCAGTCATACCTTATTCTACCCTTCTCAATGAACTCTAGTGGCTCCCTATCATTTTAGGATACGATATAAAATTCCTGGCATTCAAAGCCTTTCAGGACCTGTCCCTCTCCAATTTTCCAGTCTTCTTACTCCTTATATCCCTACCCTATGTACACAATTTAATGACACTGATCTCTTAGCTGTTCTTGAACAACACTTGACTCTGGGTATTTTCACTAGCTATTCCCTGTACATGGACACTCTCCCTCCTGATATGGTGCATCTTATCTTCCTGCAAGTTGCAGCTAACATCTCACTTTTGACAGTAAGCCTTCCCCAGGCTTCCTTATTTCTAATAATTATTTCTTCCCTCTATTGATTATCTCTAATTTATCATATATATATACATATATATGTATATATATGTATCTATATATATAACTTTTTATACATAGTTGAATACATGTTATCTTCTCCAATAGACTATGAGCTCCTCTAAAGCAGGGACTGTCTTCGTATTTCTAGATCTTACCACAGTGTCTGGATATAGAAGGTACTTAATAAATGTTTTTGACTGACTTGTCATTATTATTGTTGTTGTCTGAGGTCAGATTTGAACTCAGGTTTTCCTGATTCCAGGCGTAACATTCTATCTACTACACCACCTAGCTGCCCACTGACATTTATTAGGAGTTTATGTATGAGACATCTATTAGACTTTGGGAATGCAATGTCAAAAACAAAACAGCCCCTGCCCTCGAGGAGCTTAACATTCTACTGGAAGGATAGAGCATGTGTTTTAGTTTATTTGGCAGTTTCAATCTTGATCTCATTTGGGGTTTTCTTGGCAAAGATGCTGGAGTGGTTTGCCATTTCCTTCTCCAGCTCATTTTACAGGTGAGTGGATAGAGTGTTGGTATTGCAGTCAGAAAGACTCATCTTCATGAGTTCAAATCTAGCCTCAGACACTTTCTAGTTGTGTGACCCTGGGCAAGTCACTTAACCCGTTTGCCTTAGTTGCCTTATCTGTAAAATGAGCTGGGAAAGGAAATGGCAAACCACTCTAGTATCTTTGCCAAGAAAACCCCAAATGGGGTCACAGAGAATCAGACACAACTGAAAAAAATGACTGAACAAGAACAACAACAACCATGAATAAGAGAAAAATTTATGATAAAAGAGAAAGAGAGCATTACAAGATGTAAAATGGATAACTTTGATTATATTAAATTGGAAAATTCTTGCACAAACAAAACCAATGTAGACAAGATTAGAAGGAAAACAAAAAGCTGTCTCTGATAAAGGCCTCATTTCTCCAATACAGAGAGAAATGAATTAAATTTATAACAACGCAAATTATTCCCCAATTGACAAATGTTCAAAGGACATGAACAGGCAGTTTTCAGATGAAAAAAATCAAAGCTAGCTATAGTCATATGAAAAAAAAGCTTTAAATCACCATGGATTAGAGAAATGCAAATTAAAATAACTCTGAGGTACCTAATGCCTCCTAGATTGGTTAATATGAGAGAAAAGGAAAATGATAAATGTTTGAAGGTACTTGGGAAAATTAGGACACTAATACTATTTGATGGAATTGTAAACTTATCCAACCATTCTGGAGAGCAATTTGGAACTATGCCCAAAGGCATAAAATTGTGCATTTCCTTTGATTCAGAAATGCCACTACTAAATATGTATAGCATATAGATTTAAAAAAAGGAAAAAAGGATCTATTTGTACAAAAATATTTATAGCAGCTTTTTGTGGTGACAAATAATAGAAAATTGAAGGAATGTCCATTAGTTGGGGAATGGATGAATAAGTTTTGGTATACAACTTTGAATACTATAATATTATAAGAAATGATGAACAGGCTGATTTCAGAAAAACCTGGCAAAACTTACATGAACTGATGCACAGTGAAGTGAGCAGAACCAGGAGAAAATTGTATACAGCAAAAGCAATATTACATGATGACTAATTGTGAATGACTTAGCTATTCTCAGCAATACAATGATCCAATACAATTCCAAAGAACTCATGATAAAAAATACTATCCACTTCCAGAGAAAAAATTAATGGAGTCAATACAGATGAAGCATACTATTTTTTTACTTTATTTTTTGTATGTTTTGTGTTTTGTTTCATAACATGACTAATATGGAAATAATATTTTGCATGATTGCACATGTATAAGCTATGTCAAATTGCTTACCATCTCAGAAAGGGAGGAGGGAAGAGGAGGAGAGAACTTGAAACTCAATTTTTTAAAAAAAAGTTACAAATATTTTTACATGTAATTGAAAATGACCACCACAGTATAAAGCTGGTGGATTAAAACTGTGACTCACGTTCCTAAGATATACAGAGAGACCTGAGGATCTACATCATAGATGAGAGAGAAAGACAGAGAGACAGAGAGAAATAGATACAGAGAGACATAAATATAGAGACAAAGACAGAGGGAGAGAGATGAGAGATGGAGATAGATGACAGACAGACAGATAGATAGATAGATTATTTAGTGTTTAATATATGCCAGGCACTGTGCTAAGCACTAAGAACACAAATATAAGCTAACACTAAGTTCCTGTAGTGAAGGAGTTTGCATAAAGCAAGACAAGACATAAAGGGAAACTGGAAGAGGGGTGCTATCTTCAAGTGGCCAAAAAAGCTGGTGAAAAGGAGGAGAAGTCAAGAGAGTGGTTTGAAGCATGAGTGAGGTGAAGCACGCTGAAGGTCATTCCTGAAACAGTAATACCCAATGAGATAGCTGCCAATAAGGAGAGGAAGACCTCAGAATGAAGTTTTATCTAGGGTGGACAGCTGGTGAGAAGAAAAAAGTCCAAAGAGTGATTCAAGGTGTGACTTGTGAATCTCAAATATAGAACAGGAGTGCCTAACACTTTAACAGCAAGAACTTTACCCCCTTATTGGCCTTCTGGTTGTGAACATCTCTAAGTTTAGCTGGAGCTTGCACAGCAGATGTGAATTCCATCATTAGGTCCATACTCAAAGCTTTTTTCTGTTTAGGACAAGGGTGGGAAACCTGTGGCCTCAAGGCCACGTGTGGCCCCTCTAGGTCCTGAAGTGTGGCCCTTTGACTGAATCCAAACTTCACAGTGGCACTTTGATTTTAAATTTGAATGCAATCAAAGGATCAGATTTAGCTGAACCCAAAAGAGTTTAGACTGTTCCATTGTGGTTTTTTGAGAACCAAGGCTCACTTAGATGCAATTTGCCATGAAGTATCAGAGTAGAATTTTAGGGAAGATTATTTACTATTAAAGGAAGGAAACAAGGGAAGGAAAAAGATGCTCCTTTGCAAAGTATTCCTTCTGAGGAATCTGAGGCAAAATTTTGTCTATTTTGTCCATTTTTTTGTTCGTCCATATTTGTTTTCTGTTTAGATTCCTGTTTGTTCACAGATCATCTGAGTCCAGGTCCAGGAACCTGATCAGGGAATTCTGTTTTTCAAACAGTTGAGAATGAGCATGAGCTTTGGTTAAAGGGAAATATTTATTGTTTTTGTTCAGAACATGGTGCTAATTTGTGTGTCTGTTTTAAATTCAGGACTTGGCCTTTCATTATCAAGAGTCCTAAGCAATATAAAAACTTATCTTTCATGGACGCGATGAACAAGTTTAAATGGTCCAAAAAAGATGGCATCTCCTTCAATAAACTTGTCCTTGGGCTGCCTGTGAATGTGAGATGTTCCAAGACAGACAATGCAGAGTGGTCGGTAAGCCTTTCCCTATTTTCATTAAATGAAGCATAAACAAGGTATCTATAAATGAAGTGTCTAATGAGAAGCAAAGATATTACTTTATTGGGGAGAGGGGGTGCTCAGTGATAAAGGAAGAAACATTTCCAAATGCTGACCTCTACTTTGAGCTCCAATCCAAAGTCTATAATTCCCTCCTGGGTAGTAGATATCCCAATATCCACTTAAATGTAGCATATTAATCCATTAGAATATAAACTACGTCAGGGTGGAGACTATCTTTTACTTATTTTTGTATCTCCCATTTTTTAGCCAATGTGCCTGGCACATAGTAAGCAGTTAATAAATGTTTATTGATTGTTTAACTGCTGTTAAGAAACATTCATTATTATTCCCTATCAAAAAGAACCCTTCCTGATTTCTCTATTTCTGTCAGTGCTATTTTCATTTTACTAGTTACCTAGGTGCAAAGTCTAAGTTGGAAATGAATCTTCCTTCTCCCTCCCAACATACCAAAATTATCACCAAATCTTCACTGATGCAGTACTAACTCACGTTTATATAGCACTTTGTACAAAGCACTTTTCTGATAACTTCCCTGTGATCTAAGTAATGGATCACACTTACTGTAAAGGTGAGAAAACTGATGAGTCAAAAGTCAGACAATAAGTATCTGAGCCCACAGTTGCACTCAGGTTATCTGACTCTAAATCTAGTGCTCTTTCACTACACCATGATGGATGAATACAAGTCCAGAAACAAATGGCAAGATTATTTATTAATTCCTTTTTCATTTATATTTCATCTTTTGGAAACTGTTTGTATCTTTTGTCTGCTTATTTAATGGGAATGACACATATTTGTATCAATTTCCTATGTATCTTTTATATCAGACCTTTAACAGAAATATTTTGTGTGAAGGTTTTTCCCAGTCAGTAATTTCTCTTCTATACTCTGTTTGGTTATGAATTCTTCAAGCAACAGGTAAAAGTAGCACTTCACCTTTACCAGTATCCTAGTTGTTTTTTAAATGATGTAACCATTTAGATTAAAGATACATCCATTTGTAACTTGTTTTGGTATATGGCATAGGATATTGGTCTAAACATAATTTCTGACAAATTGCTTTCTAGTTTCCTACACATTCTAAAAGATAAGGTACCCTTTCTTCAGTGGTTTATGTACTCTATCAGTCTCTGGGTTGTTATGTTTAATTGCTTCTAGATCTTGTGATTGAATCTTTTCCATTTATCTACCTTTTATTTTTTTAAAGTACAAGATAAAAATAGTTTTGGTAATTACTGATTTATGATCTAGTCTGAAATCCGGTAATGCTAGGCTCCCTTCATTTCTGCTTTGTTGTAGTATTTCCTTTCAGATTTTTGAACTTTTATTCCTCTAAATAAAATTTTAATTATTTTATTTAGTACCTCTTGGCAGTTTGATAAAGCACTAAACCTATATATTAATTTAGATAATTTCATCTTTTTCATTGCTACAACCTGACTATGAACAATATCTCTCCAATATTCTCTAAGAAGTATCTTCCTTTTTTTTTTTTTTTTGCAAAGGCAGTTAGGTGACACAGTGGATAGACTCATCTTCCTGAGTCCAAATCTGGCCTCAGTTACTAGATGTGTGACTTTGGGCAAGTCACTTAACCCTGTGTGCCTCAGTTTCCTCATTGGTAAAAATAGCTGGCAAAGGAAATGGGAAACCATTCTAGTATCCTTGCCAAGAAAACTCCAAATGGAGCCACAAAGAGTTGGACATGACTGAATGACTAAACAATAATTTATGCAAACCCCAAATGTTAACTGATAGGATAATTCCTAGCTGTTTTATGGATTTTAAAATTATTTTGAATAGTTCACTTTTTATTTTCTCTTTTACCTAGATTATTATAATAACTTCCTGATTATTCTCCTTTCCTCTAGGTCTCTTTCTTCATCATTCCATACTGTACACAATCATTAAATTACTCTCTCTAAAATATTGTTTTACACAACCTTCAATAACTCCCTATTATCTAAAGACAACATTCCTGAATCTGGTAATTAAGTTTTACATAATCTGACTCACATCTGTTTCTATTGCTTTATTGCCTATCCTTAACCAAACCCTACACTAATGCCAAACTTGTTCATTTATTATCCCCTGAGAATGCCATGTGCAATATCACCTTTACTTATGCTTATGCTATTCACTTGCCTGGAATGTCCTCCCTCTTCCTCTCCACTTAGCTCAATCCTACCTTTCTTTTTCACCACCTTCCCTCACTCCCTTCAAGTTCAACCTTCTTTATGAATAATAGAATCTTGTAGACTTACAGATGTTAAAGTTGGAAAGACCTTCAGAGGTCAATTAGTTCTACCCCTACCTGAAGCATGAATTCTATCACATTATCTTCAACAAAGAGTTACCCAAACTCTACTTGATCATCTCAATCATGATTAATTTGCTGTCTCCCAAGTAGCCCATTGCATTTGGGGACTACTGTCATCCTTAAGTTCTCTTTTTAATATTGAGCTTAAAACTACCAACTCCTTTCTGGGCAACTATGGTGCTTATTGTCTATATCACACACGCACACACACACACACACACACACATATCTTTAAATTGAAGATCTTATAACATTAGCTATCATTGTATGTGAATGTTCTCTTTCCCACTTATTTCCTAATCTACTTGAGTGTGAGTTGCACAAGGAAATGGCAAACCACTCCAGTACCTTTGCCATGAAAATCCCAGATGGAGGCATGGAGTGTCAGACATGGCTGAAACAACTCAACAGCAGCAACAACTTGAGGGTAGAGACAGAGGACTGATAGTACCTTACGCCTAGTTGATGCTCAATACATGTTTTCTGATTGGTTAGAAACTTTAATTCTTGGACTTGATGGAGAAAGTGGAAACAAGGAGTGAAGAAATTCTAAGACTAGAGTTGACATCTGTGTTTATCCAAAGCTGTAGTTAACACCCTTCTTGGCTTTTTATCTCCATGGCCATCTAGAAGTTTAGTTGCTCTCTTCTAGCTAGTCGCTAGCCAGCATGTAAGACTGGAAAGAACTCTTGCTAGAAAGTCACAGGATCTAGGTTCAAACTCTTCCTCTACTACTCCCTTGGGTAAGTCATTTAACTACCTGGGCCTTAATTTTTTCATCAGTAAAATGAAGGGGTTGGATTAGAATCTTATGAGTTTGAAAAAATATGACCATTAATCATATTTCATGAAAGACATGCTCATTTTTATTTGTTTAATTTCAGATTCAAGGAATGACAGCATTACCTCCAGAAGTTGAAAGACCATATAAACCAGAGCCAGTTGTGTGTGGATCTTCCTCCTCCTCCTCCTCCTCCTCCTCTTCTTCATCCTCCTCCTCCTCCTCTTCCTCTTCTTCCTCCTCTTTATACCCAAATTTTGTTCTCCAGGTGACTGTTTCCTTTCTTATCTTCAGTAACACAGTGAGCATCAGGCATTTTGCATAATAATTTGATCATATTTGGTGATGTTCTCTATGCCAGGCAAGCTCAGAATATGTTTGCACTCTTGTTTCCCGTGGTCAAAATGAGCAATTAAGATGAAGGCACAGGCCATAGATTATTTGCAAGTCATCTCTCTCTCTCTCCCCTCCCCAAGTTGCTTTTCTTAGGATACATACTTCTCCTCCTACCTTCACCTAGCTCATTTAGAACACTAATTAGCCAACTTCTACTTTTCCAGAGATACCAAATTCTGTATAAGGATGTTCAGTGAAATGAACACTCCATGAAATAAAATCTTTCTTTGGGGATAAGGAAAAGATGGGACAATTGTGCATTTTGATTTCCCTTCTTTAAAAAAAATATTGACTATTTTGCTTAATTTCTGCTTTTTAATATACTTTGGGTTTTCTCTTCTGTATTTTGAAAAGAAATCTTTTATCTAAAAAATGAGGAAAACTCCATTCCACTCTTCGTCCTTTTTCTTGTTCTTTGAATTTACCTTATTATTATTATTATCCTATCTTTCTCTTTCAACTGTTATGTTTGTCCTTTTCTCTAAGCATTTTTATGTTCAATTCTTCATTTTTTTTTCATTACTACCAACTGTTGTAAAGCTACCACTACATTAAGTCCCCTTCCTTTAAGGGCCTGACTGCACCCTTCACTTTTCTTTCAGTTCTCCTTTAAGATCTCACAATCCCCAACCCCACAGCTCTGCTTTTGCCTTCCTCAGTCACCTGTTGCTGAGTTTTGCCTTGAGTGCTCTGATCACCTATACAGACTCTGGAGTCTTAAGGATACGGAATAAATGATTGGTTGTAGAGCCATAGAGGAAAAGGTTTTCTCAGCTTACTGATGGCCAGTGGTTGAAGCCCTTTACACTGGTTCCTTATCAGAGGCTGAGAGTTTTGACCTGCACAGATAAGAGGCAAGTAAGAGCGGGAAACCTGTATAGCCTGCTGCCAAAACAGTGCTAGTATGTCATACTTACTGAATACTGGCTGAATTTGAGCCCTTGTTGCTCTTGTAGATTTATTTTTATATGCATAATTAATAAACTAATTTTCCTTAATAAAACCAGTTATCACTTTAAAAAAGGTCCCTCGGTCCCTCTGTTTCTAGCATATCCCAATCATAGCACTCATGTTACATGATTAAGGTTGCTTTCTGTACAGTTCAGATACATTTCCACATTTTCAAAATAGTTTTATGTTAGGATTACATTAATAAACTAAATGGAATTAAATCTGCCTGTGGTATCTTGTTCTCTCCTTGAGATGTGCAAGTGATTCAAGCACTCCTGTTACTAGCCTAGTCAATTGCATAAGTTGCTTTTGTTGATGCCATTTTAAAGCTGTTTTTCTTCTGGAAAACAATGTCATATAAAGTCATTAATATAGATAACATTTTGAAATATTTCCTTCATCCACTTGCAATAAATCATTTGATTAAAATGCTGTAATGTTTGTAAAATATATTGTTACTGGTATTTGACTTTTTCCTTTTATAATCTATCTGATACTACAACTTTCCATGAGAATTTTCTTTATAGGAAACATGCTATTGCCTATACAATTTCATAAAACACTTAATTTGATTCTACAAACCTATGGGAACTCTTCTTAGCTTAACCTCACTCAGTCCCCACTTCCTGACAGGGGGTCTGCTAGAGCCAGCTCCTACCTGGATCACCAATTGTTAATTTTTTTTGATGTGAGAGATCAGCAAATGCTACAAATCCGGGCTTGGCTTATTATTTTCTTCATTGTCTAGACTTGAGAAAGTATTGGAGAAAATGTTAATGATGAAGATAAAATACAAAAATATATTGGGGATATATTTTTTGGGAAAACCAATTGTGGACCATTTACCAAGATACCCCTGCCTCATGGTTCCTCAGAGACACCATCAGTAAAGGCCACTGATTCATTTGTCCTCGTTTTGGAAATAGACTCTGTTAGTCTGGCATGTGTCAAGGTATGTCCAGCAAGAAGTTATTGGGCTCATTTGCTGCAATAAGAACCAGATGAGGGCAGTCAAACCTAAAACATTAGTCCTTTTTATTTGCCAATTTTAAAGGAAAATCACTTGACACCTTATACCCCCATTCTCAGAGAGTACAAAGGAAGAATCAGACTGCAACAAAGGAAGAGTCTCCATGCCCTTTCCTGAACAGGCTCAGAAGTTGACATAATAAGGGGAGCCCACAAACCTCTATACTGGGACTAGGATCAACCCCTTTAAAATGGGATGAGGAAAGGCAAGGAAGGGATAAAATCAGGGATGATGCCAGAGCCTTGACTCAACGATCTTTTAAAGAGGAGGGAGTCCACCACAATGGTCTCACTAAAAGTTTTGTGTTCCCCCCCACCAGGATTTAGCAGCTCATTATGCTAAACTCTTGACATTCAGGGGTTGAATTACTGGGTCTGTCTCTACTCCATGTGTCAGGACAGCTCAAGAGGGCCAGGTGTTTTATAGGGAGGGGCAGGATCCTACTTAGGCCTATTTGGCCTCTTATCCCTGAAGCTAATAGAAGGGAGGTACCTACCATTTTTTTCAGGAAACTGGAAGTTTCTAGCCTATGAGGTTCCAGAAATAGAAGATTCCAGATATGAGTTTTAGAAAAGGGCTATGGCAGCACCAGGCAGAAGAAAGGTAGCATCTGATGACAGACTGTCATCAGAAAGGTTAGTCATATTCTCCTCCCTCCAACTAGCCATTTTTCCACTCTAAAACGGAAATTTCCCTCAGAAAATACTTGAAAGGCTTATTTTTATGGAGGCCAGGTGTTTTTATTTTCATCTGAATGGGTTCTACTTTGCTCACATATCAGTGCAGAATAAACTATGCTACCAAAAAGAATTTACATTGGTATATGTGTTTCCTTACAATGAAAGAGTTCTTTCGTCGGGATTGAGGTAAATTGTTTTTGCTTAATTCAAAATACTCCATTTACATAAGTAAGATGATGTCTCCAAAGACTGAAGCGTGGAATGTCAGAACAAGAAGGGATCTTCTAAAAAAACAGCATCAGGTAGGAGAGAGAACACTGCACTTGGAGTTGGCAGGACCTGGGTTTGAATCCTCACTGTGACTCTTACTGTGTGACCATGGGAAAGTAACAGACTCCTTGAGCTCAGCTTCTGCATTTTGGGGTAAATACTTTAAAAATCTTATAGTGCTTTAGAAAAGTGAGTTATTATTGTCATGGAGTTTTTTTGTCAACTGTTAAGATTGTGTAGTCATCCTTATGATATAGTCAGAGTTCATTTAAGGCTCTCAGCTTCACTCCGAGCATCCACGCTTGTTTGGCAGGTGCCTTACCTCCCAGTTATATCAAGGATGTGAGAATGTTAACTTCTCTATATACTGCCATAAGAAAGCAGAGGTAAGAACATGCCTCAGAGCCACATTCTCAGAAAAGGGGAAAGTTGATTTGTTGTTTTCTGTCATTCAGTCATTTCAATTGAGTTCAACTTTTTGTGACCCCATTTGGGGTTTTCTTGGCAAAGATACTAGAGTAATTTGTCTTTTCCTTCTCCAGCTCATTTTACAGATGAGAAAACTAAGACAAACAAGGTTAAATGACTTGCCCAGGATCGCACAGCTAGTAAGTGTCTGAGGCTAGATTTGAACTCAAGTCTTCCTGATTCCAAGTCTAGCACTTGTACCACCTGGCTGGGGTCACAAAGAGTTGGATATGACTGAACAAAAATTGGTTTAGCCCAGAATTAATTCACAACATTGGTGCCTTCTTCTCCTAATTTTACCCATAAATTCAATTAAACAAACATTTAAGCTCCTACTCAGTGCCAAGTAACTATGTAAGGAGTCATCCTGAAGGAACTCCCAGAATGATTCTTTGGGGAAGGCAAACCAGGCCATCTTTTGTCTTAATTCTTATCTAGCCTTTAATTATTGAATGGGCATTTTCTCAGCAAACTGAGACCTGGGAAAGACCTTAGTTTTAAAAAGCCACAGTCTCCTACTGTATCCAGGGCCATTGCTGGTCATCCTGACCTACATCTTGCCACTGGACTCCATGGCTCTGGAGGAGAGAGGGAGGCTGATGACTTCACACAGCTTTGCCTCATTTAAATCCAGTTCACTTGCAAGTCAAGACATCACCCTCCTGATGTCATTGGTCTCTTTTAAGAACAAAGGATGCACAACAAGATATAGATAACTGGCCTCAGAATCAGGAAAAAAAAAGTATTTGATAGAGACACATTTGGAGAAAAATACTGAAAGTTCTCTTTTAGACAAGTTGAATTTGAAATGCTGATGGAACATCTCGGTGATCGGCAGGTGATTGATTTTAAAGGAATGGGAATCAGAAAGAAAATTATAGCTATATGTAAATTTTGGAGTCATCTACATAAAGATGATAACTGAACTCATGGGAGCTGATAAAAAACACTGAAGATAGGAGTGTAAAGAAAGAAAAGAGAGTCCACAACAGACCCTTAGGGGATGTCCACATTTAGTGGGAAGGAGAAGAATAATGATCTGGCAAAAAAAAAAAAAAGACCAAGAAGAGGTCAGACAGGCAGGAAGAGAATCAAGAGATGACAACTGGAGGATTGCTCTGGGAAAAAGGTGTGGACCTCTTAGGCTAGATGAATATAAAAAGTAGCTTTTAGGAGCTTCTCAGGGAGGCAAGAGCATTGCGTTCATGTCTCTGTCTCTTGGACAAATGGTGTCCTTAAGTTATACCAGGTGCCCCCCAGGGAATAGGAAGGATCAATAAAGAATAAGGCCACTGTAATCAACCCATTTAACTACTGGTGAGGCTGCTTAATTTCTTATAAGTAATTGTTCTGATAAGCGCATTTGTAAGTTTACATATAACAAGCCATTGTTATGGGAACTACTACTCCTTTCCCAGTATTCCAGGCCCACAACTCTATCTGCTATACCACCTATCTGCCTCCCAATATAGGGGTAGTAAAGGGTACAATCAGTGACAGAAAAATTCCTACCATGGGAGAAATGCTTCTACTGTCTCCATCTCTTTAAATTGGTATTTGTAAACAGATAAAAGGGGGACAGGGGCAAGATCTACAAGCCAATAATATAGAAACTGTTTAGAAGAGGGAACTCAAAATAGGAACCTTAGAAGCTTCAATTCCATGAGGAACACAGAGATGAAAGAGAGAATATTAACTATAACTAGCATTAATCAAAGAATGAAAGACTAGAATAAACAGGGACGAGACCGAGTAGAAAAGTTGTGCCATGAATTCAGCTCATCATTTCTTATCCTGCTACTTTCATGAACTTCATGATTTCCAGAAACTCTTCATTCTGTGTAAGATGAGATCAACTCTGAAACCCCATTTCCTTAGATCATTTCCCACCCTATTTATAGGACTTCATTATGTGTTCTTCCCACTTATCCATCCTTTTTCAGCTTCATTTTTTATGTGTTGTCTTCCCCCATTAGATTGTGAGCTCCTTGAGGGCAAGGACTGTCTTTAGCTTTTCTTTGTATCCCAAGGCTTAACACAGAACCTGGTACATAGTAGGTGCTTAATAAATGTCGTTGAGTCTGAGTTTTTATTGACTTTAATAAAACTGCTAGGGACAACCAGAAAATAACATGGCAGGAATTAGGCACAGATCAACACTTTACATCATATTCCACAAACACTGTAAGTAGAAACATGACCTTAATATTAAAGATCATACCATTAAAAAATTAGAGAAGTACATTTCACTGTGATAGGTAGGAGATGTATTGTTGACCAAAGATGAGATTGAGGCAAAGACAAAAGGTAAAATAGATAACTTTGATTGCATGAAACTAAAAATCTTCTGTATAGCTCTCTATGTGCAAAATTAATATATCTAGGATAAGAAGAGAAGTGATTAAATGTGAAAAATATTTGTTTCAAATTTCTCTTTATGTCTATACACACATGTACTTATATGTGTATACAATCATATATATGTGTATATATAAATATACATGTGTATATATACACATATATAAATACACATGTATGTATGTATACATGCATACATGTATATATACACATATAAATACACATATATGTATGTATACACAGTCTCAAAAGCCATTCCCCAATAATCAGAGAATTGCAAATAAAAACAACCCAGAGGTTTTACTTCACAACCTGAAAACTGGTAGAAATGAGAAAAAAATGGGAATAGTAATTGAAGGAGACGTTGTTAGAAGATAGACTCACAAATGGATTATCAGTGAGCTATGCATCAATACAGCAGTTTTGGAAAGCAATTTGAAATCACGTAAATAAATGACTAAAATGTCACCTTGAGATTCCACTACCGGGCTTATACTCCAGGCATTCAATTAGCATTTATAAAGTGTCTACTATATGCCAGGCACTGTGTTAAGCATTGAGCACACAAACATAGGCAAAGGAAATAGTCCCTGCCCTCAAGGAGCTCATAATCTAATAAGGCCATTAATAAGAAATTACTAAGATGATGAATAAAGAAAAGCATGAAAATTTTTTCATGAACTAATGGTAGAATGAAATAAGTAGAGCCAAGAAAACAGTATACACGATGACCATAACAATGTAATTGGAATCACAAAACAGTAAAACTTGAATTTTAGAAAATTACAAAGAGTAAGAATGGCTCCAAAGAAGAGAAGTGAAGACACTTCCATTCTATCCCTTTGTTGAGGTGGGAGGTCCATGGATGTGATATATTACATATATTTTCAGATTCTTTTTCAAAATATTTATCAGTTTGGCTATTTTTTTCTTTTCTTTAAAATACGATTTATTATATGTGATGGCTTTCTGGGAGATGAAGGATAATGGACAATTTTTGTGATGTCCAAAAACAAAAGATATAAGTAAAAACGTATTTTTAAAAAGGAAGACCTATTATTCACATGGCAGTGGTAATGGTGGGACCCCTCTAGTGCCAGGAACATAGCTGAATCCAAATACCTGAAGCTGACAGAATATCACGACCCATGTTTAAGCAGAAGTGGGAGGAGATACACGCTAGTGTGAGAATTAAGATTCGGCTTTAATCTTTTGTGCTAAATGAAGTAAGGTTGACTTTAGTCAGTCAATTAATGAATAAGCATTTATTCAATGCCTCTCATGTATCAGCCACTGCGCCTGTACAAAGAAAGGCAAAAGATAATCCCTATTTTCAAGGACATCACAGTCCAATGGGGATAGATAACAAACAAACTATGCATAAACAAGATATATACAGGATAAATTGGAGCTAATCCATAGTGAAGGAATTATAATTCAGGGGGATTGGGAAAGGCTACCTGTGGGAGGTGGGATTTTTAGCTGGAACTTGAAGGAAAGGAAACCAGGAAAACCAGGAGAAGAAGATGAGGAGAAAGAGAGAGGGAAAGCCCATGAAAACATCTAGAGTTCGGAGATGGAGTTTCTTGAGCAAGGAACAGCAAGGAGGTTAGGTCACAGAATTTCACTGTGTTTGAGGCGAGTAAAGTATAAGAAGGCTGAAAGGTAAGAGGCAGCCATGTTGTAAAAGGCTTTGAATGACAGAGAATTTTTTATTTGATCTTGGAGGTGATAGGGAGCCGTTGGAGTTTATTGAATAGGGGTGACATGGTCAGGTCTTCACTTTAGGAAGATTAATTTGATGGTTCACGGAGTGGACTTAAGGTTCAGAGTGGATGGTCTTGAACCAAGGGTTTCTCTGTTGGAGAAGAATTTTCAGTAGTTTAAGGTGGAGTTCCCAGTCATTTGCGAATAGTCCCATGGCAAGTAGGATGAGATAATAGCAGTGTGGGGTTTCGGATGGGAAAGATGATACTCTATATGTGAATTGCAAAAGTGAAAGTCATGGATTTAATGGCTGAAAGTCAATTCAGTAGTTGCTTTATGTTGCTTTGTGTATGCTTCCAGTATATTTAATAAGGCAGATGTTCCCTCGCTCCCGCCCCAAAGTAGGCTTTAGGCGTCTTTAAGGAAGGGACTTTTTTCTTTGTGTCTTCCTAGTAGGAGATGAATGAATGAATGTGGCTCTGGACTTGCCACAGGGCTAGGGATTCTGCATGGGAGTTCTTAAGAAGACAGAGGAGCTTTGAGGTTCAAGTGCTGGTCAAATACTCCAGCTGGTGTTGGGGAAGGGGAGGGGTAATTTACACCTCTTCTTATCCAATGACATCCTAGGCAGATTTGGCTAAGACAATACTCAGGCAAAATTCCAGGGCTTCAGAAGGGTGTTGCTGCATAGTTTTGATCTCCTGGGGGCATTTCACTGTGAAATTCACCGACCCAGGTGTTATGAGCCAGGATACTGTTAGATCAGAGGAGGTATAAATTACCCCTCCCCTCACCCAACACCCACTAAAATCGTTCTCAGTAAGAAAGCAGTGCTGTTGGAGAGTGCTAGTTGAGATTAACCTTGTGACCTGTGGACCACCCTGGACAACACAGAGGCAGGAGAACCATTCACTGGAATCAAGATGTGTCCTCACTGAATATCCTTGTTGTATATCCTTCTGCCCTATGACTAAGCAAACCTCCTTTAATAACTGTCAGATCCTTAATAAATGTTTCATTTTATTCTTAGATCAAATCTGAGGTCCCAGACTGGCCTGGTCAGGAGCTTATCCTAGGACAACACATAATCATTAAATTTACCTGTCAGGTGGGGTGAAGTCATTCAGATCATAGCTTTAGAGGTGGCAACCATTGTCTGGAGACTAGCAACCCACAGAAACACAGGAGGTAAAACTCTTGCTTTGATAGCATTTTGTGTAGCTTCTCTATTCTCCTTGAGCTTTGTTCATAGGGATGAGGCTTCAACTCTACCCCAAAAAACTCAAATATAATAGCCAGAGCCTTAAATTATGGTCTGAAAATGAAATGGGTAGACCAGTAGTCTCCTTGTCATCTGCTCTCCAGCCAGAGACCTTGATTACAAGGATGAGGAGAAGCTCCTAGCCCATAAAGTTCTCATTTCAATTTTCTGCTCTAGCTGGGGAAGCTACAGGAAGGAAGGAGTACGCAGGACAGTGTTCTGGATAGAGTGTGGAGGGGACTTAGAACCAGGAAGCCATAGATTTCAATCCTCCCTCTGACATTTATTACCTATGTGACCATGGAAAATTCACTTAACCTCAATTTCCACCTTGTAAAGTACCTGTGGTACTCAGAACAGGGTTGTTGTGGGGCTGAAATGAGATAATGGGATAAGAGATTTAAAACTGGAAGGGCTTTCAAAGTCCATCTAGAATAAACCAATCATATAACAAGTGAAGAAATTTAGGCACAGAGGAGTTGAGTGTTTTACCTAGGGTAACACAGACAGTATATGTCACATGGATTGGACTCCAGGTTCTCTGACACTATACTTTCTCCTATAGTCAAGTTCTTTGGGAATTTTGGCATATAAATGATATTACTAGAAGAATCCTGGAAGTACAAAGTATCATGGGATTCAAGTTGAAAGGGATTTTAAATATGCATTCCAAGCAGCTCCTTACTTGGCAGATAGGGAAACTGAGGCCCAAGGAAGTTAAGTGATTTATCCTAATTCCAAAAGATAGTAAATCGAAGTGGGATCCAACTCAATTCAACAATCATTTAAACAATTTAAATTTTTTGTTCTGTATTTGACAAACATAATGAAACAGAAGAATTTACTTATACATAGAACACAAACATAATTTTACAGGATATCATGACTTTATCATGTTTACAATTTACATTAAAAAAGATATAACAAATTTAACATATGAGTTTCAAAACTTTCATTCTATTTTGTGTATCCTTCTGTTCTCTTCTGTATACTTAAAAATATTATGACCCCCCTTTTTCCCCTTTTTTGTCATCCCTATTAGTCCCCTTCTCCCTCCCAAATCTCTGTTAAATGAAAACAAAACAAAGAAAAAAACCTTCCTAGTGTGATAGATATCCAGCACACACAGAGAGTACCTTAGATGGACAAACACCATCTGCTTCCTGTTGTCCTCCATGTGGAGGTGCCAGCCATCTAAGGCATTCTGTGCATGTGTCAGACCCCTCATTACATTTGTAAAACATAAGAATACCTATACAAAATCAATCTGTACATTGGCCATGTATATCTTAACATGCTTCTGTCAACTTCAGACAGATTTGGCTATCATTAGTGAGAAAGGATCAGAGCAAGAAAGGTTCCAGAGCTTGGAAAGGGCAAAAATAGAGCATAAGGACGTTCTAGGAAATATGAGAGATGAAATGAGATATCAGACTTGGAATCAGGAGAACTTGGGTTCAAATCTTGCCTTAAGCACTTATTGGTGGCATTACTTGAGGTACCTAATTTATCCTATCTGTGACTTAGTTACCTCATCTGTAAAATGGTGGAGGTGAAAGGGGTGAAGTTGGACTTGGTAACCCCTAGGGTCTTTTCCACATTGGAGCCTATAAACTTCCCTTTATACAAGCTTTTCTCTGATCCATAATAAGGCTACGGGAGAAGTAGGTGTGCTATGTGTCTCCCTTTTCTGAATGACTCGTGTCTATATTTTGGACTCTTCCTGGATCAGGAGGTCAATTTACCTGAGGGATAAATTTGTGAATAGGGGAAAAAAAAGACAAACTACCCAGATACAGTCAGGCTGCCATCCAGATTCAACAATTAGCATTATAAGATTTGGAGCTGGAAGATACCTTAGAAATTAACTTGTCCAGTTTCCTCATTTTACAGACTGAAAAAACAAAAGCTAAAGCCAAAAAGGGGCTAAGTGATGTAATTAGTAGATCCAAGAGTTGAACAATCCAGTGCTCTTCCTCCTAAAACACACTGCCTCTACTCAGAAGCTCTAACCTTTAGTATTCCAAGCTAGATTTCAAAAGGTGCTTAGCCTTGGTCTTACTATTATGATATAGAGAAATGTAATGCTTACCAGGGGCAATATATTTGAAAATGGGGGGTGGGGTTGGAGAATGTGCATGCATATGCATAAAGCTGCATAAAGGATATATTCAGGATATATTCAGAAAACGTGGCCATTTTACTTTGGCTGCAGCATAGAGAAGGTGAAGGACTGTGGAGAATCTTTTGGAAGAGAGAGAGACTGAAAGAAGAAAGAACAATCAGGAGGCTATTGTGATAGTTTTGGACAATACAGACAAGAATCTGAACTACAGTGGTGGCAGTAGAAGTGGAGAGGAGGGGCCAGAAACAAGAGAATATGGGGCCAAGTAGATACTCTGAAGTACTCAAGAAAGAGAGAATATTTAAATGTAATTATGGTTGTTTTGTTTCTGATTGATTCTGCCCAAAAAAAGAGTGGGGTGGCACAGAGAAGTAGTCCAACCTCGTCATGGTAACAGGACATTCAGTTTTACAGAAGACCTCTTAGAAATATGTTGGTCCATAGGATTTGTGACTTTAAGATCTAGTGACATTTTCTGTAGTCCTTTATTCTCTCTCATTGAAAATGTAAAGAAACTTCTTTGTATTTAGGATGTGAAGGAAAGTCTCCTTGAGAAATTAAGCAACTTGACCAAAGTTATATTGTCATGAAATCACTTCAGCAAGACTAGAACTCAGATCACCGCCTTCTTAGTCCACTGCTTACTTAACTACCACTTGCAGCTACCCACAAATTGTATTAATTGATGTGAGAGCTCTTTGGGAATGCCTCGGGGATAAAGCTGTGGAGTTGCTCAAGAAAAGCATTATCCTTTGATTTCCACAAATTAGAGAAGTAGCATTAGACCCTGGAGTTCGGCAGCCATTATAATGAATGTTATCCTTACCATAAAAAGGATGTAAGTGGGGTGGGGTGGGGAAGGGCTATGTTAATTACATAATAGGTAGGTGAGAGAGTAGGGGTCTGCTAGAAGGTTTTAGTTTGAATAGCTAACTCAAAATGTGAGCAAATTCAAAGGGGAAAACTTATGACCTTCCCTATCTAGGAAAAATGGAAGTTTGACATATGTTGTCAAATCCTTTCGATTTATTGAGTACTTGAGGCCAGGTGGTCCAATGATCAAGGAACTCAAAGGCATTAGGAATTTAAGAAACCTTTTAGGGTCAATGTGTCAAAATCAATAACATACCACATACTCTCTTTTTTTCTAGCTAACGTATTAGTCAGAAAGACATTGTGATTTGATGTAGAGAGATTCCCACTCCCTCCATCTCCACAGATCTCACTTATGCTTGATTACCTCAAAAGCCAGACTGTCTAGGAGAGATTCTTCAGTTATGATTGAGCTTGTGAAAAGCTATAAGATAGTCTAAAAGTACAAAGAATGTTGGGGTCCAAGTCTTCTCAAACCTGATAAAGTTTGGAGGTGATTTCCCCCCAAAAGGACACATTTGAAGGAAAGCTATGATAAATCTGGACAGCATGCTGAAAAGCAGGCATCGCCTTGCCAACAAAGGTCCATATAGTCAAAGCTATGTTTTTTTCCAGTAGCAATGTATGGCTGTGAGAACTGGACTATAAGGAAAGTTGAGCACCACAGAACTGATGCTTTCAAATTGTAGTGCTGGAGGAGACTTTTGAGAGCAAGGAGAGCAAATCAGTCAATACTTCAATACTTAGCTCAGACTATTCACTGGAAGGTCAAATACTGAAGCTGAAACTTAAATACATTGGCCACATAATGAAAAGACAAGACTCATTGGAAAAGACTCTGATGTTGGGAGAGATTGAAGACAGAAGGATGAGATGGATAGACAGTGTCATGGAAACAATGAACATGATCTTGGACTGACTTTGGAAGTTAGTAGAGGATAGAAGGGCCTGGTGTGCTCTGGCCCATGGGTCACAAAGCATCAAACACAACTAAATGACTGAACAACAACAAGAAGATTCAGGCAGCAGAACCAGAAGCAGAAAAAAATCCATCTCTGATAGCTTTAATTTCTGCTTGATGTTATCTACTACCCTCTGGTTAAGGAACCAAGGATATTTGCTTCTTTATAAGGGCCTCCCTCTCTTTAAGGTCTACTATCCCTTTGCTTGTACTTTCTGAGACCCTTTGAATTCTAAATAGACCTATGATCTTGTGAGCTGGATGAAAAGGAAGTGAATGTATATTTATTTGTTAGAGTGTCAAATTCTCTTCTGGTGATAAGAACTGCTTTTGATGATCAAGTACTTTTTTGGGGGCGGCAAGTTGGGCCAAAGGGACAACTCCAAGCATTGGGGAACATTATGCTTTTTGTGGCATCTTTTCAGCTTCATGCAAAAAAAAATGTGTTTGTTAACTCTGCTTTTTATTGAGATATGCTCATAGTGAAGGAATTTAGAAGGGATTATTTTAGGAGAAGAATTAGGGGGAAATGAATGAGCCAGTGATTCAAATGGTGCTGACATGCTTCATCATTTTTCCCTATGGGAAGCAGCTGTGTTGTAGCCAAAGGCAGGCTGCTCTCTCCATTGGCCATTACTGATGAATCATTTCCTCTCATAGTTTGTCCTTTGCCCATCATTTTTTAAGTACTGATATGATTATGCCCTTAATTAATATATAAGCCATTCCTCCAAATATGTTCCTTATCCTTCACACAAAGTTACCTTAGTCTTAAGACATGATGATGTGAATAAGGCGAAGCAAAGAAGTTTTTGGGTTTTTTTGTGGGACATCAGTAGTCTAATCTCATTTAAAAATTGTTGTTCTTTTTTTTAGAATATCTATTTTTAGTTGTGGTGTTATTATTTGTTGATTTCCTAGGTTGGCTTTTTTTTTAGTTACATGCTCAATTCATTGACCTCTTTTTTTCTTTCCTTTGAGTACATAAGAATTTAGAGAGATATTTTCCCTAAAGATCACTTTGGCTATATCTCATGAGTTTTGGTATGTTTACTTTGTATTATTATCTTCTCTTACATAATTATTCACTGTTTCTCTCCTTTTTTTTAATTTACGTACTCTATTGTTCAGTATTATATTGTCAATCCTTTCTTTTAGATTCCTTATTGATTAAATTTTTTGTTGTATATTAGACAGGATGTATGTAATATTACTGACATTCTGCATTTGTTTATGTTTATTTTTAATGCCCTAAGAGAAGCAGTATGGCAGAGTAGATAGATATCTGGCCTCAGAATCTGGAAGACTAGGATCAAATTCTATATATGACTCATCCTGTGTCACCCTGGGAAAGTCATTTGATGTCTTAGTACCCTAGGCAACTGTCTAAGACTTTAAGTTGTAAAAATAAATGCTGCTTGCATTTGTAAAGGGAGTGTACAATGGAAATATAGATAGAACACTTATCCTATTAGTTATGCCCTATCATGTAGTTAGTTTTTATAAGCATACCATACAAAGCCCAAAATATGTTTACTTTTCATTCAATATTCTGTGAAACTCTGCCGTATCTCATTTTTCTAATATTCCATTTACATATTTAACTTCTTTATTGTTCATTTTTGTTTTTAATTTGTCTAGGTCTGAAAGAAAACATTGAAATCCACAACCACTCTAATAATTGCCTAGATCTCCCCATACTTTATTTTGTTTTCCTTTTAAGTCCTTAGATTCTATGATATTCAATATATATTATATAAGCATATACATACATTGCATAAACATTTATATGTGGTATATATGTATGTATATGTGTGTATACATATATATACATATATATATATATACATGTACAATGCTATTATAGTTCCATTAATTATAGTGCCTTCAAAAATATAGTTTACTTAGTTATCTCTCATGTCTCTATTTTTGTTGTTTCCTTGTCTGACATCATATTTGCCAACTCTGTTTTTTTTTAATTCAACAGAAGTAGGATTAAATTCTATTCCAAGCTTATATTTCACCTGTGTTTCTTAAGCAATAAATTGTTGGATGTTTTTCCTGATCTATTCTGTTACCTTTCTCCGTTTTGTAGGTGAGTTCATTCTGTTCACATATACAATTCTGATTGTTAAGATATCCCCCCCCATAATATTATAACATTTGCCCTCTCTCCGTTCTCTTTAAAAGAGAAAAAAGTAAGAAAAGGGAATGAAATAAAACATAGCCATCCATAGTTAGAATAGTCTAATCCTAGACACTTACTCCTTAGTCCAATCTTGATTTTCTTTTTTTATAATCAGCTTGCTCATTTGTTTCTATTCTGTCCCTATCTTTATCCTTTCTTCAACCCTTTCCCTGTACTAGATAACACTAAATTTATTCTTTGCATTCTGTATTCTTTGTTGTATTTTAATTCTAATCTCCTTTGCTCCAATTTTCCCTTGACCTATTTAGTAAATAGTGAGATTCAGGTGATCCCTACTCCCTCACACTCCATCTCTCTGCCTGTATAATATTTTCCTATGGTGTGCCAACTCTGAGAACTCATAAATTCCTTCCTTTTTCTCTCCCATTCCATCCTTAATGAATTCCCTTTCTACTCTTCTTTTTGTTTTTCTCTATTCTCACACTGATACTTAAAGATTGTAGGATTCTGAAAGCATAATAGACTCTTTTCCCATTTTCAGGATGTAAAATTCAATCATTTAGCCCTTTGAAGTTGACCAAACATGTTTGTCTTTCTATGTTTCTCTTGTCTTTTACATTTTCAATTCAAGGTTCTTACTTACTAAACAAGGATGCTTGATAGTGATCAATTCTATTAAAGATCCATTATTTCCACCTTGAAGTTATTGTCACACCACTTCCTCAGAACAGGGGCTTGGGTTGTAGTAGAAGGCTACCAAAAGTCACACAGAATTCTATGTCACAGGCCTGAAATAGGGAAGTGGGCAAATGATATTTATTGTAGCTTCTGGGCTCCTTTCCTTTACTGTGGTCACACTGAATCAAAGTTAATATCTGGTCCCTTTTCTCCCTCCACCTTAGCCCTAGTTTTCTAGAAACTAAGAGAAAGCAAAATGGCCCATTATAGCCTTGGGTGGGATTGAAATGAACCCACGAAAGTGGTTTTATAGCCCTTTCCCTTACTTCAGTCCTGAATGTAGAAGGGCTCTCAGCATAAAAGTGTCTTCAATACCCTTCCCTTGATCATAATTTCTTTCTTTTTTTTTTTAGGCAATTGGGCTTAAGTGACTTGCCCAGGGTCACACAGCTAGTAAGTGTCAAGTGTTTGGTCTGAGGCTAGATTTGAACTCAGGTCCTCCTGCCTTCAGGGCCGGTGCTCTATCCACTGCGCCACCTAGCTGCCACCTACCTGCCCCCTTGATCATAACTTCTAAGCAGGGTTTCTACCCTGCAAAATGTAGTCTGATTTCCTACTCCTTTCACAACCATTCCTACTCTAGGCCTAAATGGGGTTGAAATGAGGCTGGAATTGGATTTTATTCAGGGACAAAGTCCATCTAGGACAAAAGTATTCCATGGACCATTTACTTTCCCCTTCATCATGAATAGGTATAAATTGAGTAGCAAAAGCAGACATTTCTAAATCTTTTCATTTTCCCTACAGACAGTTTTTACCCATGATTCTAAACTGGTGGAAACCAGGTAAATGGTAAATTCTGAGCCTACAGATAATAAAGTCTCTTTCTTTCTTTCTTTCTTTCTTTCTTTCTTTCTTTCTTTCTTTCTTTCTTTCTTTCTTCTTTCTTTCTTTCTTTCTTTCTTTCTTTCTTTCTTTCTTTCTTTCTTTCTTCTTTCTTCTCTTTCCTTCCTTCCTCTCTCCCTTTCTTTCTTTTTCTTTTCTTCCTTCCTTTCTTTCTCCCTTCCTTTTTCCTTCCTTCTTTCTGCCCTTCACTCTTTCTTTCTTTCTGTCTGTCTTTCTTTCTTCCTTTTTTCTCTCTTTCTTTCTTTTGAATTTGTGTATGGGGTTCCCTTACAAGCTTCATTTGGTTCACTTCTTTTATTTGATGATCTCTTCCCATGAGACATTCCTTTTCATGAAGTACTTTTTAAAAGTAGAAGCTAAATGTATCTGGACCCTTTCAGATCATCATCTTTGCTCAGAAATTCACTCTCAATCTTCTCAGTTAAATAGAAAACTAGACCATCTATTGTTAATACTGTGTAGTTGTGGGAACTATTGAGGGGAATGAAGAATGGGATGGGTTATCTTGGTAATAGTGAATTCCCTCTCACTAGAGCTGACCAAACAGAGACTGGATGGCCAGTTGTTATAGGTGGTGTTGATGGGGCGAGGTAAGGGAATAAATATTTGTATGTTGCCTACTATGTGTCAGAAACTATGCTAAATAATCCACAAACTCATTTGATTTGTTGAGAGATATCATGCTTCAATTAAGAGTTGCATTGTTGAACTGCTAAAGCCACTTGCAGCTCCATGATTCTGTGGTTCTAATGATGATTTTTTTCTTCTTACACCTGATATGGATTTCAGTTGACCTTATAATCTCCAGCAAGTATTTTCCCTTTGTCATAGAATATGAAATAAGAATATGTTGAAATAAGAATGATATAATTAAAAATGCCATTTTGATGTGCTTCTCTTAAAAGTTAACACATTTTATTTTAAAAGTCAGTTATAGATGAAGCAGTATGGCATTATGGGTTTAGGTAGCAGAATAGCCTTGGATATAGGCAGACCTGGGCTCAAATCTTGGTTCTGAGAAATTTTGGCTGGGAAAATCACTTAAACTTTCAGTTTTCACAGGTAACTCTCAAAGAAAAATGAGGTACAGAAAACTGCTTATCTTCACTGGTGGAGGGAATTTCCATTCTAAAAGTTCCCCATACCAGTGAAATCATAAGTCTACCTCCCAGATCCAAATTACAGATGGTTTATATCATGCCTACCACCCAAATTATAAGTTCATAAGAACCTTACAAAGACCCTTTATATATCTTTGGATACAAACCAACCACATAAATAAATACCACAAATGCACGCATGTACATGAAGTTCTCCAATTAGAATACCTTTTGCCTTTGTCTCACTTTTGGGAAAATTCATCCCAGGACAGACTATTTTATCAAACACATATAAGTTATAAATTACATTTTAGTGTATTCCCTGTTTTCACCTGGAGGCTTGGCAGAACATCAGGATGTTGGTTTCTATAATTACATGAGTTGTTGCAAAACTGAAGAAAAATAATTTTACTTAGAATTTTAGAACAAAGATTGGTCTATAGGAAATATGGCCTTTGGATAATGCTGAAATCCCCCATTTCTCAGATCTCTGTCCTCTGAATTTAAACTAGCATAAGTGACTCCACTTCCTTTCCTCTCATTCTCTTAACTTTCTTTATGGTCTCATCATTCCACTGAAACTGCTCTCTTCAAAATTATCAATAATCTATTTGCTAAATCTAATGGTCTTTTCTCAGTCCTCATCTGCAGGATAAGGATTGACCTCCCTATAGCCTAAATACTCCTTCTCCTTGATTTTCTATTCTCCTGAGGGTTTCCTGACACTCTCTTCTGGTTCTACTCCTACCTATCAGACCAATCCTCAGTCTCCTTTGCTGGATCTTCACATCCAGGTCATGACTGCTAACTATAGATGTCCTGAAAAGCTCTGTTCTGGGCTCTCTTTTCTTCTTCTTCCATACTATTTCGCTTGGTGATCTTTTCAGCTCCCATGAATTCAATTATCACCTCTATGGAGATGATTCTTAAATCTATTTACCTAGCCCTAACCTCTCTGCTGACATCTAGATATCTTCAATTGGATATGTCATGGATACCTTAAACTCAACATGTCCAAAATTTAACTTATTATCTGTTCTACAAAAACTTCCTCTCTTTCTTATTTCTCTGTTACTGTTGAGGGAACCGCCATCCTCCTAGTCACTCAGGTTCACAACTCCTCATTCTTTCTCATTCCCCATATCCACTCTTGTCAAGGTTTGTCAATTTCATCTTTATAACATCACTCATATTCAATCCCTTCTCTCTGCTGACACTGCCACTACCCTGGTACAGGCTCTCATCACTTCATGCCTGGACTATTGAAGTAGCTTGCTGGTTGATGTGCCTGCCACAAGTCTCTCTCCACTCTAGTCTATCCTCCACTCAGACATCAAAGTGATCTTCCTAAAGCATAGATCTGACCATATTACACCCCCACACCAATAAATTCAGTAACTTCCTTTTACCTCCAGGATAAAATATAAAAATCTTTGCTGTACATTCAAAAATCCTTCACAACCTGGTCTCCAACTTTTTCTTATACTGCCCCTACTTCCAAATACTTTGTAATCCAGTGTTACTGGCCTCCTGCTCTTCCTCATATAAGTCACTCCATCTCCCGACTCTTGGTATTTTCACTGGCTGTCTTTCATGCCTAGAATACTTACCCTCCTAATCTCTCCTGGCTTTCTTCAAGTCCCAGCTAAAATCTCTTCTTCTATAGAAACCTTTTTTGATCCCTCTTCATTTCAGTGCCTTCCCTCTGTTGATTATTTCCAGTTTCTCCTGCCCCCAATGAGTTATGACAAAGGAATGGCTGTATCTGTTGCTACATCTCCAGGGGGAGCCCAGTTGATTCACTGAGCCATCATTTGCTATGTCTTTAGCTAAATGAACATGATAATGTGCTATTTGGGGAAGATATAGATCTTTCTCCAAATCTTCTCCAAGCATGAGGCACTGGAGGAATGCAATGTCAGCCCATGTCCTTTTTCTACCAATTGTTATAGATGTCTAACAGATTTGAAGAAAAGTGTTCTTGGAGGTTTGAAGCTCCCTAAAGGCAGTGAGGTAGCATAATTGATATAGCACTAGGACTAGAATCAGGAAGACCTGAGTTCAAATCTAGCCTCAGACACTTCCTAGTGATGTGACCCTGGGCAAGTCACTTAGCTTTTGTTTACCTCATCTTCCTCAACTGCAAAGTGGGGATAATAATAACACTTACCTCCTAGAGTTGTTGCAAGGGTATTCGTGTTTACAAATAATATTTGTAAAGTACTTACCACAGTGCCTGGCAATAGTAGGTGCTTCATAAATGCCCATTCCCTTCCCATTAATTATTTTACTTGATCAAGTTAAATATCCAACTCTCTCTAGTTGATACTGACTATTAGGATTCCAGTTTCACATGTGGATGTTCTATAATGACAACATATTAGATGTATCAAAACCAGATTATAGACAGACCCGTACTTTTCTTTGATAACTTATTTCTAGAGTGGCTTAACTTTGTGGATCACAATTTAGACTTACTGTGGTTTCTCAGTTCTGGCTTTCCCCATTCATCTGTCTAGTCTGATTTGTTTTTCTCCTTCTAGTTTTCTTCTCAGGTAGATTTAGCTCATATTAATAATAGCTAGCATTTATACGGAGTGTTAAGGTTTACAAAACTTGATTTTAAATATATATATGTGTATATATGTGGATCTATGTATGTGTGTGTCTATATATATACACATATATATACATGTACACACACACACACACACACACACACACACATATATATATATATATATATATACATATATATTTTTTAAATCCTACTTTATTTTAATATATTCAAAACCATTATTATAAGATGTGGACCAGTGGCTTCATCAGATTGCCAAAGGGGTCCATGACACAAAAAAGGTTAAGAACCCATGGGCTAGGTGGACTCTGAAGACCCTGCCAGCTTCAGCATTCTCTGATTTTCTGATTGGGGTCAGCCTGAAGCTTTTGTTTAGTGGGCACCCTTCCCATTCTTTGTTTCAGTGTACCAGGCTTCTCTCCCTACCACTATTGAGTGCTTTCTAGAAGTCTCCATCAATACAGGTATATGCTACAAGATATTCTTCAATGCATCCCTAAAGCAATTCTCTGCTGTCCCTAATTGAAGTTCTGTTTCAGATCATCATACAAATAGCCACTTGAGTTTATCTAATTCCCTTTGGCTATCAAGCACATTAACACTGGTTCTATCCATTGCTATTCAGTCATAGGAAAAGATTCACTTGGAAAATAATTATTTATTAATTATCCTTAGTATTAGCTTGTAAATCTAGCAACCAGAGAGTAGCGTTCATTGAATGAAGGAAATGAGATCCTACCTCCATTTTCTAGTTCTTATATGACTGATGACATCAGAAGGGTTTTGAATGAATAAAAATATCTTATTCCTGTGCCTATTCATACAAAGGGATTTGGAGGGAGGCAGTTACTTGGATAATTAAACCCCAAAGAATTTGCCCTAATTATCTGAACATTTCAGGCAAATGTCATTTGGTTTATTTTTTTTGTTTTGCCCAAATTATTTTTAAAAAATCGCTTTAATTCCTTGCTTTGCTTTGCCCCTCCAGGCATATTCTTAATGTTTAGGGAGCTTATAATAGAGCAAATATTCCACTCCTTCATGATGTTGTGACAATTTCCTGTCAATATGCTTTTCCATCTGCTATGTCTTCTTGTTGCTTCAGATGTCAAGGTAGGAGGGAAGGTGGAGGTGCACACACCTCTCCTACTGAGCAAACAAACCATTCTTCCTGGCAATTGCCTTTGGACATTCTCCCTAACCTCTTGCTCCAAAGGTTCCTTATCCTTCTGCTCCAAAGGTTTGAAGCTTCTCAGTGAGTTCCTAAGTCATTACTGAGTTCCAGTTCACAGGTGGCTTCATTTCAAGCCTAGGTGTTCCTTTTCTACCAAGGGTGTTGTTGGGAGGAACCGGTTAGAATGAGCTCCATTGTAAAGAACTTGCAACATTCTGTGACTTTTCAAAAAGCATTCAAACACCCACACAGCCTGTTGGGCAATCTTTACAAGGGGCTGTTAACAAGTTCACCCACCCCAGGTTTCCACTTCTAAGCAGTCAGACTCTTCACTTTCCCTGCTTGGCCTGATAAACCTGGAAGCCTGTGAACTAGAGAGCTGAAGCAGCAATACTTTTGCCAGGTGTAAACTCCCTTTGCTGAAAATCTCTAAAAAGCTCAGAGCTTACAACATGGATATGGCTTAGGTAGAAAAACCCAGGATGGTTTTAGTAGAATACCTTCAAATAAACTTGGGAATAGTTGAAAAGGAAAAGTAAACAGCACCTGTGGGAGGAAATGCTGTTTCTGTGAAATCTTAAGGGGACACTGGAGAGTCACTTCACTTCTCCAGCCTCGACTTCCTAATCTGTAAAATGAGAGTATTGACCTAGATGACTTCTAAGATCTTTTCTAACATATCATGAGCAAAAACAAATGCTTTTAGACTAGTTCTAACTCTGGGGTAGGTCTATGAGTGACTGAAGTAGGCTTCAACTTTTGAAACATGCTTTTAATGGGTACCGATTTTTTTTTGCCTGAAATTTTTGTTTGCCTCAAATGTATCGTTCCCACCAGGTTGTTCTGGTGCCTAAAAGTTTTACCTAAAAGTTTGATAGTGGATTATGACATTGTGTCTCCAAAGGCCTGTCTGACTTGGTAAAGGTACCACATGAGCCTAGGATCAATATTAGCATGGTTTTGTTTATTCATTCTCTAACAAAAACTGACTCACAAACTCCTGAAATTACAGAATTTTAGAACTGGAAGGGACCACAGAGGTCTTGTCAAGGAATTTGGGGATAGGTGTTCCCTGTCTAAAGAGCATGTTATTATTACAAAATATGTCAGACTCAGCTCTATTCTAAAAATCTTACAATGTTTTGAGACTTTTCAAAAACAGTCAAAAACTCCCTCACTGTGTGGGTAATATTTTTAAAAAGGTTTGTCAAAGTTTCCTTTTCTAGACCGTACCATTCATTCTAACATGACTTTCTATGACTGGCAAGAGAAACCTAGTGATTTGAATTCATCATCTTTACCAGAAGTATGGACCCCTCTATCCTCTGTCTGAACCCCTTCTGGATCAGAGAACTCATTGTTGCAAGAGACAGCCCCGTACCCTGTTGGGAGAGCTCAGAATATTAGGAAGTTCTGCCTTCTATTATACCTTGAATCTATCTCCCCATAGTTTCCACTTATTAGGTCTAGTTCATCCCTCCAGCACCAACCAGAACTATTATAATCCACTTCCAACCTGGCAGCTCCTTCAAATGCTGAAAGACAAGTATCATGTCAACCCTGACTCTTCTCCAGGCTGAATATTACCAAATAATTTATACATTGTTCATAGGACCTGGTTTCAATTTTTCCCCCCATCTGGGTCACTCTTATCTGCACAAGCTAACTCTCTTAGTGTCTTTTTTTTAAAAGAAATATTTAAATTAATGAAATAAAATAAACATTTCCATAAGTCAATAAAAAGGTAACTCTGCACAACTTGTCATTCCTTTCAAACATACAACAAAAGTATCATGTAAGTTTCTTTTTTTCTTCCCCTCCTCCTGCCTGAGAGATGGCTGTTAGATCCAAATAGATTTATATGCATGTATGTATATGTGTATGCATGTGTATATGTAAATATATATATATATATATATATATTCTATATATATTTCTATTTATCAGTTCTTTCTTTGGGTACAGATAGCATCTTTCTTCATATGTACTTTATAGTTAAATTGGGTATTTATAATATTCAAAATAATTTATTCTCTCAAAGTCATTCTTAAAACACTGCTGCTATTAATTGTATACAATGGTCCTGCTCATTTTGCTCTTTCATTAATTCTTGCAGGTCACTGAGCTCAAAACTACAAATGTGGTCTATTCATCTTCCTCTTTCCAAATACTATGCCTCTTTTAAAGCACCTTAAGATCAAATTAGCTTTCTTTTTGGCAAGCATATCACCCTGTTAACTCATATTTAGCTTAAAATCAATGAAAATCCCCAAGCACCCCGAGGGAGAGAGACACAGAACACACAAATTGAGATGAACGAAAAGGTTGGGAAAGGTGAGGCTGTCTGTATTGTCAGGGGATCATGCCTGGGTGGGCTCTCCCAGCATGAGGCCCAGTCAGCCACAGGGAGGTATGAGAACACTGGGTGCTGTTAAGAAGTAAGGACGGGAAGGAAAGTGGACTGGAGTGCCAAAAGTGGGGCTGAGGAAGACTTAAAAACAAACTTCTTTCTGTTTTGCCTGGGGCTGGCCCTACTGCTTCAATCAACTACTAAACACTCAGGTTGAGCAAAAGTTACCAACATTCCAAGCAATTTCCTGGTATTGTAGGATTATAGATTTAGAACTTGAGTGTCATCTAGTCCAACTCCCATGGCTGACAGAGAAGGAAACTGAGGCCCAGAGAAGTGCTGACTTGTCCAAGGTCTCATGGTAAACGGAAAAACTGAGATGTGAACCAAGGTCTTTTTGCCTTCAAAACCCATACTCTCTTTACTGTGTCCAGATCAAACTAGCTATTTTAGGTGCTATAAAAATGCCTTCCCTCCCCTTTTACCTGTCCTGTCTGTATAATCTCTCCTGGCTATCTAATCTACTATTTTGAGTTGTACTGTTTCTATTTTAGAAGGCATAGTGTAACATTTATAGTGTTATGATTGTCATTTTTTTATTCCCAGCTCTTATGATAGCTCTTTGCTCATATGCATTTAGTAATTTTTTAATAAATTGAACTTAGGTCCATCACCTTAATTCAAGTTCCTCAGAGGTCTTATAGATTCAGTTCAATAAACATTTGTTAAGAGCTCACTACATGGTCAGTGCTTAAGATAGAAATGAAAAAGGAAAGAGCAAGCTTGCCCTCCTGGAGCTTAAATCTAACCAGAAAAGACAATACACAAAGGGAAGTTGAAAAAGGGAGGGGAATTCCTGAAGGTTAGGGGGATTAAATTCCTTGGAGTTCAAACCAAGGAGAGCTGCAGATGAAAAGTGGACAAAAGATGGGAATTCCATAGATGGAGACATTTTGTACAGGAAAAGTGAAGACTTCAGCAAGAGCATTCTACAGCCCCCTGTAGCACGCTACATTTACATCCATTTCTCTTTATTCGTATTCTTATAAAGGCCTCCACTTCTGCTTTCTTTCCTTGCTATGCATCTCTTGTTGTTACCTCTTTACATTTTTCTAAAACTCCTCTGTCACAGCTTTATGAATTAATTAACAAAGCATTTATTAAATTCCTACTATGTGTCATGTCTCATGCTAGCTGCTGGAGATACAAAGATAAAAATGAAACAGTGTCTGCCTTAAGAAGCTTATGTTCTGTCAAGGGAAATAGCATGCATAGGTATTAGTAGACAAATTATGTATAACGTCAGCATTGGGGTTTTTTTGGGGGGGTGTAACATATGATGCATATCTGATGTACTGTTACATATGCTAAGAACCTCAATGGAAACACTAAATAGACTTACACTTCTTGATACACTCAATCACACTTTGTTAATCAAAGTATGCAAATAATACTTTCAAAAAACAGACCACCACCACGTTAATATTTTATAATAATAGTTAGCAATTTGTATGATGCCTACTAAGTGCCAGGCAGCATGCTAAACACTCCAAAAATATCATCTCATTTGACCCTTACAACCCTGAAAGGTGGGTCCTATTATTACCCCCACTTTATAACTGAGAAAAGTGAAGTAAACAAAGGTTAAGTGACTTCCCCAAGGTTCTATAACTAATAAGTGTCTGAGACTGTATTTGAACTCAAGTCTTCCTGACTCCAGGCCTATTGTTCTATCCTTTGCACCCACCTACCATTTAAAAGGTTCCCATAGGCTTCTTTCAGATGGGACTCAAGATAGAATCTTCTATGCCCAGCCCAGGCCTTGTGTCTCCTTTGGTGTGGTCATCTGGCAAGACTCCAAAGTCTCTGTCACCCAGTCAGCACCGCTCTTGAGCCACATGGACTTGTTCAAGTCTCAGGTGCTGGGAAAATGAGCCAGGCCTAATAAAGATTTAGGAACAGGTGGATGACTTAGGTCTCAGGTGGTTTTTATTCTTTCAGCTAACCAGCCTCGAATCCCATCCTCATTGGTAGAAGTGAATGTCCTGCCCTTTGTGAAGAGTAGGGGAATTCTGGCAAGAGATGAGAGAGCTCCAACCTCCCCCAGTCTTCTTTGAGCACCCCTTAAACAGTACTTAAGCTTTGGGTCTTCTTTGGATACTTATGGCTTCCATCTTCAAGAGAGAAGATGGAAGAGGCCAACCCCACTTCAAGTTGCTGGGAAGATATGAATGGATCTGGTAGTCTCCATCATGTCCCTATCCTAGCTTGCTCCTCTAAAGACTTTGGGGAGTTTACTCTTGGGTGAAATCCCAATCTCTCTAGATTGAGTTGAGTTTTATCTCTCCCTATGGGAGAACTCTTCCATTCTGTAGACTGGCATATAGTCTCTTATATCTTCTCTGATTTCTGTTTTGCTATGATTTGAATAAGTGGGTTTCTTTGCTATTCTCTATGTGTGTTCATTGTGGAACTGGTAGCTGGTTGGACCGGAGTCAAGCCTTGGATACAAACTTGGGGTTCTCTTCCTTCCCCCTCAAAATGACAAAACAATCAAAAGTTGGATGGTACCTGATCATATTCCCTAGACTAACTATATTTAAGGGAATATGTATACTTCTAACCCAGTTCAGGATGACCCCCTCTTTTTGAGGAGAGCAGAGTGACCTCTTGCCCCAACCTCCTGCTTTCCCACCTGGCAGGAATTAAATATCTCCCTTGGAGAAGGGTGGGGAAAGAAGATGCTATAGATGTCTACTCTGCCTCCCTTCAAGCTATACAGCAATAGCCCTTGCCACAGGTGGGCCTCTCTACACATGTGAGATCCACTCTCTCTCTACATGGCTCTTTGATACAGTTATTTACCACACAATTTGTCTGGAATTTTACTTCAGAATTATTAAAACAGTTCATAATATTTTTGTCATGGGTAGTCCGTCTTATCAGAAGGACTATGCATGTTTTTCAATTGTTTTTGAGAAAGCATTTTTTTTTACTCTGTCATATTACATGAGTACTTATCTTATTGTTGAAAAACAACTTGTAGGAAAAAAAAAACCATAACTTACTCAATATAGCTCAATCACAAAATGGAGATTTGAAACAAAATCCATTCAGTTAGGCTAAATTGACAAACTATCTTATTAAGATAATGTAATTTGTCATCATATCAATTACACTAAATTGATAGACTTATTCCTACTATCTTGATGGGGTACTAAAACTTTTTCTTACGGGCAGCTGGGTGGCATAGTAGATAGAGTGCCTGGCCTAAAGTTAAGAAGATTCATCTTGACGAGTTCCAACATGAAGGAGGCATAATCCCACCCCTAAGTTTGTCCTATCTAAGTCTCTGGGGAGGAAAAGGAGATTAGATTCACAGTTCAGCTCAATTCCTATAGAGCACAGTCCCAGATTCAAGTCCAAAACTCCCATCAGGCTTGAGACTCCGGTACTCTGGCTTCTCAGGGCTTCTCTGTCAGGCTGGCTGCACAATCCTTCAGGCAATCCTGGCTTCAAGGTCTCCATGGTTTGAGCTCCCCAGTACTGTGGGGATCTCTAGCACCTAAAACTGAGGGCAAACAACACAGAAGAGAAACAAATATTCCCAGGCCCATTTCTCAGAGCTAGGGCAAAAGAGAGGGATCAGAGGAAGGAAGTCCTACCTATCCATCACTGATTCAGTTAATGGCATATAGTAGTGATAAATGCCCAATCTATGAGTGAATTGGGATCTCATCCTCTGGATCACATAGGGGGTGAGATGAGGGGAAAGCAGCAAAAAAAATAAAAAGGCTGAAGAGAAAGTGACCAGCTCAGTGTTACAAATTTTAAAGATCTAGACAGTCAATCAAAAGGAGCAATCTCATGATAGTAGATACATAGGGCTCCACCTTAGGCAATCTAGACATGCTCTAACAGCTCCTTCAAGGATTCCTCCCTGTTAGGCGAACTGAGCATATCCAGACAAGCTCAGGTTATATCAGCATTAGCTACAATTTTTGAAATACAGTCAGAACATAAAACTGGGGGAGCTTTTGGAATACAGAAAAAGCTAGCCCTATTGCAGACACTCTAGAGTCTGTAAGAACGCCTGAATGACCTGCCCAGAAAAGATGTTATATGCTATAAGAAATGAGAAATAGAATAATCTCAGAAAAACCAGGGTTGACTTATATGAACTGATGCAAATTGAAATGAGCAGAACCAGGAGAATATTGTACATAGTTACAGCAATATTGTATGATGATCAACTGTGAATGACTTAGCTATTTTCAGCAATACAATGATCCGAGATAATTCTGAAGGATTTATGTTATCCATAGCCAGATAAAGAACTAATGGAGTCTGAATGCAGATTAAAACATATTTTTAAAACTTAATTTTTCTCGGATTTTTTTTTGTTTGTTTGGTCTGTGTTACGTTTCACAGTATGAGTGATATGGAAATATGTCTTACATGACTGACATGTATAACCTAAACCAAATTGCTTGCCTTCTCAATGAGGGAAGGAGAGGTGGGAGAGAGGGAGAGATTTTTTAACTCAAAATTTTTAAAAAATGCTAAAATTGTTTTCACATGTAATTGGGGAAAAGTAAATTATTAAAAAAGAAAAAAAATTTCAAAAAAGAAATAGAGTTTGTAAACAGGAAGATTTTGATTACCTGAAATCTAATAGCAAGTCTAATAACTACTATAATTTTGAAGTCGTAATGACAGTAAGATACCTGAAACAACTATAATGTGATATGAACATCTGTGATTTATACTGGTGGCAGTCATAGTTGTTATAATATTAATGTGGTTTGTTGCCTACATTCGTACTTGAAGAAATGCTAAATTTCACTTAGATATTAGTACAAATGAAGATGTCATTATTTTCCAAGTTCACAGATCTCTTGAAATCTATACCAGAGATTAAGAAACCCAGATTTAGAGGAATCAAGCAATTTATGAAGCGCTGATGGGCCTGGCACTATACTAAATCCTTTACACATATTTAACTCTCATTTAACTGTACAGCTGCCTAGCTGCCTCTAGTGTTTAGTCACAGAATGGTACACTAGATTTGTTCAGTTTTTTTTCAGTTGCGTCTGACTCTTTGTGACCCTATTTGGGGTTTTCTTGGCAAAGATACTAGAGTGGTTTGCCATTTCCTTCTCCGGCTCATTTTACAGTTGAGGAAACTGAGGCAAACAGAGTTAAGTGATTTTCCCAGGGTCACACAGCTGGAAAGTGTCAGATTTGAACTCATGAAGATGAGTCTTCTTGACTCTAGGCCTAGTACTCTACCAACTGACCCACCTAGCTGTTCTCGGGGCAGACTACTTGGTTGCAAATCCTATCTGTGTTACTACTTACATGATTTTTGTACAAGTCACTTAATTTCTCTGACCCTAGGCTTCCTCATCTGTAAAATGGATTAGAATTGGACCAGATGACTTCTAAGGTCCCTTGCAGCTATGCCTCTCTATGAGGTTCCACTTCAATGAAAAGAAGAGCTTTAGATTTATCTGTTGAGGTTCATTAACACAAATGTATAGTATTGAAGGAGCAGTAGTTATTCGCAAAATATTAGAAAGATAGCACTTGAATCCTGCCTCCCATACACCACCCCCACAATCAGTTTGGTTCCTTAAAAAGTAGCTGCTTTAGAAAAAGTAATTTAAAAAAACCAACACATTTATTAGGCAGTGTCCAAAGTGATAATTGGAGGCTATGGCTTCAAAATTTGCTGGGGAAGAGCTGCCATCTTGTGGCAAGAGTGAAAAATAAAGTCTGGAAGAAAATTCATGGGTTCTCATCATAGCTGGTTCACTTACCTCTAGAAATATTTGTTCAGAAAGGCTTCTAGGCTTCATCTCTAGGCTTATAAAATAGATAATTTTTAAAAATTGTAGCACATGGGAAACTTCACCCAACTATGTTCTGATAGTCAGAACATAGCTACTGTTTTTGAATGAAAAAGTTCTAGGCTTCTTTGAATGAGTTTGTGGGAAGAGTGCCCTCTTGTGGTTGATCTCGGACATGGAATAGGAGATGACAATTTCTGGAGGAAATCATGGTACAATTTTGGAAAGGGTTTAATTCTGCTATATTATTAGATAGGCATTTAAGTTTCTATCTCTTCTCTAAGATTTTTTTAAAAAGTAGCTTCTCTTCCAAACTTGATCTCAATGATCATTTTTAATCAGTGCTTAAATTTGTTTTTATCTCAAGGCCTTTGTCATACCCATGCTTTACCATTAGCAGAAAAAGTGACCTTTTTTTCTTTAAATTTTGCTTGAGTATTTCCAGATTTCCATTGGTGCTGCCAATCGCTGCAAGAACTTGGGCCTACGTATCTTTCCCCCAAACATTTTCCTTTCCTCCTAACTTCCAGGTTATTGTCAAAAGCACCACAACCCCCTAATCACCCACTCTTTCTCACCCCTCCCCATCCATCCAATCCCTGGACAAGTCCTATTGATTCTATGATTCTTTGTAACCTCTCTTGTAGGTACATGCTCCCATTCTTCTTCTGACACTGTCATCGGGTGCAGGCTCTCATCACCTAACGCCTGGGTTATTGCAACAGCCTTCTGGTTAGTCTCCCTGCCATAAATGTCTCCCCACTCCAGCCCATCCTCCACTTAGCAGTCTTCCTAAAGCACAGGTCTGACCACAGGTCCTACCTCTCCATTCAATAAACTCTAGTACTCCCTATCACCTGTGGGATCAAATATATATGTTTATCTTTTTAAGCTCTTCATAACCTGGTCCTTTGCTACCTTTCCAGTTTTCTTACATCTTATTTCCCTGAACATACTATGCAATCAGGGATACTAGCCACCTTAATGTTCTTTGAACATAACATTCCAGCTCTATATTCCTTGCATTTTCACTGACTGTCTCCCCCACTCCATGCCACACAGAATACCAGTGGGGGATTGAGAACTACTTAGTGGTAAGTAGTAGAGGGGGAGGTATATTCCCCCTTAAGGGTCATTCTTAGAACCTTGAAAGTTTGAATGTAGCCACACAGTGGTGGTCCTTTTTGGGGAACCTAGATCTAACAAATTTCAAGGGTAGGTAGTGTGAGTGAGCCAGCACAGAAAGTGATTGTATGGGTCCATAGCATACCATGTGTATTTACATAACATTGCTTTTATTATGTAAAGATTATTCCTAACCACCCAAAACATGTCTAAATCTGGAGGCTTACAGTCAGATCTTCCCAGGAATCCCTAGACTATCTGACTTGCCATTTTATTTGTAAACTCTAGTTGTATATGCTCTGTGGTTTGTTCTCGATTTTGCTTCTTACTCCCTGGCTATAAGCACAGGCATGACAAGCCTTCTTCCAGTTATTAGAACTGCTTGTTTTCTATGAAAAGACCTAACAATCACACTCCAAACTTGGTATTCACCCTTCATGAAAATGGTAGTCCTCTTCCTCACTGAAAATATGGGAAATTCCCTAGTAGGTTTGTGTTCTCTAGCTATTTACTTATTTACTTACTCATACATTCCACAAAAATACATTAGCACTTACTACAAATACATTGCTTTGCTAGACTCTGAAGTTCCTCAAGAAAGAGTCAGTGGTCTCCTCCATGAGCTGGGCTCTAGGCTGTGGTGACTGGTCTTGACCATGAACAAATAAATGTTTTTGTCTCTGCAGGTAATGGCGCAAGACGGTCTTGATATCTTATATTTTGTGGTTTTGTTTGGAGTAAGTTGGGTGGGTGGAGCTAGGATATATTTTAAGGAGAAGTAGGTTCCAAGAAGAAGTTTGGGTCTGAACCAGGTCAGGAAATCATGGCTTCAACCTCCATGCTGAAGGCAAGCAAGTCAATCACTGCTTTAAGTATAGGTATAAAAATGGGTGGCAATATGAACCAACACTTGAATTTCTTAAATAGTTGGACTTTAAGCCCAAAGTAGCTGAAGGTCTGGCTCTTTTTTGGGCAAGTTGGGGTATCAGGGTAGAGAAATGAGGGGGGGGATGAAATGTTGATAGCATTATGCAAAGCCGGTGGAGTTTATAGAAATTATGAGATTTTAGAGTTGAAAGGAAACTTAAGAGATCATAGGATCATAGGTCAATGGCAAGAAGTGACCTTAGAAGTCATCTAAGGCCAACTCCTTCATTTTACTTATTTTGTTTGTCTTTTGCTAGGCAACAGGGTTAAATGACTTGGCCAGGGTCACACAGCTACTAAGTGGCAAGTATCTGAGGCCACATTTGAACTCAGGTCCTCCTGACTCCAGGGCTGGTGCTCTATCCACTGCACCACCAGCTGCCCAGAGAAAACCAATTCCTTCATTTTAAAGAGAAGAAAACTGGGTCCAACCGAGTTTGTGATGAGGCAAGGATAGTACAAGAACTAAGTAGAACTCAAATCCTGACTAATTTCAAACCTCTTTACAGCACACCACAATGTCACAAAGAACAATGACGAAAAAGGTCTTCTTCATTGGTACTATGAGTTACATATATTGTATTGGTCTGGAACATGGAGGTTCATTCTCTACTTGTTCCAATTGAGTTCTTTTATCACATGATGAAAGGCGGAGTAAAAGGGGAGACCCTCAAGCTCATAGTCTGGCATGACTATCGAGGTATTTGTGGAAGGTGGGGGATCATTCTGGAGTGGGATTGCTTTACTCCCTAGTGATATTCAGTTTTGTTTTGTTTTTTTTTTTCCAATGGCCTGCAGAGGGGCATCCATTATAGTAATATAAGGGTCAGAAAGACTATATAGTTAGTTCCCTTAGGAAGGCATAGTCCACTAGAGTAGGAAGAGATATTGTCTTCATTATTTGCAGGCTTGCAGACGAGTCTTTTAAACTAGACCGATATGCAATATTTTGACAGCCTGACTTCATGCATGAGAGGTGGGAACCTTTTCTTTTTGGCATGAGACTTAGACAGAAGCCAACTTCCTGATATCGCTAGGATAAGTCCTGGGTGGGGATACAAGACTTAGGGAAATATGTCAGAGGCCTTCATGACGAACCTGATCTGTGTGAGTTTAGAACTTCAGCAGGTGACAGTGGTTTATTCCAGAAAGGCAGGTAATAAGTGATCAAGTGATCAGTGGGAAATAAGTAATATTGAGGTGCGCATATAGCTGGACTTAAAAAAAGGGGGAGAGGCAGTGGCTTCCCCACTTCCATCAAACTTATATAGAAACTTTATGCAGAGGGTGCTAGCAGAGTGAGGCAAAAGGCTAACAGTCAAGTTCTTGGAATTTAGTAGTTAAATTAATACTCATGTCAATGTGTCTTCTGGGCCTTCAGGTCAAAGTTCTCCCTACGTTGGGAGATATGGGCCCATAGGGTACACAGAAAGGTCATGTGATCCTTTTTCCCTCAAAAAAAAAGATGGTGGAAGTTATGATAGGATCATAGATTTAAAGTTGAAAAAGATTTTAAGAGTCTAATCCAGGGGTGAGTACCTTGTGGCCTTGAGGCTACATATGGCCCTCCAGGACCTCAAGTGTGGCCCTTTGACTGAATCCAAACTTCACAGAACAAATCTTTTAATAAAAGGATTTGTTCTGTAAAACTTTGACTCAGTCAAAAGGACACACTCCTGGCTCTAATCCCTCATTTTACAGTTAAAGAAACTGAGGTCTAGAGAGGTTAAGTGATATGACCAAAGTTATATAGGTAACATCATTTGCTATTGAAGCTGAACTCTGCTGAAGCTCTATCTCCAAAAAATGTTGCTATGAGATTGCTTTGTAAATTGAAGAGGTTTTTTGAAATGTCCTTATAAAATAAGGAGAGCCACTCTTGTATTACCTACCTTATGGGATTGTTATAAGAGTTGCACTTTGTAAACTGAAAAGTCCTATATGAAAGTGTGATTTGTTATTATCTTTTTATGTGGTATCATATATTTAGAACTGGAAGGGATCTTGGAGGTCATATAGATCAACTTTTTGTTTTGAGGCCCAGAGAGGTGAATTGATTTGCCTAAGGTTATATAGGTAGTAAGTGACAGAACCAGAATTTGAACCTAGGTCCACCTCCTGGCCAGGCAGAGAAAGGCCAGGATTATGACAGTGACATATATGTTGGACATTATGTTACTTGTTGTATGTGCAGTTGGGAGAAGGCAATTGAGGGGGAAACATCTCCAGAAGAAAGCTGTGTCTAACAAGATTCAGGTGAGTACAACTTCTTGCCTCTGTACTGGCCATGATAGTCCATGGTCAGAAGTTTAAAGGATGGGCAGGAGCTCCTTGTTTTGTACTCAGAAGACCAGGAAGATACATGAAGAGAGCAGGAATATTAAGCTTTGAGGGCAATTTCAATATCTTTTAAGGAAAAACCAGCCTAGCCTGTGTAAGGGATAGAGCTTTGGGAAAAACTAGCCCAGACCAAGTGGCAGGGGCCTAAGAATTATCATTATTAGCATACCAAAAGAAAACTATTTTTCTGTTGCATGTAAATCTTATATATCGACTGAATCCAAGAATCAGACATAATCTCTAAAAAACAAAATCTATTTGTAGCAGCATTGAGGCAGAAGGTGATCAGGTTTTTTTCAACCACTATTTACCCATTTCCTTACTATTGATGTTTCCCAGATGGGTTTCAAAGTAGACGTATTCCTTTTCCACTCTTGGAAGTAGTATCAAAGTATCTGTAATTCTCTTTATTCTTTTTGCTAGTTCTGAGCTCCCTGTCTCAGACAGGGCTTTTGGGGAAAACACTTCAGAACTATCCAAGTTTCCTAATCTGACTTGGGATTCTGAAGTGGCTGCTTTTTGTGTCTGACATTTTGACGCTTGTTAGATGTATCTTTCCTCTGGGGATGTTTCTCCCTCCCAATTTGTTGGTCCTCTCCCGATTTCATGTCTAACAAGTACACTCAGACTATCAAAGACCTAACTATTCCTTAACATTGCCTACAAAAAACAAAGTAAAAGTCTAAAACACAAAAGGTAAACAGAAATTTCTTGCATCTAGAGAGAAGGGTTTCAGGCTTCTATGAGAGAATCCAAGGGAAGAAAGGAAAGACATGATTAGCACCTTGGGCCCATAGTCCACAGGTATCAGCAATATGGCAGCAGTAATCATTTGCTATTGAAGCTGAATTCTGCTAAAGCTCTGTCTCTAAAAAAATGTTGCTATGAGATTTCTGTGTAAGTTGAAGAAGTTTTTTGAAATGTCCCTATAAAATAGGGAGAGGCACTCTTGTATTACCTACTTTATGGGATTGTTATAAGAATAGCACTTTGTAAACTGAAAAGTCCTATGTGAAAGTGTGATTTGCTATTATATTTTTATGTGGTATCATAAATTTAGAACTGGAAGGGATCTTAGAGAGATTATATAGGTCAACTTTTCACTTTACAGATAAGGAAACTGAGGCCCAGAGAGGTCCTGATGGATTGGCCCAAGCAGCCTTGCTCCCAGAATTCTGGCATCTTCCGTCATAGTGGTTGCCTCTGCCTGAACTCCCACTCTCCCCCTCCAAATGGACTCTTACAGCTTATCTTTCTTCAGCTTCATGCATCTTCTATTCTTTCTGTCAGGAGCTAGATTCTCCTCAGAGTCTGTCTCCTAGACTCAGATAACTGGCTTTTAAAAGTCATCTTGGGGCTAACGTATTATTCTTTACCCTATCTCTATTTCCTTTTTGATTTAAAAAAAAATTTTTTTTGGGTTAGGCAGTAAGGTTAAGTGACTTGCCTGGGGTCACACAGCTAGTAAGTGTTATGTGTCTTAAGCCAGATTTGAACTCAGGTCCTCCTGAATCCAGGGCTGGCGCTCTATCTACTGCGCCACCTAGCTGCCCCCTCCTTTTTGATTTATTCAAGGGCTGATTAATTCATATTCTTTAAAGGGATCACTTGGCCAAGTTACATCTTTTATAATAGGTTTAACACCTTGTTGTGGTCCCTTTTTCTCTGTTTATATCCTGGGCTTTCAAGGACTACTCCCTTACATATTTAAACAAAAAGCCATCTATTTATAGCTTTTGCCTGGCTACAGCATATGAGAGGCTGATTCACTGAAAATTTCACTCTGTATATTACTGGGCAGTCACAAATTTAAGACACAACAGTTAGAGAATCTCCAAATGTCAAGGACAAACTGCTTCTGAGACAGAAAGGTAAACAGCAAAATGAATGAAGGAAGTAGAGTTGTGTCAATTTGTTTGATAACTCAAGTTCCAGGGAAATGTGCATTTGAGGAATGGCTGTTTAATTTTAGCCCTCACTCACAGGAGGAGGAAACACCTATCCAGCAGAGGCAGCTCTCCAGGCCACGCTGGAAAGCTACTCCTAGAATGAGGGGAGCCCCACTTTTATTTAGTCTGGCCTGCTCTAATGAGAACAGTATGTGCTTCTTCCATAACTGGGGCTAAGCTATTCCAGTATGGCCAGAGCTGCATCAGGTTCAGGTCTTTTCCATTGCTATTCATATTCTGGAAAGTTCTCTGACTCATAAAAGGAGATTTTTTTCCCCTTCTTTTCAGAAAAGCATCAGCTAATTATGTTTATTTGGTATTTTTTTATGCTGGGGATTGAGATATAACCTTCTCCCCCCGACCCAATCCTACCCCATACATATCCTGCTCAGGTCCCATGGTGGGGTGCACTGTAGAATTCTAAGTGGGACACGAGAATCAAAGTCACAAGAATCCACATAGTTGGGGGTGGCTGTTGAACTCCAAACTACTTAAATACTTAACATAAACTGAATGTACTTGTAGCACAGGGGAAGATGTTTAGATTTGGAGTCAGGAAGACTTGGGTCAAACACTGTCTCGGTACTAGCCATGTGACCCTGGGTAAGTACTATAACTTCTTTGGGCCTCAGTTTCCTTGTCTGTAAACGAGGGGTTATGCTTGATGACTTCTAAAGTCATTAAGTAAATATAGAATTCCAAATCCTCCTTCAGATATTTATTCCAGGTGTGACTTTGGTCAACTTGTTTAACCTCTACGGGTCACAGGTTCCCCATCTTTAAAATAAGGAAGCTGGACTTCATGACCTTCAAGCTCCCTTCCAACTCTAAACATAGGATCCTATGAACTTCCTCTGCCTTCTGGTTGCCCAGACATTTTCCTCCATGATTACGATCTGCAGTGTGAAGTCAAGGGGGAGACAGGAACTTCAAAGATTCAAACAGCTTCTGGATACCAGCAAAGCCTACAACAAGACCTTGTCTTCTGTTTTGATTTTTATGAAAGTGTTCTCTGACAGAAAGGGTTTAGGAGGCAAGATAGCTGGAAAACTGCTCCTTCGTGGGACTTGAAGAAGCCAAGCTCTAAATAATGCTTGCCCAAAGCAACACAGAGCAATGTTCAAAAGCTGATGAACCCACTTCTATTTTCCTTTAAGCAAAATGGAAAACAAGAAAACCTCAAAATCTAAAACTCTTCAGTTTTTGATCTCTGGCTGTACTCTTTCTGTGTGTGTGTGTGTCCTCACATACATTAATATATATACACATACATATACACATTTCTACACATATATATGTATGTGTATATATATATATGTATATATATACACATATGTACATATATATACAGAGAAAGAGAGGAGTAGGAGGAAAGAGAGAGAGAGAGAGAGAGAGAGAGAGAGAGAGAGAGAGAGAGAGAGAGAGAGAGAGAGATGGGAGAAAAGAGGGAGGGGGGAGATGGAGAAGGAGAGGGGGAGAGACAGAGAGTAAAACACAGAGGGAGAGAGGGAGAAGGAGGGGAGAAAGAGGGAGAGAGGGAGGGATGAAGAGGAAGAGAGAGAGAGAGAGAGAAAGAGAGAGAGAGAGAGAGAGAGAGAGAGAGAGAGAGAGAGAGAGAGAGAGAGAGAGAGAGAGAGAGAAAGTCACTTTCCAGCAAATACTTAGAACCAAAGTAAGTTGTAAGTATTGGGGCCTGTTCCCAAAATGCTGGCGTGCTTCAAAAACAGCAAAAAGCAATCATTTTCCTACAACCTAGGAACTGTCTGAGTTTCATAAAACTGGATTCTGAGGGGGCTGCTTTTTTGCCTGACCCTGGACATTATTCTCCAAGGGCAACCTTGGAGAAAGGACAGTAGGACACGTCACCTGAAATTATGCCTGAAAAAGGAGGTGGAGGAACTGAATAAGGGAGCACTGCTGTAGATCAGCTGTGTTTATCCAGACTGAGTTAATAAATATGACCCAGGCAGAATGGTGAGTCCCCTTTCTCTGGCCAGCTGCCTTGGGTTAAGGGAAAAGCTCAGTGACACAGGAAAGGCCAATGTTTGCTGTTGGTACATGACTGTTAAAACAATTTGCGCAGATCATGGTGGGTTAAGTAAGCAGAGAGGCCAATAGGCTGACCTAGATGAACACCAGCAGAGTGGTCAAATTATCTCAGGACATGTAGGGAGTTTTCTGTATCCTGTTCAAGTTTGGCTGCAGAGTTGGGGGCGAGGTGTGTGTGTGGGGGGGAATACTATTCCGTACACTTAAGCAGTGGAAAATACTGGAAGGCTTGGGCACACAGTCTGAAAACAAAATGCTTGCTTGATGGAAGCCCAGGCCTTCAGACTTTGCCAGCATACATTGAAGAGAAAGCACAGCTGAAGATCATTTCCTTTGGCCTAAATGCCCATTTACAATGATTAATTTTAAAGGTCACCTTTCCCTGTGTGCCAGAAAATTTTCACATGGAGAAGCCAATGTTCTTCTTTGACATTAGTCAGCTGTGTATATGGTATAAATGGGGAGGGGAGGATGGAATAAGGTTTTCTCTTGTTTTTTTCCCTTGTGGCTTTCAGAAAACTTTCTAAAGTCCAGATGTCTCCCTAGATGATCCTTCTGTTTAAAAATCTCCCCTTATACCCTTCCTTGTAAGTCTTAAATAGTCTTAGGATGGGACCTGAGGAGCTTGGCCTAAGGGTAACTGAAAGCCCAGGATGATAATCCACTCTTAAAGCTTTAGTCTTCTAGGCCTTGCATTGGTGCATTATATTAAGTGTCTTCCTAGGTCTTTCATCTAATCTTGGCAGCTGACAGTAAGCCATAATTGATGGGCCATGTCCTGATTCCAAGAATGGCTGAGCTTTCCTCCAGGTAGAGAAGAAATTAACTATGAAAAAGCATGGTCAGAACTAATAAAGGCCTCACTTCACCATGGAAAAGCTGAGCTGGTAAGTTGGAGCTGCTTAGCTTTTATGGCAGCATAAGTTCCCAGGTTCCATCAGGAAAAAAGTTACTCACCTTTTTCACGTTACTGCGGGGCTCATTAACATTACAGTAGCATTAATTCTTTGACACCATCACTTGTAGACTGCTCAGACATGAGCTATGTTATTGTTGCTCAGTGATGTCTGACTCTTCTTGACTCTATAGACCAATTGTCCATGGAGTTTTCTTGATGAAAATACAACCGTGGCTTGCCATTTTCTTCTCCAGGTTTTTTGGTTTGTTTTTGTTTGGTTGTTGTTGTTGTTTTTTTTTTAATACAGGCAGGAGTTAAGTGACTTGTCCAGGGTCACAGAGCTAGTAAGTGTCAGAAGTCACATTTGAACTCTGGTCTTTCTGACTCCAGGCCCAGTGTGCCTATCCACCTAGCTGCCCCATGCATGACTGAGATTTAAATAGTGCCTCTTAGTTTTATTTTATTTTTCTTGGTGCTCAATCTAGTGAAATGGATCTTTAATGGCCTTAGGAGATCCCATTAGGGGGTCTTACCTCTTTTTACCTCCTGACTTAGAAGTTCAATTTCTTCTTCCCAGGCTCACCTTACTAACTAACCACAGTATCCTGGGTTTGGAGTCAAAATGAATCCAGGGTGTTTTTCTCACTCTGTGTAGGCCATTAAAGCCACTTAGAGATTGAGCATCTCTAGAATAACTAAAATGTTTCTGATGCTCTCTCTCTATACTCCCACCCTCATCCTTTTCCCAACTGACATTGTAGCATTCAAGAATTACTCACATTACTAAGAGAATAAAATGTCCCCTGCCTAGATGTTCCTCCAAATAGAAGGAAGCCTATATATGTGTCTGTATCTATATATGTACATATTTATTCTTAAATAAGAGTGCATCTGTCCTCTCTTTACCTATGAAGCTGGGAGATTATTTAAACAAATTTGCATATAAAAATGCTATTATTAGCACATACTTCCAGGAGACTTTTAGAAAAGACAGAAACTCTGACAGAAATTCTTCCAGAATTGAATAAGCTGGATGTTTCCTCCAACAGAACATTTTGACAAAGTTCTAAAGAAAGTTTTTATTTGAACAGAATTTTCAAATGGCCCATCATGCTTAAAAGTTATAGAGCAGCCCCAGAATTGCTGCCATCTGACCATTTAAAAAGTCTTTTCCTTGAAGTTCTATCTTGATAGTAAGTTGGCAGACAACACAACATTTTGGCCCTACTTTTGGGTCTCCGTGCACTTTGGTTTGAGTGAAAAAAAAATTCATAAGTCCTGAACTAACCAATAAGAGTGTCTTTTGAAAGCAAAGTAATTTATAACACTTGTGCAGTTTGCCCTTTGGGTTTATCAGGGTCTTGGGAAACAAACTTACTTCCTCAGAGTCCTGCCCAAAAGCCTAAATAGAATCTGGGCCACTTGCTGACACACGGGGAAATGTTCCCATTAGCTCTTGCTCTGAGACAAGGCAATGGAAATGCTCCTCCAGGATGTATAGGTGGACTCACTCAGACTATATCTCTACCTAAGTCTTTTCAGAGCTGCTTTCTCCAGTTCGGTATTTTAATATAAAAATTACATATTCCACTCTTTAGGTGGCTCTCTATAAGAATTGAAATAAATATGTGAACAACAGCAAAAAACAAACAAACAAAACAGTGCACAAGTCTTGAAAATCAATAACAAAAATAATTTAATTTTCCAAAAGTTAGCCTGGTGACTGGCTCCTCTATTATTACCATTTTGTTTAGGTGTGTGCTAGTGCCTGCCAAGTGGAATGTTAATGTAGGGATCAGGTATCCAATCCAGCCTCCAAATATATTAAAAGTTATTTGTGTTTGTTTTCTTGAAGATGATCAGTCTCTTGAGCACTAACAGGAGGAATGTTGTTGCTTATTTGTAATTTTATTGGAGCAGGAACTGGAAAACAGCTAAGTCTTTTAATCCTGTTGGACCCAAGGTATGTGTGAATGCATTAATGCTTTGGGAGACACTTAATTTTCTTCTTGCTACTTTTGGTGAGGCAATTGGTCTAGTGAGTGTTAAGTGTCTGAGGCCAGATTTGAACTCAGGTTTTCCTGACTCCAGGGCTGGTTCTCTATTCACTGTGCCATCTAGCTGCCCCTCTCCTTGCTACCTTTAAAGAGGTTCAGGTAGTGAATAACATAATGCTGCTATATCCTTAATATCATGAATATTCCATGGGGGGTGGAGAATGATAGCTTAGCCTATTGTAAGAGAAGTGAAAGCTAATGAAATTATAATTTATATTTTCATCTTGATTGTAGAAATTCTGATACCAGTTCTATATTGTTACTCATGGTATTAAAGAGTCAGTGGGGAAAAAAAGTTAAGCATATCAGAAAGAAGGCTTCTAAGTTTTGTCCCCTTATTAAGAGATCTTATGTGTAATTGATCATCTATGAGTCTCAGTTTCCTCATCTATCAAAAGAAGATAATAAAACCTATCCTGCTTACTTTAAAAGGTTGTTCTGAGGATTAAATGAGATACACATTGCTTTTTGACTGGCAAAGGTATAAAAGTATCATTACTAGCTTTCTTTGTGTTTTTGGCCACTGTTGAAAATATAAAGTTTTAGAGTTCTGCTTTTCTTCTATTTTTATTTTCTTAAAGGTATACTTCTCATAAGAGCATAGATTTTTAGCTGGAAAGCGGCTCAACTAGCAATCAGATACAGAGCATTGAAACACTGGTGATGACTGCCCAGCTCCTCTTCTAGTGTGAACTACATCCACATTCAGGAGCTAAACAAAATCGTCACAGAACTTTACAGACAAACCAAGGGAGACAGATAATGATTACACCGCCAGCACCTGTCCAAGAGAATTGGGGACCAACCACGAGTCTATCTGTCTCTCTCTGCCTCTGCCTGTCCATCTGCCTGCCTCTGTCTCCTGTGTCTCTCAGATACACACACAAGAAAAGTCCCCCAAACTCTCAGACCATTACAACTGTGTTGATAACATGAGTACCAACTAGTGATTCCTCATGCTGTCCTCCTAGAGTCATCTCTGCAAGAGCAATAGCATTCACCACTAATGAAAACCCAACATTTTCCTTCTTTTTTATTTTCTGGCTTCAGGCTGCACCATGGCCTGAGAGTCTAGTGCAGTCCTAAGGTCTAATGAACCCAGCCATTCACTTTATGCCCCTACTATTCAATCCAATGGACTTCTCTCCTACACTAACAAATAAAATTCTCTATGGGGTGAGGTGGGTGCTTAATGACAACAATTTTTTTTTTGTGGGAGGGAATAATTTGTATCCTAAAAAATTTGCAAAACTTTCCCTAAACAATTCAGCCCACATTGTCCATCTTCACATGTTTATATCTATATATCTATTTGGGGCAGCTAGGTGGTGCAGTAGATATAGTACTTGGCTGGAGTCAGGAAGACTTATTTTGCTGAGTTCATATTTGGCCTCATATACTTGCTATTTGTGTTACTCTGGGCAAGTCATTTACCCTGTTTGTCTCAGTTTCCTTATCTATAAAATGAGCTGGAGAAGGTAATGGCAAACCACTCTAGTATCTTTGCCAAGAACACCCCAGCTGAGGTCACAAAGAGTTGAACATAACTGAAATGAAACAACTGAAAAACAACATATATAAAAATATGTCTACATGTATATAACACACACATACCATATTATATTGTGAAATAAGCAGGCACAATAAATGAATTGTTAATTAGTACAATAAACAAGTTACTTCAATTTATCATACAAGCACAGTAAAGTCAGATGTTATACATGTATGATGTCATTTATTATGGTGATGAAAGACAGTGTACATATGTGATATAGGCATATTATGAATATGATATACTGACTATATTATCTATGTATGATATTGTGCAATGTGACACGTGTATGTGATATGTTAATATATACAAATGTGTTATGCTATATAATATTTCTCAGTACAACATGCAAGATTTGCTTATCATATGTATATAATATATAAAAATAAAATAATCATGTATAACATCATATGATATATATGATACAATAATTTATTTATTCTATATTAAGGCTAATATAAATTTTTTAAGTGCTCGCTCTCTTACTATATTCCAGTCACTGTACTAAGTGCTGGGGGTACAAAAAAGGGCAAAAACATTGTCCCTGCCCTCAAGGGGCTCATGTTCTGATGGAGGAAACAATATATAAACAACTATGTATATGCAAGACGTATAACACTTCGTGGGTGGAAAGTAATTTCAGGGGGAAAGTATAGAGTGGAAAGGAATAGGAAAGCCTCTTTAGTAGGTGGGATTTGAGCTGAATCTTGAAGGAAGCTAGAGAAGCCAGGAGGCAGAAGTGAGGAAGAGTGTTCTAGGCATGCAAGCCGTCCAAGAAAAAGTGGGATATCATTTTTGAGGATCAAAAAGAAGCAAGCAAAAAAAAAAAAGAAGGCAAGCATTGCTGGATTGTAGAACACAGTTTTTAGAAAACTGAAAAGGTAGGAAAGGTCCAGATGATTTAATATTTGATCCTTAGGAAGCTATTGGAATTCACTGAGTAGTGAGTGAGATGATATGGTTAGACTTGTACTTTCAAAAGATTTCTTGGGCAGCTGCACAAAGGATGTATTTGAGTGGGAATAGACTCAAGATGAAGAGACCAACCAGTAGGCCATAGCAATAGTCCAGGTACGAGGGGATGAGGGACTGTATCAAGGCAGTGGCTATGTGACAGGAGAGAAGAAAATGGATCAGAGAGAAGTCAAAGAGTAGAAAAACAAGACTGAAATGGAAAAGATATTTAGCCTCAGAAGTAGGCTGTGAAATGAGGCCTTCTGACTCCCATGTCAAAGTTTTTCTCCACTATACTGTACTATATTGCATTAAAGTCATGCCATTCACCATTATCAGAGCTAGGACTTGATTCCAGCTATCCCAGCTAGCAATAACAGTATTACTATACTCTTGCTATACAATCCAGCAGCACTTGACCCTGTAGCCTTTGATATTATTGATCTTCTTCTCCAGAATACTTTCTCCTCTCTAGATTTTTGTAACTGCTCATCTTGGTTCTTTTCCTATCTATAAGACTCCTCTTAGTCTCCTTTGCTTCTAGTTTCCAGCAATTTTTTTTTAATGAAATAAGGCATTCCTTCCAAAGTAATTTATGTTTTCCAGTTTATTGGACATGGGGTTATTGAGTTCCATTATTTCAGATTCTCCCTTCTGTAGTCTGTTCCATTAATCTAACTCCCTATTGTTTAACCAATAACAGATGATTTTTGATAACTATCTGAGGTCTTGAAGTTCTATTCTCCATTCATTTCTTTCTCTTTTCATTATTTCTTTTGCTATACTAGATTTTTTATTTTTCTAAATGAATTTTGTTATTTAATAGAGTTATGTAAAGTATGTCTTTGATAATTTGAACAACATAATAGTAAAACCATAAATTAGATTTGGCTGATTTGTGATTTTTTAAGGTCATACAACTAGTAAGTTTGTTAATTTGAGCAAGGTAGAATTTGAGTTCATCTTCCTGACTCCAGATACCATACTCATCGTACCACCTAGCTGCCTATATCTAAAAGACTTTTTCAGACTTTTATCAGCTCTATCTCGATAGGAAGGGCCCAGGAAAACAGATGAGCAGGTAGCAGAGACAGTGGCCTTGCCTCCTGGACTTAGCCTGTGTCTCTAGATCTACTTCTGCCCACAGAGAATCGTATACTTTTAGAGTTGGAAAGGACCATGGGTGTAAGGGCTTGCTGAGCTCTTTTCAGGGTTGCTTTTTTACCTTTGATGTCTACCTGGCACTCAACTCTCACCTGTGGCTCCAAGGAGTTGTAGCATACGTAGTGGCTATCTCCTGGCAAACCAGTTTGGGCAGATAGCCTAGATCAGGTTGAGGGCAACCAATAGGCCTCAAACCTGTTGGTGAGTTAGGAGGATGTCTACCCCTAACATGTGAAGACTTCCCCTGGCAGAATGGGTAGATGAGAACAGTTTGTTCAAATGGTGGGCTGAAGCAGGCACTGTGGAGTGCTTGCTATTCATTCTTCGTTCTCTAAGAGGACCATGATGTCACAGAGGTGATGCCATGACATACATGCAAGTGAATTGGATTTAAGTGAAGGAGGGCTGTGCAAAGTAACCAGCCTCACGTTCTCCTCCAGGGCCATCTGGGTCCAGTGGCCAGATATGAATCAGGACAAGCTGGCTCAGGATGCAGTGAGGGACCTTGGCCTTTTCAAGCTAAGGTCTTTTAACATGTTTCAGTTTGACTGATGCAGCACTCATTTAGTGACTAAGGCTTAATAAAAAAAAATAAGGCTTAATATAGAGAATTAAGTCAAATTTATAAGACTACAAGTCATTCCCCAATTGATAAATGGTCAAATGATATGAACAGGCAGTTCTCAGATGAAGAAATTAAAGCCATCTATAGTTATATGAAAAAATGCTCTAAATCACTATTGATTAGAGAAATGCAAATCAAAACAACTCTGAGGTACCACATCACACCTATCATATTGGCCAACATGACAAAACAGGAAAATGATAAATGTTGGAGAAGATGTGGGAAAATTGGAACACTAATGCATTGTTGGTGGAGTTGTGAAATGATCCAACCATTTTTGAGAGCAGTTTGGAACTATGCCCAAAGGGCTATCAAAATATACATACTCTTTGACCCAGCAATAGCACTTCTAGGGCTATATCCCAGAGAGATCATACAAACAGGAAAAGGACCCACATGTACAAAAATATTTATAGCAGCCCTTTTTGTGGCGGCAAAGAATTGGAAACTGAGAGGATGCCCACCAATTGGGGAATGGCTGAACAAGTTGTGGCATATGAATGTAATGGAGTATTATTTTTTATGAAATGATGAGCAGAAAGACTTCAGAAAAACCTGGAAAGACTTGTATGGTCTGACGCTGAGTGAAGTGAGCAAAACCTGAGAATGTTGTACACAGTAACAGCCATGTTGTGTGATGACTAATATTAATAGATTTAACCCTTCCCAGCAATACAAGGATCTAAGAAATCTCCAAAGGCCTCATGATGGAAAATGCTACCCACATCCAAAGAAAGAACTATGGAATTTGAATGCAGATAGAAGCATACTACTTGCTATTTTTTCCCTTCTGTTGAGTTTTCTTTCCTCTCTCTGGTGGTTCCTCCTATTGGTTCTAATTCTTACTTACAACATCACTAATGTAAAAATATGTTTAATAGGAATGTATATGTATAGCCTACATCAGATTGCTCTCCGTCTTGGGGAGGGAGGTGGGAAGGGAGGGGAAAAATTTAAAACTCAAAAGCTTATGGAAGTGATTGTTGATAATTCAAAATAAATTAATAAAAAACTAAATAAAAATAAAAAAATAAGGCAAAAAATGGCTTCTTCAAAAAAAAAATCTGGGAGGGGACAACCCTCAAGGTTTCTGGCTCCAACTGAAACAATTGTTATTTACATTCATTTTGAGCCAATCAGGGCCCAAATAATGAGCAAGCAGGGCAAACACACACAACTTGTAAACTTCAGGCAGCAGATAGGTTAGACTAGAGACAGACTGATGATGGTTGGTTGCTGTGGGTCATGTGAGAAACAGGAGAGTGCAGCGTCAACTCTACATTTTTTGCTGGCTGGCCAAAATTCTTTGGCTGGCCGCTTAGTAGTTCCTGGCTTGGGACTTACTGTTGGCCAATCAATGAGAGCCAGAGTGATTTGGGCTTAAGGCTGGTCTTTAAGAGAAAACAAAATCAAAACCAAAAGAAAGTTTCAGAGATTAAAATCTCTATTCCCTTTCAGCAGAGTATGATACCCTATGTGGAGAGAAAAGTGAGGTGAGGTGAGGTGAAGCGAGGCAAGGAGAGGCGAGGCGAGGCAGAGAGATGGAGGGAGAGAGAGGGAGAGAGAGAGAGAGAGAGAGAGAGAGAGAGAGAGAGAGAGAGAGAGAGAGAGAGAGAAGAGAGAGAGAGAGAGAAAGAGAGCCTTGTTGCCCAACTGGAAGTTTGGTCTCCAGTGCGCAGCTCATTCTCTATTCACAAAGATTGAAGATTGGTCAGACATGGAAGATGACAAGGTCATCCACTGCATCCTAGGCCATCCATCCTGACTTCTGTCTTGCTACTGGACTTTGATGACTCTGGAAGAGAGAGTGAGGCTGATGACTTTGTGCCACTCTGCCTCACTTAAATCCATTGGTCCTCTTTGAAAACCAAGGCCAAATAATAATAGCCACCATGTAGTCCAACCCTGAACTACATTGGAGAATGGAAAAAACTTAGAGATAAAAAAACTGCCCCCAGAGGTATTTATAAACATTACTTGGTTCATGGCCTGGCAGTCAGAGGTGAAAATTTGGGAAGTATTTTGAATAATCACCACTAGTTCCACTGAAATTAATGACCTATGGAAGAAGAGTCCAAAGAAAAGACTAAGCCTAAGGCTATTTATTCACTAGCTGAGACAACTTGTTTTTTTAATTCTCAAGTATCTGTGACTGATCATTTCCTGATAGGGAGACAGGTGGCATTCAGATAAGGCAGAAGAGAGATATTTTCCACTTACCCATTTCTTTTAATTTTTGTAAAAGAGATAAAAATATCTACGAATTATCTAGCACCTAACCAAGGGCCTTAAGTCAGAAACTAGAAGTGGCAGAGAGTATGAAGACAGCACCATAGCATTTGGCAGTAGTCCAGCAGAGAAGTTTCCTGGAGAACATTATCACATGGAGAACAACAGAGCAGCATCTCTCAATACTATAGGGGTATGGAGTAGAGAGGATAGGCCTGTCCAGTAGACCCTATGAGACCAGTGTCAGTGTGTTTATATCTCTAGAAGGCATCAATGACTTTACCTTTTGGAGGCATGAGTTTCTACTATACGTACACAATTAGCTACATGTATTCCCCCATGCCTATACCCCTTTTCTGGTCAGCCCTGGCCAATTGTGTTTCCTATTTGTGTGCCTTTCTACATATATTCTCTGTGCATTCACTCATCTGACTGATGGCATGTGTATTTGTGGGAGAATGCCCTCCAGGCTTATGGGGGGAATATTTTGTCTCTATTTTCCATATCATCTTCTGATTCAATAAACCCCAATGGTTCTTTATTACCTCCAGAATCAAATATAAAATATTCTGGTGTTTAAAACTCTTCTTATCCTGGCCCCTGGGTACCTTTCTAATCTTCTGACACCTTATGCCCTCCACATACTTTGTCATCCAATGTCACTGGCCTCCTTGCAGAACCTCAAACATGGACCCCACCTTCACTGGCTGTCCCCTATGCCTGAAACACTCCTTCCTCATCTTCATCTCCTGTCATCTTGTCTTCCTTCAAATCCCAGCTAAAATCCTAACTTTTACAAGAAGCCCTTCCTAATCCTCTTTAATGCTCATAACTTTCATCTGTTGACTATCTCTATTTATCATATTTGTATATACATACATAAATACATATATGTACATAGGTACATATGTACATATACGTGTGTGTGTGTGTGTGTGTGTGTGTGTATATGAGAGTCATTTAAACATGATGTCTCACCCATAAAACTATGAGTCCCTTGCAAGCAGGGACTTTTTAAAAAGACTTTCTTTGTGTCTCCAGCTCTTAGCACTGTGCCTAGCACATGGTTAATAGGTGCTTAATAAATGCTTATTCACTTATTGTCTTGATTATACAATTTCATTAAATGCCCTTACTTTGAAGTTATTGTGTCTTCTAACTGCTTATCAAAGGTAAGCATATCAATCGGGTGAACTAAAATTTACTTTGGATTAGGATCTGGGATAGCTGCCCACTTAATACAGCCTACGGATTAGAAAGCGCCCCTCACCCCTTGAAACACAGAGATTTAGAGAATTTGATATATGGAAAGATGAGATAGTAAAAATAACTCAATTTGCTCTTGACTGTATTGCTTTCAGTTCTGGCTGGACCATAGAAATCTAATAATTTTTTAGTGCCAAAGAGTGTCAGGCCAAGCACATTTTTAGGGAGTCTGGGTTTTTCTGACCTTTTCCTAATTTTTTTCTCTTTGGAGGTGGTGGAATTATTGCCTTCTGAGCAAAGGTATGTCCTTGGAACAACTGTCTATAGTTAAAAATAGCCAGAATTAATACTAAAAATGCCTGGAGGTAAGGGGGCCAACCCATAGAATACACTCTGCTTACCATGCTGAGACACTGAAAATTGCATCAGATAGAAGTAAAAAAGAAAAGAAAAGAAATAAAAAATGCTGCTGAAGATCCAAATGTAAATACTGGAAAAGCAGATGTGTTTATGCTAGAAGATATAAAAATTGTAAAAAAAAAAGCAGAAGAAGAAAAAGAGAAAGAGAGAAAAGAAAAATAAGAAGCCATCTTCATTCTAATGAGAAGGTGGTTTCACTGTTTTGTTTGGCTCAGAGTATCTGACCTTTTGAGGAGGACCTATGGATTTCACCAATGATGCAGGGATCTCCTGGTAAGAAATTCCCTCTGCCAATGCATCTTCAATGCTATTTGAAGTTTTATAGAGTTGCCCAGGGGCACATAGAGGTTAAGTGACTAGTTCAGAGTAACACAGCCAGCAGTTTCAAAGGCAGTACTTTACTTCTTTCTCGCCTACATTTCTGACTCTTTGCCTCACTTCCTCTCATTATTGGTTGGATTAACTAAGTAGATTTTTTTTCATAATCACATAATAAAATCAAAACTTGATATTACAGAATAATAATTTAGATATCAGTCCATCCCCTCAATGTCTAGAAACCCATTAATTATGGGAACATTATTTGATCACTCTTTTATCCTTTTTTTCCAGCAAAGAAATATTGGGAAGACATGCATTTAGATATTTCCAAATGCAGACTCTGAAATGAGCGTTGCTTCTGATAAGCTAGATGAATTTAACAAAGAGGAAATTGATTGGTCTCATGATAGAATGTGCAATTTTCATACTCAGAAGGAATGTATGGATTTCATACAGTCACACTGATTTCCCTATTCATTTTTTGAAAGAAATTCAGCTCTCATTTCATCATTCATCATTCAAGATTGCATATGAGGAAATGCAAATTGCCATCTGGAAATGACTAATGGTCCAACTAATCCAGTGTCTTGTCTCTGTTGGACTCTAATATGTGGCTATTAAGAGAAAAATATAAAACTTTTGCCTATCTGCTATTAAACACCATCTGTACAAAAATATGCCCTAATTGGAAGCTGGGGATGGGAAAGTTTTGAATGTAGGCTCATTTTTTTTTCTTTTAGCCTTCAATCCTAACTTTTTACTCCTGATCCCAACATAAGTGAAATCCTGATAGAAATCTAATTTTAAATTCCCAAATCTGATTCCAAAACTAGACGACTAGATGCCAAGTCACCTTTCCAGAGTTATTCCCCTAGGAAATTCACCTAGTTTTCTTGGTTGATATTTCTTGGCTCTAAAAGAATCCTCTTTCTTGTGGAATAAGTAGGGACAGAGAAGAATTGATGGACAGAGGAGGTGAGATATGCCACCCTAGCTCAGAAGCCTCAGCACTATCAGATGAAGAGGGATAATTTCCTTTCAGTTGTTTAAGAAAAAAATTATCACTTGGAAGAGAGATTATATTAATTCTGCTTGATCCTGGAGGGCAAAACTAGAAGAAATGGGTAGGAGTTGCAAAGAAATAAATTTAGGGTTGATGCAAGGAAAAAATTTCTAATAATTAGAGCAATGTAAAAGTGGAATGGGTTGTCTCTAGAGATAGGGGATTTTCCCTCTCTGAATGTCTTCAAACAAAGACTGGACAACCACTTGTCAATTGAGTCACATCATAGAAGGCTCTTGTTCAGGTTCAAGTTGGGCAAGATGGTCTCTGGGATCCCTTGCAACTCTAAGAGTCACTGGACATTCTTTTTTAGATGAGAGTCTCATTCTTATTCATTGACCTTCTTTCAACCAGGTGGAGAAAGGGATCTATCAGATCAATATCTCTTCATGAGGGAAGGTCAGGCACATTCAATTTGATGAGTTTACATTGAGGCAAGCCTGTACTTAAAAGGAAGAAGAAAACTTTATGATTAGTCTCTAGTTGAAAAGAAAGTCTAAGCGACTTTCCTACTTTGGGCCACTCTATTTTTTTTTAAATTAAACTCCAAACTAATATTAGAGCAATATTCTAAAGGAAAGATTTCTCACCGAGAGGTGTGTAGTAAGGGTAAGATTAAAAAAAAAAAGGTAGTGTGGCTATCTAATGTTTTTGACAGGGAACTACCTACATTCGAGTCTTGCTATTATGTATGCCCAAAGCTGCCATGATCAAGCACCTTTTTTTCTGTAGATGAGGAAGTGAGAGTAAGATAAGCTGGTGTGATTCAGACAGGTACCACTGGGCTGGATCTGACCAAAGCTCTCATCATCATTTTTGCCATTTGTGTATCTGTTGTGTGTAGTTTGTACTGAGCCTTGATTCCTAACCAGGAGACTATTACATGGATAATATTTTCATCCATAAATCCCCTCTTGGGCTGTGGCAGGGAGAAAATTCTCCAGTGGCTGGGAGAGAGGTAACTATACTCTTGCTTGTGTAAAACATACAACTGTGGCCCCCAACGCCTTTAAATTTAGTTGTGCTAGATTTTACTTCTCCTCAGTCGTTGTTGTTGTTTCATGACCCCTTTTGGGGTTTTCTTGGAAGAGATACTGGAGTGGTTTATCATTTCTTTCTCCAGCCTATTTTACAGATGAGAAAACTGAGGCAAATAGGGTTAAGTAACTTGCTCAGGGTCACATCGCTACTAAGTGTCCAAGGCCAGATGCAAACTCATGAAGATGAGTCTTTCTGACTATAGGCCTGGCACTCTATCTAAGTGCACCTAGCTGCCCTCCTCCAGAGTTCTCTGGAACCCATAAGGGAGTTAGGAATTTCTAGGCTCTCTGCAAATGACTCCAGTCTCCACTGATGTTATTCCCCCAGTTGTAAAGGGCAATCCCCTGAAGCCCAGTTCCACTAGCAGTTAACAGCCAGATTAGTTTTTACATAGAAATATTTACTTTAGAAAGTATAATCACAAATATCCAAATGTATTCCCCCCAAAGAATAGAAGACATAATCCTCCTCCTCCTCCTCATGCCTCAGTCCCTGAGGAGGGGAAGGAGACTAAGGTCATAGCTTAGCTTAGTTCCTACAGAATACAGTCCTACTTTCAAGTCCAAACCCTGTCTGCGTTCAAGTCCTAAATACCCTGGCTTCTCTAGGCTAGCCACACCATCCATCCTGCAATCTCAGCTCCAAGGTCTCCAAGGTCTGTAGGGATTGGCCTCAGCACTTGAAACTGAAGAAGACAAGTAACACAGGGCAGAAATAAACACTCCCAAGACCATTTCTCACAGAAGGGCAAAAGAGAAGGATCAGGAGAAGAATTGAATTCATGACATCTTCACTCTGGGTGAACTGGGATCTCCACTGTCTAGACATGGATAAGAGTTACTAAAAAGAGTGAAGCAGAAAGAGCAACTACAGAAGACACATAGCTGTCTTCAAGTATTTGCATCACTGTCATATGAAAGAGTTAATAGACTGGTTTTGCTTGGCCCCAGAGGACAGAACTAAAATCAATAGATTGAAGTTACAGAGAGGTGTATTTAGGATTGATGTCAGTATTAACTTTAAAATTGTTAGAGCTGTCCAAAAACTGAAATAGCTACTTTGGGAGATAGTGAGTTCATCCTATCTAAATATCTTCAATCAAAAGTTGGATGGCTGGTTAGTTGTAGTGTAAGTTTTAGAGGAAATTCTGCCAGCTATGGGTGGGACCTTATGGTCATATCGAACTCTTGAGATTTTGTGATTCTATAAATTATTTTATTATTTACCTTTTTTTAAAATGACCATACGTTCCAAGTGTGTCCATTTTAATGGCCAATCTTTCTTTTACCATTAATGTAGTATTGGAAATTTCTTCATTCAACCTCTCATTCCAAAATTACTTTTCCTTTTATTTTATTTTAAAAAGGGCTGTCTAGCTTGTATGAGTTTGTGTTTGTGTGTGTGTGTATGTGTATGTGTGTGTGTGTGTGTGTGTGTGTGTGTGTGTGTGTGTGTGTGTGTGTGTGTGTTTAATGTGAACAATCCTGGCTTCATAGAATACTATCTTTTACTGAGTTGCCAAGCTGGATTCCATTCAATGCAGGTGGCAACTATGTCTGGAATACAGAACAAACAGTTGGCTCCAAACTAGGATATGTGTTAGACTAGCAGTTTGCATATGGTATGTGCCAAAAGGGATTGGTCCAAATCAAGTTGTGATTCTGATGCGCTGTTGGAGATTTTGATCTTATTGTTAGTGTTTGTTCTTGCAATTTTATTGGAACTGTTGAAATCTAGCCTAAAATCCAGGAACATTTCAAGACCACAACTTTCCTCTGGCTTCCATGTTATCATTTTCTATGTATCTCATCTCACTGTGGCACAACTCTTGATCTGTTCAAATCAGCAACTTTTCCCAAAGAATAATTTTTTCTTGGCAAGTCCACTGACCACCACCATAGTAATACATGCTGGAAATAGGACATGCCATTTTGCTGTCATCCTAAGGTTGGTGGCTCAAGGACAGCTCAGCCTAATGGGAATCTTCAAAGGAATAAAGATGTTGGAAGTATGGCCCATGATACTAATGAGCCAGCTGTGGCCCTTAGCCAACTTACCTCAAAGCATTTGGTACCAAGACCTTCAGATTCTTTTTATCTAAGGCAATTTCCTTAGTTGCACAAGAGGAAATTGTGAAGTTTCTCAAATCCAACTCAGATGACTTGAAACAATATGTAAAAATGTTCAAGTCAAAATATCAGGGGAAGTCAACTTGTGGATAGACATCAACATAAGCAGCTGGCATTATATGGTATAGAGTAATAAAAACTGTCAAGTTGATAAAATGAGCCCAAAATTAATGAAGACTGTCTCCATCTGAAAACAATAATAAAAAGGTAATACTTTGGAAAAGTCACTGTATAAATACTAAAGACTCAAAGTCATGTGCAAATATAGATGTGTCTACATTTTGTACAAAGAACAAAAGAAGATAAATTCCCTACAGTCATATAGAAATATACATATAAGACATATATGTATGTGTATAATGTGTATATACCTATATACATGCAAATACGTATATCTGCATATTTATGTATGACTTTTAGATATCATTGCTTTGCTAGGAAAGTCTCCATTAATGCAGATACTCATTGAAGGAAAAGGAATATTGAAAGATGTCACTGATACTAGTGAAGTAGGTACTACCTGTTATCTGGAGTCAGGGAAATGGGAGCCAAATACACATTTCTTTGGGATTCTCAAAAAGTGTGATGGAAATTTTAGAAAAAAAAGCATGACCAATAAACATTTACTAGGCACTTATTATGTGCTAAGTACTCTGCTAGGCACTGTAGATACAGAGACTAAAATGAAAACAACTCGCTGTCAAGAAGCTTACATTCTCATGAGTGAGAAAACATGTACATAATTTGTTATATATAAGATACATATACACAATAGTAGGTGGAAGTAACCTTAGAAGAGAAGGCACTAGCAGCTAAGATGACTTGGAAAGGCCTTTTGCAGGTGGTAGTGTTTTAGCAGAATCTTGAAGGAAGCCAGAGATTCTAAGACTGATGAAAAGGCACGAGGAACAGCCTGTGTAAAGGCAGAAACAATAGTAGAGGAAAGTATTGTGTGTGAGAAACAATAAGTTAGCCAGTATGGTTGGGCTGCAGAATGTGTGGAGGAAAACAACGTGTATGAAAACTAGAAAGGTAAGAAGGGGCCAGATTGTGAAGGGCTTTAAATGCCACGCAGAGGGTTTATACTTGATTCTAAAGCTAATAGAAACCACTGGCATTTTTTGAGTAGGGGGATGACACTTTCAGATCTGTGCTATGGGAAAATCACTTTGACAGCTGTGCAGAAGATGAATTGGAATAGGGAGAGAGTTGAGGCAGGGAGACTGATTAGGAAGCTATTGCAATAGTCCATGAGAAAGGTAAAGAGGGCCTGAACTAGGTTAGTGGCTGTGTTAATGCAAAAAAGGGGAAAGATGCAGATTTCATAGAGATGAAAATAAAAGGATTTGGCAACTGATTGACTATATCGGGTGAGTGAGAGAGAGGAATTGAGGATAACACCAAGGTTGCAAACCAGGGTGACTGGTAGGATGGTGTTGATGGAAGCCCATTTATTCAGTCATCAAATATCTAATTGTGTGCCTAGCTTGTGCAATGGCTGTAGGTGCTACATCAAGTAATGAAATATTTTCAGAGTGCAACTTCATTGATTCTAAGGTCATGTCAACACTAGAACAAGACAACTGTATGGAAATTAAAAGAAATTTGGTCAGCTACCCAGATGTTTCTAAAGATCTACCTATCCAGATTTCTTTAGCCAAGACATTTGGAAGATTGACTAGAATTTTCAGTGTCCAGATGTTTTGGCATCAGATGGGCATGGGCTTAGGTGCTTTCATGCCTAGAAATGGCAACACTTAAGCACCAATTCAAAATGCAGTCATTCAATGATTAGAGATAATTCATCATCTAATGGTGACTCAAGTAACAACTTGCTTGCATAGATCACTAAAGAAAATAAAACAGAAACTAGCATCCTGTAGGCAATTTTCCATGCTGTCTTTTTCATAGACCACATTTTGGCAGCAAGAGAAATGTCATCAGTTATAAGTGGAAAATATAATACAATAATAATAATGCCATAGGAAGGTTGGGAAAAGTTTCAAGCTGTGTCAAGTTAAAGCTTGTAGAAAATCATTTGATATAAACTACCAAAATCCCAAACATTTCAGATTCTGACATGTAGAGGATTATGGGTGAACTTTAAATTCAGAAAAATGATGGACTTAGGGTAAAAGTAAAGAATGTATCACCTCAGTCATCTGGTCCATACAAGCTCAAATATTTCATATGTTTAAAAAGAGAGATGATTAGTTAAATGAAAATATGTCTTTTCTTTAACATTATCATAAGGGGATCATTCTCTCATGTCTACATGATAAATATGAGATTTGATCTATGTTGCTTATAAAGTTGCTTATAAAAATATGAATTTTTATTGTCATTCCTAAGGAAAGAATATTAGACTAGATATATACTAGACATAGAAGTTTGGTCAAAGAAGTCAGGCTTGTTAGAATTGAGATGTGAAGAGGTCTGAGAAGCACATGGATTAGTGACTGGAGGAACCTTTCTGCAGTCAAGAAGGCTTGAGCTCACATCTTATTTCTGACACATACTAATTGTATGAATGTGGGCAAGTCATTTAACTTCATAGCATGCTCAGGCAGCTCTTTAAAATTACAAATTGCAGAGCCTCTGTTGATCTACACTGAGAGAAGGAGGTTTCATGCAAGTAGGACCCCCACCAGTGAAATCACACACCTAGATGAAAACAAAACAAAAATGGAAAGGCTTACTCTTAAACAACTTCTCTTGTTATAGAGCTGTTCTAGTTGTTCGTGTGTGAACTTCAGAACAAATGTAATATAATAAGCACATCACCAACCTAGCAACTACTTTCAGACAAACTGATCAACTATACTGTCAGTAGTATGGGCAGGACAATTAGCAGTACCTATTGCTCTCTTCCTAGGCTCTCTAGAAAATTGTGTTGACTTTTGACATAAAGTTCATTAGAAGAATACTGCTACCCTAAGGCTAGATGAACTATGTTAATTCTTGTATATTTAAGATCACTTAGATGGATAGAACTCTTGATCCCAGATTTTATCCTTACTGAGGCATTTTGCCTCGTTAGTCATGTTTGCATATGTGCTATACCTTCCATCCATTCTTTCCTGGACCTTTCCTTCTTTAGGTTTCTTGCACACATGCTTTCAATACTCATGATTCCTTTTGTGGGAAACAGAAGCCTATCCTAATGATGAATTTCATTCAACCCTTTCCTCTATCACACATATATTTCATTGTTCATACATTTGGCACGTCTTATGCTCTAAAGTTGCCAGATCATTAGAAGAAAGTCCCAGGGGTGTCACCTGTTTGCATGTTTTGTTTTGTTTTTGTCAAGAGACAGGGAAACAATAGTACTCTGATCACAGAATATCTGAAGAGTCATGCAATAAGAAGATTACTTTGATAGCTGTCTGAAGGATATATTAGAAAAAAAGAGATTGAACTCAGTGAGGCCAATTAACAGACTTCTATGACAGGCAAGAAGGAGATAATGAGAGCTTGAATTAAGGTGGTAGAATTGTGAGTGAAGAGAAGAGCCCAGATGGGAGACATATTATAAGGAACAATTAACAGACCATGATAACTGATTGGATGAGAATAGGAACAAAGGCAAAGGAGGAATTAAAGATGAAAAGATCTTGACCCTCATTGAATGAATGAGGATACTGTAAACAGAAACAGGAAAGTTTAGAGAAGGGGGAAGACTTGGGGATTAAATTTAAGGCTGCAGTGTGACACCCAGGTGGAATTATCTGCCAAGCAGTTGGTGATATCTGGATGGAGCCCAGGGACTGGTTGTGATTACAGATAGAAATTTTGGAGTAATTTTCAAAAGGTGACAATTTAAGCCATGATAGGAGTGGAAGATATCGCCAAGGGAAAAAATATTTTAAAAGAGAGAAAGGGGTTGAGGATAAAGCCTCAGGGAATAATTTGTGCTTAGAAGGTCCAAGAAGGAAAATGATCCAGGAAAGAGGAGCAATAAGGATTGGTGAAGCAAGAAGGACAAAAGCCATGAGAAAACAGTTCCCAGAAGCCAAAGGAAGAGAAAGTAAACTGATTGGTGGGAGGGACATATGTGATTTAACAGTCTCAATACTAGTAATGAAATAAAATGGAAAAGCATAGTCTTGAATAAAAAGTATTTTGTTTTTTAAATATGAGTTGGAGAGAGAACAAAAAAATAATAAAGAATGAAGATATATGTGATGGGTTTGTGCAAATTAAAAAGGGATTTCTCCTTGGTAGCCCTGAATTTTTTCAATGTACTTTGATGTTTTGGTAGATCAATGATTTCATTTATGTTGATATTCCTTCCATCAGCAAAAATCACAAACTACCAATGCCTTCTTGAATTGTATGATTCTTGCCATATGTTTCCATGAATTCTCCAGGGAATATTTATCCAACACATGAGATATCTCCTACTTCGTTTAATATTTTGTGGATACCATGAAAGTCTTTGGTTTACTTCTCTCTCTCTCTCTCTCCTCTCTCTCTCTCTCTCTCTCTCTGTCTCTCTCTCCCTCTCTTCTCTCTCTGTCTCTCTCTGTCTCTCTCTCTCTCTGTCTCTCTCTCTCTCTCTCTGTCTCTGTCTCTCTCTCTCTGTCTCTCTCTCTCTCTCTTCTCTCTCTCTCTGTCTCTCTCTCTCTCTCTCTCTCTCTGTCTCTCTCTCTTCTCTCTCTCTCTCTCTCTCTCTCTCTCTCTCTCTCTCTCTCTCTCTCTTCTCTCTCTCTCTCCCTCTCGCTCTCCCTCCACATACATTATAGACTTAGAACTGCAAGGCACCTTTTAGAGTTTTAGAGTCTAACTTCCTCATTTTATAGATCAAGAAGCTAAGTTCTAGTTAATCATAGATTTAAAAGCCATAAGGAACCTTATAGAACATTTAGTTTTCATCCTTCATTTTACAGATAAGGAAACAAACTTAGAGAGTTTAAACAATTTCCCAAGATCATAAATGAAGACTTAGAATCCAAAGGGGTTTTAGAGGCCATTTAGTTCAAACTCCTCAATTTCTAGATAAGAAAGTTTTAGCCCAGGGAAGGTAAGTGATTTTCCAAGGTCACAAAGATAATAAACATCAGAGGTGAGTTTTGAAACCAGGTACTCTAACTCCAAATCTAGTCCTCTTTCTATTACACCACTTAAGTGGTATATTACCTTTTCTGGTCACACATGTCCTTAGTGATTCCTATTATGCCATTTTTCAGGTAATAGCCATTGTTGACAATATGCTGCAGCCTACTTATACCACTTATACATCTTTACATAACTCTTTAAGTAACCCTAAATTTTTATTTTTATGAGATTATTTAGTTCCATGATCACAGCCATATGACATCATTGGAAGAATGTTAGTGTTTTAAAAAAGATATGTTTTAGTAGCAGGATGAAGCTTGGGATCATTAAAAATGCTGTGAGAGTTTCCAAATATAGTTCAGATGGTTCTCCTAGTATTCAACCCTAAGCCCAGCTCATTGTCCACAAGCAGTGCCTATCTAACATACAAGCATTGATGGAATAACTCAAAAGACTACTTACGCAAAGTCCATATACAAGAATGCAAATATTTGAAAGCTCTGGGATTTAGTCAATGTGATTCTCTGCCAGCAATCTTCCTCTAACTTATAGGACAGTTTTAAGGTAGTTCCTGGGGCTCTATGTGATTAGGTGATTTGCCTAAATTCCCATAACTTTCATTTTCAATTGCAAGATTGGGAACCAGGACTTTCTTTCTATAAATCCAGTCCTCCTATCTCCAACTGCCTCTGCATCTCATAATCCAGGCAATATTAATAATCCTCTAATTACCTTTTATCATGTAGATTATTAGGCTCACTTATTTTTAGGGACCATGCATCTTATTGAGGAAATCTGTAATGTTCTGGGACTATATTTTATCAGCTCTATGGCATTAAAAGAAACATCACTATTGACTGGGAATTCCTTTTCTATTTGGGTTTGCCTAGGACATCCTCTTTGGTACTGGCATATTGGGTGATCATGTTTTGCCTGTTTTGTGCCTCACTTGCTGTTGGTAATCAGAAGATTGTTGAACAAAGTTACCCCTATACTTGCATCTTTATTATCTTAACTATAGTACACATGTATCATGCTTTGAGAAGAACCTCCAAGGCTGAATTTTGCTCCATTGGAAAAGAAAAAATAGCATGCAATTGCAACAGATCTAAACTGGCATATTTAAATAAGCTATTGATTATTACATTTGAAAATGGGGGGGAAGTAAAAATTGGTTCAGATTATCATCATTTTTAAAAATTTAGCTGATATGCAAATAAATGCAAAAAGCATTTATTAATTTCTTAACTATGTGCTATATATTGTGCTAGGCACTGGGCACACAAATACAAAGGCAAAAACAGTCATTGTCATCAAGGTGTTTACATTCTAATAGAGGAAACAATACACATAGGAGAATGGTGGCCAGGGAGGGGCACTTTAATCCAGAAAGTTATGGGGGGTATAAGTGGTGCTATAGGGAAGTATGGGTAGACAGATGGCAGAGTGGATAATCACATACTAACACCTTAGTCTATGACGTGTAAGTAAACATGGCACTTTTAAGTCAGGAAGAATAGTTGTTCCTGAATAAAACATACAGAAGAAATTGATGTTGAAGATAACAAAATGCTACTGAAATGAGGGACTGACTTTTTTTTTTAAGACATCTCAATATTCAGAAGATTCCAAAAGAATGGAAAGGATTATGGACATATCATTAGTGCCCCAAAGAGACAATTGAGAGTATATTGGCTACTACTGACACATATGCATACTTTCTCATCTCCAGAATTCCTTTATGAATGATCTCTCTATATAACAGAGTCATTGTTGAAACCATGAGAAGGTAAGATACAGATTTCTGAAGACAATTTTTCCATGGCAGACTATACCTTAACAGTCAAGAGATGATTGGGAGTTGTAGACAGCTGAAGACTGTACTCTATTTATCTTTGATTCTTTATTATGCCTAATTTTAACTAAAAATAGAGAATTCTTTTGACTTATACAGGCAATATAATCATAACATTTTAATGCTTTTTGAAGATATATTTTGAGTCATAAAAATGAGAAGAAAGAAGATAAAATTTCCATCCCACAAAAATTAAAAGGAAAGAAGGAAAGGCATTAAAGAGCATGCAGATTATGAGAATGAATTTTCCTGAAGTATAAATAACTGAACTATGAATAGTAAAATGCAGACAAAAAGAGGGGACCACTGTATATGCGTGATCCACCTGAGGGAGAAGAATGGACATTGTGGGGAAGAAACTTTGAATTAGAGTTATCCCAGGTGGTACCATTGGCCCAGGACATATTTATGGCCATATGAAGTGAGGGCAAACCTACAATGGATAGGAGGAAGAGGCATATTGTACTTATCCACATATTACAGGTTGTGTGTGAATTAAGTGTTTGTATAAGCAGTTTGTATATCAGTCTGCATTTCTTTCTTCAGGGATTAAATTCCTCTACTCCAAATATCCCTCCTTTTCCTAACTCTCCCTCCTAAACTACTTGATAAAACTTACCTTGCCCCTCTAAAGAAAGAACTACCCACAAATACCTCAGGATATATGGTATTATATATACACATAAATGCATATATATGTATATATTATGTTATCTATGTATATTCATAGATAACATTTCTATCCTTAGATTAAGCGGTCCAAAATCCTTCCTTTATTAGCATACAGCTTTCATTCTTTAGCAAAGAGCAGAAGCTATAGGTAAACAGAAGTATAAGAGTACTTCCAAGAATCATTTGGAGAAGCATGATCTGAAATCATGTATTTGGCCCCAGAAGCACTACCAGTTACAAGTAGAAAGACTCAAACAGACTTCTTTTCACTGATCCATGTTATATATTTAATCCACATTCCTCTCTCCTGGCTTGAAAGGATTGGAACAGTTTGGGAAACCGGTAGTTACAGCAAAAGGGTATTCCACAAGATTCAGCTTGATGAAATGTTTCAACATTTTCCACTTGGAACTGTCAACATTTGGGTGTGCTGCTAGAGCATGGCAACATGGGAAAAAAATAAACCCAGAAAATGCCCTGAAGGATATTGATTTTTCTAATCCCAGTGGGAGGTCTGTGCATGAAAGAAGAGTCCAGAGCCAGACCCAGGTCAAGTTCTGTTGTTTGGTCATTTTTTTCTCTTGCTTTGTAGAACATTTATTCATCAGTCCAAAAAAGTATATAAACAAACAAACGAACCTTTATCTCAAGGACCATCCAACTTAAGACTTATTTTCTCCAGTGACAGGTTTGCAGAGATTTCCCTTAGAAAGTAATTTATTCATAATATTTGACTACATAGATTTAAGATAAACTACTCGTTTATCTGTTCTTCTCATTTGCTCAACGAATAAACAGTAGTTCACTACTGTGGGTTTGCCATAGATATAAGAAGACTAATGCGTACAATGGATAAGAGAGAAACTGACGCAATCAGGAAAACCCCATTTGTCATGCATCTAAACAGCACATCAAGAATCAGAAATTAAGACTTTTTTTTAAAAAGGTCTCTAAGTATTAGAATAGGTAACATACATTCGAACTAACTCACTTTACTGAGAACAAAACTTCTTAGTGTTTCTAAGTCTTGTTTTATACCTGGTTCTAATAAACTCCATCACTTATCTTCCAAAACTACAACAGACTAGAAGGTGGTAGAGAAACTTACAGGTCAGCACACTGACATCAGTTAGTAGGATGGTTAACAACCTAAGTATATGGTAAGTCAGAAAAGCAATCAAAAGAGGGCAAAATAAATGAAAATGCCCACCACCCTTGGTCCATGTAGTGTAGGAGGAAACATTCCTCAGGCCTCATTACATCCTGAGGCCATTACCATATAATAGCATAATTTGATAATTGATTCTAATAATGATCAACCAATAAAAATGTTAAAGCATCTGTATATTTTGTGCCAGGGACTGCACTGAGTGCTGGAGATTTAAGTACAAAGAATTCCGTCATCTTTCAGTCTTATGAAAGGCCAGGCTAAAGTCACACAACAATCTGTCAACAGTTAATAAGCATTTATGAAGAGTTTACTATGTAGTGGTCTCAATACTAAGTGATGGGAACACAAATAGACTCAGAAAAAGTCTTTACCCTTAAGGAGCTTACCTTCTAATGAGAGAAGACAACATATAAAAAAGAGAAAAAACAAACAAACAAACCTGGAGAGGGTAGGAAGGGCATTGTAGAGAAAGTCTTCTGGAGATAAGTCTATAATGCAGCCTAAAGAAAAGACAAAGATGTTTCTGGTCTGGGCCTCTCCTTAAGGAGAACCCTTTGGCCTCCTCCCTAAATTGGAGGTTCTTGTTGTTTCAGCTGTGTCTTACTCTTTGTAATCACATCTGGGGTTTTATGAGCAAAGACACTGAAGTGGTTTGCTATTTCCTTCTCCAGCTCATTTTGCAGATAAGGAAACTGAGGCAAAGAGGGTTAAGTGACTTGCCCAGGGTCATACAGCTAGTAAGTGCATGAGGCTGGATTTGAACTCAGGAAGACAAGTCTTCCTGACCCCAGGCTCAGCACTCTATCCACTGTGCCACCTAGCTGCCCAGTACTGGAGGTTCTGAGAGTAATCAGTAAGAAGGTGAGGTGAGCTCTCAGAAATGGAAAGTTACTTCCAAAGTAAGAAGTAGTCCAGGTGTAGAGCAAGCTTGTCAGGTTGGTGTGATAGCAAAGTTCAGCTTGGAATGGCTTAGTGTGTTTGGGCTACTTTGCCAGCAACAATTGTCATATGTTGTCACACTAAGGTAGTCATCTATTCTTTTACATCTCACTAGGACATTCTTTTGGTGTTGAATCAGTGAAGGGCAGAAGTAGAACAGGTAGATGAATCATCCTCCAGCATTCCTGTGGGCTCTGGGCCATTGGCTGGCTGAATGTCAGTCAATAGAATCAGGCTATCTACAGCCAATTAAGATGTCCTCTGGCTGGCCTGGTGCTAATTATCAGTTCAACTAGCAAATGACCTTAATGTCCCCCATAATTATTCTTTTGGTTTCCATTAATACATAATTCCTGCAAATGGCCCTGGGTGTTTTTATGAAAGCAAGGGCCCAAGAGAAATAGTTTTAAGAAAGAAGGGTCAGATTATCTCCTCAGACAGTAATGCTCACCCATGTGTTGAAGAACTTCCAGAGGAGGAAGGGGAGGGAGAAATCTCACAAAGTTAGGCCACAACGCAGGACTCTCAGTATATCAATGTATCCTTCTTTATTATATAAAATATAAAAACACACTGATAGTAATTTACCCATTTGTATCCAAGAATACATGTGTTTTAGGGTAAAAAGCTGTGTCTTCTAGGGCCTAAACTAAGGGTAAGGAACCTGTGGCCTTGAGATCACACGTGGCCCTCCAGGTCCTCAATTATAGCCTTTTCACTGAATCCAAACTTCACAGAACAAATCCCTTCATAAAAGGATTTGTTCTGTAAAACTTGGACTTAGTCAAAAGGCCACACTCAAGGACCTAGAAGGCCATATGTGGCCTCAAGGCCACATGTTCCCTACCCCTGGGCTGTAGACCCAATTTTCTTAGCCTTGGTAATAGACTTATTAATGAACATGTTGATATTGTTGATAATAAGTTATAGTCTATGGTGCTGAGTATGCAAGACTAAAAATGAAATCATTCTGATCTTAAGGAACTTAAAAGTCTACTTAAATACAAGCAGAGGGTGGGTATAACCATGTACACAGACAAGAAAATACTATATATGTGTGTGTGTATGTGTGTGTGTGTGTGTGTGTGTGTGTATGTATAGTATACTCTACTATATTATGTTATACTATACTCTATTATATTATTTTATTTTGTGTTAAGTTATTATATTACTTATGTTATGTTATATTATATTATATACAAAGTTATACAAAAGAATTTCTAGAAAGAAGGATCATTGAGAAACTGGAAGGATTGGGAAAGGCCTTCTGTAGGCTATGGCACCTGAGCTGTGCTTTAAAGGAAGCTAGGAATTCCAAGTGGTAGAGAGAATGTGTTCCAGATGTAGGCGACCACCTGTGCAAACACACTAAAGCACAAGATGGAATGCTAGGAAAGAACAGCTGGCAGGCCATTTTGACTGTGAACAAAGAGTGCATTAAAGGGAGTAATATGAAACAAGACTGAAAAGGTGGGTTGGAGTCAGATTGTGAAGGGCTTTCATTGCCAAGCTGAGGATTCGGGAGGTTACACCAGAACGAATAGGGAACCAAAGTGGCATGGCCACATCAGTTTGGTGGCTTTGTGGTGGATGAATTGGAGATGGAAGAGATTGGATGTAGGGAAGAATGTTAAGAAGCAATCCACTTACTCCATTGATGACAGATTTGCTCAAACATTGTGGACTTTGTCTTTAGGAATTTCCTCCCCATAACCTGTCACCCATTCTTTTGAACATTCTCAGATGAAGGGTTTGATTGTTGGTAATAAAGTCACGTTCAGGCAAGTCTGATGAATGCGGTGGGTGACAGAGCCAAGCAATGCCAAATAGGGCTCAAGGACAAAGGGATAGTTATAGAGTGATGGAACTTTTTCTTTGTCTCACCTTCAGTCTTCAGGAAATTCCCAAAGGGCCTTCAAAACAACCTGTCCTTGGCAACAGTAGTATCTATCACCCCAATTAAGTGCATAGTCTTTGGAAATTATAAACTCCTTGAGGTCAAGGTCTGTGTCATATCTGCCTTTGCAGCCTTGGCTTCCTTTGCAAATTGCCTTTGAAATGTTTGTTGAATTTGATTGAATTTTTCTGTTTGGCACTATAAACTGTCTTCTTCCTAATTTTCTAGCCTTCTCACAACCTTATTTTCTTCTCTAAATTCTAAGAGCCAGATGGCCTATCTGTAGTTCCCTGAACATAAAATACATCATATCCTATTTCTGTGCCTAGCGCTGATTGTCCCCCATGTTTGGAAAGCTCTGCCCTCTCACCTAAGCTAGACTTCCTTCAAATCTCAGCCCTAATCTTCAGCCTTCATTCAGTAGGAGGTCTTTTTTCCCTGTCCCAATATTAATGTCTTTCCCCTTTTCAGATTAGCTTCATCTACTCTATACAAATCTTGAAAGTGCCTAATCGTTGATAAATTTTCTCTTCCATTAGAACATAAGCACCTGTAGGGCAAGGGCTATTTCTGCATTTCTTTGTATCTCCAGTGCAGGTGGCTTAGTGGGAGAGAGCCAGGCCTAGAGTCAAGAAGACTCATCTTCATGAGTTTGCATCTGGCCTTGGACACTTAGTAGCTATGTGACCCTGGGCAAATCACTTGATCCTGTTTGCCTCAGTTTCCTCATCTGTAAAATGAGCCAGAGAAGGAAATGGCAAACCACTCCATTATCTTTGCCAAGAAAATCCCAAATGGGGGCTTGAAGAGTTGGACATGACTGAACAACAAGAAGTATCTCTAGTGCTTAACATAGTGCTTAGCACAAGGAAAATGTTTATTAAATGCTCCAAGTTTCGTTATTAAATGAACCAAGGTTCAGTCCGATACTCTGAGATGAGAACCTTGACTATGTTAAAACTCTATGTTATTTCACTATCTCTGGACTTTTATGAGCACTGCCATACCTAGCCCCTAACCTTTATAGACCCTCCTTAAGATGGAGAGTTTAATATATAGAAAAACAGAATTATTCTTAGTCTGATGGAGCAATCATTAGATATTACAGGCTTTGTGCACTAAGCCTCAGGGGCTATACAGATCATAGCAATAGCAGAACATTAACATATATTAATAGATTGACCCTTTATAACTAAGAAGGACTACTGTAGAACAAATGCCACAAATACTGTAAATATTCAGATTAACTCCAATGATTATGGTTTACCAACTTCACTGGAATTACTCTGGAGTTACCAACTGTGGCAGTGGATAGAATGCCTAACCTAAAGTCAGGAGGACTCGTTTTCCAGAGTTCAAATCTGGCCTCAGACACTTACTAGCTATGTGACCCTGCACGAGGCACTTAACCTTATTTGTCTCAGTTTCCTTATCCATAAAAGGAACTGGATGAGGAAATGGCAAAGTACTCCAGTATCTTTACCGAGAAAATTCCAAATGGGGTCACAAAGAGTAGGACACAACTGAACAACATCCCACCCTTTTCACAAAACAGCTTATTGATGGTTCAAAGCAATACAATTAATCAGTAAACATTTATTAGAACCTGTGACGTGCACTCAGTTATTGTGCTAAACATTAGGGATTCAAAAAGAGGTACAGTCCCTGCCCTCAAGGAGCTTATAATCAAATTGGGGTGACAACATGCAAACAAATATACGTAAAACAAGCAATGTAGAAGATAAATGGGAAATAATTAACAGAAGGAAGACACTAAAATTAAGAAGGGTCAGAAAAGGCTCCCTTTGGAAGGTAGGATTGTAGTTGGGACTTAAAGGAAGCCAAAGAGGTCTGTAGTCAGAGCTAGACTCTGTTCATTAACTGATCTTAAGGGAGCATTGTGGCATAGGAGATAGGGTGCTGGCCTAGGTTCAAGTCACTCCTCTGACTCACACCCTGTGGGAGCCTGTGCAAATCACTTCACCTCTCAGTGTTCTGGGCAGTAACTCTCTAAGAATATAGATTGTGCAGAAGGTGCCAATATGCCAATAGAGGAAGGTCCTCATCACAGCTCCTCGTATTGATGAAATCACAAGTTAAGTGATAACCTCTACCTCAATTTTTGGGTTATTACTCTGTCATCCGGTGTGCTAGCTATCCCTCCCACCAATGTGTGTGTGTGTGTGTGTGTGTGTGTGTGTGTGTGTGTGTGTGTGTGTTTAAAATAGTAACATGTCATCTATGGTGGCAGGTAGATGGCACAGTAGATAGAGTTCTGGCCCTAGAATCAGGAGGACTTGAGCTCAAATCTGACCTGAGACACTTACTAGCTGTTTGGCCTTGGGCAGGTCTTAGTTTCCTTTTCTATAAAATGGGAATAATAATAGCACCTACCTCCTAATGTTGCTGTGAGGATCAAACGAGATAATAATTGTAAAGCACTTAACACAGTGCTTGGAACATAGTAAACACTATATAAATGTTAGCTGTCATTATCATCTATGCCTTTACACAAGTCACTAATAAAAATGTTAAATAGCCTTGGACCAAGCACAGATGCCTGAGGCAATCCATTCAAAATCTCCTGCCAAATTGGCATAAAACTATTAAAGGCTACTCTTGGAGTCTTGCTATTCAACTGTATCCAAATTCATCTGATTGCTCTATCTTATCTCCCCATCTTATTAACTAGAAGAGTAAGAAATACTTTATTGATTGCTATTCTAGACCATATCTACAGACTCACCCAATTTACTATTCCTCTGTGATTGGAAATTTTGACCCATAGTTTTAGAAACACACAAACACACGAACACACACATACATATACACACATATATTTGTTAAAATATTCAAAAATATTTTACTCAAAATATATTTTTCCTAACATCATATGTAAAGAAAAATTTGCAAATTGGAATGTTCACGTTGGTATCCATGGTAAAACCAATTTTCCTAATATATAATTATTTTTTTTAAAAAACTGCTGGCATATCTTCTGTTAAGTGTGCCTTTATGTCCTATTGGAAATGTGTATGTTGGAGGCAGCAGAAGAATTTGTGTTTCCCCACAAAGCTCTTCCTCTTTCTTGCTATTCTGGAACTGTTTATTTCATTATTTCCAGTCCTTTCTTTGGATAAACATGACTTTATCTCATTCATGTTCTGTCCTAGAGACTGTTATAGCAAAAAGAGCTCCAATAAAAGTGATTTCAGAGGTAGTGGAAGAAGGAAAAGAGTATGATGTTATCAGTAAATTATCTTATTGTAATGAAGTTCAATAATTCAGTGATTCAATAACATATATTAAGTATCTATTATGTACCAGAGGTTTTGCTCCACTGAATCAAATGCTTTATTACAATCAACAAACACTAAATATAGCAAAGTATTGTATTCTCTATGTCCACTATATGATGGTAAAAATGCATTACAGTATGAAATATTGCTTATGAAAGCCTGTTTCTTTCTGATAACCTTATCAAAAATGACCTTGATGTGTATCTAGTAATCTCATAAAAGTTTTATATAGCTGGAAAGTGAACTATGACTTGGTAGTTATTGATATTCATTTTGGGTAGAATTTGAGGTCCAAATTATTTTTGTCCTTAATATCTTCACTTCCCTTCACATGCCTTAAAGATTAATCCATCAATGCCCTTTAAATTTTATCAAATCCAGCATGGACTTCCCTCTGGTTTCCTCTATCTATCTATCTGGCTGGCTGGCTATCTATCAACTAGGGAGATCAACACTGTAATCCAGTTCCCTTTCTCATGTATACATATATAGTATATATGTGTACATGTATGTATTATGTGTGTATGTGTGCATATGAAAGGGAACTGAATGAATATGTGGGAAATGACCCTGAAGAGATATGTATATAAATATATATTCACATATGTAAATATATTCATATTATATATATGAAAAGGAACTGGATTCCATCATGTGTATATATACCTACATACATACTTTGCTTCAGTATCATTTCCACTTTCTTTCTTTCTTTCTTTTTTTTTTGGCTAGGCAATGGGGTTAAGTGACTTGCCCAGGGTCACACAGCTAGTAAGTGTTATGTGTCTGAGTCCCAATTTGAATTCAGGTCCTCCTGAATCCAGGGTCGGTGCTCCATCCACTGCACCACCTAGCTGCCCCCCATTTTGACTTTCTTGATAAGCCCACGGGAAATTGTGATTTTAAATTTCAAATGTGATGGTTCAACTTTCCTTGATTGTAGAAGAGTTTGTTGCAAAATCTTTGTATATCTTTTCCACCTTTCATCTATTTGTTATATTCCTTCCAGTTTTATCATTTATCACTCTGGGTCATTACTTACTTCGGTCTTAAAATTTTTTGCTTAAATACGTTCTATGTCTTGCTATTTTATGAATCTTCATAGTTCTCTGTAAGAGTTTTAAAATGAGGACTTTCCTTTGAATATGCAAAATAATATAAAAAACTTACTGTTGGTTACTGTCATGGAAGAGTTCTAGCATATAGTTCAAGTTGAAAGAGATTCTCTATAGAGTTAAAATCTTCCATTGGCTCCTGTTCGCAGATGACATTGTGCTGATTATATCAAACTTCAGAACACTGCAAAAAGACCTGAGTGAGGTCCATGCTCACTCAAAAGAGTTTTGTCTAACCTCCTACAAGAAAACAAGCAGATCAAGAATGTTTGCTGTCCAGACTGTTTTGAAATAGTTGGATCATAAATACATAGAGCTCATACATCAGCATATTTATCTTGGATGGACACTACAAATGAATAATGAGAAACAACTAGCATAAAGCAGGATGACAACAGGCTTGATTGCCTTTGGAAAAATGGAAAGTTTTTCCAATTCAATTAAGCTTCTCCCTGAAACAAAGGCCCATCTTTTAAATATCAAAATTGTTTAGATACAAATCATGGAACACAGTAGTTTTTTAAGAACTAAAATGGAGGCTCACCTAAAGGATAATGGAAAAATGCTTGGTCAATATAATCAAGTTGCAATACATTTTTTTAAAAAAAGGTTTATTCAGTGTAAATAGTATAAAAGGTATCATCAGACAACTGTATAATTAGGAAAAATGAGCTGGTATTGTGAGATAACTGATGGGAAAGTTGATAGTCAGGAATATTGTAGAGGGAATTTTTGTCCTATGTGTTCCATTCATATTCTTATAATGTCAAAAGAACCAGTTGGGTGGTCCTCCTGTGATGAACTAATGAGAGGACATGAACAAGATGCACATTGGATAGACAATCACATGAGTTATCATCTGCATCATTGGATGGAATACTTATATTGAGGAGAACATGGATCTGTTGGAGTACTGGTGTGTAAATAAGTGGGAATAAGGACTTATATACACATCAATAACTCTCTCAATCTTTGGGGTATATCTTCTCACATTAAATAACAAAGTGGCTATCAAAAAGCCATTGCTATCTTCAGATTGCAATACTTCTTTTATTTTTTTGAGACAGAGAGGCACACACATACAGAGAGAGAGAGAAGAAGAAGAAGAAGAAGAAGAAGAAGAAGAAGAAGAAGAAGAAGAAAGAAGAAAGAGAGAGAGAGAGAGAGAGAGAGAGAGAGAGAGAAGAGAGAGAGAGACAGATAGAGAGAGAGAGAGAGAAGCTTTAGCTTGCCTAATGTGGTCATGTAGACTCTTCAGTTCTGGTTCAGAACGTCAAAATCTCAAAATTGGATGGGATAGCAGGAGTCATCTGTTTCAACCTATAGAAAAATCTCCTCTATGATATATCTGGCAAGTAATCACAAAGCTTCCACTCAGATACTTCTAGTGGTGGAGAAATTATAAACTCTTGAAAAAGGATCATATCTTTTTGCTCTAGGGATAAACTTCAGCCACTCTATTTCTACCCAGGAGAAGATTTTAAAAAAATTAGATTTCAACAAAATCAGAATATGCATATCTAGTGCTTTTCCTAAAGCCAAATCCCCTCCCCCCCAAGGAAGTGGGCTATCTTTGGCAAGAGAAATTGTCAGTAAGGCAGCAAAAAGAGCCTAGAAGTCTTGATGAAATAGAGATAAATTCATAGATATTTATGGTTCCAATTTTTCTCCTTCTTAATTATTGTGGTTTTCAAGTATTTGAAAGGCCAACAGTTGAAGCAGGATTAGAATTGTTCTACTTGATCTTGGAGGGCAGATCAAGAATGCGTGGCTCCAAGTTGCATATTTAAGGTGGGGAAAAAGCCCAACAGTTCAAGCTTTCCAACAATCAAATGGGATGTGTTGAAAGGGAGGTAGTACATTCTTACTGGAGAACTATAATAGAGGTTGGAAAACCAATAGTAGGATGGTATGGGAGAGATTCCTGTTGACTAAAGAACATTAAAGCTTCTTCCAGCTCTAATGTTGTTTTAACTCTATATCCTTTGTAGTTTCCTTTATGACTTAGGCTTAGGGTAGCAGTTAGATTGCTTAAGAATGAAATAGAAAAGTTTATAGATATATAGATCTTATTAACAGTGCCTTGCATAAGCAGAATCCACATCAAGATTTTTCATTCTCACAGGTTCTAAATATAACAACAAACTGGCAGTGAGGCAGGGGGCTGAGATTGCCCTCTCTCACTGAGGAGGTCCAATATTTAGCTTATGTTCAGAATGGACTTAGGCCTGGGGAAGCCTGATTTCTAAAAAGACAAGTCAGGCTCATTTTCTCCTTGTCTCTGATTCTTTATACCCCAATTCTGAAGCCCATAGGGAAATCACTCAAAGTTTAGGTTAGGTTCAAATCTAGGGTGTTCCTAGAAGGCATAAGAAAAGTACAAACATTCATTGCAGATCTGGGATAGGGCAATTATTTATTTCCCCCATACAAAAGAAATGATTAACATACAAATGACATATTGATGTGCATGGATAAAAACAGTCAAAAATGTAACTTCTATTGTCCTCTCCCAGGTGCGACAGTGCATAGAATCCCCGAAGTCAGGAAGACTCATCTTCCTGAGCTCAAAACCAGCCCGAGACACTTACTAGCTGTCTGACCCTGAGCAAGTCACTTAACCCTGTTTGCCTCAGTTTCCTCACCAATAAAAGGAGCTGGAGAAGGAAACAGCAAACCACTACGGCATCTTTGCTGAGAAAATGCCAAATGGGCTCACGAAAAGTTGGACACAACTGAAATGAACAACAACAGGAGGTTGATGCCAAAAAATATTAAAGCATGAACTAATTAGTGATTGCTAGAACAGCCATTTCACATCTGTCTAGAATCTTTACTGTATGGACCTCTCCCTTCAGTTCCTTATCTTCTGGCAGGCCTTGGCATGACAAACTCATCCTGTGGTTGGTGGTAGCTTCAGAGAACACCTGCTGTATATTGCTGTCAGTACTGACTAAGAAAGCCAGGAGCTCCTGACCCTTTGAATTCATGCCATTGCCTTGAAAGTTGGAAATGCTCATCACAGGATCACTGCCCATCACCTACGCTCAGAGAAAGAGCTATCAAACAAAATAGGTACAACCTTAAGATAAAGACTCCGTTTTGCCTGTAAAACACGTGCACATGATACCATGTGCAAATGGTTACTAAAGGTACCAGAGGGGAGAGGAGCACCCCACCATGAGTGGTAGATTAGCCAGATGATATATGGAAGGAGAGAGGGTGTCAGAAGGATGAATCACTCATTTTAAGATTTATTGAGAGGGATATTCTTCTTGGCTCTACTACCCAATTCTGTCCAAAACATCACCCATTTAGAGGAAGAGGGGTGACATATGGGCACCAAGGGACCAACATCATCCAAAATTTCAAGTCTTTCAGCTCCGAGCACATAAATTCTTGTATGTGGCCAGGAGGGGACTCAGCGCATGTTTCATGAGATGGCCCCCACAGGCCCATCCCTATGCATGCTCCGTGGAATGGCTCCTGTTAACATAAAAAACTACTGGTGCATTGGCTACCTGACATCCATAAAACATCATCAATGAATTAGCCTTTCAATAATGTTTTGGCTTTTGTTGACACAGCTGGCTTATGTCTAAGTTATTAATTTTATGCCCATCCGGCTTGAAAACACTCAGAACAACCATTTAGAGAAGATTGCAGCAATTTTACTTGAATAAATCCAAGTTCAGTGGTGAAAAACAGGATCTTCCTGATTTCCACTTGCGGGAAACCTGAGTCCTGTATCTGGGAAGCTTAGGATAAATGTAACCCCCTCCCTTTCCCAGTCTGGTCCTGTTTCATTTCTCAGGAATGTTACCAGTCTAAAAGAAGGAGTCCTTTATTGCTATTTCCTGCTGGATTTAAACATATGGCCCTTTCTACCTCTTCCATTTTATTGTTCCCACTCCTTATCTTCCCACACCCACCAAAGGTAAATTAAAGGAAAAGCATCTTATTCAGGGGTGGAGTTGTCAACCAATAGAGGGCAAGAGGACCAGGAGAGAGATGCCTTCTCCTTTCCCTTCACTGTTTTCTAGAGGATGTTTTCATAAGTACTCAGCTTCAATTCTCTGGCAGGAGCAGGGATGTGTGCCGAGTAGAAATCTACGACTAGGTGAATAATTTGGAAAAGTGGATTGCCCTTGATTCAACATATCAGTTAAAGAGCAACTGTGTGTGTAGAGTACAGTCCTCTCATTATACATGGCAGCCCACAGAAACAATAGATACTATAATATAAGTGATAGATTTGAGTGTGGTTCACCCAGGGCAACCTGTAATTAAACCTAAAGTCATTTCATGAGAGTTGAAAGAAGGTGATTTTTTTTTTTAGTATCAAGAAAGTTTATTACAGAGAAAGTTCAGAGGATTTAGATGTTTCTGGCCAAAGGCAGGCTCCAAGAAAGTGAAAATTTAAACAAGACACTGAACTCAAAACCTAAGTCTTCACTTGGATATGAGGTCATGTGAACCTAGGTCACAGATTTAATGCTGGAAATGACCATGGAGACCACTGAGTCCAATCGCTCCATGTTACAGATGAAGAAATTGAGGCAGAGAAACATTAAGTAACTTCCCTGGGGTATATGGCTAGGTCATCATTGGTGGTGGAGTGTAAGTACCTTCCCTCTCTGTTTCCCTTGATATCTTTCCTTAATAAACTTCCCACACCTCAAAATTCTCTTTTACACACCCATCTGACATCATTCCACTTCCCTCTTGTCCTAAGGGAAACCCCAAGTGGAACGACTTTCTCTAATACTAAGGAGAAAGAAGTAGATGAGCCCTTACTACTATCCAGTGTTGACTGATGGTGTTGGCTTTACAGTGGTCCAACAAGCAAATGTCAGAAAGGTCAGGGCAAAGTTTGGCCTGGCATATTTCTAAAGCCTTTTATTTTATGAAATATTTATGACAGGAAATTGGCCTGGACATTCCTGTAGCCAGCATGGCCTATGAACACCATGTCCTTTCCTCCCAGAACTTGTAAATGCAGTTAGTTGTTTGAAGGAAGACCCAAATACCTCATTCCTTTACATCTAAAGGGAGCCGATGAAGGAATGCAAACTTTGATTTGGAGCTAGCCCTTTGGTGAAGGATTACCATATGCCTGCCACACAAGGAAATTCCACTATGCCCACTAGAATTTATACAGCAGGGTGAGCTATGAATAGAAAGTTTGTATACAGTTATAAATATGGATAAAATATATCACTCATGGTCCAGGGAAGAGCAAATAAAATCAAAAACATATTTTAAATCACATAATGTTTTTAAAAAACATGTTTAAAAGAAAATAAACATAGGTTTTATGTGGGTGTGTATTTCATTTACCATTTGAAGTACTTCTGAGTGAGGGGTTATCAGTTTTCCTTTCTAGACCATTTGCTTTCCTTTGTAAAGATGAGAACAGCACATGATGCAGTGAAGGAAGGACTAGAGTCTCCAGGGTACATGGTAAAGTTTTTGCTGAAATGTTTTACATCCTTCATTGCCCCAGTATTCATTCAGTATTTTAAAAGAACATGGCCTGGAACATTTGAATAGGTACAGGAAAAGGTTTTGTGGCTCTGAGGATAGATGTTTAATTTAGTCCCATCAGTATTTGTTTACCCCTTAGCCTCAGAAAGATTCTTCTGGCTTGTACATACCCTGCTTCCATCTTTTCCTGCAATTAGATCACTCTCTATTGCTGTGTGATGCCAAAAGTGCAGATGAAAACTGAAAATCCAGCCAATGATTTCATTGTTGTAGACAGGCCATCCCTAAGCAAAATTATGAAGTAGGTGAAATTTGCCTTTGCTTTCACACTATTTTAGTCATACCCTCCCTATTTTGGCAAGCCTCCCTCTTCCTTCCACCAGCACCCAATCTGTTTTTACTGCTCCTAATTGGCCAGTGCACTGTCTCTGGAGAGAACCACATTTCAGATGTTTCTATCTCCCATTGCTGAGAGAACAGTCCCTGGTCCAATCTCCCATGTTCTTGAAAACCTGCAGCTTTCTAGGGGATACAGGTAATCCATTTTTTGGATTAATGTCTTACCCATTCCAGGTAACACATTTCCATCTTTTTTTTAAAGCTTTTGTTTAGCATTTTATTTTTCCCCAGTTACACATAAAAACAATTTTTTAACAATCGTTTTTAAAACTTTGAGTTCCAAATTCTCTCCCTTCCTTCCTCCCTACCACCCCCCATTGAGAAGGCAAACAATTCCATATAGTTTATACATGTGTAGTCATGCAAAACATATCCATATAGTCATGTTGTGGAAAAAAAAAAAACATAGACAAGAAAAAAAAACTCAAGAAAAGTAAAGTAAAAAGTATGCTTCAGACACCAGCAGTTCTTTCTCTGATACAGATAGTATTTTTCATCTTAAGTCTTCAAAATTGTCTTGGACCGTTGTATTCCTGAGAATAGCTAAATCATTAACAGCCGATCATCTTACAATATTGCTGTTACTTTGTACACAGTGCATTTCACTTTGCATCAGTTCATGCAAGTCTTTCCAGGTTTTTCTGAGAACATCCTGCTCATTATTTCTTATAGTACAACAGTATTCCTTCATAATCACATACCACAACTTGTTCAGGCATTCCCCAATTGATGGGCATCCTGTCAATTTCTAATTCTTTACCCCCAGAAAAGAGCTACTATAAATATTTTGGTACATATAGGTCCTTTTCCTTTTTGTGTTTTTTTAAATCTTTTTGGGGATACAGACCTAGTAGTAATATTTCTAAGTCAAAGGGTATGCAAGGTTTTCCAGCCCTTTGGCCATTGTTCCAAATTGTTCTACAGAATGGCTGAATCAGTTCACAACTCCACCAATAGTGCATCAAAGTCTCATTTTCCCCACATTCCCTGCAACATTTGTCATTTACCCTTTCTCTCCTATTAGCCAATCTAATAGGTATGAGGTAGTACCTCAAAATTGTTTTAATTTTCATTTCTCCAATCAATACTGAGTTAGATTATTTTTTTTCCATACGGCTATAGATAGGTTTGATTACTTCATCTGAAAACTGATAATATCTTTTGATCATTTATCAATTGGGGAATGGCTCTTATTCTTATAAATTTGACTCATTTCTCTGTATGTTTGAAAAATGAGGCCTTTATCAGAGAACCTTGCTTCAAATATTTTTTTCACAGTTACCATTGCTAACTTGTATTTCCCTCCATCCCATCTCCTCTCTTCCCCCAACCCCCCACCTCCTGCCACCACTGGTTTATTCTATTCTCCTCAAAAGCATTTTGCTTCTGAATATTCCCTCCCCCAATCTCCCTCCCTTCTATCAGCCCCGCGCGCGCGCACACACACACACACACACACACACACACACACACACACCCCTTCTCTTATCCCCTTCCCCTCCTACTTTCCTGTAGGATAAGTAAGATAGATTTCTATACCCAACTGAGTGTACATGTCATTTCCCCTTTGAGCCAATTCTGATGAGAGTAAGGTTCACTCACTCCCCTTCACTTTCCCCCTTTTCCCCTCCACTGCAAAAGCTTTTTCTTGCCTCTTTTAAACATGTTTCCATCATAATAGGGGATTCCTAGAGGAATTAATTCAAAATATCTACTGGGTTATCTACTATGTGCAAGGCAGTATACTAGTCACTAAGAAAGACAAAAAAAGAATATGCTCCTTGAGGACAGGCACTGTCTTTTGTCTCTTTCTTGTATTCCCAGAGCTTAGCATACTGCCCGGTACAGAGTAGACACTTAATAAATGTTTATTGAATGGTTGATTGAATCGCTGACCTTAGGGACCTTGCAGTCTAGCAGGAGAGAGAGAAAAAAGTGGTATATAAAGTAACTATGATATCTGGGATGTGGTGGTAAATTCCTATAATTCACCAGCTAGTGAGGAAGCTGAAAATGATGGATCTCTTGAGCTTGTGAGCTCTGAGCTGAAATGAGCTAAGCCAATTGGGTGTTTGCACTAAATTTGCCAACAATATGGTAAAAGCAGGGTGGGGGGGAGCAACAGATTTCCAAATGGGGTATACTGAAATTAACTGTCTGAGCAGTATTGAGCACTTGAATCACAGCAGAAGCCATGACAATAGATAAGAAGGAACAGAAGTAAGAGATACTGCAGACGAGCAAAGCCAAGATCCAGTGGTTAGAATTGCAGGATATAGGTTTATGCCAGTGGGCCTCTTAGCACCACTCAAATAGTTTAGTAGATTTTTATATGTTCTTTTGGTGTGACAAAGCACATTCATATACTCAATCATTTCAGCTGATTCTCAACCAAGGCTCAGAACATGAGTAATTTACTCAAGATCTCATAATTAGTAAGTGACAGGGCTCTGACCTAAACCCATATCTTCAAAATCCAAGTCTAGTGTTCTTTCCATTATACCATGCTTCTTAATTATATTAGGTAGATGGCCACTTATCCTTCTCATGTTTAGTGCTTATTCTCTTTAAGTGGAAAGATACAGAATATTAAATCAGGATTCACAAACCTATTACTGAATATCAAGGAAAGGAAAGGAAAAAGTATACAATATACATATACACAATATATATATATGTATATATATATATATATATATATATAATGTGAATGTATTTGTATATATATGAGATATCCATATATGTGTGTGTGTGTGTGTGTGTGTAAGAGACACTCAGAGAGAAAACAGATACCTTCAGTCAATCAATCAACAAATACTTATTAAGTGCCTACTGTTTTCCAGGCACTGTGTGAAGCACTCAGATTAGAAAAATAAGCAAAAGATAGTCCTTGCCCTCAAAGAGCTTGTAATCTAATGTAAAGTTAAAACAGTGAAGTCTGTTCCTTTCCTGATAATGATCTAGAAGGTAAGACTAATGCCTCCTAGCATGTGGTAGGCAGTCATTGTTACTCCTATTCCCCTTCCTCATAGTTGCATATAGTTTCTTGATCATGGGCTTTTGCATAGATAGGATACTTTCACATATGAACTTTCCCCCATTTTGTTGGTTTCAGATTACCTCTAGAGACAGTGGTATGCTGGTAAATGTTTAACAATTAAGTCTCTGGGTGAAAAAAAAACCACCACAACTTTACACACAGCACACTTCTAAGTGTAATCTGCATTATTGACATTTTCTAAATTATTTTCTTAAAACTAGGCAATCAACAAAACAATAAATCAAGTAATAATTTGTAATATTTGCCAATTTCAGAGGTGTAAATGCTCGCATTGAAAATTTATCAGTTGCCTCTTAAGTGCTAGTTCAAGATGGTTCCAGAATACTCCTGTCTGGAGGGCAGAGAATCTATCCATTTATTTTTTAGGGTGTCTAGTACATTGCCTTGATGTTGGTGATTGTGGTAATGATGAAAATGAAGAGGCTGCTTAAGACTTAATTAACATCCTGAAGCTCTAGGCCAAGTTCCCAACAATTCAGTCCCATTTATGTTCAACATCAGAACAAAAATGAAACTCTTGCAGTTCATCCGATAGTTAACAAAAAGAGATTTACTTAGCCATATTCAACAAGGGCACTGAAGATGCTTCAAGTGGATTCAGTTGAGTAAAACTCCTGTTGCTTAAACTGCCCTCATTTTTTACTGGCCAAGCAGCTACTGGAGCTACTTATGGATGCTTTGTACTCAGGAGACCAGAAAGTAATTTCAATAGACTGGGTCTTTAGTTCCCTGAGTTAACTAAGTCCTGAGTATGGTCTTAATACCATTTAAGGAAAAACCTGGCTTAACTTGCATGGAGGAAATGGTTAGACTATTGCTTCTACCACATGTGCCCAGGGGAGAGTTATTCTCCTTGGAAGCAAAAACGCCCCAGTATTTAATAGAAAGAAATTTCCATCTCACAGTCTCATACTTCAGCAGTTGGCCTAACTGTAGACAAAATGTTTCTCTTAATAATATCAAATCTATCTTTCCTTGATAGCTGTCTATGACTACTCAGTACTGTAATGAAGCTTTCTTAAACTATTGGTGAAATATTATTCCGCTGATAATGTGATATTTTTGGAATCTACATATGTGATAATATTTCTTATCCCTAACACTAATATAGCATTCAAGGAAATGCTTCAAAAATATGTTCTTGTTATGAGGTGATTTCCCAATGTTTAAAAAAACATCAGAGGAGGATATTTTGATAGTATTTAGTAGCCACTGAAGGAAACCAGGGATTTTTTTCCCCCTCATTCAGATCTCCTTTTCTATCAATAGGTTTGGTATACAACTTCTGTTGAAGGGAATGGTCCTTGAGACAAGAGTTGGAGTCAAAAGTTGATTTTAATTATGGAGTGCTGTTGAACAACTTTTATGATTTCTTCAAAACTCTCCGGAAAAACATATGAAAGGGTTGTATTCCCCAAAAACGTTTAGGGACTCCTTGGCAAAATAATGTCCAGAGGTTCAATGTTTTGAATATTTAATTTAGGTAAGATTTCTATGAGTTCTATTTATATCAGAGAGGAAAACCACATCATCTAGTGATTTATAAGTAAATTTCAATTCTCAGTTCTTCTGTTATTTCACCAGAGGGAAAATGTCTTGAGCACCACCCAAATTTAATGTAGAACACTTATTTTCACAGAAGTACCATTGAAGACTATAAGAGAGAGCATATTTTATGGAGCAGTAGAAAAAAAAAACAAACCTCTAGATCTGGAATCAGAGAACCTGGATTTGAATCCCTGCTCTGACAGTTATTCCCTGCATGACATTGGGAAAATCACTTAACCTCTCTAGGCCCCAGTTTTCTCATCTATTAAATGATCAGATTAGATGGCCTCTAAATTCGCTCCTGGCTTTAGGCTTTTGATCAACCCTATAATCCCGGCTGTGCCATTTACTGTCTGTGTGATTTTGGTCAGGTTATTTAACATTCCTGAACCTCAGTTCATCTGAACCTCATCTGTAAAATGGGAAGGATGGAGCAGAGAACCTCTAAGGTCCTTTCCAGCTCTGTGGTTCTATGATCCTACATAGGCTTGTTCCCACACACACCAGCTTTGCTGCATATTGTTTCCTCTCATTTGGAAAAGGTGTGGCTAGATGTAGAAACAATCATTTTGAGCTATTAAAAAAAACTGATGAAAAAGTTAAGGACAAGATCTGTATTCTCCAGGTGCTCAGCATTCATAGGTTCTTGCCAATTTTCAATGGCACACAGATTTTTCTTTTGCCTGCAGCTGGATGTTAGTGATTCATGTCACACCCAAGACTTTAAGAACCAGGAATGTGTTCTATATGTTCAAAGCATTAACACTTGAGGGTGATTTGCTATTCTTTTGCTTCTCAAATGGTGGTCCTGCAACTGGGTAACCCACCTTAGATGCAAGAGACATTCCGATGGAGCTCACTCCATCCTCATCTCCGCTCCCACAATGCAAACACATCGATGGAACACCAGAGGGAGCTGTAACAATGGATTAACTCATTAGTTCAGTAGGAATGCCTCTATCCACAGACACGGCTGTGGGTGTTTCTGTGGCTTCCTTGATCTCCTGGTTTCCTTCTCCCTACCTTCCTGGAAACAATCCAGGCTGCTGGCCCTTCACTCTCAGCATGGGCCGCTTTGGAATTTGGAATGAGTGTAAAGATTAAGCCAGTGTATGTAATGGAAGTGGCTGGCCAAACACTTGCCTTACCTTCAGCTACACCTTTCTGACAAGCTCTTGTTCTGGGGCTAGGAGGTCTCTTGGTTTTACCTCTTTCTGAATTTATTGCTTTACTTTGCTATCTTCCTATACAGTTTCTTAATTCCTCCAATCCCTCTATTTAGATACAAGGAATCCTACATTGATATTTGATAAGCTTTCCTCCACCTATAGAGAGTATGGAACACTTGATGTTTTAGGTTCTCTCTTCCACCGGGAAAGAGTGTCAGCCTTTTGCCTTGGAATTGATTGGTGCCTGCCCATGACCCATGCTTAATAAAGAGGAATTTAATTGGCTGACTGAGTACAAACTGGGTACTCTCATTGTGTCAGCCTATCTAACGATGGTGTTGTTCTTGAGCTGTTTTTCAATTGTGTCTACCTCTTTGTGACCCCATTTGGGGCTTTCTTGGCAAAGATACTGGAGTGATTTGCCACTTCCTTCTCCACATCATTTTATAGATGAGGAAACTGAGGCAAACAGGGTTAAGTGACTTGACAGGGGTCACCCAGATAGTAAGTGTCTGAGGCCAGATTTGAACTTAGGAAGATGAATCTTCCTGACTTCAGGCCTGGCACCCTATCCACTGTGCCACCTAGCTGCCCCTTACCTAATGGTAGTCCTTTCATTTATTTCTCTATTCCACCATATGAAAGAAGTAGAGAAAAGAATTCCTTATTATTAAGATTTTCGTAGATACAGATAGTATCTGGTCCTGAGCAATAAAAATATATGAGATTATACTGTATTATATAGCACATAATTGGATTTTTAAAAATGATATTGGCAATGAGCTTCACATAATTTTTCATACTCTGATAGTTCTGGGTTAAGAGGTCTGGATTTACTTCCTTTTCTCAACATTCAATTTTTTTCTTTTTTACATTAGAAAATTGTACCTATCTGAACCCCCATGCCTTTTCAAATGCCATAAGAAAGGATATTCTTTTGCTTAACTGCGGCACATCTAAATCAGGAAAAGGGCTCAATATCTTGATTGTTCTGGCAGAATTTTTTTACCCTCTCTAAAACATTAAGACTAATGTATCCTAGAATTAAGTTGAGACTGAGAGTCAGAAAGCATGGGTTCTAGATCCAATTCTGCCATCAACTCATCATATAGCCATGAACTTAAACACTCTTGGTCTCAGTTTATATATCCCATGTGTAAAACAAAGAAGTTGGCCTCCCTGATTTACAGTTGAACTTTGGCAGAGTATTTAGGTATCTAAGTGTTTTGATACCATAAAAGGGTACACTTTCTGCAAATTTGAAGCATGATGGTGTTTGAAACAGCTTTTGAAAAGGGGTGTTAGAATACTCAGGTTTATCAACCAGCTCTGCTCTAATCTTTGTGAATATTGTCAAGTAAATTCTACTGGGCCTTAGTTTCCTCATTTGTAAAATGATAGGTTTGGAATAGAGGACCTCTAAGGTTCCCTCTAGCACTAAACCTAAGATCCAGCTATCATCCTGAAAGAAGTGGAGATATCCAATTAAATGGACTTTCATCTGGGTTAGCTCTGAAACCTGATCCAAGTACAATGCCTTCCCTCTTATGAAATCAAGTCTCTCTCTTTCATACACACACACACACACACACACACACTCACATACACACACACACTCACACATGTATATATCCATATATATGGATAGAGACTAAAACTGTGATTTCATTTCATTCATTCATATAAGGAACTCCTAGGTGAGCAAGCTTCCTCTACTAATTCAAAATAGCAAGCAACTTATAGTTTTAGAGAGTAGCCTAGAATCCTGAGATTACATGTTTTTCTTTAATTTTTTTTTTTTCCTGAGGCAGCTGGATGGCATGGTGGATAAAGCAATGGGTCCTAGAGTCAGGAAGACCTGAGTTCAAATTTGACCTCAAACACTTACAGACTATGTGACCCTGTGCAAGTCATTTAGCCTCTGTTTGCCCCAGTTTTCTCATCTGTAAAATGGGAATAACATCTACCTTCCAGGGTTGTTGTGGGGATAAATTGAAATAATAATCATAGGGGCAGTTAGGTGGTTCAGTGGATAGAGCACCAGTGCTGGAGTCAGGAGGACCTGAGTCCAAATCCAGCCTCAGACCTGTGTGACCTTGGGCAAGTCACTTAACCCCATTGCCTAACCAAAAAAACCTAATAATCATAAAACCCTTAGCATAATGCCTGGCACATAGTAAGCACTATATAAATGTCAGGAAAAAATACATAGATAGATAGATAGATAGATAGATAGATAGATAGATAGATAGAGAGGGAGAGAGAGAGAGAGAGAGAGAGAGAGAGATCTCTATCTGTATCTCTATCTCTATCTCTACATATAGATAAATATATAGAGAGACAGACATAGATAGAGATAGAGATAGGTATGTATACACATATGTATATATAGGTAGGTATACACACATGTATATATAGGTATGTATACACATGTGTATATACACACATATAAACACACATATGTGTATATTTTCCCTAAGACACTTATGGCCTATATAACTGGGAGGTTAAGTCATTTAACTTCGGTCTATCTGAGTTTCTTCAACTGTAAAATGGAACTAGTAATAACAGTGCTTCCTTCCCTTCTTTCACCTTTCTCCAGCTGTCCCTCCTCCCATTCTAGCTGAATGACCAATACAGATGTTGTATAGGACCCTGCACATTGCTTTTCTTCCATATGTAGCTTATAGCTTTGCATAACCTTAGGGCTTATCAGCAACATCAGATGTCAATCGGAAGATCACGTGTGAGTGAGAAGTATTTAAAACATTTCACATAGTGGTGTAAATGACGCATGGATATTGTGTGTATCCTACAAATATTTGCACCGCATATTCTAAACATTGATTAGCTCATGAAAACGGGAAAGCATCAGGGCATTTTTTCACAGCTGGGCCAGGGGCTTTTGCTAGAGCAGTAAAATGAAAAAGGATGAAGTGAGTATTTTATTTCAGGTTAGAATAAAAGCTATATTTACAATGGGAAAAAGTATTCTTTTTTGAAGTGCTATTTTTTATCACTTTGAGAAAATTGGACTTTAAAAATAAATAATAACATTTAGAGCATTTATATAGCTCTTTAAAGTTTGCAGAGGACTTTACAAATATCTCATTCATTCCACACAACAACCTTGGGAGGTGGGTGCAATTATTCTTATTTTATGGTACAGGAAACTGACACAGACATAGGTTAAGTGACTTGTCCAGGGTCACATGGCTATTATCTGGGGACAACTTTGAACTCAGGTTTCCTGAAATCTAGACTCATCCAGTGCACCACCTAGATGTCACATGAGGGAGTCAAAGCACTAGTTTTAAAAACACATTCTGTATAGGTACTAGTATCTGCAGCTCCTTTAAGTGACTTTCAGGATGCATATGGGATTTTTCTTGTCGGTTCCCAGTGGGGACCTGAACTGTGAGCATAGTGAGAGAGGTTGTTTTTATGGGATTTCTCTCAAGGAAGAACAGAGAAAATGCCAAAAAGCAAGAGGAAGAGCCTGGTTTAAACAAAATACCCAAATGAAGTGTGCAGACACAAAAGGTCTAGAATTTAGGTTAACCAAAACCAGACTTTAGAAGTTCTTAGTTCACCTCCTCCAATTCCCAACTTTGTATAGAGAGACTTTTTACTCTTAAAAACAATATTGCCCCAACACAAAAACCTACTTTTTAATGCGTTGGAAACAGGCCTAGATTCTCCTAACTAGATAATGTTGTGGGTTTTTAAAATTTTTTTTTTACCCCCACCTTTGGAGCAGTCTTTGAATTAGTCAATGTTTTAACATTCCTTTGCTATTCCTGACAGAGCATGTCCAAGTGTAACTGTCCCCAAATGACCCTTTCCTCCTATGGGGAGGAGTTGAATATTATTAATACTCTGTGTGTGTGTGTGTGTGTGTGTGTGTGTGTGTGTGTGTGTGTGTAAAAGGGCTTTTCTATTTATAAACTCATAATGGTGGGATCCTAGAAAAGTCTCTTCCTTAGTGAGCTGGGAATCTCCACAATCTTAATCATCAGAAAGAACCTGGGAAGTAGACAGACCCATTCCCTAATCTATTACTGACAGTAATCCCCTTTACAACATTTTCAAGAAGAGAGACAGTGATTTGTAGTAGGAAAAAATGTGAACTTTATGTGGATGTACATCTTGGTTTTGCAACTTATTCTCTATGAAACCTTGGTTTAATCCCTTCCCTTTTCCGATTCTCGGTTTTCTTCTAGGTAAAATAAGGAGATTGGCCTTAGATGACGTCTAGATTCCCTTCCGGCTCTAAGTCCTATGATCTTAATAAACAGCCATCCAATTCTCACGTTTAAGACCACAAGTGATGGGGAGCTCGCCACAAAGGTGTTTAGTTGGGGACATGAGCATGGAAATGGAAGAGAAGTCAGTCTATTGCTGGCTTTTGTAGATCACAATAAAGACAAAGTCCAAGGGAAGATTATGTCTGCCTTCTAGGCCATGCCATGATTGAGGGACATCATCTCTAAGGGGAATTAATCAGGTGTTACCCCAGAAGAGGACTCTCAAGAAAGTCAACTTCATTAAAAGGTAGAACCAGCCTTAATTGATGGCTAGTCATTTACCTTAGGCAAATGGATTGGGGCAGAGAGTAATGGTTCAAAGTTGAGAATAGGAATTCCAAAGGAATGTAGCTGTGGAAACTGCCATTAAGGGTAAAAAAAAAAAAGCAAACTGCAAAAAGGCATGATGACCAAAGGTAGAATATTTATAGACCATATTATTTTCCTCAGTCAGGAGCCCTATACCATAAATAGGATTCCCCAGTAGGCAGGTTCTTTGAAAGCCTGAAAACCCAACTCTCCTTGGCTAGAGACCTGACCTAGTACACTACCCTGAGAAGTTCCAGGTTGATAATGTCCAGATAAAATCTAAGAATGGGTCAATGAAGAGGCTATACCTCCCTATTTGTTTTCATTGAAAATTGACCTCATTCATTTCTATCTTTATCATTGTGTACTGAATAAATACAAGTGTGAATGAAGCTCTTTGCAGAGTAATCAAGTGCCATGCATACTTTTAAAAATTTTTTATTAACTTATTTTGATTTATCAACAATCACTTCCATATGCTTTCGAGTTTTAAATTTTTCCCCCTTCCTTCCTACCCATGCATACATTTTTTTTCCCAATTATTCTAGGTTGGAGCTATTATCCAAGAGAGTGAAGAAACCTTTCAAAGTCCACTAGGACCCTTAAGTCACAGATAGTTTTAATAGGGGCTAGGGATGTAAAGACAAAAGTGAAAGATTTCATGTCCTTGAGGAGTTACATTCTGTTAGAAGAGAAAATATGAATACACAAAAATTTATATAAAATTTAAAATGGTAGTTGAGTAGCTGGGGGAACTAGGAAAGAACTCAAATAGGACATTGTTCTTGAATCAATCAACAAACATTTACAATATACCTACTGTGTGCCAGGTACTGCATTAGACACAGTAGATTAAAAATAAAGATTAAAAAAAAATAAAGCAATCCCTACCCTTGCTTATCTTTAACGGAAACCTGGAATGCTAAGAGGCAGGAATGAAGAGGGAATGACTTCCAAGTCTGGAGAACAGCATGGGCAAAGGCCTAGAACTCCCAAATATTTGATGCTTCAGCTGTTGGGGATGGAGATACATCTTTGACTGTTAACCACAGGCACTGTCTTGAGGACTGGGCTTTTTATCCCCCCATTCTTTTCTTCCCTTAGTTTCAACTGAAAACTCCAAGATGCATTTTAGATGACCGAAAGGTGAGCTCAGGACGGCTATCTCTGGAAGCAGGAGGCTGTTTATCCACTGGTTGGGTACAAGACAGTGTGGCTTGCATTTCCAGCCTCCCACACTGCTATGGCAACGCAAGTTAGCCTTGGCTTGGAAAAATGGTTCTCTGTCACTCCCTGGATTTGTGCATCTTCAGAGCCAGGACTGCCAAAGAGAACAGGCGCCATGAAATTCCTTTCTACCTCCCACGTTATAGTTGCCTTATTGAGGATTGAGCTCTGGGATGCCTAGAAGGGATTCATTCACCTTTCCTCTCCCCCAACACCCTACCCAACACTGACCCCCCGGGTCTTCAGAGGAGGGTGCCTTTACCACCTCCCTCCCTTACTTCCCCTTGACCCTGCAGGGGATGCAGACAATCAGCAGAGGAATGTTTTCATAAACAGTATTTTCCAGACAGTCCTTCATCTGTGGAAAATGAGGACATACCGGACCCTACTTCCCCTTCTGCTGTTAGAGGCTGCCTCAGCTCAGGGAAGCTTGCATTTAAAGTTCCATGGTAATCTTTAAGCTGATTTTTAGACATACCTATACATGTACCTGAAGATGGACTTTTCTGGAAGACATAGAGTTACCAATATTTGTGATAAAATGGTGTTCAATCACTTGATAAATTAGTATTAGCTATGCTGAAAGTAGGAGAAAATGAGTTGCTGGAGTATTTTTCAAAAAAAAATCTATTCACTTCAATTTAACGATTAAATTCAAATGCCTACTACGTGAAGTACACATAGACATAGAGAATTATCTATTGAAAAAATATTAATTTACACGATTTCTCTGGAACAAAGAATCCAATGGTCACACATTAGTCATTGACAAAGCCAATCAGAGGAGAGTCCAGGATGGCCTCTGGAGTCCTTAAATTTAAAAGTTTATTATTAGTCATCTATGAGACAAACCTATTTAATTGGTTTGACTTAATATGAACTTAAGCATTACTTCAGCTTCTGCTTCAATTATTAGTGGATTTGCAAAGTAAAAGGCTAGTAAAGTATATGTGTATATATGGATACATATATGTATGATATGTATGAATACATATCATGTAATATGTATCTTTAAAAAAAAAGGATTCCCTTCAACAAACATTAATTATTTACTATTAATCATTGTGAGTAATTTACCTGGTTGCTGGGAATACAAAGACAAAAATGAAACAATTTGCAGTTCCAAGGAGCCTACATTCTTCTGGGGTGATGTGGCGTGTACAAACGTAAGTTAACAGAAAGCAATTTGAGGAGGGGAGTCCACGCTAACAACTTGGTAGTGGTGATGTGGTAGGGGAGCCAAAGAATGCTTTAGAAAAGAGGTAAAGCTTGGGGCAGTTAGGTGGCATGGTGGATAGAGCACTGGCCCTGAAGTCAGGAGTACCTGAGTTCAAATCTGGCCTCAGACCAAACACTTGACACTTACTAGCTGTGTGACCATGGGCAAGTCACTTAACCCCAATTGCCTAAAAAAAAAAAAAAGAGGCAAAACTTGAACTGAGATGCACCTTCGTGAAAGGTAAAGATTTAGAGATAGGCAGAGTGGAAGAGGGAGGGACAACAGGAAGAAGTATATTTCAGGAATAAGCCCAGTGGAGGAGGGAGTATATTCCACGCATACCTGCTGTTTGTCCCTCATTCTCAAAGAGCACCATCAGGAAAGTGATGCCATGACTTGCAAGTGAATTGGACTTAATCAAATGAGGGTTGTGCAAAGTCACCAGCCTCAATAGGGTAGTTTGAGGAATGCACAGAGGTAAAGATGGAATGTTGAGCTGGAGGAATAGCTAATTTGACTGGATCACAGGGTGTGGGAAGTGGAGGATTAAACACTAGATGTCAAAGAAAAAGCCAGACTCTAGAGGACCTTAATGAAGAGCTTGCATTTTTCCTAGAGGCAAGAGGGAACTTTTGAAGATTTTGAGCAAGGGGGTGTCATGATCAGAAACGGGCCTCAGGATGATTATTTCTCGACAAGGGTATGGAGGATAGAATGGAGAGGGGAGGCAATGTAAGTAAGGAGGCCAAATTGGGGATCAGAGTGGAACGGGGGGAAGAGTGATGGACTTGGAATCCACAAAGCCTGGGTTTGAATCTAAGGCCCTACCCTTAGCAGGTGTGTGAACATTGACAAGTCACTTAACAGCTTTGAGCTTTGCTTTCCTCCCATGCAAAATAGATAATTATACCTCTAGCACTCACCTTCCAGGATTGTTGTCAGAATCAAAAGAATTAATGTGTATAATGTGTTTTGCAAACATAGCACATCATATAAATATCAGCTAAAATTATTATAGTATAGATAAAAGGAGATGAGAGGCTGAATTTATGTGATAGCTGTGAAAGAACAAAAGAATGTCTATAGGGGATTGATGGAAATAGAATGATCAATAATTAGCAAGTGATTAGATATGGAGGAAAGGAGGAAAGAAAGGTCAAAAATGACTCCAAAGTTAGGAATGGCATTACTCTCAACAGAGATGAGCTCAGATAAACAGTAGGTTTATTAGGAAAGATGCTGGTTTTGGACATGTTGAGTTTGAGATGCTGATTAAATGTAAAGTGGTCTCAAGTGATAGATATAATCAATATTTAGAGATAGTGGGAACAGTATTGTGCGCATGAAATAGCATCACCTGGCTATTGCTCCTTTTTACGAGGCCTGTTGTTAATATGGGGTTAATTGGGCTTCTTTGAATCTAAGCTCACTCACTCTTTGTCACAAAGAGCCAGTCATGTTCCTTGTCAATCCTTTAATTTTCTTTCCAGCTGTATGAAAAGTTTATTCTATTGTTTCAAATGTCCCTTCTGTCTTTTCTAAAAGGTTGATAACAGAACCTGGGGTTAGGCAATATAATTTTCATAAAGGCTATTGATATAACTCTATAATCAAATTCTCAAATGGATATGTAAGCTCATCAATTTGATAATTCCTTCCAATGACGCAGTTCTTTATGCCTCAGTGCCTTACTCCTCCCCCCCTTCTTGTCCATGTTTTGAGACCCAAAAGTTCATCAGAGAATTCCCCCAATGTTTTGGAAGACTGCTTCATTTCTTCTAACATTGTTAAGAGTACCAGTGGAGCACTATGGCTATTCACCTGTCATCCCTCGCTCTTGCCATATGACCAGCCCATCCTCTCTTTCTATCATAACCATTGTTTGGTATTTATTACCCTTTTCTTCCTTGGAAGTCCTTACTGGTTACATGTTGCAGCCTTCACACGTTAATAATGTGCCTCTCTATTGTTCTCTGTATGATACTCATCTTTAAATGAGTCAGTGGTATCATACAGCAATACTGATATGTTGGGACTGCAAAGATAGAACTTCGATTTTATGGTAAGCTTGGGTTCAGTTAAAAAAAAAAGATTTGCAAATTTCCAAATAAAATCAAACCTGTTCTTCTTTTCAAATGAGTCCAGCTCATTGTCCATCTACACTATCTGAACCAGGTGCATGAGCATATGCACATTTCTGGATGAGCATGCATGCAGGTGAGTGTGCATGTATGATATGTGTGTATGTGTGTGTAGTTGGAAAATCTTTCAAGAGTGTCCATTCAAATGCTTGTTGAAAATGCATGTCTGGGCAACAGGCATTCTTTGTTTACTTGGTCTTTTTCATGTGGATGGACAGGCCAAGATCCTTTGAATGATTACAGATCTCTTTCAAGCTTTGCAATGTTCTGGAGACTGACACCGTCAGCACAATGTCATCCACAAAAAGGAACAAAAGAGCAAGCATTTTCAACGTTTTTTTAATGTCATACATTTCTTTGGTAGCTCGGTAAAGCCTTAGAGTTCCTTCTCAGAATAATTATTTTAAATCCATAAAATAAAATACATAAGGTACAGAGGGACCAATATTACTGAAATAGTTACCAAAATTCTAAAAATGAACAAACCCAAAAACCAAAACCCAAGTTCAAATGCCCCAGATTAAGAACCCTTGATACAGGGAACTTCACCGTGGTAAGGGACTCCCTCCTCAGCCCAGACTTTAAATTGGATTGCCTGTATCACTAAGGCAAATATCATTGGTGAGCATATGTCTCACCTAATGTTTATTATTGGAGGATCACTGAACAGGGTTATTCCTGTGGTTACATCTTCCAAAGAATACTGAGTCATCTTGATGGAAAAATGCTGTTAAAGAGACTGTAAGCTGGCATTTCTTTCTGCCCAATTAAAAATTTTTACATAACAATAATAACCATAATAGGATCTTATACTTAATTAACTTGTGTTTCACCTGAGATGGTGACAAGGTAGTCCATTGTTAAATATCACTTGAAAAAGCTGTTAGCTCTTTAGTAATTTTCTCATAGATAATGCCCTAAGTATTTCTGTTGTCTCTCATAAAGATTTTGTATAAATGGAAAGGTAGGAACACAGGTATTCAGGTATTGATGTTGCCTTGGACATGTATTTTGGTTTTTTAAAAGTCTGAAATTTTTTTATACCTTTAGTATCTCCCTTTTTTCAGATCCCAAGTGTATTGGTCTCTTACAATATTTTCAGCATGGATCTCCTTTAGACATACTTGATCCAGTCCAGCTAGTGATGTAAAAAAGAGTTTATTGAATTTTCCCCCATTTTTCCACTTTTTTCTTTTGTTCACATTTTTCTTTCCATTTTCAGCCTAGATACAACCTTGGGATGACTGACATAACTAAGAAGTAAAAGTTGTATACTCATTCCTAGATCATTTGTTGTTTAGTCATGTCTGACTCTTTGTGATCCCATTTAGGTTTTCTTGGCAAAGATACTGGAGTGGTTTGCCATTTTCTTCTCCAGCTCATTTTACAGTGAGGAAACTGAGACAAATAGGGTTTAAATAATTTGCTCAGGATCACACAGCTAGTATGTATCTGAGGCAGGATTTGAACTCAAGAAGATGAGTCTTCCTGACTTCAGGCCCGACCCTCTATTCACTGTGCAACCTAGTTGCCCAATTAGTAGACTATATTATTTTTATATCGGTCTGTCTCCAGACCCCTAAGAAGTTAAAGAAGCATCCACTTCTTAGATGTTATAATATCAGTCTTCACTGTGAATTAATTGTGACTCTCTCTCTTTCTATGTTTTATAGTTAAGAAAATGAAGAACCACAGACATCAAACAACTCACAAAAGGTGTTGCAACAACAGTGGCATAGCCCAGTGCAGAGAATTTGGTTTCTTGGCTTGAGGTTTTCCAACAGTTATGTTACAATACGTGTGTGAAAATGCAAGTTGTAGTGACAAAAACATTGATTCTATAATCCTAGCCAATTGGGATTGAATATATTTATTTATTTATTTGTCTATTTATCTATTTATTCATTCATTCATTCATTCATTTATCTATCTATCTATTTATTTAGCTGTTCTGAAATAGGCCTAAATATACACATATGCAGAGAGGTAGGATGTTTTGCAAGACTTCTTCAAGAGTTGTTCAGGCTTGCCTCATGCTTATCCTATAAGTACTCTGCTTAATGACATAGAGTAGATAAACAAATGATCTAGATATACATAGGGATATAGAATAGTTATAGATATAGATAGATCAGTATGAATATAGATAGAGAAATTTTATCAACAATGAACCATGTCTTCAGTAAATCACAATTAAATAAGATATAGAGAATATAAGGTCACATTTTCCTTACTGTTTATTGGTTATGGAAAAGTATTTGACTTAGCAGAATAAAATGGAACATCACAGGCTTCTTTACAGCAAGAAACCTCATATAAAAGTATAAATATACACAAACACATATGTCAATATATGTGTATATATATATATATATGTATAAACTTATACACATATACATATATATTATTTATGTAGCATATTTATATGTATATTCATTGGGTCATGTATCTCTTTATATAGTATATGATGTAAGGTTTTTTTTAATATAAAGAAATTTGATTTGCTGAGGCCATTCTTTTTCTTAAGAATATAATCATTGTAGAGTTTCTTAAATGCTTCAAAAGATCTTGGATTTTATCAGTATTGGAAATCCTTCCACAAATGCAGGTCACAATCCCTCTGAGTCTTACTAGACAGCTTCATGAGCTATCTTCCCTAATCATCATCTGGTGGCCAATTTCTAGAAATGAAATGGTTCTAATTAAGATCAGATGGCCCACATATGACACATGCATAGAGTTCATCACTGCACCCATCTGTGAAGTCTCTCTAGCCTTTTCCAGAACCTGTGTTTCCTGCCTTGGGCTTGGACAGTCAAGGATCACCACCAGACCACAATGAGGCATCAGAGCAGGGTTTTAGTAGAAGATGTAAATATATATGTGTGTGTGTGTGTGTGTGTGTGTGTGCATGTATGCACGTATGTATATTTAGGTGCTTTTACTCTGCACTATAAATGTTTGCTTATGTCAACACATGAAAAGGTCTATTTCCTGTGAAATGCTCAATCAAATACAAGGCAATATTATTTTGGATTTGCTAAACATGTTTTCATAATCTGGCTGTGGTCTCGGGATTCAGAAGATGTATTCTTTAAATGTCAGGAGAGATTAGGTAGAGGTTGAACAGAGAGAGCCCAAAGTCTTTGCATATTTCTGCTGGTCATAACTTATATCACCTATGCCATATGCCTTTGTAAATCAGGTCTATAAATGTGTGTCAGGTTAACTAAGCAAAAGATAGGATCTGCATCAGTGTGCAGGGTTTTTATGGTAATAGTTATCATTCAAGATTAGATAATAATAAATGATAACAACATTTATGTAGTGTCTACTATGTCTACTATGCCAGGCACTTTACAAATATAATGTCATCTGATCTTCACAACAGCTCTGGGAGGTAGGTGTTATTACTGTCCTCTATTTGTGTTGATGTTTAGACATTTCAGATGTGTCCAACTTTTTGTGATTCTGTTTGGAGTTTTCTTGGCAAAGATACTGGAGTGGTTTTCCCTTTCCTTCTCCAGCTCATTTTACAGATGAGGAAAATGAGTCAAATTGAGGTTTAAGGTTACATACTAATAAGTGGCTTTTTTTGTTTTGTTTTTAGGCAATTGGGGTTAAATGACTTGCCCAGGGTCACACAGCTGGTAAGTGTCAAGTGCGTGGTTTGAGGCCACATTTGAACTCAGGTCCTCCTGACTTCAGGGCTGCTGCTCTATCCACTGCGCCACCTAGCTGCCCCTTAATAAGTGTTTGAGGCTGGATTTATACTCAGGTCTTCCTCACTCCAGGCCCAGCTCTCTATCCATTGCGCCATCTAGCTGCTAGCCTATGTACTGATCTCTGCAATAGCTTTATATGTTCAACATGGTGATGTATACTTGGACACTGCTGAGAGGTGTGGTGTCATTTTGATTCAGGTAGGTAGAACGGTGGGTAGAGTTCTGGACTCAAAGTCAGGAAAAATCTTGCCTCAGATATTTCCTAGCTGTGGGATCCTGGGCAATTCACTTAGCCACTTTCAGTCTCAATTTCTCCATCTATAAAATGGGGATCATCATAATAGCATCTACCTCTTGGGATTGTTGTCAGGCTCAAGTGGGATAACATATGTAGTAAAGTGCTTATACATCTTAAAGTACTATATAAATGCTAGTTATTTGTTAATATTATTATACTATATGAGTATAATACATTAATATATGGTACACAAATATAATTATTAGTTGGATGTTTTATAATAGCATAATATAAAAATGATTTGTTTTCCATCTTTGGGTTCATCACTCTCATTCTCTTTAATATTACCTTTAGCTGACCCTTTCTTTAGGATGTGTTCATGCTGGGATCAAACTCAGTAGAGGTAGTCTGGTGCGGTGAATAACATGCTAGACTTGTATTTAGAAGACCTGGGTTTGAATACTGCCTCTGACACTGTATGAACAGAAACTAGTTCTTTTACCTCTCTGAGTTCAATTTATGCATCTGCAAAATGGATATAATAATACATGTAGTACTTGCCTCACCATGGTGTTGTATGATTCAAACAAAATAATGTATGTAAAATGCTTTATAAACCTTGAAGCTCTATATGACAGTCATTATTAGTAGGACCTAATTAATAGGTATTATAATTATTAAATAAAAGCATTAAGTACTAAATAAACTTTTTTTTTATAGATAAGAGGCAGCTACTCACTTAACTTAGGTAGGTAGCATTTAATAGAGCACATCCTAGGCTGAAAAAAAAAGGTAATTTCTGACCAGTGCATGAATCACTGTTTTTGTCTCTGGCCAAAACTCATAGAATTTCTTCATGAGATCCTATTACACAAAACAGACTCCTGTGAGATTTTAAATGTAAGTTTTATCAGGATAAATTTTGTGAAAGTCAAGTGAATATTTGGAATAGTGCTATCTATATAGGGCACATAGAAGGCCCACAGAGTGGCAGACAGGATATAGTTGGTGAATCAATTATTGTATTAATGTATTGCCTTAAAGAGAATGTTGTTTTTTTCCTTAAATACTTTGAAATGAACTTTTTAAAATTTCTAGACTCTAAAAATGTTTTACTTTCTCTTATAGCAAGCAAACGAGGGGCTTCTAAAAAGTCTAATATCTCAGAAGAATAGCAATTAAGAGAATTTTTTAGGGAAAGCATTACGCTGATTATTCAAAAGTTCTAGTAAACAGAAAATGAATTTTTGGACCCTGTTAGAAAGTGCTTTTTCAGAAAGTCTACTATTGATAAAATACATTTTAAATACTGAAAATATTGAGTATTTTTCATTTCCTTTATGTCACTTAATAGTGATTAGTTTCAATTAAAATGATGGTTAAATATAGCTACTTCTAAAATTCTACTTTATGAGGCATACTTGTAAGTTACATATAAGTATAGTTGAATACTAGAACCTCTGTGCCTGAAATTAAACAGTTGAGACAAATTTTCTTCTTAAGGAAAAATGAGTGGGCAGCAGATACAACTTTAAAAGGTACCTACTTTAACCTCAAATTACATTTTGTACAATTCTTGTCGAATCTCCAAGAAGGGTTCATGCACTTAGGAGAGATCAGATGATACTATGATATTAACACCAAAAATTATTAACTGGCAGACTTTTCAACAGGAGAAATCAGAATAATCAAAGACCTCTCATGAGAAGACCGTTTTTGTTTTGGTGAATAATCAGTCAAGCATAATAACAGTCTCTGCTCTAATGCCTCAAAGACCTGCCCTTTTGTCTTTTGTAATGTCTTAGGACATAACTAAATTAAACATGTTTTGGTTCATGAAGTCTATGTATTTAGAGCTGAATTTAGAACTTAGAGAACACTTAGTTCAAAGCTTTCCTTCTGAAAATGAAGACACTCAGGCCCAGAAAGGAGATGTGATTTAGCCAGAGTCCCACAGGAGGTAAACAGAAGCAATAAGAACGGAACTCAGTTCTATTTTCTTTCTTTCATAATAATAGCAAATTTTCAAGAAATTTACCAGCTTGTTGGAGTGCTTGCTGGATGCAAAATCCTGGTGGTTTTGGTCATTTTGATGGCCTAATTTTATTGACAATAAAGCAACCTATAATGCAAATAAGTGGCATACTTAAATGGGGCCAAAACAGATAAGATGGGTTATAAATAGCCTCCACATTGCCACACGTGGGACTTCAGAGCTATTACCTCAATGTGTCAAAAACCTATACTTTTATTATGGTTTGGCTAGGTCTACCAACCTACTTTATGTCATTGGTCCTCTTTGAAAATGAGGGGCAAGGAACAGCTAGGTGGTGCAGTGCATAGAGCACCAGCCCTCGAGTCAGGAGGATCTGAGTTCAAATATGACCTCAGACACATAATACTCACTAGCTGTGTGACCCTGGTCAAGCCACTTAACCCCGATTGCCTTGCAAAAAAATTGAGGGGCAAACAACCAGTACCACCACCTATGCAGGTTAAAAATTTCCAGAGATAGACCACCACCACGTGGTTTCATTAAACTCTCTGAATATCCTTGCAGTAATCCTGTTGAGGGGAAATACACTTCTGTTGCTCATCACTGCGGTTTGTAAATATCTATCCAATGTGTTTTTTATCTATGCTCAGATCGTATTCTTCAACCAATGAACTAAATAGGTATGGTAGAGAGTGGGCAAACACTTGTAGGAATCTGGAAAGGAAATGTGTGAAGGAAGAAAACGTGTTGTTAGAGTAACTCACAACTCTGGACTGTTGGCTTAAATACTATTTGTACTTTCAAGATTGTACCCTATGAAACTGCTTCTCTGCTGACTGCTTCACTATTGGTCCTCCCCATTCTTTAATTTAATTAGTTAAGTATTCTTGCTATTCAGACATAACCTTTAGAAGCTTTTTAAATTAACTGTCACTTTTAAAAAGGAGTTTAGAAAGCACTAGCTTTTAAAATGAATAGTAGTTCAGTTTAAGTCAAAGAATTGTGAATCTCATCAAATGAGCTATGTCAAGGCTATACAGACTCACCCAAATGCTGCATTGTCAAATGATACTGGAGCTCAAAGAACCCCGACTCCAAGATAACAGGATGTCAAAACCAGCAAAATACTTTCAGCAACCAAGTTGCCAAAGCAGGGGCCAAGCCCCCTCTGCTTTTCCTAATCATGCCAGAAGGGGCAGCAGAGAGCAAGTCCTTATAAAAGGCTTCACCTTTTTTCCTACTGGTAAAAAGGCCAACGTGCTTCCATTGCATCCCGGGCCATCTCCAGTCATCCTGGTCTATATCTCGCCACTGGACCCAGATGACTCCGGAGGAGAAAGTGAGGCAGGTGACTTTGCACAGCCCTCCCTCCCTTAAATCTAATTCACTTGCATGTCATGGTGTCACCTCCCTGATGTCATGGTTCTCTTCAAAGGACAAAAACAAAAACTTGCCAGTGAAGTCAATTCTTTCTCCTACAAATTCAAAATCACTCACCTGAAGCCTTCTTTCGGCTGACTGCCTCTAGTTGCAATAGCTCAGCTCCATGGGCACTTTTTAACACCCTCCCAACCCCCTGCTCTCAGGTTCCTTTTCCTTTCCTCCTGAAGTCTTAGGAAGATTCTGAAGATCACCTAGCAAGATAAGGTACAGAACACTGGGGTCCTTTCTCCAGCTGAACTGCCAAGCATTCAAACTCTACTGAGGAGAGCACAACTCCAATGGACAGGCCACTGTGTTCTAATGCCAAACTTATGTTTGCCTAAAAACTAGTTGACAGAGAATTCACACCAGACAGGTGCTCATGTGGTGATCAGAAGAAGTGATGTGTGGACACTCTCAAGGTCTCTCTGAAGAACTTTGGTATTGATTGTGAGACATGGGAGACAGTGGCACAGGAATGTCTAATACGGCACACCTATACCAAAAGAAAGCAAAGCAGAATTTCAGTAGCTCAAAAGAAATGTGAGGCATGCAAATGGTCATATGGACTATTTGTGCCCTACCTATCATAGAGCCTTCTGAGCTTATATTAGTATGGTCAGCCATAGTGCAACACACTGTACATTGACCCTGACATTATGATGTTGTTTTGGTCCTCTTCTGCGGGAAGATAAACAACAAAGTCTCTTAAAAAGTTTAAATGAGAGTCTGAGTCTCAGTGATTCACCTTTTGCTTACAAAGTCACAATTCCCCATCTTTCCTATCAATATTCCTTTTTAAATCATTCCTCGTGTCCAAAAGTTTAAATGATTTTTTTTCATTTTCTTAGTTTTATCCTCTTTATTCAAAAAAAGTTGTGCATACAAATTAGGTGATGTAACATCATGATTTTCAGCTAAGAGCTTTTCTATTTCTTAGATGACCTTTGAACTACATTTCTTTACAGTAACATTTCTCCAGTTTTTAATAAATAAAAAAGCTTTCTCTGCCATTTATAACATTAAAGTATTCTTATACATGTGAAGCATCACTTCCACTTAGTTGAAAAAGATACAAGGGGCAGCTAGGTGGCGCAGTGGATAGTACTCTGGCTTTGGAGTCAAGAGGACCTGAGTTCAGATTTAGCCTAGGACACTGACACTTACAGGCCATGTGACCCTGGGCAAGTCACTTAACTCCCATTGCCTCACCCAAAACAAACAGAAAAAGAGATCCAATTCCTCAAATCTCTACCACAGATCTCTTTCTTTCCAAAATTCCATCTAAAAGCTATGTTTCTTCGCACATATATATTTGAGGGGTGAATATTGAAACAAAATTCTTTTTCTCCATGGATCACTTATCACAATTTTCATCCAAAACAGTGGCAATATCTTACATTCTTTAGCAAATTACAAATATATTTCTTTGCACAAAAACATTTTCATGCTCTTTTATTATTAACTACTCCTTAGGGAAATGGGCCTTCCTTTTTTTTTCTTTTTTTCCTTTTCTTTTCTGTGAGGCAATTGGGGTTAAGTGACTTGCCCATGGTCACACAGCTAATAAGTTTCAGGTGTCTGAGGCTGGATTTGAACTCAGGTCTTCCTGACCCCAAGGCCAGAGCTCTATTCACTGCACCACCTACCTGCCCCAAAAGGATCTTTCTTTAAGAAAAAGAGACAATGATTTTACAAACTCAATCATTAATTCTTCAATCATTAATAGTCTACAGAGATAAAATAATCTCTGATTTAATGAGCATTTACTGAGTGCCTATTATGGACAAGTCAATTCTCCAAGACTATAAGTGCCCAAGAAGATGCAAAAGGAGAAGCTGGGGAAACATATTCTAACCACTCAATTGCAGGTACATAGGTATTATTAGTCAAAGCATCCTATGAAGTTTAGACTCATGCCTTATAAAGTAAAGTGTTAGAAATAAGTATATTTCATAATAATTTTATTGAAACCAATTACTATTAAGTGAGAAAAGTGAATGGAAAGTATGTTTTTCAGGATTTTAAATGTGTTCTCTATTAATAGTAGGTTGTTGGGTTTTTTTTTAAAGAGGAAGTTATTCCAGCACTGATGAATTCACAAGTCTATTGCTGTTGTAGTTATGGGTGTTGTTTTTAAAGGTACAAGGTGCCAAGAAACACAAGATAAGCAAGTTTTGGTATTGTATGGGGAACATAGATGCCGAATTGTCTAGGACTTCAGAGATCATTTACTCCAAACTCTTCCTTTTACAGATGGAAAAAATTTAACACCAGGCCTACTACCTATTAGTAACTTCTTAGACCTGTCAGTAACACAACTAAATAGTTTCAGAAAAGGAATTCAAACCCAGTCCTTCTCAATGGTTTTTTTCTCTATTTCATATACTGTCTATTAGGGCAGCTAAGTGGCGCAGTGAATAAAGCTCTGGCCTTGGAGTCAGGAGGACCTAAGTTCAAATCTGACCTTGTAACACTTGACACTTACTAGCTGTGTGACCCTGGACAAGTCACTTAACCCCAATTGCCTCACCCAAAAACTACAACAACTCTCTATTCCCATTATGGTACCATGGCTGGTTATCTTTTAACCATTATTTTGTTGCTGACTGATGGCCAGGAAAATCCCAACAACCTTATCCTTCACCTATAGTATAAAGTCTTTTTACTAGCCCACTTACGAATGTTGAGGCTAAGGTGAGCCTAGGGATGTGGACTTGTCTGGACCAGTCTGACTATATGTTCTGTTTATGGATAATAATCTGGGGCATGCCTGGAGATGAGAAAAACATCCTGGAGATAAAATGATTTTCTAGGAACCATCCAAGGCTCTCCAAATTTCTTCCAAAACAGAGAAAGCCTAGGTCTAATTGAGGCTTCTTGTGCTCAAAAGCAAAACACCCAGATAATTTTGTATGTTTAAACATTTCTGGTGTAGTATGTTTGTGAAAAGCGGCTTTCATTTGATGTCAGGAGACCTAGGTGCAAGCCCCAGATCTGCTTTTTTAACAGCTTTGGTATTTTAGACTTTCACTTAATCTTTCAATATCTAGCTTTCCTGATTTGTAAATGGGCATAATAATCTTCACACTTACAGAGTGCTTGTGAGGAAGGGATAGAGACCAGACCTGTGATTTGATAGAGATATGGAACTACAAGATGAAGAAATTCTAGCAATGCAAGTTGGCACCTTCTCTGCCACTGTCAGTCTAAGAGAGTTTCCTAGAGAACTTAGAGGTTATGAATGACTTGTATCATTTGTTAAATGTCAGAGGGAGAAATTAAACTAAAATCTTCATGATTTCTGTCGCCACTATGCCACTACCCCTCTATGAGGAAAGGTCTTTGTTAAAGTGCTAGATTCAGTGTGGATGATCATAATCCTGATACTGTTAAGCAGCCAATTTCTGGAGTGAGTTTAGATGAGGTTAGTTTATTAGCTTGGCGCTGGTAGACTCAAAAGGAAATGATCTATGCTCTGGAAGAGAGAGGGGCTCAACTTTAGGGTATCTCAAATGGCTTGGCAGGTTTTATTTTGGTAATGTAAAGATTTAATCTTACCAAGCCATTTATCGAAGATAAGTGGAAGATAGTATACATTTGAGTTATATTGAGTTGGACTTGCCTGTGCCAACTTTTTCACGTTTGGCACATGATCTATGTGTCCATTATGTAAGAAATTACAATTTTTTTGCCAAGCAATCCTTTCCAGGAAGGAAACTATAATTTATTAAGGTTGTACTATAATTAAATATCTTTGAGCAATTACGCCATGGCCAAGATGCATCACTGAGATGCTCTTTCATCCCTATTATTAGTACATGCTGGATATTTATTTATTGATTTTTGAAAACAGTATTTTTTCTAATTACATGTAAAGATAGTTTTTAACATTCATTTTTAATAAGATTTTGAGTTCCAAATTTTTCTCCCTGTTTCCCTCCTCTCCCCCCTCCTCAAGACAGCAAAAAATTTAATACAGGTTATACATGGACAATCATATAAAACATATTTCCACATTTATTAGTCAAATAATTGTGAAAGAAGAAACTGAACAAAAGGGAAAAACCACTAAAAAAGTGAAAATAGTATGCTTTGATCTGTATGTAGACTCCATAGTTCTTTATCTGGATGTAAGTAACATTTTCCATCATGAGTCTTTTGGAATTGTCTTCAATCCTTGTATTGCTAAGAATTGCTAAGTCTGTCATAATTGATTCTTACATAATGTGCTGTGCTGTAGCACAATGTTCTCCTGGTTCTGGTCACTTCGCTCAGCATCAATTCACGTAAGTCTTTCCAGATGTTTCTGAAATCCACTTGGTCATCATTTCTTATAGCACAATAGTATTCCATCAGATTCATATACTACAACTTGTTCAGCCATTCCCCAACTGATGGACATTCCCTCAATTTCCAATTCTTTGCCACCACAAAAAGCACATGCTGGATATTCAGGAAATTGTGGATGATCCCAATATATCTTCCTCTCTCATCATCATCATCTCTGTCTCCATGTCTCTGTCTTTGTTTCACTTTCCCCGGAAGTTTGGTGAGATGCACATTATCCAACAGTATTGCTTCTTTCAAACCCATTTGAACTATTCTGTGTTCACTATATCAAGTAGATGAAGGGGAGTCCTAATAAACTGGTTAAACCGATTGAATAAACATTCTAGCATAACTAATAAAAACACTCTAAGAGTATAGGGACTTGATTCTCTTACCTTCCTCTGCTTCAGGATATTGGAGTATCACATAACATGGGTTTTGCTCAGTGTTTTCCATTCCAACAGTAGTTTCCTTTGTAAGTCTCCTTCAAGTAGTTCACCAATGAGGAAAAGAATGGTCCTTTTAAATTTAGTCTGTTTTGACCAGATGTTTCAAATATATTAATGTTGGTTTCAGCTCATCTTTCCCACAAAAATATGAAGTGTCTGCATGCATTTGGACTAGGCAAAGATAACTTCTTTTAGAAGGGAGAGAGGATATTACAAGGCACGTAGTCGGGTTATGGAGTACAACACACCCGCACCTGATTCTGACAACTAGTTGATGTGTATTTCAATGTGTAGGTGGGTGGTCTTAGTCTCATAGGCAGTATTCAGTGGCCACATAATAAAGCAACTGGGGACAAAGTCCCATTGTCAATATATCATACAGGATGTTGGGTTGTTATTTGTTTTCCAAATGTGCCTGGGTCATGCTCTTAAATGTTGCAAAACTGCAGAAATCCTCCAGCTCTGTGGTGTAAGGAACTCCAAGTGAGTCCCTCCTTGAAGAAAAACAAATGTGAAATTCCTTAAAGGCCTGTGTAGACCACATCAGTGATACTTAAGCCACATCAAAACTCCATAAACATCTTGTGTACAACATGAGAAGCACCTCAGTAAACTATTCACCATGCTGGGTGAGGCTGCAAAAGAACCACATATAAGTCTTGTTCAGCCTGCTGACCACATGAAGAACACACAAAACACTTGGGAACCACACATGCTAAATTGAATTGTGCAAATAAATGATAAGGGGTTCAACTATTCCCACACCTACCATGCTAATCCCCACTTCGAAAGGAAGACAAAAATGACTGAATTATGACCGATATTTGTCAATGGGATAGGAAAAGGTAACATCTTTTTTTTTCAGGCAGATTTTATGAAATTTGTATATGAAGGGTTACCCTAGCTTAACCATGGTCTATGGGCCATTGGTGGACTGACAAAAATCTAGAGTAGGAGCTCTTAACATTTTTTTTGTAATGGATCTCTTTGATAGTCTTTAACAGAAGCCTTGCAATCATTCTCAGAATAACGTTTTAAAATGCGTATTATAAAATACATATGATAAAAAAGAAAACCAAATATTTTGAAATAGAATTATCAAAAAAACATTTTTTAAAGTTCAAAGACCTCAGGTTAAACTGAATTAAAGTTAGAAGCATAGTTTATTAGCATATTCATGAAACAATATGCTTATCATTTGGAATAGAATTGGGAGATATTCTAGAGATCTGCTGGTTCAACTCCCTCATTTTGTAGTTCAAGAAACTGAAGTTCACATAAGGCATGGAATTCTGTGGCTTCAGTGCAAAAGCTATAGGAAAGAAAGAGACTCATGCCTGCATAAGTGAATTTTGGCAGGTGAGAGATATTTGGAGCTAGGAATGGGAGCCCTTGGTTGAGATGATTAAGGAAATTGCATTTCCTCTTATGACAGAGTTACTAGACCAGAAGATCAGGTAATGCTGTAGCTATAGCCTACCTAGATTTCAGCAAAAAAGTACTATCCTTAGGGATAAGGTGTATTAAGATCTGTTATTATAAGTAGCTATATTGACTGATAGACAGTACAAGTATGTAAATTCAGAACTAGTTAATGTCTAGGGGCAACTACACAGCACAATGCATAGAGTGCTGGGCCTGGAGTCAGGAAGACTCATCTTCCTGAGTTCGAACCTGGCCTCAGACACATACTAGCTGTGTGAACCTGGGTAAGTCACTTAACCCTGTTTGTCTCCGTTCCTCATCTGTAAAATGAGTTCAAGAAGAAAATGGCAAACCACTCCAGTATCTTTGCCAAGAAAACCCCAAATGCTTTCCAGAAGAGTCAGACAAGACTGAAACGACTCAACAACAACAAAAATGAATGTCTGGCCCTATTAAACAAAACTAGATGACAGAATGTGCATCCAAAAACATTTTGACAATCTAAAATATTGAGCCAAAATTAATGAGATGAAATTGAATATGGATAAATGTAATGCCTTACACTTCTCAAATACTGAAAACATTTGGGGATCTTGTAGATTGAATAATAATCTAATTCTTCCATGTGGTCTCCCAAAGCCTTGTCACAGGCTTCTGTCTAATGAAGGCCTTCCTCACCTCTGTAAACATTGCAAGGATATCAGTGGAACACTCTGGCTGTCCACCTGCAGTCATGACCAGCCAATCTTTTTCTTTTTATCATACAATTCCTTGATCACAATGCCATTCTTCCTTAGAGTTCCTCATTGTTTACATGTTTTAGCCTGCTTGTGTCAGTCCTGTATCTAAATATTGCACTTAATGTGATTCATATCTTTAGCTCTTTGGAGTCAATAGTGTTTTATATCTTGCTACAATGCAACACTTGTGAAATGTTAGTATTGACAAAATGTGTAAGTAAAAGATATTTTCAATTTCCAAAAACAATTCAGCCTCTTCCTGTTCAATTCTAAGTCCAGGCCATTGTCTTTCTGTACTATTTGTCCAACATGTACATATTATTGGTCAAGGTTTATAGCATATCCTTTCAAATGCCCATTGAAATCTAGGTAATAGACATTCTTCATCTTCTCAGTGATTACGTTTCTTCCAGTAGGCTTCAAAATATTATGGCGATTTGATACAATCAACTCTTCAGTTAATGTTTTTTTTTCTTAAGATTTTTTCCTAAATTTTTGCAGTTGATATTTATTCTTTCTCTCCTATTTCCCCCACTACACACATTAGAAAAAAAAATAATAAAACATTTCTAACAAATACACATGGTCAAGAAAAATTCCTTGTTCTCCAAAATGGTTGGATCAGTTCACAGTATCACCAACAGTGAACTACTGCCCAATTCTTCCATATCCCCTCCAACATTTGTCATTTTCTCTTGCTATCATTTTAGCCAATCTGATAGCTATGAGATGATATTTCAAGCTGTTTTATTTGCATTTCTATATAACCATAGATAGTTTTTGATTTCTTCACCTGAAAACTACCTGTTCATATCCTTTGACTATTTATTAATTGGGGAATGATTCATATTCTTATGAATTTGACAGTTTTCTCTATATTTGAAATGTGAATCCTTTATCTGAGAAACTGTCTATAAAATTCTCCACAATTTTTTGCTTTTCTTTTAATCTTGGCTCCATTGTTTTTGTTTGTACAAAACCTTTTTAATTTAATGTAATCAAAATATCCAACTTATATCTCAGAGTGTTCTCTATCTTTTGTTTATCCACAAATTCTTCTCCTATCCATAAATTTGTTAGGTAATATTCCATGTTCTTCTAATTTACTTATGATTTTATGTCTAAGTAATATATTCATGTCTAAGTAATGTATTCATTTTGATCTCATCATGGTAAATTGTATAAGATATTGCTCTATACCTAGTTTCTGCCAGACTACTTCCTGTTTTCCCAACAATTTTTACCAAATAGTAAATTCTAAAAGCTTAAATCTTTAAATTTATCAAAGACAAGGTTACTATAATCATTCACTACCATGTATTATAATCCACCCTATTCCGTTGATCCAACATTCTATTTCTTAGTTGGTATCAAATAGTTTTGGTAATTACCACTTTATAATACAGTTTAAGATCTGATACTGCTAGTTGTCCTTCCTTTATATTTTTTCATTGATTCTTTTGGAATTCTTGACATTTTGTTCTTCCAAATAATTTTTATTATTTTTTTCTAGCTCTGTGAAAGTAGCTCTTTCTAGTTGTTTGGTAGTTTGATTGATACGGCACTGAATAAGTAAATTCACATAGATAGAACTGTCATTGTTATTAAATTGGCTTGGTGCACCGATGAACAATTAATATTTCTCTGATTACTTAAATCTGACTTTATATGTCTAAATGGTACTTAATAATTATGTTCATATAGTTCCTGGGTTCATCATGACAGGTGTACTCCCAAGTATTTTATATTGTCTATGGTTATTGTAAATGAAATATCTCCTATTATCTCTTCTTGCAGGGCTTTGTTTATATATATATATATATATATATATATATATGCACATATATACATATACACATATATATACATATATACATTATATATGCTGATGATATATGTGGGCTTATTTTGTATCCTACTATTTTGCTGAAATTATTGTTTTAATTAACTTTTAATTGAATTTTTAAGAGTTTCCAGGTATATTATCATATCATCTGCAAGAGATGGCTTTATTACCTCCTTGCTCTTTCTGATTCCTCTAATTTCTTTTTCTTTTCTCATTGCTATTGCTAACATTTCTAGTATAGTATTGAATAATACTGGTGATAATGGGCATCCTTGTTTCCTTCTGATCTTATTGGGAAGGCTTCTAGATTATCACCATTATATATAATGCTTGCTGATGGTTTTAGGTAGATGCTTCTTATCATTTTAAGGAAACGCTTTTAAGTGTTTTTAATAGGAATGAGTGTTGTATTTTATCAAAAGCCTTTTCTGCATCCATTGACATAATTACATGATTTTTGTTACGGATACAATCAATCATGTTAATAGTTTTCCTTATATTGAATCAGCCCTTCATTCCTAGTATACATCCCATTTTGTCACACTATATAATCTTTGTGATATATGGATGTAGTTTTGTAGCTAGTATTTAGGATTTTCACATCAATATTCATTAGTGAAATTGGCCTGTGATTTTCTTTTTCTGTTTTTACTCTTCCTGCTTTTGGTATCAGCACCATATTTATTTCATAAAAGAAGTTTGGCAGGACTTCTTTGTCTATTATTTTAAATAACTTGTTTAATATTGGAATTAATTGGTCTTTAAATTTTTGGTAGAATTTACTGTAAACCCATTTAGTTCTGATGCTTTTTTTTTCCTTAGGAAGTTCATTTGTGGCCTGTTCAATTACTTTTTATAAAATAGGTTTATTTAGATATTCTATTTCATCTTCTGTTCATACGGGCAGTTTATATTTTTGTAAATATTTGTAAGTATTCTTCTATTTCTTAGTAACAAATTGTTAAGTTTATTGGCAAATTTAGACAAAATAACTCTTAATAATTGCTTAAATTTCATCTTCATAATTCACCTTTTTCATTTCTAATATTAGTGATTTAGTTTTCTTCCTCTTTTCTTTAAATCATATTAAGCAATGACAAGAGAAAGCTAATGACTTCATAAGACACCAAGAAATAATAAAAAAACAAAAAAAGGAAAAAATATGTAGAGGAAAAAATGAAATATCTCAGAAAAAACAACTGACCCAGAAAACATTGCGGACATATAAGATAAGACTTGTTGGACTACATAAAAGTTATGATAAAAAAAAAAGCCCAGGCACCATACTTCAAGAAATTATTAAGGAAAATTGCTCTGAAGTTTTATAACTACAGGGCAAAATAGAAATTGAAAAAATCCACTGATCAACTGAAAGAAATCCAAATGAAAACTCACAGGAACATTATAGCTACATTTCAAAGTTTTAACTTTATCTGAGATCATGACTGCTACCCCTGTTTGTTTGTTTGTTTTTTTTTGATTAGGTGAAGCATAATACATTTTACTCCTGGCTTTCATTTTTACTCTATATCTGTCTCTCATTTTCAATTATGTTTCTTGTAAATACTAAATTGTTCCATTCTGCTATCCACTTTCATTTTATGGGTGAGTTTAGCACATTCACATTCAAAGTTATAAGGATTAGTTGTATATTTCCCTTGCCCATTTCTAATTTTTAAAGAGTTATTGTCTTCTCTTAAGTTTTGGAATCTCTTTTTTTCTTTTCATAATTTTTTTGGTTTTCTTGAATTACTCTTAAGATTTTATGTGGGGGAAAGAAATTGAAGGTATTAGAATAGGCAAAGAAGAAGCAAAGCTTTTACTCATTGCAGATGATATGATGATATACTTAGAGAGTCCTAGAGAATCAAGTGAAAAGGCTACTTGAAATAATAAACAACTTTAGCAAAATTGCAGGATATTTAAAATAAACCCGCATAAATCATCAGCATTTCTACATATTATCAACTAAGCCCAACAGCAAGAGATAGAAAGAAAAATCTCATTTAAAGTTACTGTAGACATTATAACATATTTAGGAGTCTACCTGCTGAAACAAACCCAGGAACTATATGAACACAATTATGAAACAATTTTCACAGAAATAAAGTCAGATCTAAATAACTGGAAAAACATCAGTCGTTCATGAGTAGGCCAAGCTAATATAATAAAAATGACAATTCTACCTAAATTAATTTATTTATTCAGTGCCATACCAACCAAACTGCCAAAACATTATTTTATAGAGCTAGAAAAAATAATAAGATTCATCTGGAAAAACAAAAGGTCCAGAATATCAAGGGAACTAATGAAAAGAAATGCTAGGGAAGATGGCATAGCCATGCCAGATCTTAAATTGTATTATAAAGCAGCAATCATCAAAACTACTTGGTACTGGCTAAGAAATAGAGTGATGGATCAGTGGGTTAGGTTAGGTACACAAGACACAATAGTTAATGACTATAGTAATCTACTGTTTGATAAACCCAAAGATCCCAGCTTCAGGGATAAGAACTCACTATTTGACAAAAACTGCTGGGAAAAAACTGGAAAAAAGTATGGCAGAAACTAGGCATAGATCAAAATCTCACACCATATACCAAAATAAAGTCAAAATGATTGCACAATTTAGATATAAAGGCTGATGCTATAAGTAAACTAGGACAACAAGGAATAGTTTACCTGTCAGATTTATGGAGAACAGAAGAATTTATGACCAAACAAGAGATACAGAACATTATGAAATGCAAAATGGATAACTTTGATTACATTAAATTGAAAAGTTTTTGCACAAACAAAGCCAATGCAACCAAGATTAGGAGGGAAGCAGAAAACTAGGAAAGAATTTTTACAATCCATGTCTCTGATAAGGGCCTCATTTCTAAAATATATAGAGAACTAAGTCAAATTCATGAGAATACAAGTCATTCCCCAATTGAGAAATGGTCAAAGGATACGAACAGGCAGTTCTCAGATGAAGAAATTAAAGCCATCTGTAGTCATATGGAAAAATGCTCTAAATCACTATTGATTAGAGAAATGCAAATCAAAATAACTTTAAGGTACCACCTCATACCTATCAGATTGGCTAACATGACAAAACAGAAAAATGACAAATGTTGGAGAAGATGTGGGAAAATTGGAACATTAGTACATTGTTGGTGGAGATGTGAAATGATCCAACCATTTTTGAGAGCAATTTGGAACTATGCCCAAAGGGCTATAAAAATGTGCATACCCTTTGACCCAGCAATAGCACTTCTAGGGCTATATACCAGAGAGATCATACAAATGAGAAAAGGACTCACATGCACAAAAATATTTATAGCAGCTCTTTTTGTGGTGGCCAAGAATTGGAAATTGAGAGGATGCCCATCAACTGGGGCATGGCTGAGCAAGTCATCATATATGAATGTAATGGAATACTATTGTGTTGTAAGAAATGATGAGTAAGCGGACTTCAGAAAAACCTGGAATGACTTGTATGGACTGATGCTGAGTGAAGTGAGCAGAACCAGGAGTCGTACATAGTAACAGTCATGTTTTCTTTGTTCCCCCAGTACCTAGTATCATCATACAATGCTTAGAGTAGATGCTTGTTGACCCATTGCTTGTTTCATTGACACACACATTGATCCCAAACCAGTTATCTCATCAATGCCTGGCAACTTGTCATAAGGAAAATTGGACTAACAGCTTTGTATAGATTTGAGCAAATCCAGGATTACTACTTGAAAAATTACTTGTCTCTCTTGCTTGCCCTATAGTCTTAATTTAAAAAACAAGAATGTGATAGGCCATGAGCATAGAATAACAACACATCATGAGTAGAGAACAATAGAATGTCATTGTGCTAAGAAATTCACTGATTTTATGGATGAGGTGAATAAAGGCTGAATAAGCAATGGGACTTGAACCCAGTCACACAACTAGGCCCCCATATAGGATTAAGGACTTTCTAGATGCCTCGGCATTGAGGTAAACCACCATAGGGAGCCAAACAAAAAGCTGGATTATCCAAGAAATCATATCTACTCTTATTTTTAGGTGTAAAAGACCTCCCTTGTCCCTTTACAATGTATGGCTGCTATTATGTTAGTGCTTTGTCAAGTTTGATTTTCAATGGTCTTTGGTGATGGGCTTCTCACCACTTCCCTTGGTGGAGATTCCATGGTCTGAGGAATCTCATCAGGCGGAAGTTTATCCTAATGTGGTTCCTGTGTTTCTTACTGGACATTCTTGAGGTCTTCTTGTGGTCCAGGTATAACTGATGTGGCCCACATGAATTTTATGGGAGTTATTCCATTTATTTTCATTCAGGGAGGAACCTGTGAGGAATTTTTGTTTTCACCACACAGCATACAATTCTCATGATTCTTATTTGTTATTTGTTGAATGCCGATAGGGTTCTTGGTTGGTTAGAAGTCTAACGGAGCTAAATATTTAGAGGTCAGAATTGTGGAAGAGAGAGAGAAAGTTTGGGGTTTGGAGGTTGACAGAATGAAAAGTGACGACTGTGAGTTTGAGACTTGGGCCTCCCCACTAGACCAGTTATGACTGGTAAATTCAGTAAAGCACTTCATCATTTCATTTTTAAAAGTTTTCAGATTGGAGGCTTTCTGTCATGGAGACAAAATAATAATTGGGTTGACTGGATATGTTCACTTTTCTTCCATTTGTTTTGACTTTATGGAGCTTGTCACTTGAAGGAGTAAAGAAAAATAGGCATTAATTTAAGAGTAATGTGTGTTCAGAAGCTTAAAACTAAATAAAATATTCATTTTGCTTTTTAAAATGTAATGGAGGGCCTGGCCAATGAGGACACCAGTCTTTAAAGCACATACAGTATCCTGTACCTGCTGCATAACCAAGTGCATATTGCTTTTGGAAATCTGTGATAACATATAATGGGAGCAGACCTGCTTTCCCATTCAAACTTCAAAGTATGAGCAGGAATTCTGATACTGCTTCCTCTTGGCTTACTGAATAGTGACCAAAAAAAATAATTTTAATTGACTGATGAATGAGAATTGAGTGTTCATGCAAAAGGTGTGGATGAAAACTCTCTGCCTCTCTGTCTCTTTGTCTCTGTCTGTCTGTCTGTCTCTGTCTCTCTGTCTGTCTCTGTCTCTCTCTCTCTCTCTCTCTCTCTCTCTCTCACACACACACACACACACACACACACACACACACACACACACACACTCAAGACAAGAATTGCCCTAAGCCTCAGGTGGGGAGAGAAGTAGTAGATGCTGCTGCTGGTTGCTTTATCTCCCAACCAGATTGTCTGGTGTCCTTGAACCCATGGTGCTTCTGTTTCTTCTCTTTTCATTTTGTTTTTTCTTCTTTCTTAGGCGAATGGATTTTACTGACAGAATGACCTTGAGCTTTAAAAGGTCTGAAGAGATACAAGAAGATAGATAGATAGATAGATAGATAGATAGATAGATAGATAGATAGATAGATAGATAGATAGATAGAAGGCACAGGGTGAGTTGAAGATGAAGGGGGATATCTGGAGAATAAAATTAAGGGTGAGAGAGGATTATACTAGGAGAAGGAGAAAGGGAGAGGTAGAATGGGGTACATTATCTCGCACAAAACAGACAAGAAAAGGTTCTTACAGTGGAGGGGAAACAGGGGAAGGTGAGAGGAAATAAGGGAATCTTATTCTCATAGGATTTGGCTTAAGGAGGGAATAATTTACACACTCAATTGGGTATGGAAATCTGTCTTACCCTACAGGAAAATAGGGGAGGAAGGGGACAAGAGAGCAAGGGGATGATAGAGAGAAGGGCAGATTGGGAAAGGGGTAATCAGAAGAAAGTACTTCTGAGGAGGGACAGGGTCAAAAGAAAGAATAGAATAAATGGGGGGGGCAGGATAGGATTAAGGGAAATAGAGTTAGTTTTTTACAACATGTCTACTATGGAAGTGTTTTGCATAACTGCACATGTATGGCCTGTATTGAGTTTCTTGCCTTTTCAATGAGGGAGGGTGGGGTGGGAAGAAGGGAGAAAATTTGGAGCCCAAAGTTTTAAAAACACATGTTTAAAAAAAATGTTTCAGTGTGCAGCTGGGAAATAAGAAATACAGTAAATGAGGTACAGAAATCTATCCTGCTCTACAGGAAAATAGAAAGGGAAGGGGATAAAAGAAGGGTGGGGAGAGAGATAGAAGGGAGGGCAGACTAGGGGAAGGGGTATTCAGAATGCATGCCATCTTGGGGTGGGAGAGGGGCAAGATGGGGTGAAAATTTGGAATTCAAAATCTTGTGGAAGTAAATAAATAAATAAATTTATATAAAAATAAATTTATATAAAAATAAAAAAATAAAACAAGAGATGCAAGAAGTACAGCAATAGGAGTCCATAGCAGAGTTTGCCATAGTCACAAGAGCACAGCCCAGAAAAGCTACTTGTGTAACTCAACCCAGATGTGAGTTGCCATAGTGCTGAGTTTGGAAAGAAGCCAATCTAGTTGTGTTACCAAGTGATATGCTTGACCCAGCTCAGAAATGGATGGACTTGGCAATCATCAGCCACTGTGTCCTGTAAGTTTAGGAGACAATTGTCTAACTTTGTGGGACTATTCTTTGTATGTATCACTTTAAGGCATTTAAGGCAGGGATTAATGCAGTAGAGGAGAATATTTCCCAGTTTGGCAGGATTTTTTTTTTAGCAACCATTAAGTTTGAGTACACTTTTGTCAGTCAATAAACGTTTATTAAGTGCCTACTAGATGCCAAGCATTGTGCTAAGCACTGAGGCTACAAAAAGAGGTAAAAGACAGTCCCTGTCCTCAAGGAGCTCATAACGTAATGGGGAAGATAACAAGCAAACAAATATGTACAGATAAGCTGTATATTAAATAGGAAGTAATTAACAGAAGGAAGGCACCAGAATTAAGAGGGGGTGGGAAAGGCTTCCTGTAGAAGATGGAATTTTAGTTGGGACTTGAAGGAAGCCACTTTCTACAGGGACCAAAACATAGAGGAGAGAATGTCCAGGATGGTTTTTATTTGTTTGTTTGTTTTTACTGCAGTTCTTGCTATATCCTTTCAGTAAATATCCCTTTATAAAAGTTAATCTAGGTTAATTGAGTAACAACCACTGTATATTACCAACAAAACCTGTAGGAAGATAAAGAAGAGTCTATTTAAAATAACTACCAAATATATAAAATATTTGGGATTCTATTTATGAAGACACATAGGAATGATATGAATACAATTATAGAACAGTCTTTATGGAATTTAAAGACATAGATCTAAATAACTTGGAAAGTATTAATTTCTCAAGGGTAGGTCTAGTCAATGTAATAAAATGACAATATTCCTAAATTAACTTACTTATTCAGTTATAATACCAAACTACTAAAAGATTTTTATAGAGATATAAAAAATGATGGTGAAATTCATCTATAGGAAAAAAGTTAAGAATCTCAGGGGAAATAATCTTTTAAACAGTAGAAAAGGAAAAGACCTAGATGTACTATATCAAACTGTATTACAAACAATAATTATCTAAATGATTTGGTACTGGTTAAGAAATTGTTTTATAAAGTAATCTTTATTAGTTTCATTTTTATGGCATTGAATATGTAGATGAGTTTAGGTAATATTGTCATTTTTGTTTTATTGACTAGTCCTATATATATGCAGTTAATATTTTTTCCAATTATTAGGGCTCTTTATTTCTTTTAGGTTGTATGTTTAGTTGTATTTACATAGCTCTTTAGTTTATCTTGGAAGGTAGATAGATAGCCAAGTATTTTATGTATTCTACAGTAATTTTAAATGAAATTTATTTTTCTTTCTCTTCCTTCTGGGTTTTATTGGTATTATATAGAAATGCTAATGAGTTGGGGAGGGGAATTATTATCTATCCTGAAACTGCTGACATTATTAATTATTTCAACTTATATTTTAGGTGACTCTAAGATTCTTTAAGTATAGCTGCAAAAAGTGATATGCTGTATTGCTATAGTTAGTATGACTTGTACTATATCAAATAGAGGTAATGACAATGGAAAATCTCTGACCTTTGGTTTTATGGGAAAGCATTATACTTTATCATATATATATGAAGCTCTTAAATGTGTGTGTGTTTGTGTGTGTGTGTGTGTGTGTGTGTGTGTGTGTGTGATACACATACATCATGTCTGGCATATAATAGGTACTTAATAAATGTTCATTGACTGCTAAAAATAGACTCAAAGTGGTTGCTAAAAGCATCCTTGTGGAACTATAGCATACTCTGCTCTAATGTGTCTGTGTACACACACACACACAATTTGTCATTTTAAGTAAAGGTCCATTTATTCCTATTTTTTATTTTTTAATCAAAATTGGATGCTATACTTTTGTCAAAAGTTTTTTTTCTTGCATCTATTGACATAATTGCATGATTTTTATTGATTTGTTATTAGTATGTTTACTTAAATTTATAGTTTTCCTAATACTAAACCAAACTTACAGTCCTGGTATAAATATAAGTTGGTGATATGTTCTTATAAAATCTTTGCTAATTTTTTTTTGTATTTATGTTAATTAGAGAATAAGGTCTATAGCGGTTTTTTTTCTATTATTACTCTCTTTCATGGTTTATGTATCAAGACCATATCTATATCATATAAATAATTTAACAGAATCCCTTCTTTTGCTATTTCTGCAAACAGTTTATGAAATTTGGGAATTAATTGTTCTTTTAATGTTTGTTACAATTCATTTGTAAATCCATTTGGTAGTGTAACTTGTTTTTCTCTTTTAAATTCATTGTTTGCTCAATTTCTCCCTGTCATCTTGAGTTGCTTAAAATCTCTATTTCTTGTTCCGTTAATTTGGTATTTTTAAAGTGTCATAAATGACATTGAAGTAATGACAAATAGCAAAATGATGTGAAATATGAGCCACTGATCAATTGATACTGAGGAAATACATCAAAAAAGAGTTCAGGAACAACAATGTTAGATAAAAAACTTCAAACCCATTAAATTTACTTTGTAGAACTTTTTTTTGGTGGTGGTGGGGCAGGTAATAGCTGTGCTCTTGGGAGCTAACTGGCTATTCCGAGTGTAGTTTGGGAGAGTTAATTCTACAGCCTACATATACTAAAATGTGTGTGTGTGTGTGTGTGTGTGTGTGTGTGTGTGTGTGTGTGTGTGTGTGTGTGTGTGTAGCCTGAATACTATTTTGGATCAAGGGTTGAGGGTGAAGGAACAGAAATTATCACTTTAGGACAAGCAATGTGATTGATATCTTTGAGTCTGGTGGTATCAGTATTAGTTTCTTTGATAGCTTCTACTGTTTATTCCACATGATGCTTTTTTTGCCACTTAATCTCCGCCATCTTGTAGTGTTTATCCATCTTGCCTCTACAGGGAGAGTGAGAATTTGCTGGAACCAAAATATTATGCCTCTACTTCTTATAAGTATCTATCTCAATCTGACAGTGGTAGACATATATAGCACTTAAGTTTAATCACTATTTAAGAAATCATCTCATTGATCTTTTCCCATTTCACAGATGAGGTAACTGAACACCAGGAGACATGAGTTATTTGCTCAAATTCATACAAATAACAGTGGAAGGGAAGGCATTCAAATTCAGTTCCCATGACTTTAATTTCAGTATTCCAAATTTTATGCTTTCCTCACAGCACCACAACTTACTGAATATAGGGGAATGACAATAAGAAGGAATAAGGGAGTGCAGAACTGAATGGTATCAATGACAAGTCCAAAAAACCTAGATATATTTGTGAGTCACCCAATTGGGACTTTGAGATGGGGCAGGGAAAATGTCAAAACAGACAAATTTTAAAAAGCATTGTTATCACAACCCACAATGTAGCATATCTATTTCCTATAGAAATACTCTCTGGGAGGTTTTTTGGTTTGTTTGTTTGTTTTGTTTTGTTTGTTAAAAAATCTTAAAGATGGTACCCGAGGAAGCTTTCTTTGCTCCTTTTGGCAGAATGAAACTTGTAATAGGAAGAAGAGTTGGCTAGTCAAATCTTAAGATTACAGTTTCCCTTATGGTTGTTGTCATCGAGTCTGGGTTTTTAATATTATTATTAATTAACTAATTGGCTTGCTATGATAATTCAACTAGTATTCAAATAGATTTTGTTGTTGCTCCTGCTTTTGAAGAATCAAGACTTTATCCAATTAAAAAAAACATTTGAAGATACCAATGAACATATAAATATACATATACATACATGCACACACATATAAACATGCATACAATTTCATACAATTATTAATATATGTTTACCCGCACTTAACAGATCATTTGGCTATTAGGGCTAGAAGGAACTCTGTGTATCCATGCATTTCTGGTATTAGCAACTTCCATAAAAAGTGGAAACATATAGTCAAGTCAATAAGCATTTATTAATGCTGCTTAGTACTGGCAACACAGGGGTAAAAATAGAGTTGCTGCCCTCAAAAAGCTCTGTGTGTGTGTGTGTGTGTGTGTGTGTGTGTATAACAAATTACCAAATTATGGGAAGTAATACCAGATGAATCCTAGAAGTCTGAAAAAGCATGATTATTCCCAGAGGTTACTGGGTATTTTTGAAGGGCAAGAGAGTTCTAGAAATAACATCTGAAAGTTGTGTTAGCTGTCCTATTGCTAGAGTCAACAACACTATATTATCAAAGCAGTAATGTTTGGCTTTCAAACTCTATGCCAAGCTTGCACTAATTAATCCCTAAAGTGAGGCAATATAAAAATTGTGCTATATTTGCATATTCAAATTGTACATCGTACACCCAGTTATGCTGTGCTCAGCATCTCAGTCATAACATTTTAGACGAATGAGTCTTAAAATCTAGCTGAAACTGATTCAGCAGTAGTTCCCTTATACTGGTGCTCTTTTTATGCTATAGCCCTGGTTCATAATGCAGCAGCATCATATTTTGCAGATGGTTGCCTGCCATATCCTGGCATGTTTTAATGAAGGCACAGTGCCTCAAGGATGTCTGTGCCACTGGACTTTTCCCAATTTTCTTATGCTATTTCTAGTAAAAAGAACATGTTCCTTAATGAAATTATTATTTTTCTTGAGCTAAGATTTTTCTTTATAAATCAGTTTCTTTGGTTGTCATTAATGACCCCTTAATTTGCACTCTGACAAGTAGGTAGAGGGGAAGTAAGTGTTCCACCTGAATACCTGGAACATGAAGTCCATTTCCTCTATTTGGCTTTCCAATTAATGTATCCAAACTACCTTGCAAAACTAACTGCTGACTCTCTTTTTTTTATTTGTGTTCAGAAAGCCAATAGAATTTTAGCCAGAATGTTAGCAGTTAGTGGAGAAAACTAGTTTAGGCTAATTGAGGGAAGAATAATTAACTGCATTTGAGTTTCTACACTTGGTAGGATTTGATTGTGATGCACATGACAGAATGACTGCTAATCTTTGACATGGGAAACTGATTAAAGCTTCTAAAAGAAACATCAATTAGGTTGAATTTTATTTTTAAAGCTTCCCACAAATAAACCATTGGCATTATGAGAGTATTTCTTAATAGCTAAATAAGTCGGGGTTTGGAGAAAGGAGAGATATTGAGTGAAATGATATCAGAATATTTTTTCAGAATAATTACACCCAAACAATTATGTAAGCATATCTCTCCTCTCTGAGCCTCTCCTATCCTAATCTCTCCTTTTTCTCTCTCTTCTGTTGCCCTTCCCTTTCTCTTCTCCCTCTTCTTCTCTATCTCCCCACCATGATCAGAAAAATAAGCACTCAAAAAATATTTATTCTATTTACAGTATAGTTCATTATGGGACATTAGGGGTCATTTACAGAGGCCACATAGTACAATGAAAAGAATACTGGATTTAGGATCAGAAGGTTCTTGGGTTTGAATCCTGCCATTGACATTTAATACCTGTATGAGGCTTGGTCAGCATCTCACCTTTCTGAGCCTCAACTTTTCTCACCTGTAAAAAGTAGATAATTGTTCTGGTAATACCTTCCTCACTGTGTTGCAACGAAGATTACATGAGACATATCTATGTAAAGTGCTTTGCAAATATGAAACTACTAAATGCCAACATTGTTGTCTAATGTAACCAGTATCCTTATTCCAATTTTTCTGGTGGATGGTTATCTAGCTTTTGCTTATACATTCCATCACAAGGCAGCTCATTTAATTCTTGGTCTTCTTTAATAATTAGGAAGTTCTTTTTATATCAAGCCAAATTCGACTCCCTATTAAAACTACCTATTAGTCCTTGTTCTGCCTTCTGCAGCTATACAGAATAGGTTTGCTTTCTGTTCCAGGTATCAGCTCTTTGGTATTTAAGGACAGTGATTAGATATCCATTAAGCCTTTTCTTTACTAGGTCTTTATACAACATGGTTTCCAAACCCTTTACTATCTTCATCAATCTCCTCTAGATCAATATCTCTCTGCAAATGTGTCACCGAGATATTATCTGACCAGTGGAGGAAACAAGAGAGACTATTATCTCCCTTGTTTTAGACACTTTGCTTCTATTAGTATGACCTAGGTTATCATTAACATTTTTGGCAGCCATTTTATTTCATTGACTCAACTAGAACTTTTTTTAAGTCTGTTCTCAATGGTCAGCTGGTAAGCCAAGTTTCCTCAATTTTGTGCTTGTGCAGTTGATTTTCAATCCTACTTATTTTCTACAATTTATGTCTGTACAAATATTCTTATCTATTCTGGCCTATCCTCCTGATGTCTCCAAATGTATTCAAATACTGATTTTTTTTCCCATTGGATAACCCAATGGATTATTTCTACCCTGCCTATTTTTTTTATCTTCTCCATACTTAATGACCATGTCCACATTCAAGTTATTGATAAAAAAAAAAACCTTTTAAAATAAGGTCAAGGTGCTTCTACTTGCAGGGGTGCAGCCAGTATGATGGAGTAGAGAAAGCACTCAGCTCAGCTCAGCTCTCTCAACATTCCCCTCCAAACAACTTTAATAAGTCTAATCAAATTCTGTAGTGGCAGTGCCAACAAAAGGTCAGAGTGAGATATTCTTCCAGCCCAAGACAACTTAGAAGATCAGAAAGAGAGATCTGTAACATGGGGATGAAGGCTAACCCAGAGCCCTCATGGATGAAACACCAGTGGTGGGACCAGATATGATGACAGAAGCAGTTTGAGAACAATGAGAAAACATTCCAAAATTTGTGAAATGAAGCCAAAGCAGTGCTTAGGGAGAAATTTGTATCTAAAAATGTGTAAGAGAGAAAGATCAGATTAATGAATTGGATATACAACTAAAAAATTAGAAAAAGAACAAATTAAAAATCCCCATGTAAACACCAAAATGGAAATTCTGAAAATCAAAGGAGACATTAATAAAACTGAAAGTAAAACAACAACAACAACAACAAAACATTGAATTAATTAATAAAACTAAGAGCTAGTTTTATGGGAAAAAAACAATAAAATAGATAAACCATTGGTTAATTTGATTTTAAAAAAGAAAGAAGAAAACCAAATTATCCGTATCAAAAATGAAAAGGTCAAATGCATTAGCAATAAAGATGAAATTAATGCAATTATTAGGAGCTATTTTGGCAATTAATTATATTCCAGTAAAACTGACAATCTAAGTGAAATGGGAGTATTAACAAAAATAAAAGCTTTCCAGATTAAGAGAGGAGGAAATAGAGTACTTAAATAGCCCTATTTTAGAAAAAGATTTTGAACAATCCATCAATGAGCTCCCTAAACAAAAAATCCCCAGGACCAGATTGATTTACAAGTGAGTTCCACAAAACATTTAAGGAGCTATCAATCCCAATGATATGTGAACTGGCTTTTTTTTTTAATAGTGAAAAAGGAGTCCTACCAAATTCCTTTTTATGACTTGAATATGTTTTTGACACCTAAACCAAGGAGAGCAAAAACAAAGAAAATTTTAGACCACTTTCTTTAATGTATATTGATGCACAAATTTTAAATAAAATCCTAGCAAGGAAATTACAGCACTATATCACAAAGATCACACATTATGATGAGGTGTGATTTATACCAGGAATGCAGGGCTAGTTCAATATTAGGAAAACTATCAGTATCATTGATCAGATCAATAACAAAAATAGCAAAAATCATATGATCATATCAATAGATGAAAAAGCTTTTGACAAAATACAGCACCAATTCCTATTAAAAACACTAGAAAACATCAGAATAAATGGTAATAATAAAAATAAATGATAAGTAGTATTTACCTAAAACCATCAGCAAGCATTATCTGTGCTGGGGAAAACCTTCTGAATAAGATCAAGTGTGAAGTAAAGATGTTCATTATCACCACTGTTATCCAATATTGTACTAGAAATGCTAGCTGTAGCAATGTGACAAGAAAAAGAAATTGAAGGAATTAGAATAGGCAATAATGAAAAAACTATCACTCTTTACAGATGTTGTGATAGCATACATAGAGAAACCTAGAGAAGCAATTTTTAAAAAACTAGTTAAAACAACTTCAACAAAGTTGCAGAATATAAAATAAACCCATATAAATCAGCAGCATTTATATGTACTACCAACAAAACTCAGCAGCAAGAGATAGAAAGAGAAATTCCACTTAAAATAACTTCAGACAATATAAAATACTTGGGAGCCTGCCTGGCAAGATAATACCAAGGATTATTTGAACATATAAAATACTTGGGAGCCTGCCTGGCAAGATAATGCCAAGGATTATTTGAACATAGTTAAAAAACACTTTTTCCATAAAGACAGATCTAAATAACTAGAGAAATGTTAATTTCTCATGGATGTGTCAAGCCAATATAATAAAAATGATAATTCTATGTAAATTATTTTATTTATTCAGTCCCATACCAATCAAACTATGAAAGAATTATTTCATGGAGCTAGGAAAAATGACAAAATTCATCTGGAAGAACAAAAGGCCAAAAATAGCAAGACAGTTAATGAAAAAAAATGTGAAGGAAGGTTGCCTTGCAATTCCAGATTACAAACTATATTACAAGGCAGTAATTATTAAAACAAAAACCCTGGCTAAAAAATAATGCTGGATCAGTGGAATAGATTGGATACACAATATTTAGTAGCTAATGACCATCATAATCCATGTTTGATAAACCAAAGGACTCAAGCTTTTGAGATAAGACCTCAATATTTGACCAAAATTGCTAGGAAAGCTGGAAAGTAGCTTGGCAGAAACTAGTCACTGACCAATAGCACACACCCAATGCCTTAAGAGAAGGTCAAAATAGATCAATGATTTAGACATAAAGGATGATATCATAAGTGAATTAGGAAAGCATGAGAAAATATACCTGTTCGATCTATGGGTGAGAGAAGAGTTTTTGACCAAATAAGAGATAGAGATCATAGGAAGAAAAATAGATAATTTTTGTTACATGTAATTAAAAAGCTTTTACATAAACAAAATACCATCAAAATTAGAAGGAAAACAGGATACTGTTTTACAGCAAGTTTCTCAATAAAGGCCTCATCTCTCAAATATATAAAGAACTGAACTAAATTTATAAAAAAAAATAAGAGATATTACCTACCCATTTGAGAAATGGTCAAAGGATATGAACAGGCAAAGCATATTTGCAAGCTATCAATAGTTACATGAAAAAATGCTCTAAATTACTACTGATTACAGAAATGTCAATTAAAACATCTATGAGATTATCACTGGCCTATGAGATATCAGTGGTCTTGTTTGTGTGTGATTTCTTGGCTAATATATAAATTGTATTTTACATTATTTCACATGTATAATCAACATCAAATTGCTTGCCTTCTCAAAGAGGGAGTAATCTCAGGAGGGAGAAAGAGAGAATTTTGAACTTAAAAAATGTTGAAATGATCATTCAAGAAATTTTACATGTAATTGGGAAATAGTTATTGAAATAAATAAAAACATGTAAAAAAAAATAGGGTCAAAGTAAAGTTCTGAAGCATCGTTAGAGACTGTCCTCCATATTAACAGCAAACATAATTCAACTGTTCTCAGTATATGTACTGCTGAATTGAGTACTTCAATTGACTTTGGGTATGTTTTTTTCAAGTAGCTAACAACCCACCCAACCATGATCATCCAATTTATATTTCTCCATTTTGTTTATGAGAACATCAAGAGACTCCAAAAACTTGTGGAAATCCAGGTAGGGGCAGCCAGGTGGCACAGTGGATAGAGTTCCAGGGTTGGAGTTAGGAAGACCTAAGTTTAAATCCATCTTCAGACACTTACTAGCTATGTAAATGAATTGATGTAGAGTGAAGTGAGCAGAACCAGGAGAACATTGTTCACAGTAACATCAATATTGTATGATGATCAACTGTGAATAACTTAGCTATTCTTAGCAATATAATGATTCAAGACAATTTTATAGGATTTACAGTAAAAAATGCTATCAACCTCCAGAAAAAGAACTGATGAAGTCTGAATACAGACAGAAACATGCTTTTTTTCACTTTTTTTTATTTTTAAAAATTCTGTGTTTTCTTTAGCAACATGACCAATATCGAAATATATTTTGCATGATTGCAGATGTATAACCTATGTCAAAATAATAAATGTAAGCCTGAGCAAGTCACTTGTCTGTGTGCCTCAGTTTCCTCATCTGTAAAATGAGCAAGAGAAGAAAATGGCAAACAACTCCAGTATCTTTGCCAACAAAACCCCAAATGTTGTCATGAACAACACTGAACAACAAATCTAGATACACTTTGCTTTTCTTTTAATACTATCACAACAGAAAATTAGTTTAATTTTCATGGAAATGAAGTCAAATATGACTGAAGTCTGCTGAGATAGAATGGGCAACAAGAATCATCAACCAATGAGAACAGTAGTTCCTCATGTGGTAAATGAACTGGAGAAGGAATTGGCAAACCACTCCAGTATCTTTGCTAAGAAAACCCCAAATGGGGTCACAAAGAGTCTGACATCACTGAAAAACAACTGAACAGCAGCAGCAGCAACAGGAGGGAGGGAAGGTGGTGGTGGCTGATAACATGAAGCAGCAGAATGAGCATCAAGTACTCATTAAGGAACCTGGTTTTGAATCCTGCTATATACTGTCTGTGTGAACTTGAGAAAGTCACCTAAGCACTATAAGTCTCAGTTTCCTCATCTGTAAAAATGGGTTAGGGTAGGACTAAAGGCTCTTTAAAATTATTCTCTAACATTTTATGATTCTTTTTTCTAGAAAAATAAGTGTGTTTACAAGAGGAAAGGGACTTGCCATAGAAGGGAGTACCAAAGTCAGATAGGTCCTCCTGGATTCACACCTGGACTTTCACACACACACACAAAAAATCTCCAAGTTACTTCCCAACTGTTACTTTCCCTGGGGAAAACTGAGATGAGAAACTCAACTTGTTCTATAATAACCTTGATGCCTAAACATAGTGTTCGTTGAGATATCTGTTTAAATGTAAATAGGAAAATCATTTGTGACATAAAAACATAGCACACTATATTGTATCTTGCAATATGACTGACAAGAAGTGTATTAAGTCACAATGATCTTGTGTTTCATCTTGCATCTCTCTCAGAAAGGAAATTCTTGCTAAATGCAATATATAGTAGGAAGAATTGAGTGCTGAATGTGTTGACAGCAAATTGGAATCTCATTCCCCAAAGATTGACACAAAGGAAGTGATGTGTGGAGGCTGCTCGAGAGGAAACAGTAAGGATCATTTATCTCTGGGTGCCTCTCTGATGGAGCAGCACTGAGGTAGGTCTTGGAGGTGACTGTGGTTATGTGCTCCGATCTGGAACAGCAGAAACAAAGCTTACATTACCCATAATGGCACAGTAATACCTTGAAGGTTTTGTCACAGCCTTCAAATAGGCTCTGATGCCACGGAGAGGAATCATGTCCAGTCTTAGAGGGAGAGAAGATCTCCCTCCCCCAACCTGACATAGTAGAGCAGGTCACCATGTTTGTCTTCATTTCTATGGATCTTTTCAACTTCTAATTGTATTTTTGCCAGCTACCATGTAAAAATCCTTCTGGCTGCTTGGCTGAAGTCATTGCCCTCCATGACATCTGCATCTTGTAAAATTTTCCTAGTTGTATATTTCAGTTTAAACATATTTCTGACAGTTTTACTGTCACAGAATGAAGTTGTTTTTGTTAGGATTGGGCCATTGACAGAAGTCCTATTTATAGGAATGAGAATATAAATAGACTGGTGGGTACTACTGATCTTGAGCCTTCACAGACTCAAGTTGTATGTATTATTAGTCAAAGAAGGTCATTGAGAATAACACTGATCCAGGCCTTGCAAAGTTCAGTCCTTGATCTAAGCCAAAGATGTTATTCTAGGCTAAGAAAGAGTATCACTAGTCAAAATTCAGGCTGCTGGCAATAAGAAAATCAACTTGGGACTATTCGCCCATATCTTCTTTCTCTCCGTACTCCATGTAATACAGTCAGAAAAGTGGTGAATTGAAGACAGAAGACCTGGGTTCAAATATTGGCTCAGCCACCTCCTGCTGGTGGGACCTTGAGCGAGTCACAGTCTCTTTGTGCTCCAATATCCTTATCTGTAAAATGGAGTTAGGCCAGATGACACTATGAGGTCCCTTATAAGTGAGTATGACACTCCAGTCTGTTTGGAGGACAGCTGAAATGACATTTTTTCTAAGTTTTTCCCCATATTGGTTAATGGTTTTTAAAGTTCACTTAGATCCTAAACAGAAGATGCCATTTTAGTGATACCTTGAGCTCTTAGCATAATTGTAGCACAATCAGTGATGTCAAATAATTAATTTCTTTTTTAAAATTAATTTATTATTTTTAGTTTTCAACACTTGTTTCTATAAGATTTTGAGTTCTAAATTTTCCCCTCTCCCTTCTCTCTTCCCTCCCCAAGATGGCATGCAATCTGATATAGGCTACACATGTATGATCATATTAAGCATATTTCCACATTAGTCATGTTGTGAAAGAAGAATCAGAACAAAAGGAAAAAACACCATGAGAAAAAAAAAAACAACAAAAGAAAAGAAAATAGTATGCTTCAATCTGCATTTAGACTACATAGTTCTTTCTCTGGATGCGGATAGCATTTTCTATCATGAGGCCCTTGGAGATGTCTTAGATCCTTGCATTACTGAGAAGAGCTAAGTCTAACAAAGCTGGTCATCGCACAATGTTGCTGTTAACATGTACAGTGTTCTCCTAGTTCTGCTCACTTCACTTAGCATCAGTTCATGCAAGTCTTTCCAGATTTTTCTAAAGTCCGCCTGCTCACCATTTCTTACAACACAACAGTATTCCATTGCATTCATGTACCACTTGTTTAGCCATTCCCCAATTGATAGGCATCCCCTCAATTTCCAATTCTTGGCCACCACAAAAAGAGCTGCTATAAATATTTTTGTACATGTGGGTCCTTTTCCATTTTTTTATGATGTCTTTGGGATGCACACCTAGTAGTGGTATTGCTAGATTAAAGGGTATGCACAATTTTATAGCCCTTTAGGCATGGTTCCAAATTGTTCTCCAGAATGGCTGGATCAGTTCACAACTCCACCAACAATGCATTAGTGTTCCAATTTTCCCACATCTTCTTCAACATTTATCATTTTCCTGTTTTGCCATATTAGCCAATCTGATAAGTGTGAAGTGGTACCTTAGAGTTGTTTTAATTTGCATTTCTCTAATCAATAGTGATTTACAGCATTTTTTCATGTGACTATAGATAGCTTTAATTTCTTCATCTGAAAACTGTTCGTATCTTTTGAGCATTTGTCAATTGGGGAATAACTTGCATGCTTATAGAATTGACTCAGTTCTCCACATATTTTAGAAATGAGGCCTTTATCAGAGACACTGGCTGTAAAATTGTTTCCTAGCTTTCTGCTTTCCTTCTAATCATGGTTGTATTTGGCCTTGTTTGTACTAAACCTTTTTAATTTAATGTAATCAAAATTTTCCATTTTGTATTTCATAATGTTCTCTATCATTTGCTTGGTCATAAATTCTTCCATTCTCCATAGATCCAACAGGTAAACTATTTCTTTCTCTCTTAATTTGCTTACAGTTTCACCCTTTACGTCTACATTGTGTCCCCATCTTGACCTTATCTTGGTATATACTGTATGATGTTGGTCTATATCTAGTTTCTGCCATACTGTTTTCCAGTTTTCCCAGCAGTTTTTGTCAAACAGTGAGTTCTTATTTGAGAACCTGGAATTTTTGGGTTTGTCAAACAGCAGATTACTATAGTCTTTGACTACTGTGTCGTATGTATCTAACCTATTCCACTGATCTGTGAATCTATTTCTTAGCCAGTACCATGTAGTTTTAAAGATTGCTGCTTTATAATACAGTTTTAGATCTGGTACAGCTAGGCCATCTTCCCTTGCATTTCTTTTCATTAATTTCCTTGATATTCTGGACCTTTTGCTCTTCCAGATGAATTTTGTTATTATTTTTTCTAGCTCTATAGAATAAATTTTTGGTAGTTTGATTGGTATGTCACCAAATAAGTGTCAAGTAGTGAATTTCTTCAAGTATACATTTGGTTGGCACCGAGAAAATGAAAATCATCTCTTGACTGTCTTGAATTAGAGAACTGGGAATTTGGCATTATCAACTCCTACCATAAGCATGATCTGAAGTTGTTGATGCCAGTTTTCCATTTGGCTCTGGGGCTGACTTCAAAATGGGCGATGTTCCCAGCAGCTGTGCCCAAGCATAATCAGCCAAGTGAATCAGAAATCCCTTAGCACGAGCGATTAAGCTTGCCTTGGGCCGCAACTCTTTAATTCTTTCCTGGGCATATATTTTAATGCATCCATCTTTAAAGAAATGTTATTTGCTATGTGATCCAGGGTTGGATATTTCCTCCCCTACTTTAGGTTTACCTTAGGAAGAACAGGTTCCAGAAGTCATATAAATGTGGCCAATCTCTTCTTCTTGGGTCTTTGATCTTCCTAGTCACTACCTCACAGCAACAGTTTTTCTCAAATAGAAGTTAAGTTAGATCAGAAAAAGGAAGTCTGCAGAGTATACCTCTCTCACTGTATAAAGGCTTTGATCAAGAACTAGAAACATAGACGGAAAGGAATAGTATGTAGGAGAAAAGTGACAAAATAGGAAAGTGCTTATTCTAATAAACCTGTATCATAAACAAGTAAAAAAAAAAGCTCTAATTATTCATTCAAGTCATCCTTTTTGTGTGTGTAGTAAACTATATAATATTTGAATCTTTTACTCCTTATCCAGTATAAATCATTCTTGCCCATAATGCAAGTCTATTTATGAAACTTTCTATTCCTATGAAACTTCCCAGAAGACAATCAGGCACATACCCTCTAAGGCAGCCTATAATTGTACTTTTCCAAAAGTAGGGGGGAAAAAAGGCAGGGAATGAACAACTAGTGCTTTGTCTGATAATCTTTTAAATGCAATATGGTGGCCTGTACTCATGGAAATTTACGTGGTTGTTGACTTGGCAGTGGTGCTGAGGCAGATCAAGTGAATCTATGTAAAGCATCTACTTTATGAAAAAGTTTTGTATGGGACTCATGTAACATCTATGCCAAAATACTTGACCACATCACTCTCTGTAATTCCTCTCTGTCTAAGTATAAAGTTCCTTTATTGGCTCTGAGAGAGCATATCTTACCTACTCCATTTACCTAAACTAACTACTCTCCAAGCTATTCCCATTAGGAAGAAGAGCAAAAGGAAAATTGGCAGAGGACCTAAACTGGATGAGAGGTCATAGGGAAGAAAAATTCCAAGCACTATGATTATTTATTTGTGTCAAAGGAAAACCCTGTTTAGAGTAATGCAGATGAAATCACCTATTTACCAAAGCTAATGAAAGCTAAGGCTAGATGTTGCCTTCATTCTTAGTATTCTGAATTTTGTCATTCTGAAATAAATGGCCCTCTCATCACTTAAGTTTTCTGCATTTTGGATAGATGTTGGTTTTCATGCCCACATTAGCTACATGGTAAATTTTAAGATTAAAAGTTCTGATTGTATTATAAAAGCTTACTTCTATGGGCACAATTCTTCTTGTACTTGGTAGCCCTCTACTGATTTTATATTTGATATTTCATATTAAAATGGATTTTTATCTGACATGTCCAGTATTTTCTACCAGTGGAGTCAGAATTTAAACTATTTAAGGGCAGGGTCAGTGTCTTCACTGGTTTGTGAAGTACCTAGAATTTCCACAAAACCTTGATTAGCATTTCAATTTCCTTGATCATATGTGCTCTCAACAGAAACTATTATCAAGTCATTGAGAATGGAGTTACATCTTACTCAGGGTCTAGATTCTACAATGAAGTTAGTAGGTGAGATGAAAATCTCATAGTCCAAAGTATCCTCTTTCCCCAGCACATATCCAAGATTACCCGTGTCTGGCTATTGAAACAAGATAGATATTGGAAATCTTTTAGCAAGAGTTGCAATTTCAGGACAAGGATAAATTCTAAAGGCTTGGGATGATGGGTATCTGAAAGGGATGAGAAACTAAACTGGATACCAGCCCAGGCTGGTCCAGGCGCCTCAGCTCCCCAACTCTACTCTTCTTTTGCCCTATCCTCTCCCTGACACATAAAGGGTAGACATAGTGAGGGAGAGGCAAGGAAGTCCTCTTAGGGAGTAGCGGGAGTATGTTACCTTGGGAAGTTCATGACAGATTCATATCCCTCATTTTAAATTTATTCCAGGGCATATGGACTAAGGAGATGCCCATAATGTGGGAGATAGAAGGGGGCACAGAGCTGAGGATTGGCCATACTATTTATTTAAATTATGCATGTCTATATCTTTGTCTCTGCCTTTTTCTGTCTCTTGTCTCTGTTTCTGTCTGTCTTTGTCTTTTATTTTGGGGGGTGGGGTAGGGGTGAGGCAACTGGGATTAAGTGACTTGCCCAGGGTCACACAGCTAGTAAATGTTATGTGTCTGAGGTCAGATTTGAATTCAGGTCCTCCTGACCCTAGGGCCAGTGCTCTATCCACTGTGCCACCTAGCTGCCCCTATCTCTGTCTCTTTATCCATCCAAATATGCCTATAGTTGAATTTTCCTACGTTAAATGCATACATGCTGTGACTATCAAAGAAAAATATATCATATATGAAAAATAAACCTAACACTGATTGAACAATAAGTCTCCTATGTTTTAAAGAAAAATTCAGAATACACAGATTTTGTATTCAGGCATTACTAGATAAATGAAATAAACCAAAAAAGAGAGGTTGAGAAGGAACATCCTTTTTCATTTAGCAATCCAGGTAAAATACTCCAAGAAACCAAATTAAAAAAAAAAAAAGAATGTAAAAAAAATTTTAAAAATCTTTTCCATTTAAAATATGAAACAGTTGCTGGGGGATGCTATGAAATCTCTTTCCCTAGATAAGCTTTGAAAATAAGATAGATTCCTATCAGTCTGAGAACTTTTATATATAATGGGAACTAGGGGATGGCTTTGCTAAGTTTTCACTAAGTTTCACTAAGTGAAGCTTTACTCTGGCTCAATAATTACAAGAAATATGATGTTGTTTGTATTTTTGGCTAATAAAGAATGAATATCTTTTGTTTTTTATTCATTAGATTAGAGAGAGATGGATGGACAGCGCTGTCATTTTCCCCTACCATCAAGAAAATATGGAACAGTTTTAACACAGAATGATTGTTATTGTAGGACATTGAACACTAGATGGAGACAGGTCCTCCTAGCATCAAACAGCCTAGTTTTCTTATTGTGACTTAACACAAGCTAACAGTTTAGGTTAAATCATTCTGAATCATTCTGATATTCTGAATAGTAAGAGATTTAAGTATTAGGAGATTTTATTTATCTACGTCATCACAAGTCCTGACAACTTTTTTCAATGCTTAATCTGGGGGTATGTTGTGTGTCTGTATTACAGCTTTTATATTACTGTCTTGGGACACTTGGAAGCCCACATAAATCACATTGTAGCCAGACTAATGCAAGAAAAGCAGATTTCCCTCATAGATTTGTAGAGTTCTATGGTTTTAAAATTGTAATGAATTCATTGTTATGTTCTAAAGTGTCCAAATGAACAGCTTTATCATTCTTTTTTTGGAAAATAGATTTTATTCAATTTTTTTGTGTTTTTACATTGCCTAATGTGCCTCCCTGACCCTTTTCCTCATAATAAGAACATTCTAAGAGTGACCTCTTATAACAAGAACATTTTTTTAAGAAGAGGAAGAGGAAAATTAAAAAAAACAGAAAAATCAACCAACACAAAGAAAGAAATCTAATGTTATGTGTAATATCTTACATATGGGCTCCATGTGCTTTCTACCTATCTCTGAAAAGGTATGAGGGGTGTCTTTTTATATCTCTTCTTTGGAGCCAACCTTGGCCACTATAATTTGCAATATTCAGTTTTGGTTGTTTTGTCATTGTTCTTTCTGTTTTCATTATTATAGTCATTGCACATATTGTTTTCCTGGCTCTACTTCATGTTGCATCAGTTAATATAAGACTTTCCACGTTTTTCTGTGTTCATTATATTTTGCTGTTAGTTAAAGCACAGTAATATTCAATTATATTCATGCTTCTAGATTTCTTTAGTCTTTCCTTAATTAAATTAATTCAATTTTTCTATTTTGTTTCTAGTTCTTTTCTTCTAGGAAAAGTGTAACTATTAATATCTCTCTATTTATCTCTTCTCTGTCTAGCAAGAAAAAAAAAGTTCCTTTATTGACTCTGGGAAAGCATATCTCATATTTGTGGTCCAACCTGTGGATTTTTTCTAATGTATATGATATGCTTATATTGCAGCAATGCACCAAATATCTGACACAATTTTGATAGACTAATGACAGAATTAATGAAACTGGACATAAATTAAACAGGGTGAGGTCTATATGACTAGTTAAAATACCATATATCCAGGTGTTGTTCACTGTGTGATACTGGACTGAGGTTAGCTGAGCATCCCAAAAAGCATTGGAATAAATCTTCATGGCTGAACAACTATTATGTTAGTAAAAAGAAAAGGCATGGCAGAGGGTGGATAGACAGTATCATGGAAACAATGAACATGAACATGGATAGACTTTGAGATCTAATGGAGGATATGGGGTCACAAGACTCAGATAGATACGACTGAACAACAATGATCATCTACACAAGAATGCTGTAAGAAATTGCACAAATATTACTGCGCAGAGATTTCTGAAAAGGACAAGTAAATTTAAGAGATGAGACAAATGGAAAAAAAATTCTTGGCTGTAACATTGGAGGGTTTACTTGACCAACATTTACTAAGCACCTGTCAGACTAGGTGACTTCTGAGGTATGTTGTGCATCTAGATTTCTGGCCTTTTGTTATAAAATATACAAATATATTTGCAAAATTTACTTATTTCTCAAGATTTATTTTTTAAAAAATTTATGCTATTTTGTTCTGTTGTTAAATATAGATATGCAAGCAAAGTGTCACAGGAAGGTCAAAAAAAGACGGGTTATTTGAGGGGGAATAATGGAAAGGATCTATAGGAAAGGTGAAATTTGAAGTGAACTTCAAAGCATTAGAAATAATTCAGTTAGAAAAGGGTTGAAATTTCATTCCAGTAAGGCATGGGGAGAGTGGGGGAGAGGCATGAACAATGATACACAAGTAGTAAAATGTAAAATAGGGGGTAGAGGTCAGAAAATAATTCATTTTGACTGGAGCATGATGTTTATTGATGAAAGGGGATGACATGAAATAAGGCTAGGAAAGCAGCCTGGTGCTAAATTAAGGAGTACTGTAAATGCCAGGCAAAGGAGTTCAAACTTTATTCAGGGAGCAAGACCGAGCCACTGAAGTGTTTTGACCAGAGATAAGCTATACCAAAGCATCATGATTTCAAGTCCAGCTTTCTTTTTTTTTAATGTTTGACAACATTTCACTATTGACCTACACTGTAATTTCAAAGATACTTTATCTTCATTTCCTATTGATCTGCAGATGGCAGTGACTTTTAACTGTTATAGCTTTATTCTGTCTCCTAATCTCAGTCAAGTAGTTAATGATCCCTAAGCTTTGAGACTTGTCAGTATCAAAGTTTACTGAAGTATCAAAGCTTAGAGATCATTAACTATTTGATGGTGTATGGAAATAGCAAGACTTATTTGTCATTAACTATATGATTGAGTTTGGAAGGCCTAGCAGCGGTGGGGAACATGAGGCCTTCTAGGTCCTTGGGTGAGCCCTTTTGACTGAGTCCAAGTTTTACACAACAAATCCTTTTATTAAGGGGATTTGTTCTGTGAAGTTTGGATTCAGTCAAAGGGCCATACTTGAGGACCTAGAAGGCCTTGAGGTAGCAGGTTCTCCACTTCTGCCCTAGAGCAAACCCAAAGTGTATTTCAAAGTCTCAAAGTACTTAGAAGTTACACAACATTTTACATATATTTTCTCATTTCATTCTCAAGACCATTTAAGGTACAAGCACATCTGTACCCTATTTCAGAAATAAAGAAACTAAAGCTTAAGGAGAGGACATGACTTCCCAAAGGTCACACTGCTGGGAAATGACAGGACCAAGTCTTAAAGAAAAGTCTTTTCTTTCCCAGACTGGCATTCTTTATGTTCACTCTACCACTCATTCAATATTCATTCGACAAAGAGCTCCTAACTATCTGAAATGTGCCAAGTATATGGACCAAGCAATGTGTGTTCTATTGGTGGAAAATGACACATACCCACTTAACTAAACACTAAATGTGTCCATACATATGTACACATATAATATATTAATATAATAGGTATGGAATAGAATATTATATAGTATAAACAATATGCATATAGAGTCTTCAATGCTAATCTCAAGTGCCATCTCCTACACTAAATCTGACCTGATCTCCCTCTTGACTCAATTGCCACCACCATCCCCTTGAATATATACACACAGAGGCAGCTAGGTGGTGCAGTGGATAGAGCACTGGCCCTGAAGTCAGGAGGACCAGTGTTCAAATCCAGCCTCAGACCAAACACTTGACACTTACTAGCTGTGTGACCCTGGGCACGTCACTTAGCTCAATTGCCTAAACAAAAACAAAAACAAACAAACAAAAAAGAAATATATACACATATAGTATATACACAAATGCTCACATATATATATGTATATACAGACAAGTGCACGGTACACATGTAAATGCAGGAATGTGTGTATATGCATATACATATGTATATTAAAGATGTGTATATATCTACATGTATACGCATATATGCATGTGCATGTGTGTTATGCATTTATATATGAAAATATACAGATGTGCAGGTATATATAGAGAGAGATGCATGTATACACATATCATATATTAATGTGTTACATATATGTATGTATTTGTGTATATACACATATGCACATGCATTTATAAATAACATTTAAAGTAGTTAGTGATATGTATATATGCAATATGCAGGCATGTATACATACATTTATTTACATATATGTAGAGTACATGTGTGTAATATATTCATGTGATTACACTCATGTAGCTATGTATCTTCACACATAGGTGCACTATATGGCAATGTATATATGGTTGATTACATGAGTGTAGCTATAGACGTGTTACATGTACGTATGCATGCATGTGTGTATTGTATTTATGTATGTGCATTGTCAGCAACTACCTTATAATTACATGAAAATACATCATTGCTATATTCTATAATTAAATTATACATATATTTAAGGTACTACCACATATATGTAATATGCATATGCAAATGTGTGTATAAAATACTTCTTTATGTAGCATATAGTGTAAATACATGTATGCTATGTATATAACAACTCACAAATATATGTATTTGTATGTGATATATATGCAAAACTACTTTGTATACACAATAAAGTGATTTCCTATATACATTTCAAATGCATATATAAGCAAGTACATATATACTATATACACATACATACACAAAGTAGTTTCATTTATAATTTACATATATGCATGCATACATGCTTACATTATGCATATATATGCATAAAGTAATTCCAAGGGAAGGATCAGTAGCAGTAGGAGAAGGGGAAGATCAGGCTAGGTCTTAGAGAGAGACAGGAATTCTATAGGGCATGGGGGACTGATGTGAGGAAGGAATACATTTCAAGAAAAAAAAAACTGCCTGTGTAAAGTCAGGGAGACCTGAGAAGAGAAACTGCAGGTTGGAATGCTTCAAGAGTATGCTGGAACCATCTTCTATGGCTCAGCTAAATGTTAAATTCTCATCGTGAACATTTACACTTGGGAAATGGGCAAACACTACAGCTTGAAACCAAGTTGATTTGCTGTTCATTGATTCTTTAAACTTAATAAAGTCATGGGGAAAATGTTAATAGTGCAGATTAAACTTAAAAGTGCATAGTGGGTACTTTTATTTTCTCCTTGTAGAGCTGGTTGTTAAATATTTGCCAACATGCCCTGCTTGTTTGCTTAGTATGCAGAATGATTGAAATGTCAGGCTGAATCCAGATTGTGAAAGGCTTTAAACTCCAAAGAGAAGCAAGAGATGGAACTGACAGGGTCAGAATTATCTTTTAGGAATATCAGTTTGGCTTCTGTGTGTAGAATTGATTGAAGGAGGAGAGACTTCAGTCAAGGAATTGAATTGCGAGGCTATTTCAAGAATCCAGGTGAGAGGTCATTTATGGAGGCCGGAACTAGATTGGAGTACATATGAATGGAGGAAATAGGGCGGACGCAAGATGTGTTGTGGAGGATGGACTGATGAGATTTCTTTGATGACTAATAACTGGAATAGAGGGTGAGGGAGCAGGAAGAATTGAGAAAGACTCTGACGTTCCATACCAGGGTAACTGAATGGTTGGTCGCGTTGTCAAAGGAGTTAGGAAGAAGGCAGGGTTTTGATCGGGGAGGAAGGGCTGGGGAATGAATTCTGTTTTGGACACATTGTATTCAGATACTAGCTGTGAGACCCTGGGCAAGTCACATTGCCCCTATTCACTTCAGTTTCCTCATTTTTAAAGTGGGGATAATAGTACAGCCTACCTCCCAGAGTTATTGTGAGGATCAAATGAGAAGATAATTCTGAAGCAAGTTAGCACAGTGCCTGGCGCACAGTAAATGCTGTACGAATCTTATTATTTCTGATTAGAAATGTCCTACAGACAACTGTTTATGGGAGGGGACTAGAGTTCAGAAAAGAAACAAGGGTCGAGTATACAGAAAATAATTTGTCTTCTGCCTAAAAGTAGTAATTGAACACCATAAGTATGCTGATGACATCAACAAGAGAGCAAGTACAGAGACTGGAGAGAAGAGGCCCTGAGATAGAGCCTTTGGGCATAGCCTCACCTAGGAGGTTGGACATAGAAAAAGATCTCAAGAAGAGTGGCCAGACAGGTAGACAGAGAACCAGGAGAGGGCAGCGTCATGAAAACATATTGACTATCCTGGAAGAGAGGGCAGTCAACTTTTCCAAATGCTACAAGAAAGTAGAGAAAGATAAAGCCTGAGAAAAAGACCATCAGATTCGGTGATTAAGGATAAACAAATGGAGCAACATTAACCAAAGTTAATCTAGCTCTCTCTTCCTCCTATTAAATTCTAGCCTAGTTTATTGTTTATGTGTATGTTCTGTCCAAGTTATATGTATAAATGGGCCAAATCTATGAGACATCTATGGAAATACATATCATAGCCAAGAAAATAATAGGTATTCTCTATCTGCTTGGGTTTTCCTATGTGGATAATTATACTAAAGTCTTTTTTAGCGAATATGGATCTCATTTAGGAGGCTTACAATGTTCACTGCTTGATGAAACCAAGAAATTGACACCCACAAGTGGTAGCCCCACAAACAGTACCATCTGGAAGATCTTATTATTTTTATTCTGTATTGGTGCTTGGATAACTTCTACAATAATGGCCTCCATTTATATTAACAATCAGAGAACTGACCTAGCTAAGTAAGGAGAAGTTAATTACCACTTGGCAATCAATTATTTCTATTGCAACCTGTGAAACTGGGACAGGTAGATGGAGCAGGACAGAAAGCCAGGCTTGGAGTCAGGAAGATTCATCTTCATGAGTTCAAATTTGGCCTCAGATATTTACTGGGAAAGTCGCTTACCCTTGTTTGCCTCATTTTCCTCATCTGTCAAATAAGCTGGAGAAGGAAATGGCAAACCACTTCAGCATCTTTGCCAAGAAAACCTCAAATGGGGTCACAAAGAATCAGACAAAATGCCTGAACAACAACAAATACTCAGATACTCAATGACACTTATCCTATCAAAGATCTTGCCCTGAGAAACCTAAATCTTAGACTACTCCAGCTATTCACTGCCTTCACCTTGAATGTTGATGAGTGAAGCTAGAGAAAATAATGGGATTATGCTACCTGGGTCCAGTACAAATTTATGCTAAATAATCTCAATTAGGCCTTCCTTGCTGTAAGACAATCCTTTTAAATCTCTCTCACTGATTCACTATCCCACTCACCAAAGCATTGCAAATTTCTTTATCCCTTCTCAAATCTCTCACATCTCTCTCTCTCTCTCTCTCTCTCTCTCTCTCTCTCTCTCTCTCTCTCTCTCTCTCTCTCTCTCTCTCTTTCTCTATCCCCTCACCCTCTTAGAGGGGAACTTTGCCTCATTTTACTGAAAAATAGAAAACGTTCACCAAGCCATCTGCTACTATTATTTACTTATTTTGAAAAAAGGTTCTTCTCCTTGTCAACACAAACCTCATTAACTGATCAAGTGGTCCCATTCCATTCTGTCTTTTCTGTCTTCTCCAGGATATTGTCCACTTCTGTCATTACCATTTTCTCACTTATCTTCAATTTCTCTTTGTCTACTGGCTGCTTCTCCACTGCCTACAAACCTACCTATATCTCCTCTATCCTCAAAAATACTCTGTCTTGATTCATCTATCCCTGCTAGTTAGCTTCCTATATCTTTCCTCTGTTTTATGACTAACTCCTTGAGAAGGCTGCTTACAGTAAGTGCCTCCACTTCCTTTCCTCTCACTTTCTTCTTACCCTTCTACTGTCTGGCTTCCAACTTCATCATGAAATTGATCTCTCCAAAGTTACCAATGACCTCTTAATTTTTAAATATAATGGCCTTTTCTCCTTCATATTTTCTTCTCTCTAGAAGAATCTCTGGAATCCTGATCTCCAAGGTCTTGATAAATCAAGGTCACAGATTAGGGATTCTGGACCCTGAGCCTGGAAGGTAAAAGAACAAACAAAACAGATCAAGACCCCAAGTCCATGGGGGGAGGGGCTTCCGTGACCAAAGGGAGGACAAGGTGGCCCTCTTGGACTTCACCCTCCTCAGCTTATTGCATGGTGTCCCTAATACAGATGAATGAGACCTTTCTCCTTGGATGCTACTATAAAAAAAAAAAAAAGCATTTTTTTTCTTCAGTATCATGGCACTTCCCTCATGCTGCATACATATCAGGGACTATTAGGTTAAGTATCTCAATGTCATGGCTCCATTGCCACGAATCAGGAAAAGGGTTTATTTAAAAAAATGTTTACAGATCATTTCCGGTTTTTGTCTGTATATTTTCCTCCTTCCAGTTGCAACCTTAAATGCTCCTGTAATAATTTTGCTTTGTTGGATCTTTTTCCAAGCATTCCATAAACCTGTTTTTCCCTCCACTACTTCTCACTTTTACGGCATGATTCTGTTTCCACCAACCTCCACCATAAAATCTTACAAATGAGTTTATATTCTCAACTGCTGTTACTCTTGGCTCTCATATCTCTCTTGTTGGCAAGATCAAGTGTTTACTGGCTGAGGTGGTTTCTAAGCTCTTTTGTTTTCCTTATTATGGTGGTTAATTTACTTCAGTTACCTTTACTTTATATCATATGTATTATATACATATACACACACACACACACACACACACACATATATATATATACATATATATATGTATGTCTGTGTGTGTTATACACACACACATATAGGTTCAGGATTGAACATATTGAGATTAGGTTAGAGTGATTGCCTTTGAGAAACTAGAAAGTTCTTTTAATGACCCAGAGCTTTTTCTTGAAACAGGTCATCTTTTTTAACACTAGTATTCTTCCAGATATTGTTGTATGACTGCAAGTTGAGGAATACTAAAGCTAAAAGCATTAAATTTAAGGATCATCTAAGAAGAGGTACCTGGTGGGCCTGAGCAAGCTGCAACACATTATGAACCAGGAATTGTATGAGAAATGTTGTCTAAAGTATGCCGGCAGAGATATGCATGGCCAAAATGCATGGTGGGAAAATGCCAAACAATGGCCCAGTTACATAAAGAGAGCAGGAAATAACTGATTAGTTGCCTGTGAGCTCCATTAGTATCATCATAATATAAGATAGGTCCTTTATATATTGGGTGAACTCCTGTAATGGATATATAGGAGAATATACATAACACTTGTACCAGATAACCAGGAATAGAGGGATTATAATCTACCTTGCTAGAGGGAATACCTACATTGATACTATCACAAAACTATTGGAGTATAAACTTCCTTAGGAAATGGGAATAGTTTGTTTCAATGTCTCTTCTCTTATCCATTTCCCATTTTCTGTTTCCAATGTCTTATTTAGATAGGTCATGTTGGAATTGCTGCCTTTGCATACTATATCTTCTTCTTTTTTCTTTTACTAATACTATGTTCTTCCACTTTAATGGTATTTTATTTTTTCCAATTACATATAAAGATAATTTTCAACATTCATTTTTATAAGATTTTGAGCTCCAAATTTTTTCTCTTTCCTTCCCTCTTCTCCTCCCTCCCCAATATGATGTAGGTTATACATGTACAATCATATTAAACATATTTCCACATTAGTCATGTGTGGAAGAAGAATCAGAATAAAAGAAAAAACACACACAAGAAAGAAAAAAACAAAAAAAGTGAAAATAGTGTGCTTTGATCTGCATTTAGACTCCATTGTTCCTTCTCTGGATGTGGATAGCATTTTTCATCATGAGTCTTTTGGAATTGCCTAAGATCATTGTATTGCTGAGAAGAACTAAATCTATCAAAGTTGATCATTGCACAATGTTGCTATTACTATGTACAATGTTCTCCTGGTTCTGCTCACTTCACTCAGAATCAGTTCATGTATGTAAGTCTTTCCAGGTTTTTCTGAAGTCCACCTGCTCATCAATAGTATTCCATTGCACTTACACACTACAACTCGTTCAGACATTTTCCAATTGATTCTCTCAATTTCCAATTCTTGGCCACCATAAAAAGAGCTGCTATAAATATTTTTTTACATGTGGGTACATTTCTTATGATGTCTTTGGGATATAGACCTAGAAGTGGTATTGCTAGATCGAAGGGTATGCACAGTTTTATAATTCTTTGTGCATAGTTCCAAATTGCTCTCCAGATTGGTTGGATCAGTTTACAACTCCACCAACAATGTATTAGTGCCATATCTTCTTCAACATTTATCATTTTCCTTTTTTGTCATATTAGCCAATCTAGTAAGTATATGAGGTAGTACCTTAGAGTTGTTTTAATTTGCATTTCTCTAATCAATAGTGATTTAGAGCGTTTTTTCATATGACTCTAGATAGCTTTAATTTCTTCATCTGAAAACTACCTGTTCATATCCTTTGACCATTTATCAATTGGAGAATGACCTATATTCTTAGAAATTTGACTCAGTCATCTACATATTTTGCAAATGAGGCCTTTATCAGAGATGCTGGCTGTAAAAAAATTTTCCCAGTTTTCTTCTTTCCTTCTAATTAATCTAATCTTTCCTTCTAATAATCTTGGTTGCATTGGTTGTTTGTGCAAAGAGTTTCTAGTTTCATGTAATCAAAATTATTCATTTTGCATTTCATAATGTTCTCTATCATTTGTTTGGTCATAAATTCTTCCCTTCTCCATAAATCTAACAGATAAATTAGGCCTTGCTCTTCTAATTTGCTTATGGTATCACCTTTTATGTCTAAATCATATACCCATTTTGACCTTGATTTGGTACACAGTATGAGATGTTGGTCTATGCCTAGTTTCTTCATACTATTTCCCAATTTTCCTGGCAGTTTTTGTCAAATAGTGGGTTCTTATCCCAAAAGCTGGAGTCTTTGGGTTTATCAAACAGTAGATTACTATAGCCATTTACTACTCATTGGCCATTATTGTCTCATTATTGTCATTCTCTTTGATGGAATTATTGATTGCTTCTATGATTTGTTGTTTGTCCCACTCATTCTTTAGGATTAGATTGCTTAGTTTACAATTAATCTTTAATCTATCTTTCCATAGCCCTTTATTGCATTTAAATTTTATTGCCTCATAATCCAAAAAGGATACATTTAATATTTCTGCTTTTCTGCACTGGATTGCGATGTTTTTATGACCTAATACGTGGTCAATTTTTGTATGGGTGTACTGCTGAGAAAAAGGTATAGTCCTTTCCATCCCCATTCAGTTTTCTCCAGAGATCAATCACATCTAACTCTTCTAAAGTTCTGTTTACCACCTTATCTTCTTTGTTGTTTATTTATTATTAAATTTTATTTATTTTTAGTTTTCAACATTTACTTCTATAAGATTTCGAGTTCTAAATTTTCTCCCCCTTCTCTCTTCCCTCCTCCCCAAGACCGCATGCAATCTGACAGAGGCTCTACATATTAAAAATAAACATATCATATTAAACATATTTTCACATTAGTCATGTTGTGAAGAAGAATTGGAACCAATGGAAGGAACCACAAGAAAGAAGAAACAAAACAAAACAAAAAAGAGAGTAAATAGTATCCTTCAATCTGCAGTCAGATTCCATAGTTCTTTTTCTGGATGTGGATAGCATTTTCCATTATGAGTCTTTTGGAATTGTTTTACATCCTTACATTGCTGAGAAGAGCTAAGTCTATCAAAGTTGATCATTGCACAGCGTTGCTGTTACTGTGTACAATGTTCTCCTGGTTCTGCTCATTTTACTCAGCATCAGTTCATATAAGTCTTTGCTGGGGCATTTTCTATAGCTGGTCACCACAGTGAGAACAGCAAAAAAAATACATCCACTTACAATCCATCATTTATATTCAACCTATCATCAGCACTGATTGCACTCCGCTTTTACCCCAGTGAGACAGACCTTTACTGAAGTCCTTCTAAGTTATCATAAGCTGGAAAACTGTTTCACTATCTTTTAGTAGGTCCTGTCACTCCAGAATTTGCTTAGAGGATTGATTTAACTTTGTTTATGAGGGAAACTGGAAAGAGCTCAGGCAACTTCCTGGCTTCTCTCTGCTGTCTTGGCTCTGCTACTACTAATACCTTGTATACCATGTCTTCTTATTTGTTTTTAGTTCATTATGTCATGATCTTACTACATCCAAGTCAGTAGTATAATTTTATACAGACTGTTAATTTGGAAATTACTTTCCCATTGGTAACTATTTCTTTTTTTTCAATCAGTTAAAATATAATCAGCTTTGTTTTTATGATGCTATTTTGTTGTCATTGTGCCCAGTGCTTCCCAAGACTCTTAAACAGCACCCCCTGCTCCCACCCCAGCCATTTATGACATGATATGACTTTCCCTTGGACTGTGTTTAGCTCCCTTGTTTATTACTTCTGAATCACGTTTTCCAATATATCTTTTACTGTCCTCTCATGTGCCTACCTTTGAAATATTAAAGTACATGTTGATTTAATTTATTGAGTTCACAGAATTTCTCTACCTCACTATTCTTTGTAATAGATATTGGCACACAAATTTCAAACATACTCATAGTGGTCTTTTTTATCAAATGCTTAATTTAAGCACTAAACTAGGAGATGACCAAGAAGAACCTGTAGCCATCTTTCCATTTAGTTTCCTGGCTTCCTTCTGTATTCTTGCTTAATTTACGAGAAGAATATCACTCTCGGAATCAAACATAGGAAACCTGCCCTCCCCACCTTTTTTAGCCTTCTTACACCTTGCCCAGCCTCCTACCACGTACTCTGAGATCCAGTGGCACTGGTCTCTTTTCTGTTCCTCAAAGAAGATATTTTGTCTCCCCACTATGGTCATTTTCTCTGACTATCCCTCATGCATGGGATGCCTCTCCCTCCTCATTTCCACTTCTTGTCTTCCCTGGCTTCCTTCACATCCCAGCTAAAATTGTACCTCCTACTGGAAGCCTTTTCTCAGACTCCTTAGTTCTAGTGCCTTTCCTCTGTTACCTCAAATTTATGCTGTATATAAGCTTGTTTGCCCATAGTTGTTTGCATGTTGTCTCCTCTTGTTAGACTGTGAGTTCCTTGAAAGTGAGACTGTCCTTTTTCATTGGTATCACTGGTGCTTAGCTCAGTGCCTGTCACATAGTAGGCACTTGTATGTTTAATTTGTTTGTTTGTTTTCAGTCATGTTCAACGCATTGTGGCTCTTTATGAGGTTGTCTTGGCAAAGACACTGGAGTGGTTTGCCATTTCCTTCTCCATTCCATTTTACAGATGAGGAAACTGAAGCAAATTTAAGTGTCTGAGGCTGGATTTTGAATTTTCTGACTCTAGGCTCAGTACTCTATTCACTGCACCACCTACCTGACTTAGTAGGCATTTAATAAATGTTTGTTGATTGACTCCGTGACTGACCTGGGCAGCTAGGTGATACATTGGATGGAGTAAGAGATTTAGAATCAGGAAAACCTGAATTCAAATCTGACCTCAAACATTTACTAGCTGTATGACACTGAACAAGTCATTGAGCATCTGTGTACTTCACTTTCCTCATCTATAAAATGGGGATAATAATAGCCTCCAATAATCCTCCACAGGATTGTTGGAGATAATCAAATAAGATTACATATGTAAAGTGCTTTGCAAACCTTAAAGCATTATATAAATGCTAGCTATTAAATTCATGTTTAATAGAAAGTTTAAAGACCATGACGCTTAGCAACTTTTTGACTCCTTTGCCACCACTGTGCATGACTCTCCAAAGTAGAGGAATGGAAGGACAGCGGGCCTTTAGGTATTTTTGTGAGTATATGCTTCATGAGTTACCACGGACAAAGAATTCATTACCAAGTGACTGGCTTACTAGTGATTAGCCTCAGTGTCCCCAGGCAGTCTGGTCCTCAAAAACTGACATAGTCTGATGTTTGGAGTATCTTCAAAAGGTTTCGAGACAGGGGTGATAGCCATAATTTCTGTAAAGCACTTGGGCTTTTTGCAGCTTGCTTTTGCAGGTTGCAGACAACTTTGGCGCCTCTGGCTTAGGGAACTCACAGGGAGGGAATTCTCTCTGTCGGTATTGGTTGGCTTCTTTTTCTGGAGCATTTATACAGAATATGGGCTCTTAATTTTTTGTGTGTTATTTGCCCCTTTGTCAGTCTGCTGAAGAATATGCTCCCCTTCTCTGAATAATGTTTGAAATGCATAAAATGAAATACGTAGGATTACAAAAGGAAACCAATTATATTGAAATATTTACCAAAATATTTTTTTAAAGTTTAGAAACCCCTAGATTAAGAATAGGCATATTATCTAATATAGGCATAATTGAGAGTTGTCTAAAGCGCTGAGATGTTAAGCTGCTTTTAAATCAAAGGCAGGATTCAAACCCAGAGTCCTTGCCTTTGAGCCTGACTCTCTTGTCGCTATCTGCCTCTCAGATGTTAAGGAAAGTGTGAATTTTCCCCCCAAGGGAAGGCAATCATATAATGGCAATCAGCTGGGGTTCATTTAAAGGAATACAAAAATTCACATAGTGGACATTTGTTTGCTTTTTTAATTTTTTATTTGTTTTAAACAACTTTACTGCAATGAATGTATTCTCCAAAGTAAATAACCCCCGTATCTTTTCACTATCATGGTAACTAACCTAACCACAGAACCCCAAAGAATTAACCAACATTAGTAGAGCTTCATCATGCTCTGGCAGAATTCCCCTACCTGATACACAAAGTGTAATTGAAACAGTATGAAATTAGAGCTATAATTTTTATTTCCAGGTTTTGCCTTCACCATAAAAAATGAATTTTTCCTTTAGTGTAATATTACACTAAATATAATCATTACAAAAGAAAAAAATCTTTTACAATATTTCTAAGGATATTATCAATATGGATACTCCATCCAATGGTGCAAATTGTAACCCACCTATGCCCCATTATGCCATGAAACTTGTATCTATTCCTACTATAAGATCTCCACCTAATATGCTAGGGTCTTTCTTTTAGGTCTCTTGCCATTGCCGGTAAGGTCTTGGAGGACAAAGACATCCAGGGACAGTGATTTCTTAACGATCATCATTGACCTATTCCATTATTTAATATCTCTTACTTTCAAGGAAGTCTTCCTTCTATTCAGCCTAAATCTAAATATGTATTACAGTTTTATCCTGCTTTCTCCAGAGCCCTTCTAAATAAGACCCAATGGGAATGCACTAAAAACTCAACAACTATCCCTTTTTTAAAAAGCAAGGACAGTGTTGAAATGGGGAGAACCCTTTGGGAAACTCAATGAGTGACAGGAAATAAGACTTCTCAGACAGGTGGAGGAATGAGTTTGTGGGGTGTAGATGAAAAAACTAGGTGAACAATGAAACCTTTCCTCTCTCCCTGAAAGTTAGCCATATTTTAAAACTCCAGGCTCTTTAAAGAAATTTGTTTTGTTCCTTTTCTATTTAGGGAAAATGTTTTTCCAAGACACCTTTACAGGCTCACTCTGGTCCTTTTGTTTTGATTTGTTTTCTTTCTTGGGCACAGTTAAATTAGAAAACCCATTTCCTCTTCACAGTTGTGCGTCACTACCTTGAAGGGCTATTATGGTCACACATTCTAAATGTGTTAGTCCTGCAGCCTACCCACAAGAGTTTTTAAAACAAACAACTCTGAATACTATCTCTGCCCAAGACAGATGTCTGCGGTCAATGTTGACTGGCCAGTGTGACTGTTTGGTGGACTGACCTGTATGTTTCTCTGATAGTAGGTATCTGAACTATGAACTACTTGGACTGACCTGCAGGAAATTTTGCTCATTTGCATACTCATAGTAAACTGAAATAAATGCACATAATAAATGAGACAGACCAGACTTTTCAGGCATAATGATTTTCAGTGTGCAATACTTTAAACCTATTCATGCATATTATTTTGTGCTGACATTTCTCCACTTTGCAGGAAAATACAAAACTTTCAAGTACTTTTCAATCACTATGTATCATTTCAGTAAAGAACCAATGGAAATTCGTTAACTTAAATGGCAGGTATCTGGCACGTGCTGGGCACTCCTTAAATACTTACTGATTGGTGATTGTTTCTGCAAATTTATAATTGAAAATATGAAAATTTCACTAATTGTTTTAAGTTTACAAATTCTAGAATGAAACCAGGTTCATAATATGCCCAAACAACCGAGTGAAAACATTAGATATGCACTTTGATTCATTATTTGAAATAGATCTAGAGTTGCTAGCTTTAACAATAAGTCAAGAAAGAGAAATTAAATATATAGACATTGGCACAAAAATAGAGAGAAAATCATCCCTAATTGCTATATTATGAAACTATTTCTTTCCTATCAAAAACCAGTGAAAGGATAGGATGATTGAACTTTTATAAAAGAAGCAAGATACAAAATAAATCAACAAAATCATCAGTATTTCTATGTGATGCCAACCCAAACCAGTAACATAAAGTAGAAGGTAAAATATTCGAAATAACTGCAAACTGAATAAAATATTTGAGGACTAACCTACTAAGACACTAAAAAATATAAATATAACAACAAATCATTATTTATAGAAATAAAGGAAGATTTAAATAATTGGAAAGACTCATGGTTTGACTGCACATTATAGAACATTGGTGGATCTTCAGTCATTTCAGCTGTGTTTGATTCTTCAAGATCCCATTTGGGGTTTTCTTGGCAAAGATTCTCAAGTGTTTTGCCATTTCCTTCTCTGGCTCATTTTACAGATGAGGAAACTGAGGCAAACAGGGTTAAGTGACTTACCCAGGGTCACACAGCTGTAAAACTCAGAAAGATGAGTCTCTGACTCTAGGCCCAGCACTATATCTAGGCCACCTAACTGCCCGTCCTGAATGTATGGATATCACAATTGTTCTTCCTGATGGCTCTTGTGACTCCCCTTTTGCCTCCTAGAAGTTTCTATTTCTAATCAATAGCTCCATCTTGGGTTTATAATCTCATGGGAAGACTCCATCCTTGTATTATTATCACAGATGCTTATGCTCTGGGACCAAGCATCCAGGATAATGTAGTTCTTCCTCTACGTGAAATTCCTGTTATATTTACATAGAGTAAAATAGGTAAATGGTGGTATATCCTTAACTCCAAGGCTGACTAATAGTATTTTTCAACAAACAGTGTGTTATTCTCAATGAAAGCACACATTTTTGGAAACTGGCAATAGAAGCAAATTTTAAAGCTTTATGGGTTTGTGACAGACATCCTTGGTTGAAATCACTAAACTAATTCTTATTCTTTCAGAAATAGCCTGTCCCACTTTACACTGACAAGTTGATCATATACATCTTTGTTGGTGTCAGGATTTTACATGTAAGAACTGGGAAGCATGGTTTAAAAGAATATATTTAGTGGTATATTGATAATTAGTTCTTGAATCTGAAGAGGAAGCAAAATTACGTGGTCATAGGTATTTTTAATGACTAGTACTGTAGAAGGCTCTTATTGCTTGATGAATTGAATCCTCTGTATGGGTTTTTTTTTTTTATAGTTTACTACATGGTTGTTGTTGAGTTCCATATAGATTACTATTTTTTTAAAAATTTAGCTTCAAAAAACCCAAAAATTATATTTAGCCAATGTCTAACTTCTTTTTTATGTCACAGCTATGTCTTTGACATGGTTGTGTGGGACAAGGCATATATTTTCCCCAGGTATTCTGTCCTTACTAAGTAGCATGACATAGCAGGTAACGTGTTTGAGATTTTAATCAGAAAAAACTGGACACATTACTGGTTGTAAGACCCTAGATAAGTCACTCAATCTCACTAGCCTCAGTTTCCTCAACTATATAATTAGAGGTTTAAACTCAATGACCTGCAAGATACTTTCTAGCTCTAAATCTATCTTATGATCCTTCCAATAGCTCCTCCAAGTTTTTTCAAAATCATCATGAATCAATTTATCCCCATTCTTCAAGTATCAATGAAGTAGTTGTCTAGAGAAAATTACCTCAAAGAATTCAATATCCATGGGATGTTGTTAATTCTGTATCTCATATTTCAAAACCGTATTCAATATCAGCTTCATATTCAGAGGAACCATCCTGGATCATCAACTATTGGGATATTCCTGTGGGCACAGTACTGTACTAGATGTCACATAGTATGGCCAGAACCTTTTAATGGTGCCAGAAGCACTGGTGTGACCAGTTCATGTTCCCAGATAGTTTGGTTGGGTACATAGATACAGTGAATTCAATGCCCCCAACCACTGTTCTAACTCAATAGCACAGGGTATTCATTAGCAATGATTGGCTGCAAGGTTTTTGGCTTCTACTTAGTATTGAAATATATTCCCATTTAAGATGAGCTTCTGCGGGGCCATTAGGGAAATAGCCATGTAGTCTGCCAAAACCTTATTCAGATTTGTGGATTTTTTTATTACATTATTACTACCATTTCCCCTTTCTCCTCTAAGATTTGCATGTCCAAAGCTAAGCTTCCACATCAAGAGGTTATTCTTGAGCCACCGAAAAGGACTGGAAAGAGGAAAGAATTTGTGCCTTGCTTCTCGTGATTGTAATGTGGTCTGGCTGGGGGAATTCACAGCTCCACCCCTCACACAACACAAACTTTTACGAGTGTACAGTTTGTACTGCATGTTATGACATTTCAGACCTTTAAGCCTTCAAATTGTGCCCTTTTGCTTAAATAAGAAATGGATAATCACCCTCAGCAACACCAAAGTTTCTTCAAGTCAGGTTTCTACTGTAGAGTTATAAGAAATCATAGTCCAAATATGCTGAAAAGGGGAGAATGCCAATGCAGCCACAAGCCAGATACTGGCATTACATAATGTAGGCCTTTCTAAAAGAGAATTTTGAAAATTTTCCCTAGTCTTTTTTTTCTGTTCTAAAATCCATTACTTTCCCAAAAGAAAGTTTTGAGAAAAATTATATATGCCTGAAATTTATGAAATCTTTGAATAAAAATTAAATGCTTTGTCTTCATATATAAAAATAAATGCAATAATATTTTTACTGGGGCAGCTAGATGGTGCCCCAGATAAAAAGGCCTGCGGTCAGGAAAACCTGAGTTCAAATCCGGCCTCAGACACTAGCTATGTGACACTGGGCAAGTCATTTAACCCTGTTTGCCTCTGTTTCTTCCTTGATAAAATGAGCTAGAGAAGGAAATGGCAAACCCCTCCATTGACAAAGCCAAGAACACCCCACGAAGAGTCAGGTATGACTGAAACCACTAAACAACAATGACATTTGTACAGCCTACCACACAGGGTTGCCATGCTGAAATTCTTTGCAAATCACAAAGAACCATATAAATGTGGTTACTACTGCTACCACCTTTACTACCACCAACAGACAGTCTATCAGACAATCAACAAACATTTATTAAGCACCTACTATGTGCTAGGCACCACGCTAAGCACTTATGCTACAAAAAGAGGCACAAGATAACCTCTGTCCTCTATAAGTTCATAGTTTAATGGAGAAGACAACAAGAAACAATGCGTGCAAACAAACTTTATATAGGACAAATTGGAAGAAAAATTAAGAGAAGGCAGGCATTAGAACTGAGGGGTTGGAAAAGGCTTCCTGTACTACGATGTCCAACTCCAAGAGAAATGGATCCCTCTGAGCCACATGTTGACTTAGAAAACCACAAATCAATACTATCTATCTTATATTTTTATTTATTTTGTTCAACATTTCCAATTAAATTTTAATTTGGTTCAGGCCACACTTCAGAGTCTGGTATGCTAGTCTGACACCTCTGCTGTAGAAGGCAGGCTTTTAGTTGGAACTTAAAGGAAGCCAGGAGGTAGAGATGAAGAAGGAAAGAATTCTGGGTATGGGATAGCCAGAGAAAATGCCTGGAGCACAGAGATGGAACAGCAAAGAGGCCAGTGTCACTAGATAGATCAAACAGTACATGGCAGGGAATAAGGTATGTTAGAAATAGGCTTGACACCAAAAATTTAGTTATCAAGAAAATTTATTATAAAGAAAGTCCAGAGTATTTAGACATTTCTGGCCAGAAGCAGGCTCCACCCCTCTTTAGGAGGGGTGGGCCCTAAGTGCAAGGGAAAGTGTGCTTTTATGCAGTTGAATTCGGGCTCGAAACCTCCCAGGCTGGGATTGGTCCAACCCTTCCCAGGTTATACCTTTCCTTACGTGTTCCTCTTCCCTTGGTCATACGTCCCATGACTCGTTTATGAGGCTCTAATTTTATGCGGGGTGTGTCAGATAATAGTAACGAAGTTCATTAAGCAGGCGCACTAACATTTTTCAGTTGTCCTCAGGTTGACCCTAATTGGTCTGAGCTGGCTCGACCCCTATCTTGATTTTGGGGTCTTCTTGGAACCATCCACTTACTTCCTATTGGTCAAGCCCAGCCCACCTACAGTATACCACCTCCTGGGACCTTTGTTCTTTAAATCTCTGCATTATTCTACCTGTGGAAACTTAAGCCCTTCTAACTCTAACAAGGTACATAACAAACTGAGAATGGCACCTTCTCCAGGTTTATGCACCATCCATCTTTTTTAACTGTTGGCCAGCGTGGGTCAAGAGCCACATCAGGTCTGAACATTTCCTCTCTAGTGCCAGCCAGCAGCATAAAGCAATGACAAGCACAGTGTGAGATCCTGCGCCTATGAGTATCACACTCCAGTCACCAGGCCAAATCCCATGCTTGTCAGAGATAAGCTGGGAAGTCTGACCTTTCACCCTGCTTAGTGAGGCTCCTGATAAAGGTACCTTCAGTAGTTTGAAGGTATGATATCACATTAAGTTTAAGTTTCATTAAGTGTCACTGGAAGCATTAAAATGTGGAGTTTTCTGGTCAGTTACGGTTTTAGGAAAAGTAAGGTGTGAGCTGTTCCTGCCTAAGGCACTGTTCTAACAGGTGGTCACATTATGCATTGCACAAATACTGTGCTATCTTGTTAATTACCCATGGGCCAGTTTCTTCACCTGTAAAATAGGCATTGGGACTTGCACTGTCAACCTTACAGGTTTATTGTTAGGACAGTCAATAGTTAATAATCAAAAAACATTCATTGAGTGCCTACTATGTGCCGGGCACGTGCTCAGCTATGGAGATAGAAATACAAAAAAAGACATTCCCTGCCTTCAAAGAATTGCAATTTAATGGGAGAAGACAACACATAAATGAAAGTCAAAAACCACAGCAGGGTTAGGGGAGAATTAGGAAGAAAAGGGGAGGTATCTTGGAGGGGGAATGATGGAGAAAACAAAAAAGTAAAAAATTAGTGCAGGCCCATGGAAAATGAGATGTCAGTCCTGTTTCCCCTACTGAAACAGAGGATATATGGCTCTACTCTTCAATCAGAGGGACAGAGGGTACTGATGAGATATGAGGAGCAAGGCTGCTTGGATCTTGCATGGTGAGATTTCCCAATGATGAGTTTAATGGAGTTGTGACAGAGAAGGGAAAGAAGTCCAAAATGAACTGTGTGGGAAAATGAGATGTCTGAGGACAATATTCCGTGAGCCATAGAGTTCTACAAACTACAGAATTATCAAAGACCCTTTGAGGTTATCAAGACAAGTCTACCTCATTTCACAGATGAGGAAACTGACTCCCAGTGAGGTTAAGCGGTATGGAACAAAACTGAGATTTTAACAAAGGCCAAAATCCAGGACTCTATCCATGAATGTAGGCTGCAGCATTTCAAGTAGGAGGTTAATTAAGGTTTACAAAGTGCTTTCCTTACAATCAACCAATCACTTAGTGTTGCAAGTATACTGCTCCCATTTTACAGGTGAATATAATGAGGCTCGAAAGACGGGAAATGACTTGCTTTTGGTTATAGTTGAAGAACTTGGATTCCCACTAATTGTTTCTCATTCTAAATTCATTACTGTTTCAACTACTATTCTGCTCAAGAATACTGAATTTGGAGTCAGTGGGCTGGAGTTTGAATGCCAATTGTCTCATTCAACTGTTGTGTGACTTTGAATGACTCACTTAACCATTTTGAGATTAATTTTCCTAATCCATACAAGGAAAAAACATTGGATTAACTGGTCTCTAAGTTTTCTTTGAGATTGATTATTATTATTTCTGACTCCAGGCCTCAAACTCCATCCACTGTACCACCTAGCTGCCCTAGTAACTGGAAAAGTTTATAGTTATATGAAAGAAAGCGACTTAGATTTTTCTAATGATTAACCAAATGTGTTGAATTCATGGACATAAGAGAGACAGTATGGCTTATTATATAGAGAGATCTAGCCTTGGAGTCAGAAAACCTGGGTCTAAATCCTACCTCTGACACATAGTAGCCATATGACCCCAAGCATTAGTGCATGGGACAATTGTGTAAGTCTATAAATGATAAGAAGTTGTGCTCTGAATTGTTGAGGGAGTTTCCATTCTGTGATTCCCCCACATTGATGAAATTACATATACTTTTCCTCCTCAAAGAATGGCATGTTATATAAAAATTTTCCGGTCAACCAAATAAACGCAAAAACTCAACTGCAGAGTTATGTCAAGGTTATGACTTGTCTAATTGTCCTCATGTATCATGAGAAAAAAACAAACTTTTATATCTAAGCAAACAAAACAAGATGGAAGAGTTTGAAGATAATATGTACTTGTTCAGGGTCTATAAGAGTTATAAGTCATATTTGGGAACAAGAGTTATTGTTTTTCCATAATTAGGAAGCATTAGCTATGTACAAGATATTATTTGAAATATAGAGTTAAATTCCAACTCTTTAAGGGCCCCAGCAGTGAGAAGATTAATTAAATTTATTTTTGTATCACAATTATTTTTCTGCCATTAAAGTTCTACCCTGGTCCTGGATTTTTGAAAGCTATGAAATGGAATGTGAGCAGTGGGAGATCCCCCTTAGTTCAAAAGGCTTCAGATGTATTTATCTTCCAAAAAAGGACCATCAGCAACATTTTGGCTACTTGGTCTTGAATTTATTATAGCTATAGAAACTCACAAAAATTGTCTCCAAAGGCATGAAAGAGTTAAATTATATATTGTCTCTACTAGCAAAACCATGTATTCTGGAAGCACTGGAAAGAATTTTTTTTTTCAAAACTAAAATAGCACTTTCACATATATTATTTCATTTGTTCCTCAGAGTAACTCTGTGAGTTAAGTGATATTATCACAGAGGGTCACAGAGAGGTGAAGTACCTTGCCCAGAATCACAAAACTAGTAAGTTTTTGAGACACATTTGAATTCAGGTCTTTATATCTACTAGGTGCCTAGCTATAACCTCTGTTCACACCATTTATGCAGCTTATTGAACATGATCATTTGTTTTGATCACTAGGGATGGGGTTCTGTTTTCCCTTTAATTGGACAAGAATTTAATAATTATAGTCTTTAAAATACCATAGGTGGGTCTGAACTCTCCTATAAAGTTGTATATGTGCTGTTAAATCAGTAGATTTCTTTTCTCTGGATGGGTCAGACCTACTTTACATAGGGATTAAAATAGGACCTTTGATTTCATTATTAGAAAGAACTCCTACATGAAGAAAATCCATTTACTAATAAAATTTGGCACTTTCTCTACAATATATAATCTTATAGGATTGCCTAGAGCAGTGGTGTCAAACTCAAAGAAAAACAGGGGTCTCTAAACTGTACATAAGAATCTCTGTGGGCCATAAGTTGACTTCTTGTTCAGTTGTTTCAGTCCTGTCCAATTCTTCACGACCCCATGTGGGATTTTCTTGGCAAAGGTACTAGAGTGGTTTGCTATGTCCTTCTCTGGCTCATTTTACAGGTGAGGAAACTGAGGCAAACAGGATTAAGTGACTTGCCCAGAGTCATGCAGCTAATATCTAAGACCAGATTTGAACTCAGAGAGATGATTCTTCCTGACCCCAGTGCTGATGATCTAACCACTTGGCCATGTAGCTGCCCTCATGTTGACTTAGAAAACCACATGTTAACATTATCCATGTCCTATTGAATTTTAATATATTTTGCTAAATATTTCCCAATTACATTTTAATCCGGTTCAGGCTACACTGGCATACAGCTGGGGCAGGCTGTTAGATACTGCTGGTCTAGAATACTGCCACTTAAGTGAAATGCACAGAATCACACAGTCAGTGGATAATGCCAATTTAAATCTTGAGCCTTTTAATTGCATTCCTCCTCACTATTTTTGCCATTTTTTTTCCTTTTCCTTTAAAAAATTTGTTTTAAAGAGTAGGCCTCCCTAACTCTCCCAAGACAGAAATTCAGGGGTTATGCATAATCCTGATTCCACTACTGACTAGACCAGAGCTTTGACCTGTTCCTTTTCTAACCCGAGCTAGTTTGTCCTTCCTTAGGCAGCCTGATGGGCTCATGATCCAGGGCTGCACCATATTAAGGTAGAACCGGTGCAGAAACCAGATTAACCGCAGCTCAGAATATCTAAACTCAAGCAATCCAACATTCTCAATACCCCTGGTAGCTGAGATTACAGGCATTCCCCACTATACCAAGCTAGATCATTAATATTATAGGCATAAGGAAATCCTGAGTGAGGAAACTCCACCTACCAATAAAGATTGGCACCTTCTCTTCAACACATAATCTTAGAGGCTTGCCTACAGCTTTGAGAGGTTAAATGCTTCGCACAGGCTCACACAGCTTGTAGGTGATGCCAATTTAAATCTTTTGTCATGGAAACTAGCACCCTCATCATTGCTTTCGCTAATAATCTTATTTTCTCAAAGGAAAAAAAAACTATAAGCAAAGGGGAAAAAAAGAGACAAAACACATGCTTTCAGGAGCCATCTTATTCTCTCTCCCCTCTGTCTCTCTAGCTTTCCAGCTAAATTCCTCTACCCAGTCTGCTCCATAACTCTGAGTACAGTATGTACTGTACCTGTTGTTAAGTGTCTTATTATTGGTTGGAATTTTTTCCAGTGCTAGGTCATTTGGGGCAGAAAGCTATTGCCAGCAAGCCAAAGAAAGGGAAGGAAAAGCAAAATAATGTGCTCAGAAGTGGGTGGCACTAGCAAGCTGCACATAATGGGGTTATTTAAAGCCAACAAGAGCTGGAACATCTTCCTTTGAGCTTACCATTGACTAGCACTGGGTATTACAGGAGCCACGAGTAGACTGGGCAATTAGGGTTAGGTGAAAGGATTGAGTAAGCCTGCCTTCATCAGTGTTACATAACTTGTGGGTTCTGTGCCCAGGGAGCAGAGGAGTAACTTAATATTAGAGCAGGAACAACTGGGATTGCTATGGCCAAGGGTCACTTGCTGTTTCCATTATAAACCCTATTTTGCAGTTGGTTTACAACCCAGACAGTTTAATTTGCATCGGGCTGAAACCTGGCATACAAATTAGAAGCCTAGAGGCACTTAAAAAAATCATAGCATTTTGAGGGGAAGGATTCTTTTTTTTTTCTTTAACGTGTGCACTTTTATTTGAACTGGTCTTAAGTCAGTGAACAGGTAAAGCTCCTCCCCTCCCCCAAGTACTGGCACCAATCTCATAAAACTCGCAGGGAGATTGTAAAGTCTTCATTCACATCTAAGTTGGGGATAGGGGAAGGATTCTTAAGAATCTTCTCATCTAACTCCTTTTTTTCACTGATGAAGAAACTCTCTCAAGGACTAGTGTGAGGTCAGTCACACATGGCTAGCTAGCATTAGAACCAGAATCCAGATGTTATGCCTATCAGTCCAGTACTTTTCTCACTACGCTATGTTGCTTTTATAGAATTTGTTTTATGTCATTTATTTTTCAGTATAAAGAGGTTGCAGAAGGCAGAGCAATAAAACTTGGTGTTTGTGCAAACTTTTTTTTTTAATACCATTGTTGTTGTTCAGTTGTTTTCAGCCCTGTTTTACTACTGGTGAGTTCCTCCTGGTACCTCCATTTTGAGGAGTGGCCTTGACCAGCCAAATTTAATTTTCTTCCTGCCTGAGCTTCTGACTTTCTGGACTTCAACATCATCCCCCACCTCCTCCACTGTGTGGGTATCTTCACTCCCTCCTCTCTCACCCCCCCCAATTCCTTTTTGTGTCTTGTATTTCCCTATCATAATATAAGTTCCTCAAGGACAGGCATTTTGTTTCTTTTTGCCTGAATTTTCATCCCCAGCACTTGGCACAGAACCCAGCACATAGGAAGTAATTAATAAATAATTGTTGCCTTGGCTTGCCTTGCCAATGGTTTCTTGGGGATCCAAGATGGCTATAAATCATGAAACAAAATGAACTAAGAAGAATTAAAATGGCAGATGGCTAAAATAGTGATGCATGAAAGTGTAGAATTAGACTCTAACAATGTGTACAAAAAAAGAAGTGTCACAAAGGAAATCATCAAGGTTATGTATCAATTGAAAAGGAGGTGGGCCAATAGCAAAGTGTTGGCAAGATATAAATATAAAGGCAACCCAGCTGTGGCACTGGAACCTCCAAAATAATAAAAGAATCAGAGGGAAGTTCCATTTTGTTGTGTGATTCTTTTGTAGAACATTTTTTTTTGTGAGGCAATTGGGGTTAAGCGACTTGCCCAGGGTCACACAGCTAGTAAGTGTCAAGTGTCTGAGGCCAGTTATGAACTCAGGTCCTCCTGACTCCAAGGCTAGAGCTTTATCCACTGTGCCATCTAGCTGTCCCCATCTTCTGTAGAATATTTAAAGAAAGATTTGGGCCAGAATCACACAAGATAAATGGGTCTGGAGGTAGTATGATCTATTCTTATGAATGGAGTACTCATAAAAGTATGAAAGTGTAATTGGATAAAGTGAGTCAGACACAAGTGCCTTCAATTTTGAATCTGTATCATATAATAAATAAGAAATAGACACAGATAGAGAATTTGTATGTTTAATTACTGAATCTTACCAATCATTTATATATTTCATTAATTATTTCAGAGGCCTAATACTAAGATATTTTTCCTCCTTCATTTTTGAATTTAAAATCTTGCATACTAATCAAACTTGTTAATCTCTGGTGTCAGTCAGTCAGTCAGCAAGCATTTATTAAGTTCTTACAAAGTATATCATCATTCAGTAAGTTAATGACACTGATAGCATGAAATTCCTATAAAGCAGGAAAATCATGTTGCGGAAGTGGGTGGTAATTGGCAAAAGGAAAGCATAATCTGGAGGGAATTAGTCAAAGGTTGTTGTAATCATTTGGCTCTGTGAGAAGGATTCATTTGTTTTGCATTTCTTGTCCAATGCATTATAACATTATTGGGGATGACTTCATAGGTCAAGTGTCACTAAAAAACCTCATATTTTTATTTAACATGAAGGGATCCAAATCTGCCAGAGAGTCAATATTTATCAGGGACACTTCATTTAATATTTTTATTTTCTCCATAACCTAATCCTCAACTCAAGAGTTGACAATTGAGTCAGTGGTAGAGTTACACCGACTCTGTCTGTAACAGAGTGTGCTGAGTCTAATTTCTTATTGCTAAGAATGAGACAGAGCTGAAGAAGCTTGTTAACTTATTATTAAGTCCATGTGGTTTAAAAGTACAGGTATTACTGGATGCCTTGGGACCAAATTCAGGCCTTGGTGGTGTTTTAGGTCCTATTTTGGGAATGTGGTACTAGGAAGTGAAGATGGTACATTTGATGAAGCATGTATCTTTAAGAAAATCCATGCGCAGGCACCCAAGTTACATAATCACGCACATTTAACTGCATTGCTAGGTACTTGAAATGAGAACAATGCTTTATATTGAAGCTTTCTAACAGTGGTTGGTTTCAAAGTCATTTAAAAAGGAAAAGAAAACAAGTTTTGGAGGAAAAAATATAAAGTTGGTCCGATTCTTTGTTCTAAACTTGAACTCAAACCAAACATTTATGAAATTGGAAAAAAAAAGTACTTCTCACCCTCACAACTATTTTTATAAGGTCTTTTATGTATCTCTATAGTTCTCCTTTCATTATGAACCTAGCAATGCGTGTGCACAGTGAGGAACCATTTATGACATGTAAAATACTGTCTGGTGATTTCTATCACCAGCTTGTAAGGAATTGTGAACCTCAAAGTGTAAGAATTACTGCTGATAATCATAAAGAGGCCCCAGATGAATCAGCAAAGAAGAATTAAACTATATACTAATTTTATATCTGTCTAACTTATTGAATCTAAGTATTATGTTTTTATATTCTTCTTGAAATTCCATTTTAAATTTTTGGTCATCTTTTACCACTTAGTGTGTTCCCCTAAGTTACCTCTTAGGAAGTTGAAAGAGTACTTTTAAAGATTATTACAGAAGTGGAGCCATGATAATGGAGTGGTAGGAAGTAGTAAACCTGAGTTCCCTCCACAACCTCCTCCCAGCCACAAACAGATCTAGAAAATGTACCAAATTGACTTGATGAGGAAATTCAGAAAAAGTTACAGTGAGTCATTTGTGCAGCCTAGCTCCACAAAGAGGCAGAGAGGGAGGTCTTCAGACACTGATTAAAGAGCTGGAGTAGGAGCATGCCATGTGAGCACTCTAGTGCCCAGGGAAAGTCTATGGATGAAAGCGAGAGGAGGTTCCGGCCCCATACTAAGGCACCGCCACGTAGACTAGGCTACTGTGACAGGCACAGGTGCAAATTGGCATCTGTGTTACTCACTACTCAGTTCTAGAGCTAATTGAGAAGTGGACGTTAAAACAATATTGCTATTATTTTACACAATGTTCTCTTCATGAAATCTTAAATGAAAACTGTCCAGATCTCTTAGAACCAGAGTAAAAAATGGAAATAAAAGGAATATAGTGGCTACCTCCTAAAAGAAACCCCAAATGAAAACTCCCAGAAATATAGCCAAAAATCTTGATTTTCCAGGTCAAAGAAAAAATATTGCAAGCAGCCAGAAAGTAAAATATTCAAGTACAAAGGAGTCATAGTCAGGATCACATATGATTTAGCAACCACCACTATAAAGAAGAAGAGAACATGTAATATAATATTCCAGAAGGCAAAGGATAAAGCTTACAGCCAAGAATAACTTACCCAGCAGCACTGAGTACAACTCTACAGAAAGAAAATGGATCTTTGATAAAATAGAGAACTTCCAAACATTCCTGATGAAAAGATCAGAGCTGTGTAGAAACTTTGAAATTCAAACATAGGAGTGAAGAGAAACATAAAAAGATAAACAGGAATGACTAATGATAGAGGACTAAACAAACATAAACTACTTACATTCAAACATGGTAGATGATATATGTGTAATCTTTGAACTCTATAATCATCAGGAATCACAGAGGGAATCTAATTCAACAAGGCCTGGAAGTGGTTCTCTTGTCTTTGATCATCTTAAGCAAAGGATGGAGAGAGAAGGGAAGCAGGGGAGAGGGAAGGACAGAAAGGAACATTAAAGAAAGTTGTCTCACCTAATCAGGGCATATGCAAGGAGACATCTACACCAACAAGGAGGATAGGATGGGAAAGAACAGATGACACTTGAAATTCAGTTTCATCTGAATGGGTAAAAAGAAGGAAGACTACATACATGTACACTTATACACACAGAGTTGACTACAAAAATACATTTCATAAAAGGAAATTGGAGGGAAAGGGGGAAAATGGGAAGGAAATTAGAAGGGGAGCAGATTAAGGGAGGGACCAGTCCTAAGCAAAAAAAAAACTCTAAGGATGTACAAAAATATCTATAGTTCTTTTTGAGGTGAAAAAGAATAGAAATCTGAAGGAATGTCCATAAATTGGGGTATATAAATATGGTAAATAAATGTGATGGAATACTATTGGACTGAATTCTTATCAGTGTAATAACCAACCAGAATTCCAAAGGATTAATGATAAAAAGTGCTGCCCACTTAATGATAGAGAGAGATAGAGAGGTGAAAGACTCAGAATGGAGAATGAAGCAAATGCTTTTTTGGATGCGGCCAATATGGAAATTTGTTTGGATTAACTATACACATTTTTAATAGGCTTTGTATATTCTTAATTAGGGCTGGAATTGAGGTACAAGGATGCCAGATTTTGCTAATTTTTATTTATCTAATATATAGATATATTTTATATAGAACATATATATATACACATATATGTATATATATACATATTTTATATAGAACATATATATACATATATGTGTATATATATACACATATATACACACATTTAATAAAGGTAGTTACATGATGTAGTGAGAAATGGTAGCATATTAGACCAGGACTCAAGGACCATAGATCTAGTCCTGGACATGACATTAACTTCCTTTGTCACTTGGATTAAATTACTTTATCTTTCTGTGACTTATTTTATTCATGTATAAAATGATTGGCTTGTACAAGATGATCCCCAAGATTCCCTCCCATGGTAACATTCTTTGAATATATTGTGATACATTTGGGTGCCCAACCACAGATTTTCTTAAAGATACATGCTTTACCAAAGGTACCAACCCTTCACTTCCTAGAACTTCCACAGTCCCAAAATAGGACCAAAAACAGAAGCAAATCCTAGATTTGATCTCAAGACACTCAATAACACATCATTTAAAACATTAACTCTTGTAATTATAGGACACTTCTTGCTATTAATATATTTGCTTTTCTATCAGCTGGTCCTGTCGTCAGAAGGAACTGACTAGTCAAACTATTTAAACTAATGTTTCTTCCCTTGGTAACTGCTTTTGTCTATCTTAACGTTGATAAAAACACATTTTTCTCTTCAATTCCATGACTCATTTTGATCTCTATTAAGAAAGATTGCTGAAAATCAACATGGGAAACTCCCTGTTTTTGTGACTCCCACTCTTCAGGAGCTCACCTTAGAAGGTGGCAGAATATACCTGCTGCAGTGGGAAAATGCTGGATTTGGCATCAAAGAACGAGTTGAAAAGCTGGCTTTGACACTTACTACCTATTTGCCTTTGGACAAGTCTCATGGTCTGTTACCTCACCTTCAAGATTTGACAAATAACCTTCTTCCTCTAAATCTATGATCCTATCACCTTATGATTCATGGTAACATATTTATACCATAAAAATGCTTATTCCTTCAGAGTTGTGTGATTTAGGGGCCCTTCCCCAGACTTCAGGATAGGAACAAATGCCCTCTGATTGCTTCATTTCTACTATGAGGAGACATTGAATTGACTGCCGAATTGAAACTCAGCAGATATACTAAAGAAATGAGAGAAATGATTATTATTAACCAATGCTTTGGGGAGACCCAGAGTCCGTCCTCCCGCCCTTTTCTTCTAAAGTCCTGATTTTAAAAGTTGTCTCTTAAAGGGAATTGCTAATGAGATTGGACTAACCCTGTTAGTCAGACCCCACCTAGGTAGTGTAACTATTGTATTCTGCTCAGGCTTGGGTGGGACATAAATTATTTCAATAGATTGCCCAAGGCTGGGGTTAACTTATGAAGTAAATGACTTAATCAAAGGTCAAGTTCAACCTCTTACTGTAATATTCATTCTCTCATTAATTGTTAACCAATTAGAGTTGATTTCCACCCTGGGGAATACCTACTCTTTGAAGGGTATATAACCTGTGAGCCCACCACCATGGTTGCCTTTGGTCTAGACAGAATGACCATCCTTTTATTAAAATGTTGGCATTATTAACAAAATTATTAAATTAACTATAAATTATGTCTCTTGGACCTTTTTAAATGCCACAGGGAGAATCTACACTCCTCATATTTCTGCTTTCTTCTAGCCTTAAGATATAAGGAAGACTTTCCAAGCACCAGAACATTGATAGGAAGATTCTTTTTTCCCCACAGAGCCTGCTAGCATAAGCACACAGCCTCCTATGCAAACTTATTTTAGTATGGGGTCACCTCCCAACTGTGTCTTCTTTCCTTTGGTAAAAGGCCTCGTGACACCTCAAAAGACAGCTGGTATCTTTCCTCTCATTCCTTGATATCTAAATATCAGGAGGATAGTGGTTCCCAGAGCAACTACAGCAGAAAAGTCAGTAGAAGACTGGCTGAAAAGCAAAAAATTGCCCACAGAGAGAAAAAAAACACCAAAAAGAATCCATTTGGTATTGATTTGGCCATACTCAGAGAAGATTAAAAGGAAAGTGACTAATGAGAAATACTGTCATGAATGGTCCAATGAGACTTAAACACTAAGCACTCCATGATTCTTTTTTTGATTAAAACATTATTCTTTCTGGGATGGGAATAAAACTGCTTGTTTCATATATGATTCATGTTCATATTCTTGGCATCTTTTTCCTTGTTTTCAACTTGCTGAGGAGAACAGCTTAGGCTAGAAACAAAATTTGAATTGATTCTCAGGATCAATTCTAGAGCTAGAACTGGGTTAGAATTGGAGCACTCAGGAACCTAGTTTCCCTGTTCAAGATAAATTAACTCAGGGCAGACCTCAAGGGCAGGTAAAGGACAGGGGTTGGCAAAAGTTACCAGACCCTTTGGCCTCAACCTATGGGTGCATGGCTAGCCACCGTTAGACTTCCATCAGACAACTGGAAAAAAGAGGAGAAGGAGGGCATAAAGATGTTCTAGGGTGGGGACTGGGAGGGCTTCTCTTTAAAAAGAGACTCACATTCCATCAGCCCCTTCAGGATTTGGCTGAAATATTTACAAATATCACTGTGCTTTTTTTTTTTACCATCTAAATTCTTTTTTTAATTTTTAATTAATTTATTTTGAATTACCAACAATCACTTCCATAAGCTTTTGAGTTTTAAATTTTTCTTATCCCTTCCCTCCTCACCTCTGTCCCCAAGAGGGCATGCAATCTGATATAGGCTATACATATATTTTCCTATTAAACATATTTTCACATTAGTGATGTTGTAGGCATCCAGATTCTTAGAGGAGGAGTTCAGGGAGTTACAGGAAGAAACAGACAACAAAACTATATTGGTAGCGGACCTCAACCTCCCCTTCTCAGAGCTAGAAAAATCTAACCACAAAATAAACAAGAAAGAAGTTGAGATGAATAGAATTTGAGAAAAATTAGATATGGTAGACCTCTAGAGAAAACTGTCACAGTGCTTTTGTTCACAGAACAGTTGTACACTAGATAAATAAAAATACAAAGAAACAAGCAAAAACAAAATCCCTCCCTGAAAGAGACTATCATTTGACTCAGACAAATACTCTACAAATAAGATCAAAAATGGAGAATAAGTTTACTCAGATATAATAGTATCAAAGAAAAGAAAGAATAGCAAAGAAAGTTCTGAATGGTACTTGAAAGACTGTGGCTATTTCAAAAGGGCCTGAGTTGTGAGGGAAGAAGACAGAAAGAAAAAATACATTAATTATGGAGGGGCAACAGAGAGCAAAGCTAGTAAGAAAGGGGAACAGAGATGTAAGTGGAGACAAATATTAGAGCCCTAAAAATAAAGACAAGGCTTAGGAAAAATATATCTTGGACACAGAATTTTTAAATGACAAAAGAGAGATTATTTCCAGAAAAAAAAAAAGGAAATCTGGAGAAAGAAAAGACGACAGAAGATGAAGAAAGCTTTAACTAATGCTCCAGATTTTTAGTTTTTAGTTTTTAGTTTTGTTTTAGCCAACAAAGATGGACATGGGACTGTATCAAGAGAACAGATACAGTATTGGACACAATTCTGGATGCCAGGGAAGAAAGACAAAGGTATTTAAAATAGCACACAGCTATTTATCAGTCTGACAATCAGAAGAGAAAATATGTTTAAAAATTTTTTTAAAAAAAGCTCATTTAAAAGTAAATTTTGACAAAGAATGACAAAGAAATCTCATTTGCTCTCACACATCCACCAATTTTTACAATCCAATGGTCATTTAACAAGAGCCCAACAAAGCTTTTTTTTTTTTCATTCATTACTCTCATTTGTTTGGCTCCATTTCTTAGCCACGTGGACCTGACCAATCCAAGACATGCCATTGTCAGGAGCACTTCTGACTTCCATTCATCAGCTCATGCTAATCAGGTCTCAAAGACAGGGAGCCCTCTCAACTTCTATCAGGATCTTGCTCAGTGATTACCATACCAGACACAAGAAGAGGCTTCCCTAGGAGTCGTAGTAAGGAGCCTTTCATTCCCAGAGAACTTCAGTGTATTAGAGTTGCAGAATGTTGGCCTTTTTGCACACAGTCCAGATAGTTACCAAGTTGTTTGGAAACCATAGACAGAAGTTCATCTTTTAGAAACCTGTGGAAATATCTTGTGCTTTTGAAGGTGAGCTGAGTTTGCATTTAGCTGTTGCTAAAGTTTTTCGTGTTTGGACTAGAAAATCTGAGCTCTAGGCTACCACAGTTTAAAATAATTCAAATAAATCAAACTACACTAGATGGTATGATAGATCTTTCATGTTCTAAAGAATTGCTCCTCTTTAATTTTTTTTCCCTAATGCCTTGGGTTTGTTGCCCATGGCAACAGGAAGAATGCACCAGAGTGTCATAATAATCCTCCATTAAATCCCTAGTGTTTAATTTTAATGCTATAATTCAACAGCTGACAAAAGCCCATTGAGTGGTTCTATGGAGACAAATGAAGATTGTCCCATTTTCTCAGGGGTGATGCTATAGCAACATGGAATGAATTTGGGGTTAGGGAACAGGCTGTCTCTAGGCTTTGTTTGCATTTCCTGGCTAAAAGTAGAATCCTGCGTTATAAATTTTACTCAAATAAATAATCATTTTGAGCTGCAATTATACAGTTCACAATATATTTTTATTGAAAATATACAGAAGGTGACAAATCCAAGAGTTGAATAAGAAATGTGCGGAACAACTTTTTCTAATGTGATGGTCAATCAAATTATTTTACATTTCTGTCATCTTTTTGGTTTACAATCAACCTTTATCCCTCTGAACTGATGATGCCCTGTAACATGGAGGTAAACTGCAATGCACTAAGTGTCTTTTAAAGATTTTAAATAAAGGAAGACAACCAACAAGCAACAAACAGGCTACTTTTGTACATCAAAGTCTAGTACATTCTTTATTAGTTCTGGCTCTTATACTTCAATTTTGATTTGATGAAAAGAACTGAGATATGGACAAATATATTTGAATCATAATTGTACATTGTGCAGAAGACCAAAAAGAAAAGGCTCTATCTCATTGCAAAATTTTTGATTTGGAGAAACCAACTCAATTAGGCAAAGTTTGTGCTGCCAATTTTAATTTTTTATAACCTTTGTATTCTCCTTATCATAAGATCTTGGGATGTTACATCCATTTTCATTGAAGACCAACATTACATTTGGATGATGCCACATATAATGAGGAAAAAATAAATATTTGTTTCCATTAACTTTAATTTAACATTTCCTTCACTTAGTTTAAAACATTATTCTAAGAAGGGATTCATAAACTTCATCAGATTTCCAAAGTGGTCGATGACACATAAAAGATTAAGAACTATCTTCTATGTCATCTCACTTGGCAATCTTCTCAGCTCCCAGGGTTTAATGATCATGTCTATGTAGGTGATTTCCAGATCCATATCCTGCCCTAATGGTTCTCCTGAGCTCTAGTCTCACATTATCAACTGTCTCTTGGACATTTCCAACTCCATGTCCTGTAAGCATTTCAAGCTCAATGTATCCAAAACAGAATTAATTATCTGTCTCCTCAAATCTTCCTCCACACTTCCCTGTTAGTGCAAAAGATATGACTATTTTTCCAGTCAGTCAGGCTCTCAACCTCAATGTTATCCTCTTGAGTCCTCACTTGCATTAACTGAATATATCCAATCTGTCTTGTCATTCACAGCATCTCTCACATATTTTCCCTTCTCTCTACAAAAAACAAACAAATAAACAAAAAACAGCTATCATATTGACACAGGCTCTCACTCCTGAACTATTACAGTAGCCTTCTGGTTAGTCTTACTGCCTTATTTTTCCCCATTCTAATACATTTTCTTCTTGTTTGCATTATAGGCAGTGTCAAGATACTAGAAACTTTCCCAATAAATACTGGAATAAAACAAGGATTTCCCTTTTCCCTTGTGTTATTTGACAATTCTTGGATTTATTGAACTGTGGATTATTGAGTTTAATGACTTCTGAGTCTACCTTATATACTCTGTTCTATTGATTTGCTATATTTATTTATTTTTTTTTACCAGTATCAAGTAGCACTGCCTGCTGGGACTGCTGTGGTGGGGTACTTAGCTTAAAAAAAAAAGGTTTGTGGTTAAAGAAAAATGCTACAGGTCCATGGTCAATCTCACCATCCAGAAGGATAACCCCAAGGTTGTCCATGCATGTGACATGGAAGTTTTGGGAGAGAAAGCCCTGTACTGCTGCTGTTGGAGGCCCAAGAATTTCCATTCTGTGATGGTGCCTACACAAAACACAACAAAAAAATTGGACACAACGTGGGGCCCTTGATCATCAAGAAAAAAGAAGTGCAATCACTGTACTGTATGCACTGATTTGTACTAATGTTGCTGATTGTTGTACAAGGAATTAAATTACTTCTGTCCAATTCCCTTTAACCACTTTACAATATAATTTGAGGGCTGGAAATGTGATGTCCCCTCATTCCTCTTTTTCCCATTATTTCCTAAGAGATTATAGATTTTTTGTTTCTTCAAATAAATGTTATATTCTGTTTAGCTCCATGAAATTTCCTCTTGGCAGTTTGGTATAACGTTAAATTTCTAAATAAATTTACATAATGTCATAATTTTTATTGCATTGTCATAGCCCAGCCTTGAGTACTGAATATCTCTATAGTTATTTAAGTAATTTCTTAGTTCTTTAAGAAGTATTTTATAATTTCTATGAAGCTCTGAAAATCTTGAATATGCTTTGGTAGCCTTATTCCCTGATAATTTATTCATTTTTAAATAATTTTGAATGGGACTTCCCTTTCCATTATTATCTCATGAATTTTCTTTTCTTTCATTCTTTCTTTTTTTTTTTGCTAACCAGAAATATTATTGATTTTAGGTATCAATTTTATGTTCTGCTACTTTACTGAAGCTCTTAATTATTTAAATTAGTTTCATTGTCCTTTCTCTAGGAATTTCCAAGAAAATTAAAATGTCATCAGCATATGGTTTTCTTTTTGCCTATCATTATGTCTTTGATTTCTTTCTCTTATCTTATTTTTACTGCTAGCATTTTCAGAATTGTTAAGCAACAGAAGGGGAAAAGGAAGCCTTGCTTTATTTTGCATTTATTAGGGAAAACTTTTGATATCTCCCTGCTGCTTATAATGCTAGTTTTTGGTTTTAGACATAAACATTTTATCCTATTTTTGAAAGGTCCTATGAACAAGTAGTTCTGAAAACAATTATAAACTATTAATAACCATGTAAAAGATTGTTCAAATCACTAACAATAAGAGGAATGCAACTAAAATAATACTTCAGTTTCACATCACACCCAGAAAATTTGGAAAGATGACAAAATGTAGGAATAGTCAGTTCTGAAGGGGTTGTACAAAGATGGATGTGTTAATTGTTCACAGAAATATGAATTGGCCAAAACATCCTGGAAAACAATTTGGAATTATTTGAATAAAGTGATGGAAAGCATTCATACTCTTTGACCTAGAGACTCTACTGCTAGGGGTGTGTGTGTGTGTGTGTGTGTGTGTGTGTGTGTGTGTGTGTGTGTGTGTGTGTGTGAAAATGTGTACACCAAAGAGTTGATAACAAAAAGAAAGGCTTCATATTCATCAAAATATTTACAGCAGCTCTTTTTGCAGTAGCAAGCAATCAGATATGAAGTAGATGCCCACTGAAAGGAGAGTTGTTAAACAAACTGTAGTGAATGAATGTAATGGAATAGTACTACAATATGAGAAATGATTAATATAATGAATATAGAGAAACATGAAGAGATTTACATTAACTAAAGAAGAATTAAGAAAACAGTATAAAAGATGACTAAATGAAAATGGAAATAACAACAACAAAAAATAATCAAAATGGAAAGTGCTCTAAAATTAATACAACCAGACTTAGCCCTGAAGAAGAAATATGATAAGACACCTCTTCTGCTTCTTTGCAGAGTTGAGGGACTATGGATACGGGGCACTGTATATAATGACAAATACTTACTATATTTGTTAGTTTTATGTAACATTTTTCTTCTGCTCCCCCTTTTTTCCATTGTAAGGGATTGATCTCCAGAAGTGAGAGAGAGGAATATATTAAGAATGTAGATGAAATAAAAACAAATTATTTTAATACATTTTTATTTTAGAAAAGTTCCTAAGATTTTTAGCTTAAAAGTGCTGCACTTTGTCAAAAGCTTTGTCTCTATCAGGTCATATAATGACAGAAAGTGTACCACTGGAGAAGGAAATGGCAAACCACTCCAGTATCTTTGTCAAGAAAAACCCATGGACAGTATCAAAATAATAAAAGAAATGGCATTGGAAGATGAGCCTCTCAGGTTGAAAGGTGTCTAATATGCTACTGAGGAAGGGCAGAGAACAACTACAAGTAGCTCCAGTGCTAATGAAGCAGCTGGGCCAAAGCTGAAAGGAAGCTCAGAAGTGGATGTGTCTGGCGACAAAAAGAAAGTCTGATGCTGTAAAAATCAATATTGCATGGAAGCCTAGAGCAAAAGATCAATGAACCATGGTAAGTTGGATATGGTCTAACAGGAGATGGAAAGATTAAACATCTCCATCTTGGATGTCAATGAACTTAAATGGACGAAAATGGGTGAATTTAATTTAGGTGATCACCATATATACTATTATGGGCAAAAAGCCCTTGGAAGAAATGGAATAGTCCTCTTAGGAAAAGAGTGCGAAAAGAAGTACTGGAATATAAGCTCAAAAATGACAGAATGGTATCTGTTCAAATCAAAGGCAAACCATTCATCACAGTAACACAAGTTACTCATGCTCAAAGCACGGATGCCAGAGGCCACAGTTAATCGGTTCTATGAAGATCTACAATATCATCTAGAAATAACACCAAAAAAAGTCACCTTCATCAAAGGGGATTCTAAAGAAGAAAATCAAGATAAGTGGAATAACAGGCAAGTTTGGCCTTGAAGGACAAAATGAAGCAGGGCAAAGAACAATAGAATTCTGTCAAGATAACTCACTGGTCATAACAAACACTGTTTTTCAACAACCCAAAAGGCAACTCTACACATGGACATCACCAGATAGTCAATGTGGAAATCAGATTGCATTAGTTATTTAAGAAAACTTTCTTAAGTGAGAATCAGGACAGCATTTTACATAGTAACAATATTATGCAATGATTGACTATGAATGCCTTAGCTATTCTCAGCAATACAATGACCTAAGACAGCTCCGAAGGACACTTGATGAAAAATACTATCTGCATCCTGAGAAAGAACTGATGGAGTCTGAATGAAGATTGAAGCATACTATTTTCACTTTCAGATTATATATTTTGCAGCCAAAGGGAAAGAAGCACTATACAGTCACTGAAAACAAGACCTAGAACTGAGTGTGGCTCAGATAAGGAACTTTCTATTGCAAAATTCAGATTTAAATTGAAGAAAGTAGGGAAAACCATCAGATCACATAGGTATGAATTAAATAACATCCCTTAGGAAGTGGATGTGATGAATAGATTTAACGGACTAGATCTGGTCATTATAGTACCTGAAGAATTAAGGACAGAAATTTGCAACATTATACAAGAGGAAGCAACAAAAAAAGAATTCCAAAGACAAAGAAGAGCAAGAAAGCAAAATGGCTATCTAATGAGGTTTTACAAGTAGCTGAGTAAAGAAAGAAAGCAAAAGGTAAAGGAGAAAGGGAAAGATATACCCAACTGAATGCAGAATTCAAGAAAATAAGCAAAAAGAGATAAGGGTTTTTATTTTAATTTTTAATAATATTTCCTTTTCCCCAATTACATGTAAAAACAATTTTTAACATTCACTTTTTTTAAATTTTGAGTTCAAAATTCTCTCCCTCCTCCACTTTCCCCACCCTGAAACAGTAAGTAATCTATATAGGTTATACATGGGCAATCATGCAAAACTTATTTCCACAGTAGTCATGTTGTGAAAGAAAACACAGAACAAAGAAAAAAGACACAAAAAAAGTGAAAATAGTATGCTTCAATCTTCATTCAGACTCCATCAGTTCTTTCTCAGGATGCAGATAGTATTTTTCATCAAGTGTCCTTCGGAGCTGTCTTAGGTCATTGTATTGCTGAGAATAGCTAAGGCATTCATAGTCAATCATTGCATAATATTGTTACTATGTAAAATGCTGTCCTGATTCTCACTTAAGAAAGTTTTCTTAAATAACTAATGCAAAGAAATAGAAGAAAACAGTAGAGATATACACTCTTGGTCTTTTTATGGTCCTTTATTTTCCTTAATATAACAATTCTCTCTACTTATAAAGAACCTATTTTGTCTAATCTTTCCCATATTTTCCCATAGATCCTTCACAGATCATCTATTCAATACCCTAGAGGATTTTTACTTGATTTATGCTTTTCATTATATATTAATACTGATTAATTACTCTCTTGGTATTTTAGAAAGCATGAAATAATTTCACAGTGCCTAATCACAATTGATGAAATGAAAAAAAAATTGATTTAAGCCTCAAAGCTGAGGATTATACAGAGCTTTATATATAATGACCCTCCAAAGTATAAACACTCTATGAAACATCCTGTTGTTTGACCATTTAAAAAATCATCTATTAGTATTGGCTTGCTAACCAAGAACATTCAAATAACAAACATAGAGATATACTAATATTCTGCAAATATCTACAACTACTTCTATATTTTTGCTAAAATATGATGGAGAGGCTTAAGTACTGGTGGGAAATATAAATAGACTTTAATGTGTTATCAAGAGAGAAATAGCCCTGAAGACATCATAAAAACATGTATAAAAGAGATGTGGGACAACCTTGTAATCAGAAAAGGATACAACTGATGAACAAGTTAAAGTGGTACCCTCAAAGTTTTAAAAGAACTAAGGGAAGAACTCCAGAATATTGAATTAGGATGATCTTCTATTAAGGATTTGTGGGAACACAAAGATCAGTATCTGTAGCAGGCAAGCAAATTTTGGAAGAGATTATTTACCTACAGACAAGTTCAACATAAGACCTTTTTTCCATTTTTCAGACACATAGTGACCTCTACCTGAACCCAGCTTGTAGGACCCCATTATTTGCCCTCACATATCTGAGTGCTGGGAACCACTGGTTAATGTCTGTTGTATAAGAGGCAATTGCTGAGTTGATACACAAAGAATTCAATTTCATATAAAAGTTCTACCTTAGCCTAGCTCAGTGAAGCTTCTGCCTAACCCAAACCCATGAGCTGACCATACAGCCCCCCTAGTTCCCAGAGATTTTATCAGCACCTATCACACCCCCATGCTTTTAGAAGCATTAGCTCCCCCTTATTTAACTTTTCCATTTCTTTGATAAAGGTATTTTTCCTTCTATATTATGGATCTCATTGCCTTGGCATCACCTCAAATCCATAAACTTGAGTTCTCTATAGTCAGCTGAATCACACAGAATAAGAAACCATGTAGTAGAATGGAGGTAAGGCATTTCAATCTGCATTTTCACTTTACTCTAATTGAAGTCATAGGGTTATCAAAATATCTCAGTATGACATATAGATTCCTAGATCCATAGAAAAGACAACTAGTAGCTCAATCAATAAATATTTTTAAGCACATACTACATGTCAGGCACTATTATAAGCACTGAGGTTATTAAAAAAAAAAAAAGAGGCAAAAGACAGTCTTTGACCTCAAGGAGCTTATAACCCAATGGGAGAGCAACATGCATACAAATACATACAAAGCAAGTTAAATACAGGATAAATTTGAAGTAATTAATAGAGAGAAGGTATTAGAATTAAGACAAGTTGAGTTAGAAATGCTACTACCAATAGTAACATAAAAGGCATGCCTCAGTTTACACTTTTGCTTTTACTATTTGCTTAAGGGAAACACAGGACATCACTGATGTGTAATATTAAGAAAGAGCTTTTATTTTTAATCAAAAGAGAGCAGCATTTCAAATCCCAGATTTTCCAAGTGAGGTCAATAGTCCAAAAAGGTACTAAATTTCACAAACTGTATCTAGGTCTTTTGTATCATATGACACAAAATTATATAGTTTATGCAGTTACTGGCCATGGAATTTCAGAGTAGAAAGGGACCTCTGAGGTCACTATTCCACTTCAAACTTTTGTAAGATTCTCCTCCATGACATAACTGACAAGTGAGCATGCAGGATGAGGCTGAAGACCCTCTATAAGGGGCAACCCATTATTGCCAGTTTTAACCCATTACACATTTGGGTACTTCTACTTCTTAGGAAGCTTTTCCTTACACAAAGCTTAAATACACCATACTTCTACCCATTATTTCTGGGTGTGCTTTGGGCCAAGCAGAGAAAGTTTTATCCATCATCTACATCAGTAATATCCAAATTCAAATAAAAATGGGGTCCCCTATATACGGATTGCTATGAGCAACATAACAGATTTTGTTCATTTTTTATTTATTTTGTTAACTAATTTCCAATTACATTTTAATCTTATTAGGGCTAAACTCAAGAATGCTGTGGGCAACATGTCCTGAGATAGTGTGTTTGATGCCTGTCTCCTAGGTGCCTCAAATACTTAATGACAACTATCATGTCTTCCCTAAGTCTTGTCTTCTTCAGATTAAATACCTCCAATTCATTCTACCTCATGGTAAACCCCAATGCATTTATCTCCCCCAAAATATTAGAAAGCACATACTTGTTGCATTTGAATATGTTGGGAATTTGTTACTGTTCTTGCTGTTGTTATAGTAGACTGCTTCAACAAGGCCTTTTTTGTTGAATTTTGAAGAATAAAGCTTTGGAAACTCTATCTTCTCCTATAGAAAATTTCCTCATATAAAGAGTGATCTGGGACCAATTTCATGTATTACGGAAGATGCAAATGACCTCTTTCAAACTATCTGTTCTAGAAGGAGAAACAAGACGCCATAAACTCTGAGCCATTGTACTTCCAAGGATTCCACTGTGCCAGTGAACAGTAGCTACTGGAAAAAAAATTTATTCATTGGAAACACATCACCCTTTGGATGCAAATGGTGACATGTGAAATTCCAGTCTGTTCCAGAAATTCCAGAGAAATATGGCCTCTAGAAATTCCAGAGAAATATGGCTTTTGTTGTCTTAGTTTTATCAGTGGAGGATAAATTTCAATGGGTAGTTATCACTAGGGAATGATGGAGGGGGAAAATTTTTGATAGCTTTTAGAAAGCTATCAATGCCATATATTAAAACCTTGTGACAAACCATGAGCTTTACAAATCTTTTGCAAGATGACCTTCCACTAGGGCAGCTAGGTGACCCAGTGGATAAAGCACCGGCCCTGAAGTCAGGAGGACCTGAGTTCAAATCCAGCCTCAGACCAAACACTTGACACTTACTAGCTGTGTGACCCTGGGCAAGTCACATAACCCCAATTGCCTAAAAAAAAAAAAAAGATGACCTTCCTTATTTAATGCAATGCTTCTTACTGTTGGTTGGTACAAAGCTTATTTTTTTGTTTAAGGTTTATGACAACCCAAGATTATGGAAACATAAGAGACATATCTACAACTTTTTTTACATAATTTCTTGAGAAAGGATACAGGTAACCAATTGCTATTTTTATTCTGATTAAATGTCATTATAACTTCCCTTTCTATATGCATTGTCTAAATCTGACCTTACTACTTCTAAAAATGGCTACTCATACTATAAGGGAATGCATTTTCTTTTTTTTTAATATAAATTTATTTATTTTTAGTTTTCAACATTTACTTCCACAACACTTTGAGTTCCAAATTTTCTTCCCATCTTGTCCCTCCCCCCACCCCAATATGGCATGCATTCTGAATATCCCTTCTCCTTGTCTGCCCTCTCTTCTATCTCTCTACCCCTTCTCTTATCCCTTTCTTCTATTTTCCTGTAGGGCAGGATAGAGTTCTATACCTCATTTCTTGCATTTCTTATTTCCCAGTTGCATGTGAAAACATTTTTTTTAAGCATGTGTTTTTAAAACTTTGGGTTCCAAATTTTCTCCCCTCCTCCCTCCCACCCACCCTCATTGAAAAGGCAAGCAACTCAATATAGGTTATACAAGTGCAGTTATGTAAAACATTTCCACAGTAGACATGTTGTGAAAAACTACCTCTGTTTCCCTTAATCCTATCCTGCCCCGCATTTATTCTATTCTTTCTTTTGACCCTGTCCCTCCTCAGAAGTATTTGCTTCTGATTATCCCCTTTCCCAATCTGCCCTCCTCTCTATCATCCCCCTGCTCTCTTGTCCCCTTCTCCCCCTATTTTCCTGTAGGGTAAGACAGATTTCCATACCCAACTGAATGTGTATGTTATTCCCTCCTGAAGCCAAATCCTATGATAATAAGATTCACTCATTCCCTCTCACCTTCCACTATTTCCCCTCCACTGCAAGAGCCTTTTCTTTTCTGTTTTTTTTGTGAAATAATTTACCCCATTCTACCTCTCCCTTTCTTCTTCTCCTAATATAATCCTCTCTCATCCCTTAATTTTATTCTCCAGATATGACCCCTTAAACTTCAACTCACCTTGTGCCATCTATCTATCTATCTATCTAACTGTCCATACATACATACATATAATTTTTTCCCTCCAACTACCCTAAGACTGACAAAGGTCTCATGAGTTATAAATATCATCTTTCCATGTAGGAATGTAAACAATTCAACCTTAATAAGTCTCATGATTTCCTGTTTACCTCTTCATGTTCCACTTGAGTCTTGTGTTTGAAAATCAAATTTTCTATTCAGCTCTGGTCTTTTCATCAAGAATGCTTGAAAGTCCTCTATTTCACTGAATGACCATTTTTTCCCCTGAAGGATTATACTCAGTTTTGCTGGGTAATCCTATCTCCTTTGCCCTCCAGAATATTATATTCCATGCCCTGTGGCCCTTTAATGTAGAAGCTGCTAAATCTTGTGTTATCCTGATTGTGTTTCCACAAATACTTGAATTGTTTCCTTCTGGCAGCTTGTAATATTTTCTCCTTGATTTGGGAACTCTGGAATTTGGCTAAAATATTCCTGGGAGTTTTCCTTTGGGGATCTCTTTTAGGAGGAGATCGGTGGATTCTTTCAATTTCTATTTTGCCCTCTGTTTCTAAAATATCAGGGCAGTTTTCCTTGATAATTTCTTGAAAGATGATGTGTAGGCTCTTTTTTTGATCATGACTTTCAGATAGTCCAATAATTTTTAAATTCTCTCTCCTGGATCTATTTTACAGGTCAGTTGTTTTTCCAATTAGATGCTTCACATTATCTTCTATTTTTTCATTCTTTTGGATTTGTTTTATAGTGTCTTGATTTCTCATAAAGTCATTAGCTTCCAATTGCTCTACTCCAATTTTTAAGGCAGTATTTTCTTCAGTAATCTTTTGGACTTCCTTTTCCATTTGGCCAATTTTGCTTTTTAGGGCATTCCCCTCATTGTCTTTTTGGACCTCTTTTGCCATTTGGGTTATTCTATTTTGTAAGGTGTTATTTTCTTCAGTATTTTTTTGGGTCTCCTTTAGCAAGCTGTTGACTTGTTTTTCATGATTTTCTTGCATCACTCTCATTTCTCTTCCCAGTTTTTCCTCTACTTCCCTTATTTGCTTCTCAAAATCCCTTTTGAGCTCTTCCAAGGCCTGGGACTGATTCATATTTTTCTTGGAGGTTTTGGATGTAGGAACTTTGACTTTGTTGTCTTCTGGTTGTATGTTTTTGATCTTCTTTATCAACAAAATAAGATAATATATTCTGACTCTTTTTGCGCTGCTTGCTCGTGATCCCGGCCAATTACTTGAGTTTAAACTCTTTGTTAAGGTAAAAGTCTGTTTCCAATGTGAAGAATGTACTGTCCCAAGCTTTGGGGATTTGTACAGCTGTTTTCAGAGATACTTGTAGGGACCTGTAAATTTTCAGTTCTTCCAAGGTGGTATGATAAGGGGTGAGGTTTTTACTCCTTTGCCAGCCTGTGCTGTGGTTCTATTGGCGACCATAAGCACTCCTTTCTGTCCTGGAACTGTGAACAGGGTTTTCTCTCCACAACCACTACAAGCTCTACCATACCAGTGCTCCTCCTTGCCCCAAGACCACCGCCCAGAACTGTGACCCAGATCCAAGCATTGGCAAAGCAAAGAGATTCCTGCAATCCCCTTCTGATCAGCCACTCGATTCCCCCTTAGTCTGTGAGCCGGAAGCTCAGGAGGCAGCCACTGTCCCAGGGCCAAGCTCTCAGGGAACTGGAGCTGAGACCTGCACTCCTCTCTCAGCACCACAGAAACAGACTTTTCCCACTGACCTTCTCAGTTGTCTTTGGCATTCATGGGTTCAGACATCTGGAAATCACCACAGCTGCTCGTGATTAGTCCTCTGAGGCCTTCTCCAGGTTCACTGTGGCCTGCGCGCCTACGCCACACTGTGCTCCTCTGACAATCCGATGCGATATACCTTTCTGATCAACCATCCAGGTTGTCTTGGGCTGGAAATTTGCTTCACTCAGTCTTTTTGTGGGTTCTGTTGCTTTAGAATTTGATAGAGCCATTTTTTACAGGTATTTGGAGGGGTCTGGGGGAGAGCTCAAGCAAGTCACTGCTTTCACTCCGCCATCTTGGCTCTACCCCAGAACGCATTTTCTTTATACATTCCTGACAATAATTTTAAAAAAAAATTATCCTTAAGCCTAGGCTAGATAAAATAAGAAATGAAATCAAGATGTATTAAACTCCGTAGAAGGAAAAGTTGAAATTGGTAATAACTTAAAATCTTCACTTATCTCAGACTCTGAAAATTCTACTTAAAAATTAAATAGATGAAATAAATGTTATTGTTGTTGTTGTTGTTGTTGTTGAGTCATGCCAACTCTTCATGACCCTATTTGGGGTTTTCTTGGCAAAGATACTGTAGTAGTTTGCCATTTCCTTCTCCAGCTCATTTTGCAAATGAGGAACTGAGACAAACAAGTTTAAATGACTTTCCCAAGGTCACACAGCTAGCAAGTGTCTGAGGTCAAATATGAACTCAGGAAAATGAGTCTTCCTGACTTCAGGCCCAGTCACTGTGCTACCTAGCTGCCTGAAATAAACTATGCTGTTATACAAAATGGTTTTAAGAGGGATATGGCCACACTCAGATTGGAATTTTATAAAAAAAAATTTTTTTGAATTTTATGGCATGAATGAACAGCCACTTATACTTGCAAATAGAGTAATTTTTAGAAACTAGCACCTATTATGACCATTATAAATTAATGAATGCTCCCACAGCATTTGACAGAGTTGCAAATAAATTTCGGGACCTACACATACTAGTATATAAAGTGAGTTTTGCCAAAGCAAGAACCAAACAAAGTTAGATGGAACCATCAAGGAATATATAAAAGGACAGTCATTGAACTCTACCATGGCAGAAGAAAATTGAGAGAGCTATTAAAGAGCTACAGTAAGGCATTGGAAGGCTATATCAATATATAGGTGGTATACAGAGCAGGAAATATGAACAGCATATCACCCAATTAAAATATACACAAGAAAAACATATAGGATGGAATCTAGGAAATATGAGTATAACAGGAAATCTCAATTTCCCTAATAAGTAATTGAAAGCAAAAAAAGATAAAAAGATTAAGGTAATATAAAGAGTCAAAGCAGTGTAAAAATTAAATTATTCAATATCAATTAAAAAAATTTCATTTTAGTGGTTTGAGGAGAAATCATAGAATTTTACACTAAGAATGGCATGGAAACTTTCTGGTTATTTATGCCACCACAAGCAGTCCTATTTAGCAAAAATGCATGTTGGAACAAATTAGAAACAGAAGGCTTTCATATCATTGATATAATGAATGATAGGGCAGTTATGTAAAGGGAGGTCACTGAAATTCTAGTTTTTCTTTAAATCTGTAAAGTGGCATAGTTATCTAAAGATTTTAATTATTGGTTCAAATGCTGCACAGTAGCATATAAATTACTGGTAAGGTACTTAACCAGTATTCTCTCAGACATAAGCTTCATCTCACCTTTCTTAACAGCAGACACTCAAAAATGATGATACTACTGACCCCTCCAAATCTATAAGCATAAGAAAATAATGCTGAGAGAAACAAGGATGTGCCTAAGAATTGCCAAATGTTGCTTCTAAGGTGAAGAGGGAGTCAAGCCAAAATATTTTATTACAATTGATGTACATATACAAATAGACTTTGGCATGTGCCCAAATCACCTAAGATGAAGCCACCCACATGGGAGACACCAAGAACTTACTTCTGTGGGAAGATGCACATTTTAAGTTCTCCTACCACATGCTTGGTATAGCAATTTTTCATTGGCTTCATAGCCAGAACTGACTGTGTCTTTAATCTACCTGACTGAGGCACAGGCACTCTTTCTTTCTAAGTGGTATCTAGAGGTGAAGGACTCATTCACTCACAGCAAGAGTACCAGGCAGTAGGATGGACAAGGAAGGGCCACTTTCTCCTTCCCTCTCACACTCTGTAGCACTGAGAAAAAGCTTGGTGTTTTGGTCCTGTTTTGTTTGTCTTTTTCAGTTCTAGATTCAAGTAATGGAGTCTCAGAGTTGGGAGTTTAGGCCAAGGGGAACTTGGAGCCCAAGAGCACAGGTTGGATATCGCAGGCAACCCAGTAAGGAAGCCACGAGAAGCTAGGGACTCAGGAAACAGGTCCATGGGGGTTTTGGACTTGCAACTTGACAGGCCTAATGCTATATAGGAACTGAGTAAATATCTGAACCTAATCTCTCTCCTTCCTAAGAGACCAAGGTGGAGTAAGAAGGATTATGGCCCCTCAGGTGTTGGGAGTAGAAATATTTATTTGATTCTTCCTGTAACTTTAAAGTAAACATCCCTTTGTAAATTCTAATGACTGTTAAGTGGTAAAATGGACTGGGGGTTAAGCCAATAGAAGAGATGAGATGACCACCCCCCAAAAAAACATATAATAGAAAAGCCTTGGGGGAGGGGAAGAAATGCAACATACCTGGTCCTCAGGCAGTGGGAGCCAAAGTAGTCACTGTTACACATGAATAAAAGTACACTATATTTTTCTACCTAAAACACATTACACTGCTCCTTCATCACTTGGAATATTCTTCTAATAATGTCAAAGTTGACATTTAAAAGTAAATAAAAATAACACTTTCAATGTATGCCAAGGAAAAGACAGAGACCAAAGGCTTCAAGATTGAATCCAAAGGTCAAATTGAAATAAGGACAAGGGCAATATTTATATACATATACCTTTGTTTTCACCAGATAAGACATTGAGCAAAAAGCTATGAGAAAACTTTGACTGCGTATATTCAGAGACTTACTGCCACCCTAAAATCAAAATGTAATTAGAGGAATACATTTGAAGCAGTTATTACTTGTGTGATTCCAGATTTAATATACCTTTTGGTGCTAGAAAATGGACATAAGAGATTTCAAAAGTGTTCAGACAAGACCCATATGATATTAATGAAAAATAGGCCCTATCAACCTAAAAGCAGGTATAGCAAAATTAATACTTCCCTGTAAACAGAAGGAAGATTGATAGACTTTCTCACAACATATGCTAAATAAATAATTAAAAAACTAATGAGATATTTTTGCAACAAGTATGTGTGACTTCAACAAGCAAGAGTAAAAACTAAAACAGTTACACAGCATTAGATGGGTCAAACGTAAACAAAAGTGGTTTGCCTCTAGTTGGAGCCTAGGAATTGGCTAAAATTCAATAACAGAATACAAAGGTCCTACATGGGTCACATCTGCATGATCTTAGCTGACAATATATATCAGCAAAGATGTATCAGAAAAATGGCTGAGTGAAATTATTTTTTAAATCAAGTAAGATAACATATGTAAATTACCTTTCAAACTTTAAAAAGGCATTTAAATGTTAGATATCAGGAATATTATTGTCAATTATTTTGGGAAAAGGAGGGTTTATGCTTGCAATTTAGGATAAAAGCATTGCAATTACAAATTACAGAAGGATTATCCTTAAGAAGTCTAAGCTTGTTTACCACTGCACATTATTCAAGGAAATAATAGAAACTATACATTATCAGCTGAAAAAAATTAGCACCTACTGAATACCTGGCAAAATATAACCTGGTGGCTAGAATTCTATATAACAAACTAGCTATGTTTTATGAAATAACAGAGAACAAATTTTACTAATTAAGCATTACTAATTAAGCATATTACTAATAAAGACCTCAACATATGCTAGAGAACACAAACAATAACCTATTGGAATGGAACCATTATCACAAACAACTGTCATCCACAGTGACCAAGATATAACATTAATCTATTAAAAATTTAAAAACAATAGTTTTAATAGATGCTACCATAAAGTATTTATAAATTCTAAACTACAAAGAATGAAAAGCTTTCAAACTATAGATACCCAACATAGGAGATCGATGTCCTGTGGGAACAGGCTGAAGTACATATCAATGCTGTTATCTTGACTACTACTGAAATTGTGCCAAGACTGACGCTGTATCAGTGAGCCTCCAGAAGAAAAGCTTGCATCAGAATAGTTTTATATAAGTACAAAAAGCAGTTATTTTATCCACCTGTGAAACAGTCCACAGAACATTAAATATACAAGACTATATGGATATTAATTTTTTTTCTGAATTCTATTAGAAAGATGAGAACAAGATTATGGCAACAATAACTGACATTTATATGATATCTTAAAGTTTAGTAAAGGCTTTAAATATATTATCTCATTTGAGACTCACAATGACCCCATGAGGTAATGACAACATGTAAGAGATGTCAAAATATGTACAGACATGAATTATTTCTGACTTGCAACAAGCAATAAAGCAATGTAGCCAATGGAAGCCACCTTTGAGATATTAAGCACCAAAAAAACAACCCCATTACTTTTATGACTTTAAAGTCTGGGCAAACGGCAAAACTAGTTTCTACTTGAGCAAAAAAATAGTTCATATTTTCCTCCTCACCCAAGCCAGAGCTAATAGTCTTAATAATTTTAAATGGCTCCAAAAGTTTCAATTACATTGGATAACCCAAATGGCCCTTCAAAGATAAGTGTTTTTCTGCATATTTGCAGGTTTTCACACACAGGATATGAGGACTATGTGACCTTTTTTATTAAAAATTGTTACGAAATAGTGATAAGGCACAAATGCATTTGGGAAGTCATTTCCTACCTCATTAACTATTTTCTCCTACCCAAGAAAAACCACTGTATGACTATACTCTGGATGCTGACATCAACTCTCCTTGCAAGAACATGGTCCGCTTTTCTGTGCTGCCCCATACAGGGTTCCATAAAGCTTTGCTCTTGGTTTCCGTTGTAACTTCAAAGGGAAACTTTCCCAATGTCCAGAGCCCTAAATGTCTTGCAGATGAAGGAGGAGGATGCCCTCAAATTCCTTGCTGCAGGAACCCATGTGGGTGGCACCAATTCGGACTTACAGATGGAACAGTATATCTACAAAAGAAAGAGTGATGGTATCTACATAATCATTTTGAAGAGAACTTGGGAAAAGCTTCTGCTGGCAGCTTGTGACATTGTTGCCATTGAAAATCCAGCTGATGTCAGTGTCATCTCATCCAGGAACACTGACCAGCGAGCTGTTCTGAAATTTGCTATTGCCACTGGCGCCACACCTACTGCTGGACGTTTCACACCAGGCACTTTCACTAACCAGATCCAGGCAGCTTTCAGGGAGCCTCACTTCTCACTGGTCACTGATCCTCGAGCTGATCACTAGCCTCTTACTGAAATGTTATATGTTAACCTTCCAACCATTGCATTGTGCAATACAGACTCCCCATTTCGACATGTGGATATTGCCATTCCGTTTAACAACAAGGGAGCTCACTCAGTGGGTCTGATGTGGTGGATGCTGGCCCATGAAGTTCTGCGTATGTTTGGTACCATCTCCCGTGATCACCCATGGGAGGTCATGCCTGATCTTTACTTCTACAGGGATCCAGAAGAGGTTGAAAAAGAAGAGCAGGCCACAGCTGAGAAGGCAGTGACAAAGGAGGAGTTCCAAGGTGAATGGACTGCACCTGTCCCAGAATTCACTGCTACTCAACCAGAGGTGGCTGATTGGTCTGAGGGAATACAGGTGCCATCCGTGCCTATTCAGCAGTTCCCTACCAAAGACTGGAGTGCTCAGCCGGCTACGGAGGTGTGGTCGGCGGCTCCTACTGCTCAGGCCACTGAGTGGGTAGGAACTACCACAAAGTGGTCTTAAGTTTTACCCCATGTGTTCTAATAGTGTTGGAAAAATGCTGACGGAAAATAAACATTGGTTTCTTTAAAAAAAAAACATAGTCCACAAAAGTCAGAAGAATTTAAAAATATATATTATTAGCAATTTGAAGAAAACAAAATAGAGCTTACAACAGAGCTCATGAAAAATAAAACCCTCTAATGAGCAACCTTCTCCCCAGAGTCCCATTTAGAATCTCAGTGGCTTATATAAATGCCCAATGCAGCAACACTCTCACTAAGCATTTCTCCATGTAGTATTTTTTTAAGTAGGTAGAATATTCTGTAGTTATATGATCAGCTCTCAGCAGAGGTCTCCGGTAAAGAGTAGGATGCCATCAACATTACTACCTCTTTTGGCTCCTAGGAGATGGTGCTAGGCAGCTCCTCCTCAACACTCAGTATTGGAATTCCCTCTCTAGTCTTGCACAACTCCAGGCAGATGGCATCTTTCTCATTCATGGATTATGCACTATAGCTCTTTAGACCCCAGTAACCTTTGTCATGGATACTGGGCCACTGTGGCTACGGAAAGGGTGGGAGGTGAGAGGGAGATACTTCATGAGCTCTAATAGTCATAGCTCTAAAGGTGCTAAGTGAGGTGCTTTAATCAAGGGGTGCCCTCCCTATGGTTCACTGAATTTTGATCAGAATCCAAGAACATGTTTGTCCTCCCTGTCTATAAGCCGGTACAAGTCATTGGCCCTGGGTTCAGACCTAAATAGTGTCTTCCTCTGAAATGAACAATTTCTACTAGTCTAAGAACTTTAAGAAGCAACTCAGTTTCTTTTTTTTATTAATTTATTTTGATTTATCAACAATCATTTCCATATGTTTTTGAGTTTAAAATTTTTCTCCCCCGTCCTTCCCACCAACTTCCCAAGATGGCACACAATCTCATATAGGCTATACATATACATTCCTGTTAAACATATTTTCACATTAGTGATGTTGTAAATAAGAATTAGAACCAATAGGAGGAATGACAGAAAGAGGAAACAAAACTCAACAGAAGAGAAAAAAATAGCAAATAGTATGCTTCAATCTGCATTCAAATTCCATAGGTCTTTCTTTGAATGTGGATAGCATTTTCCATCATGAGGCCTTTGGAGATGTCTTAGATCCTTGTATTGCTGGGAAGGGACAACTCAATTTCTTTCCAGTTGTATCTCAAGTCCTAACAAATCTCACTGGGAAACTGTTTAAGTTTATTCAAATTACCATTACCATAGCCTGTCACTAGACAAAACTAGGGCAGAGTGAATTGGTAGGAGAAAAGAGGCATTGTAATGGTACACTGAGCTTTGAGAAACAGCACTGAGCTTTGAGTAAACTAGCAGACATGTAGTCAGAGGATCTTGGTTGGAAGTTCGGCTCTACCTCTTGACCTTCAAGTAAGTCATTTAACTTCTTTGGTCTTCGGTGTTTTTCACTTGTAAAATGAGAAGGTTGGACCAGGTGACCTCTGAGGCTCTTTCCGGTTTTAAGTCTATGAAGCTATGAGCCTTGTGGCCCCCATCCTTTCCCCAATCTAGAAGAGTGTAAGTGAGGAGGAAGGAGAAGCAGAATCCACTACAGTTACATAATCCTAAATGGGATCAATGCTTGAAAAATTATCCCATACTGTTGAAAATTCAGTCAGGCTATTAAAAGACAAATGTTCACTTTAAGCTGTAGCTGTTGTAGGTCTGCCTTAAATTCCACAGCTAGGGCTTTAGGATGTAGACCATTATAAATGTCCAACTTTGGTCGATTAAAAAAAAAACTTTCAGGATGGAACAGAAATTGAACTGTTTAGTAAGGGAAATGTCTACTTTATAAAAATGAAAGGGAAAAAAGAAACTCAGTAACTGCGTAGCTATTATATTGGCAAAACGCACATCTCAAAAGCTCTTTCACTTCTAGGAAGCTATCAGGGGGCCTACATGGAAAACTGTCCCTGCCAGGGAATGGCAAGAAGGTTAGACATGACTGAAGATGGACTGGGAGATTTCTAAAATTCAAGTTAAAAACTTAATTCACTTGGGAAAAAAGTACTTGCCTATAAGGGCAATGAAGAGATAAATGTAATGCAGACCACTTCCACTGGAGGCATGGAGAAAGGAGGCAAGTCATATAAAGAATAGGGTCCGGAGGAAAGAAAATTAATTCTTTACCAATTGTTTCCACATAAAGCATTGACTATGCTAAGTCGGCATATACCAATTTAGGCAGATATCTAATAAGTACGGAGATTTACTTCTTTGTCTATGAAAACTATACCACACATAGAAACACGTAAAAAAAAGATTGCTACAAATTGATTTTTACTTCCACAGTTCTAGTATAATATTTAGCACGAATATATCTTCTCATATGAAAACAATCTCATGGAATAGGGTTAATTTCTTTGACAGAAAGACTGCTCAAAGACTCCTAGACCCATGTATGTATTAATCACCAGTGGAGCCTTTTAAAAAATACGAACTGGAAAGAATGTTTACTTGAAAGAAATATTTACATTGACAGTGCTGCTGAAGCCAATACTGATAACTCATTCATCCAGCACTTTAAGGTTTGCAAAATACTTTGCATACATTTTATTATTCCTGCTAAATTCAGACTTATGGGAGCCACTTATTACATATATGATTTTGGGCAAGTCATTTAATTTCTTTTGGCCTTGATTTCCTCATCTGTAAAATGAGGAGCTTGATCTAGATGACTTTTGAGGTCCTTTCTAGATCTAGTTGTATGATCCTATGACAACTCCATGAGGTAGGTGCTATTATTATTTCCATTTCAAAGATGAGAAAAAACTAAGGTCCATAGAGGCTAAGTGACTTTCTTGGTCACACAGGTAGCATCTGAAGGGAATACCAACCTAGATCGAAGTTTATTCATCTCTAAAATGAGAGTATTGGACAATGTGGTCCTGAGGTCCCTTCCAGTTCTCAATCTATGATCTATAATCCTGTGATCTTCGTCCATAATGCTATACTACCTCTCTACTGTCTACTATCAACATAGTAAATCTAGATATGTATACAATGAGTAATATGCCAGGGATTAATCTACAATAACTTAATAAAAGGAGAACTTATTCAATTAAGGCTACGAATATGATAAAAAAGATTTAGAATCATAGAATTTTAGAACTGGAAAAGACATCAGAGATAAGCTAGTCTTATCATTCCATTTAGAAATGAAGAAACTAAGACACAGAATGTTTAATTGACTTGTCCCAGGCTCTTGTTGTTGTTGTTGTTAAGTTGTCTCAGTTGTGTCCAACTCTTTGTGACCCCATTTGGGGTTTTCTTGGCAAAGATGCTGGAGTGGCTTGCCATTTAATCCTCTAGCTCATTTTAAGTTGAGGAAACTGAAGTAAAGAGGCTTAAGTGACTTTCCCAAGGTCACAGCTCGAAAGTGTCTGAGGCCAGATTTAAACTCAGGAAGATGAGACACTCCTGACTCAAGGTTCAGCACTCTATCCACTTTGTTAAATAGCTCTCCCAGGCTCTATAGCATGGCATGTCAATTCTAAAGTCAGGCATCCTGACACTAAGATCTATGCACTTTCCACCATCTCACACTACCTTTTGATGGGTAACCACATTATGTGTTTGATTTCCTGATTTTTATTTTTTTTTTGTTGACTTCTGAAAAGAAGCACACATTGATATGCACCTTTGTGCCTTTGGGAGTTTAGTGTTCACTCTAGCTCAACCCAATGTCAAAAAGGCCTTTGTAAAGTAAGAAACCCAAAATGGCAAAGTTATGAACTAGCATGATGTTTGCCAATGGATGGGGCAGGGGGATATGGAGATGGTGGGGTGGTAGGTACCACAGGGGAAAAGAAAACCTCCTCCTGTAATGCTGCAATCTTCGAAGCCAAGACTTATATCACTGATTTTTTTTTTAATCTTAGTTTGTACAAATACCAGATTTGAAGCTGTCTACAAGACCAGGGTTTTTTTTTCCTGCATTAACCAAACTTGGTCTATTCAGCCTTATATAGAAATGACTGGACTAGTTATATTTTTTAAATGAAATGGAGAAAAGAAATTTTGGGCCAAATCAAATTTTATGTTTCCGTTTCTTCCAAATTATTTTCAGACCCAAGCAAAGGCAAACCACACATAAGGACTGTACATGGCAATGTAGCCGAAACCTGAGTATGCATTGGAAGGTGGGATATGGGCTTGGGGTATTTTTAGCCACAAAGTATGGGAACCACAAATGTATGTAAACTACACATACACACACACACACACACACCTGCCTGGACTTTTCCAAGGAATTTTGTTTTACTGCTGTTAAAAAAAAAAAGTTGACCACAAAAAGTTGGCTGTCTGAGAATCTATAATCCAGTAAAACCATATGGAAAGTTCAGGCTCCTTTACATGCTTAGATTTACCAACTCTGTGGACTTTCTCAAAGCTACAAATACAACAAACATCAACGGGCAAAGTTTCCTGTGTCTAGCCAACGCATACTAGGCAGAGATGAAAATAAATCCCCATGCCTTCCTGCCTCCCTCCAAGAATCCAGTTGAAAGATTGCTGCCCCTAGAGAGACAGTTAGCCTCTGAGAAGGAAGTTACTTCTCCTATGATCTCTGGGGCCTTGTTGGCTCTGTCAAACAGCAGGGCTGAGAGACGTGTGCCATCAAACCAAGGGTAAAGGTCCAGGTTCAATTTCTTGCTATGGAGCTATTCATTTCTCTTCCTAAGCCAAAGGCAACTAGAAAGCAGGGGTATTTGAAGTTTTCTTCCCAGCTACATTTTTTTCAGTTTTGAATCACACTAATTTGCCTGTAGAGATCTAGACCTCTAGTTCCTTATAAGTATTTGGAATCTTTCATTCTGCCAGCACACACACACACACACACACACACACACACACACACACACACACACACATCTTTACTAGCCAACTCTTTCCCAGTGAGATATACTCAGAGTAAAAATAAATAGTGAGCATGATTTTTCACTCTTCCCTCCACAAACAGCCCACATCAGACATCACCATGTTACATACATAGGGCTTTAGAGACGTCGTATCTCTGGTTTCCTGGAGATATGATGAGTGGCTATTCTAAGATGGGTGTTTCTGTGCTCTGGGACGGTTATGTCTGCATGTCTGTGTGTATCTATGTGTGCAATACTGCTGGAAGAAATTAAGTTTCATTAGTTGTTATCCAGCTCATACAGATCTGAGGCCAGTGATTCTCAGTCTAGATGTGGGAAGAGTTTGGTTGACTTCAGAGCACCTCTTTGTGAGGAGACAATTCTCAGATTGACTTTAAAAACAGTGCTGTACAAAAGGTCATGAAAGGGGAAAGGTTTTTATTGTTTGTGGAGGGAAGGTTAAAAAGATGTTTTGTAGCTATTGTTCTTACTATGTAATGTTTTTGCTAAGAGCTAATTGTGTTTATTGACTGATCGTTCAAGGGAAGCACATTGGCGAAGGCACATGAGTTAGAGTTTCAGGCGTGGGTACACACAGGATGCCTGCCTTGACCCTTGAAGTACCAGCTTCCGTCTAGCGACCCGATATTTGAGTCTAAGAACAATTTGGGCAACCAAAGTGGGTGTTGTTATTGTTGAGTCATTTCAGTCATGTCTGACTCTTCTGGACCAAATTTGGGGTTCTCTTGGCAAAGATACTGGAATGGTTTGCCATTCCCTTCTTCAGATCATTTTACAGATGAGGAACTGAGGCAGACAGGGTTAAATGACTTGCCCAGGGTCACAGAGCTAGTAAATATCTGAGGCTGGATTTGAACTCATAAGGGTAAGTCTTCCTAATTCCAGGCCCAACACTCTGTCCCCTGCACCATCCAGCTGTCCCTAGAGTGGGTGCTGCCTATAAACTGTCTGAGAAGCCCGGTTGTGTCCATGCATCCAGAAAGGCAGGAGATTCTTCCTTTCCTTCCTGTATACAACTAGCCCTCTTAAAGCTCCTCACCACAGACGAATAATTTCCTCTGTCTGAACCTGTTTTCTCATCTGTAAACTGAGAGCAATAATACTTACTTCACAAGATTTTTGTGAGGAAAATTCTTTGCTGAGAGACTATAAGCTCCATGAGGACAAGATTATGCTTTACCTGTAAATTTTATATTTCTGCCGCTGCCTAACAGTATTCTTTATGAGAAAAGTGCTTAAGTGTTTTTTTCTTGTTTTCAGTTTGGAGAGTAATTGAGTCAATTACCAATCCGAACAAATTGTTGTATTTCCAGGAACCTTTACATTTGATAAATGTTAGCATATTTCTTGAAGACAGACTCCGAACTATCGTGAACACCATTCCAAATCTGAATACACTGGAGACACAAAAAGGCAGCATATTTTTCATTAGAGTGTATACAAAGGGAATTTTATCCATTTGTTTTTAAAGGTGGGCATTCATTGATTACTCAGTGATGAAGGGCATTATTTTTATTTGTGGGATCACAGTTCTAAAGCTAGAAGCGACATTAGTGACCGACTGGTCCAACCCTCTCATTGTACGTAAGAAGAAACTGAGGCCCAGAATAGTAAGTAAATAATTTGCCTGAAGTCACATAGGCAGTAGGCATCAGAAATAGAATTGAGGCCAAGTCTTCTGACTCTAGAGCAAGTATTCTTTCCATTGTACCACAAGCATAATACTCACACATAATACAATAATCCTTACTTTATAAGTAAAAGAAGGTATCACACACCAAAATGGTGATGCCTTAGGATGGGAGGCCGCCAAACTGCCTCAGGAGGGACAAACTGGCCCAGGAGAGAAAAATGAGCATTGCAAAGCTCCCATGCCAATCAATGGTAGTATTGGGCTAATGACTGGCTGCTACACTTCTAGTCTGAGAGAGGGAGATCTAATTTCAAAAGAGGGAAAGAGGGAAGGGAAAGGAAAAGGGAAAAGAAAAGAAATGACTCCAGTTCAACAGATACTCTTCCTTTTCGATCCAGGTATGATGAAGAAACTTGATTAGCAGCCTTAAATGTGCTAAAATCGTAGTATAAACAAAATATCCCAAGAAAAAGAAGGAAAAAGGCTAGAAAGATAAGGAAGATTAAAATTAACTTTTAACAATGATTTCAAAAAGTTTAGAGAAATGAACGGAATGACTAAAGTAGAGATAATCTGGAAGTGAAAGAGGCCAGGGGAGCTTTGATTAGTGGTGTCAAACTCAAATAGAAATGAGGATCACTAAACCATACATAAGGATTCCCATGTGCCACATCTTGCTTAGAAAACCACATATTAATAATATCTATGTTTTATTAGTTTTTATTTATTTTTTAAATTATTTGTCAAGTACATTTTAATATGGTTCTTCCATTTTAGAATATCGTGGGGCACCATGGGCCTACTGGCCGAATGTTCAGCACTTCTGAGGTATCAAACTTGAAGTCCAATATTTACTAAGTCTAAGTGAACCTGGAAGGCATTCTAAAGAAGACTGTAGGACATTATGCAAATGCAGCTTAGAGCCATAAGTTGGATAACAACTGAAGTGATATACCAAACCATACCAGAAAAAGCCTTTAGTGGAGGACGGTTAAAGGTTTACTTCGCAATTTCAAAATATATCTGTCACTGAACTTGACAACTAAAACTATAAAACTGAACAACAATGAGCTGATTAACAAAGAAATGGAGGTAACATTGTCCTTGGCCAAATCACTTGGGCTCCCTGTGCCTCAGTTTGTTCATGGGGGCATTGAATGAGATGATCTCTAGCATCTTGTCTCAGCTCAAAAATTCAGTAATCCAAGAGCTTTATGCTGGGGGGGGGGGCGGATAAAGAGTCAAAGAATACTAAAAGATCCTGGCAAATTAAATACAGTGTCAGTAAGTATAAAAGTCAAACAAAGGTCTATGTGGTATCCAACGTTCTTTATAGCTATGAGACTTGGAGCTGTTACAGATGGTGCATCCAGCTTCTTGCAATTTCACCTACATCATAGAAACCGAAGGTAATATTCAATAGTAAGAAATGTTATAGTACGTAGTCAGCAGGCAAACGGTGTTTACTGTATCCCAGTTCTACAGAAGCTTCTGTAGTAGACAGATGTCAGAAAAATAACTGGTGACTTCTTTACAGGTTGTTCAATCAAAGTATCCACAAACTAAACAGGTAACAGTTGTACTACACTGCTGATGCATATCTGAAGGATGCAGGATCTGGCTGCAATATAGTAAAAAAATAATAGCAGAAATTGGGTTAATGTGTCACACAAGAATCAGGATTTATTTCAAGAAAGTTGGACTGGGTTCAAACCTAAGTTCTTTACCTTACTACCTGTGTACTTCTGGAAGAGTCTATTAACCCTCTGGATTTCAACTTCCTCACCTGTAAAACCAGAGGGTTGGACTAGATGACCTTTAAGGTCCCTTCTAGCTCTAAATCTATGCTTCTGTGCTTACAGTGCACAGAAATCCACAAAATTTAAGAAAGTCATTTTTCATGCCCTGAGTGAGTCTGAAGTCTAGGAGATAGGACACTAATACAAATATGTGTAATATGTAATGTTACATTATAATTGCATTAGAGAGGGAAAAACCCAAAGTTAAATAGGAGGTCTGAAGAAAGTCAAGGTCAAGGTTGGCAGAGGTCATTATGAAGCAGAGTTCAAGCTATATTAACATATTTTGGAGGTGGAAAGAAACTTAGGGATGATGTCATAAATAGCAACTCAGATGATTTTGTATCTGTCCCCAGTGCTTAGCATAGTGCCTGGCATGTAGAAAGCAGCTAATAAAGGCTTATTGATTGATTTTTTTGATTACTGATTAATCTAGCCCCCTCCTGCCTTTCCAGTTTTCTTATACCTTACTTCCCAATACGTACTCTTTGATCCAGTAACACTGGCCTCCTGGCTGTTCTAGGAACAAAATAATCTCTTGGCTTTTGGCATTCTTTCTGGCTGCCCACTTTCCCCAATACCTGAAATGCTCTCCCTCCTCTGTTCCAACCTCTCTGGCTTCCTTTAAGTTCTGACTCAAATCCCACCTTCTACAGGAAGCCTTCCCCAACCCCTCTTAATTCCAGTCACTTCCCTCTATTATTTCCTATTTTTTTCTGTATATAGCTTGCTTTGTGTGTGTGTGTGTGTGTGTGTGTGTGTGTGTGTGTGTGTGTGTATACACGTTGTCTCCTCCACTAGATAGCAAGTACTTTGAAGGCAGAGACTGTATTTTGCCTCTTTTTATATCCCCATCACTTGGCACAATGCCTGACACATGGTGCCTAATAAATGTTTATTGATTGATTGAAAACAAGTGCTATTCTCATACAAAGATGAAAGGGTGGATAGCAGCACTATAGCTGTTAGAAAAACCTATTCTAGTCTAGACTATATACATACGGTAATTTTCTCATAAATATAGAGTTAGAAGGGTTCTCGGAGTCCATCTTGCCATCCCCCTCATTTTAGAAGTCAGGATGTTAACATCCAGGGAATTAAATGATGCAACCACCCAGAAAGCCTCAAAGGTGGGACTTGAACACCGGTCCCCTAACTCCAAAGGCAGTGGTCTTTCCCTTGTACTGCACCACCTTCCAAATAATTAAAAATTAATTAACTAACTTGTTTGAGCAGGGTTGTAAATGATGGATTGGAGAGAGCAGGAAGTGTGTTGTACATGGAAGATCATTGAATTTGGACTCAAAATATCTGAGATCACCTTGACTTTGCTACTTGGTATCCAGGTGACTTAAGGTCTCTGAGCCTCCATTTTCTCTTCTGTAGCATTAAGAAATGTTATTAAGTAGCCTTTATTGTCAGCTGTAGCTCTAACAGTTCATGAGACTTGAGACTGGTGGCTGGACTAGTTGTTAAGTGGCTAGTGATACTGGCCAGAGGTAATAAGGACCTGGACAAGGGTGATTATAACAGCAGTGGCAAAGTGGAACCAATTGAAAAGAAAATTACAAAGGAAGAACTGATGAAACTTGATGACTGCCTAGACATGAAAATGGGGGAAGAGGAAGAAGAGTCAAACGTGAATATAAATTTTAAATTCTAACTGGCTGAACTAAGTGTTCTCACCAGAAAAAGAGAAGTTAGGGAACAAAGCAGGTTATTTGGGTTAAGTGACTTGCCCAGGGTCACACAGCTAGTAAGTGTCAAGTGTTTGGTCTGGAACCAGATTTGAACTCAGGTCCTCCTGACCTCAGGGGAGAGCAGGTTATTTGGGAAAAGGGGAAAAAAATGACCAATGAATGCAGAATCAGAAGACCTGAGTTTAAACCTCAGCTCTGCTGGTTAATATTTGCTTGACCTTGAGCAAGTTACATAAACTCTGAGAGGCTCAGTTTCCATATTAGTAAGAGAAGACTAGATGATCTGTGAGGTCACCTCCAACTCTAAAATCTCTAATCCTATGAATATATAACTGGAGATATCTAGGAAACAATTGGAAATATAGAACAGGAATGGAGAAGATCTGGAAATCAGCATATTCTTAGGACTGGTCTAGATGAAGACACCAAGGGAGAGAGTAAAGAAAGAAAAGAGAAGAGTGGCAAAGACAGAATATTGGTAGATACCTGTGTTTTCAAAGGCTGGAAGAAGATGAGAGAGGAGTCAGTGAAGAAACTTTCAGAGATGGGAGGTTAACCATGAGAATGCTGTACCATAGAAGCCAAAGATCCTAGGACCAGAGATGTGTCACTTCAAGAACTTTAGCAATCATCTCATCAGCTCCATTCCCTTAATTTAACAAATGAGAAAATCAAGGCTTAGGAGGAGATAGAATGGAAGGGGAGGGTTTGGAGTTAATAGTATCAAATGTTACAGAAAGGTCAAAGATGGTGAGGAAAAGAAAGATGACAAGAAAAAAAAATCTGCTGAACTGATTTTTTAAAAAGTCATTTTGTCTTTAGCATCCTTGGACATACAAGTCTCGGTAAGATGGTGAGGAGGTATGCCATATTACTATGGGTTAAGAATTGAGTGGATGGCAAGGGAATTGGGGATAATAATTATACACAACACTTTCTAGAAGTTTGGACATGAAGAGGAAGAGAGAAAGAGAAAATGCTAACTTGGTGAAGTGATAAGGTCCAAAGGTATTTGCTTTTCAAATAGTGTGAGGGAAACTTGAATATCTTTGTAGAAAGAAGATAATGAGGCAAGAAAGCAGAAGAGATTGAAAACACATGAGAAGGGGAGAGGTGATAAATGGAGTAGGGCAAAGGGAAGGAAATTTGGTTTTTGCTTTCTTTGGACTTCCTACAGTTACTAACACAATGCTGGGCACATAGGCGCTCAATAAATATTTGCTGACTGAATGACTCAGTACATGTATATGATATGAGAAAACTCTAATATTCATGATATTAGAATGGAATTAAGCTCATACCATATTTTCCATTGTAATACCATATGCAGTTTGGCACCAATATATTTATATCATCTATAAGCATATAAAAATACACTTACATATATATATTTCAGTGCCATATGTATATATGCATCCTCTCCCACACATGTGGATAAATATAATTGACTAAACTGTATCAAACAAAAGGTGGCACAATAATGGAAAATGCACACACATAAAAATTTTGTATGTAGATATATGCATATGTGTACACGTGAATGTACATATGTATACATGTACTGCATTGTGCAAATATGTGCACACGTATAAAACTGTTTGGCATGTTGGATTAGGAATCAGGAAGAATGAGTTCAAGGCCTGTTTCTGAACCTTCTGACCTTGTTACTCTGGGCAAGTCACTACACCTCTTAATGTCCCTAGATAATTTTCTATAAATTGCATAGAACTGTCCGTTTGAATTGACAGAGACAGTTCCTCACTGGGAACTGCCTGCACCAATGAACCAAAGATTCTATAGAAGCGTGTGTGTATATGTATATGTGTTATACAATTATATTTTATGTATGTGAATAATACATACATACATACATACATACATACATACATACATACATACATACATATAGACATACATATACAGTCACAATCCACATTTCAGTCCATAGGATAACATAAATAAGAGATTTTGGAAAAAGTACATTTAAGTGCAGTTATGACAGCAGTGGGAGAAAAATATGCTTTCCAACCTCAAGCATTTGCTAATTTTTTATATCAAATTACTCAGGAAGGCTTCAAATTAAATGTGATGCATGAAGTTGGTTTTACCTACTGAAAGCTTTGTGACAGACTGTTATGAAGACATACACCAGAAAATGTACTAGGTGTGCCCCACCCCAATTATACCCATTTTACTCCCTGAAATTGACTCCATACAATCCAAAATACTTTCGTTGTTTTGTTGTGGTTGTTATTTTATATAGAGGGAGAGCCAAGACCAGAAATAGACTTGTAATGATAATTATAGCATTCCAAGTATCATTGTAATAAGTCCATTTACTAAGTGATTAGGAAATAGTAATGAGTGATGTATGTTCCATTATATGCAAATGTGTTAATAGAAGGCCAGAGTCAAACACCATGCTATCACCATATCTAACAAGATTACTATTTAATTGTTTTCAACTTCTTTTTTTGTTCTTTGTCCTCATGACCTAGACTGTTGCAATAGCCTTGTAACTGGTTTTCCCAATTCAATATCTTACCCAGGGGCCTGCTGGTGAATGTTTAACAATCGGCTCTCCAAATGAACATGACAGACTTTTAAGTTTAATCTGATTATTAACATTTTCTCCATCACTTTCTTGGTTTCCAGGAGCAAGTAGGAGACAAGTTTAACCCACGCCCTGCATTACCACTCCAATATTTCTATATAATATCATGTTAGTATAGCACAATTTGTAACTATAGCAGAAGGAGCCCAAATGGGATTGCAAGCCAGAGAATGCCATGGGTGCTTATTGCCTACTCAAGGACTGAAGGGAATAGATTTCTAAAGTGGAGAAAAATGCTAGTAATGGTATTCATGTGACCCCAATGGCTAAGGCTAATGTATTGCTATCATTACAGACTATGTTCTGGGAGCAGGCACTAGGTAAGACTAAAAGTAATAATACAGAGTAATGGTTATTGTGGTCTGGTGCTCCTATGTAACTCGTGTGTGTGTGTGTGTGTGTGTGTGTGTGTGTGTGTGTGTGTGTCCATGTGTATACAGCATTGGTTGCCAATATTCTTAGATGATTAATTGCGTGCATGAGTTGTGTCTCTGCCCCTCTGTGTCTGTAACTAACTTGTATAGGTCCAGAGTCCACATCCAAATACTAACATGAAGAGAGCTAAATGACTTTGCAATCATTCCCCAGTGGATGTCCTTAATTCAGCTTACTGCTGTATATCTGACTGTGCTGGTTGAGTCCCTTCTACCATTCTTTAAAGACCTGCTCCACTGGGGTCATGGGTATGTGACATACAACTGAAGACGCCAAGGTCATCCACTGCATCCTGGGCCATCACCAGTCATCCTAACTTTTGTCTTGCCACTGGACTTTGATGACTCTTGAAGAGAGAGGGAAGCTAACGACTTTGTACAACTCTGCCTCACTTACATCCAATTCACACTCAAGTCAAGATATCACTCACATCACCCATGATATCTTTAAAAATGAAGAATGAACAACATGTAACACACTACTAGATTAACTTTCCTAATGTGCAGTTCTGATTATACGATCATAGCTTTAGAGCTTAAGGAGATCTTAGGGATTACTGAATCCAACTCTCTTATATTATAGATAATGAAACAAAGCTCAGAGAGGTTAAATATAACTTCCCCAATGTTACATAGGTAGGAAATAGCTGAGAGAGGATTTGGACCCAGATCTTATGACTTCAAGCCCATAACTATTTTTTCCCTTATATCATGCTACCAATCTTGTCACTTTCCTGTCACTCTCAAAAAAAACTCTCTGTCTCCTTCTAGCCCACCAAATAAGGTCCAAAGTCCTTAAGCTGGCATTTAAGGCCCTTCACTATCTAGCTCCAACGTATCTTTCCAGCCTTATCTCTTATTTCATATAGTCTATTCTTCAACCTACCTAAATGATGTGTCATTCCCTAAAAGCATCACGTACTTACCACGCACCTTCTCTCTTGGATCACCTGAATCCATAAAACTATCTCTTATGTACAGCTAGGTGGTACAGTGGATAGAGCATCGGGCCTGAAGTCAGGAAGACTGGAGTTCAAATCTAGCCTCAGGTACATACTAGCTATGAGACTCTGATTAAGTCATGTAACCTTTATTTGCCTTAATTTCATCATCTGTAAAATGGGAATAATATAATAGCACCTACCTTGTGGGGTTGTTATGAAGATCAAATGACATAATACTTGTAAAGCTCTTAGCACAGACCTTGGCACATAATAAGTGTTATATAAATATTAGCTATTATTATTTTTTATTATTACATAGCATATTCTAGTTTCTATTAAATATATTTTTATTCATGTTTTATTTCCCTACTAGATGCAAACTCCCGGAGGGTAGAAATCATGACCTTTTATCTCCCCCAGGGCCTGGCACAATGAGTGGCATAGACTGTATACTTAATCAATGTTTTCAGAAGGACTGTATTTGCTTTTTAAATTAATGCCTACAGTGAGGTAATAGAACAGGAAGCACCAAACTTAATCCATCTAAAAGTTTAAAGGGTATTAGCTTGGCTATAATACCCATCCTTATGGTAGATGTTAAATCATGCAGTAATTAGCGACGGGAATTGCTCAATACCCTGTGAGAACATGAACTTTCCTTGGAAAAGCTGAACTCTGCATTTCTTGGCTTCTGTCTTTTTAATATAGACCTCTCTCACCTACCGTCACTGCAGATTTATTCACATATACCCTGGGAGAGTGAGATAATACTTGAGACAATGTGGGGGGTTCAAGTGGACTTTTTATTAGGAGGTAGGAATGTTCTTCTTACTCATAAAGGACAGAGGCATGAGGGAGTCACCCAAGTCTTGTGAAACAGGTGCCAATGCCAATTTACTGTTGCCAATTCAACCTCGTGCTCAGCTTTAAGTCTGGGATTCAAACGGCCCCAAAGGAACAAGGCCTTGGCTGTATGTCATTGGAATCACAAGGCAGTTTAGTACCTTGGGCCAGAAAAATAAAGTCCATTTTTCATTGTATAGACAAAACAGCAGCTTACTTGACTGAAATCATATACTTGTCAACCGATCACGTGGGTATCACCTAGGGGCATTACCCTTAGGGCCCTTACTTAACACAGTTTTCTGCCTTTTCTTTGAGGTTGAGTGACCTTGTTGCTGGGAAGCAGCCCTTTGACTATACCGATAGGCTAACAGTTAGTTGTAACTAGGTTTTTTTCTTTGTTTTTTTTATTTGTTTCCTGCTCCCTACTCCCCTCACACACACACACACACACACACACACACACACACACACACACACACACACACACCCCAGAGCCTTAGTCAGCATTTTCAGAGAAGCATCAGGATGCAATGTCTAAAGGGCTCAATTTGAAGTCAGGAAGATCTGTGTTAGAATTCAACTTCTGATACTTTACTGGTTTTGTGGCAACAGGCAAGCCCCTTATCCTCTTGGAGATACATGCAATGCACTAAAACCTTTCTACTAAGATCTGCTCTCTGGCCAAGGAAAGGGTTCCCATACTGACAAAATGACAGATCCTCGATGTATTGACACAAATCAACATATTCCTACTTCATGAGTTAAATTCAGTCTGTTGGTGTATTAGGAAAAAATTGATTCAGAGGTCTTGGGTTCAAATTCTGGCTCACCCACTTACTACCTGAGTAGCTTTGGGCAAGTCATGTAACCTTTTTGCTACTCAGTCTTCTCATCAGTAACATGAGAGAATTGGACTGCATGGCTGCTTCTAGATATAAATAAATTATCCATAAGAAAAAAGGCAAATTCCTGAAACAAAGACATTGCTTGGTTTGGAATTACCTATTAAAATCTATCTTTTCCTTTAAGGCCTGTTGAAGGCAGTATCATAGTGTGGAAAAAAAAAAACCCAACAACAAAGTACTGTATCTGGAAACAGAGGACCTAGGTTTAAATCTTGACTTCGAGGCTAGCCATCTTGCCACCTTGGACAGGTTACTCAATCTCCTTTGGCCTTCATTTCCTCCTCTGAAAATTAAGGGTGTGAAGGTTTGGAATACATGACTTCTGAGGTCCCTTCCAGCTCTAAATCTCTAATTTTATGATCTCTCCTCTATTAACAAAATTGACCTTATGGTTACCCCTCTCCAAGATTCTATCCTGGGCCCTCTTCTCTTTTTTACTCCATACCCCTTTCACTTAGCTATCACATTGACTCCTGTGGAGTCAATTACCATCTTTTTACAGATAATTCCTAGATCTATACAATCAACCTTAGTCTCGTTTCTGAGCCCCAGTCCTGAATCACCAAGACATTTTGGACTGAATGAACCATAGACATCCTAAGTTCAGCATGACCAAAATGGAACTTATCTTTCCTTCCAAAATCCCCTATCACTGCTGACAGCCCTACCATACTCCCAGTCACCCAGGTTCACAATCTCAGTGTGTGTAACCCCGAACTCCTCACTCTTACTCTACCAGTTGCCAAACCTGTCCTTTCTTTCATCACAAGATCTCTTGTATAAACTACCTTCTTTTTATTCATATAGCACTGCACTGTTTCAGGCCCTTGTCATCTCACACATAGCTAATCACAATAGTCTTTTAATTTGGCTCTTTGACTCAAATATTACTCCCCTCTAATCCTTTCTCTGCATTGCTGCCAAAGTGATTTTCCAAAAATGCAGATCTACCTAGCTGTGTGACCCCAGGCAAGTCACTTAACCCCATTGCCTAAAACAAACAAACAAAAAAAAAATGTAGATCTACCCATGTCATACTCCACTCTCCAACCAATACCCTTGCCTCCCCCCCAATAAATTCCAATAGCTCCCTGTGGCCTCTAGGATCAAATATTTAAAGCTCTTCATAACTTAGGCTTATCTTATCTTTCCAGGCTTCTCACACATTATTTCCCTCCTTGCATCTTATGGTCCAACCAGACTGGCATACTTGCTTTTCCTCAAATATAATATCCCATTTTCTGTCGCTGTGTCTTTGTAATAAGCTGTTCCCCATGCATGGAATATATTCCCTCCTCTTCTGCAGGAGGACTTTCCTGGTCCCACAGACCTTCCCTTCCAAAGTAACTTTCCATCTATTCTGTAAGGATCTTGTACCTACTTGTTTACATACATATATTGTCTCCTCAATCAAAGTGTTAGCTCTTAGATATCGGGGACCATTTTTACCTTTCTTTGTACCCCCACTGCTTGGCACAGTATCTGGCACATAGTAGGTACTTAATACATGTTTATTGATTTACTGATTGATTGACAGCAACAGAAATTGAGAATGTCAGGAGAGATTTTCCATAGAATCAGGTGCCATGATCATGGAGAAGGTTACAAAAATCATAAAGAATAAGAATGCCTTAATTCCACAGCACAAAACTGATGTCATGCCTTGATGACTGCAAATATTTTGGCAAAGAATGAATTGGTATCTTTGAGAGTGGGCCTCAGTGCTGCAACACTCCATCAGCCTCCTCTCAACAAATCCTTTCATGGGAACATTTTATTCAGCATGACATCGTCTGCCAAAATGAAGGGAGATTTCCTACAGAAATGTTTTTTTGCTGTCTTGTAAACAGCAGAAACATCTGGGACTGTTATGTGTCCTAGGGCTGTACCCACGCATTCCCTAAGGATGCTCAGTCTGAGGGAGTATATCCATGATTTGTAGCCAACTACTTCTCTGGCCTGTGTAACTGCTTTAAAAGCCATTTTTAAGTGATCTGGGGCCTCAAGGACAAGGCTGTCTGAAATATTTCCATCCACCCCAGGGAATCTTGGGATCATCTGGATCCACAGATTGTTTGTTGGAAGTATGATATCATCATGAATACACTAATGAAGCCATGTAGACTTCTGGCCATAAAGACGGAAGAAATCAGAGCCCAGTCTGATGCTTGTGTATATTCCCCTAAATTATTTTGAACGGAATCACTTAGCCTGATGTAAGTAAGCTCATCCCATGGCAGTCAACTCTACTTGGGATGACTCAGCTGCCATGCTGCTGACTCCGATTATTCCCTACTGAAGGAATGCTCTTACTGCATAGGAAGCTACATTAACTTCATTCTTACTGATTGTAACCAGCTTTCCATTCTTACTTATTTGAATAGGAACTAGACAGGAAAGCACTTGCAAAATCTAAAAGTTTTGTAAATGTCACGTATATAGAATATGTATCTTGAGCTATTAAAGCTTAAAACTGCACTTAGACTTTTGGGACTCCCTATATACACTAACAATAGAGGTAAAGGAGATTTTGGAGATAATTGAGTCCAACCCCCTTAATTTTATATGTTAGGAAATTAAAAACAATTGGAATCAAAGTCGATTTCGGAGACTTGAAGTGAGGGCTCTGGTAGAGTGTCCTAGACAATCTATCTCTGGCCTTGGATTGCTTAACATTTTTATCAGTGACATGGAAAAAAGCATAAATTACATGTTTGTCAAGTTTTCTGTCAAATTTTGATCCAAAAGTCAAAGGGGTAGTAGCTAAGTACATTAAATGACCAAGTCAAGATCTTCCCCTCCCCTCTAAAATCTAAATAGACTAAGACAATAGGTCAAATCTAAAAAGGTGGAATTTAATAGTCATTCTTGTGAAATCTTATATGTGGGTTCCAAAAAATCAACTTCACATGGACAAAATGGAGAGTTCTGGCTTATGTAGCAGTTTGAAAAAAGACTGTGATAGGGGCAGTGAGGTGGCACAGTGGATTGAGCAATGGCCTTGGATTCAGGAGGACCGAAGTTCAAATCCAGCCTCAGGCACATAACACTTACTAGCTGTGTGACCCTGGGCAAGTCACTTAACCCCATTGCCTAGCCCCCCCCAAAAAAAAAAGATTAGGGTGGGGTAGCAGGAAGGAGGACAGCTCAATATTTAACTATTTGATATGACAGAGGGAAGTAAGGTCAAAGGAACTAGGAATAATCATCCTAGAGAAGGTAAGACAGGGATATATAAAAAAGTTATCTTCAACCATAAGAAGATCTATCATGGAAAAAAAAATAGGCATTTTCTTATTGGTGCCAGAAAGAAGAACTAGAAGCAATGGGTAGAAACTGAAGTGAGGGAAACAGGTTCAGTGAAAGAGAAACTGGCCTAATAAATAGGGCTATTTAAAAAGCAGTGGCTGATTTCTTTTAGAGGAAGTGGATTCCCACTCATAGGAGACTTTCAAATGAAGTTTAGGTAACCACTTATCAAAAATGTTGGAGAAGGAAACTCGTGCTCAGGCATTACTGAATCACAGATTTTTAGAACTGGAGGGGACCTGATTTGCTATCTGGTCCAAACTATGCTAGAAAAGAATCCCTGGTAGAAGAAAGCTGACAATGGCCATCTGGTTATTTCTAAGATCTGAATATCTCCAAAGAAAGAAGATCCTATCACATCCAGAAGTAGCCCATCGTACTTTTGAAGAGCTCTAATTATTTTTCCTGTTATCAAGCCTAAATCTGGATCTCAGTAACTTCCACCTATTCTTGATTTTGCCCTTTGGTTCCGTAAAGAAGAGATCTAATTCTTCTCTGACATTAATGCCATTTGGATACTTGAAGATAAGCATCAAGTCTTTGGTTAATCTCTTGACTAAACATCACCAGTTCCTTTAACAGATCCTCATATGACATGAACTCAAGACCCTTGACTCTTCTGGTTACCCCACATTAGACACACTACAGTCTACCTATGTCCTCCTGCAAATGTGTCACCCAGAAGTAAACATAACATTTCAGATGTTGTCTGACTCACACAGAGTAGTACAAGGAGAATAACACTTCTTCACTCTTGGAATCCGCATGTCTCTAAATGCAGCTCCATTAGCTTTTGGGGCTCCTACATCAAACTTCTGGTTCCTGTTGAGTTTGCATACCACTAAAGTACCCAACATTTTTATCAGATAAATTGCAATTTAACCATGCCTTCCTAATCCTGTACCTCTAAAGTTGATTTTTTAAACCTGATAGAAGGCTTCACATGTATCACTGTTGAATTTCAACTTATTAAATTCAGTTCAATGCTCTAACCCAATGCTCTAAACTATTTAGATCTTTTTGGAAACTGAATATTTTGTTAGAGACTATTCTATTCCTAGGCAATTGCCTCTCATAAATGGAAGACACTCTAGTGCAAACGTCAGCCTATTTACTACACCCAGGGCATACTTTTGTGTTTATTGACTGGTACTGGAAAATAAACAGTTAAATCATGAAGTCAGACCATGAAAACAGTTTGATACCTTTGTTTTTTGTATGAGCTCATGATCACCTGCACAGGGAGAGTTTCTCAGAAGCTCGTCCAAGACCTTGAAAAGTAAAGCCCTATCATTCTACAAAAATGTCCAAGGTCTGCCATGGCATGAGTCAGACTCTTTTCTCATCTATTTCTACTTCCTTTGCTTCTTTAGCCAATTATAATGCTCAAAAATCCCAATTGATCTGAAGATGCAATTCACCACACCTTGCTTCCTCCCACACCACCCCGGAGCCCACTAACAGTGAGGGAGCATCCCTCACATAAATCAGAGAAGAGTTATTTTCTGTACAAAAGTGGAAATTCAGGAAGCCATCTTTAGAGTCACTATATCACCATGACAATCTGGATTAGAGGATTGCAGCATCCCTCCTGTCTCTAGCTGACAGTAAAGAATATAATTTAATAAATCCCACTTGGACATAGAAGTATTGTGCATCAGTTTTCTCCTTTTCCTCTCCCCAGGATAGAGCACATATGTATTCTTTTAGAAATTCCTTTGCTGCCAATTGTAGGAATTGAAATGGGTCAGAGAAACTAATCAAAACTCTTTTTCATTTTAAAAGTGAAAACTCATAGAAAATAGCCCTTCTTCCCTGCGACCTAGTCCATTAACTATTCCTTCCAGTTTTGTGTTGTCTTCAAATTGACTGAGCCTGCAATCTATTCCTTTAGCTAAGTCATTGATAGAAATGTTAAACAGCACAAAGAACAGATCCCTCTGTTCTCCACTGGAGACTTCCTGCCATCTTGACATTGAAACATAAATGATGACTTTTTTAATTGAGCCATTTAACCAGTCCCAAATCTATCAAAATGTATTATTTTCAAGTCCACGCTGTTTCATTTTCCCCACAAGAGCAGTATGAGATACCTTAATCAAATCTTTACTTTACCAAAATCTGGATAAATTACATCTATGGTATTCCCATTGACATAGTAGTTTGCTATTGCTGTCCAAAAAGGAAATAAGGTTAGTCTAGCATGTCCTGATCTTGGTGAAACTAAGAATGGGTTGGACCAGTCTACCTCTGAAGTCTCTTCCAACCCTGAGATTCTGCATTTCTGTGAAGTGACTTGTCCAGGGTCACATAGGTAGTAGGTAGCAAAACCATGATTCAAATTCATGCCCTCTGATTGAATCCATATTCAGTTCTCTGAATTTGTCTAGAAGTAGAAGACCAGATCACTTTTCATAGGGTCATAGGTTTAGAACTGGGAGAGAACTTAGAGCTCCTTAAATACCACTTCCTTATTTTAGAGATGGTGATCTGAGGCCCAGAGCATTGAAGTCACTTGCGTGGGTTCTCATAGGTGGTAAGTGAATGGGTCAGAATTTGATTCTAGGTCCTCCCATTCTAGATATCTAGATGGTGCAGTGGATAGATACAGCCTCAGGAGAATCTGAGTTTAAATCCTGCCTCAAATACTTTCTTTGAGACTCAGTTTCCCCATCTATAAAATGAGGATAATCATAGTTGTTGTGAGGCAAAAATGAGATAATATACATTAAACACTTTGCAAATCTTAAAGCACCATATACATGCGATAAATTCTTTTTTTCACCATGCCACACTCATGCTAAGAAATGGCTGTCTGGACTTGGAATTCTCTGGCCCCAATGGCAATCTTTAAAGACATATAATTAAAACACAAAAAATAACAAACAAAAATGAAAAGGCCTTTCTCCCCCTCTCCCTTAGCTCAGAACTATGATGAGTAGCTGGCTACATTTCTCTTGTAAACTTAATTAAACACATCCCACGTACCACAGAGCTTTGGTGATAGTATCAAAGCATTTTCAACCACTTCCCGTCTCCCTCTGTCTAACTTTTTCTACTACCAACACACACACACACACACACACACACACACACACACACACACACACACACACACACTTTGAGGGGTGGTACTTGTGTGCAAACATCTAAATTTCATGACCTTTCTTTACCTTGGACCCAGGTACACCTACATTTTTTTTTCAGACATTAGAGTAAGAAATTGGTGGTGAATTAGCCTTTTATATGATCTATGGATTGAGTTCTTCCAGGAATTACCAGTTGCACTTCAGTCTGATTTCAGTGTGTTGAGGGAAAGTTATTCCAATCCAAATGTGCTGAAGGAATGAATGTGGTCCCCACATAGGGCATATTTCAGCTTTTCCAAACAACATTCTTACGCAGATTAGAGGATAATCTGGCAGCCAGACCCAGCCAATTAAAACAGTAATTGAAATGGTCAAAAATGTTTTCCTTGGCAAAATGTAATTATTTTGCTTCTTTTTGTGTTGCCTTGAATGAAAAACATACACAGAGAGACATACACAGGATCAATCCTAAGCATTCAAAGTTATTTTCAGTGTTATCTATTCTTTTCTCTCAAGATTAAACTAAGGATTGTCACTGACCCTGAATTAAAAACTAATATACAGAAAAAAAAATTCTGAAATGACAATCAAACCACAACAAATTATTCTCTTCTGATCCAAAGTTAGCAAAATGTTTGTGTGTGTGTGTGTGTGTGTGTGTGTGTGTGTGTGTGTGTGTGCCTTTTGGTTGGGGGGAGAGTTATAGAGGAGTTAGATAAAATGAATACATTGAAAAGTTATTCTAATGAAATCCAGGTTTTCTTTTCCTCAGAAGGATAAATTTTAGAAAGCAACAAAGTTGGATCTTTAATACTTTATGGATTTATACTTAAGGTATATGAGATAAAGAGCCACATGAGGCTTCTTTATCCAGTCATTCTCATCCACTGATAACATAGTAATACTTGAAAGAATATTTGGGGAAGAGCTTTACAGCTAAAAAATAACTAGGTAAAATTGGTAAACATAGTAACCCATGATTCCAATTACTAAAGTAGGTTCCATTAAACTTGAGAAAATTGAGTCATTAAATTGGCCACATGCTCTCCTCCCTTACCCTACTACCTAAGCTCTCTGACAAATTGCATTCTATGTGTCCTCCAAAACTTTGCTTAAAACACAAATCATTTATGAAGCTGTGAAGTTTTCCCTGACAAGACCTACGTGTATCTGGTCACTTTATCCATTTTGTGATGGAAGGAATTTCCACACAAAAAGTTTTCTACAGTGATGAAATAACAGGTCAGGACTAGTACCATTCCCCGACCAATGCCAAATTATTTGTAACTATTATATCTATAATTACAAAAACATCATGTGATGAAAATTCTGTCTAGTTGAAATAGTCTAAATTATAGGACTAGGGAACCTGTGGCCTCCAGGCCACATGTGGTCCTCTAGGTCCTCAAGTGTGGCCCTTTGACTGAATCCAAACTTCACAGAACAAATCCTCTTAATAAAAGGATTTGTTCTGTAAAACTTGGATTCAATCAAAAGGCTGTACCCAAGGGCCTAGAAGGCTACATGTGGCCTCAGAGTTATAGGTTCCCCACCCCTGGTAAAATATCTTTGTATGATAGATCAAAGTTTCCCAACCAAACTGCTGAGACTATAGCATATAGGCCATTGTTTGGAAGCAACTTAAGGACATCATCCCACAGGAATGTCAGCATACCCTCTGGTACCTTACTGGTAGAATGCAAGAACACCTAATGATTAGCCAATTGAGCATCAGCTGCCCCTCTTTAGGGCCTATTAAAAAAAAAGTTTGTTGACTTCTAGTTTAAATGGTAATATGAAAAGCCTTAAAGGAGACCTGCTCTAACAGATACAAGAGATAATAATAATCAAGAAGACCAAAGAGAAGTATTAATAAACTTCTCCAGAACTACAGAAGAAAATACTTAAAACCTAAATCCAAGTCTCTTTCACTTACCTGTGTGTTGCAGGATAAGTCTATTTCCTTCTTCAGGCCTCTGTTTCCTCATCTGTAAAATGAGGGAGGCTGGCAGCATGAGTTGGATAGCAATGGAAGTGGAAAGGAAGTGTAGATGTGGAAATAGAATTGACTGGCTAACGACCAGCTGGATATGGTGGTGGTGAGAGTTTGAGGTCTGGAGGCCAGGTGCCATTAACAGGAATATGGAGGAAAGGTATTGAGTTTTGTGGTAGACTTGTCAAGTTTTAAGTGGTAGTAAACATATGGTGCCATAGAAAGAAATTGCTTAATTTAGAGTCAGAGGACCTAGGTTCAAATCCCAGCTCTGAGACTTGCCACCTGTTATGACCTTGTAAAGGGTCACTTCAGCTTCCTCATCTTCAAGGTGAAGGGGTTAGACTGAATGGCTTTTGAGTCCCTTCTAGCTCTAAAACTAACACACTATGAATTTATACAAAAATAAAGAACTAACCACTTGATGTTTAGTTAACTGTGTGACTAAGTCAGATCACTTGCATAAGAGACTCCTTCCAATAATCTCTCACTATCCTTTAGATGGCCTTTATTGAGTAATATTGGCCAGTCTAAATACTGTCAGTGTCTTATTACCCTGAAGTCCATGATTGCATGAATTACAAACTTTACTACCCAGCAAGGGGTGCTGTTCATCCTATGCATTAAAAAGAAGCCAGCTAATGTCCAACCCTCAGTAGTTAGGCATGACAGCCAAAACCAGAAGTGGCTCTAGTGTAATGGTAAATTCTCATTGAGCCAATTATCTCTCTCCTCTTTGCTCCATAACTTTTGTGGAGGGCAATGCTTATCTTGTATTAACAAGAATAACTAAGTTAATAAACTAAGTTAACCAGGTTAACTAAGGCTTTAGTTAACTCTGCCTGAATCTCATCTCTGATAAATTTCAATGGTATTTACAAACAAAAGCATAGAATAACTACACATAGTTTCAAAAATCAATAATAAAGATAATAATAATAAATCATATCAAATATGTGGGAATTTGAATTCTTAGCAGCCAAGGTAAGCTGAAACTCAGAAGTTCAAAAAGAATAGTTCAGATACTCATATTCAACTCTACTCCTCCTCTTCCATACACACACATACTTTGTCTGCAGTTAAGTAAAAAAAAAAAAAAAAAAGGCAAAGCTCAGTACCTAACTTCAGTTAGTCACTCTGACAGGGAGCCAACAAGCCTCTGCCCTAGGGTTCTTCTACTAGACAAACTTTCTGGAGGGTCAGCTAGTGGAGGTGATTCATGTTACTCTGGATGGTTCCTCAAAGGTAGGTAGGTTTAGAGCAGGCAGGGCCACACCAGGCAGACTGGATCAGAGCTGATCTCTCATTCAAATGATCCTGCTCCACACATGTTCCATCCCCCTTCCACATCATTTATACTTTTCACATCAAATATACCTCCATCCCCCTTTTACATCATCAGTAAGTATCAACAGAAGAAATTTCTACAGGGAAGGACTCTCAGTCCTCTTCCTCCATTAGTCACTTTAAGAAGAATTGTTCCTTTCTTAGCTATGTAGCTCCAACTTAAAAAAACACTCACCATTCAAATTTTCCTGTCATTGTCTTGTCTCTAAAGCACTATGGGCAGAAGCTACGTATGTGCTCACTGCCAAGGATATGCTTGCTGCACAGATAATTACCATCCCCTTAGCATGAGACCAGTACCCACCATTTCTTGGAATCAGTTCTTGCATCCTTTTCATTTGTCTGTTTCTGCGGTGCTAAGATCTGGTACTTCCTTTCTTTGTTTACTTCAGCTATCATGTTATCCTTACTTTTCTTACTTGCAAAAGACTAACAATCAGATTACGTAATGGAAAGAATATTGGAATGGGAGGCAAAAGATCTTGCTTCCAGTCCTGCCTTTGCCAATATTTAATGATGTGACCTTGATGAATCACTCAGCCTATCTAGGTCTCATTTTCCTCATCTATAAAGTGAGGAGGTTAGACTGGGTAGTTTCCAAGGTTCCTTGCAGATTTGACATTCTTCTAATTTAATTAAATCAGATAAGAGTGGTCAGCAAGTCTTTCAGGATTACTAGATATATTTTAAAACTATAGTACCTTTGTGGGGGTTTTTTGCCTATTTTAAGGTTCAAGTTTGAAAATATGAAACATAGCATAATTGATTCTCTTTATACCAATGATGTATATACTCATTTATATATGTACTTATCTCCTCCATTAGAATGTAATCTACTTGAGAATAGAGATTAATTCTTTGTCTTTGCAACCCCAATGACTGGTATATGGTAGGTGCCTAATAAATGTTTGTTGATTCATTGCATCTTATTTCACATCATGATTTTTGTTCTCATCCTTATCCAGGGTTTGATCTAACTGAGACACATGACAACATTTCAACACTATTCAGAAAGAATTACGTAAATGATGGTTAAACTTCTTCCTTATATAGAAGCAGTAATAGCAGCAACAAACCCCTCTCTCTCACATATCAGTTTAAAATGAAGCATATATATATATATATGTATATTCAAATATAATTTGAATAATTATTCAAAATGTAAGCTATCATATCATCTTTATAAAGCCTTAAAAGGAATGTTAAGTTCTTGAAACCATTTATTCTTCTTCTAAATTATCAGCATCTTTCTGATACAGTAACAATTTTGCTAAAAAGGTTGATAACAGTCAACTCTCTACTTGTAAGGAAATCCAAAAACGAGTTCCTGGACCAGGTTCATGTCCTATGTTCCATTTCCTGGAAATGAGGAGTGTGGTGTAGGGGATGGAGTGAAGGGCTTGGAGCTATGAAAACCTACATTCAAATCCTACCTCACAGATTAGTTGTGTGACACAAAATAAGTCACTTAACCTTTATGTGTTTAGATGCACTCTATTTTTTCCCTCCAAAGTAAGAGACTGATTTCAATCTGCCCCCAAACTACTAGTGCCCCGCCTCTCAAAACTACCATGTAGGGCTGCTAGGTGGTGCAGTGAATAGAGCTCTGGCCTTGGAGTCAGGAGGACCTAAGTTTAAATCCAGCCTCAGACATTTAATGCTTACTAGCCGTGTGACCTTGGGCAAGTCACGTAACCCTGACTGCCTCGCCAAAAAAAAAAACAACAACCATGTATTTATTTTGTATGTAGCCTATTTACTCTTATAAATGTAAGTATTCTCTGTCCTGAAGGAATGAATGGAAGCTCCTTGAGGTCAAGGAATGTTCCATTTTCATTTTGTAATCCTCATTGCATAGCAAAATATTTGACATATTGTAGTTTCTTAATAAGTCTGCTGATTGATTGCCTTGGTGAATGAAATCTCCTAAGCTAGTGAAATGTGAGGTCTTTCATGTACCCATCTTCTGAGCAGTTATGAGTTGTTTCAATGTACCTTTTTATTATTCCTCTAGTGCCCAAAACTAGTCATTTGAAATCTTTTCCCAGAAACTACTCTGTGTTTTCTTAGCTGGAGAATCAATAACAAAAGAGAGGCGACATTAAATCAGGTCATTCCCCTACTATTTGTTCCTCCTTCAACTTAGAGATAAGAATATTTGATTAAGTTTTAGGTGAACAGACACCTATGGGTACTAATGAGTATAGATGTCCAAATGTGGTAATGAATATAAAATATAGTGAGCACCAGCAGTCTTAATGCAATATGAATCTTAAAACTGCTGTCAGACTCTTGGGATACCCTGCATTTTGTGAACTTTAAAGTGTTACATAAATGCAAACTATTATTATATTATTATGTGTCAATCTTAGAGCTTTGTTATTTGTTAAAGCATGTGGTTATCCATCAACAAATATTTATTAAGTACCTACTATGTTCTAGTCACTATGCTATGTACTGGAAGGAATCTTATAAGTCATTTAGAGGCCAAGAGATTTTTTTCCCCAAGGTCATACAAGTTACAAGTAGAAGATTGGATTTGAACTCAAACAATCAAAAATCCAGTACTCTTTCCACTGTGGTGGTCTGGGAAAGGAAAGGAAGTAAATGAACTGAAGAGGAAAGGGAAAGGAAGAGAGTTTCCAGTGTAAATTTAATCTGTAAGAATTAGGTACAAGTCAGTGAGCAGAGGAATTAAATCCAAACATTGCCAGTTAACAGGAGTTACCTATTTTCTTTTAATATACCTAGATGAAAGATTGCCAGTTGAGGTGATTTGGAAACTTAAACTTTTTCCTTGGGGCCAATGCCTGAAAAGAGTTTGCTTTCACACGAATACCTTCATCACTGTAATTTTAGGCCACAGCAGGAGAACTTGAAGCCTGAGATTGGCTCATCCTCTGTGGCTGTGCTATGGGCTATCTTGTGAGGTCATGCTGTCCCCTCATGAAGAAACTTGCTGTGTGTGACCACCATTTATTTTGAGGGAGTTATTTTTGTCTCTATATCCAGGGGAAGATTCCATGAACAGCATTTCTTGAATCTGTCATTTTCTCCCAAGGATAAGGCATGATTCTCTTTTGCCTTTGAAAACAGGTGTAATGGTGTGAAGAAAACAAACTGTAGGCAAAAATGAAGTAGAAAATAAATGGAAAAAAATGCTGTGTTTCTCCAAGGGGTGTGGAAAGGGGACAGAGGCATCCCTTGTTTGATAAAAGTTAGAAATGTTGATGTCATCTAAGTTTTTCCCCAAAATGCAGCCAAACTATGGGTAATAAATACTTAAGACTTCAAGAGCTTGCATGTTAACAAACGACAGGTATTAAAATCTCTTCTCTTTCTTTGATATGGAAGTAAGTTTTCCATTTCATTGTGAACATCATGATTTGAAGTCACTCTGATTGTCTTCAGGGAGATGCCTAGCATCAGTGTCTAAATGGTGCCAGTAACAGTACAACCCAATTTGAGTTCCTACTGATTTGATCCAAGTAGTTCAAAGGAAAAGATGTTTGCAACTTGGGAATGATTCCATAGTCTCAGCACAACCAACCCTTAACAATCTAACTCATTTTATAGTTGCTAGTTTGAGGGAAACTATTTTGCCTATGTAATACTCAAAATCTGGAAATTAGGAATTCCTAGGCAGAGACCTGTGAGGAGTACAGTGGTGTATCCGGATTTAGAAGCATATTTCACAGTTACATAGTTCTATTTTATAGTTCATAGTTACATTTCTGTAGTGTTGTCTCAGTAAGCAAGGGAACCAGATTTACACCCTGAAGAGAGAGAGTATTACAGGACAACTCAGTTCACTCAGACTACTTTCCTCCAGGTAACAAGTACTCGACACTGTGTCATCACCAGAGAATCAACAAGCATTTATTAAGTGCCTACTGTGTGCCAGGAATTTTACTAAGCACTGGGTATACAAAGAGACAAAAATAGCCCTTGCTCTCAAGGAGCTTACATTCTAATGAAGGGGACAACATATAAACAATTATGTATAAATAAAATATTTACAGAATAAATCTGAAGTAAACTCAAAGGGAAGGAACTAACATTAAGGAAACCTGGTAAAGGCTTCTTGCAGAAGGTGGGATTTTAGCTGAGATTTGAAGGAAGCCAGGAGGTAAGAAATGAGCAGGGAAAGCGTTTAAGCCATGAAGTACGGAAAATAAAATGTACAGAGTCAGGAGATAGAATGTCTTACGTGATGAATATCAAGCAACAATTATAAAGTGGAGATAGTGCCAAACTTAGTATCATAGGACAGTTGTTCAAATGTCAAGAGCTGAGTTCAAATCCCAGCTCTGCCAATTTATTTCCTGTGTGACTTTGGGCAATTCCCTTAACCTTTTTCTGGTTTAATTTCCTCATCTATAAAGTGAGGGATTTGGACTAAATAACTATGAAAGTTTGTTCCAACTCTAGGTCTTTGATCCTATACCTAGGAGACCTATAGTAGGAAACTCAAGGTTTTTGGGGTTTTTTCCCCCATCTTAGCCAATTCTTACAGCTTTGGAATTCTTTCCATCAGACCCTTACTCTATGGAGGCACCCAATTTAAAATGAAAAAGTTTAGAATTGTCATGTTGAAGATTAATGTTGACCATTTTTATTTTCTTGAAGTCATTTTAATTTCCCAGTTGGGAATTGGGTTATTAGGTTGCCAGTAGATAATTAAAGCTGGAACTTTTCTTTTACATTTAGAAGTTACCTGGGAAATTATTCTAGAATAAGAGTGAGAATCCTGCTGATCTGTTTTTCTTTTGGGTATCTTTTCAATCATTATTCAATAAATATTTATTCAATGCCTACAGGCAAGGTGCCACGTTAGACCACTGAGGATGATACAAAGAGGATAAGCCATGACATTTGCCTTCAAAGAGTTGGCATTCTAATAGGAAAGATAAGACATGTTAACAAATACATCTATAAGAACTTAGAAGTTTCTGAAGAGTTAGCAATCAGTGGACAGTGTAAATGTGCTTGAAAGGGATGACTGTGTCCATATTCTGAACTTAAGATAAACAGGATAATCCTTCTTTAACAAAAACTCATATCTCTTTTTTGGCAATGATTCTATATGGCTTACTGTTTCTTCTGTGTTGATGAAGGAGTTGAAAATAACAGGTACACAGACAAATCTGCCTGATGGTAGATGTGATTTTCCCTTGGGTTGAAAGGGATTGAGATGTTTGGGTGGTCATTACTTAGCCACGAAGATCCAACTCTACCTTCCTGTTAACCCCATAGCATTAACTATTTTTATATCAAAGACCTCTTTAGCATTCTAGTGAAGCCTATGGAACCCTTCTCAGAATAATACTCCTAAATGTACAGAATAAACTATGCAGCATCACAAAGGAAAAACAAAATATAGATATCAATTTGGAAAAGAAAAAAAAAAGTTCACAGATCCTGGGTTAAGAACCCCTGCACTAGTGACACTGTTGTTCAGTCATGTCTGTTTCTTCATGACCCCATTTGTGATTTTCTTGGCAAAGATACTGCAGTGGTTTGCCATTTCCCTCTCATTTTACAGATAAGGAACTGAGGCAAACAGGGTTAAGTGACTTGCCCAGGGTCACACAGCTCATAAGTGTCTGAGGCCAGATTTGAACTCAGGAACATGAGTCTTCCTGATTCTAGGTCTTGTATTCTCTCCATTGTAGCACCCGAGTATGTAAATAAAGGCCCTAGTGACATTACCATGTCTCTAACCAATCTCTTCAGCCTAAATTTAGGCAATTCCATTTCCAGAAAATTCCTTCTTCTGGAAAACCAGTGACCTAGCAACACTGATTCTTCCCTAATTTGGCATCATAGAGCTGAAGTAACTTTAACAATCATTTATTCTAACACTCTTGTTCTACACAAGAAGATATTAAGGGTCAGAGAAGTTAAATGATTTACCTAAGGTCATACATCTAAGAGAACTATGATCCAGCCCCATGTCCTCTGCTCTAAGGTACAACATTTTTTCCACTAAAACCCACTGTCCTAGGTCAATACCATGATGTAGGACAGTAGTACCCCAATCCTGGCTGCAAATGGCCCTTTGTAATCTACCAAACTTAAGACCAGAATAAGGCTAGCATTTCAGTTTAATTTATACCCAAGAATTTTTTTAACCTCTCAACTAAAGTATATTTCATTATTGTGTCTGGGAAGAAAGAAAGAAAAAAAAAAGGAGGCAAACATCTCATAAAAAGACGATCCTGGCCAGGAGTAGGTTCCCAAATTTACTTTAAAAGCATTCTCTCTGGAATGTCAAAAAAACAAACAAACAACTTTTTCCCCCAGTCTCCTCATTTCCTACACACACAATTTTGTTTAATTTAAACAGTGTGCGTGCTAAGGTCTCTGGCTCTTTAGTTCTCTTTTTCTTTACCACAAAGAATGCCTACTTACCCCTTTCTACTTTCCCTTGAGATTTCCACCCTTACTATTCGTCTCTCCCACACATACTCTGCAGGCATGTTCTCATTCTTTTGATCCCTGATTGAATTATGCTCAGCCCACAATAATCTGCAGACTTTACTAGTCCCCTGCCAGGGTGAAGATTCAAAGAAACTAATGGTAGTAAGTGCTTCTAGAGGTGAGTGATTAAGGAGTACACTCAAAAGATTAGGTTCAGGATTCCCCTCAGGCACAACTACGGCATAGGAGAGGTTTATAACTAATAATGACCCCATCCCACAAAATCAGCTTCCCCAACTATCTTCTACCTCCCACTACCTCATTCAGAGTCAAGGAAAGCCAAAGAATTTTAGGACTAAGAAGGAACCTTAGAGATTCCTGGATCCAACTGTGGTAATGTGGAAAGAGTCAGAGGTTGTGAGGTTGCAACCTACCTCAGGCATTAGCTTGTTAGCTATGTAACTGAGCAAACTACTTAACAAAGACTAAGCCTCAGTTTCTTCCAGTGCTAAGTATGGTGTCCAGCACATAGTAGGCACTTAATAAAGGGTTGTCTATTGGTTGGTTGATTGATTTATGTATAAAACTACCATGATGAAAATATTTAGCATACCTGTTTGACAGGGTCAATATTGGGGAGGGGGATGTTGTAAACCTTAAAGTGATGTATAGATGTATTTTATTATTTTAGAGATGAGGAAACAGATCCATCTTATTCTAGGGAATTCCAGGGCTGAAGGAAAGATCCCACATAGTCTCAGATTGCCCCATTCTCATCTCCTTTAAGAAGGACGAAAGCTAAACCATTGAAGGCACACCCTGGTCAAACATTTTCTTAAAGATTTTCAGGGACAGAAACTATATTATTTCCTTTAGTACTCTTGCCGCCAAGAAAGTTTTCCTCACGTTTGGCCTATATCTCACTTGCTAAATTGTTAACCTCTTTTCCCTAAATCTATCTTTGGCAGAGAAGAGGGGGTGGAGGGTTGGACAGGCTATGCTCTTTCAAAGCTCACTCTTATTATTAGAATCAACTGTGGTTAAATTGCTTTTACCAATGTAACTGTAGTTTTACCCCAGATTCCTACAAAACTCCGTAACCTCATATATGGCACTCCCTTTTTTGCCTCCACACCTTTGTACAGGCTCTCCTCCATACTAGTAACGCACTCTCTCATCACTTTCATCTCTTAAAATCTCAATTTTCCTTCAAAGTTCAGCTCAAATAGCACCTCTCGCTTAATATATTTCCTGATCTGATTCTCTCCTCCCCTCTCCACTCAGACAAGTACCTTATATTTGTTTTGCACTCAATTAGTTTGTATCTCCCCTTATATGTATAATCTTTCTTCCCCTTTAATGTAAGCTTCTTGAAAGTGGGGATCTTTGCAATTTTCTCTTTGCATCCTCATCTAACAGTGATTTGCAGATAATAAGTTTTAAATATGCTTATGGATTAACTGATTGTATAATAGAAATGCAGGGAAGTTCCACACAGCTAAAAATCACAAATATTTTGAATTTGATTCAGCAAACATTTATTAATTGCCTGCTTCATGCCAGACCCAGGTGACTGTATAAGACAATAAACTGCAGAAGAGTTGCAAATTTCTATTGGTAGAAGACATTTCTTGGTGAAGCAACTTAGCAGAACTGAAATTTGGAGTCAGAGGACCTTGGTTTAAATCCCAGCTCTGATATTTACTACCTGTAGGACCTTACACAAGTAGCCTAATGCTGGGAGCCTCAGTTTCCTCATCTTTAAACAGAGATGGGAAGAGAGTACTATATGATCTTCAAAGTACTACAGTTATCTCTTTCACATTTTTACTTTCCCCATTGAGGTTTTGATATGTCTTGGGTCGGCATAAAAAATTAAAAGGGAATTTTGGGGGAGTTTTGTAGAAGCTGCAGACAACACTCAAAGGCCACCAGATGACATGGAGCCTGTGAACAAATACTTAACCCAAATTTTACAATAAGGTACTGTAAATACACCATGAAAGAAAAAGAAAGAATTCAGACTTCTTCTCTAGTATGAAGGGAGGGCCAAAATTTTTTACATGGATTTTCCAGATCATGCGGGTACTGTGTCCCTAACCCCAGCAATGTGGAAGGGATAACTATACCAATGGATTCTTATGATTTTATGTGCTATTGGCAAAAGACATGGCACCACTGCTTTCAAAATCTGTTCAACTCCTGATGTCAAGGACAGCCTTCTTTGCTCATTCATCTACCTCATGCTCAATAATAGTGGTTGTTACACAAAGCTCTATCCTAGTTCCTCTCTGCTTTCTATAATCTCTCACTTTTTGACCTCAGCAACCCCCCATAGGTTCATTCATCACCTCTGTGCAGTTGACCCTCAGACTTATATATCCAGCTCTATTCTCTCTAGAGCTCCAATCTTGAGTCATTAACTTCCTATTAGATGTTTGAAACTTGATGTCCTAGAGTCATCACAAACTCAAAGTATTCCAAACAAAACTCATTAATTTTTTTCCCAAAAGCCCACTCTTCTTCTGAACTTTCTTATTTCTGTTGAGAACACCTTTACTTTACTATTCACCTACATTCACAACCTACATGTTATCCTCACTCTCAATCGGTTTATCCAATCACTTGCCAAATTTTATAGTTGTTATTTCCAAAGCCCCTCTCCCATAGTCCTCTCCTCCACCCACACAGCTACCACTCTAACTCAGGACTATCTCAGGCTTCCCCTAACTTCAATCCATCCTTTGCACCATTGCCAAAGTGACTTTCCTAAAGTGGAAGTGGGACCATGTCACCCCTCTACTTAATAAATTCTAGGCATTTCCTATTTCCTCTAGAATCAAATATAAGCTCTTATATTTGGTACTTAATGTTCTTCATAACCTGGCCCCTTCCTACTGCTTTAATCTTCTTACACATAATTGCCCTCCGCACAATGTATCATCCAGCCATCTTGCTGCTCCACACACAAAATTCTCCGTCTCCCATTTCCGTGTTTTTTCACTGGCTGTCTTCCATTCCTAGAATGTCCTCCTCCCTTCTCACTTCTGCCTCTCAGAATCCTTGATTTCCCTCCAGATTAAATCCAAAAGCTACCTTCTACATGAAACCTTTCCTGACAACTCTTAGCTACTAGAACACTCTTACTCCAAATTAGCCTATATTAATTTTGCTTGTATTATATATATACTTTAACATACATGAGCTAACACCCCTGCCCCAGTTACAGTGTAAAGTCCCTGAGGGTAGATGAACAATCAGACTTTGTCTTTGTATCTTCAGAGAGGTCAGCATAGTGCCTGGCACATGGTAAGCTCTTGTTAATTGATTGATTGTAGGGTTGGAATGGAGATGAGGCAGCAGTGGTGGAGAAGAGATAGGAGGAAGAAAAAATGGTGATTTCATTCCAGTTGTAGATTGCTAGCCCAGCCAGACTGTTTGACAAATGGTCATTTTATTGCTGTCAGCACCAGGAATCTCTAAAAGTTGATTCTAAGTTCACTCCACAGTCCTGCATGTGAGAAGACTTTTGTAGTGATTTTAAGCGTTATATAATATTTCTTTTTTTTTCATTCATTCAATAAGCATTTATTAATCTCCTATTACGTACCAATGTGCTGAGAGGTAAGGATGTCAAAAATATATATAATCATTCTCTAGTCTGGAGAAGCTTATATTCTGTTCAGGGGTGAGTATGAACAGAGAGGTAAATGCAAATCTATAGAAAGTAAATATAACCTGATATCCAGTAGGGAGGTTACTGGTAATGGGAAGAAAAAGAACAAGCCTCATGAAAGAGGAGAAGCATAAGCTGAACTTTCAAGAATTCTAGGGATTTTTTGAAGGTAGACAAGTAGAAGGAATGCATTCCAGGGATGGGGTACAGAAGTGCAAAGTCATGGAAGTAGGAAAGGAGGTAACATAAGAGGAGAAAATAGACAGGCTTGGATGGAATGTAGAATCTGGAAAGTAACATGCAATCACCCTTGAAAGGTGAGCCAGCGCTAGATTGTGAAAGAATTTGAATGTCAAGCAGAGGAATGTGTATTTGGTCCTAGAAGCACAGGAAGTCATCATAATTTCTTTCGCAGGGAATGGCATGAACAGCAGTTTCTGATGGGGGCTATGTGAAATATTACTGAATGAATGAAAGAATGAAATGTTATAAAATTAGTCTGAATTCCTTAAAGGTTAGATTAGGACAAGCTCCAAGATCCCCTCTAACTCCTTGTTCAGTAGTATTTTACTCATGCCTCACTCTTTGTGACCCCATTTGGGCTTTTCTTGGCAAAGATATTGGAGCGGTTTGCCATTTCCTTCTCCAGTTAATTTGACAGATGAGGAAACTGAGGCAAACAGGGTCCCAGGATCACACAAGTAGAAAGTGTCTGAGGCTGGATTTGAACTCAGGAAGATGAATCTTCCTGATTTCAGGCCTGGCATTCTATCTATTGCAACACCTAGCTGCCCTGCTAACTCTAAGATTACATTATTTGCCATTCAATAATACAACAGTAATAATGCTGCGTCCATATCTCCCCTCCAGGCATTTTTTCAGGCTGTCTCCCATGCTGAGAGTTCTCTCCCCCCTCCACTCTGACTACTGATGTCCCTGGCTTCCTTTAAGTCACAAGTAAAATCCTACCTTCTACAGGAAGACTTTCCCAATGCCTCTTAATTTTAGATCTTTCCCTTTTTTAATTCCTATTTATCCTGTATGTAGCTCTTTTGTACATATTTGTTTGCTATCTCCCCAATTAGATTATGAGCTCCTCAAGGGCAGGGACTGTCTTTTGTCTCTTTTTGTCTGTCCAGCACTTAGCACAGTGCCTGTCACATAACAGATGCTTAAGCTTATTGATGGCCTGACATCTCCTATTTGTCCACTTCTCTCCACTAACATAGCCACTCCCCTAGTTCAAGGGCTCATACCTCTTGCCTAGACTATAGCAATAGTTTCCACATTGGTCTCCTTGCATCCAGTTTCTTTTCTCTCCACTCAGTCCTCAAATTGTTGCCAAGATCATTTTCCTAAAGCAAGTCTGACTGTGTCCTCAATTACCTTCAGTGGCTCCTATTGTCTCTAAATTCAGTTTTTTATTTTTAAAATTTTAACAGTATTTTATTTTTCCCAATTATATATCAAGACAATTTTAACATTAATTTTTACAAGCTTTTGAATTCCAAATTTTTCTCCCTCCCTTCCTCTCTTCCAAAAATGGTTGGAAATTTGATATGGGTTATATATACGCTATCATGTAAAACATATTTCCATATTAGTCACAGTTGTGAAAGAAGAAACAGATCAAAAGGAAAAAAAAAACATGAAAAAGAATAAAGTAAGTGAAGAAAAAACAAACTTCTTGATACACTTAGCCCTTCTCAGTAATGCAAGGATCTAAGACATCTCCAAGGGCCTCATGATAGAAAATGCTATCCACATTCAAAGAAAGAACTATGGAGTTTGAATGCAGATCGAAGCACACTATTTGCTTTTTTTTTCTTCTGCTGTGTTTTGTTTCCTCTTTCTCATGGTTCCTCCTATTGGTTCTAATTCTTACTCACAACATCACTAATGTGAAAATGTTTAATAGGAATGTATATGTATAACCTATATCAGATTGCACATCATTTTGGGGAGGTAGAGAGGGAGGGAGAAGGAGAAAAATTTTAAACTCAAAAGCTTATGAAAGTGATTGTTGATAAATTAAAATAAATTAATAAAAAAAAGAAAAAAACACATGCTTCTATCTAGGTTGAGCGTCCAGCAGTCCTCTATCTGGGTGTAGATAGCATTTTCCTTTGTGAGTCCTTTGTACTTGTCTTAGATCATGGTATCACTGAGAAGATCTGAGTCATTCGTAGTTGATCATCACACTAGATAAGATTTCTGTAGCCCACTAGTGATAAAGGATATTTTGGAGAAAACAAACAGAAAAATATCAACCAAATTAAACAAACTTTGCATATCATTTACCCTAATTTCCCTATGAGATTTGGATTAAACAAGCCAGGTGGCACTTAAATTTATCCCCAGTCCTGGGGAGTCTTCTTTATTGCAAAACTTTTTTGATAGGTTTATAATTTTGATTTCCTGTTAATTAGAATCCTGCTGTTGGCGAGACTTATTTACTATACTTGCCCCACTGATCTAATTTACCTCCATCTACATGGAGATTTTACTATAGCGAAGACATTAGACATTAGAGATAAAGATTCATGAACAAATGTTAAACACTAATGAGATAATGCCTGCCAAAAGGATTTGAGCTCATATGAAGTTGTGGTCTTTGGAGGAAAAGCATTATGTAAATTAAAAAATGATGTTATTTTAGAGATAAGAGACTGGACTTGTGATTTCACTGGTGTTATGGGGAGGGGGGGACAGCTAGGTGGCACAGTGGATAGAGTGCCAGCCCTGAAGTCAGGAGGACCTGGGTTCAAATCTGGCCTCAGACCAAATATTTGACATTTACTAGCTGTGTGACCATGGGCAAGTCTCTTAACCCCAATTGCCTAAAACCCAAAACCAAAACAAACAAAAAAAGAGTTACAAGGGGAGGAAATTCCAACTAGAAGCAGAGTTTAGCACCTTCTCTGAAACTCTAAGTTTCACTTCTCTTAAAAGAGTTGTACCTTAAAAGAGTTGCTAAACTCTGCTTCTAGTTGGAATTTCCTCCCCTTGTAACTCTTTTTTTGTTTGTTTTGGTTTTGGGTTTTAGGCAATTGGGGTTAAGAGACTTGCCCATGGTCACACAGCTAGTAAGTGTCAAATATTTGGTCTGAGGCCAGATTTGAACCCAGGTCTTCTCGGCTTCAAGGCTGATTTGCTGTTTACTACACTATACTACCTCTGGCACTATGCTCTTTTATGGCCCTCAGAGCCCAACCCTTTGTCCTATTATGCTATCAACTCTAAACTGGCTTGTAGTATAGAAAATAACAGATTTTCCCCATACATTATTAACTATGCCATCTTTCAATAAAATGTTCAAGTTGGAAAAGATAATTTAGTCCAAACGCCCTCCTTTTTGAAAAGGGCAAAACTGAGGGAGAGATCATTTTCAGGCTTGAGGTATAGAATAACTATCAATTAAATAGCACTTTAAGGTTTTCAAAGCACTTTACATATGTCCTACCATTGGATCCTTAAAACAATCCTGTGAGGTAAGTACAGTTATTGTTCCCTTTTTACAGGTGAAGTAGTAGAGGCAAAGAAAGGTTATATGACTTCCTGTGTCACACAGCCAGTGTGAGGCTGGATTTGAATTCACCTTTTCCTGACTTCAAATGCAGCGAACTTTGTACTGTGTCATCTAGCTTTCTCTACTATGGCAACCCTTTCAGCCTAACCTTCCTATGCTGGTCTTAACTATTTTCAGGTGAGTAATTAAAGAAAATAGGACTTAGGGAACATGTAGAATTAAAAGTTGATTTAGTGTAACAAGGAAGCCCTTTGGGATGAACAGCGTTCCCTTTTCAAAGGCTTCTCCTTAGGAAAGCTTGATTATATTCCTGTATTCTAGTCCCTGATATAGCTATGCATCAGTAATATGTCAAGATGATGAGGTGGATTCTTCTGAACCCAGTGCTAATACTGAGAGTGCCCATTCTAGCCATGAGAAGTTATCAATTCATGATTGATGTGTTTGTGAATTTATTCATTTATGTGTATGAGTTGTGAGGATCAAATGAGATAATACTGTAAAGTACTTTGCAAACCTTAAAGCACTATATAAATACTAGTATAAATACTACTGCTATTGTTGTTGCTGTTACCTGACCTTTTTAGCTGTCGATGTCTTTTTTTTTTCCCCTCTAAAGTTACCTTGGGGCAACGAGATGGTGCAGTGGGTACAGATGCCAGGCCTGGAATCAGGAAGACTTGAGCTCAAATCCAACCTCAGACACTTACTAGTTGTGTGACCTTGAGCAACTCACTTAATCCTGTTTGCCTCAGTTTCCTCATCTGTAAAATGAGCTGGAGAAGGAAATGGCAAACCACTTCAGCATCTTTGCCAAGAAAACCCCAAAGGGGGTCATGAAAGTCAGACAGGACTAGAAAATGGCTCAATAACAACAAAAGTTACTTTGCATTTAGATATGATTTATATGTATTATGCAGACTATGGATACATGTAATTTCGTTGGTTAAAATGTAAACTCCTTGAAGGCAGAACATGTTTAGACTGAGCTCCTTAACAGCAGGGATTGTCTTTTGCCTTTCTTTGCATCCCTAGCACTTAGCACCATGCCCGGCATACAACTGGTGCTTAATAAATGTTTATTGGCTGATTGTTTCACTTTTGTCCTTATATCTCTAGCACCAAAGACAGTATCTGCCACAGAGCAGACAATGAACATTTATTTGTCTGCTTGATGGAGCCTATACCACTGGACACAGCACAATAATGTATTTCTAGTGACTGTGTGACTGGGGGGGTGGGGAGAGACACAAACAAATACAAAATAAAAGGTATTTGTTTTTGTTTATAGATGAAATATTCTTCTAGGGAGAAGTTAATAAACTCATAGTTAGATTCCAGAGAAATTTCTGGCCTTGAGGAGTAAGGTATATGTGGTGGAATGAAACTTACATATCAAATTAATGCTGTCCTTTGTAATAGGGACTGTGGGGAGGTTCCCTGGAAGTATTTGACTTTAGACTGGTCCTGGAACATGTTGCTGGGTCATAAGATTCTTTTGTTGTTGTTGTGAGTGAGCAGAAATTATCTCACTTAAATAGCATTTCCTCTCCAGTACTTCCCTTCAAACTTAGGAGTATCCTTCCAAAAAATGAGATATTCAGCCAGCCTTTTCCCCAGAGTGTCTCATGTTTCTGTCTCGATTCTGCTCCTGCAATAAACAGAATCCTTATAAAAGCATTTCTAGAATGCATGAGCTATAGCAGCCAACTCAAAGGAGGTAGGAGAGAAGCTGCATTTTTGCATATCTTTGTGTTTTGTGCCAAAAGTAGCTGCCTGACTTTTCGTAGCAGACTGATTACAAACAGCTCCTTTAATGGAAATTGAGTGACCATCTCACCCACCTACCCCACCCACCCCAAAACAGCACACTATTTTTCAAAGATCATTAGAAGTCCAGATCTTTGAACAACCTTAGGAGGTCAGCTTAACCAGTGTTTCCTCTTCCCCCACCCCTCTTCCCTTTCCCCCTCACCACATGCTACCTCCTCTCTAGGCAGAACAAAACCTAAACTATTCAAGATAGACCCTAGTCAATCCTATTCTTAAAGACTTAGAAATAGCAACTCCATGATTTCCTTTAATAGCCTTTTTGCCAGAATTTTTCCCCCTATGTCTGGCCTAAACCTCACTTGCAATATTTTAAAATCTATTTTCTCTAATCCTGTTCTGAGCAGAGATGAAAAACAACTAGACTTTACCATTTAAATGTTAGCTATTGTTAATAGAAACTGTGTTAAATTTCTTTCACCAGTGTCCCTGTGGTTTTACCTGGCATTCCTCTGAAACTCTATAACCAAATGGTCATGGTGGAATGTTTTCTTTTGGGTCCAACATAACTTCGAAGATAAGAGATGGACAGGTTGGCAGAAGGGGAGAATATTTCATAATTCTAAAAGTAGTGACAAGCATTGTTTTCATTAGCTGACCATTTTACCCTTCCAATAAAGACAGTAGGCTAGTGTACACCGATTCCTGACTGGTTGCCAGTACTCTCAAAAAGCCCAAATTTGGGGATAGCTAATGAATTCCATCAGAAATGACATATAGGATAAGCTCTTGGATGCAAAATTTAGAAATGGGAGGAAAGAGGTTTCATTTTAGCAAATGTGCTGGATATCATCTCCAGAGGCAGTGTAGGACAATGGAAGGCATGATGAAATTAGAGCCAGAGATCTGATTTGCTATTAGCAGATCCTTGGGAAAGTCACCAATGTCCCTGGACCACAGTTTCCTCATCAGCAAAGAAGGAGGTTGGAGCAGGCGTGTGGAACCTGTAGCCTTAAGGTCGCATGTGGCCCTCTAGGTACTCAAGTGCAGCCCTTTGACTGAATCTAGACTTCATAGAATAAATCCCTTTTGTTCTGTTTTGGATTCAGTCAAAGGGCTACTCTTGAGGACCTAGAGGGCCACATGTAACCTTAAGGCTGTAGGTTCCCCATCCCTGGTTTGGATCAAATGGTCTCTGAGGTCCATTCCAGCTCTAGTTATCTAAGTTTATGACTTACTGAATTATTTCTCTTTAAAGTTCTGTTTTTCATTCCTGAGAATCTCTAAAAAAGAGGCAAAAACATAGAGAGTAATGAGGTTTCCAATCATTCTTTCTTTACAAGGGTAGCACATAGAATCTCCCTCACCCAGTGTCTTTCTCCAACCCAGGAAACTACCTCAATTTCTAAGTACTTTCTGAGTCATAATCATCTCTCATGAACCCCCACCAATGTTTCTGCTTTTACTAGCCAATCAAAAGACACACTTACTTCAACATAAATGTATTCAAGTAATAAAAATAGCAACAGAACATGTCTTCAATTAATGTGGAGTTCTCTCTCCCAAATACGTACATACATACACATACAGATATATTCTCTGTGGAAAGAATGAACGTTCATAAAGCATCATAGATGGAAGAGAACACTACCCATTTCCCAAAAGAGAAATCATTTAGGTGAATTGTGGCATTTCTGGTCAGTTACAAGTGACTATAGATCACTTATAGGTAATGTTAAAGACTGAGTTGATAACCATGTCAATAACATCAATGAATTATTCATTATAGAGCCAGAATATCCCTCAAGGATCATCTGATCTATTCCCATGTCTTCACACAGGCAGGATATTATCAATTATTGCTTTATCATTGAAGCAGAAAAAGTTTGAGGACAAAAAAGATACATGAATATGTGACCTTGGTAAGGAATGTGTAGACCAATGTAAGACCTAGATTAGACTGCAGAATGCACTAAGGTTTAAAATTTGAGACCATGGACATCACCTGGGAGAGTTATTCTCCCAAAGAATAATGAAAACTGCATTGCTAGTAGTAATACTCAGACTAGACTGGAGAATGTTGGAACACTACTTCTACTCCTGCCTGTGTTACTTAAATATGGCCTTGAGCAAGTCATTATACTTCTCTGCCTCTAGGTTACCTCATCTCTAAAATGAGGGAGCTGGGCTGTTTAAACTCAAAGATCACTTCTAGTGGTAAGATTTTGTAATTCTCTCATTGGAAACTTTTTTTTTTGCTCCTCTCAGATGTGTAGGTATCCTGTCAGAGTCATGGCTAGGTCATGTGGGGGAGGAAAAGGTGGTGTGCCACAGGGATGGATTTTCCTAACCCTTACTAGTACAGTCCAGGTTTCTGAATCTATGCCTAGAGGTGGGGCAGGGAGGGCTTTCCCTGCACCCACACATACTATGATTAAGGTTGGGGTGGGAAGCTATCTGAGTGCAAACAGAAACCTTCATTTTTATTTCCAACCCAGCCTTCCTCTAGTCTGACTCACTGAGTGATGCCACAGTCTAATGTTTGTGACCTAACACAGTCAGTCACCATGGAACTCACACAAACCCTAGACTGTTGAGGAGCACCAAGGGAGATGAGCTGGACAGTTTAAAAAAAAAAAAAGCCCTGATTTTGACACACAGAGAGGCCACATTTCAAATCTGGACTCCTAAGTTCTCATGTGGGCACTTCCACCACTGACTAAAATGGACACATGGATACCTCAGGGTTTATTGGAGCACCCAAGTATGGATGTAAGGTAACCAAATATAAATACATATCTTGGCAATCAACTGAGACAAGGAAGAAAGGGAAGGGGAAAAACATATGTAGCCATTCAAGTTGGTTTGGGGAATACATTCCATTTCTTTGCCTTCTTCCAGCATGTGGCAGTGGCTCTAATAAATGAGAAAGTGTCAGCATGAATACTCAAGTACTAAGGAGTTTATTGACAGATTTGGTGGTCTATAATCTTATTTGAGCTTCAAGGGTCAGGATAAACCTACCTGATATTCCATCTTTCTTGTTAAACCAATGTAGAATACAAGAAAAATGGAATCTTTTTGCTCTATCTGTGTGAGTGTTTGTCTGTATATGTAAGGTAACTGTATCACTCTCAGAGTTTCTTAACCCTTTTTTCCATTATGCATCCTTGGGCAGTTTGGTGGAAGAGAAAGAGGGAATGAGTATTCATTAAATGCCTTCCATATGCCAGGCACAACACTAAGTACATTACAAAACATTAACTTATTTGATGCTCAAAACAACATTGGGAGGTAGGTGCCATTATTATCCCCATTTTACAGTTGAGAAAATTGAGGTAGACAGAGGTTAAATAACTTGTTCATGGTCATATGTGTGTGGTGAGTATCTGATTTCAGATTTGAACTTAGTTCTTCCTCACTCCAGGCCCAGTGTTCTAATCACCATCCTACCCAACTGCCTTGGAATTAGGATTAGCCAAATGGTGAAACCTATGGACTCCTTCTCAGAAGAATATTTTGAAATGCTTGAAATGAAACGAATAAGGTCCCAAAGGAAACCAATTGAAATACAGTTATCAAAACAAAAAAGGAGCCACAGACCCTAGGTTAAGGATTCCTGATCAATGACATTAAGACGGGGTGAGAAGAGCAAGAGTACAGGGCTGGCTGGTCAGGAAAAGCATTCTCATCACCAACTGCCTCCCCAGGCTAATATTCCAAGGAATTGCACACTTCCCTGACATAGGCAACCCTGTATCAACAGACTGTTTCCCAGCAGCGCTTGTGGCTTACAAGTAATGTGAAGGTCTTTTTATAACTGTCGATGTTTAATTTAAAAGGAAGGTCGGAATCAGCGGTAAGGGGAGGGGAATGTTGTGAACTACAAACCAACTGAAATGGAGAAAAATCATAAATACCAGAATGTTGGATTATTTGAGTGTCTCTTGAAGTCGAATAATGAACCTTCTTCATGTTCTGCTTTTCTGGATTTGGCTTCCTCTGACAAATTTTCAGGCATTAGGGTCTGTCTGGAATTCATTCCAAGTTGGAGGGTTACTATTTTTTTTAAGCTCTTTTAACATTTTGCAGCTGAGGCAGCCCCCAGAGCAGGAAGCTTGAGAGTGAAGCATTACCAAATATGTCTTTTCTCTTGCCCATATCTTTTATTTCCACAGGAAAAGAAGACAGACGCTGGCAATGGACAGCGTACCAGTGAGGGCCCAGCAACAGCAGGCTGCCTCAGCAGACAAGACAGGGGAACTCCATCAAATACCCTATTTTAAAAAGAGGAAGCTATTCTAGGTAGCAAGAAGTCTGAGAAATGTCCACAATACTCAGGCTAATTCAGGAGAACTGGGTATCACCACTGCTTTTCTATTTGCCCCCATATCTGCCTACCTTAAGAAAAGATTTGTTCCCTTAGTCCTGTGATTCTGTGTTATCATTTAAGTACTCTGTGTAAGAGACAATGTGGAGAGTGATTATGTATGTGTGCATCTGTGAAAAAAAATGTGAAATATCCAGGCCCTTATTTTGAAGACCATTTTTCTTATTATTTAACAAACATAGCATCTTGTTTTATGATAGCGAGGACAACATTGTTCTAGACTCATGTATTATATTAATTATCTTCTTAATACCACCCATTATTCAATAGATCATGAGAGACCCTGAAGGAGATACAAAGATAAATATAGCACAGTTTCTACCCTCAAAGAGTTTATAATCTGGTATGGTAGATAAAGCATATACCCAGAAAACTATAACACACAAAAGGATATGATCAAGAAATTCAACAGCCATTTAGTAACCTTTTCCTATATAACAAGGCATCAGAGATAGTCTAGCATGGTGGATCTGGATTTAACCATTACTCTGATACCAGCTTGTGACCGTGAGGAAGATGGCTTAACCACCTCTCTGAGCCTCAGGCAACTCTCTAAGAATTCTAAGAATTATATACTAAGATTGGTAAGTGGTGCTATCCACTGGCTGGGGGAGTTCCTCATTAAGGAATTGATGTCAGGAACTGTGCTAGATGCTAGAGATACAAAAATAAAAGAATAGTTCCTCCTCTTTAGAATCTTCCATTGTAATGAAAAAAAAAAACAAGAAAAGGACAAACAAGCTAGTATTGGGGCTTGTTTAGTGGAAGAGTTTGTCTCCGGCTGAGGATACAGGGAAGGTCTCATGGAAGATGTGTATTTCAGCTAAGTTATGAAGGCTAGCAGGATATTAGAAATGGGGATGGGGTGGATGAAAAGAACATTCCAATACAGAAGGAATGTCTTTAGGGATTTGTTTTTCTTGAAAATGGAAATATTAAAAGAAAAAATATCCTTTTAATGTTATTTGATGTCAATATTATTCTTATTATCATGCAGTATTTGTTACATTCCCCCATTAAATCAAATATTTTGCAGATCAAATAAAGGGTATAAATATTGCTCATGTGGGTTTCAGCTCCCATAAAATTAATAGAAAAAAACAACACAAATCTTTCTGAAAAAAATATTTTTGTGGCGGTTTCTTGGTTTTCTTTATTCTGCCACTTACATCACAAGCTTTCCACAGTAGACTATGGAAAGGTTTAACAAAACTGTGCTTAACCACAAGGGGGAGCTGCTAGTGAGTTGCCTGATGCAGTAATGGGCCCACATGCAGCCAGTCAAATCAACCAATGAGTGCCTATTATGTGCTAATCGCTGCCAAGTTCTGAGAATAAAATTACAAAGAATAAAACAATGTCAAGTTCTTAAACATCTCGGAGAGTTTCGGTTCCTCTCCCTGTCCCCTTTCTCTTTGGTACTAGCCGTTGTTTGAAGTTGAGGGCATGTGGATTTAGCCTCTTGGTTCACAGTTCAACCACCCAAAAGAAAAATCTAGCATTTTGTCCTGACCTGAGAGCACATAATCCCAGTGCTCCAATTCAAACCTCATTCTCCTGCTATGGGGGGGGGGAGAGAGAGAGAGAGAGAGAGAGAGAGAGAGAGAGAGAGAGAGAGAGAGAGAGAGAGAGAGAGAGACAGAGAGAGAGAGACAGAGAGAGAGAGACAGAGACAGACAGAGACAGAGACACAGAGAAAGACAGAGAGACAGAGAGAGACAGAGAGAGAGACAGTCACTCATGGCTAGAATTAACACTGGCCAGCTCCTGCTACCTTAATTAGTTGCGATCTTGTCCAGAACAACTCAAGTTCCACCACCAAATGTAAAGGGTGATGGTATTGATGGTGTGAATCATCTCTGAAGATCATGGCTGGCACAGTCCCCTCAGCCTCATACAAGAGCTCAATGAAATAGGGATAGACAGATGAACACATCAATATCCCCAACCAGACACCACTGCCCAAATTTATTTCATTTTATTTCTTCTCTTTGTTAATTCCGGTGCACTGGCCCATGTCCAACACTACTTCCCAAACATGGGGCCAGTCCTTAGTCTGCCTGTTCTTCAGCTCTTTCCAATTTCACCTTTGCCTTGGCAGCCAAAGCTTTGTAGGTGGGAAATCCCTCAGGCGTGACTGTTACATGAGCCGTCAGTTGTCAAATTCAAAAAAGTAACAGATTGATCAGACCCAAAGTTGACATTTATATCATTCTTTCATGTCTCCAAAGGGCTTATTTCACTTATCTTAATTGTCTTATTTCAGTGGATCCTCACAACAAGCGTGTGAAGAATATACAATGGTCAGGCAACAAGCATTTATTAATGCTTACTGTATTCCAAACATTGAATTTAAAAAAAAAAGAAAAGAAAAACTGTGTCTCCCTGTCTTGTTCAGGATGGAAAGTCAGGGACTATTCACAGTTCCAATCCCACTAATGGACAGCATAGGATCAGCTCTGATCCACTCTGTTTCTGATCTTGGAAGGTTTGCCTTTCCTTAGGGAATATGGTTCCCCTTTCCCTCCAAGGTCTCACTGTACTGATTTCTAACAGTGACAAACACCATCACTGTAACCAATTGCAGTTCAGAACTGTGGAGCTCAAGAGATGTGCTAGCTTCAGCCTTCTTTGTAGCTGAGGTGACAGGTAACAACCACCATCTCCAGACATGCTGCCCTTCTTTAAACAAGAGCAAATATTTACTAAGCACTTACCACATCACAAGTAAAACACTAATTCTTATGGAAGACACTAAAAAAATTTGTACCAACTAAGTGCAAGGCACTAGAGATAAATTCTAAGACAAGAGTGAAACAGTCTCTGCCCTAAAAAAAATTATACATTGTACAATTGTGTATATAATATACTATTATGTTATATAATTATAGTATTATATATACTATTGTACAATGTATAATACTCAATTTTACATATAATATTATACTGTGGGGATAAACTATGTGCACAGACAAGCAAAAATCCAGTAATTTCAGGTAATAAATACTGACTAGGAGAATCCAATGGCCTTTCCTCAATCCTCACTCTTCTTGATGTCTCTGTAGCCTTTGCCGCTGTTGATCATTCTATTCTTGATGCTCTGTTCTCCCTAGGTTTTCAGAACTCTGCTCTCCTGATTTTCCTCCTACATCTCAGAACACTGCTTCTCAATATGCTTTGCTACATCCTTATCCAGATCACATCATCTAACCATAAATGTCCCTGTCCTGGGAGCTCTTCTCTTCTTTCTCTACGCTACTTCACCTGGTGAACTTCATCAGCCGTCATGGATTTAATTACTGTCTCTATATGGATGATTCTCAAATCTACCTATCCTGCCCTAACATCTGTGCTGAGCTCCAGTCATCTTTGACTCCTCACTATCTCTCACCCCTCATATCCACTTTGTTGCCAAGGCTTGTCAATTTCACCTTTGAAACATCTCCTGGATATGACCCCTTCTGTCTGCCATTCTGGTGCAGGCTTCTCATTACCTCAGACCTGAACCATAGTAATAGCTGGTGAGTCTGCCTGTCTCAAGTCTTTCTCCACTCCAATCCATCCTTCATTCAGCCACCAAAGTGATTTTCCTAAGCATAGGCCCGACCATTTCACCTACCTGACTCCACAAACTCCAGTTGCTCCCATCACTTCAAGGATCAAATACAAAATCTTCTGTTGGTGTTCAAAGCCTTTCATAACCTAACCCTTCAACTTCCCAGTCTTCTTACACCTTACTCCCTGACACATACTCTTTGATCCAGTGGCCCTGATAATTCATGCTGTCCCATGAACAAGACAATCTTTTGGCTCTGGGCATTCCCTCTGGATGTCCCCCTCCCCCCCCAATGCCTGGAATGTTCTCTCTCCTCTCATTTCTATTTACTGGCTTCCCTGGCTTCCCTTAAGTCAACACAAAAATCCCATCTTCTACAAGAAGACTTCCCCAACCATTTTTAATTCTAATGCCTTCTCTCTTTCAATTTTTCCATATTTGTCCTGTATACAGCTGGTTTGGATATGTTTGTTTGCTTATTGTCTCATTAGATTGTAAGCTCCTTGAGGGCAGGGACTTTCTTTTGCTTTTTTTTTTGTATCCCTAGCACTTAACATAGTACCTTGCATATAGTACATACTTAATAAATACTTATTGACTGACTGAATCAAAAGGCACCTGAACTGAAAATTGAAAGGGACTAAGGACTACTGGAAGCAGAGATGAGGAGAAAAACATTCCAGGCTTAGAGAACACATTGTGCCAAGGCATAGACAAAGGAGATAAAATGTCATATAGGAGGAATGGTAAGAACTTCAATATAGCTAGATAGAGTATGCATGGGGAGTTAGATAAATAAGCTAGTATCATATTTAAATGCCAAGTATCAGATGTCATCCTCAGGGATGATAAGAATTCTAGAGGTTCTTGGGCAGGGACATGACACATCAGTACATTTTCATTTATGTTGATTTTGAATCATATATGAATTGGAGATGTAAAAATGCCTATAGGATTGTGAAATGAGGAATAAAAGCATGGGAAGCAAAAATATACTTGAGATCTTCAGAAAGTCATAAGAATGAGAGAGATGTCCACAGGAAGGCAGGAGAGGTAGGAAAGACACAAAGAAAAGAGAAGATCTGAACCCAAGTCTGAAGGGTTTCAGTAAAATCAATGTGGTAGAGTGGGAAAAGTACTGGCTCTGGAGTGAGCAGACTATGGTCAGACCCTACTTCTGACAAAGTATCTGAGTAACCTGGGGCCAACTCACAACCTCCTTAGCCTTCAGTTTCCTCATCTGTAAAATAAGTGGGTTGACTAGAAGTCTTCTGAGGTTCTTTCTAGGTAATTGGGCTTATGAACTCCTTCTTTTGGAATACAAATAACAATCACCTTATGTTCTTTGAAAAGAAGGAAAGAATGTGACAAGGTCATGTCTTTTCATAAAAGAGAAAATTCCAAGGGAGAGGAAGGGGGAAATATTGCCATCTTAAGTAGTTGAGGGAGGTGCATGGATAGAGCACTCATCTTGGAATCAGGAAGACTCATCTTCATGAGTTCAGATCCAGCCTCAGACACTTATAAGCTGTGTGATCCTGGACAAGTGACTTAACCCTGTTTGCCTCAGTTACCTCATCTGCAAAATAACTTATCTGTTCTGTCTCTCTAAAGAAAATGGCAATGAGTGGATAAATATTTCTCAAATTCCATAGCACTTGTTGTACAAGATACATCTATGATTAAGACCCACCATTTACAAAATGATACATCTCTTTCATGCACTTCCAATACTTTATGGTCTCATTGTTATAGTGCCTGTCATATATCTCTGATTAGATTGTAAATTGCTTGAGTCCTATGTGTCTTTATAGCCCCCATGGGCAGCCTGTAATACATTAAGAACCTACAAACTACTCAATATGGAAACTCTCTGCATCCACGGAAATGATAAGCCATTTACAACTTCTAGTCTCAGAGGTTGCCGAAGGCTCAGAGTGGCATGTTTACACAGCAACTGTTAGAGCTGAGATTTGAACCCACTTCTTCTTGACACCAAGCTTCATATTCTATCTGCTATTTCACAGTGCCTATTTAACCACAACCACAGTAACTCATATTGATAGAGCATATTAAAACTTACAAAGCACTTTTCCCATAACTCGGGGTGGGAGGTTAGGTACTGCAAATGTCATTATCCACATTTTATGGGTTGGGAAACTTAGTTTAAGAGATCCTATAAAAGGTACTACTGCTGGTATGAAAGAAGATAGACTAGCAAAGGAGTTTAAGGATCATCTGGTACATTTCACAAATGTGGAAACTGAGGCCTAGAGAGAGGAAATAATTTGTCTAAAGTAATACCAGTCATAAGTAGCAGCAATGCCCAAACTAGCATATGGCAATTAGGACAAAGCCCTAGGGCACTGACATCTAGGCCAGAGAAAACCAGCTCCCAGGAAACAGGTTTCCTCCCCACAGCAGCCAGTGCTTGATCTCCATGGTTCCCATATACAAAGGACTTGCCTTTCCCCCAACCTCATCAGGAGTATAAACCAAAATCTCTGGGGGACTGGCCACCCCCTCACCCACACTAACCACATCTACCAGTTGGACAGTCCTCTATACCACACCTCACCTCCCCCAACTGAATGTTCCCCATGGAAAATTATTCCTGTTATGGATTTGAGTAGCAGACTGGGATTCAAGCCTGAGTCTCCTGACTCCAAGTCCAATATGGTTTGCACTACCATGTGACTGCTGCCCTAAAACAATGCTTTTTTGTACATAGTGGGCCTTAACAGCTGTTGAAATGAATTCAGTGTGAAAGTTCTCTTGTGGACATGTAAATGTGATAATAGAATGATAGACGCCTTTAGCACAATATGGATTGATAGATCCATATGCTTAGGGATACATTAAGTCTTCTTTCCAGGAGAAAATGAGTGAGGTTTACCTTTGGAAAGCTGTATTTTGTTTCCTTTTGAGAATCCTGATACAGTGAAGACCTGGCTAAGGTTTTCACTGACTTCTGTTTCTTTGCCTGTTCTCCCATTCCATTCTAAGGCCTCCTTCCAAAAAGGCTTCTCTTCTCGCTTGATCATTAACATCCATTTCCAGTTCCCAGTCAGCAGCCATTGCCCACTCCAGCCACATAAGCTTCTACAGGATCAGAACAATGGCTATCTGTTCCCTCCTATGAGATTTCCAGAAACAGGCTTTAGAGCTCTGCCGTGTGTTTATCTTTCTTCATACTCCCTCAAGCAGCCCCTCCATGACTCACACATATACACAAAGCCAAAGGCCCTGAATGGTTTGTTTATTCTCCTGGACTACATGGCCCTGGGCTGGGGTTCTCGGTGTGGGCAACAGATCAGAGAATCTGTGGAAAGGTGCGTCATTTTACATGGATTCAAGTACAAACAAAATTGCATCTAGTTAGGTTCTGCCTAGGAACCCTTAAGGAAATTCAGAACTAACCATGAAACTGAGTTTTGGCTACTATCTCAAGCTATACTATTATGCCTTGTATTGAGCTTTGGGGGAAGATAGAGAAACAGGGAGGCCATTAGATAGGTACACATAGAGAGACAGATAGATGGATAGGTAGATGGACAGATAGAGCATTATTTAGAACTTTACATGTGCCAGGCACTATGTAAAGCACTGGGGATATAAATACAGAAAAGACAAGATAGTCCCTATTCTTGAGGAACCAACATAGGATTAGGCAACCACAAAGCATGAAGCAAAACCACTCAGAGAGGTTGGTTGGCTGGTTTTCAAGATTTCTGCATTCAGGACCTAAAGCAACTGCTCTGAATGCAAAAGGTGTTCTGCAGTGGATAAAGCACCAGCCCTCGAGTCAGCAGGACCTGAGTTCAAATGCGGCCTCAGACACTTGACACTTACTAGCTGTGTGATCCTAGGCAAGTCACTTAACCCCATTGCCTAGCAAAAAGCAACCCCCCCAAAAAAAAAGATGTTCTGAAATTGCCTACTGTTTGACCAATTAAATAGCACAATGATTAAATAGTACAGTGAAGAGGACAGGGAAGCTTGGTGGTGCAGCAGAAAGAGCTTTAGGTATGGAGTCATGGAGAAGTGAGTTCAGATCTGGCCTCTGCCACTTGCTAGCTGTGTGACCCTGGGCAAGTCACTTAACACTATTTGCCTCAGTTTCCTCATCTGTAAAATGAGCTGGAGAAGGAAATGGCAACCCCTCCAGTATCTTCTTTCTCCAAGAAAACTCCAAATGGGGTCCCCAAAGGTCAGACATGACTGAAACGACCGAACACTAACAACAGTGAAGAGAACCCTGCACCAGGACAAGGAATCCTGGATCCTAGTGTCACGTCTTCCATGAACTGGATGTGATAATAGACATGTCATTTATAACCTCTCTGGGCCTGAGTTCTCCAATGGACAAAAGGAATTAGAATAGGTGGTCCCTTAAGGTTCCTTCCAGCTCTAAAGTTATGTGACTTCTATTTCCTATGCTACCATAAGGCATAAAGAAGCATTTCATTTTTGTTTGTTTGTTTTTGAGGCAACGGGGGTTAAGTGACTTGCCCAGGGTCACATAGCTAGTAAGTGTTTGAGGCCAGATTTGAACTCAGATTCTCCTGACTCCAGGGCCGGTGCTCTAGTCACCTAGCTGCCCCTATAAGGCATGGAGAATAGGAGTTCCTTGATCAATTTGATGAACTTATAGACTGATGAGTCTTTGCTTAAAATTTGATTGTATCTTGCCATAACGGGTATTGACACGTCTGGGTACGTCCTCGATTAATTCTTAGCCTGGGGGGAATTTTTAAAAAATTGATAATAGCATTTCAATAAAACTGTTTCCTTTTGTAATTCTGTGTATTTTATTGTATGCATTTAAAAACATCATTGTGAGAAGGGGTCTAGAGGTTTCACCAGATTGCCAAAATAGTCCTTGCCACAAATAAAAGCTTAAGTAACTCTCGGTCTAGACAGAGGATGAATTATAGCGACTGAGTCCTGTCACCTGAAGGAATGTGTGAGAACAAACGTTGTGTGTTGGCCTGAAATATGTAATGGGGAGACTACTTTTTGACCCTTTTGTCTTTTAATAGAGCACAGATTAGACTTGGGGAGGGCAGGGAAGAATGAAAAAAATAACCCTACTACTGACTAATAACCATTAATGGATGCCTCAGGGAAAGGAACATGGGAGCCATATATTCTCAATGACACAGCAGTTGTCAGTCTAGGGAACCACATAATCATAAATCTGAGACACAGCAGCTTCTCAGTCCAATACACAACAAAAATTGGGAGTGAGAATAGTTGAGGGTGCAGCACCTAGAGGCAATGACATTCATTCTTTTAACTACATGGCAGAAATTATGGCTGCTTTTCAGTGCCCAAGGGAGGGAAGCAACTAGGGCAATGGTGGAGTATTGAGAGCACTTGGAGAGGCAATAACAGAGGCTCATGCAACCTCGATTACATCCTAGTGGTTTGGGGCCACTAGTAGAGGTCTGAGTGGGGCAAATTCCTAAACACCACCAGAATCTAGGTTTCTATTAAAGAAAAAGTACCTGAGTTCTTGAGTAACATCAGCTTATGAGGGAGTTTGCACATGTTGTTGGAGGAGTAACAGAGGACTATAGCCATAATACAGAGCACAGGCGGGGAACCTGTGGCCTTGAGGCCACATGTGGCCTTCTAGGTACTTGGATGCAGCCTATTTACTGAGTCCAAGTTTTATAGAAAATATCCTTTTATTAAGTAAGTGTCTGAATCCAGAGTCAGGAGTCAGGAGATTTATTAAAGGGATTTATTCTGTGAAGTTTGGATTCGGTCAAAGGGCTGCACTTGAGGGCCTAGAGAGCTACATGTGGCCTCGAGGTCACCTGTTCCCCACCTCTGAATAGAAGAACAGTGGGTATTGCCATTGCTCTATATTATTAGAGGGAATGACTTGGATATATTGAGCACAATGGAAGGAATATTATCTATCTACCAGGTCCAGGTGCATTTCCTTTCTGGTATAGTCCAAAGTTCAGAGTATTATCATAAAGTTGACCATCTATATGAGTTTCAGTGGGGTGAAAGTGGATCTCATTGGCATGTCAGTGTGCTAGCTAAATATCTAGCAGCCCCAAAGATGTTTCAGACTCAATGACTGACATGTGGTCAAGAGCATGTGGCTACCATGTTCCTTGTTCCAAAACAGCTATTAATGGTTTCTGTGTCCTCATACACCATGATCTCAGTTTTATCATAGCCCTGCTGAAAGGGATGGGAACGGGGGGGAGATCAAAAGGAGACAAAAATCACTTTGATAGTACAAAGGAGTGGCTGCTAGCTACCAAACCATCTTCCCACAAGAGTTCCAACCAACCAATTCATCTGTAGGGAAGTTTCAGTCACTAATACTCATCCTTCAGGAAATGCTGAGGGACGTACACCTCTATCCACCCACCTGTAAGATGCAATCAATGTTCCACACAGAGACTCAGGCTATGAACTCATCAAGTTGATCAAGGAACTCCTGTGATCAGCCTCTATTATATTCAGAGAAATTTTATTTTAAATATGAAACATTTTACTTAGCTATTGTTTGAAGCTTCAGAGATGGTTTTCTTTACCTCACTTAAATCACCCAATCATCCATGCTAAAGCAAAGGGAGAAGAGACTGATAAAATTACAAATTACAAATAACAAATAATCACATGGTTCTCAACTAGGAGTTAGGAAACCTGATTTCTTATCCTCACTGTAACATTAATCAGCTAAGTGATCTTGGTTAATCAGCTAATTAATCAATCAACAAGGATTTACTTAAAGCCTACTATGCACCAGGCACTATTCCAGGCACAAGTGATACAAATACAAAAAAAAAAAATGAAATCACCCATTCCTTCAGGGAGCTTATATTCTATTGAGAGGAAAAAAAAAAGATGTGTGTTGCTTCTATAAGTTGTGTGCATTTCACATGGGTTTGTCTAAAAACCTCCAGAGGAGGCGTTGATAGGTATTTCTGGAGTTATGCCCATCTCTCTCCAATTCCTGCCTGACAGGGAGCCAAAGAATAAGCTGTGAGGCTGGCCAGTCTGCTCTCCTAGGGGAGAAGCTACTGTTGTTGTTCAGATTTTTTCAGTCATGTCTGACTCTTTGTGATCCCATTCAGGGTTTTCTTGGCAAGCATGCTCGAGTGTTTTGACATTTTCTTCTCCAGATCATTTTACAGAGGAGGAAACCGAGGCAAATAGAGTTAAGTGACTTGCCTACGGTCACATAGCTAGTACGTGTCTGAGGCCAGAACTGAACTCAGGAAGATGAGTTTTCCTAACTACAGGCCCAGCCCTCTATCCACTGTACTACCTGACTACCCCAGGGGGTTCTGGCCTAGAATTACATCTATCTGCCCCTTTAGGTATTGCTAGTCTAGAGGAAATGATTTTTTAGTTTCAAGCTGTTCCTTAGAGGGTAGGCATTACAACCTATAAAAGAAGGCCCGCATCTTTCCCACAGAAATGCTAATTGCACCCAAGACTATGACAAATAGTGAAGACTACAGTTAAATGAGAATTTTGGGGTAGTTTTGAGGAAACCACAGATGACACACAAAGGCTAGCAGATGACACAGGAAAAGTTTAGAAACTCAGATATGCACAAAATACATGTGTGGTATTGCATAATATCAATATATTTTCTCTTTTAATACCACCGTAATTCAGACTTCTCTGGTAGAAAGCGAGGGCCAAAATTTTTATACAGATTTTCCAGATCGCAGGGGCACAGGGCCCCTAATCCCTCCATGTGGAAGGGAAAACTATATATTCAATTACCTGAGCAAATAGTAAACAGATATCAGAGAAGTTATACAGATTAGAATATGCCAGATAATACACAGAGTGAGCTCTTATACTGGGTATGAGATGTCTCAGTTCAACCAAGAGTTGATTTACCCATGGGTAAATCTCTAGGGAGGTAAGCTAGATAGGTATCAGGGATATGTTTCCTCTACAAGTTCTTCTTCTTCTTCTTCTTCTTCTCCTTCTTCTTCTTCTTCTTCTTCTTCTTCTTCTCCTTCTTCTTCTTCTTCTTCTTCTTCTTCTTCTTCTTCTTCTTCTCCTTCTTCTTCTTCTTCTTCTTCTCCTTCTTCTTCTTCTTCTTCTTCTTCTTCTCCTTCTTCTTCTTCTTCTTCTTCTTTTCTCTCACACACATACATAAAAACACGTACATTATATGTTGAGAAAAAATCTACTTAATTTAAAATTTTAATGTTATAATTATTGAATATACTGAGTTACTTTATAGAACTAAACAAAGGAATCACAAAAATTCATTTGGAAGAACAAAAATTCTAATAGTCTCAAAGAAAATAATGAAAAAGGTACAAATGAAACAGGCATAGTATTACTATTATGATTTTTATTAACTTCTAATCATCCAGACTATTTGTTACTAGATAATATAATTCTTGGACCTGTGATTGTAATTCTTCCTGTGATATGGTCCATCGGCACTAATAGAAGCTATAATTTTAGAGACTATATGGAGTTTAAATTATTTGTCCAGAGTCAGACAAGCAGTATTTTTCTGAAGTAGGACTTGATCCCAGATTCACTGACTCTGAGTCTAGTTTTCTGTCCATCATATTATGTTTTCTCTTGATGGTGATTGACAAAGAAAAACGTATTTCAGTGGAACAGAATACATACACAAGAAACAGAGCATTTGAAAATAGTAGCCTACTGTATGCTAAACTCAAAAACATGAATTACTGGAGGAAGGATTACATCTTTTAAAATAACTTACAGGAAAATTGGAAGTAGTTGGGCACGATTTAGGTTTAGACCAATATCTTCTATCGTATGTCATAATATGCCCTAAATGGATTAATGACATCATTAATTAAATTATTTTAAAATTTTTATTTATTTTATTTTTAATTTATGGAATAAAACAAACATTTCCACAACATAATATAATTCTTAAAAAGATGATTACACATGAAACTACAAAGTTAATATGTACAACTTGCTATTCTTTTTATATAGAGAGTAAAATTATCAAGTAAATTTCTTTGTTTTTCTTTTTTCCCTCCCCCACCCTAGAGATGGCTACCATTAGGCATAAATTTGTGTGTGTGTGTGTGTGTATGTGTGTGTGTGTATGTAAGTTCATTCTATGCATATTTCTATGTATCAGTTCTTTCTCTGGATGCAGAAAGAGTCTTCCTTCATATGTGCTTTGCAGTAAATTTGGGTATTTACAACAGTCAAAATGACTTATTTGCTCAAAGTTGTTCTTCAAACAATATTGCTGTTACTGTACAACGTTCTCTTGGTTCTGCTTATTTCCTTCTTCATTCTTTCATTCAAATCTCTCCATGCTTTTCTAAGATCATCCAGCTCATCATTCCTTATAACACAGCAGTATTCCATCACAATCATATACCACAACTTGTTCAGGCATTCCCTGACTGATAGCCATGTTCACAATTTCCATTTTGTTGCCACCACAAAGAGAGCTGCTATAAATATTTTAGAACCTATAGGTTCTTTTCCTTTTTTCTGAATCACCTCTGAATGAATGAAATTAGAAGAGCATGAGGTCATACACTTTTCATAACTCTGCCTAGAGAGAGAATTCTGAACAAAACGAGGCATAGAAGAGATCAAAACAGAAAATAAATGAACAATTTTGACTCCATAAAATTAAACAAGTTTTTGCACCATAAAATCAACAGAGAAAGGATAAGAGAAAATAAAGGAGGTGAACATAATTTTCTACCAAATAGCACTGATAGTCTAATATCTAAGGTATATAGGAAACTAATACAAGTAAATAATATCAAGAGTTATTCACTAATAATAATAACAACTAAACTTTATATATTGCTTTGTGGTTTGCAAAGCACTTTACACATATTATCTCATTTTTTTTCTTTACTCATAACAACCCTGTGTGTTGGATATTATAATTACAATTACAATTACAGATGAAGAAACTCATTTTGAGTGAAATTGAATGATTTGCCCAGGGTTACACAGCCAGTAAGTGCTGGTCAGGATTTAAATTCAGGTCTTCCTGATTCCAAGTTCAGTGTTCCATCTATTATACTACCTAGTTGTCAATAGAGAAATGGGGAATGCAATAAGTAATTATTTAGAATCTGCAATGTGCTAGGCATGGTCAAAAACACTTCATAAATATCTCTTTTTATCTTCACAACAACCCTGTGAGGTAAGTACTATTATTATTATCATTTTACAGTTCAGAAAACTGAGGAAAACCGAGGTTAAATGAATTGCCAGGGTCACACAGCTAGTAAGTCTGAAGCCAGATTTCAACTCAATTCTTTCTGACTCCAGGCCACTGTTCTATTGTCTGCTTTACCTAACTGCCACCAAAGTAGCCTTTGAAATGACCAGAGGACAGTAACAGTTTTAAGCACTGAAAAATATAAATGGTCATATGAAAATATGTCCAAATTCATGATAAGAGAAAATAAAGTTAAAATAACCCCAAGGTTTCACTTCATATGACACAAAACATGGGAATAATTAAGAGTCAAGGACCTGTGAAAAGGGCAAGCTGTGAATTGGTTCGACCATTCTGGATATTCATTTGAATCGTACAAGAAAAGTGCAAGCCCAGACACTTGATGCTTACTAGCTGTATGACCCTGGGCAAGTCACTTAACCCTGAGTGACTAAAAAAAAAAAACTGCAAGACTTTTGACCCAGAAGTCTCGTGGCTGGGTTTTTATATAAAGGAAGTGGAAAACCAAAACAAAGGTCCCACATACTCATCACAGCGCTCTTTCTTTGGTAGTAAAGCATTTGCAACAGAGAGGAAGTCTGTCAAAGCCTGGGCAAAAGCTGTGGTATTTGAATGTAGTAACAGTATACTATTGCACAGTGGGGAAAAAAATGGGGAATATGAGAAATTCCAAAAAAAGGTGGGAATCTTTGTACTAGCAGTGAAATAAGAACCAAAAAAAAACAATATACACAATATCTGTACCAATGTAGAGAAAAGATAACTAAAGGGAAGTCAAACTGAGTAACTGAAAAAAAATAAAATGAAGATCCCAGAGAGCAGACAATTTAACATACCTCCCTAAACATGAAAGAGGCAAAGTGTTTTTATAAATTATCTGATATGATCACTAAATGTTTTTGCTTAACTGTTAGCCTTCATCATAAGGGTATGTTCCACATGCGCCTAAGAGAGGGCTTTTATTTTTTTCTTCCCAGAAATGACTTTGATGCAAAGACAAATTCAATAACAAAACATATTAAAAGAAACAAAAAGAGACTGAAAGAATTAATTACGTATCTTGTTTATTTGCAAACAAAATTGAGTTCACAAGTGAGTTTCATGTTGTTCTAGGTCAATAATATAGGGGTTCTCTCTCAACTTCCTATTAGCTGTGTGACCTTGTCTCTTGACCTGTCTCTGCCTTAGTTTCTACATCTACCTCACAAGTTGTTGTGAAGACCAAAGGACATGTAAAGTTCCAGGCTAGCCTTAAAGATCTATATAAATGTAAAGTACTTTTATTATTGTATTAAAGTAACTCTTATTGTTTTATTTTATTGTTTATTTTCATTACTGTATTATTATTCCTTATGGGTCTTGTGTGTTTTACTTATTCCATCGATTCATTTTTTTTCTGAGTTTTTTAAAGCACTTTCTATTTTGAGATTTGGTAATATAAGACCCACTTCTTTCCTATTTTTAAAAAAGTTATTTTCACTTGATCTTTTTTCCCTCCAAATGAATTCTGTTGCAATTTTATTCACTTTTATCAAGTAATACCTTGGCAATTTAATCAGCATTGCACTAAATCCACAAATTAATTCATGTAAAATTATCATTTTCATTACATTGGCAAGGCTTAACCATTTACAATGACTAATTCTCCAATTATTTAAATTTTCCTTTATTTCTATAAAAATGTTTCATAGTCATATTTATGTAAGTCCTGAAAATGCCTTGATGGGTTGCTAGATGTTTTTATTAAAAATTTGGAACATTTGTGTGTCATCCTTGCATGAAGCCAAGCTAAAACTTCCATCTATCATTCCAATTTTTATATATGTGCTGCCAAAGCAAGCACCAAAGTAAAATTTTTAATAGATTCCATCAACTAGACATTGGAAGAGGCACAAAGATTATTTAGAGATAGCGCCTGCTATCAAGGAGGATAATTATGGTTTAATAAAGCCAAAGGCAATAGGTTGAAAATGGGCCATGGGTCAGGGTTTAAGCAGGTTTTGAAGGTACCTCTGTAAACTTTAAGGAAGCTAACAAGGCTGGTGAAGCTTTTCCATAAAAGGTTTCTTGGTTGTCACTATTAAAAAAAAAGAGAATATGGACTATGACCTAAATGCTTTGGTATCCTAGTCTGATTCAGTATCACATAGAATCACAAAGATGGAAGAGCTTTTAGACGCCATCTAGCCTAAATCCCTACAAGGGATAAATTCCCTCTACAATATTGCTGATGAGTGGGGTTTTGCTTAAATGTAGTAATAGTAATGGGGAGACTCATTACCTCATGAGGCAACTCATTTTATTTTCATCTACCGGTAACTCAACTTGTTGGGAAATTTTTCTGTATACTGATCCAGACTATTTCCCTCTTTAACCTACTTCTGATATAATTAAGAATTCTTCTTTTTCTTTTGAAGCCAACCTAGAGCATTTTTTCCATGCCTGGATCAATGTGAATTCACAAAGACCTTTGAATAAAGGGGGAAGAATAAAGTTCCAAAGTCCCATGTCCCAGAGTCACCATGAGGCCACCAAACCTAATTGAAATCTGTGGCATAGCCTGGAATCATTCTGTCCCAACCAATTGCCTCTGCTCTGGGTTACAGAGAGATTTTCCCAGAAGATAGGGACATAACTAGACATTTCTAAATAAAAGGGAAAGAAGTCTCACTTCAGGTGTGACTACTGGGGAAGGAAAAGTTTCCTGGGAGAGATTCTGAAAACTACAGAAAGGGGAGGAAATACCTCCGGGATAATCCTCCTTCCACCTCTGCTTTTGCTGTGGTGAGGGTGTTGGATAGATTAAGCCCCTGGAGGAGGAGGACAAGCAGAGGTGGAATCAATCCCAGGGAGGCGCTTTGTAGACCCTCTAGATTCCTCTCCCTTTAGCAAAGACCTGTTCAAAGTAACCTTTTCACAATTCTAAGAGAAGAGGCAAACTGGCCAGTGATGCTAAATTCATTGTCTTAATTTGCATTATAAATTATTTTTTAAAGAAATGAATGCATATTGTTAAACTGGAGATATCTAGGGAAGGAGGATGGGGGCATAGGAAGACAAGATATTTCCAGATGATAAGCACCAGCTAATCAAGGATAACATCTGATCCCTGTAGGTGACAAAACACATATAGAGCTTGTCCAGCAAGAAAGTCTCAGTCCTGGAAGGACTGTTAGTAAAAAGAATAAGACCCAGTTAATGTTACCTGACAGATTTTCTCATATTCTTACTTTTCTCATACCTACTGTATCTAACTTATAGTCTCTGCTATTTGCTCTCAAGTCCTTGAAACATGAACCTATTATAGTTTTAAGTGAAATTATTTTAAATAATAGTTCACATTCATATAATGCTTTACAAAGCACTTTTCTTACAACAGTTCTATGACATAGGTAATGGGTTCCCATTTCATAGATGAGAAAAATCAGAATCCAGGAGAATCCACAACTTGCCCACAATCACACGACTAGTTAGAAATTTTATGTCGAGGATGAGAACAATCCCATCTTAGTTAAATCCTATCTGTATGAATTTAGTTGGTCCACTGTATCTGGGCAAGGCTGGAACCAAATGGAAGCCTAGGGCTGGAGTAGGAATGCAGGCAGAGGATAAGGGCCAGGCTAAAGGTTAAAAGTAGGGACAAAAATGGGATAGCTTACATAAAACTAACTCCAAATGGAAGAGATGTTGAATGTGGGAAGGGGTCAAAAGAGAAACCATTTCCCCATATCTTTTTTTGTACCATAAAGTGATTAGACTTTCTCTGTTTGACCTTAGTAGAAGTTACAGGGAAGGTATTCATGCTTTGGGTAAGGATTTTCACACGCCCAGGTAATACCCAGCCCTAAGCAACTTGGCATGCAGTTTATATTTTTCTTTCATTTTCTAGGGTCCCAAATAAAGGAATATTATGTTAAGTCTTGAAGATTATTGTATTCTTTTAAAAAAAAACACAGAGAAGAAAAGGTTTGGAGAATAACAGACAAAAAGTGGCACAGCTTTTAGAACTAACATGCTGAATTTAGTACATACTTAAAAAAATAAAACAAACTACATGTAGTAAGATTCACAATTTCATATTAAGTAATCTTTCTGTTCTTTGTACATGGAGATGTTTGGTTGATGTTTGCAGAGTTCAGAATAGCAAAAAATGTAAAAAACTTTAAAAAGAAAAAGATTACCATACTTTGTTACTACGAAGAATGCGTTAAAAAAGAAATATTTGTAACTTATCACTTACACTAAACGGTTATGCTTTTTGATAAGTGCTGTGCAATAAATCTCAGAAAAACGTATAATCTTCATTTTTTTAAACAGAGAATAATCCTTTATCTAGTAGCACCATAACTGTTCAACATCAAAGGGACAGTATCTGAAATTGACACTATAAGGATATCATTTTGGCAGCTCCTTAAAGATCTTTCTTCCTTGATGGAATCACGTTCCTTCCCAACAGCCAGTTTCAGGTACCTTGTAACCTTAATTACATAACACCAAACCACTTAATAAAATAACATCATGAATTCAAGTAAGCTTACTAGTAGGTTATTCTTCTGATGGAGTTTAGTAAAGGTTCCCTCTCTTCCCTCCCCCACCATGGTTGTCAAACCCAAGTTAAGATCTTAATTTTTTTAAGAGGGACATCAGTGCTCACCTTTAGGCTTTACCACTATTCACAAAATAGTTAAAACAATAGAAAGAAGGGTGTGTGGAAATAGGAATGCTTATTTTTGCAAAGGAAAATGCTGCATATAATTACAATTTTATAAGATGTTTCAGAGCCAAAAGAGTGACTATCAAAACTCATTTTTTTCTTGCTCTTTTTTCAGATAAAGTATTTTAACTTTGTCTAACGTAACCCAAATCTGTTTCAACAATTACTATGGCCTGTAGCACTATTCTGTTATCTGGAAAGATGGCATTTGTAATACAATGAAAAAATAAATAATTTTTAGTGGGAAGGAAAATTTTGCAGAATTTGCACTTTGCAGCATACCACTTGCTATATCCTTGAAATTGGTACATTCTCCCATCTTTACACAGGGAATAGTTAGCTATGTAGTAGGAGAAACTTGGTCTTATTCTTCCCCAGGATATGATGCATAGTTGAGAATTTAATAGCTGATATTTTCAAAGTACTTCTTACATGATCTGCTTAACTGAGAGTATAGCTTAGCTCATAATTTTATTAGCTTTATGATTTCAAAATGCTTTACATACAAGGTGTCATTTGGTTCTCACAACAACCACGCAATCTGAAGTTCATAGTACAATTATTACTTCCATTTTAAGGAAAATAGAACTTGGCAAATGTGAAATGATTTGCCCAAAGTCATGTAGCCAGTAAAGTGACTGGAACCAAGGTCTTCATTCACCAAATTTAATGTTGTTGGGGGGTTTTTCCTTCTCCCATGCTGACCCTTACAACTTAATGATTAACATTGACAATATATTTTAGTGGTTCCACATATTAATTGCCATACCAGTTTTGATGTGAAGGGATACGTTTAAAATCAATAATTTAAAATTAGAGCTCTCCAAGGGCATGAAAGTGTCCTCAATGTCAGATAGAAAATATGTTAGTTGGGCAATTTTCACTTTATTTAATAGCTAACTTTTTTTTGTACTTTTGAGTTTTGCAAAGTGCTTTACAAATATTATCTCGTTATCTTCAACTCTCAGAGTTAGGTAACTAGCTCTTTTATTATCCCAGTTTTACATATGAGGAAAATAGGGCAAACATTAGACTGAATGTTACCCAGGGTTACACAGGTAATATGTGCATGAGACCAGATTTGAACTTGGACCTTCTCGATTCCAAGTTCAATGTTTTACTTACTGTGCTACCTAGCTGCCTCTAAGGTCATGGGTTTAGAATTGGAAGAGATCTTGGAGACTATTAAATCTAATCCTCTCATTTTACAGATGAGAAACTGAATCTGAGAAAGATTGATGACTTGCCCACAGTAGTACACTAATAAGTTTCTGAACTCAAGTGTTCCCTGACTCGATATCCAGTACTTTCCTCTGTGACTGTGCTAACATAGTCTTCACAAATGCAAAGTAAGCCATTGATACAACTGATGAGAAAATTGACTAAAAAGAAAAAAAATATTCATGGAAAAATCAGATTCCTTCTAACTTAAACAAAATTAAATAAATCTTATCCTTCCATTCCATTGTCTGAAACACAAAAGGAACCTTTAGCACATTAGGAAAACCAAGTGGACAGAGAAATGTACAGTATCCATATTGTGACATGTTTTTGGACAGGCAGACTCATTGTATTTGTTCATCAACACGTATTTCTTGGACTGGCACTGATAGTAGGCAATGAACTGGGGCCAGAACTGAATAGAGAAGGAGAGCAGCCTAGATCACATTTAAGAATTTTTCCACCTCTCCAGGAATCCTAACCTGTTCCTTGCCAAAGCAGCCTATCTTTATCTACTTTAATTGGATTTTTAAAGCAATAGGAATCACCAGATCTTGGTTGAATGACTACAACTTATGGGACAACAGGGTCTCAGAAGAATCAGAATTGCAAGTGATCCACAGGGCCATCACAAGACATAGGGTGAGTGGCTGTAGAATGTCAGCTCCTTGGGGGCAGCTAGGTGGAGCAGTCGATAAAGCACCGGCCCTAGAGTCAGGAGGACCTGAGTCCAAATCCAGCCTCAGACACATAACACTCACTAGTTGTGTAACTCTGGATAAGTCACTTAAACCCAATTCCCTCATCAAAAAAAAAAAGTCAGTTCCTTAAAGGCAGAGATTCTATGCATTCTCAAGTCCCTAGTACAATACCTTGTACATGGTAAGAAGAAGTGCTTATTGAATTAAATTAAGGTAGGCTGGAGCATATTGTCAATAATAACCTGTTTAAGTATAATGCATGCTCAAAGAAATGTCCAACTGGAGAAAGAAATGGGCTGAACATGTTGAAAGTGAGGGATGGTCAGCCCAAATGCTGCATCAGTATCCATGAAATATGAAAAGACACATAAGAAGTCCTTAAATATATGGAATAGATAAAAGAGCTAGAGCTGGAATCCAGAAGATCTGAGTTCACCTCCCCACTTTGGAACTTACTGGTTGTGCAACCTTGGACTAGCCTTTTAGACTCTCTGAGCCTCAGTCACTTCATCAGTAAAATGGGGAAGATAGGTCTTGTAGTACCTACCTCACAGGATGATCATGAGGCTCATATAATATAATGTGTGTAAACTGTCTTGTAAATTTTAAAGCATTTTGTAAATGACAATAATCATTATTCACTTTACTATCCTACAAAAAAGATTTCCAGAAAGACATGAACAAGACTCATACGTGATGATTAGTCATTTGTGATTTCTAATTTGTGCCTCTGGAAAGTAAATTCATTGAAATTTTCAAAGGAAATATACTCAACCTCCTTAGGTTAACCCCTGCCTAGCTCTCTTCCTGTCCCCATTCGTTCCAGGAGGCAGGAGAGCAGTGTACCGACAAAGGAAGTAGTAATGCCTACAGAAGTTAATTGACTGATTCTACCTATTAGATAAAGCTTTCATTCTTCACTTCTTGCTCTAGGATAACATCTAAGCTAATTAAAGAAAATTAAACATTAAAAAACTAAAGGAGGTTTGTCTGCTGAAATCAGAGATAGGATAGAAGATGTAGAAGGTATGATCCAGGAGAGCCTCATCAAGTTGATGAAGCTAGAAGAAATAGTTTCTCTGTCAGAAGAATCTTTTAGTTCTAAATGATATTTGAGGAATAAGGAAGTTGGACATTGATAAGGAGGATAGCAGTTGGGATGGTGAAAGACCTTGAATCCATGCTATGTGAGGATCACTTGAAGAAACTAAGGATCTTTAGCCTAGAGGAGAAAATATTGGGGAAAGAAAGAGTAACATCTTTTTCTAATTATTTGAAGGGCTGTCAGAAGGTAGGTGAATTAGATTTATTTTGTTTGGCCCCAGGAGGAAAAGCAATAAAGTAGAAAGAACAATAGATTTAGCATTAGAGAAACTGCTATCCCTGCCATTTACTATCCATATGACCTTGGGCAAGTCACTTAACCACTATTGATCTCCATTTTCCTATGTGTAAGATGAGAACATTGGAGAAGATAATCTCTAGGGACCATTCCATTTCTTTTTTGATCTTTAGATCACATTTAGAACTACCCCAAAGTAGAAATAGATTGTCTTGGAAGGTAATGTCTCCCCTCTCTCTCAATAGAGATCTTCAAGAAAAGACAAATGGCACTTTGTTGGTTATGTTATAATGCGCATTCTTTTTTGTGAATGGGTTGAATTGAATGGCTATTGAAGTACCTTATAATTCTGACAGTCTGTACTACTGTGCTGAAGCTTTTGTTCTGCCTTTGAAGATATCTCTTTATAGAAATTATGGATAATCTAAATGATATTGTGGTGAGATGACTGAGTGTATCTCCTGATAGGCAGAGAGTAATCTTGGTCTGAGTATTAGTGAACTCATTTATACCTCATTGAGGAGGGAAGTTAGAAGTCTGCGTCCTATTCTTACTATTTAAATTTTGCTTTGATCATTCAGACATCAACAAAACATTTTAAAAAAAAAGTTTTGTCGATATATTTTGTCTTCAACATCATCTGCATTTCCAAAAGAAGCAGAGTCTGCCCTCAAGGAGTATACATTGTATGGGGAGGATACAACATTCAACTCGTGCACAAATAACATTGGTTATGTTCTCACTTTAATTTGCATCAATTCATATAAATCTTCTTGTTCATCTCTGAATTCTTCATATTGATAATTTCTTATAGTCCAGTAATTTGCCATTACGTTAACGTGCTGCAATTTGCTTAGCAACTCCCCAATTCTAGGAGATCTGCTTTGCTTCCAGTTATTTGGTATTATAAAAGGTGCTATTATACATAACATTGGTGTCTATGATACTTTTCTTTCTGTCTTTGAACTCATTAAGGTATGTGTCTTCCATTGGGATCTCTGGGTCAAAAGTAGGGACATTTGGTCCCTGTTTTCCCTTCTGGAAGAGAGCTGGATGAGAAGAATCTAGGGAGAAAGAAAGGGTGGTGGCAGTGATCACTGAGGGAAAAGAGGAGAGCTAAGTTCTAGGAGAATTCAAAGATGACAGAACGGAGAGAAAGGGAAACTGAACTGTAATGAGAATTTTCTTGGAGGTGGGGAGGTTAATGCCAACCATAAGCTACCATAATACCGCAGACATGTTAACACACATGGTTTGGCTGTGAGTTTGCTGAGGCACAAGTCAAAACTTAGGAATTGTGTTGTAACAATGTGAACCAACAGGTTGGCCAAAACTTGCACTGGCTGAAACTGGTAGGTTTTCTTCCTTCCTTCCTTCCTTCCTTCCTTCCTTCCTTCCTTCCTTCCTTCCTTCCTTCCTTCCTTCCTTCCTTCCTTCCTTCCTTTCTTTTTCACCCCTCACAGCATAGCAAATAGTCCTGGGAAGTTGTTATATCTCCTTTCCATCTCATTGTAGGTTTCAAATTTTAACAATGATATTTCTGAGCTTATGAATAACTCTATTTCTTCTGCAAGTAAGTGAAAATTTGGACTGTTTACCCATGACAGTGATGGATCACCAAAACATCCCAGCAACTTGAGATGTCAGAAAACAATGAGGTAATTTATTGGGTCATCCCCCATTCTACACCCACAGCACCGAAAGGATGATCTCTACATTTCATTCTCTTTTTGTCATTGGTTTTCCCAGGGGAACTATACATACACACAGACACACACATACACACATACATACATACATGCATACATACATACATACATACATACACATATACACATATATGTCTGTGAGTCCATGCATATATTACATACAGAGTATTATATACAACCTACATATATGTATATATTGGACTGTATATAAAAATGTATGTGTGTGTGTGTCTGTGTATAGACACACAAAAATTAATAACAGTGGGGTTTCAACAGTATCCCAGGATTCTTTTATTAGATTTCTGGGTGACATCCCATCAGCACACTTGGATTTATAATATGGTGAAAGAGTTCAAAAGTCCTCTTATAGACTGCTGACTTATTCAATTTCAGGTGCTTAGAAAGACAAGGAGCAAAATTCCCAGTATTCTGGAGAATGATTTTTTTTAAAAACATACAAAGTTTAAGACTCTTGAAAATGCATAAAATTTCAAAGAGAGGAGATTCTCACAGATAAACCCTTCTCATTTCTAAATTCATATTCATTTCTGAAACAGAGACTAAAGTATCTCAAAAAGCCTCCCAAGAATGTTATCTTTTGTACTCAACCCCAGTATTTGCTGCCAACCCCAAAGCTCACAAAGCTGATTTTATGAGAATAGACTCTGTTCATGCAGCAAACATAGCCAAGTAAATGGTATTTAGTCCAAAATGTTTTTCCTCCTCCAGCTCTGTTTCACTACTTTTGATAGCAAGCAATGGCATTGAGAAAGCAACCCGAGGATTTCAATAGGTAGGACAATTTTAAGAACCAAATGGCTAGATTTGGAGGGGCCTTCCCCTCTGGTAGACACACTTGGGCCCCTTTCCAATAATCATTGGCACTAGCAAATGTCTCCTCACAAATCCTTTCCATAAGATCCTTCTCCACAGTCCCAAGTTCTTTCAAATAAGATTTATGCATAGATCAATCAATTAACAAACATTTATTAAATGCCTACCCTTGTTAGGCATTGGAAGACAAAGACAAAAGTGAAACAGTCCTTTTTCTCAAGAAGTTTACATTCTACTGGAGATAGATAACATGTACATAAATGTATAGCTAGTTCCTGATTAGTGTGAGGAAGGAATCCCATGACTTGTTCAAATTATTTGAATTCACACTGCATATTTTCAGTGGGCAAACATATTTTACACAATTATAACTTCTAATAATGTGAATTACATAAAATATATGCACACCCAAGCACTTCACAAGATTAGGTATTCTCACTAATCAGGGTCTATTCATACATACAAAAGAGACAAAATACCATTTTTAATTGCATTGCAGGCATGGGAGAGAGCCAGGGTAAAAATCACAGAGATGGAGAAGGAAATAAAATTATGAAAATAAAAGGAAAAGTAATTTCATTGACCACAGAACGTATGAAGGGTAGTAAGGAAGTCTAAGGCCAGGTTGTAAAGGCTTTTAAATGCCAAAGAGAGAAGTCTATATTTGTTCACAGAGTTAACAGGGAGAAACAAAGTTTATTGAGTAGGATAACGACATAGTCATACCCATGTTTGAAGAAAGTCGTATTATCAGACATGTAGTGTATATATGGTTGTGGGGCAAGATATAAAGCAGGGAAAACAATTTGGAAGGTACTACAATAGTCCAAGTGGGATATGATGAATGCCTGAACTAGGTTTGTGGCTATGTAGGTGGAGAGAAGAGGAAGAATGCAGGAGATGATGTGGAGGTAGAAAAAACAAAGTTTGGCAAGTGATTGGATGTGTGAAGTGAGAGTGAAGAGGCGAGGAGGATATTGAGAGTATGAGCCTGGTCTACTGAACAGATGGCCAGATTCTCTGCAGTAATAGGAAAGTTAGGGAGGGAAAGGGAGTTGGAAGGGAATTAATCCACACACATTTATTAAATGCCTACCATGTTTCAGCCAATGTGCTAGGCACTAGAAAGATAATGACTTCCTGTTCTGGATACGTTGAGTTTGAGATGACTTAGAGAGCCACTTAGAAATGTCAACTAGGCAGTTAGTGAACCAGGACTGGAGCTCAGGAAAGAGGCTTTATCTTGTAGGACAAGAATAATTCCTCAGAAGATGAGAGCTATAAAATTTGTTACAAACGCAGTGAAGGGCCTTTTGTCCAAATGATCTCTGTTCACAAGCTGCATCATAAGCAAAGGGTAGATCACAGAAATTTAGCAACTAAAATAATGTTTCTAGGTGCCCCGGGCTTCACCTCTTTACCCTGAGATGACCTCTGAGGATTATAGACTGGTAGCAATGAGCAGTGGTAGTAAGGAGTGGGAAGAAATCTGCTCTAACCCTGGGAATCCATGGATCTTCCCAAAAGGTCAATTTGTATCCACCCCCCGCCACCCCTCAACTCCCCCCATCCACACCAAAGAATCTGTTGCGATCAGGTCCTAGATAATCTGATCTGAAATGAGACCTTTTAAAGACCAAACCCAACGCTGGATGGTATGTATGCAGGTATTGGGGAATAATAGGAATGGATGGGTAGGATGTTAGAACATAGGGAAATAAAAAAGTATCTACCTTCGCAAGGTACATTCCCTTCATGCCCCCTCATCAGGAGATAGTCTGGATTTGCACTGTAATTCATAGGGAAGCAATGGTATTTTCCTAGGCCTAAATTTCATCCATGTAAGGAACCCCAGTGCAGGGATTTCCTCCAATGTGGATGGGCACTTTGGATATAAAAACACAAATAAACAGCTGCAGCCATCAAGGTGCTTACTTGGAGAGATCACTGAATGGGTGTTGCCTCAGTCAGACTGAGACCTATTAAAGACCTTAGTTAAAAAAAGCCAAGGTCTCCCACTGCATCCTGGGCCATCTCCGGTTGTCCTGATCTATATCTCATCACTGGACCCAGATGTCTCCGGAGGAGAAAGTGAGGCTGGTGACTTTGCACAGCCCTCCCTCACTTAAATCTAATTCACTTGAATGTCATGGCATCAACTCCCTGATGTCATGGTTCTCTTCAAGAATGAAGAACAAACAACAATAACAAATAGACAGGCAAATATAAAATGTACGCAGAATAATAGAGTAATTTTAATAAGGAGAGATTATTAATAACTGCTTGTATCAAGACAGACCTCATGCTGAAGGAGGCACTTGAACTGTGTTATGAAGGAAGCTAGGGACTCCATGAATGGAGATAGAGAAGAATGCATTCCAAACTTGGAGGATAGGTTGTGCAAAGGCACAGAGGTATAACATATACTATTCTTCACGGAGACAGGCTAGTTTGACTGGGATGAAATATGCAATCAAACATATTTACTGAGTACCTAGGGCACCACTGCACTGCCACCAAACGTGATCCAACATCACTGCTTCCCATCAAACATCTTAGTTTCTGCCACCCCTAGAAAGCACATTGATAACACAAAGAAGGGAAGGGAAGGGAAAGAAGGGAAAGAAAGGCAAGGCCAGGGAAGAGAAGGCAGAAGGAAAGAAAAGGGAAAGGAAAGCAGAAGGAAAAAGAAGGCAAGGCATCTGAAAATGAGAAAGTTAGACTCAATGGCATCCGAGGTCCTTTTCAGATCTAAACCTGTGATCCAATGAAAATGACTTCATTATTATATATGACCTACCAAAGAGCCGACAACATCATCTAAGCAAGGCTAGCTTACCATTTCAAAGAATGTAGTTGGCGCCAAGACACAGGCTGATTGATCATTTTAACTGCCTAAATGGAGGAGCTAATTCATATTCTGATTGAAAGCCTCCCCTACAACAGAACAGCTCTGTGCAACACTTCTTGCGGGGAGCCAGTCCTACTTCAAAGAGACTCCTGCCTCCAGGGACCGTATGCACTATTTTCTTTATGCTTTGCCAAAATGTTTGTTTGCCATTGCGTAGACAAGGACTAAATAGCTAAATATCACTTACGTAAAGGAATGTGAATCACAGAGGAAGGATGATGTTACATGCTCACAGATGCCAAAGTGATCAGAAACACTTCAGAAATGAAGTCTAACTCATTACTTACCTCTCTAATATTTCAGAGGATTTCACAGGGGCTGCTGAAAGATTCTACAAACAATATGTAAAGGAGCCATTAGCATGCGGGCACTTAAGCAAACTGGACATGTTTGGGTCTAGTGAATGCGTGTGCTAAAATCACTTAATCCTATTACCATTAGCAAATACCTGTTAGCTGACGCATTTTCTCACTGGCACTCTCTAAAAGAATTATAATGGTCCAGCATTGTGGTGCTATCATTGAATGAAAGGTGAAGTTTCTCTCTGCCAGGCTTCTTTGCAAAATCAAGAGACTGAAAGTTTCTTTGTTAAGTCAATTGTTTCTAGAATTCTGACTATGTTTTCCTATACACAGAATGTTAAAAGTAGTGGTTAGCTTCCGAGCACATACTAAAGACAATAGCTTATACAACACTTTACATACATTATCTCATTAGAGCCTAGTAGTAATCAGCTGAAGTAGGTAGTAAAGTGTAGGGGTGTTGCTCATGTAGTTTGCATATATTTTCACATGTATTTTCTCAATTGGACGACAGGAGGAATGAATATCTGTGAATATTGTCTATTCTTCTCCAAGGTAGGCTTTGATTTCTGCCTTCAGGGCATAGGAAAAGAGCACCTGAGACTGGTCATGATGTTCTCCTCTGAGACTGAGTTCTCAAGAATATATTTGTCTGCTCCCAATGAATATTGCTACGTTCCAGGAATGATTTTATTTAAGTTTAAGTGGCTTTCCTGGTCACTGTTCCTTAAAAGGGAATAATTTTTTAGGTTCAAGATGTTTTCCCAAATGCCAACACTTAAAAGGGAGAGAGTAGACCAGGCTTCTACCCACAAGCTTGACTCATCCCCACTCCTACCATACAAATGCTAGTTATACATAAGATCATCACAAATAGTTAATAGTGAGTAAACTCACTTATCTAAGCAGATAGTAAATAGAAATCAGAAAAGTTACACAGATTAAAATATGACAGACAATGCAGAGTGAACAAGCTCCCTGTAAATTCCTTACTCCCACTTATAATGAGATAATTCAACCAAGAAAGTGAGAAAAAAAAATTCCCTGAAGTTTCTAGAGAGGAAAAAATGGCAATCACGGACTCGTTTAGGATTTGGCTTTCTTCCGCATGTCAGCCTTTCAAAGTATTTTCTCTTTCTCCTGGAACCTCTCCCTGAAGAGAGTCTGAAACCTCTTATATCCTCTCTTGAAACTGGAAAGAAGAGGAATATCTCTCCTCTCCTAAGTCCTCATGCCAAAGCCACCCTTCATAGAGGTAGGAGGAATAATTCTTTCCATCAATCCAAAATTATACCTAGGAAGCAGTCAAAAAAATGTTCCTGGGCAGCCCAGGTTAGCAGAAGCATTATTATCTTCTGATTTTTCCAAGGCAATACTAAGTTAGTAGGGACAGAGTTTACTTATTACTAATAATTAGAACTACCTAAAAGGTGAATTGGCTACTTCCAGATATAGCTGGGTTCTCCCTCATTAGAGGTCATGAAGGTTAAAAGCAATTGCCTATGGGAAATGCTATAGAAACTATCCTCTGTCAGGTATGGATTGGAGTGAAGGTCCCTCCTAGCACTCAGCTTTTATGGTGCTATAAGCTGGGTCTCAAAACCTGGTTTTCTGACTCTAAGCCTCACCTACTATCCAATGATCATTCAGCAACCCCATCTCACAGGTATTTCATGTGCAGGGAGCAGTATCAACTAGGAAAGAGTAAATTTGACTAGTTCATTAAGACCAGGGTTGAGTTCATTGGCTGCTAATAGACATATTCTAAGGCTGTATATCACTGCTCAAGTTTTCCTTTCAAAGAGCTATTTGATCAACCAGGTTTGAACTGAAAGTAATAATCGAAATCTGTGAAGGACAGGCTAAGCTGAAAAACTGGTTAGTATCACACTTAGACTTCTTACAAACAATATAGCCTTTCTGAACAAGAAAATCAAGAGAGCAGATGATTGATTGAGATATAATGTTTTAATGTTGTGAGCTCATCAATATTGGTGTTCCCTTATGAGGATACTCCCTCCAAAATAACAAATATTTATCAAGTACCGGCTATATAGTGGATAGAGCAATGAGCTTGGAATTAGGAAGACTCATCTTTCAAAGTTCAAATCTGGTTTTAGATGCTAACTGTGTGACCCTAGATAAGTCACTGAAGCCTGTTGCCTCAGTTCCTCATCTGTAAAATGAGTTGTAGAAGGAAATAGCAAGCGATCCTAGTATCTTTTCTAAGACAACTCCATATGGGGTCATGAAGAGTCAGAAACAACTGAAACGACAGAACTACAACAGCCTGCTATATGCCAGGCACTATGCCAAAGAACTGGGTGGAGATGGCAATTCTGGTCCCTGAACTCCCATAATTCTACCACAAAGCACCGAACTAATATTCTGAAGTCTTCTTTCCTTTTGGTCTTTTTATACATCCTGAACAGTAAATCAGGAGCTGTCCATCTGTTATCCTGCAATCTCATTATGCATTCATCCTACCTTTTCTGATCAAATATTTTCCATATCATGTCTAATATTAATTATGCCATGGAGGAAACTGAAAAAATGACTCAGTCCTGGGAACATATAGATTTGGCAACCCTGCTTCTTTAGTGCACGACTAGTAGGTACAGTCATTCTCTTTCCCAGTCTCTTCTGTTTCCTGTCCACTAACCACAATGAAGTGGACTTTTTGCCTGGCTGCTGAATCACAACTGAAAGTATATTAAAAAAAAAAAAGATTACAACAGAAGCAGCTTAATTCTTTTTTTTTTTTTGCCTGACTTCATTTCAACGAGGAAGGAAAGGATCTAATAAACCTCTGGGTAGGGAAAGTACCAATGAATTCAGTGACTTGAAGCCACAGGTACATGGTCCTGCTACTGCTTTTCTGTCTATTCTTTCCTGTCTTGGATGAAGGAGTGTTGGAGATCGAACAGAAAATTCTGCAGCTTAGTGAACTTGGGAAGGTCAGAAGGTCCAGGGAAGTGAATTCATTCCAGAGTCTGCTACTAGCACAGCCCCCAAAAGAGATTTAAAGGATCCAGTGTAAGGAGCTAATAAAAAGTCATAGAATGACTATACTTACTCTGAAGTAGAGCACTAGGGTCTTCCATTCAGTGTCATCAGGCATTTCCAGAAGCGCTCTCATCAAATGCACATACCCCCAGGACTGAGCCCTCATTGGCCAGTCCCCCATCAAATGATGATGATGACAAATATTTATTATTTTAATAATAGCAATTTATTATAATAATAATTATTAGTAATAATTATAAAGTAGCTACTAGGTAGTGCAGTGGATAGAGTGCTGGGCCTGGAGTGAGGAAGAATCATCTTCCTGAGTTCAAATCCAGCCTCAGATATTTACCAGCTGTATGACAGCAAATCACCTAACTTTGTTTGCCTCTGTTTCCTCAACTGTAAAATGAGCTGGAGAAGTGAATGGCAAACCACTCCAATATCTTTGCCAAGAAAACTACAAATGGGGTAATGAAGAGTCAAACATGACTGAAATGACTGAACATAATGGTAGCTGATAACATTCAGGAGTCACTTAATATATGTTATCTCATTAGAAACAAGCCTGCAAGGTAGATATAATAGATGTTATTATCCCATTTCATGGAAGAGAAAACTGAGTCTCAGAAAGGTCAATCAGGTGACTTGTCAAAAGTTATACTACTTGGGGGCAGCTAGGTGGCACAGTGAATACAGTACTGGCCCTGGATTCAGGAGGACCTGGGTTCAAATCCGGCCTCAGACATATAACACTTATTAGCTGTGTGATCTTGAGCAAGTCACTTAACCCCACTGCCTAGTCAAAAAAAAAAGTTATACTACTCGTAAGTATTGGGAATAGGATTTAGGATTTTAACCCAGGATTTTTTACACTGGGCCATACTAAGCCTGCCTAAGCCTGACATATACAAATAAGAGAGAGAGAGAGAGAGAGAAGAGAGAGAGAGAGAGAGAGAAGGAAGGAAGGAAGGAAGGAAGGAAGGAAGGAAGGAAGGAAGGAGAAGAAAGAAAGGAAGAAGAAAGAAAGAAAGAAAGAAGAAAGAAGAAAGAAAGAAAGGAAGGAAGGAAGGAAGGAAGGAAGGAAGGAAGGAAGGAAGGAAGGAAGGAAGGAAGGAAGGAAGAAAGAAAGAAAGAAAGAAAGAAAGAAAGAAAGAAAGAAAGAAAGAAAGAAAGAAAGAAAGAAAGAAAGAAAGAAAGAAAGAAAGAAAGAAAGAAAGAAAGAAAGAAAGAAATCTCCAAGTTGGAAATAATCCTGGACTGGAAGTAAAAATAAATAAGTTTTAATCCCTGCTATGCCATTAACTCTCTATGTGACTTATAAGAATATCACACAACCTCTTTGAGACTCAATTTCATCCTTAGTAATAAGAAGTTGGACTAGATTATCTCTAAAATTCCATTCAGGTTTATGATTCCCTGCATCCCTGATGCTAAAGCAAAGCTGCAGGTAAGTAACTATATTCTCAGAGGTCTCTTTACTGATGAAGGTAACTATTTGGTTAAACAATTGGGGGTTTAAATCTCAAGGTCATAAAATCATCAATCTAAAGCTAGAGGCGATATTAGAGGTCATCTAGAACAACTCCCTACTTTCTACTGAAGAAGATCCTGAGGTCCAAGATGAGCAAGTAATTTGCCTAAGGTCACACAGTAAGTGTCAGTGGTAGAATTTTAAATTATGCAAACTAATGTTAGTTTACAAGCTTTTACAATTCCACACCAGGTGACACGCTTCATTCTTCATTATCAATACTATGCTCCTATGAAAGGAGTTCTAGACAGATAGAACCCACAATGTACTCTTAATCACCCCATTTCTTCCTTGGATCCCCAACCTTTGCTTCCATTTCATATGCTGACTGACATCTGTTAGTTGCCAAATGCCATCCCCTTTATTTTCTCACTCTTGGACATGACTCAATGTTTACACTCTATGTGCTTCTACTGCAGCTCCTCAGATTTCCCTAACAGTGTCAGCAAGAGATAAAAGACATTCCTTACTGTTGAGGAATGAATATTTTCAAAAGCAATTGGCTCCTCCAGTGTCCTGATCTTCTGAGGAAGAAATGCAGGGGAGTATTGATATTCTCAAAGCTCTCCTTTACAAAAAAAAAAAAAGTCACATTGACATGTAGAAAATTACCTACTTTTTTCCCATGGCCATATGGTATGCAATATTGTTTTTAAATTCTACTCTGATGCCTTATTGCGGCATAGAGACTATTCTGGGTTCTGAAAAATTATGTCAATGGAGCATAAGCTTTGGCAGTTCTATGATGTTGAAAAGACTTAGAGTACAGGTTTGGTATCAGGCTATGTCTGTTTTCCAAGGACTAGCCTCTTAAAAGTACAGAGAGGTTTTATCTTTAGTAGACTAGCCACTTAGTGATGAATTCTCTGGAAATGTGGAGAAAATAAGAAGAAATTAATTTATATGTCATTAAAGATAAATTAGGTCGATATGCTGATTTCAATTCCTGTGATCAAGGAGTCAACTCATTTCTCACCTTTGTATCAAAGGGGACTTTACCAACATACAATCTCCTGCATCTCCTTCTGCCTTCCTTATGTATTTGATCAATCATCTAGATTAGGTATGCTTAATGCGGCATCCACAGACTTGGGTGTCCATGGAGCTAATCAAAAAGTCAGAGAATAACTATATTTGCTCTGAAATGGAGCACCAGGATCCATTTCATCGTGTCTGATACCATAGATATGGGGGGGGGATGAACTTGGATGCAAGAAATGTTTCATCTTTTTTTTTAACTAACCTGAAATTAATATTTCCTTCATTTATTTAAAACCATTATTCTGAGAAGGGCTCCATAAACTTCACCAGACCAAAGGGGTCCATTATATATGTATACATAAAGTTAAGAACTCTGAAGATGAATGGGTCCAAAAATACCAGAAAACTATTTGGATTATGCTTCTTCAAAGCCAGAAACCCAGATTATCAATGGACACTTTATAGGTTGCAGAATAACCATTCATAGGCAGCAATGGTGACAGTTTTTCCTCTTCTGAAATAGCATCCATTAGATATAAGCATGCAAGAAGGCCAGAGGAAACAGATTGTGGTTAGCATAGTTTAACTGAGTAAATGGAACATATCTACAATGCCATTTTGTCATTGGACATTAAGTAAGACATAGATTGAATGTGATTGTGGGAAAAGATATTTGAAAGGTAGCTAAATATTTGTAGATTTAGAACCAGAAGGTCCTGAAGATGTCACCTTGTCCAAACCCCTTATTTTACAGATGTAGAAACCAAAGCCTAGAAAAGAAAAATGACTCTCTGAAGGTGACAGAGAACCACAACTTGAACTCAAGTCTTCTGTCTTCAGTTCTAGTTTTTCCATGCGACTTGATGATAGATCCAAATCTCCCTACAATAATGAAGGCTGGACACAACCACTACTCTGTAGGCCTTCACATTAGTCCTAGAGCTTGACATCAAGTCAATTTCATACTCTCTTATTTGGCTTCCAAAAATATGTTCTTGCCCTTTGAATTTTTCTTCAGAACTTCCTTTCTTGAGTCATTAAACTTATATGGTTAGAGCCCAGTGTTAATAAAATGTCACAGATTTCATCATTACCTGGAATCACTAACTTTACACTGAGAAAATCCAACCTGTAGCCACAGACTACAATTCTGAAACCAAACGGATAACACTTTCACATGTAAAAGGAACGCATATGGTTATAGCTATTACCAACCAGAAGTACAGTCAGTCCCCAAATGATAAATAGGTTGTATGCCCAAAATCCTTCTTTCAAACAGTCATTTGAAACTCAGGATACATTTTCTCATAGAGAAAATTCTGTCAGTGTTCATTAGCTATCCAGACCAGTCCACAAAAGCCTATATAACCCAAAATGTAGCCAAAGTATGGTAGTGGTGCTTTTTTCATCTGTACATCTCATCTGCCATTCATGACACTGTTTCTGGGAGGAAAAGCATCACGTGTTCCAAGCCAGGAAGCCAAGAGCATATGCCCCTTGCCCAGTAGTGGAGACTCCTGGTTCCTGTAAGCAGCACAGGGAGAGGCTCCCAAGTTAGGGGACAGTGGCTCCATCTGATTTAGGAGGAGGGTGAATTGTTGTTTGTCCTTCATTTTCTGGAACCAATGACATCACAGAGTGATGTCTTGACCCGTGAGTGAATTAGATTTAAGTGAGGCAGAGTTACACAAAGCCATCAGCCTCGCTCTCCCTTCCAGAGTCATCAAAGGCCAGTGAAAAGACAAAAGTAAGGACAACTGGTAATGGTCCAGGATGCAGTGAATGACCTTGGCATTTTTAATGTCTGACCAAGCTCTAAGTGCTCCACTGCACCTGCTTCAGTTCTGTTAGAACAAATTGCCCTCATTCTACCTGGAGAAATCTTCACATGCTTGGGGTAGACATCCTCCCAGCTCACCCACTGGTTTGGGGGAGGGTGAATAGATACTCCTGATAGCAGTAATTTATTAACATTTTACATTTGCATAAAGGAAGACAATGCTTTTAGGTAAATAAGTCTTCAAGTGCATGGAGAAGAAGAAAAAAATTAGCAAAGGAAAACTATGAGTAGATGGGTGAAGGACATTTGATGCCACAATTTATGTCCTTCAACTTATCTGTATCTGCAGATGTATCCTATTTGTGAGAGTCCAAACTAACATTTTTTTGACATTTGTTCATTGGTATGTTTATTTTGGTTGAATGTAACTTGTTTTAATCATTACTTTATAGGTTTCGACTTCAATGAATGAATGAATAAGTGAATGAATGAAAAGACATTTATTACATGTTTACTCTGGGCCAGGCAGAGTGCTAAGTGCTGAAGACAGAAATATACAAAGCAAGAAGTGGCAGGGAGACTTGGCATGAAGATGTCCAGAGACCAACATCATAAGTCTGGGTCATATAGCCCTAGAAAGATGGATTATTTCCTCATAGTTACTATGCCTAAAGTTTGAGCGGTAGCCACAAGGGAGGAGATATATCTGAACAGTTAGACAAGTGAGTCTGGCTTACTCTGGCCATGGATAATTGATAAGATAGGGATAACAACTAGATTTATAATTTCATTGGTTCATGGACCTTTCTGTGAGGAATTTCCTCTACCTATGTGGACTGGAACCTACTCCACAACTTATAGTCTTAAAAATTGGCTAGACCACTGAAAGATCAAATAATTGACATAAAGTCACATGGTCAATATGCATCACAGATGGGATTTGAACTCAGGTCTTAGTGACTCTTGGGCCAGCCCTCCATGTAGAACTAAAATAACACAAATTAGCACATGAACAATTTACTTGTACATTGTCTACAAAAACACAACTAACCAATATCCCTTCATCTATTTTAATTGAAGCACTAATTATAAGTGATTTTGCAACTTAGAGCAAAGTTTAAAGAAATAAGAGGTTAGTAGCCCTTTTCATAATTCCCCTTCCCAAATGATCTTTGAAGCTCAAGGCGCTATAAAAGTAACTGTTCATAAATACTGAAGATTACTTATTAACTAGCTTAGCCACTACCACGACCCATCAAATATCTCAAAGGGACTTTGCCTTTTTTCCTCCTCTAAACATTGAACAGAATAGAATAGCTTTCTAATTGAGTTGTATATATGTTTCTTCACAGATGCTGGCTGTGTGTCTGGGCCTTTTGCATTCAATTAATAGCATAGTGTTTTGTTTTGTTTTGTTTTGTTTTGTTTTGTTTTGTTTTCTGAAGGACTTGTTCCCATTATTTATAGCAACTTAATGTTTCATGACATTCTTCTCTTTGGATTCCTTATATATTTTATTTTTCTCTTTACATTTGTTCACGTATGTCCTAGGCGAAATATGTTAATCGTGCTTTTTGTATTCCTTTGAAATCCTAAATAGTGCTGCTCAGATACCCACCAATTCTTCTGTTTATCTTTAGTGTCCCTTCAGGGACCAATATCTAAGGCCTCCTACATGCGTATGGCTTTGAGAACCTCACTCTAGAGATGTACACAGAACATACTGTATGCAAGTTTGATGAATGACTAAATATTAAACCTAAATTATATTTTAATAGTGACAGTAACTAATATTATGTCAATTCATTGTTTCAAAGACAAAAATTATGCATTGATAGTGGGATAGTAGAATATTTAAAAAAAAAACTTCTCTTTTGGTTCAACTGAAAACATTAAGAAATAATAATTTCTCCAGCTTAAAACCCTTTCCAGACTATTCCCTTTAGGAAAATGGGTAGAACCAAAGCCAAGGCCTTTTTAGGGAAATGGAATAATGGTGAAAACCAAACTTAACTCTAGATAAGATTATTGTCTCCTCATTCACCTGACGTGATTGATACTCTGACTGCTTTGACCCACCTTGTTGTTCTTGTGTGTTTTAGTCATGTCCAACTCTTCATGATCCCATTTGGGTTTTCTTAGCAAGGGTACTGAAATGGTTTGCCATTTGCTTCTCAGCCCATTTTACAGGTGAGAAACTGAGGCAAACAGGGTTAAATGGCTTGCCCAGGATCACATAACTAGTAAGTGTCTGAGGCTGGATTTGAACTCACGAAGATGAGTCTCTCTGATTACAAGGTCAGTGCTCTAGCCACTGTGCCACCTAGCTGCCCTTGATCTACCTCAGCAAGAGGTAGTTCTGTCCAGTCTTCATTAGGGAAGTGAGATTTAGATCTGTCATCAAGATGAACAAGCTACATCTGCAATCAGAAAACCTGGGTTTAAATTATGGCTTTTCCACTTTTTGTGGAAGATAACCATATGTCAGTGGATAACTTTAAATATTACCAAGGATAACTGAGCAGACAAGTTCCTAACAGAATTTAGCATCACTTCTAAGCCATGATTAGTGTCAAGGTCTATTGCTGGGACTAAAGGGATTTTACAGAAGAATTAGATAAGTCAGTTAATGCTGACAGTCATAGGCTTCTAGCACACAAGAATTTAGGGGGGTGTTTTTAAGGGAAGGAATAAAAAGGAAGACCACGTGGCTTAAGTGGAGACACCCACTAGGGCAGCAGGCAGAAATAAGACAAATACGGTCATACAGCCCTTATACCATACTATAGCATATGGTTTTATATACTACATACTATTTTATTTTATACTATTTATTTTATGCTATACTTTATATACTATAAAACATTCCTTATACTGGGACTGGGACTGATCTTTCCAAAGTATGCATTGAAAACAGAAAGAAATGGATATAATTATGTGTTCACCAGTGCACCACAGGCATATGTCAAAACAAGTTGTGTCAAGACAATCACTTGCCAAGTTTTGCTCTTTCTACCTTCATAAGATTTTTCATATATAACCTCTTCCAGTCTATCTTCCACTCAGCTATCAAATTAATCTTCCTAAACTATGTCACACACACCCCCCCCATTCAATAAACTCCAGTGGTTTCCTGTTACCTACAGCTGTTGTTGTTGTTATTGTTGTTTGTCCTTCCTTCTCAAAAAGGACCAAGGACATCAGGAAGGTGATGTCATGACTTGCAAGTGAATTGAATTTAAGTGAGGCAAGGCTGCGCAAAGTTACCAACCTCACTCTCCTCCACAGCCATTTGAGTCTAGTAGTATCAAATATAAAATCTTCGGTTTAGATTTTAAAGCTTTTCAGAACCCGGTTCCTTCCTACCCTTTCTGTCTTTTTATACCTTACACCCCTCCATGTACTCCATGACCAACTGACACTGACCTCCTTGCTGTTCGTCCCACAGGGCACTCCATCTCTGGACTCTGGGTCTGGTTATATTACTGTCAATGGTGTAGCTACAATTTCAAGGCAGGTAAACGGTTGTTTGTATGTTGTCTCCCCCATTAGACTGTAAGCTCCTTAACAGTGGGGACTATTTTTGTTTGTTTATTTGTTTATTTCCCCTTTCTTTGTATCAGGAACATTTAGCACAGTGCCTGGAATGTAGTAAGCACTCAATAAATACTTATTCACTTGACTTGTACCAAAGAAAGAAAGAATACTGATTCTAGAGTCTGAGGAACTAGATTCAAATGCTGTTTCTGATGGTGACTACTAGTATGACCATAGACAAGCCACTTAATCTCCCTAGGCCTCAGTTTCCTTATCTATAAAATGAAGGAATTGGACTAGATGACCTTTGATGTCTCATCCATCTCCAGATATGTGATCCTTTGATAGTTTCTTGGATAGAGAAGAACCAGGCTAGGGAAAAACAACAACAGCAACAAGAAAAAAACCCCAGAGGTTTTGTTTTTGTTTTTCCCAAACGACAAAATGGGGCATCAGAGTAGGACTTCAGAGGATCTTTCTTTGATGATTTATATGGCTCAGATGTGACCCTAAAGGTCAGATCAGCAGAGTTTGAGTTACAACAGGTTTACCAAGTTGGAAAAGCTTCAAGTTAAGGTCCAATGATAGATAATGTGTTTGTTTGTCCAAGGGCCAGCCTAGCAAAGTTCAGAGAGTTTCATTTCCAGAAGGCTGGCTAATGTTTTTTTTTGACCAATGCTTCTTATGAAGAACTTCTACTGGGAAGTAAGCAACAGCTGACAAAATGATTTTCCTGAATCGGGTCTGACATATCTCACACACACACACACACACACACACACACACACACACACACACCATTTGGTAAACTCCAATGGTTCCCTCTAACCTCTAGGAACAAATACAAAATCCCCTGCTTGGTGTTCCAAGTTCTTTATAACCTAAGTCTCCCACCCACCCCAAGATTTTTCCAGTCTTCTTACACCTTAGGCCTCAACACACATGCTTTGGTTCAGTGACACTGGAACAAGACATTCCATATTTCAACTCTGGGCATTTTCTTTGGCTGTCCCCCATGTCTGGAATGCTCTCCCTCATCTCATCTCTACATACTGGCTTCCTTTAAGTCACAACTGAAATCTCTTCTTCTACAGGAAAACAGCTGAATGGATAATGGCTAGAGTATGTAAACTATATGAGGATCTATCAAAGCAGACTGAGAAGTAGGGGTCTGATAGGTTGGAGGAGAACCAGGAGACAGTGGAGCTCCAAAACCCTAGAGAGAAGAGATTATAAAAGAAAATAGAGCAATCAACAGTGTCAAAGGCTGCAGAGAGGCTAAGAAGAATGAGAATTGAGAAAAGGCAGTTGGACTTGGCAATTAAGAGATCACTAGTAATTTTGGAAAGAGCAGCTTCGGTGGAATTATGAGGTTGGAATTTGGATTGTACGGGTTAAGAAATGAATGAGAGGAGAGGGGAAAAATGGCAGTGCTTATTGTGGACAGCCTTTTCAAGAAATATGATCACAAAAAGTAGAAAAATTTGGCATGATAATTAGGAGATGTAGAAGAATCAAGGATTTTTTTGAGGTTGGGGGAGACATGTGTATCTTTGTAGATAGTAAGGCAGGATGCAGTAGATCGGGAGAGACTGAAGATAAGTGACAGAGTAAGGATGATAGATGGAGAAATTTGTTGGAGAAAATGAGATGGAACAGGGCCACTTGTGTAGATAGAATGGTTAACCTTGGTAAAGATAATGCCACCTCTTCATGTGAGATAAGGTAAAGGAAAAGAGAGGTGAGAGAGAAGGTGGCAGAAAACATCCGAGTGACACGATATGACAAAGAGGGAGAAAGAGGGAGCTTATGGTAAATGGTCTCAATTTTTTCTATAAAATATGAGGCAGGGCTGAAAAGGTTGGGGAAGGAGGAGCCATGAGAGATATGAGGAAGGATGAAAAGGTGTAGAAGAACTGGTTTTGAGAATTGGATAATGGGACCAATGGAGGTATATAAGGATTGCTTAGCAGTAATGAAAACCAAGTTGAGGTTGGGTGACATAAGTTTGTAATGGATTGGTTATATGATTTTCTCCTCCTACACTCAGCTATGTCATGGGGTAGGGAGGAGAGCCAGGTTTCATTGATCACGAGAAGATGGAAGGAATGGGAGAGGAAAAGATTTAGGTTGAAGGGAAGTTTTTTTTTGCCTATCATATAGGCATCCAGAGCACACAGTGGAAGGGGTGAGTGGCATTTCGTTGTGGCTTAAGGGGGATGGAAATAAGGAATTGGAAGCAGGAGATGGAAAGTGAGATTGGATGATAATCTACAGGGTTTCAGAATCACAGGGATGTGTAAGGTACATCCAAGGGTAAGAATGTTCATCATTGAGCAGAAGGCACAACTCCTCACAGAAGTGGCTAGAGATCAGGCAGAAGACAAGTGCAGCATGAGATGGAAGGCAGATGGTCATATAGGAAACCCCCTTTCACTATTCCTCTTCCCTCTGAAAGCTAGAGATTAGGCCAGAGATGGCACAGCAGAAGATGCAAGTCCTAATCTCCATGTACTTTCCTCTTCCTTTTCCCTCAAGGGGCAGCTGTAATAGGAGACAGAAGGATTGAGATCAAAGAATAGGTTTCTCCTCTTCTGTGCCACAGGCTTTCCACATCTCCAGAAAGGTCAGAAGAACGTTTGACTCCTCTTCTCACTTAAGATACACAGGTGTCACAGGTGGACACCCAGGGGGAAGTCATTAAGGCAGGTGGAAATCTGCCTGGTCTCTCACCACTTTGCCTCTGGGCACAAGAAGAAATGGAAGGCCCAGAGTAAGAGCATGGCCTGGTTCCTCTTCTCTGAGGATAGAGATTAGGCCATGCAGCAATCAATGGAAATCTCTGCAGAGAAAGTCCCATCTAAAGCGTTCCTTCAGGGAACACTCACAGCTGCACCACGTTGACAAAGTCTGGACAGTTAAAAGCACATCCAGGAGAGGAATAAAGACTTCCTTTAGGGGGCAGCCATTTGAGACAATTGTGCTGACCTCAACTTTTCAGGGACCTCTGCAATTGATGCTGATAATTAGATAGTGGGAGAATAGGTTACTTCAAAATTGTCAAAAATGCCTGAGGCTTATATACAAGTGACAAGCTACAATCTAACCTCACTTTTAAAGGAAATAAATGAGAAGATTAACCTCAAATCTGCCTCTGCTCCCCTATAGCCCTGACTCCAAGACCCTGTCAAAAATTACCTGATCTTAGATGTGATTTTATTGGGATCATAGAAATAAGTGTTAGAAGCAGGAGTACACTGGATCTAGCTTGTACTGGCCCATGACAGCCAATTATTAAATTTTCAATGTGAGCATTCTCACCTTGGATATAAGCAAATGTTACAGATGAGGACCTGGTTTATGCTTTTATTAATCATTAATGTTTAATTATTTTATAATTATATGTAATTTGTAATTAATATAATAAAGTATAATTGAATAATAACATAATAAAATAAATATATATTGCATACAATAAATAATAAAATTATAAGAGATTATTTATATTTGTGAAAATGGAAAAAAACTGTTAAGAATAAAAATTAAACTTAAAAGTATGTGCTACATGAGGCAGCTAAGTGGCACAACGGATAAAGCTCTGGCCTTGGAGTCAGGAAGACCTGCGTTCAAATCCAGCCTCAGACACTTGACACTTCGTGCTGTGTGACCCTGGGCAGATCATTTAACCTGATTGCCTCACCAAAAAGAAAAAAAAAGTGTGTGCTGCCCTGACTTCAGAGCCAGTGGGATTTTTGTCATATCACAACGACATTCAACTATTTAATTTCAAAATTCTTATTTGTACATACGCCATGTTCAGTTTGTACATAATGACGAGTTTCCACAGAATTGATATAAGGTATTTGGATACTTCACACAAGGATTAAAAATGTACTCCTTGTGGCATTGTTCTTTTTACTATAAATCATGCCTTTTGGCATGACAAAATAAAGCCCTAGATTATCCAGAGAGAGGAATTCTTTGGTATTATCCCAATGCCTAGCACAGTGCCTGGCACATAGCAGGCATTTAATAAACGTTTATTGAATTGAATTGTATTAAAGATATGTGCATTTCAATAATCAACTACCAGTCCAGAAGAGTCAAGATGAAATAGGCCACCCATTTCCTGCCAAAGAGGGGCGATGGACTCAAAATGCAGAATGAAATGTACATTTTTGGACATGGTCAATATGGAATTTATTTTGTAGGATTATTCATAAATATGAGCATTTTATATTGATTTTGTTGTTTTTTAATGCTTGATTTAGGGTGGTAGCAGTGGAAGGAATACAATGAATGTTTGTCAAAATAAATACATAATTTATCTCCAAAAATAAAATGTACTTTTATAAAAAGTAATGTTAAAAAATATACCATATTGTGCCCTCCCCTATGATGTTAGCCTTCGATAGTTATCTACTTTATGTATTTAGCTATTTTTAGTGCCCACTCTGGATTTCCACCAAAATAGAGAGGGGTGGGAGGCTTAGAAGTAACTGCTAGTTAGACTCAAGGAGTATTTTTCCATAAGCCAAACAATGCCAAATCACCATCATGAAGCTTTTAGAATAGCTTTTCAATCATTTGCTAGCAAAGCTTCCCCCAACAGACAGGTGGAGGACAAACAGTCAGATATTCATTTTCCAGATGGAAATCAAGCACTCACTCCAAAGTTATACTGGGAATACAGCCAAGAACCAGGATCAGAAATCAGTCCTTCAGTGTTGTTGTGCTCTAGCAGGTCCTTAGACTATATTGCTTTGCAATGACCTTAGCAATGCCCTTTCCAAAGTGCCACTGCCCCGCAAAGGGGCCCTGCCATTTCTGAGATCATGGTCCAATTTTCCCTCCTCTCTTTTGGTGGACATCCCCAGGGCTACAATCAGGTCACTAATTTTGCCCTGTTGTATCATCATTCATCCTGTACTAGGTGATGAAGGAGAGCATGGCACTGAAGCCAGACAAGTGTAAACATCCACCAGGAGGGACTGAGTAATGGAAAGCAGGAACTACTCCAATGGCTACTTTCCATTGAAGTAGTAACATGACCTCTTTTTATGAGATCAGCAACTCTCATTGGCAACTTTGGGCAAATAGAAAGGGAGGAAATGTGGAATGATAATCTATTATTCTTCCACCACAGCACTAGATGCATGGTTCCATTTGTTGACTTGTTCATTTAACCCAGAGAGAGTAGACTTTCTGTGAATAGCCTGGCTTACCTTGCCTCTGCAGCACTACAATTGGAACTATTGTTAAGAAACCAGGCAGCAAAGACAGAGGAAGTCACTAAGGGTTTAATTCCACATTAGAAGAAAACATAGGTACCTGGTTACCTAACCCAGGTTTTGAAATGACTCGTGATGACTTGTTTCTGGTGATAACACAAAGCCTGAAGAGAAACACTAAACCTAGAAAAGGGGCAAACACGGACATTGGTGTCACCCTCCTTGCAATTTAGCATCATTGTATTATCCTTTGCATTGTCTGTTGTTACACACAAACCAGAACCAAAGGAACTGAGGTAAAGCCCTTGACCGGACTGTTTCCTCCAGCTCTTTAGGAATGTTTACTGAGGTGTGGTGTTTTTCAAAACCTTTAATAAGAAGTACGCCATGTTCTCCAGTCCCTCGGCTTTGCTAAATGTGTGGGAAGGACACACTGTTTCGGTTCCTTTGCCAGGATTCCAAAATATTCTTTGCTGTTGTGAACTCCATGCCATCCTCTGGAAATGAAGAGCAAATAGTCCTGCCATGACCAGAGCTTGGCAGAACAACTCAAGAGCCAGGTTTTCTAAAGAAGAGAAATCTTAGTCTGTGTAAGACACAAAACTTGAAGTGTTCATGAGAGGGGTGGACTAGCTCTCTAAGGCACCTTCAAGCTTTAAAATTTTGTGATTCTTACATTCTGTGAATAGAAGGCTTTAGGAAGAAGACAAAAATTGGCGGTCTTAATAATGCAACTAATGTTTGTATTTCAAAGACCCAAGAAACATATTTAAAAAGCAAAATAATCTTTAGGTGCATCTTCATGTACTTTAGGTTCATCTTGTATTTGTTTTTATTTTGTATTGGGGGGGGTTCTGGCTTTTTTTTTCCCCTTGATATACAGAATGGAAATTCTACTAATGCAGACAGGCCACTTAACCTTTATTTAAAAGCCTAAAGAGTTGTCTGAAGATCACTGAGATGTTAAATGATTTGACTTTCACTGTGGTCACACAGCTATGTTTCTCAGGCAAAGTTTGAACCCAGGCCTCCATGACTCCATTGCCAATTCCCCATCCACTACCCCTTGCTACCATTCCATCAGTTTGTAAGTAATTAAAGAAAATTAACAAGCCCACTCATTTTGTTAGCCAAAAGTCATAGGCTAAAGGAAATAAACATTGAAAACATACACACACACACACACACACACACACACACAACATACCCTACTTATAGAATCTCAAGGGTGGAAAGCACCTTAAATGCATCTATTATAACCTTTACTATATCTCTGACAAGTTGTCACAAAATCTGTATTTGACAACCTGCTGGGAACAACAACAACAACAATAAATGGAGGAGAGGTTGGTAATGTCTCACTTGAGATGGGCAATGCTGCATAGATTATTCCTACCACTGAAAGGAAGATGTAGATGAAGGTAAATTATTGGTAGAAACAGTCTCTCTCTCTCTCTCTCTCTCTCTCTCTCTCTCTCTCTCTCTCTCTCTCTCTCTCTCTCCCCCTCTCTCTCTCTCTCCCTCTCTCTTCTCTCTCTCTCTCTCTCTCTCTCTCTCTCTCTGTCTCTCTCTCTCTTTCTCTCTTTCTCCTCTCTCTCTCTCTGTCTCTCTCTGTCTCTCTGTCTCTCTCTGTCTCTCTCTCTCTGTTTGTCTGTCTCCCACACCCACCCACACACCCTTTGTAGTACATATACTAGTAGTTGCAGGGTATGTGGGGTGTTCAGGGAGGACTAGCACCTCTAGAGGGGTTATTGAGCCCTTTTCAGGGCTGCTTATTCACCTTTGGTGTCCACCTGCCATCCCATTCTCACTTGTGACTCCACAAAGCTGTAACGTGTTCAGGGGCCACAATAAAACTATCTGGACAGACAAGCTAAACCAGGTTGAGGACATCAACAGGCCTCAGACCTTTTGGTGAGTTAATGGGGTGTCTACCAAAGCATGTGAAGACTTCTTCCAGTGGAAAGGAGATGAGAACAATTTGTTCCAACAGTCATGAAGGTGTCTGAAGTAGGTGCTGTGGAGTTTGTAGAGCTTGGTTAGACATAGAAGAAGCCAACATCATCCACTGTATCCTGGGCCATCACCAATGCTCCTGACTTTTGTCCTGCCACTGGACTTTGGTGAACTTAGAATAGAGTGAGGCTGATGATTTTGCGCAACTCATTGAATCCAATACATACATAAGTTAAGACACCATCCTGTGACATCATCGGTCCTCTTCAAAAACAAAGGATGAACAACAGCTAATAGTCGCCCATTTCTGCACTTGGTCACCAGTTTCAGTGGGTAGAGCATTGAATCAACTTACTAGCTGTATAGCCCTCAGCAAGTCATTTAACCTCTAATTGCCATAGTTTCCTCATCTATAAAATGGAGATACTAATAGCAACCTACATCTTAGGGCTGTTATGAAGTTAAAATATTTGTAAAGTGTTTTGCAAACTTTACAGAACTATATAAAGGCTAGTTGTTGTCTTTATAATTATTATGAGAGTTCATAGACTAAATTCCTTTCTGTCTCTTTTTCACTGTAGTTCCCCAGAAGCAATAATCCAAAACAAGGCAATCGACCTTAAAGCCACATTTTTACCTCTGTTGTACATTGAGTCCTCTATTGCTGAAATATTTGTGGCAAGGGTCCTACAAAGGTGCTACTCATAAAGTAAATGGAATTTAGTCTTCACTGTCACAAAGAGCACCTCAGTAAAGAGTTTGGGCCCAGCAAAACAATTGTTTCTGACCCCAACAAAGTGAACCAGAGGCTATTCCAAAAGGGATTTGTCCTTTCCAAAATGATTGGTCATCTACCTGGACTTGAACTTTAACTAGTCCTGATCCATGAAAGAGGGAAAGAAGGAATGAGAGTGAATGTTGTTTCTCCTTTTAAGCCTTCTGAGTGAGAGGTTCTTCTTATGCAATCACAAATAATTTTTGACACAGTCCTCAGTTACAGGGACTATGAAGACAAATAGAAGATTGTTTCACCACCTCAAAATAGAATACGCAGGGGTAAGAATACACAAGTAGAGTACATCAGGGGTTGCTGCATTATCCCATGGGCCAAGTTCTTCAGGGCTGAGCCAGAACACATGCATTTTCCCACAGAGCCAGAGCACACGTGCCCAGCTCCATGGGAGATGCCTCATTCTAGCAGTTGCAGAGGATAGGAGGACTACACTGATCACCCCATATTACACATATCTCAGAATTTTGGGAAAGAATCATCAGCAAACTACAAAGCAGTTAGGAAAAAGGAAAATGCCTTTCCCTTTTTGACTTCTGTGAATTGAAGATTGGAGGTTTATGAGAAATTAGAGCATTCCAAGGATCTGATTGTCCTGAATGCTTCTTCTCTGACCAAATGGCCATATATAGACCAGGCTGAAACGCCACTCTGAATGATATTAGAAATTCTTAGCTATGTGTGCTGGCTGTGCTGAAGCTTTTGGAATCATTTGTCTGTATCCTATTTCTCTATGTCCTTTCAGAGTTTCACACATTTACGTTCATTCATCTTTCCAAAGTATGGCAGCATTGCGCACTGTGTAATTTGGATGTTAATAAGGAGTAGAGCCTGGGTTTTAATGTAAATGTGTTACCTAGGGTGATTAACGTGTATTAACTGCTGCTGCTGCTGCTGCTGCTGCTGCTGCTTTGTCAAAGGGTTGGAGTGAGCAAAGATCTCCAGGTATAATCCAAAGCCCCAAACACCAGGTCTGGAAAGGAAGCCACTTATTGGCGACACCATACTATAGAGAATCAGCCCGGATCCAAGCTGGTGGCTAGGAAATTGCAGAAACTTTTTTGAATGGCAGGAATTATAACTTTCAATTTTCTCTACTAAAATATAAAGAAAAAAATCATAGTTTTAAAACTAGAAAGGACCTCAGAGATCATCTACTGTAACACTTTGTAAGGAAGGAAAATACTTAATCCTTGGCCAACTTGATCAGACCAAAGTGAAGTTGTTACCAAGGGAAAATATTTTGTTGTGTAAAAGGAATTCTGAATTTAAAAAGACAAATAATCATGTGCTTATCAACTTGTCTTCCTTTCAATGCAATTTTGAAATAAACCCATTTCACTATAATATCATTCATTATTTTAAAAAGGCTTAATAAGACTTGATCCTCTAAAAAAAGGTAGAAGGGGGGGCAGCTAGGTGGCACAGTGGATAGAGCGCTGGCCCTGGAGTCATAAGGACCTGAGTTCAAATCTGACCTCAGACATGTAATACTTCCTACCTGTATCGCTCTGGGCAAGTCACTTAATCCCAAGTGTGTCACTTAAAAAAAAAAAGTAGAGTAGTAAGTAGATCATTAGGCAGTGATTTAAGGGATGATTCTCCCATTAAAAAGAAATTGATTCCTTAAATTGGCTCATTAGAAATTAACTATTGGAGTTTAACTTTTTTTGGGGGGGGAAGGTTTAAAATTTGCTGTTTCCACAGAAATTTTCTTTTAAAAGACAAACATTCCTTGGAAAGACAACATAAACCATTAACACTTTTTTGTCTGACTAGACTAAGATTAGGAAACCAATATCTTTCAATCTCTTGAGGGAATAAGATACATAGGACAATTAAGGTTTGATGGGGAGGAAGAGGACAGAATATGTTTAAGGGATGTTAGTCCTGGCTCAGATATGGCAGTAGAAAGGTCTGAATGATAGCTCCACAGTCTAGAATATAAATAACGTGGGACAAGCAAACTTAAAAAAAAAGTGTTGGGTTTTTTATACCATCATCATCATACCTGGTTTAACTCCTTTCATTTCTCCCACTCAAAAAAAATTGAGGCCTTCCTTTCATAACAAAGAAAAGCACTTAAGCCAAACCTAGAGAGAAAAGAACAAAATAGACTAGAATATGCAACATTCCCCACTAGTCCCTCGATTCCCTTTTCAGAAAGCAGAAGTGTTTCAACATAAAGCTTGGTACGTCAACTAATCTTGACTTTGGCTAATTTTTAGCATTGCTTTGAATTACATTATAGTAGTCTTTGAATATATTATTCTCCTGGTTCTGTTTATTTCACCCTCTTTTCATGTTTCTATGAATTCTTATTTTATATTCCTTAAGATGCAATAGTTTATATTCATATGGCATAATTGTTCAATCATCAATAGGCTCTCTGTTTCTAGGATTTTGTTTATTTTCTCTATAATTGCCATTATGAACATATTTTATTAACCACTGACTCCTGTCTTTTTATCTTCTTGCAATTTATACTTGGGAGTGAGATTGCTTAGTCAAAGGATACAACCATTTGTAGTGACTTTTCTTACTTAATTCCAAATTATTACCCAGAGTATTTAGACCAATTCATAAGTTCACCAACAGTGTATTAGTGGGCCTATCTTTTCACAGACCCTTTAATATTGACTATTTCCATCTTTTCTATCTTTACCACTTTGATGAGTATGAAGCCAAACTTTAAAGTTATTTTAATTTGTGTTTCTCTTATTTGTGATATGAAACATTTTCCCCTGCTGTGGTTGTTAATAATTATCATTTATCTATTGGGAAATCCCTTGTTATTATATGTTTGTGTCAATTCCCTTTATAACTTGGATATCAGAAATATTTAATGCAAAAACATTTTTTCCCTTTAACAATTTCTCTTTTTACATTAGTTATAATTTAAATCTCACTAATTCCATAATTTATTCTAGAATTGGCTTTGGCCTTTAAAATTCATTACCTTTTCACACATGGTAGAGAAAGACTTACAAAATCTCCTTCTGTCCCTCTAGCACTTACCAAATTTGGCAAGCCCAAGTTACCTGACACCAATTAAACCGGAAACCTCATGCAATCAACAATATAGAAAGATCTGGAAATGAGTTGAGAACCAAAGATGTGTACTCAAAAGAAAAAAAATAATTAAGAATCACATCAAAAGAAATTACACATTAATTAGGAAGGCAGTATGGTAAAGTGGAAAGGGTGCTGGATGTAGAGTCAGAGGACCTGAGTTCAAATCCTAGCTTTAATATTTATTCCATGTATGACCTTGGGAAAGTCACTTAAAAGTTTTTGGCATCAGTTTCTGAATCTGCAAATTAAGAGGATTGGGTAACTTAATTAGCTCTAAATCCGCCAATCTATTCTATGATCCTAATCACATTCATTGAAGTTCATGAAGAAGATAAAGGCACTATCCTGGAGCTAATCCGGTTTATAGCAAATAAAGTAAAATATTTGTTATCTAAGTTGCATGGGTTAAAATGAATAAATATATTCCACCTGTGTTATTTGTGGACTAGAAAGTTAGAAAGAACATCTCAATGCATACAGACGTAATTTTGGTTAGGGAAGAAAAATACGGAATCTAACCCAGCACAGGCTTATGGGATGAGGGAGTGATAAACCACAGGGAAAAGGCTTAGCAATGGGAGAGAGTTACAAGACTTCAAAACCTTTGACCTATTGTGATTTACTAAACTGATTTTCCCTCTGATTGTTACCTGGGCCCTTTCAAGCCAGGACATTTTAAAGGGAGAAAGGAATTTGAGTCATCAAACCATAAAGTTTTATTCAATTAGCTAGAGGCAAATGCAATTGATTTTTATCATTGCTCTTTTAGGTTAGATAATGGACAACTTCTTTTTTAATTTTGCCAGTATTTTTAGGAACCATTTCTAACATTTTATGTTTCTAACTTTATTTTTGAAATACATTTCATTTCTCAGGGATGCTAACACTTTCTGCTATATAGTTTTGTGACATTTGTGGGGGGAAATTATATTTCCCTCCATAGCTTTATTCTGCTTAAAGTCAGAATAGACAGATCACTCTGTATTTTCATTTTTCCAACTGTGTTGGCACTACTGTTGATGGTCTGGTACTAAAAATGCTTTGCAATGGCTTTTTTCCAAGTGGCAAAATGCCATATTCCACAAAATATGTAAATGAGAGATTTACATATCAGATAAAATTATAATAATGAATTCCATGCTATTAGCAATTTGTACTTGCACATATGAAATCACATCATGATTTTCCAAGTGTTTTCACATGCACATTACCTTCTCAATCCCTTGTAATCTGATTTCTGAGCCTATCATTGTACTGAAACTTCTCTTTCCAGAATTACTTGTCATCTCTTAACTGCTAAAGCTAATACCATTTTCTCAGTCCTCATCCTACTGAAACTATCTGCAGCCTTTACCACTGTTCACTACTGTTATCCCTTGGACTTTCTAACTTCCCTTGGTACCTTTCTAACTGACCCTTTCCAGCATTCTCTGTCATTTTATCACTCTTCTCTTGCCCACTGAAGTTTGTATTGGGACTTCTCCTCTATTCTCTATACTTATTCACTTGGTGATCTCATCAGCTGCCATGGATTCTGTTATCATCACTATGCAAAGACTCTCAGATATATATATATATATCTAGCTCTAATCTCTTTCCTGAGCTCCAGTTCCACATTACCAATAGCCTGCTAGATATCTCCACCTTAATGTCTCAACACATCAGTCAGTCAATCAATTTAAGCATTTCTTAAGCACCTCCTATGAGCCAAGCACTCTTAAGTACTAGAGATACAAAGAAAGACAAAAAGAGTCCCTCCTCTCAAGTAGCTTATAATCTAATGGGGGAAAATGAGACCTTAGCTGAATCTTAAAGGAAGCCAAAGAAGCTAGAAGACAGCGAGAAAGTTCTAGGTATAGGGGACATCCAGGGAAAATACTCAGAACTGGAAGATGAATTGTCACCTATGAGGAAAGGAAAGGAGGCTAGGGTTACTAGATCACAGACTAAGGTATAAGAAGACTAGAAAGGTAGCAAGGAGCCAGGTCATGAAGGGCTTTAACAACCAAACATAATTTGTGTTTTATTATGGAAATAACAGGGAGCCACTGGAATTTATAAAATGGAGTGGGGGAAGGGAAAGGCAGTGATATGGCATGTTAGGAAAATTAGGAAGATCTATTTTGACAGCCAGAGAGAAGATAGATTAGAATGGGAAGAGCCTGGAGGCAGAGAGACCAAACAACTACTGAAGTAACCCATGAAGAAGGGTTTGTATTAGTATGGAGAGAGGCTACCTCTTCATGTGAGGCTAGAGTGAAGGTAGGTAGATAGTAGGAGATAAAAAGAAGTTATCTTAGTATCTTAGTGACTTGAAATGAGGAACAAGGGAGAAGAGGCTGCTCTCAGTGAATGACCGTTTTCTTTTTCTTTTTGATGAGGCAATCGGGGTTAAGTGACTTGCCCAGGGTCACACAGCTAGTAAGTATCATGTGTCTGAGGCCAAATTTGAACTCAGGTCCTCCTAACTCCAAGGCCAGAGCTCTGTGCCACCTAGCTGCCCCAAATGACCTTTTTTTTAATGTGAAATATGAGACAAGGTTTTCAGTTCAGAGGTTGCAGGAAATGGGGAGAACATGAGAGGTTTGAAGAGTATTGAAAAAAAATGGAAAAGCTGCAGTGGGGAGTAGAATATGAATCAGAGAGTTGTAAAAGGATTTTCTTGCTGTAGTGAAGGCCTAGTTCAGATCATATAACAAATTTATAGTGTTCATTATTCAACTCATTACATTTTTCTCAAAACCAAATCTTCCGTTAAACTTTCATAATAATATTAATGCTGTTAACATTGTGTGATGATCAACTATGATAGACTTAGCTCTTCTCAGCAATACAATGATCCAAGACAATTCCGAAAGACTCATGATAGAAAATGCTATCCACATCCACAATAAGAACTATGGAGTCTGAATGCAGATAGAAGCATACTATTTTCACTTTTTTTGTTGTTTTTTGCTTTTTCTTTTTTGTGGTTTTTCCCTTTTGTTCTGATTCTTCTTTCACAACATGATTAATGTGAAAATGTGTTTAACATGGTTGTATGTTTATAATCTATATCAGATTGCTTGCTGTCTTGGGGACGGAAGAGAGGGAGGGAGAAAAATTTGGAACTCAAAATCTTATAAAAATTAATGTTGAAAACTATTTTTACATGTAATTGGAAAAAATAAAAGACTATTAAAGGGGAAAAATAATAATGCTGTTGTTTTTCACTCATCTCAATAGTGTCTGACTCTTCATGTCCCCATTTGGGGTTTTCTTGGCAAAGATACTGAAGTGGTTTACCATTTCTTTCTCCAGCTCATTTTACAGATGAGGAAACTGAGACAAATGAGGTTAAGTAACTTGCCCAGGATCACACAGATAGTAAGTGTCTGAGGTCGTATTTGAACTCAGATCTTCCTGAGTCATGGACTGGTGCTCTATTCACTGTGCCACCTAGCTGACCCATTCATAATAATGACTAGAATTTATATAGCATCTGCTATGTACCAAGCACTGTGCTAAGCACTTTACAATTACATCATTTGATCTTCACAATAACCCTGGGAGGTAGCTGCTACTGTTATTCTCATTTTAAAAATGAAGAAACGGAAGCAAACAGTTCAAGTGATTTGTCCAGGGACACACACCTATTAAATGCTTAAAGCTAGATTTGAACTCAGGTCTTCTTGTCTCTAGGCTCATTACTCTGTCCTCTCTGCCACCTACCTGCCCATGTCTCTTGAGGTTACCACTGTCTTACCAGTCATCCTGGATAACAAACTGGGAATTTTCTTTGTCTCTTCCTTCTCCCTAACCCCTCATATCCCATCATTTGCCAAGTTATATAAATCTGAGCTTTATGGCATCCATTCTCTTCTCCCAATTCATGCATCTCTATGGTCCTTTGCCTACATTTTCTCTCCTCTCCAATCTATTCACCATAGATCTGTCAAAATGATATTCCTAATACACAGAACTAACTATGTTATATCCCCTATTCCAAAACCATCAACTGCTTCTTGGCTCTAGGATAAAGTACAAAATCCACAGCCCAGCATTTCAAAACCCTCTACAATCTAGTTCCCACCTACTTTTCCATTATTATTTCATATTATTTCATTTCCCATGCTTTTCATTCCAGTCAAACTGAACTGCTAAATGATCCTAGTGGGATATGCCATCTCTCAGTCCCATGCTTTTGCACCAGTGGTGGCTGACATCTGGAAACCAATCTTTCTCAACTTCAATTTAGAGAATCCCTAGCTTCCTTCAAAGCACAATGTATTTCCCATCTCCTAGAGTTCTTTCTTGATCTCCAGTTGTTAGCCCTCACTCCCTCTTGAAATGACTTTGGATAACTTTGCACATACTTTGTATTTACTTACTTATATGATGTCACACCCTTTGGAAGAATACAAGCTTTGGGAGGAGGGGGTGGTGGGAGGCAGGTACTGTCTTCTTTTTGGTTTTGTATCTGCAGCCCCCATCCACATTAATGCAGGAAGTCCTCACATTAGGAGTTACTCAGAGTGATGAAATCATCAATTCAAACCCAGCCCTCCTCACCTTTCAAATCCGTAAGTCACCCAGCCCTGAAACTTCAAAGTCAGTCTTGACTCTTCCCTCTCTTTCACCTACAGTGGCAAATGATGCCATTTTTCCTCCTCAATTTCTGTCTTCTTTTTTCCATTCATGCTTCTACCAATATGTCCTCAGCCTGTTCATCACCACTTATCTGTATTATTATAACTGCCTCATAACTTGCCTATCTGTCTCCAATCTATTCCCTTTTCAATTCATCCTTCACATAGATATTAAAGTAGTACTACATTGTGGAAGCTGATCATATCATTCCTCTGCTCCAAAATATTATCTGGGTTTCATTGACTGTCAAATAAAATCTCCTCCAACTATCTTTCAAAGTAGTCTACAATCTAGGTCCAATCATTGCTTTAGATTAACTTCTCCTTTACCAACTTTGTGCCACCACTAGTGAAATTGCATTAGCTTTCTTCCTCATTTCATTCTGCTTTCTCCCTCCCCCATATCTGGGATGTGCTTCTCTCCCCCAACTCCACTGCCGTCTCTGCACATTAAAATCCTTTCCCTCCTTCAAGGTTCAGCTTAGGTATCATCACCTTCTCCATGAACCCATCACTCAGACCCCCCAGCTTGAAATAATTCCTCCCTCCAGTCATACCACTTTTCTCTTTACTATTCACCTAACCATGCTCTAACTAGAATTATAGTTATTTGTGTAAATTTGTTATCATTTGCCCTCCCCCATTTTATATATACATATATATGTATATATATAATACATGCACATGATATATGGGTGTATGTGTATATATACATAATATATGAATGTATTTATGTATATGTGGATATACACACATATACATTATATATAATATGTGACATTATATATGTGTGTATATATAGCTACATATACATACATTCATATATTATGTACATGTACGTACACATAATATATTTTATAATACATTATGTATATGTACATATACATAATATATTTTATATCATGTGTCTACATGCAATATATTATGTATATGTACATATTTTATAATATATTATGTGTGTGTACATGTATATAATATATTTTATATTTATATATGTTTAGTAAAATTTATATAATATATACACATACATATTTCCATTGACTAATAAAATGTGCTCCTTATGCAGAGTAAACAGTTGTTTGAATGGAATTCATCCTCTAGGTAAAGTATAGTAATCAAATGTCTAGGGGCAGAGGCTATGCCATTATGAAAGCATTATTTTAAGAATATTAATCAGGTAATGTGCAGGAAGTATTGGGGGCAAGAGAAACTCAAGGAAGGGTGATGATTTAGGAGGATATTTCAATAATCTAAGCAGGAAGTAATAAGGGCCTGATCTAGGGTGGTGACTATGAGAACACAAAGGAAGAGACAAAAAAGATAAGAGAATTAACATGAATTGATGATTAAATGAAAAGAATGAGAGGGGGAATAAACAAAGATAACTCTCAGGTTTTGAGTCTGGACAACTGGCAGAATTGTGGTACCATTAATCAAAACAGAGAAGTAAGAAGTAAGAGCTTTGTTTTGTGGAAAGGGGATAAGGATGGAGTCAAAGGTATAATTAGAAGGTTTATTGGAATAAGAGAGACATTTCTTCCTCTAAGAAAGAGGAAAGAGAATATGTGTGAAGAGCTAGGAATATAGTAAGATAAAGAAAAGGGGAAATGGCCTTGATTTTTCTTAGTCAGTCAACAAACAAGGATTTATTACACTCTTACTATGTTCAGTACACTATGCTAAATACTTACATAAAGGGAAACTGAAAAGAGGGGAGAATGGAATGGAAGCTTCCCAGTGCTGGACATGAAAGAGAATTTTTTTTTTTCCGTAGAGGGATGTATTTATTAAGTTTGCATCGTTCAGATTTGTATACAGTTATAATTATTTGTTGTAACTCTGTGACTTATGGATAATTTATCTCAGCTAAATCAGAACAAAAGAAGAAAGGAGGTTTTTATTTGATCCAACTATGGAAGAGAATTTATTGAGCAAAGCCTAGAAAAGAATAAAGACATGACTGGTCTGGGTCCCTCCCTTACATGGAGTTTTTGGTAGGTACCTCCAAATCAAAAGGAAAAGTCCCAGGGGTTACTTCTAAAGTGGGAATTACAGGGCTGGAATAAACTTCCAGGATGAAGACATATCTGGGGCATGGTAGAAATAGCCTTGGAGAGCAAAGAAGAGAGAACCTGGAGAAGAATGAAGACTAGATCATCTTCTGAAAATGAGAATTGGGGAAGATAGAGAAAGTATGAAATAACCAATGTGTGCCGTGTGCTCAGGAATCAACACATGATTTTCTTATATCTTTCTCTAACTGGGCTTAGAAAGAGCATCTTTTTTGTGACCATTGAACTTCTTCGTGTACCTACCCATGCCAACAATAGAAGAAACTGGGGGAAAGCAATCCTACTTAATTCAACATGATGGAACTGTGAGCCAAAAGTCTGAAAAGACTTCATATTTTGGCTGGTCACAAATGTATATGAAAGGTCAGGAATATAACTAGCTGGCGTGAAAGTTATTAACCTTGTGCCTTGGATACAGCTTTATCTCAATGTTCTTCCCAAACTAGTCATCTACAAGGGATAATGGAAAGGGTTTCAAAACTCTAAAACCGTGGGATTTAAGAATCTCAGAATTCTTAGCACTGTTGGTCGAATAGCCTTTGCATAGATGATGACTACCCTTCTGAGATTAAAAATCAGGAGGTATGCAGGATGTTCTTCATAAGCTAGAGGGCAGGAAGTTCAGTCCAAGTGAAAGATTAAGCCTGAGAGTATTTGCTAGCTCAAAGGACTTTGCTCTACGTCTTAATGAGCTTGTTTCCTGGGGCAAAAAAAACCTCTCCCTTGGAAGAGAAAGGTCTAGCCAAAATTCTGGGAAAAAATTGACAGGCTTCATCATAAAGAAAAAAAAACTATATAAAATCTCCTTCTTCCCTCCCCACCACCAGAGAAGGCTATTGCCTCTCTTATGACTGAAGCAAGAGTGGCTACTTTTCTAAAACAGCTACAAAAAGACACTGACTTTGAACTAAAAGAGCACGACAGAACCCCCTCTTCCCATGAGGAAGAAATAGCACTATAGTCAAAGACTTCAGCAAAGTCCAAAAGCTGAAAGGAGAGGGAAGCTTCCTACCATCTACCCTCTGGGGCTGACAGTGGCTGATAGAGACCATTGCCTAGGTGAGCAGCTTCTTATGGAAGCTACGTGTTCAGCAGAGCAGTTTCCATCAGACGCATCCATCAGGGCAGCATTCAGTGGATACTATACATTCAGGAGTGACCAGTAGGGTGTGGCCCATCACAAGCATCATGATGACATCATTAGAAGACAAATTGCCCTGTAGGAACAGAGGCATGAGCTGTTCCTTCAACTTAAATGTGGCCTACCACAAGTGTACCATAGTCATACATATTCACCCTGTTTGTTTCTCTCCCCATTTCCTATGTGTGTCTATTCTTTCCTCTGATAGTATGTATATTTATAGGAAAGCACGTCTCAGATTTATGGAGGAAATAGATCATTGCTACTTGTCTTACTAAACCATTTCATTAAATGTTTTTACTTTAAACTGTTTTGTTGTTTTGTTTTGTTTTTTCTCATCTGCCTGACTATTAAACATAAGCAAAGAGGTATGGGCTTGTAGGTTATGATTTTAGTAGATTCAGACTGACAAAGTACTTTGAATATGAAATATGCTTCTCTGGGGGACCCACTCTGTAAATTGTGGAAGAAGTACTAAAAAAAATTTAAGTGACACTGCTTTAACTAAACTATCTCTCAGTAGTAATCTCTGATTTTTTTTTTTTTAGGAACTGAGTAGGGAATATACAATTTGAATTTTGATTAAGAAGGCAATTTAAAATTATTTTCTCCAAAAATGATTGCATTTTAGTGTGTTTACATTTAAAGAGCATTACCAAATGACTTTATAACCTTGGAACATGGACTCTGGCTTGACCACTGGTGATGCCAGATGCTGTAGTACTTCCTCAGGCTATTTCTGTTTTTAACCCATTCACATGATCTCCACTTGATTTAAGTACCAAAACTCCAAGCAGTGTATTTTTTGAAAATGGTTCGATTTTTCAGGTGGTTAAAGAAATAAAAATGAATCTCTTATGCTTGAAAATTCTCAAGGTACTCATTATTCAGATGAGAAATCATATGAAGATGTACTAGATTCCTTGCTGGTAACCTGGGAGCTTCCTGGCCTGATGGCTTAAGCTTGTCTGACAGAGCAGAATTGTGATCCCTCTGCAATCGTTAGGATCTCTACTATTGAGACTATTTCTCCTCCCCTCCAACTCATTTCAAACTCTTTGATATAGCATTCACTTTTAATGTGTTCTGGCTTGTTGGGATAGTCTCTTGCAAAATATATTTCCAAGGAACCAAGGCTGTTAGGAGAAGCAGTGTAGTAAAGAGGAGAGAGAGTACCAGATTGGGAATCAGAGGTCTTGGGTTAAGATCCCAGCTCTCCTGCTTATTTCTTGTGTGCTCTTAGCTAGGTGAAACAATGCACCAGGTACCAGAGCTGGAGTCAGAAAGACTTTCCTCAGACACTTACTAGTTGTGTAACCCTAGGCAAATCACTTAACAACTCTGTACCTCAGTTTTCTGAACTGTCAAATGAGGATAATAATAGCTAGCACTCACCTCCCAGGGTGGTTATGAGGATAAAATGAGATAATGTCTATAAAGTATTTTATAACACTAATGTGCTTTATTATTAGTCTTATTAATATTAATTATTATCATCATTATTATTATTGACATCTCTGGTACTCAATTTTCTTACCTGCACAATGAGAGCAACTGGAACTAAGAAACTAAGGTTCCTTTCAGCTCTAAATCATATTATATTTTGTAATATAAAAGAAAATTATGATATGCATTAGTTAGCCATAGATATGAAGAAACGGTACAATTAATAGGTCAAATCAGAAAATAAAAATTCCTTGTGCTTTATATATTTCCATACATTCTCCAAATCATATTTTGCCTTTTGTTTTGTTTTGTTTTAAATTGTTGTCGCTGAGTCATTTCTGATTGCTTGTGACCCTATTTGGGCTTTTCTTGACAAAATACTGGAGTCGTCTACCATTTCCTTCTCCAGTTTATTTTATAGATGAGGAAACTAAGGCAAACAGGGTTAAGAGACTTGTCCAGGGTCAAACATCTAGTAAATATCTAAGACTATATTTGAACTCAAGGAGATGAATCTTCCTGACACCAGGCCCAGCACTCTATCTGATGTGGTTTAGGGGTTCGGGGTCCTGGGACCCCAAAATCACAATACATGGTCCTGTCTGAAAGAATTCGACCAAAGCCTTCTTTCAGCCAAAGAAAAGGTTTAGTAGAACATCTGTCATATGGGGCATTCTTAAAGAGTCTGGACATTAGTAAACTATTGGCTTATTGGCTAGATTACAAGAATCTAAGCATTGGCTAGATTATAAGAATCCCAGCATCTTAATGGAGACAAGATGCACCTTATATACAGAAAGACTGTGGGAGGGATCTAGAAGTGGCCAAGTAGTTTGGGGTGATGGCAGGAGGGGCCTAAGGAGATATGGAAGGGAGTGGCCAGTAAGCTGGGGTGAACAGAACTCCTGGGACCTGGACAATGGAGCCTAGCTAGGATTCAGTGTGGGAAATGGCCAGGGGCCATAGCAAGGGCTAGGCTAGGTTAAGGGTAATAGATTTGGGAGATTGGGTGTAGCCACATTGAAAGGCCAGCTGATGGGATTATAGCCTTAAATGAATGCCAGAGACTTGGCCATGTGGGAAAGTCCAGGGTTTTTCTTTTTTGGGATTTAGATCCCATCCTCATCATATCCACTGTGCCACCTGGCTGCCCTTTTTTTTTTAAAAAAAAATATTGTCTGCTATCTCAATGCAAGCCAAGTTCTCATTTATTGCAAGAGGGAAGGGATGAGGATAAGAGAATCATTACCTCTTTCTCCTATACAGAGGTAAGATTACAGAAGAGAAAGAACACAGATGAGATTTACAAAAACAAAGATAAAAAACTGATGCGTATGTCTATTTTTTTTCCACTTTGAACATCTGAATATTCAGTGTATGAAAGAAGTATAACAAGGTGTAATATGAATACTGTGAGAGATGATCTTTCAGAAGTGAAGCCTCCTCAGGGACTCAATGGTTCTTGTTAATAGTTCTTGATTGTTGCTTTCAAAACCCTCCCTCCCCAGACTCAGTTTTTTAAGTACTTAGCAGAAAGAACAGACCTGCCCCCAACCTGAACTGCTTGCCCTTGAAAAGCTTCCCACCTTTTCTCGTCTCTGGGCAAACTTGTGTCTCCGTGAATAGATTGTACCCCCTGAAAGCCCAGCCAATGGGATAAGGGGAAGAGGATTAGGGAGGAGAAGCTTGAGTTAGGGTATAAATAAGCCTTTATTTCTGTAAGGAACTCATACTCTCCAGGCCCGCAATGGCGACTAGAAGTGTACCCTTTCTCATGAGAAAGCGATAAACTCCTTTCTACTTTCAAGGTATCTAAGTCTTTGTTTTTATTTTTGAGTAAGTGGTCTCTGTCCTACACACTACTATAAGTGGGAAAAAAATCACATAGCTGTTTTTTTTTTTGAGAGTAAGATATTTTGTATATAAGGAACTTTATTGGAGTCTTGGGATGACAGAGTTAAACCTAAAAGAATTCTTATAATTTCTCTGGTCCAATAAGTTTACATATGAGGAAACTGGGAGTTTTCAGAGAGGGAAGTGTCTCACCCCAGGTCACCCAAGCAGAGTCAGGATTTGAATCCATATGCACAGACTCCAATTTTAGCTTTTTCTCTATTTCCCTATGCTTCCTGGCCCCTCTCAAAGTCCACTTACTATAAATACCATTCCAAGAAATCATTTGTGTATGTAAATACTTCTAGGACCCAACCAATAGCTTCATTTGCTCCAAGCAATATTTGCTACAACAAAATTCCCCAACAGCCAAATGAATTGAGGCATTTATTGTAGGGACACTTGACCTTGATGATGCTAAAACAAAATCAATTTGATGCTCTGGTAAAAACCACAGGGACCCAAAAGCTTCAGGCTTAAATGGATTTCTTTCTGTGAGCTAAACCTAGTGAACTCTAGCTGATTCTTTAAGTGAGTTTATTTCTTAGTGAATTTTTCTTATCAGATGTTCCTAAGTAGCCCTTGACATTCCTCAGATTATTCTCCTGCTTTTGTTTTCTGTTGCCTCATAATCCCTTTCTAGCTCAGAGTTTCATTCAGATGCTAAACTGACTGACAAGCCTTAACGAGCTTAAGTTTGTGGCTAAGAAAGCATTTTTTTTAAACCAAGTAAGGAGAGGCTAGTTAAAAACAGGAATGCATAATAAATGGTAGCGTTTAGCTGGAAAGATGGTAGAATGGTGATGAGCAGCACACATTATAGATGCTCCGACAGGTCTTGCTGCAAAGTAACAGTCATCTGTTGTTCCCCAATGTGGTTCCCAGCTGCCACTCTAATTAAAACCCTTCTTTTGCAAAAGCATTCAATAAACATTCAGCACTAGTCTGCAAGTATTTTTAAATTAAACACTTGGAGTTAACCCAGCTTTATCTAACAGGGCCTGTATTTTTAGAAAAAAAAATTTTTTTTTACATTTTTGTGCTCCTAATGGGAGCTCTTTTTTTTTTTTAAACAAAGTCATTATCATAACTACTTTTGGCTAGCCCTTCCCAAAACTGTTCTACATTTTATCATTTGATTTCTAGTGCCCTTTTGGTAGAATTTTGGTCCAAGAATAACAAAAATCTCATCTTACCCTTGTTTCCTATCACCCTTAGCAATTTCTCTACCCTTTCCATCTGAACCCATTTCCTAATCTTAGAATGACCACTGGTATCTTGGTATCCACCCCCTCCATCCCAAAGTTATGTTCTATATATTAGTGTAAATACCATAGTCTAAATAGACTCTAGTTCTTGTCTTAACTCCCACATCCTCGTGCTTTTCCAAAAGCAGGCTCCCCAGCCTCCTAACTTGGGTTGACATCGAGCTGTGCCCCACCCCAACTGTTGCTCCCAGAAACCTTCCTTGATCATTCCCCTGTTTCACTAGGTTCTTGATGCCCAAGCTACTCTTCCTCATGAGGTCCCATGCTTTTTTGTCTTCTTCACCTTAAATGCTACAGGAAAAATAATATTAACATGACAACTTGAGACTATAAAATCCCTCCTTAAAGCCTTTCAGGAGATCCTCAGGAAAACTAGTTCAAGCTCTTTGTTTGTAAGACTTTGAGATAATGGGATTCATGGATGTATTTCAGGGAATCCATGAACTTGAATGAGAAAAAAAATATATCTTTAATTTCACTAATCTCTAACTGAAATTTAGCATTTCCTTTCATTTAAAAAAAAAAATTATTCTGAGAATAGGTCCACAGATTTCACCAGATTGTCAAGGGGGTCCATGACACATGTCTGAACAAAATAGGCTAAAAGCCCCTGTTCCAAGTCACTCAGAACACTGTTTTGCTCAGTGTCAACTACCAGAAAGCAGCTCATATTCAGGGCAGAGAACACGCCTATCTTAGAATCAATAGTCGTTCTCTGATTGTTTTTTGAGCCTATTCACTCCCAGATGCCCAGTCCCACATCCTTTTTTGACCTGTTTTCTCTTGCTCAGCCTTAATACTATGCTTGCCTAGTCATACTTTGCCACTGCCTGTGATCTCCTGCCCAGATTGTACCTTTGCATGGTGACCCTGGTCCATTCAGTTTACTTCATTATCTTCTCTCTGCTCTCTAGTTTGGTCTAATTATCTAATAGTGAAGCTTAACTTTACTCTCATTGCTTACTATGATCATATATCCCTCAGCTCTAATGTTTATCCTTGTGTAGCAGTCCAGTGGTTCTGCCCATCTACCTCACCCATCTTCTAGTTCCTTCTAGCCCATTCTGTATTTAACTTCCTATGATTCAGTACTAATAGTATTACTGGACTGCAAAGCTAGAGCCCAACCAGGATCGCTATGGTTCATTAAGCAAGTGTGTTCTGTGTTCTATAGAGCAACCATATAATTTTACAGGCTAAGGTTTGAGTTCTTCAAATACCCCCAAAGTCTTTGTCCCCAAAACATCAGCACTTACCCCTTAATTTTTACCTTTCTATATCATGCACAAAAGTTCTATCTAACATGTCATTATGGCATAGAGGTGACCTTGGGTTCACAAAGATTAGCCTAATATCAAACATATTCTGGTGTGATCTACCAAGGTGAATAAAAAAAGCTTTGAGAATGGACTCAGTCACAGGTCATATTGTCATATCTGCCAAGAAAGGATTAAGTCAGTATAAAGAAGCTCATTGTCAGAAGGTTGGTTACTAGGTGATCACTTTGTTTTCCAAGAAATGAATAAAATATAAAATGCCTTTTAATTCTGTGCTATTACTCTTGGGACACCAGGATGGGATGGGGGGAACAAAATTGACTCTACCACTTTCTGGCCAATAACTCTCAAGATATTTAAGCAAGGGACAAGGGAACACTAGGCTAGCTATATCCCACTGAATAGGCCTAGATATTTTTTCCTCAAAAAATATAGGGATATGTAATGAGGGTTTGGAAGCACATTAACTTTCAGGGAAATTTCTAAGTTCAGTACAGACATGAAAATCCAACAAAAACAACCTCTCTAAAATTGAGAATATAATTCTTGACAGTAACCCTAAAGACACAGACAGATAAACATCTCTGCAGATAAAAATCGTTAAGTTCTATTTCCTGAGCCCTGATGGGTCTACTTTGACATAAATCCATTTTTTTCTTCCTTTTTTTCATTGGAAAAAAAAATTCTTCTTTTATTAGAGGAGCATTACTGTGAGAGAACTTAGAACTTCCTTGTGTCAATTTTTCTGTGAAACAAGGAATGTTGATTTTGCAAAGAAGAGAGAAATGACTGATTAGAAAACACACACCTATTTTCAAAACATTGCAGAAGAGAATAATTGGAGATTACATGCAGTATCATCTCACAAAACAGCAAAAAATAGTAGTGGGCAAAGCCTGCAGACAGCATGGTTTGAGGCTTAGCTAAGAGAATTCATTCTGAGAACATTTGTTGATGAATTGGGAGAGAAGACAACAAACAAATATGAAATGGAACAGATCTGGCTGCATTTCTGTAGTAATCTATTCTTATCATCTCTCTACCTGATATACTTTGTGAAAGGGTAGCCATGGCACTTAAAAATAGCAATATCAGAAGAGTAACTGAATCTGACAATTGAATCTAATGTACAAAAGTAATTACTATAGGTTTATCAAATTTTAATGTTACAAGTTATTGATTTCAAGACTAGGAAGATTACAAAAGTGAGTAAGAACACAGATGATACTTTTATAAAAAGACATAAGAAACTACTAATCTATATTTTTTTTCCATCTTTATAAGGATATGTTATGCACACATTGTTGATGAAAGTATGAGAAGATCCCAGGCAATCTTTTACAGATGATATTCCTGCAGCAACCCAATTCTAATGATATCTTAGACTATACAATATCCGGAATAGTATAGATTGTAGACTTAACTATACTCTGATCTGGTCAGATAACAACTGAAATTCTGCATTCTTTCCATGTTTCCCATTTTAAAAAAGGATTTTGACAAGTAATATGTTCAGAGAAGAGTAACTAGACTCAGGGAACAAGAATCCATGCTATACAAGATTGGTTAAATAATTTTTTTAATGTTTATCCAGGAGAAGAGATAGCTAAAAAGGCCACCATATCTGTCTTCCATTATTGAAGTGCTATCAAATGAAAAGTGAATTCGATTTATTTTAGATTGTAAACTCCTCCTTATATTGTAAGCTCTTGGGGGCAGGGACTGTCTTTTGTCTCTTTTGTATCCCCAGGGCTTAGCAGAGTGCTTAGTTGGCACATAGAGGGCACTTAATAAATGTTTATTGATAGATTGATTGATTTTTGTTGTTATTCCTAGAACAATGCTTCTTCACCTTGCTTTGAGTCATTGTCAGTCTGGTTAAAACCTATGTAACTCCTTTCTCAGAATAATGTTAAATGCACAGAGCAAAATACATGGATCACAAAAGAAACAATTATATTGACAGGCAGATAGATAGATAGATAGATATGGTTTACAGATGATAGGTTAAGAACTGATGTCTCCTCAATGTAAGGAAATAATTTTCTAACAGTCTAAAATATAATGGGATTCTTTGAAAAGCAATGAGTTGTAATATATAGTCTGAGAGGCTATAAGTCAAGGGTGATATGCAGGGAATTCCTATTAGGGTATGGGTTGTGCTAGATGACTTTTGATGGCCCTTCTGCTTCTGATATCCTGTGATTCATCTAGACTACTCTATGCAAATTAACCACTATGTAATCAAAGTCTCACCAAAGGAATACACAGACACTTTACTAGGGGACTTCTCAGTCCACCTAGTATCTTGAGAACTCTTAGTAGATGACAGAGAGCTAATTCAGGTGGAAATTACCTAGGCAGAGTGTCTCACAGAAACAAAAAGGCATTGTCAGCAAAATGATCATTTCTGCCTAGACTGCCTAGTAGCAAATTAGAGCCAGTAAGTATACTTTTTTACTTGTTTATTCCCTAGATACTGAAGCCCAGGACTAATTCTAGTCCTGATAGTAAAAACAGAAAAAAAATCAGACAAATGGCTGAGCTAAGCATGTTGTCATTAGCAAAGACAAGTTCACGATACTGATACAAAATCAGGTTACTGCTAGCAAAGCCTATAGAACATTAATTCTTAAGAAACTTAGACATATAGATTGATGCAGATTTTACAAGGAAACAGTGAAAATCCATAGCATCTAACTTCAATTTCCAAAAACTTAGCACCTACTTAATACCTAGGAAGACATGATCAAGTAGCCAGAATTATAAGAAGCTTGCTCTTATTTCAAAACCAACAGACAATGAATTCCCATACTACAAATGCAAAGCCCCAAATGGCCTTGAAAATTTAATAAATAAACTGTACTGGAACTGGAATGTAATCACAGATAAAACTGTCATCCATAATTGCCTGGACATATCATTGACCCTAAAAATAGTAAAGAAAATAGTTTCTCATATATATCATTTTTAGATATCAGACGAATTATAATGAATTATCAAGCTATGTGGACAAACTATACATTCACAATATAAAGACTTGGTAAGAGAAATCAAAATCATGTAAAAAGAGGAATAATCTATCATCTCCATAGTTTTGTCAGTTACTGGCATTATGCAAAAGATTCTTTGAGTCTATAGAGGATAAACTTGAATCCCAACAACTTCAATCAATTATAAAAGATCAGTTATTTTATCTACTTGCTTAATAGTTGTCAAATGCAAAAAAAAGGACAATAGTAGGATAACTACTTGTCCTAGAATTTTCTTTTCATAATTTAGTTTTTTGATAAACAAAAACTTTTTTTCTCTCCCTCCCATCTCCTACCTCATTAAAAAGAAAAACAAATACCTTACAATAAATATGCAAGGTCAAGCAAAACAAATTCCCTATTGGCTCTATTGGAAAATAAGTGTCTCATTCTTCACTCTGTACCCATCAACTCTCTGTCAAGAGGCAAATAGTAAGCTTCATCCAAGGAAGATAGCTTACACACACCTTCCTGCTCCCAGAATTTGCCATTTACCTTTTTATCAATTTTGCCAACTTGATGGGTATGACATGGAAAATGAGAAGTACTTTAATTTGCATTTCTCTAATTATTAATTATTTAGATTTTTTTGTGTGTGTGGCTACTGATAGCTTGTATTTCTTCCTCTGGAAGATGCTGTTCATATCCTTTGGCCATTTGTCAATTAAAGAATAGCACTTACTCTTATAAATTTGAACAAATTTCTTATACATCTTTGAAATGAGATCATTAAGAAACTTGCTGCAGAGATTTCCCAATTCCCTTTTGATTTTAACTATATTGATTTTGTTTGTATATTATCTTTTTGGTTTTATGTATTGAAATTGTTTACTTTACCATCTATGATCCTGTCTTTTCCTTGTTTAGTTATGGACTCTTCCCCATCCATAGATCTGACAGGCAATTTCTTCTTTCTCCATTAATATGTTTGTGATATCACCATTTATGTCTAAAAAAAATAAATAAACAATAAAAAAAGTTAAAGATTTGACTAAAATTTTAAAAAATTTAGACGTGGTAGATGTCTGTCAGTTGTTGAATGAGAATAGAAAAGAGTATACATGATACTTAGTTATGTAAGGCAACTTTACATTTACTCCTTAAAACAACAGTGTAAGGTATATTTCTGTTGACTTCCAAATTCACATCTCCAACTGCCCTTTAGACATCTCAAACTGTATGTCCAATAGACATCTGAAACTCAATATTTCTGAAATAGAACTCATTATCTTTTCCCCTAAACTCTCCCACCTTTTACTATTAGTGTAGAGGGCAACACCATCCTCCCAGTCCTTCAGGCTCAAAATGTTTGAGTCCTCCTGGATTCTTCATTATTTCTCACTCTCCATAGCTAATCTGTTGCCATCACCTATTGATTTCACCTTTGCAACATCATTCAAATATACCCCCTTATCAACTCTGACACTGCCACCACTCTAGTGAAGGTCCACATCAACTCACACCTGGTTTTTTTCAATAACCTGCTAGTGGGTCTGCATGCCTCACATCTCTCCCCACTCCAACCCATCTTCTATTCAGCCACTAAAGTGATTTTCCTAAAGCACACATCTGATCATGTCACCACCTTATTTACTAAACTCCAGTGATATCATTTCTAAATATGTATTCCAAAGAGATCGAAGAGAGAGGAAAAAAACCTAAATGTGCAAAAAAATTAATAAAATATTTATAGTGGCTCGCTTTGTAGTGGTAAAGAATTAGAAAGTAAGGGTATGCATCAATTAGGTAATGGCTGAAGAAATTATGGCATATTATGATAGAATATTGTCACATTACAAGAAATGATGAAGAGAAAAGTTTCAGAGAAGTCTCAGAGCACTTTTGTAAATATAGAATCAAGTAAGCAAACAGGAGAACAAAATTTCCAATAATGACAATGTTAAGACAAACTTTGAAAGATTTAAGAATTCCAATTGACACAATGAGCAATCATGATTCCAGATGACTGATGATGATATGTGCTACTCACCACTTGACAGAGACAGGGTGCAGATTGAGACATATATAATTTTTGGACATGGCCAATGAAGGAATTTGTTTTGATTGACTATAGAAATTTATTACAATGGGAGGAAAAATAAAACAGTTATGAGTAATTCAAAATAGAAATTAAACCCAAAAAATCATTTAAATTGTTTGTATCTTAGAATTCACTTCCAACAGGAAGTTTCTCTGTTATCTTGCTCAATTCTTTCTTGGAACCACTCCATTTGGGTAATAGATAATTCATCTCTAGAGACTAAAACAAAGCAGAAGCTTAAACACAACTACACTCTGAAATCTTCCCAAGAGTGTAGCTGATTTAAGTGTTTGGCTTTCAAAAGGCTTACCTACTAGGATGCACACAAAACAAATAGGGAACTTTAGAACTGTTAGTAAAGCCAGTAACAACTCAAGATAGATACAGTCAGGAGTTGTATTTGTGGCTAAAAAAATCTATACACAGATGATTGAATTTTGATACTAGATTTCTGTCATATTTGTAAAATGGCCATTAAACAATAATGCTCATCATTGCAATAAAATAACAATATTTATATACCTTTTTTAGCTTTAAAAAGTGCTTCTGGGCAAATAACCCTATGAAATGTATAACTAGTGAAAGAATCATTCCCCTCCACGTTAAATGTGAGCAAGCTGAGGCTCAGAACATTTTTACAAATATCTCATTTTATTCTTACAACCCCCTTGAGAGTTTGGTGCCACTATTATGCCTACTTTACCAATGAAGAAACTGGCAGCTGGAAGTAACTTTGTTGTTGTTGTTGTTTAGTCATGCCCAACTCTTTGTGGACCCATTTGTGGATTTCTTGGCAAAGATACTAGAGTGGCTTGCCATTTCCTTATTCAATTTATTTGACAGATAAGGAAACTGAGGCAAACAGGGTTAAATGACTTGTCCAGGGTCACACAGCCAGTAAGTATCTGAGGCTAGATCTGAACTCAGGTCTTCCTGACTCTAGGCCCAGAGCTTTATTCACTGAGCCACCTAGCTGCATGTCTCTTAGTGATCTTTTAATTTCCAAATCTGATAATATTTTCCCAGTCCTCACTCTTTTTGAACTCCCTGTTTCATTTGACACCATTGATCACCCTCTCCTTTGAGATATTCTCTCTTCTTTGGATTTTGTTCAAACTTCTCTCTCCTGATTCTCTTCTTATTTAAGGGTTAATGAAACACTTGCATCTGTCTAGATTTTTAGGTTCATAACTTTGATTTTATACTTAACTCCACACTCTCCCTTATCTTCGATATCCAATTAATTCCCAAATCTTGTTATTTCTATCTCTACAGCATTTCTCACATTCTACCCCTTCTCTCCAGCTCACGCAGCCACAACTTTCATTCTGGCTCTCAGCCCTTCCCTGGATTACTGCAATAGCTTCCTAATTGGACTGCTGTCTCAACTCTAAGTATGAGTCTGATCATATCATTCCTCTACTCAATAAACTCCAGTGACTGCCAAAGTCCTATAGGATAAAACATAAACTTTTGTTTCACTTTGAACATTCTTCACAATCTAGCCCCAACTTGTCTTTTAAACCTCCTTGGAGATACTCCTCCTCCTGCATTCTCAATCGGACCAAACCCCCTCTCTGTCTGCCTGTAACACGCATCATTATCTTTTATCTCCCTGCCTTTGCATTGGCCATCTCCTGTGCACTTCCTTCTTTCTGCCACAGGAATTATTTTACTTCCTTAGATTTGTAGTTCCAACACCACTTTCTACACAGTGCCTTCCCTGATTCCCTCAATTCTCCATGCCCTCCTTCTCTGACTACCTTACATTTAAGTCCCTTGGATTTATTTTGTTTACATTTATTCTCTTTATGTTATCTCCCCCAACAGAAATAAATTCCTCGAGAGTAGGAACTGTTTTATTTTTTGTCTTTATATTCTCAGCATGTCGTACAATCCTACCACATGGTAGGCATTTAATAAATGCTTACTGATTGATTGATTGACATTGTGCTCTTCCTTTACCCTTTTAAGGATGCATACCCAATGTGATTTTGTTGCTGTTTGTCCTTCATTTTCAAAGAAAACCAATGGCATCATGAGATGACATCTCGGCTTGCTTGTGAATTTAAGTGAGACACAGTTGCACAAAGCTGTCAGCCTCACACTCTCTTCCAGAGTCATCAAAGTCCACTGGCAAGACAAAAGTCAGGACAACTGGTGATGGCCCAAGAGGTAGCGGACGACTCTGGCATCTTTGATGTCTGACCAATTTCTAAGCACTCCTCAGGGCCTGCTTTAGTCACCTTCATAGCCATTGGTATACATTGTTCTCATCCACCTATTCCACCATGGAAGTCTTCGCATGCTTGGGGTAGAAACCTCCTTAACTCAGCAACGGGTTTGAGACTGTTGGTTATCCTCAACCTGGTTTAACCTATCTGCCTAGACAGTTTACTAGAATGTGGCAGCTGTGCATGTTACAGCTTCTTGGAACCATGGGTGAGAGTTGGGAAACAGATGGACACTGCAGGTGGATGAGCAGCCTTGAAAAGTACTAGGCAAGCCCTCATACCAGAGGTGCTAGTCCTTGGAACTCCTTGAGAAGAATCTCTTTCTGTTAATTCCAACTGGTATCTGCTCTGCAATTTATTGTCCAAGAGAGCAGTAAGTAAGTTAAGTTAAGAGAGTTTAGAGAGCAGTGAGTTAAGTAAGTTGCTCAGGACCACATAATCAGTATATATCAGAGATGGGACTTCAACCCATGTCTTCTCAACTCAAAGGCTTACCCTCCATTGCTCCTCTAACATTCTTCTCCTACAGCTCCCTAAGTGGTTAAAAAAAATAAAACAAAACAAAACCTGATGAAAAACTTGAACAAAGATTATGATAGCTTTCTTAAGAACTAGAAATAGATGTTTGCAAACCCGTCACTATTAATACAGTTTTAGACTCACAAAAAGTACCTGGAGTGAGGCCAGAATTGTCAGACAAACTTTACTTCTAGTTCTACTCGAAGAATTCTGGCCTGATTGTTTACTGAAAATAAATTAATGAGGTTTACTTCTGAGTTATGAAATTAAAGTTCTCTAAAACATAGACATCTGGAAACTATGGACAAACTTGTACACATAGAACATAGCTGAAAAATAGCAAAAAGAAAGAAAAGGAAAAGAAAAAAGAAAAGAAAAAAGAACTCTGAGTAACCAAAAGTATCACAAAGTTCTTATGCTAAAGCTCATGAACTTTATTCACAGGAAAATCTTCAAATTTATACTCGGAGCCTATGTACTCTTATTTTTCACATAGTTTTTACAAGCTCGCATAAATTCTTTTCATTCATATGCTGCTTCCAAACCCACAGCAGAAAAAACAATAAAAAGAAAGAACATAAGGCCCACAATAAGCAAGAACACTAACAATAGTGAAAAGAGATACTTGAAAACTTGACAACAAAGAAACAGGCTGAAAAAACTAGGTCTGAAAACTGAGAAAAACATGAAGTTAAGGGCCTCTTAGTGTAGGAATATTGTCCTCTTCAGTATAAACCATGAAGTCATCTCTATGTTATAACTACGCTATATTTTTGTACTAATATGTTACCAAAAAGAACAAATTATGTTCAGTATACTCTGTTCAAGAAGGCAGGAAGGTCAAGAATTTCCATTGCATCTTTCTCAACCTGGGATATTCCTTCACCAAACTGGCCACTCTCAGTTCCTTTCAGGGCTCCATTTTTGGGAGTAGACCATGGAGACTTCCCAGCATAATCTGGTAACCACTAGACTGTGAAATCTACTCTTTCTGGCTCTTAGCCACCACAGTGACATACCTGAAGTGTGACTCTTGCTCAGCTACATGAATCCCAAAGCCATGTTAGCAAGAATGCTGCTTATGTAAATACAATAGGCCATCACAAACACTTGACACTTACTAGCTGTGTGACCCTGGGCAAGTCACTTAACCCCAATTGCCTAAAAACAAACAAACAAACAAATGAACTAAGATCTTCCTGACTTCATCAGAGCACTCTATCCACTGTGCCACCTAGCTGCCCCTAAATGCTATTATCTTCATTTAACAAATGAGGAAACTGAAGCAATCAGAGTTTAAGTTATTGTCCAAGGACACACAGCTAGTAAGTGTATGAGATTGGATTTGAACTCAGGTCTTCTTGATTCCAAGTACAATGCTCTATACAACGTGCCACTTAGCTGCCTAAAATGTGTTTGATTTTCATCACTGAGTATTGTGATTTCATACTGAGAATCATTAAGGCTATGAAAGAAAGCACTAAAGATTGTCTTCTTCACTTTAGTTGTCCTAACTAAATATAAATCTATGCATTTTTAGTAGATGAAATAAATAGGGAGTATATTCCTTGGGGTGAGAGCTTAAAAAGATTATAATGCCATGAGACAATATTTTATTTTTATATGGAAAAAGAAACAGTATTTTCTCCCCTAGAGAATACTAACTTATTTTCCAAATTTAGTGCACCCTGTACTTGGAGGACATTGGAAGAAGTATGACTTAGTGAATGGATTGTGGATGTGGGAAACAGGATTCCTATTCTTTTTTGTCACTTAATGACATTATTTTGCTATAGCAAACAGGGATTTTTGTTTGGTTTTTTGGTTGGGTAATAGATCAATTATGAAAATAAGACATAGCTTAGGTGGGATTATAGTAGATTCTGAAGTGGCAGTTCCAACATTAAGTTTGAAATTGTTATTAAATGAAAAGGAGTGGCTACATTGATGAGATTGTAAGACCATTGATTAGATCACAGGCTGAAGCCCACTATAAATATTGTGCCCTGGGGCAAATTGCTGAACCACTCTTCTGAACCTAATCTGTCCAACTGGGATAATATGATCTAGCTTGCCCAAGCTACCTCAGTGTATTGAGATTACATAAGACATAATATATGTGAAAGTGTTTTGAAGTCTATAAAGAAAAGTATCATAGAATTGTAGGATATCAGATCTGAAAACAGTCTTAAGGATGACTTACCATTACTATACCATGCTAGAAATGAAGAAAGATACACAGAACAGTTAAGTGATTTTCTCAGCGTCACGTAGCAAGTAAGTTGTTCGTCCAAATTTATATTCAGGTCCTCTCAATCCAACTAAGCACTTTTTACATTATGCCATGCTTCATAGCTGGTGTCTGGTCAGATTATTATTTTATGTTTGACTTACTAATTCTCAGAGACAGGTTTTGCAGCTCCTGTGGGCTCAGGATTTTAAAGTTGGAAAGAACTTCAGAAGTCATCTATTTCAACTTCCCACCAATTTCAGGAATCCAGGAATCCATTTTATAGCATTACTGATGGTTATTCTTTATGAACACCTCTAGTGGTGCCAGTGAGCTCACTGACTCTCAAAAGAGCTCTTTTCCTTTTTGAATAGCTCTAGTGAGAGAGAGAGAGAGAGAGAGAGAGAGAGAGAGAGAGAGAGAGAGAGAGAGAGAGAGATTGATTACAGGCATATATACATATAGAAATACACATATTTCTTTAATTTATAGAGACTGATATAAAGAACTCCCAGATGAGGAAATTCCTTCTATCAATGTTAAGTGGGTACTTTCTTTGCAAGTGATAGAATTAGAGAGTTGCCTAAAACACCAAGAAGTTAAGTGACTTGGCCAAGGTCAACCAGCCAGCATGTGCCAGAGATAGGATTTTATTCTGACTTCTTTATTCTCGCTTTTCAATGAAGATGGCTCTCTATCCACTATACCATGTTGCCATCTGTTTCCCTGTAACTATCAGCACTCATCTTCATTTCGCTCCCTAGAGCTGTGGAGAATAAATCTACTCCTTGTTCAATAGGGCAGCCTTTCTTGACTTGTGAATAATTATCATGTTCTTCATCTTCTATGTCTGTTATTAAAAACATTAAGTTATTAATTTGCCCAAATAAATTTCTGTAAAACAACTTGCAAATTTTTTGGAGCTCTTGTGCTTGTTCCTAGAAGATACTTTTGAGAGAAGAGAGTCAATCTGATCTGGACAGCCATTCTTTGGGTTACAGCCCAATAATTGCCTAGATATTGATTAAACCTACTTCAAGAAGCTTCAAGAAGCCAAGCAGGTCAACCAAAAATCCCAAGAAAACAATCACAACAGAAAAGTATGCCCCTGTCAGCTCCAGAATAGGAAATTGGCTCCCATTCAGACCCAAAGCCATAGACTAAATAGAGATTTTCCATCCTAAGAATGAAATGTATACAGAAATGGTGAGAGATAGGAATTGACTACGATAATTACATCATATTCTCGTTATTTGCTTCCCCAATTTTCCCTTGGGTCTCTCAAACATGAAAGAGACAGATATTAATACAGAGATGTCTTCCCCCCCACCTCAAAAAAATGTGCCTCTGTTCAGGAATCTTACAATTTTTGAATAGGGAAAAACTTGGGCTGCAATGTGGCACTCAGAAGCAATTTGATGCTATAAATGTTTACTTCTTGACTCTAGTCACAGGATTTCCATCTTGTAAACACCAGCAAGGATTTCTTTTGCCCTGCTGTTTTAATATTAGCAAGACACCCCAAAATACTCCAAGTGGCTCTGAATGAGTATTAATGGTATCTGATTATCCAGATAGTCTGAGTAAACACTGGAAACCCTATATATGGTACTACCAACCTGCTTTCAGTAGACTAGTCTGTGTAATTGCTCAAGTGAAATTGATCCATTCATGCTCTCTCTCAGCTCATTATCCATTCTCTCTATGACAACAGGCAGCATGGGAGTTGAGAACAACTGTCGTGCTGTCTGTGGTCATAGAGAGATTATATTGAGACTCCAAGTTTCAATAGTGCCATACATGCTAAATAACTAAGCTATCTGGCTACAAATTTTAATTCTATTCAAATGAAGGAGAATCTGAATATATTGAGAGATAGCATGGGGTGATAAGGTGATGGACCTGAAGTCAGAAGTACTGAGTACAAATTCTACCTCAGTCTCCTAGTAGCTGAGTGGCCTAGGCAAGCTAATAATATAAAATAAGGATAATAATTGCTTTTATATCTCCAAGAGTTTATGTCAGTCTCAAATGAGATAATATGTGTAAAAGTAGTTTGCGAGCCTGAAAACACTATATGATTGAGTTTTTATTAAACAGTAGTTTTCCCCAAGGAGGCCATAGACAGAGAGAAAGATCCCATATATGTGAGAACATTCTGAGCAGTAATTTTTGAGACAGTAAGGACCTCACCCGTCAGCTGGAGAATGGCTAAAGAAATTGTGGGAGATTAATATAATGTAACATTACTGTGTTACAAGAAGTGATGAAGGGGGCAGAGCCAAGATGGTGGAGTAAAGGTAGGGAGTTGCCTGAGCTCTCCCAAATTCCCCTCTAAACAACATTAAAACAATGCCTCAAAATGAATTTTGGAATGGTAGAACCAACAAAAAGATGGAGTGAAACAATTTTCTAACCCAAAATGATTTAAAATGTTATCAGGAAAGGTCTGAGAGTGGTGTGTAATCCAGTGCACACCATTCCCTGGCAAGCCAGCAGCAGGCCTTTGAGGTGACTGAAGCATCACAGTGGTGGCTTCAGGAGCTCTCAGCACACAGATGATAAGGGGGTCAAAAAATTGGTCAGAAGGAGATTACAGGGAATGCTTTGCTTGCGCTGGGAGCAAGACTCTGTTGCATTGCCTATATGTAGTTTCAGGTCATAATCCCCAGGTGATGAGGAATACTAGCAGGAGCAGGGACCCTGGACCCAGTTCCAAGGGAGAAATAAAAGCTTGTGATGGCTCACAGACCAAAGCACAGGCTAGAAGAGAAGTAATCACACCCCTACTTAGATTATACCACCTTGGAAGAACTGAAAACACACAGACCCCAAGAAATGCCTCTGAAAACAGCAGCACAAAAAATCTGAACCTTCCACCCAAGGGAAAATTGGGGAAGCAAATAATGAGAATATGATATAATTATCGTAGTCAATTCCTATCTCTCACCATAAAATTCTGTATACATTTCATTCTTAGGATGGAAAATCTCTATTTAGTCTATGGCTTTGGGTCTGAATGGGAGCCAATTTCCTATTCTGAAGCTGACAGAGGCATACTTTTCTGTTGTGATTATTTTCTTGGGATTTTTGGTTGACCTGTTTGGCTTCTTGAAGCTTCTTAAAGTAGGTTTACTCAATATCCAGGCAATTATTGGCCTCAGAATACCCAAAGAATAGCTGTCCAGATCAGATTGACTCCCTTCTCTCAAAAATATCTTCTGGGAACAAGCACAGAACAGCAGGGATTTCTTGTGTCCTAGTGTTTTAATTTTAGCAAGATACTTCTAAACATTCCAAGTGGTTTGGAATGAATATTAAAAGTTTCTGATTTTTGAGATAGTCTGAATAAACACTGGAAACTGTGTGTGTGTGTGTGTGTGTGTGTGTGCGTGTGTGTGTCCCAGAGAAATAGAGACTGAGAAGAGAAGAGAAAGAGTGCCCCCTCTACCCTGAAAGCAGAGCCCAACTTTAACATAAAGTTAAAAGTCAAGAAATAGACTGGGGAAAAAAAAACACAACGAAAAAAAGAACCTGACCATAGAAAGCTGCTACAGTGACAGGGAAGATCAAAATACACACTCAGGAGGGAAAAAAAATTTAAATCAAAACATCTATATACAAAGCCCCAAAGAAAAATGTTAATTGGTCTCAGCTCCCCAACCCCCAAAAAATTTTCTGGAAGAGCTCAGAAAGGATTTTAAAAATCAAAAAACCAAATAAGAGAGGTAGAGGAAAAATTGGGAAAAGAAATGAGAGGAATGCAGGAAAATCATGAAAAAGCTTGGTAAAGAAGGCACAAAACATATTGAAGGGAACTCCTTAAAAAGAAAAATTGGCCAATTGAAAGAAAAAGATGCACAAAAATTCACTGAAGAAAAGAACTCATTTAAAAGTAGAACTGGACAAATGGAAAAAGAGGTATAAAAGCTCATAGAACAAAATAATCCTTAAAAATTAGAATTGGGCAAGGGGAGCTAATGACTCAATGAGACATCAAGAAACAATAAAACAAAATTTTAAAAAATAAAAAAATAATAGGAAATGTGAAATATCTCATTGGAAGAAAACAATTGATCTGGAAAATAAATGGAGGAGAAATAATTGAAGAATTATTGGACTACCTGAAAGCCATGATTAAAAAAAGATCCTAGACATCATATTTTAAGATATTATCAAGGAAAATTGCCCTGATATTCCAGAACCAGAAGGTAAAATAGAAATTGAAGGAATCCACTGATCATATCATGAATGAGATCCCGAAATGAAAGCATCCAGAAATATTACAACAAATTTTGAGAGTTCCCAGGTCAAGGAGAAAATGTTGCAAGCAACCAGAAAGAAATAATTCAAATATCATGGTGCCACAGTCAATATAACATAAAATTTAGCAGCTTCTACCTTAAAGGATTAGAGGCCTTTGGAAGATGATATTCCAGAGGGCAAAGGAGCTAGGATTACAACCAAGAATTATCTACCCAGCAAAACTAAGTATAATCCTTTGGGGTGGTGGGGGTGGAGGGAGAGAATGCATATTTAATGAAATAGAGGATTTTCAAGCATTCTCAAGCATGGAGGCTGGAGCAGAATGGAAAACTTGACTTTTAAACAAAAGATTCAAGAGAAGCATCGAAAGGTAAACAGGAAAGATAAATCATAAGGGATTCAATAAAGTTAAACTGTTGACATTCCTACATGGGAAGATCACTCCTAAGAACTTTATCATTATTAGAGCAGCTAGAAGGAGTATACATAGACAGAGGGCGTGAGCCTGTGTTGACTATGATGGGATGATATCCAAAAAAATAAAATTAAAATGTAATAGAGATATACCAGGACAAGGAGGAAGGGAGAGATAGAATGGGGTAATTTATCTCACTTTAAAAAAAAAAGGTACAAAAGAGCCTTTACAGTGGAGAGGAAGATGGGAGGGGGTATGTGTGCAATGCCTTGGTCTCATCAGAATTGGTTAATGTACAGACTCAGGTGGTTATGGAAATCTATCCTACCATAAAAGGAAGTGGGAAAGGAGGGAGATAAAGGAATTGGGGGCTGACAGAAGGGACGGTGGAGGGGTGGTCATAAGCAAAACACTTTTCATGCGGAACAGGGTGAAAGAAGAGAGAGAAAAGGATATACAGGAAGGGGTGGCAAAGCAGGGTGGAGATAAATCGACAGTAATCATAACTGTGAATATGAATGGGATGAACTTCCCCATAAAATGGAAGCAGATACCAGTGTGAATTAAAAATCACAATCCTACAATATGTTGTTTACAAGAAACACACTTGAAACAGACAGACACTGAGTTAAATAAGGGGGTAGAGCAAAGTCAATTATGGTTCAGCTGAAGCAAAAAAGGGCAGGGTGGCAATCATGATCTCAGACAAAGCAAAAGCAAAAATAAACCTAATTAAAAAGGATAAGCAGGGAAACTATCTCTTGCTAAAAGGACCCATAGAAAGTGAAGTAATAGAAATACTAAATATATATGCACCAAATGGCAGAGCATTCAAATTCTTAAAAGAAGAGTTAAATGAATTATAGGAGGAAATAGACAGTAAAACTATACAATTGGGAAACCTCAAATTTTAACTCTCAAAGCTAGATAAAGCTAACTATAAAATAAATAAGAAAGAAGTCAGAGATGAAAAAAAATCTTAGAAAAGTTAGATATGATAGACCTCTGGAGAAAACTGAATGGAAATAGAAAGGAATATACCTTTTTCTCAGCTGTAAATGGCACCTACACAAAAATTGACCATGTATTAGGGCATAAAAATTTCACAATCAAATGGAGAAAAGCAGAAATATTAAATGCAGCCTTTTCAGACCATAACATAATAAAAATTACATTGAATAAAGGGCCATAGAAGCATAGATATAAAATAAATTGGAAAGTAAATAATCTAATCCTAAAGAATGAGGGTATCAAAGAACAAAGCATAGAAATAGTCAACAATTTCATTAAAGAGAATGATGACAATGTACCAAAATTTATGGAATGAAGCCAAAGCAACACTTAAGTGAAATTTTATACCTCTAAATACCTACATGAATAAAATAGAGAAAGAGCAGATCAATGAATTATGCATAAAACTAAAAAAAAAGTAGAAAAAGAACAAATTTAAAATCCTCAATTAAACACCAAATTGGAAATATTGCAAATCAAGAAACAGATTAATAAAATTGAAAGTAAGACAACACGAGCTGGTTTTATGAAAACATCAGTAAAATTAGTGAACCATTGGTTAATTTAATTTTTAAAAAGAAAGAAGACAATCAAATTACCAGTATCAAAAATGAAAAAAGGTGAATTCACCACCAATGATGATTAATTAAAGTATTTATTAGGGGCTATTTTGGCCAATTATGCCAAAAAAACTAACAATCTAAGTGAAATGGATGAATATTTACAAAAATATAAGCTTCCCAGATTAAGAGAAAAAGAAATAGAATACTTAACCTTATTTTAGAAAAATAAATTGAACAATCTAAGAAAAAAATCAGCAGGATCAGACAGATTCATAAGTGAATTCTGTCAAACATTTAAAGAACAATTAATTCCAATACTATGTAAAGTATTTGGAAAAATAGACAAAGAAGAAGTACCAACTTCCTTTTGACACAAATATGGTGCTAATACCTAAATCAGGAAGAGCAAAAGCAGAGAAAGAAAACTATAGACCAATTTCCTTAATGAATATTGCTGTAAAAATTTTAAATAACATACTAGAAAAGAGATTATACCAATATATCACAAAGATCATACATTATGACCAGGTGAGAATTATAATAGGAATTCAATGATAGTTCAATATTAGGAAAACTATCAGTATAATTGACCGTATCAATAACCACTAAACCAACAGAAATCATGATTATCTCAATAGATGCAGGAAAATCTTTTGACAAAATACAGCACCCATTCCTATTAAAAAACATTATATGACATAGGAATAAATGGAACTTTCCTTAAAATGATAAGTTGCATCTTTCTAAAAGGATTATGGGAGTAAGCTAGAAATCTGCCCAAAGGTAAGGAGTGAAACAAGTATAGTCATTCTCACTACTATTATTCAATATTGTACCAGAAATGTTAGCTATAGCAATAAAAGAAGAAAAAGAAATTGAAGGAATTAGAATAGGCAATGAGGAAACAAAACTATCACTCTTTGAAGATGATATGAATTATATCATTGAGAATAAATTGGAAAATCTTAGAGAATCGATTGAAAAAATTAGTTGAAATAATTAACAACTTTAGCAAAGTTGCAGGATATAAAATAAACCTACATAAATCATTAATATTTCTATATATTACCAACAAAGTTTAGCAGCAAGAGATAGAAAGAGAAATTCTATTTAAAATAATTGTAGACAATATAAAATACTTGGGAGTCTACCTGCCAAGACAAAACTAGGAACCATATGAACACATTACAAAACACTTTTCAAACAAATAAAGTCAGATCTAAACAACTGGAAAAATATTAATTGCTCCTGGATAGGCTGAGTCAGTATAATAAAAAATGACAATTCTACCCAAATTAGTTTGTTTATTCAGTGCCATACCAAACTATCAAAAATATTTTATACAGATAGAAAAAAATCATAACAAAATTCATCTAAAAGAATGAAAGTTCACAAATATCAAGACAATCAATGAAAAAATATATGAAGGAAGATGGCCTAGCCATACCAGATCTCAAACTGTATTACAAAGCAATAATTATCTAAATAACCTGGTACTAGCTAAGAAATATAGTGGTGAATCAGTGGAATAGTTTAAGTACTCAATATGCAGTAGTAAATGACCATACTAATCTAGTGTTGATAAACCCAAAGATGCAAGCTTTTGGGATAAGAACTCAATAGTTCACAAATATTGGGGGCTAAAACTGGAAGGCAGTTTGGCAGAAACTAGGTGTAGACCAAGATATCATACCATATACCAAGGCAAGGTTAAAATGGGTACATGATTTAGACATAAAGGGTGATACCATAATCAAATTAGAAGAGCATAGAATAGTTTACCTGTCAGACCTAGAGATGAGGGAAGAATTTACGACTAAACAAGAGATAGAGTTTTACAAGATGTAAAATGGATAACTCTGATTACATTAAATTAAGAAGATTTTACACAAACAAAACCAATGTAGGCAAGATTAGAAGGAAATCAGAAAACTGTGGGGAGGGGTATTTAAAGCAATTTTCTCTGATGAAGGCCACATTTCTAAAATATAATTATCAAAATTCCCAGTTCTCTATAGAGAACTGAGTCAAATTTATAAGAATACAAATCAGTCCCCAATTAATAAATGGTCAAAGGATATGAACAAGTGGATTTCAGATAAAGAAATCAAATCTATCAATAGTCACACGAAAAAATTCTCTAAATCATTACTAATTAGAGAACTGCAGATTAAAACTCTGGAGGAACCACCTCACACCTATTAGATTAGCAATACGACAGAAAAAGAAAATTACAAATGTTGGAAAGGATGTGGGAAAAATTGGGACACTAATTAAGGCACTGTTGGTGGAGTTGTGAACTAATTCAAAAATTCTGGAAAGCAATTTGGAACTATACCCAGAGGGCTATAAAATTGCATACTCCTTTCATCCCATAATAACATTTGGTCTGTATCCTGAAGAGATTTTTGAAAAAGGACCTTTTGTATAAAAAATATTAATAGCAGCTCTTTTTATGGTAGCCAAGAATTGGAAGTCTAGGGGATGCCCATCAAATTGGGGAATGGCTGAACAAGTTGTGGTATATGATTGTGATGGAATACTATTGTGCTATAAGAAATGACAAGCAGTATGCTTTCATAAAAACTTGAAAATACTTACATGAATTGATGCAAAGTGAAGTTAGCAGAACCAGGAGAAGATCGTACACAGTATCAGCAATATTGTGTAATGATCAACTGGATAACTTAGCTATTCTCAGCAATACAGTGATCTAAGACAATTCCAAAGGACTTATGATGAAAAATGCCATCATCTCCAGAGAAAGAACTGATAGAACTTGAATGCAGATCAAAGCATACTTTTTAAAAACAATTTATTGTTTTGGGGGGTGTTTTGTCTCTGTTTTCTTTTAAAAGATGATTAATATGGAAACATTTGTCATAACTACATGTGTATAACCCATATCAAATTTCTTACCTTCTCAATGACAGGGAGAAGAGGAAGAAAAGGAGAGAATTTGGAACTCAGATTTTTTAAAAATGAATAATACAAATTATTTTTACATGTAATTGGAAAAAATAAAATCTTTAAAAAAAGAAATGAAGATGACATCTGAGAAACATTAGAAAACTTACATGAACCGATGTAAAGCAAAGTCACTAGAAAAAGGGAAATAATATACAAAATGACTAAAACAATGTAAAAGGAAATAAATAACAATAATACCATAATAAAAACTGAATTGCCATATAATTGTAACGAACAAGGTGGGCCCCAAGAAAGAGATAGTGAACAATTTTGGCATACGAATGGGAAACATCATTTTGGAGGAGAGCTCTACTTAATCAGATAGTTATTTTATGTAGTTTTTCAGTTGTTTCAGTCATGTCTAACTCTTTGTGACCCCATTTGGTGTTTTTTTTGGCAAAAATATTGAAGTGGCTTGCCATTTCTTTCTCCAGATCATTTTACAAATGAGGAAACTGAGGCAAAAAGGGTTAAGTGAGTTGCTTAGGGTCACGCAGCAAGTAGGTGTTTGAGTCCAGATTTGAACTTAAGATGAGTCTTCCTGATTCTAGGCCATGCATTCTATCCACTGCACCACACAACTGCCCATGAAAATATACAAACACTTTTAAGTGTTTTTAATTGTGCTATATAGAGAGGCCATACATTTTTCTCTATTCTAAAGCTACAGAAAGAAACCTGACATTTAGATAAATACCTAAATGGATGATAAAATCATTGATTAAAGTCCAAAGGATATAGAGATGGAAGGATCTTTTAAGATTGTCTAGTTCAATCCCATCATTTTATAGTTTGAGAAAAGAAAGGCCCAAAGAGGTTAATTGACTTGCCTAGAGTCTTACCTAAAAATGGAGTTTTGTTATTCAACAAATGAAAATAAAAAGTCACCAAGTATGGTAATTGCCTGTCTCACTCTATTTTAAACAGCATAGGTTGTTTTGTGTTTAGTTACATGGGATTGATTTTCCTTAAGGACACTGGGATGTCTTATTGGAAAAGAAAGGAGTAAAGCAAATTTATCCAGTTCCTTGAGATTTTTGCTTTTAACCAAGTAGAGCATAGCTAAATAGCACTTGTCATCCAGTATAAATAGAACCTGGTGCTTATCAATCTCTCTCACTGGGAAAGAATGTAAAATAGCCAAGGAATGAAACACCCAGGAAGGCTGCCTGGACTGTAATATTGATTTAAAAAATAATTCCCCAAACTTTCCTCTAGACAGGGAGCCATACATTTTTGGCCAATGAGTTTCTCGACCTTGGGAGTGATGTGATGTTTTACGGATATAAATAAAAGAAGGCAGTTACATCAGCAGTAAAAATGTGCTGAAGCAGTCCCTTCCTTCTCAAGTTGGCCTTTAAAGGCACTCTTATTATCTTGACCAAAACCGTACAGTCATGCTACATGATCTGGGAATGAGAACTGTTCATGTAAGGGCTGGTCTAAAAGGACATCTAGAGAGCCAATAAAATGAAGCAACTAGTAAACATATTACAAAAGATGCTGAGTTAATGCCATAGTGTCATTAAATGAGCTCAGTAACAAAGCCTCAGGAAACTGGATTTGCTTTGTGTTTTCTCATACAAGGAAGTGATGGGGGTAGGAGGAGCTAGGCTAAAGAGTTTATGTTTTAGCTTATATGGAATAAAGAGTCACTGAAGATTTGTGAGCAGAGAGAGATGTAATCATGTTCATACAGTAAGTATGTACACATACATGCATGCATTTATACAAACAGATATCTATACATGTTTCAATACTGCAAACAAAAAACTTAAATTTTTTAAAAATTTAGTGGGTATGGGTGCTACTTCTGCTTGTTCAGATCACAAACTTTCTATAAACAAATACACAGCGTTTGAGATTTTTTCATGGTCAAAAACATGTGTCACCTTCTGATGAACCTGGTGATGTCTCTTCAGACAGAGGTTCTTGCATAATAGATACAAAATACTCCTGTGCTCTTTGAAATTACTAATAACTGTTGGTTTTATTTTAAAAATGTTATTGCTTGCAACTTTCTTCTGTATATTGTTATTCTAAGATCTTAATTAAAATGAATAAAAATGGATAAAAATAAAATAAGACCAAGTACATCACTGAGTTTATACTTGAAATGATTCCAATATATTTGGACCAATCTTCTATTGTCCTAGCTTCAAGAATCCCTGGTCACTTTCATTTTAGGATGAGGAATTTTGCTAAGACTTTGGCAGAGGCATAGATATATACCCACATAAATAGAGAACTGGAAACAAACAATTATTATGAGAATACTTATGCACAGTCTTTTTCGTTTGTTTGTTTTGCTTTTTGGTGAGGCAGTTGGTATTAAGTGACTTGCCCAGGAACACACAGCTAGTAAGCGTCAAGTGTCTGAGGCCAGATTTAAACTCAGGTCCTCCTGACTCCAAAGGTGGAACACCATGCACTGAGCCACCTAGCTGCACCTATTAGAACACTTTGGAGGATAAGGCACAGGACTTGGAGCCAAGAAGAACAGGAACTTGCCCATTTTGACAAGAAGCAGCTCCTGCCTAGAGCCAAAAGGAAGGCTTCCACTGACCTTTCACACCGCAGCAATATTGTTTTAAGGGCAACTTTGAGCAAATAAGTCATTTTGGCTATTATAAATGCCCAAAATAACTACAAAGGACACATGAAGGAAGATGCTATCCTCATTCAGAGAAAGAGTTGATAAATAGAAGTATGTATAGAATGATTTTACACATAGATGTATGTATATATGTATGTATGTATACACACATAGACATACATATTTCTGTCAAATGGTAGCCATCTCTAGGGCAAAGGGTAAGAAAAGAAAAGAAAAAAAGAAAGGAATTTACATGCTAATTTTATTATTTAAAAGAAATAGTAAGTTGTACATAATAGATTTACAGTTTCAAGTGCAATCATCTTTTTATATACTATGCTATGGAAATGCTTGTTTTATTCCATAAGTTAAAAGAAAGAAAAAAAAGAAGAAAATAATTAAGTGTGTAAAGGGGTCTTGAGACCAAAAATTTTGGGGAACTGCTGGACTAGGTAATCATTGAGGCTCTTTCTTGCTCTGAATTCTATGATTCTATGTGTGTATCTTTACTTAGACACAAAGAGAGTATTTAAGCATATTGTCATTTTTCTCTCAAAACTCAAATGGATCTGTGATCTAATCAATTTCTTGCTCCCTCCAACAATGTAGATTGTGATGCATCCATGTCTACTCATCTTATGTGACTCTTGTCCATGTACTCCTATGAAACCACCACAGGGGATACATACTGTTAGAAGTCTTCCTTACTTTCTCCTGACATTGATGGTGTACCAGTGGAGCACTCTGACTGTTCACCTGTCATCTCTGTCTTGCCATGTGACCAGTACATCTTCACTTTCTATGGTACATTTCTTTGATGTCCTTTTTCACTCTGAATTTTCTTTGAAGTTCCTTGTAGGTACTATGTTGCAACCTGATTACACCCTTTCATGTGCCTTTGCTGATTATTATATTCCCTACCTAGGGAAAATGTATATTTAAATGTAAATTTTAAATGGAATTATGACTATTTAAAATATCACCATTAAAGTTTGGGGAAGCTGTGTAACCTTGAAAAAGGAACTATGAAATGATGATTCCTGTACCTTAGAAAACCTTTTCTCAATCCTACTTCAAGGTAAAATAGCACCAAATAGAACGTAGGGTCCTTGGTTTGAGGTTATCTTGGGTTTGAGCTTTTTATGTTCCCCTAATTCTTTTAGAATATAAAGCTATCTGTACTTTACAGTGATCTTCGATGAAATATTTTTAGTGTAGAGCAAATTCGTATTTTAGAAAATGATTCTTACTTATCCTGTGGTTAAAAAGTCTGATGCCATCATGGAAATTGGATTGTAAGAACTCTAGGTTCTTCGAAGAAGAAAGAGGTTTTGGTCACATCAGGAACATCTGCATGTACCACATGTGATGATATACAATGCACTAAGGAAATTTAAACCCCTGAGACTTGAGTTAACAGTACAATGAAAAGTTTTGAGTTTTGGTTTCATCTAATCTCATAGGACATATCGTGGTTAAAATTCAACCAGAAAATTACATATGACTATGATGTGCTTCTAATGAGCATGAAACATCGGACTTGGAATAAGAAATGACAACTGGTGATTGAAATAATTATCATAAGTTTCATAAGTAGAATTTTGGGTACAGTATGCTCACTTATCAATAATCAAAATAGCTATTATAATAAAGGGTGAGGGTTATGAAAAAATTTAGGACAGGCTTACTATATATATATATATATTTTGTCCTTAGCTCAAATGCTGAGCAAGAAATCTGAACTCCACTGGATAGCACTGCAAGACTTAAATAATATTGGCCTCTGGATGCAGAGGAGCAGGATCCGTATTTGTCTTTAAGTATTTAATATTTATATGTAAAAAAATTCATGGTGCCAATACAATTATTTAAAACTGAATTTCCTAGGCTGCTTTTGGCAGGTCATGTCAATGTCCTTGAATATATCTCCTCCCTCCTTGATTATGTGTATATGCATACATACATACTTACACACATATACATATATGTATATATAATGTATTATATATGTATGTATGTATCCTTTCTCTTCCCATTTCCTCATTAGTCAAATCAGAGAGATGGACTGATGGACTAATGATTTCTAAGGTACCCTCTAAAAATTCTATAACACACCAAGCTCAAATTCTTCAGTGGAGAATTTTTCATTTATGAGAATCATTTCAAATATTCCCTATCTTGGAAGTCTCTATATACTTTTTTCAACCCAGCCATGAGGGGTCACTTTTGTCTTGGCATATTAGATGCCGATTTAAAAATTGTTTCCATCCAACCACTGAAAGACTCAGAGGCAAAGGAAAACACACACACACACACACACACACACACACACAGTCATCCAAATAGTATTCATGCTGTAAATGAAACTTAAAGAAGAGAAAATTTCTTTGCTTTCTTAAATTCACTTTCATATTGAAAATCTTACACCAATCCAACAAAAAGAACTGAAGAAATTATGGAGAAGACAGCAACATTTCTGAGGCCCAGGTCATGCTCATTTGAGAAGCCCACCTTCTTTTTTGGTCTACCTATTTTCAGAATTAAGAAAATAGAAAAGGCATATATACCCCAAGGAAATAATTGACAAAAAGAAAAGATTTAGATACAGGAAAATATTTGTAGCAGCACATTTTTAGTAGCAAAGAACTGGGGCAGGGGAGGAGGGGGAAATAGATGCTCATAAATTGGGGAGTGTCTAAACAAATTTTAGCACATGAATGCAATGGAATATGGTGCTGCATGAAATGATGAATAAGATGATTTTAGAGAAGCAAGGAAAGACTTACATGAACTGATGCAAAATTAAGTAAACAAAGCCAAGCAAATAACACATACAATGACTATGGTAATGCAAATGAAAGAACAACCACTTTAAAAATGAATGTTACAAAATAATACAAAACAATCTTGGCCCCAAGGAAGAGTTATGAGATGGTGATCCATCCATGCCTATGCATCCTGTATGACTCTTGTCCATGTACTCCCATGAAGTTACCACAGGGCATATACTCAAACTTCTGGAGGTCTTCCTTACTTTCTCCTGACACTGGAGTGTACCAGTGGAGCACTCTGGCTCACCTCCCACTACTTTGCAAAGGTGGAGTGTTCAGAGGTGTGGAGCATTGTCAATAACATCACTTCTTTGATACATTGATCAATTTTCTAACTTTTTTCTTCTTCCTCTTTATTTTTTTCTTTTAAAAATCTTTGTTACAGAGTATGGTTCTGGAGGAGTACAGATGGAAAGACAGGCATTATAAAAACAAAAGATCAGTTGAAGAATGGATGAGCAAATTATGGTATTTGATTATAATGCGACAGTATTGTATTATAAGAAATGTTGAAAAGAATGGTTTTGGAGAAACAAAGAAAAGACTCATGCAGAATAAAGGGAGTAGAATCAGGCAAAGAATTTATACAATAGCAAGAGCCATGTAAAGACAAACAACTTTGAAAAACAATATTGATCCTTATTGATCAATCAATAATCAACCAATAATGATTCCAGAAGACTCATGATGGACTCCACCTCATGATACAAAAGTGATGGAGTCAGGGTGCAGAATAAACATATTTTTGCATATAGCCAATGTGGGAATTTATTTCACTTGCCTATGTATATTTGTTACATGGATTTTCTTTTTTTTCTTTTTTCCCCAATGGGGTGTGACAGACAGAAAACACATTTTAGCAATTGAAATTTTTTTAATTAAAAAAAGAAAAGATATCAATAAAAATCTATTTTAAAAAAGAAAATAGCAAGTTTGGTTGGGTTTTTTTTTACAATCCAGGGAGATAGAAATAACTTCAACTCAGTAGTTTTTCTGGAATTACAATCCAAAAATTAATTTTTTCTATTAAATCTTTGTATAATGTATAAATGACAAGTATGATAACAACTAGAGACATTGTCATGTATGGGGTAGTTAAGAGCATATTAACAAATGAATGTCTATATAGGTGATGAAGTCTTTCTAAGTTTTATTATTTTAATATCATGGATATTAACTCATATTCATCTGTTTTGAATAATTGTCCTATCGAGTTAAAAGGGAAAAAAATATCAAAATACCAATCCCCCACCTCAATTTAATGAAGGCATTTAAAATAAATAGAACTACAGACAGGAAACCTTAGCCAGGATAAAGTGGGCACACATTTTTTAAAAATCTTACATTAAAATTAGAGTTATTCCCAAAATGCATCCACACCCCTTACTATGAGCTTTGATCTCAATTTCAGTTAAAACCATGGTGAGGCTCTAATTTCTCCTTTTCTTCACATTCTAAGCTTCTCAAAATCAATGTCAGCAAGTCTCATAGTCTCATGCACCTGTGAAAAGTGCTGGCTCAGAGGAACCTGACAAAAATACAGGTTTTTCTCTCTGTTGTCTGATTGATTTACTTTCTAGCTCTGAGGGAAAACTTTAGTAAAAATAACCTTGATTGGGGGCATGAGTGGAGGGGAACATTACTTTGTTGTGCTCCTCAATTCTCCATTTCACCATAATTTCAACACTTTGTTGAGCTAAGTCAACCACAGATGGTAACGTGGCAAACTCCTCCAAGCTACAGTGTTCTTTACATGCTGAGAAAGGAAATTATGCAACAGTATTTCCAAAAGAAGCATTGTCTAGTAAGCTCATGACAAAGATATACAGAGAAGCCAAAGGATAAGTTTTGTTACAGAGAAGTTTGGAAATCATTTTGGATAAGCAATCTTCAACATCTGAGCTGCTTGAAGAAGCAAACTAACCATTATTTGCCCACTCCTTAGGCCCAAATAACAAGTGGCTGCCTTTAAGAGATTAAAGATAAAGAAGAATTTTCCATCTGTCAGCAAAACATTAGTGGTTTTTGTTTTCTTTTTAGGGTTTTCATATCATTGTAGATCCTGTAGCAAATATGGAAGCATTTTGCAAAGCCTCAACTTTTAAATAATTACTGTCCATTTGGTAAGCTAATGTTAACATATATTGAACAATTGGAGACTAGTTAAGGGTGGTTGCTGTTGTTGTTGTTTATGTTATGGTAGGAGATATAAGTAAAATAGGAGCTCAGAGAATAGAGGGATCAGTGGTGACTAAAAACAGTCCTAGAATACTTCATAAAAGAAATAGGACTGGAACTGATCTTTGACACATGGTTAGGAATTATCTAGATGGCACTGTGAAGAAAAAATACTCCAAGTGTGTTTGGAGGAGGGGAGGAAAGATTTGTTTGTGGTTAGAAAAATAACTATTTATTCAATAAATGAAAGGCAATGTGAATAATAATTAGAGAGCTGTTCTTAAATCAAGGAGGACCTGGGTTCTAGACAAATATCAGTTGTGTGATTCCAGACAAGTCAATTGACCTCACAGTTCTCTGGACAATCTTTAAAACTATAAAATGCAGATAAAATGCTGATCTTCATTGACAGAGTTTCCTCCCTGGGGGCTGGGGATGTCAATGAAATCACAGGTCCAATCATTATTCCTTATTTTCAAATATTATAGAAGGTTCCATAAAGGTCTATTATATTATTCTAGTTGTTGTAAATAATGTCAATAAATGCTATGGGGTATCTTTGAAGATTCAAAAAGATCTGTTAAACACTCTATACTTAGTTTGAAGGAGAGGCAAAGACAGAGACAGAGGGTGAGAGACTGAGATAGAGACAGAAACAAAGACAGTCACATACAGAAGGACAGAGACAAAGAAAGAGAGAGAAAGAGAGAGAGAGGGATAAGGATAGATACAATGATAGAATGACAGATTGATAGCTAGATTGATAGATAATAAATATTCAGGAGTACATAATAATATTATTAATGAAGGTGATGTTTCCCACTGTTAACACATTATTTTTAGAAATCTACTTTTTATAAGTAGAAACAATACAAGAAACAATGTCTCTCACATTTGCATGGGGTAAGGAGTTAGGATACAAGCATATTCTTCAATCAATCAGTGATTTCACTGTTGTGTTCCCTCCTGTGATGCAAATCACAGTTCAATGAGCAAGCATTTATTGAGCACCTATTGTGTTTCAGTCTCTCTGCTCTAAGCTAGAAATTCAAAGACACAAAGGCAATAGTTCCTCCCTTCAAATATCTAACATTCTACTGGAGAGCAACATTGTGGACACAGGTAAGAGCACAAGCATTTAAGTGTTTACTAGGTACCAGTCACTGTGCTAAGCACAGGTGATATAAACAAAAAGAAAAATACATTCTTTGTCCTCAAGGAGTTTACTTCCTTTTTCTTTTCTTCTTCTTTTTGGTTAGGCAATAGGGTTAAGTGACTTGCCCAGGGTCACACAGCTAGTGAGTGTTTTGTGTGTGAGACCAGATTTGAACTCAGGTCCTCCTGAATCCAGGGCCAGTGCTCTTTCCAATGCGTCACCTAGCTGCCCCAGGAGTTTACTTTCTAATTCAGGAATATAACATAAAAGGGAGCTGAAAGATGACAGAAGGCAATGAGAAGGTAAGAGACAGCTGGATTACAGTGGCAGATTCCGGACAGTGAATGTGGCACCCAGGAGTGCGCATAATGCTCCAACTGTTTTCTAAGAATATAGTACTATCACCTTCCTCATTTTGGAAACTATGTCTCCTACAAAGAAGCCTAAAATCATATTACTTTTTATTTGCTGCCATGTCACATTCTTTACTTAGTTTGAGGTTGCAGTCCACTAAGATCAGCAGCATAGTGTACTTGATAGGGCATGGAATTTAGAGTCAAGAAGACTCGGTTTTAAATCTTGCTTCAGGCACTTACTAGCTATGTGATCCTAGGTAAGTCACTTAACTTCTCTATGCCTTGGTTTCCCCATCTGTAAAATAAAGCCTCTAAGGTCCCTTCTAGGTTAAAGCCTATTATCCTATGAAAACCCCTTTTTCAAACTGCTATCTTCTCACCTCAAACCTGTAGTGAACTCACAAAGTTGAATTTTTTTACATTAAGTGCAGGACCTTCCATTTCTCTTTTTTGAAATTTCATCTTCTATTTGGCTCCTCTTTCTAGACTGTTGGAATCTTTTTCAACCCTGACTCTGTCATCCAGTATGTTAGTCATCTCTCCTGGCTTTGTGTCATCTGCATCTGCCCCATTAGAATGAGGGCAGGATGTCAAGGATTGTTTTTTTGTCTTTCTTTGTATCTCCAGTACAGCACCTAGCACCTAGTAAGCACTTAATAAATGTTTGTCAATGGAATGATTTAAAGTACAATGCAAGATACATTTAAATGAAATTATAGAGCATCATTCACTTAATCTTTCATTTTTAGAAGGTCTTTTAGTTTCTTTAGGTGCCTTGGGGGTCATTACTAACAACAGCTTATGATTGAACTAACTGCCATGAAAAAGACATTCTGGTCATTTGAATTCTAGGTTGTTTAGATTCCAACTAAGTGGGAATATATTGTGCAAAATATATACTTATATCTACATATATAAAAATATACAAAATATATCATTTTAATATATAGCATAATAAATTCTCAGCTAATATTTTTATTTTATCTTGTAGTCTCTTCTGCCACTCCATCATGAAAATGCAGAGAAAAGTGAAGAAACCTATCTAAATTTAGTCAGTTCTAGGATGAGAAAGAAAAAAACTTAGTGGCCACCCAATAAGACCATAATATAATGCCAACATCTAGGCCTTGCCATGTTCAAACAGGAAAAAAATAGCCAATAAACAAACTACACCAATCATAATAACTTGTGCAGCTTTCTGACAAGCCTAATGTAGTCCACTCAATGAGGTGTTTCAGATCTCTTCTAAGGAAAGAATATTCTAGACCTCTCTTCATTCAGACAAGAAATATGCTGGGCATGTGGTATCTCTTTGGGTACATCACTGCTCTCAGATAAATGGCCTCTAGTCATTCCAAGATGCACAAATGGGCTTGTTTAATTACAGTAACGTTCATTCACAAATAACATCTTGGCAGTGGCTTAAGAGTAAAATATAATCCTGTTCCATGGAGACCAAATACACAAGCAGATTCTAATTGAGTCCTATGTGTTGCATGGGCAGAAAGAAAAATGTTTTGGGTTATCTATTTTTATTTTCAGTCCTCTTACTAGGCTCAAGTCAAGTTTCTGAAAATCCAGAAGCCACATCATCCACAAAATAAAAATTTCATAAGGCTATGAATGTCTATACTAAAAGAATTTGGTTTTCTGGACCAGATCTTAAGATGTCAGAATGAATTCCTGGCTAAAGGTAGAAAAACAAAATTAGCTGGAGACTTGATGATCTGATTAAGAAAGCTTTATAGTCAAAATTAAGAGGAAAGGAGAAAATGCCCCTAATAAAACTAAAACCCTATACTATAGAGGGTATTTTAATTATATTTTAGTAAAGTAATAATAAAGATGTGCCCCATAATTTGTAAATAAAATAACTGAGACTGGAGTCCTAAACAGCTTTAGCTACCAAATGTCATGCTTCAGGTAAGCAACTTGAAACAACATTGAGGGAAAATGGTACTAAACACAACCTTAAATCACCCATAACTAGAAGAAGAGAAACTCTCTGATATTGACCCCATGAGGGAAATTCTAAGACTTAAATTCATAGGGGTAGAGATTATGTTTAATATCTTGTGGTAAGAAAAATTCTGAGACATTAATCCTTATCTGGGGAAACTTAGGGATACCACAAGGTTAGTATTGGATAGACCACCTCATGGAGAGGAGTAGGGCAGGTTCAGGTGTCCCCCTGTTCTAAATTTTTTAACTCTCTCAATTTCAATGACCTGTTTGCCATGATTTAGTTGTTCTGGTCATAAACAATGCTTCTGGATTCTTATGGCTATACAATAATGTACTATATAAAGGCAATGAGCAAAGTGAAGTTAAATTTTCAGTAGATATTTGTAAATAAGACCTTGTAGGAGGCATCAATATTAAATGTTGTTTCCTTTTGACAGTACTAGATAGATTTCCTTTAAGAAGTCATCCTTCAGCTGTGTTTTGAAGGAAGCTTAGAATTCTACAGGGCAGGGTTGAGAAGCATACATTTCAAGAACGGGGGCCAACCTATGCAAAGGCACAGGGATATGAGATGGAAGGTTATTTTCAAGAAGGCAAATCTGATTAAAATATAGAATACAGAATGGGAAATAATAAGCAATAAACTTTGGAAGGTAGGCTGGAGCCCTGTTGTGAAAGGCCTTAAAAGAAAGAGAAGTTTATTTTATCCTAGAGAGAACCTCTGGGAATTGACATAGTTAGGTCATGTTTTGGAATATCAATTTCTCAAGTGTGTGTGTGAAGGATGAATTAGAATGGAAAGAGATTGGAGGAAGAATAAAAGTTCAGGCTCAAGGCCCAGTTCACTTATTTCTTAAGGTACTAACAGAATTTGCATATGTGATCAATGAAGCCTCATTTGAAGAGTCTTTCAGAATCAAAAGAGATAAAGAGTAGAACTGAGCAAAATGTGTGCTGATTTTTAAAGAGAAAAAAAATCGGATAAAGTGGCAATTGGTGATAATATGGTAAAAAGTCATGGAACACCATAGTGTCCAAAGAATTTAAATTGAGGTTACCTGAAGTATCATGAAAAGATGGTAGATATAATCAGGTTACCTCATATTACAAAGAAGTATGCAGAAGTTTTATAAACTATGTCTTCAGAGAAATATATCATATGACAAAAAAAAAGATGGGTCAGTCTTGTAGGAGAAAATCAATGGACTGTTGCATGGAAGCCCTCCAGCAACTGGGCAGAACCTCTTCATGGTCAATTTATAGAAAAAATGAACAAGAACAGAATGATATGGTCAAGTATGGATGGATTTTGATCTGTATGTTGGAAGGAGTATACGCAAAGATGAAATGAAAGACCCAATAGAGACTATTGGAGAATATCTGTCATATCCCCAAACTGTAAATTCAATAAGGGGAAAGAACTTGTCTTATCTAAACTTGAATTACCCCCTAGCAATTATCATAGAGTTTTGAATACAATAGGCCTCAACAAATGTTTTTAAGTAGACTTTTTTTTAAGATAAGAGTGGGAAAATTGGTGTCTTCCATTAAAATTTTGGTACAATGGAGAGGAGTAAGGAGGAAAATCAGTGATTTATTAGGAAATGCAACCACACATATCAAATACTAATGTCAATCAATCATATAACTATGAATTAGGCATATCACACACTTAAAGGCTATCACTCAAGCTACCCAAATGAAGTTTGTAATATTCTTATGTATAATTGTATCAAGAATAACTTTTGTATTTCAATTAAAAATCAGTTGTAAACTTGGAGAAATATTTTTGACTAGCTAGATTAATACACAAATACCTCTGACTAGTGCCAAGGGACAATCAGTTTGTGATTTAGATAACCTAGGTCTCACTTTATAACTGCAATTAGAGCCAAAGGAGGTCAGAACTGGAAGGAAATGTAGAAACAGAATACGAAATTCTCATCTATCTATAAAAAATATTTTAATAGTTTTAAATTTTGTATTCATTTCATTTCTGAATATATTTCTTACCCTTTCCTTACCCAGACAGCCATATCCTATAACAAAGAATTTAAAATGGGATAGGAGAAAAAAACTGCTCAAAAAAACTGACAAATCAACTGAGGTTGACAGTTTGTGAAATGTTCAACATCAGTATTTTCCCCTCCTCTGCAAAGAAGGGAGAGAAGATTTCTCATCTCTTCTACTGGCTTAATAATGATTATTATAATTATACTGCCTTACACTTCATTTTGTTGCCATCATTGTTCTTTCCAAGTATATTGTTGTAGATGTTATATATCATATATATATATATATATATATATATATATATATATATACATACACACACACACACACACACACACACACACACACACACACATATATATATATATATATATATGTATAGTTTTGGTTCTATTTACTTCACTTTGCATCAGTTCATGTGTTTTCCCATGCTCCTCTATATTCTTCATCATCATTATTTCTTATGACTCAACTATGTTCTATTATATTCATGGACCACAATTTCCTTAGCCATTTCAAAATTGATGTACATTTGTTTTCATTCTTTACTACCAAAAAAAATAGTTGTAAACATATGTAGGAACTTTCCTACTAGCTTTGACTCTCTTTAAATATATTCCTGTCAGTAGGATATCTGGGTCCAAGGACATGGACATAAATGGACATAGAAAATGAGATTCAGAGAGGCCTCTGAGATAAAAAGATAAAGATAAAATCTTTATGCATTTGTTTTCCAGTAGGGGAAAAATAATCATACATATCTGAAATCTGCAATTCTCTAATATAGATGTGACTAATCCATCTATTTAGTAGATATTTATCCTTCAGTGGGTTATTATTTTATAGTGGGACTTATGCATGAATACTATGGAATCTGTTACAAGTCAGATATCTTCTCAGAAGGGATTGATAGTCCCAGAGTAATTCTGGGAAGCAAATTTAAATTATTATCAACAAATCTTTAACAGATTTAGTTAGAAGCTGTTAATTGATAGGGATACCTAATTTGTTCTCTCACAGTATCATTAAATAGCTTAATGGCACTGGGAAGACACAGTGGGAGACAAAATATGTAAAAGAATGAGGAAAACATTTGGAGAATAATGCTGCCATCAAAGAGAAGGGGAATTGATTTTGCCTTGTTTCTTATGACAGTGTGTTTACTTTCTTAGGCAATGTGGGTTGTGCTAAATATACTAATCTGGGAGTTGAGATGAAGATTTTAGTCCAAGTTCTGCCATTAAATAGCTGCATGACTGTCAGTAAATCACTAAGTCTTTCTGGGCTTGAGTTTCCTCATTCATCAAATTAGAAGCTTAAAATAGATAACAGAATTTTGGAGTGGAGTAGAAAGGGAGCCAAGTGACCATTTAGTATAACCCACACACGCCCCCAAAAGCCTTCCTACAACATACCTGAAAAGTGATCTTCCAGTCTTTGCTTGAAGACCACCAATGAGAGGGAATCTACCACCCCATTCTACTTTTAAATCATTCTAGTTGTTTGGAAGTCTTTCCTGACATCACACCTTGACGTCTTTCTAAGCAAATAATTATTGTTATTGTTCTGTCATTTCAGTTGTGTCCAACACTCCGTGATCCGATTTGGAGTTTTCTTGGCAAAGATACTAGAATGGCTTGCCATTTCTTTCTCCAACTCATTTTACAGATGAAGAACTAAGGCAAACAGAGTTAAGTGACTTGCCCAAGGTCACGCTGGAGGGAAGATTTGAACTCAGGAAGGTAAGTCTTCTTGACTCCAGGCTCAGCACTCTATCCACTGTGCCACCCAACTGCCCCCAAGCAAATAATTACCTGAAAATAATTCTATTCCAAAAAGACTATTCAAATTTAATAAACATACAATCTTTATTATTATTATTATTATTATTATAGGACCTAGCTACCAATATCATAGATTTTCAACTGTAAAGGACACTCTTTCATTTTATAGATGAGGAAACTGAGTCTCAGAGAGGCTATGTGACTTACTCCAAATCACTCAAATAAGTGAAAGAGCTTATCACTTCTACTTTGAAATGGGATTTGAAGTGAGATCATATGATTCCAAATGTAGGATTCTTTCAATTCTATTACTAAGCCTTCCAAGCAAAGGGTCACTTTAGACCACTTAGATGAGTGGGTTTTTTAGACTAATGGACCACAGGACTTGTGCTCTTTTTAGGTTTGTCCAACAATCTAAGAAAAGAAAGGGGAGAAAATATTGTAAGTTAAGCTTCTTTGATGTTGGAATCTATGAGCATCTGTTGGTCTGGTCAGCATCAATTACCATGGATATACAAGTTACAATGTGGAAAGCTAAATTTGTGTAATACAAAGATAGCATGAACTTTTGCAAGTCCTAAACAACTATGAGGTTCCCTTAGCAACAGGATCATGGGCTTTTTTATAGCATTGGGTCATCCAGCTGCCATTCCTTTACTGATGATTAGAGATTTGTTATAATTGCCCTTTGTGCCTATTACAAGAATATAAAACAATCTGAACTTTTCATTATTTCTCTTAAATTTATTGTTTGTATATTTTTTCTTTGACAGGACAGATTTATGCATCATAAGGTCTGAAGAATTTAGTGGGAGAACTTCTTTTGTACCTCTGAGTCTAGATTGGAACTCAGGCTTGTTTACTCTTGGGGAAAAGAAAACCTCTTTTTTCCTCATAAGGAAAAAAAAATATTTTTTAAGCTTTCTAATCCTTACTCATAAGGTTTCTGGTACATACCAAGCAACATTATGAGTTTAGTGGGATAGAATAAGAAGCAGACGGGATGAATTTCCCTTAAAGTCCAGAGTCTGAAAATTAGAAGGAAAAGGTGCCTAACAAAATTCATTTTGAGTTCTGCCAAACCCAGGCCATTTGCAAAATAGTTTGAGGCAGTCTTTAAATCCAACCTCTTCCAAGCTAAGCTAGGCAGGACTGGTTTGAGGTTCTTAGGGTTTGAGATCAGGTGGCATTAGCAAATCTCTTGCCCATTGTAATTAGGAGTTTGCTTATTTACTGCAGATTTTGGAATTGTAGGTCTAGAGGGAATTTTTGAGGTTCTATCACTCTGCTTCTAGGAATTATTCCACTAATATATTCTGGATAGATGATGAAGGGGAAAGATATTATTTGTGAAGTCCCCCAGGGATGCGTTTGTATATGTTAGTTATTTTACATTTTTGTATAGGAGGGGTAAATTGGAATACAAATCTTAAGATTTTTCCCTAATACTCCTTCCCCCAGAAATGGAAACTCCCCAAACTCTTTATGGCCAGAAGCCAACATTTGGTTCTTTACAAAGATATTTAAACTTTCATTCAGTTTGAAATTAACCAAACATATTCTCCCACCTCTGGGAGTGATATACCCAAGTCCAAAAAGTGGGAAGGGGGTGGAGAACTAGAAGAATTACCAGAAGTACTCAAACAAGATCAGTGGTGTCCTTTTTAATGAAGCAAAATGTATGTGACCCATGATTTGCCAAGTCTTACCTCTAGTTGCTTCTATCCTAGAATCAAAGTCATGGGGCTGGACAATACCTTCAGAGCTAAGAAATTCTATCCTTTTGCTTTCAGATATGGTTATGAATAGAAAATCTCAACCTTCTAGAATACCAAAAACAAAGAAAAGAGAATATGTAGGAAGAGATACTTAGAGGAGATCCAAAAAAATAGTAGTCCTGAATGAATGAAAATGGTCTCCAGGAGCTACATGAGAAAGGAAGCAAAGTTCTGTATCACTCTGTATTCTTGAAGCCCAGAATTGATTCCCAGTTCATTAAATGATAAACTTTGGGTAGGCAGTCCTGGGGTAGTGGGAAAGAATTGAGGACCTGGATTTAAATCCTCGTGCTGTCCCTTCCTACCTGTGTGATCTTGGGCAAGTTAGTTAATCTTTGTGACCTCAGTTTCCTTCTTTGTAAAATGAGGAGGTTGGACCAGATGACTTCAAAGTCTTCATCCACGTCTGAATGAGCCCATGATCCCCTAGACTCCTTATAGAAGAAAAATAGCACAGTTTTTATATCTCCGAGACAGATGAAGTTGACATTTCTTTGGAAAAAGAAGGAATACATCTCTAGGCATCTTTATGAATCTTGTAGTGAGCATATACGTGGGTTATTCTATGAGCAAAATGAAATTAAAGGTGAACAACTCAAGGACCCAAGAGCACTAAGCCTATGCAAAAATTTAGTTCCTAGTCTATTACTATGAAATAAAGAATAAATACTATGCTTGAATACAATTCTGTATGAACGCATCAAATGATAACTTGGTTTTAATAAATTGGATAGTTTGAGAATACTTCCAAAGCAGAAATTTGTATGAAGAAATTAAAAAGTATGTTGGAAAGAAGCAATTCCTTGAATTTTCTCTTCTATATTTCCTCAACTTGGCTCTGGGACAACTTATAATATTCAAAGGATACAAAGAAGCTTTAATTATGGGAGATTTTTTTAGTAACTGCTTTGCACCTGAACTCAGTTTTAATAAGGTTAGAGAGAGATTTCCTTAGTTTAAGAGGAAATAAGCAATATTTTTAAAAGCAAAATTCCATAAACATTTCAGAAATAGATGCTCATAAACTAATAATTGAATACTAAATCAAACTACTCATTCATTCAACAAATAATAATAGCTCACATGAATATTGAACTTTAAGATTTTAAAATTGCTTTCCTTACAACCTTGTGAAGTAGGTGGCACATATATTGTTGTCCCCACTTTACAGATAAGGAAACCGAGGTGGAGAGAGTTTAAATGACTTGCCCAGAATTTAATAGGTATTAAGTGTCAGAGCTATTATTAGAAACCTGGGTCTCTTATGACCACAAGTAAATACTGTTTGTCTGTGGCATTTTTGCTCTGTTTTTTTTATGAAAGATCAAAGATAAATAAAACAAGATCCTTGCCTTTAAGAAACATAAGATCAAATGAAAAATATGCATGTTCAATAAAAAGAAAGCATTCAAAATATTCCTAGAAGGAAAACCAAACTTGAAGAAATTATTTGCTTTTCAAACAGCCCAGACAACAGAAATATAAGAAAGGTAAATAAATACAGCAACCAAAGACAATAATAACAACAAAATAACAGAAAGATTATTGAGATTTTTTTCTAAGTATGCATAAGAAGATAATGTTGAAAGCAGAAGTCAAACAGAAGTGATGATGGAGAAATAAGTGAAACATCATGGAAAAAATCTCACAACACCCACCTATGGTTAAATCAATGTGGTTTTATGTATCTGTGCGTCTATGTGAATAAATTACAGAATGGGGAGGTACATAAAAGAGGGAAAAGAAAGAAGATAGAAGGGAATATATGATGTATCCTAATCAAATCAAACAGTAACATCAAGGGGAAAATAGGGAAATGGGCAAGGAAGCAAAGGGAAGGATTAAAAAAAAGGAAGAGAAAGAAAGAGGAAACCTTGATTCAGTGATGGGAGGGGGAGATATTTTACAAAGGGAGATGGGAACCTTATAATGTGTATGATCTGCAGGAATTTTGGTGCTTATAGAGAATATTCATACTGCCTCAGGAGAAGGGAATCAGGACTCATAAGGACAATAGACACGCAGAAGACTGGAAGATCATGGAAGAGCAGGGAAGAGATTTCCAGGTCAATGGTGGGAAGAGGGCAAAGGTCAGTAATGAACTGTATAATTGGAAAAACATAAATTCCTATTATGGGACAATATCATCTGTATTGCCTGCAGGAACTAACATTTCTAGGAATGATGCACACAAGAAAAAAAGGGGATGGTTGGCAACATCTGCAAGGCAATAACAGTAACTGTTCAGAAGAGAGAACCCAAAATCAGTAACTCAACAATTTTAATTCATGAGAAATATAGCAAATAAAGAAGAATGTAGAAATGTAGAGGTTAAATAAGCACAAAAACCATGAATCAAAGGATAAAAGTCTAGAATAGCAGAAAGAGGAGATAAATAATGAAAAGGATGAGAGAAATGCTTTTTTAAGAAAAGGGTACAAAAACTTAATTAAAAAATTTAACGAACAAAAGAAGTTGAAAGGAAGTCGAGGAAAAGGGATTCTATTTGATTATTTAACTGAGAGGGGGGAAAGAAGGTAAGAATTTGTAACTAGATAAAAGGAAAAAAAGGACTAATAAGAAAAGCTCCAAAAGTAGGGAAAGGGGCAGCAAACAAAAGGAGGGGAATAAGATGAGGAAATTAAAAGCGTAAAAAGGGTTGCCTTAAAACAGATTAAACTAAAATAAATGAAGAGACATTGTACTGTGCTTACAAAGGAAAAGGGGAAAATCATAATTTGAGGGAAGGCAAATTAGAGACAAAGGGAAGAAAATAAAAGCCTAATTCTCATAACTTTACGTTTGAATGGATAAAAAAATCCAATAAAAGGGAAAAGAGTAACAGGCTAGATAAGAAACATAATTACATCATCTCTTGCTTACAAGAAACAGACTTAAAAACAAATAAATGAAGGGCTAGAAAAAATTACTATGCATCCAATGAACAAAAAAGAACAAATCATGTTGTCAGATAGAGGAAAAACAAATGTTCAAAATATGAAAAGGGATAAAGATATTAAATTATGCTGAAAGAAACCATGCACCACAAATCAACATTAAACGTATATGTTCCAAATGCCTAGGCATTTAAATTAATAAAAGAAAGATTATCTGAACTACAAGAAGACACAGACAGATGCAATAGTAACAGATTTCAATGTCCCTCTCTCAGTTTTAAATAAATCAAATAGAAGCATAAACAAAAGAGAAAATATAGAACTGAAAAAATTGGAGAAATGCGCTAAAAGATTTATGGTATCTTCTAAATGAAACTGCAAAAGGATATATATGTGTGTCAATAGATGTATATCTGTGTGTGTGTGTATATATATATATATATATATACATACATATATATACATATATATACACACACATATATACACTTACAAATACACATACATTTTTAAGAATGATATGGACCTTTCACAAATTTACACAGAGAAACCTGAAAAAAGTTTTTTAAAGCAGAAACAGTAAATATATCCTTTATAGACCATAACACAATAAAAATATTAATAATTTCAGGGAACACAAACAAAAGACATAGACAGAAATACAGACAAGAACATTTTAAATAATCAGTGAATCGAGATAATAATGATACCATGAAAGAAAATGAGAAAAATTAAACATGTCAGAATTTTGGGGATGCACCTAAAGTACTACTTAAAGAATAAAGAACAACTTAAATAGTAACAATATAACCAAAGTGAATTTACACTTTTAATACTATATCAATCAAATGACCAGAGGAATACTTTATAGAACTTGATAAAACAATAAGAAAACCAATTTGGAAAACCAAAAGATATAGAACAACATTTCCATACCTCAAACTATGTTATAAAATGTGGTCATTAAAACCATTTGGTATTGATTTTAAAATAGAGAAATAGATCAAAGGAAGAGACTAGACAAAGGAGAATCAGAAATCACGAACTCAATATCCCAATGTTTGATAAATGGGAAAACAATTATTTAGCAACTGATTCCCTATTTGAAAAAAAAAACTCTTGGGAAAACTGAAGTCTAGCAAAAATGAGGCATAGACAAACATTTCATGCCATGTTTCACGATGCATTTTAAATTGACATGTATATATTAAAAGTCTATTTTTATAATCTATTTTAAAAATTATAAGGAAAGAAGATCATATACCTCTCACAGCTATGCATAGCAGGTGTATTGTTAACCAAACAAGACAAAGAGGGAATTATAAAATGTAAAATAGATAACTTTGATAGCATAGAACTGAAAAGCTTCTGCACAGACAAAACTAATCCATTTAGAATAAGAAGAGAAGTGGCCAATGGAGAAAAAAAAAATTGTATCAAATTTCTCTAATGAAGGTTTGATATCCAAAATAAACAATTAACTTTAATTATTTATGTGTATATATATATATATATATATGTACATATATATACACACACATTCATATATATGCATATATACTTATATGCATATATTTGTTTTATGTATACATGCATATTGTTATCAGTTGTGTCTGACTCTCTGTTAACCCCATTGAGGTTTTCTTGGCAAAGATTCTGGAGTGGTTTGCCATTTCCTTCTCTAGCTCATTTTACAGATGAGAAAACTGAGGCAAAACTGTGCCCAGGGTCACACAGTTAGTAAGTATCTGAAGGCAAATTTGAATTCAGGTCTTCCTGACTCCAGAACTAGCACTCTATCCACTGTACCACCTAGGTACCCTATACATGCATATACAAATACATAATTGGTTTCTATATATTTTTAAATAAAATCAAATGAGTGCATGTATATACATATATATTTTATATTTGTATAAATTTATATATATACATATATATTTGTTTTCATATGTGAAACCAAAAGCCAATAACCAATAGATAAATGGTCAAAGAATATGAACAAAATGGTTTACAAAAGAAGAATTACGAACTATTAACATCATATGAAAGAATGTTCCAAAGCACTAATAACAAGAGAAATACAAATCAGCACAACCCTGCAATTTGGTAAAAATTACAACGATAGGGACGGTCAGTGTTGGAGGGGTTATAAGAATTTAGGCACAGTGGTTGTTACTGTTTGTCCTTCATTTTGGAAAACAACCAATGACATCATGAGGTGATATCTTGACTCCAGTATGAATTGGATTTAACTGAGGCAGAGTTCCACAAAGTCATCAGCCTTACTCTCTCTTCCAGAGTCATCAAAGTCCAGTAGCAAGACAAAAGTCAGGACAACTGGCTACCACCCATGATGCAGAGGATGACCTTGGTGTCTTTGATGTCTGAGCAATCTCTAAGCACTCAGTGCCTTGTTCAGCCACCTTCATGGCTGGTGGAGCAAACTGTTCTCCTCTGCCTATTCTGGAGGGTGGAGGGAAGGACTCTTTATTTGCTTAGGGTAGACATCCCCCTAACTCAACTACGGGTTTGAGGCTCTGTCTGTCAAGAGGGTTTACTGGAGTGTGGCCACTGAACATGCCATAGTTTCTTGGAGCCACAGTGAGAGCTGAGCGTCAGGTAGACTCCAAAGGTGGATAAGCGGCCCTGAAAAGGAGCTCTGCAAGCCCTCACACTGAAAGTGTTAGCTCTCCTTGAAGATCCCACACTCCCTAGCTCTGCATTCCTCAGTTAACCAAATCTGGAATCTCTTCCTACACAGCAAGGATACTGTCCAAATCAATGCATGTGCCTTTTTTCTTTGGAAAATTCCAAAATTGTTTCCCAGTCCAAGAACATGCAGCAAGAAAAAGAATGAGTGAAGGGGCATCCATTCCCCACTGTGACAACCATTTTGTCTTCACTGCTGATTAATCTGAGTCACTTATATTGCTTATATTGTTTCTTCCCTGACATCTGTGCCTTACATCCCTGCTGGAGCTTAGGAGAACCTGGCCTTCCACCTTTTTAACACAATTTTAAGCCCCCTGCTTCACAGTCTTTGGCTGTTTTGCCATATGCACCCTCAGTTCCCGCATCCCCTAAGCAGCTTGTTACCTATTCCTTTCCTTTAGAACTTGCAATTGTCCTAAAATATAGGCATCCTTTTTCCTCAAAAAAAATCTCTACAGGATTAATAGGAAATGACTAACAGTGAAGGCACTAGACTTGAGAGGGGTTGGGGAAGGCTTCCTGTAGAAGATCGGATTTTAGCTGGGACTTGAAGAAAGGCAGGGAAGCCAGGAAGTGGAAATGAGGAGGAACAACATTCCATACATATCTGAGGGACAGCTAGAGAAAATGCCTAGAGCTGAAAGATGAGTGTTTTATCTGGGTAAAAGCAAGAAGACCAATGTCACTGGACTGAAGAGTATGTAGGGTGGGGCATAAGTTGTTATTAGACTGAAAATAGGATGTGGCTGGGTTATGAAGGTCTCTGAATGCCAAACAGAGGTGTTTGAATCCGCAGGCAATAGGGAGCCACTGTAGTTTAGTAGGATGGGAGCGAAAGTGTGACAAAACCTGTGCTTCAGGAAAATCATTTTGGTGGCTGAGAAGAAATCTGGCAGATTGTTGGTGGATCCATGAATCAGTACAATCATTCTGGAAAATAATTTGGAATCACACAAATAAAGAGAACAAAATGTCCATACCTCTTAACATAGAGATTCCATTACTAGGCTTATGCCCAAAAGATACTATTAATAGGAATAAAGTCCTCAGGGGCGGCTAGGTGGCACAGTGGATAGAGCACCAGCCCTGGATTCAGGAGGACATGAGTTCAAATCCGGCCTCAGACACATAACACTTACTACCTGTGTGACCCTGGGCAAGTCACTTAACCCCATTGCCTAGCCAAAAAAAAAAAAAAGATTGATATCTAAAAAAAGAATAAAGAATAAAGTCCTCATATGTGCCAAAATATCCATAGCAGCACTTTTTTTGAAAGTAAAGAACTGGAAATACTAGATACCCACTGACTGGGAAATAGCAAAACAAACTGTGGTACCTGAATGTAATGGAATATTACTTTATTATAAGAAATGACAAATGTAATGAGTAGCATGGAAAGATCTAGATGAACTGATGCAGAGACAAATGAGCAGAGACAAGAAAACAATATACACTGTGACTATAACAGTTCAAATGGGGAAAAAAACCATTATACACACATAACAAAAAAGAAAATCAAAAGTGAGTATTTAAAATTGACAAAGAACAAGGATGGCTTTAAAAAAGAGATATGAGAAGGCATTCTCATCCTACCCCTTTGCAGAGGTAAGGGGTCCCCAAATGTTGTGCTTTGCACATCATTTGGACGTTTTTGATGCATTGATTGGTTATGCTGATATTTTTTCCTCTTTTTTTGTCTTCAAAAAATATTATTTGTTATGTCAGATGGCTCCCTAGAAAGGACAGAGAAGGAATACTGAGGAAAATGATGATGATCTAAAAAACAAAAGATATCAATAAAAACTTTTTTTAAATGTAAAGTTTAGTAGATTTATAACCATTACCCTGACATCATCAGCTAATCCATGCCACCAATCAAAATTGTTATCATTTTGCCTAGTCAGAACACAAAATTTACCACAAATTCAAGTTGGAGTTTTCAAACTCTTTATTATAGACCCCTAAGTTTTCATGAAGTATTTTACCTATAAGGGTTCTTTGAAAGAAAGTGTAGCTATAGAGGACATTTGTGTCTTCTCAAACTTAACTTATATGACAACACAAAAGTGATATAATTTTGTTGTTGCTGTTGTTATTGATAAGGGTTTCAATAATTCCTTGGCGGCATTAGAAAATTTTTAGTTTGGGTTTTGCTCTAATTGGACAAGAAGGACTAGTGACAGATAAGCTGCCTGACAAGAATTGGTTCCAAATAATATCGCTTAAATCATAGAGCACACAAGTTACCTAAATTATCTTCTGAGAACATCGATGAGTAGAAAAATGTTGGACTTGGCATCAGGAATCCTGGGTTTGAGTTGCAACTATGATGCTTATTAGCTGTGAGACTACTACCTGCAAAACCTTTTGCTAAATGTGTTGGGGATACATGACCTTTCTGATCTCATTTTACACATAGGTTAAATGAAGATAGGAAAATACACATTACCAACTTGCAATTGCCTTACTTTTTATCATAATTATATTGTTCCTAGTTCATCTCTGTTAAAGAATTTGCCACGTAATGGCCGACTTTCTAGTAATGAGCCTCTCTGCACTTAGCTAGACTAACTCCCTTGAATAATATGCGTTACTGGAGCCAGACATAAAAGCTGGGCTGCAGAGTAGAATCTTCTAGAGCTTGACTATGCTAGAATAACCTTTGTAGACCCAAGGTATCCTCCATAAGGGGGTAGAATGTAGGATTTTTTTTCCTGTTTGTGCCTAACATTATGCTCACTTCATTGGGCTCTAGATCACTATAAATTTTCCTTTATTGAAAGTCTCAGTCTCTTAAGAGATTAGCCTTACAATTCATACAGGAAATAGCTAAAGGGATAAAGAATGTTTTCTTTTCTGTGTTTGTGACACAGAGTTAGATGGGCAGCCATGCATATTTAGAGTTAGCTTATCAATACTTATAGCTTGGTCAGGCCCTGAAGGTGCATAATGAGCTGGGCCTATAACTGAGTGCTTTCCAAGATCCCACCTTGTTTCTGGCTTCCAAAGCTCATCACTAGGCAATAATATTCTCATTTTTAATACTGGTACAGTTGTTATGGCTAAGAATCATGGTATACCGCTATCTTGAAGGAGTCAAAACTGTCACTGATCCAATGAACAATGGAAAGATTCATGATAAATATAAGGAGAATATAAAATATTACCTGTCAACTTAACCTGTCATTAAGAGCATGTATGACTATAAAAAGATGGGCCAGTCATGGCAGAAGTGATGAACGGTTCAACAGTTGTCTTGGTAGTTATGGAAGGAATCAGAGGAAGGCCTCCTTTACTTTGGGCAGATACTTTGTGTTGGATTTATCAATAAAGATGGACGTGGATGAAAATTCGTGGCTAGGTATGGTCTACATGAGTGGTATCAATACCATGTAGAAAAAGGTGCCCCTAAGCCATACATAAGGAGCCTCATGGGTTGCTATTGACTTAGTAAATCACATATTAACATTATTTATATTCTACTATATTTTATTTGTTTTGTTAAATATATCCCAAATACATTTTGTGGATAGAGCACCGGCCCTGAAGTCAGGAGGACCTGAGTTCAAATCTGGCATCAGACCAAACACTTGACACTTACTAGATGTGTGACCCTGGGCAAGTCACTCAACCCCAATTACCTAAAAAAACACCCCCCCAAAAAAAAACAAATACATTTTAATCTGGTTCCAATGCACTCAGAAGTGTTGCAGGCACACTGAGCTATGTGTTTGACAACTCTGGTCTACTCAAACAGAAGAATCCACATCCAAGTACTGTTTCTGGCCAAACTTGGAGCATTTTGTGTAAAACTCTCCTATTTGGTGGCAAGAATGCTGATGAGACACTATGTGCCTGGGGGAGGGGCAGAGTTGGTGTGATAGCCTTAAAGAAGAGGCATTCTTAAATTCTTCTTTGAAAGAGACACCTACTATTCCAACTATTCTCTCCAAGAATATCTCCACAGAAGAGAAAGAGAAAAAGAAAAATTTCAGGGACTTCCCCTTCAGTGAGATCAGGGCTTCTATCTTGGTTAAGCATGATCTCAACCCCTCTTAAATACTCATTCACTCTTCTGTTTGTTTTCTGTTACATTCTAATCTATACAATTCCTCTGATTTCTGTTTTCTATTTGCTCAGATAAATGGATTTATTCATTATTTGCTTTTTGTGATGGTCTTTTGTGTAACTAGCTTTTGTAGGAAGAGGCCAAGCTGGTGGGTACAAAGTTAGGACATGCTTCCCCACCTCTAAAGAGAAAATGGCTCTTTATTCAGAAAAAGTGCTGCCCCTAGACAAACAATATTTAGGAGAGCAGACAGATAAAATTATAGTCCTATATCCTTCTCTCAAAGGAAAACAGAGTAGTCCAACTTCATGGCCTCTACTCCTGCTCTCCTCAAGGCAGGAATTGAAGTCTCCGAGGGGTGGGTAAGATACCTTTGCAATATCCAGTTAATATTGTACTCAAACTCTTATCTATGAGACAGATTTATTCAATTTAGTTGCTATCCATAACAATTCTGCACAGCATTAGAAGTGTAATTATGAAATGGTTTGGGCTCATGCTCCCAGATACAGAGCAAAACTGTCTTAACAATGGGCAGAAGAGTTGAGCTCCCAGCCCTGCATAGGAAAGATCACACTCATGTGGCAACCATTGAATCTTCATGCCTCAGACAAAGGGACACCAGGTAGCATAAGAACATGATCAACCACCAGTGTTTATAAGAAAGAATACCAAATCTGGCAACGGCATTATTTTACAGAGTTAAAAAGGAAAAAATCAATTACGGAGAAATAAACCGAGGGAAAAGTAAGGACCACCTATTCCTTTCTGCTGTTTATTTTTTTTTCTCTCAGTACTGTTGCTACTAGACCAAGTGCCCTCCCATATCAGAGCTCTACCTAGTCATTTAGAAGTGACCTCTCCTGGTCTTGATGAAGGGAACTACATGTATGGCAAACACCAGACATGATGGTTGTGTTGCTGCTATGGGATGATGGTCACTTCTCTCTTCTCTTCTCCTCAAACCTCAAAACCCCTGGTACAGGTGAAAACCTCTGCCTTCCTATCCTCTTGCTGAAGGGATGATCTCCCATTACTTTCCTTTCTTCCAAAGCTGGGAAGAACTACAAATCACAGGGTCTTGATGGCCAGACAAAGTCTTGCCTGAACTTCTTGCATTTATCAATGCCTTCCCACAAGCTATACAGACAACCGATGTGGACATATATAGCCCTTATGTGCAGTACACACTTTAAAAAAAATAATAGTTAACATCTAGAGCACTAAGTGCCAGATACTATTCTAAGTGCTTTATAATTATTACCTCATTTAGTCCTCACAATAACTTGTGCTATGGTTAGTACTATTATTATCCACATTTAACATATAAGGAAATTGAGGCAAACAGAGGTCATGTGACTTGCCCAGGATTACACAGCCAGTAAGTATCTGAGGTCACATATGAATTCAGGTTGGCTACTCTGTAACACTTCAGATTGGCTACTCTGTAACACCTAATGCCACCATTATCATTATCATCTTCATCTTCATATTCCTCATCATGTTACCAAGGTTTGCCCTAAATATTATGATACCTCATTAATTTTTGGTGCTGTCCAATAACCCATTCTGCTTCTTTGGCACCAGCAAACTCATTTATATGCAAACCAAATGCGCAACATCCTCAAGAATGAAGAGAAATTGGGAAAACATTTTTTGTTTCAGTACATTTGTGGCAGTACATTTGTATACAATGCAACTGTAAAGCTGTATTTTAATAAAGTTCCTAATACGACAGCAAACTACAAACAGTGATACACTCATGACCTGGTAAAAGGAACAGCTATGGTCCTCTAAACTGCTATTGTTCTCCCTTACAGAAACATACATGTGTACTTATGCATACCCTCTTAATGAACAGCTATGGTTATAATTCAAAATAGTCTAAGATTAATAAAAAAGAAAATTAGTAGATTTTTCATTTTCCACATTTTAACAAATAAGTGGTATTCCTGTTTATATCTCTACTTTAATATCTTAATGAATAGTTTTAGTAATAATCACAGGCTTTCCAAAGTTACATTTTTGATGTGGTGGGTTTTTAGCTCCTGGCTTATTATCTCAAAAACATCTGTGTAAATATGACTGTATTACAATGCTAATTAGGTTGTTCATGAGTTTAAAAATAGTTAAGAAAATCTCTCTCCATGTTTGTTTTGCAATATTGATGTTGGATATTTCTCATTCGTGTCCATGGATGCCTTCATACTGAATGAGCCCATCATACCACATCTTCTCTGCCCATAGCAGTTCATTCAAAGGATAAAGAATGTATATGAGTTTGAATATAAAGGGACAGAGATAATGAGGGAATATCAGTCCAAAACTTCACAAAGACATGGACAATATCGAGATTTCTTGAGCATATGCTCTGTGCTCTTCCTTCCTTCAGGCTGAGGTCACTACTTGGTACTTTCCAATTGGAAATACTTTTCAAAGTTTTCAGTTTATCACTTGAAATCTCAGAATTTGCATCTTCCTGTTCTTTATGTGGCAACAGCATACCATTAATACAACATATCCGTGGTTCACTGTGTACTTTTGCCAGCAAGTGACAGTACGTTTGTATACAATGCAACTGTAAAGCTGTATTTTAATAAAATTAATCTTTGGGAAGAAGAACTGTTACATTTTGACCATATTACATGAACTTGCAAGTGAATTAGACTTTTAAAAAAGTAAGTAAAAGTGAATGAGTGAACAGAATTTTGTGGTGCAATGGGGAAAAAAATACTCTCATTTTTCAGACCTGGAGGCTTTCTCTAACATTAGTTTTTTCTTGTTAGTCAAATCACATTGGTTAAGGTTTAACAATGTGATCATAGCATTTATAATTTATAGCTGCATATTTTTTTCTCTGAAATTCACCCATGAGTATTTAAAAAATACTGATGTAGCAGTGTATTTGTTTTTAATGAGATTGTTTTTCCTCTGAATGCTCCATTCTTAACTCTGACCTTTGAAACAGATCTGTACAAATTTAACAGTTTTAAATACAGAGCTCTTATATAAAATTAATTCCTTTCTTTCTTCCTCTGAAAGGAAAATTTAAACATGTAGTCTGAGGCCTATGAAAGAAAAGATATTTAATTCTCTGATCATTAGAATGCACATTGTTTCAAAATAATTTCAAATGCCATGCATAAATTAATGGCTCTCAGTCACTGGACTTCGGAGCTGACTATTGTGTTGACTACTGTCAATTCATAAAATTGAGTTTATGGGTTTAGCATTGAAGGCAATTTCTTCTTAATGACATCACCTTTAATTTTTTTTAATCACCAGATGAGGGCCACCAGTGTGCTGCCTGTTTTTGTATGGCCCATGAGCTAAATCACAGGCTCTATAAATAAGCAGCTGAATTTGGTCCTTGGACCATAGTTTGCTGACCTCTGCAGTGGATGAGAAAAAGAAAAAAGAGACAGGCAGAGATACAAAGACAGAGATATACACAGAGAGATAGAGAGAGCAAGAAAGAGGAGAGGAAGAAAGAGAGAGACAGACAGACAGAAAGAGACAGGGACATAGAAAGACAGAGAGACACAGAGACAGAGAGATAGAGACAGAGAAAGAAAGAAAGAAAATCTGTTATTTACCACATATTCAGGCACTGTGCTAGGTGCTAGAGATAGAAATGCAAGAAAGCAAGAAAGTCCCTGCCCTCCAGGAGCTTGCATTCTAACAGGGGAAGGTGATATATAAAGAAGAGCTCAGAAGGGGTTAGAGTATGTACAGGCATGGCACTGAACAAGCAAGACATAGAGGCCTGGGCCCTATCAATATAAAGCAAAAATTGACTAATCAGAGCCAAGGATTCCAGTGATGACATCTAAATAGAGAAGGGTTAAAGGTGATGGTCCCAGTAAAGCTAACATAGCTGGAGCAGGACATTATGTGATAAATGGTCCTTACCCATGGACTTTTGAGTCAAATGACCCAGACCCCCTTAAAGTGCGAAATTAACATGCTTTCAACTACATTTGATATTACTACTACCACGAACAGTTCTTTTTCTCTCCTCTTCCTCTTTTTCTCTCGTCTTTTTCTTCTTCCTCATCCTTCTAATTATAAAGGTAATTCTATTAAAACAAGGAAAAAATATGAGCTGGACTTGTGATTTCACTGTTGTAAGGAATTTTTACATGCACAAATTCCCTCTGCCCATGCATGTTAGAAACTAGAGGGTTGCCTAGAGCATTGAGAAGTTAATTTGGCCAGAGTCATGCATCTAGTACCCATTAGTATCAGGACATGAACTCTGGTCATCCTAGAGCCAAGGCAAGGCTACTTCTATTAAAATAGCTAAGTAGAAACATTATATAACAAAGTATATGATCCTAATGAATAAGTTATTAAAGATCAATCATGAGCTCTAATATGAGATTGATTATTTCTTCACAAAGTTCCACTCATTTCTCTTTGAGCAATTTGTTGCTCCATATTGGTCACAATCAGGTCCATGATAGCTACCTCTACCTTTTAAAACCTGAAATGATCAACATGTCAAGACTGATAAGCCATTCTTCTTTTGGCAGAAATATGCTGTTAAGAGTATGCCTGCTAAACTCTCCTTGGCAACATTATAACTCCCTTCTAGCTATTTGGAAGCACCATCTTAAATAATTAAGCCTCATAAAAAGAGGGCAACTACAGGTAATATGGAAATTAAGAAGACAGGTTTATGTTTTGGTAGGACTGGATCTCCTTGATTCAGAATTGGCTGGTCCCTTATAAACAGGGTAGCACCCTCACGTCCTCAAATCCTAGCCATGTAAGTGACTACCTGTATCACTACCTGCATTTGGATAAGTTGGTTCATGTCTCTGGGACTACGGCTGCCTTATTTGTAAAATGAAGGGGTCAAACTAGATGACCCCTATTTTTTTTACTTATCCGAACCTTTATCTTCCCTTATTTTAGAGTTGAGTCTTAAATGGCCCTATGTCAAAGTATGTCAAGCTAGGCCTAGAAGTAATCAAAGTCCATTCCATTTACAGGAAAGTTTGTATCTTTGATAAAGAATAGTAAACACAATTTATAAATACTATTTTTATGGATTTGAAAGTCTGTATAGTACTATAGTCAAAGTCCATATGCTTTCAAGTAAGACCTCAACCCGTATTTCTCCTACTTTCTCAAACAAACCTGTCTTTGTTTATTCAGTGGGGTTCTGGCAGTCTAGCATTCTATATCTCACTTGCTTTGAATGATCTCAAGAAATATTGGCTGGGAAGGGGGAAATCAGTTGCATGCCAAATCCTTTCCTTTCTTAACAAGATTTCCAGGATGTGTTCAGATAATTGGTTGCCTATAAAAACTATATCCTGCCCCCATTTCAGCTTTGTGATTTCCTTCTACAACTCATTGTCTTTTCCCTTCTTTTGGAAAGGGCATTGGATTTGGGGTCAGGAGAGAACTAGGTTTTATCCTGGCTCTGATCTTTATTAGCTATGTGACCATGGTCAAGTCACTTAACCTTCCTCGGTTTCTTTGTATGCAAAATGAGTATGCTTTTAAAATAGTATAGAAATGTGTGGCATTATTATTAGCATCATCATTATTTCCTTTGATCTTTCAATTTCTCTACACCATATTTTCTTCTTCATGTTACTGGATTCCCATTTGATTTCTTTTTCTTCCTAATGATATAAAATGTGACTCCGCCCTCCCCTTTATCTGACCTCTTCATTTTGAATGAGACATGGTCTATCATTCTGTTCCAATCATGATTCATGTCCTTCCAAATTTCAGTGATACTTATGAGATCATATTTACCTTTCTGCGTCAAAGAAGCTAGTTTATTGGGTTAATTAGTATAGTTGGTATATTCTTACACAAATGTCTGAGATAAAAAAATTGTATTACTAACACTATTCCTGACTATTATCTTCTGCTCATTTCTGAGCACTCTCATGCTAGTAGTCTTTTGGTGTGTGTATCTATGTGCATGTATACATATGCATATACACATATATATTCCAGATAAGTGTGTGTGTGTGTGTGTGTGTGTGTGTATTCCTCTATTTTGTTGGATTAAGCACATATATGGCTCAGAGTTTCTTCACCACTATCTACCCCCATGTCATTTTATCCTGCTACTCCCTAATGCAATTTTATTATTTAATATCTTGCATTGAAGTTTTATGTTAGTGACTTATCCCTATAATAGACTATCAGTTTCAAGAGGACAGCAATTGACTCTTAAACTTTGTATTACTCTGGCCTAGCAAAGCGCTTTGCAAGCAACAGGCATTTACTTGATGTGTTGAATGAATCAATCAATTAAATTATTCCTAATTTATCTTTTTTACTTCTCATATCTTCCTTAATCTTCTAAAGTCTTTGCCTTTTAATAAGAAACAATCATGGAAATGTGACCATGGAAATGTCTGTAGGATCTTCATTTTCTTTTTAATTTCCTTAATTTCCTTAATCTCACATTATCACCAACAGTGGGAATTGATAATTCGTTTTAACAAGTCTCAGTAGTGATCTCCATATTGTCTCACATATATGCCCCATATCAGGTTGGCATCTGGCAACCCTCAGAAATGAATTTCCAGGGCCAGCAAGGTGTGTTATTATTCCTGGTGCCATTGTTAGAGCTATACAATCATTCTGTAGAGTACAGGAAGCTATTTCCAGGATATAGTTCAACCCTCTATTGGATGACCCTTAAACCTATTATGGTCATGTTATATTCCAAGGATCTTAGCTTTAGGCTGGAAAGGACCTGAGAGGTCATTGAATCTAACCTTCTCTTTTTACTCTTTCTATAGATGAGGAAACTAAGGTTAAGTGTCTTGCCTTGATGACATACCCAGTAAGTGTCTAAGGCAGGATTTGAATTGATTCTTCTTGACCCCAGATCCAGCAATCTATTTGTCACGTCATAATTCTTGGATATTACATTATATTATGACATATCATGTCATATGTTGTATGTCACATGTAACCTAGTTGAGGTAGATGGTGGCTGAGCTTGACTCCCAGGCTTGCTCCAAACTTCCTTTTGAAAAGAAGGACTTACATGAAGAAGAAAATCAAGAAGTGAAGAAGCAGGGAGAAGGGACTGGAGAGCTGAAGGCAATATTGATCCCAAAACTGAAGAACGCAACAAACTGAGAGATAAGCCATTATAGATTAGATCATCAAAAACTATGGAGTGATCCTGTGTTGTGATACAGGATTACCCAAGTCAATGATTCCCTACTCTTGGGCAGTGAGAACCAGTCCAAAGTAAAAATGCCAACACCTTCCTTCTAGCCCTTCTGGCAAAGTTACGTCTCCTACTCTTGTTAGCCACATAGACAAGTTTGTTAGTTCCTCACATGTTGTCTTCATTTCAGACCTCATTTACCTACTATATAGAAGCAAAACATAGCTGAAACATAGTTAGCCAGTTCTGAATGTCAGGACTCTAACCTATGGCAACATATAGGTTTATATAATAAGTCAAAGAGATTTGAATTTAAATCAATAAATTAAGAATGAACAAGCTTACCCAACAAACCAGAAGCAGAGAAAAGTAAGTTTGCTAGGAGGAGGAAAATGGCCCACATAGGTCTCTTGAACTAGAAGAATCAAAGTAATGCCAAATTTTTAAATTGTTGTTGACACAATTTTGTTGTTGGTACTGCTTACACAAAAATCAGGAGGAAAAGTGGGTTTAGGGAGAAATAAAATAAGCTCATTTTCCAACATGTTGATTTGAGGTTCCAGTGGGATATTCAAGTGAAGGTTTCATGGAGATAGTTGAAGATGAGAGATGTAGTTCTGGAACTAGGGAATAAACTCAGGACTAGAGATGGAGATTGAGGAGATATTTGTGTGATTTCCCAGTTAACAGAACATAGACAAGTATTATTATATATCTTATATATCTTATTTACTTTTATATTTTAGGAACCTAGTGGGACATTATTATGTAATTGATGTTCAGTTAATGCACTAAGGGTTTTGGAAGCTGCAATTCTTTTTCCAGTCTTATAATACATGTTTTAGAGCAAGCAATAATAATTTAAAATTGGAATGCCTAATTGTTGATGACTTATAAACATTTGCATATAGAGTCCTAGAAATAAAACAGCATATCTCCTAGCTTTAGAAAAGAAAATAAAGCAAGGAAAACATCTACCATGTTAAAAGGTTGAATAACATTTCATTCCCACTTTATACTTGATCATTAGAATTTCAGGTCTAATGATCACGTATTAAAGAGGCAAAACAACAATAACAACAAAAAAAGAAAACATAATAGATATAGGTCTAGGCCTGAAGTCAGAAAGACATGTTTATTTCCAACCTCAGGCACTTGCTAGCTATGTGACCCTGGGCAAATCACTTAATGTCTCTGAGCCTCAGTTTCCTCATCTACAAAATGGGGACAATATCAATTACCTCACAAGGGTATTGTGAGGCTCAAATACAATACTATATATAAAGTGTTTCTGTCCCTTAGTCCAACTCTCTTAATTTTTCAGTTGAGGAAACTGAGATGAAGAAAAGTGAAAAGGTGTGCCCCAAGTAACACAATCTATAAGCGGCAAAGCTGAGATTTGAACCTAAGTCTTCTGTCTCTGTATCCAACATTCCTTTTATTGTATCACTCTTTAAGGTCAAGTGACAGTAAGGGGCTGTGGTACACAATAGCATTTAGGAATGGAAACAAAGAAAACCTAACACTTCCGGAAGAATGTCTGTGTACTGCACTCGTTCCTGTAAGTGGTGCACATTTGGGAAGCATGAAAATTGAAATATGGCCATTGAATTCTATTCTTCAGTACTGTGTTTTCTAGATGGCTAGTTCATGACAGAGGGCAGCTTTGTGACACAGTGGACAGAGTATAGGGCCTGGAGTCAGGAAGACCTGAGTTCAAATTCAGCCTCAGATACTTACTGTGTGACCCTGGGCAAGGTACTTAACCCTCTTTGCCTCAGTTTCTTTGTCTGTAAAAAGATCTGGAGAAGGAAATGGCAAACTACTCCAGTATCTTTGCCAAGAAAACCTCAAATGGGCTCACCAAGAGTTGGACATGACTGAAAATGGCTGAAGAGCAAGTTCACCATGGATTCACAGGACTCTGCAGATTTCTTCCTTCTTTCTTGATAGATCGAGCAATGGTATTTCAAATAAAAAATGCAGAAACAGAGTCATGAGACCCTGGAGCTAGAAGCGCCTTATGAAAGAAATCATTAATTAAAAACAAAATATAACAGCTCACTTGAGAGCTTCTTTGCAAAACATGAGGAGGGACTGTATGCTTGTTCTAATTAGATTCTCCAGCTCTTCACTTTTCAGTGGTCAAGCTTGGCATCAAGAATTCACCTTTGGAGGGAGGACTCAGATATGCACACTAGGATAACAATACTTATCGATGGGATGATGCTTTGACTTCCTTGCTCTAGTTCAATTTCTGTATTCAAAAACTCAACTTCCTTTGACATCACAACTCTAATTCTTATCCTAGAAGAGATACTCTAAACTGTAATCTTTTCTAGAATCGATCATTTAAAGCTTCAATTTTTCTTTCTATAAATCAATGTCAGAAAAAGAATTGTCTTAAATGTTCCTTTATTCAGTCAAAATTTCCAAGCTACTGGATTCACCTTGACATATTCCCTCTATAAATTCAAGATGTAACACAGAAGTTATGTGGAAATACTTTTATAAGCTTGATTTCCATGTCCCTTACATTTACTTCTTTCAAATCAGCGTGTATGTGTGTGTGTGTGTGTGTGTGTGTGTGTGTGTTTTGGTTAACTCTTAAAGGTGAGGCAAAGAAAAAAACTGATCGTGTTATGAGATTGCCTGTATACTGGACTTTCTCAGGGAAAGGACAGGAATTCAAATACACTTAACTCCAAGAAGAAGGACCATGTCCGTATCAGTGATCTTATAAATTTTGACATGTGAAGGTAACAGGATACTATTGTGCCACAGGAAATGAAGGAAGAGAAAGTGTCAGAGTACCTGGGGAGACTTATATAGCCTGATGTGGAAAAAAAGTGAGAAGAATCAGGAGAACAATCTATACCATAACATTAAAATTATAAAAATTAGCAATTCTAGAAGACAACTTTGATGACCAAAATTATTAGCCATGACTCCAGAGGACTGATGAAGAAGAATGTTGTCAATGTCATGACCAAGAGATCATCATATCTCTAATGTGTAGAATGAAAAAGACAATTTTAGATGTGACAAAAATAGAAATTGTTTTGTTCAACTCTGATAAAAGAATTCTGTATTTCTTTCTTTAGGAAGATTAGAAGGGAAGGAAAAGGAGATTAGATGCAGAAAAAAGTTAAATAATTTTTAAAATAATGTTGAAAAGATAAAAGGAAAGTCACAACATTGATAAGAAAGTGAGAGATATTTGCTTTGTTATGTCTACAATAAGTATCTAGTCTCTAAGAATGCTTAGGCTGTTCTAAATTGACTGAACTTGAACTCTAGCCAAGGGAATAATGTCAGAACCTTTCCTCTAAGAAGGTCAGGTTCTTGGCTGTTTGACCCAACCAAGTCACAGAACCTCTTAGTGTCCAAGGCAACCCTCTAAGACTGCAAGGGACAGAACAGTTTCTTATCTGTATTGGTAGAGAGAGTTTCCTCATTGGAAGGTCCCTCTAACGAAATCACAGGTCTGGTCAAAAACCAAACAAACATTAAGGCATTAGAACTTGCAGGCTTTCTTTAGGGATTGTAAAGGAGACATTTGTTTCCAGAAGGTCTGACTCTCCCCATCCCAAAGAGGTACTGGTTAGAATTTCTTTCAGCACAGCCAAGATTTGTTTTCTAGCAGAGCAGCTACCTTGCTGAGGTCAGGTCAGCTGTTGACACAAGTTTTGTCTTCAAGTATTTGAAGGGCTGGCACATATGAGTGATTAAACTTGTTCTCCTGAGCCCCAGGGGTCAGAACTAGGGAGGATTGGTAGAAGTGGAAGAAAAAAAGATATAGATGACCAAAAAAAACCCTTTATAACAATTAGAAATGTGCATAAAAGTGCACAATCATTTTTGTTCTTCCAGCAAAAGTTGGATGATCATGGATATGTTGTAGAGCAAATTCTTGCTTAGGTATGCGTTCGACTGGCTGGCCCATGAGTTGCCTCCCAATATTGAAACTGTCATGTATTGCTATTATTCCATACTGTTAAAATGCATTTATGCATGACCTGAAGGTGATGGAAATGTATGATCCATTTACACACTGCTTAATGTTTTTCTTTTTTAATTCTATTACTTGTATGCCCAAGCACTGGTAGAATATGTGGGCATAAGAGTCCGTACAAGTGCTACAGGAATGTTGGAGCTTGCTCCTCCTGGGGAACAAGTTGTTACATTTTCAGTGTGGGCATTTCTATTTTGAGAATCAGCAAATGCTACAAATCAGGGCTTGATTTATTGTTTTGTTGATTATCTAAAATTGGGAAAGTGATAGAGAAACATTTAATAATGCAGACTAAACTTGAAAGTGGGTCATATGTATTTTTTTAAGCAAGATGGTTGTTAAGAATTCACTTGCACACCCCTCGAGTGTTACCTTATAGGATCATAGCTCTAAAGCTAAAAGGGACCATGGAGATGACTTAGTCCATCATTTACAAACGAGGAAACTGATTGCCCAGAAAAGCTAAGTGATTTGCCCAAGACTGCATAGGTAGTGACAAAGCATGGATTCAAACTTGTGACATTATGCCCAGCTTAGAGATCTTCCCACTGTACCTCACTTCTAAAAAACAGACATTACGTGCATTTAATTATTTGCTCAAAACCTCACACCATTGCACACAGCAAAGAACAGAATGCATGGTTTTGATGAGAAACATATTTGATAAACAATCAAAGTGGTCTTATTTTTTCTACGTGAGGAAAGAATTATGCACATAGATACACACTAGCCAATGTAATTCACAGCAGTATAAAAGGAGAGATGTCTGTCAGCTCAGTGGCGTCTCTCGCAACCTCCCCACACATGAAGTTAACTTTATAGAATAATTCACAGTAAGCCTATCTTGATGAAAAGGTCTCAGGCCATCCCTGCGCAGACAGCATTTTCCAAGCCAAAGTCTACATTTACTTTGCAATAACAGAGTGTTTTCGCCATGGGGGCCCACTACAATAAGAAAATTTCCTTTGGAAATAGTCAAATTCCTTAGCATCTCTGGCATGCAGTACTGACAGCTCATGAGACTTTGGCAACACAAAACAATTCTTTTCAAACAGGACCTTAAGAATGGGAGGGCTTGAGGTGCTTTATTGTTTTTAGATGACCTTGAATATGAGCCAGATCCATTCACAAACAGACAAATTAAGTGTGGGGGGTGGGAGAGGAAGGCAGAGAGAAAGGTTATGTGCAGGGAGGGAAGGAGTGGTGCTTTTTGTCTCCTCTGAAGCAAAGCCAAATGTTCTGAAGTCATACTACCATAACCCTCTAAAGGAAGAAAGAGAATACTCAGTCAAACGGAATCTTTTCTTCTTCCCTATCTCGTATGACATTGAAAGATAAGGTTCAGGGAAGTAATCCTCTGAAGCCATACAGGAAGTGTTTATTTTGTCTTATATATAAAACCATGCAGGCCTAACTAGTATCCAAGAGAACTTGATGTCCCAGTTAAGATTGCAAAGGCCATGGTAAACAACTGGAGGGGACTGATAGCAGGGCATATTGAGCTGTTTGCATTCTCCCCAAGCTCCTTAAATTGCTCATATCAAAAGGGCGAAAAACATTTCCTGCCTCAGTACATAACAGAGGAGAGCAAATGGTCTGGAATGACCTTAGGAGATTTACACATTTTGCTAGGGAATTTGGTCAGATCGCTTCAGAAATTCATATTCTAAACTATTGATTCATTTTCCAAACTATTGGAAAGAATCAAGCATTCAGAAAGAAGATATGAAATGCTACGGAGCTCTTAGAGGAAAGTGAATGCTTAGTAAATGAGCCTTGGCCTTGTCTGAGCCTATGACTTCATCAATGTAGCTTTATGGTGTGGAATTTCCCTCCATAAACGCAGAGTAGCTTCATTGTTATTTATAATCTTGACAGAGAGAGATTAAGTAATTTGTTTATAGTCAGTGTATGTTAGTGGCAGGACTTCAAGGTAAATCTTCCTGACTCCAAGGCTGTCCTTTAATCCCTGTCACCATGCACCCTTCCCAAAGGCCTCTTCAGAATAAATGCTAAAAGGTTTAATCAGGGAAGTATTGCTGTTGTTATTCAGTTGTTTCAGTTGTGTCTGACTCTTTGTGACCCCATTTGGGATTTTCTTGGTACAGATACTGGAGTAGTTTGCCATTTCCTTCTCCAGCTCATTTTACAGATAAGGAAAATGAGACAAACAGAATTAAGTGACTTGCCCAAGATCACACAGCTAGCTAAGAAGTATTTGAGGCCAGATTTGAACTCAATAAGATGAGTCTTCCTGATTCCGAGCTTAGTACTCTGTGCACTACACCACCTGTATACATTTATTGTCAATACCATTGAACTAAACTTTGAATGGCATTTTATAAAAGGCTTTCCAAATCCTAGAAAGTATAGGTCTGTTTTTCCTGCCTTTTTGAAGGACAACAGAGTTCTGCAAGTCCTGAAGCAATAGAATTTAGAACCAAAATCCTATTCAACTCCTGTTCCAAGGGGTGAACCAAAACCTTGGTGCTGCATAGAAACTACTGCTATCCCACTTCCTCCACTAAATGGTTCTAAACCATTACTTTGTCTTATTCTTGAGACCATCCCAAATGCTGCGCTTCTGCTAATAGACACAAATAATTGCTCTCAGTTGAAACTTGAAAGTAATGAGGTGTGGAAAATAAAATTTGAGCTTTGTATGTACACTGGTCTCTAGAGGAAAAAGAAATTGAGTACTGTTAATTGTTTCAAAGAATGTTTTCAACTTGCCCACTTCATAAGATAAGAAAGTGGATGGTTCATTTTCCTGGTAAATAAAGGCACTTCAAACCTTTTGGGATTAACCTATAATTGCCTAGGCTTTTCTGGGTTTCACGAATGCCAAAACATGTTTTTGCTTGGTCACTTTAAAAAAAAAATTTGGCTAGTCATAAAATGGGGAAAAACATTTCTTAAGAATAAAGGCAAATTCAAGCTTCCAGGCATAGGAGTTGCTTGTGAAGAGTCAATGTTTTAATTTGATTTACAAATCAATCATTTCTTTTGACCAAATGACAGACAAATAATTCCTATGTACAAAGGACTCTGAGATCCTTGCCTGCCTCCGACATCCTTTCTGGTAACAGGAGATAATGGATGCATTGACAAGAACTGTTTCCAGTTCCTGTCAAGGACCATTTCAGAAAACAGAACTGAAGTAAAAACCCCACACTAATATTTTTATCTTAGACCATTTAAAAAATAACAAATAACTAGTTTCTTGGATTCAAGGATTTTTTTGTTTCAAAGTATTAAAAAAAAAACTTGGTAGAAAGGCATTTTAATGCTTCATAAAAGGTACCAAGTCAACAGCCAAGGCAGCAGTCTCCATAGGATCAGAGATTGAGTTGGAATGGACATTATTGATCATCTATCAAAATCCAATTGTTTTACAGATGGGGAAACCAAGGCTAAGAGAGGTAATGTTAATAGGCCAAGGTCCCACAGTATGTGTCAGGATTTGAGTGCAGTTACTGTCTCAGAATCTAGTATTCTTTCTACTAAACCTTGATTCTATAGCTCCAGAAGAATAAGATAAATTTTGTTCATTCTCTGTCTCTGTCTCTGTCTCTCTCTCTCTCTCTCTCTCTCTCTCTCTCTCTCTCTCTCTCTCTCTCTCTCTCCCCTCAATCTATTCAGAGGCTGAGTCTTCCTGTCTCACCCAGCCTAGAAATGCAATAGCCACTGACAGACCCAGTCTCACTTCTTACTATCATGGAAGCTTTGACCTATTCTGTTTCTTACCTGTGCTAATTCACCCCTCCTTAGTGTTCAACTCCCTTCTCAGGGGATCATTATATTGATGATAGACAGTGTGAACGACCAGTAGGGTTAGCCCATGCATCTTATAACTCCTGAGCTTAAGCAATTCACCAGCCTCAGCCTCATGCCCAGCTTCAACTAATTTTACATCTTGACATATAATCCTAGCCACTGACCAGCTTTGCCATAGTAACCATTCCAAATAAAAGTAGAGAGAGAATCTAATATAAGCTTTGCATCCTTTTCAGCGCTAAACACAATGTTCTGCACTCAATGTTTGTTGAGTTGAATTAAAGGATATTTAAAATTACTAACAAATGGGGGGAGGGGAATAGAGCAATTCAAGCCATTTGCTCCTCAACCATATACAAATATGTATTTAAATACAAAAAAAATTTAAAATAAAAAAGAAAATATCCCCATTAGACTCAAAATAGACTTAAAAAAACCCCACCAAATATTAAAATACATGACAAGTCCTAAGTACCAAAAATAAAATTTGCTTTGAGACATTTGTTGACTAAATTTATATTAGAAATGGGTATTGCATAAAAACATATCCTAAATCAAAATAAAAAATGTAACAGTGGAAAAGTGAAATAATGGAAAAACATAAAAATGAAAAGTAAACTTTTGAATACAGATATACGATCCTCTATAAAAACAGATAGCAAAACTGTGACATGAGCTCTTCATTTCTTTAAGAGATTAACATTGTTTCCATAAATTGCTCTGGTAACAACTTTCTCTTTGGCCCTGACATTAAGAACATGCTACACCCCAACTGTATTAATAGATACTTAGCCCAGAGAGGGTTCATGATTTCATACCTATCTTTAGGCATAATTTAGAAGAAACATATCTTTACAAACTTATTTGGACAACCCCAGCTTCAACATTTCATCAAGAATTAAAAGTATGGAACACTATTCTGCTACTATAGTACAGGATATAGGACAGTATACCAGAACCATGCGAGGAAACTGAATTACTTCCGTTTGAATTGTCTTAGGAAGATTCTGAAGATCACCTGGAAGGATAAGATACCGGACACTGAGGTCCTTTCTTGAACTAAATTGCCAAGCATTCCAACTCTACAACAGAAAGTGCAACTCCAATGGACTGGCCACATTTTTCGAATACCAATATTCACCTGCCTAAAAGACTATTCTGTGGAGAACTCACACAAAACAAGTGCTTACATGCTAATCAGAAAAAGTGATGCAAAGACACTCTCAATATGTCACTGAAGAACTTTGGAATTGATTGCATGACATGGGAGACACTGGCACACGACTACCCAGTATGGCGTGCCCTCATCAAAGAAGGGGCTGTGCTCTATGAGCAACGCACTATTGCGGTAGCTCAAAATAAATGCAAGATGTACAAATTTAGAGTATCCACCCCAAATGTTCCCATGGACTATTGGTGCCCAATCTATGGTAGAGTATTCCAAGTTCACATTGGTCTGATCAGCCACAGTCAGACACACTGCAACTTAACTCTAACATAATGATGTCATTTTGGTCCTCTTGGAGAATGAAGAACAATAACCAACCAACTACAGTTCTTGTGGAACTTCAGACAACTCACTTCAGCTACGGGAAACTCAATTTTCTTCCCTGAGATGAAGGCAATAAACTACATGGTCTCTGAAATTCCTTCCAGTTCTAAATTCTGTGATCTTAAGCATCAAAATAAGAGTTTAAAAAGGTCAGAAATACTTCTGCCCAATCCTTACCTAAAGTACGAATCCAGTCTATTAATGTAACAACCCATTAACTAGACTCTACTTGAAGATCCCAACCGGTGTGGAACTCAACATCTTAGAAGACTGTCCATTATATTTCAGGACTACTCGAATTCTTAGAAAAATGCTCCTTATGTTGAGCAAATATATGATTCTTTGTTCCTTGGAGAACAAAATACAAATAATTCCAGTTTCACTCTTTTGGTATTTAAAGACTGTCATCAACCCTCCTCTAAGTCTTCTCCAGTTTGAGTACCCAAGGCGTGACTTTCAATCTCTCCACTATCCTAGTTTCCTTCTTCTGGATTCTCTTCAACTTGTCAATGTCCCTTCTAAAATGTCACCCAGAACTAGACCAAATATGCCAGAAGCAGTGTGACCAGTACAGCTAAATGATCAATTACCTTGTTCTGATTGGCAGCTTAAAGCCTTCAGTATGTGTTGCCTCCCCCATTAAAATGTGAACTCCTTGAAAGCAGAGATTGTTCTACTTCTCTAATTGTGTTGCTAGTGCTTAGCACAGTGTGTCGCAAATAATAAACATGGAATAAATATTTCATTGATTCTGAACTTTATCACTTTTGTTAATGAGCCCAAGATAGAATTAGCTTTTTAATCAGTCACATTACATTATTGATTCATATTTTATTCAGAATCCACCAAAAGTGCTAGGCTGTTTTCATTCAAACTGAAATCTCTCCATGTCATGCCTAATCTGGCAACCTGGAATCAGGAAGACCAGAGTTCAAATCCATCCTCAGGCACTTACTGCTATGTGACCCTGGGCAAGTCACTTAACCTCTGTTTCCCTTAATCCTCTGGAGAAGAAAATGTCAAACCACTCCAGTATCTTTGCCAAGAAAACCTCATGCATGGACTGTACTACAAAGAGTCAGACACAACTGAATGACTGAACAACAACATAAGACTTCACATTTGTTCCTAAAAACCTTCATTCATTAAAACTCAAAAGCTTATGGAAGTGATTGTTGATAATTCAAAATAAATTAATTTTTAAAAGACCCTTCATTCAGTTAGCCTGAGCACTCTGTCTTAGTTTGTTAAGATTGGTCAGTACGTGACATTCTCTTTGGAATTTGATGCTACCATTCAACATGTTAGCTATCCATTCCTCTCAGCTTTGTGTTATGTCCAAATTTGATAAGTATTCTATAACTGAAATGTATATGCTATTTTGAGGTTGATAAACACTTTTATACATTATCTTATTTTAGTCTCACAACAAAGCTTTGAAGTACAGACCACAGCTATGGTTATCTCAATTTTACAAGTTAAGAAACTGAGACTCAGAGAGATTGAATGATTTGTCTGTAGTCAAACACCTAGTAAGTGTTGGATGCTAGATTTCAACCCAGACTTTCCCAATGCAAGTCTAGTATTCTATTTTCCATCATATCATACTACCAATCTATGCCCTCATCTAATCACTGACAAAATATTTTATAGGTCATAGCTCTGCAATACTCAGCTAGAGACCGCTGCCCTAACCAGTTTGACATCATTCTATTAATCAACATAGATCATAGGATCATAAATGTGGAGCCAGAAGGAAATTCAGAATCCATATAGACTCTAGTCATTCTAACCATCTAATAAAATCTCATTTTACAAATAGGAAAAGTGGGATAAGAGGGGATTAAGAAATTTGCTCAAAGTCACCCAAGTAGTATCAGAGGCAAAAATTTGAAACCAGGTTCTTTGACTCCAGATCCAATGATTTTTCCACTGTACCATGCTTTGGTTTTGTCCATTAAGTAGTTCCAAAACCATCAACAAACATTTATTGTTAAGTACCCATTACATGCCAGGCACTGTGCTAGGGGTAAAAATACAAAATGGAGACAATCCCTGCCCTTATCAAGTTGACATTCCCCTAGGGGATACAGCACCTTGAGGAGTGGTGTCTGAAGAAGGGAGTTTCAGTCTCTGCAACACCAATAATTGTGAATGGAATCACAAAATAATAGATTCTCACTCCCTTTCCAGTAATAAGGGTAATATTGGTTTGATTATTATCACCTAAGAACCAAGTAGAACGTAGGGAAAGAGCAGGGAAAGGATGGGGAGGGTAGTATACACACAGTATCAGGACAGATGGCACTCTTCCTATGATGGCTAGGTCCTGGTGTCTTGCTGAAGGGACCGAAGCATTGTCTGGGTCTCCATAGACATAGAGGAATGAGGTGAGGGTGTCACCCTCCAATTCAGGACAACTCTGTCTAAAGCAAGTCCCAAAACTAGGTAGATTAACTCCCCCAACCCCCAGAGTGGGGTTAAAGAGCAGTCTCTAGAGGTCCACTCAGGAAAGTCACTGAAAAATTAAAGAATTTGTGGGGAAAACTCAAGTTATTTCTTCTAATCTAAAATTTAAATTCTGTGAGAACTGCTGGCTCTATCATTCTTCTACCTTCTTAATTGGCACTTAGCCTGATGGATGCCCCCTGGTGTCTCTGAGACAGCCATTTCTTCACATCAGCAATAAAATTAAGCAATAATTTGCCTAATTGCCATGAGAAAATAATTTCTTCTCACCTTCCATTGCTCATTTTGAAACTGGCATCCTCCAGAGACTTCAAACAAGAAGGTACAAAATGTCTCCAAGTCCCTTAATCACAAAGGTAAGATGATGAAGGAAACAGTCCAATAGTGATTTTTTAATAAGTATAATTTAGACATTGTTTTGTCTCTTGGCCTTGTAATCAAATAGATTGTTATGGTCTTGAATGCCTCTATATTAAATGTATTCTTTAGCACCCAGGAGTGTTTCAGCAGTTAATCAAGTTTACAAGGTGCTAATTGCTTGGCACTCTATTCCCATCAAGAACATTAACCCTCAATAATGAATAGCTTTTCTATCTCATTACCAGGGGTAGAGTCTTTTGAAACCCCCAAGGTGAACTTTGGAGGTAGATTTATATGTTGGAGAAAACCCAACTTTATGCAAAAGTGCTTTTTTATTTCTTTTCTTTTTTTTTTTTGGTTGGGCAATGTGGTTTAAGTGTATTTTATTTCTTAAGAAAAAAGAGTCAATAAAGACCTTTTAACTTGTACTCCACAATTTCAGGAGCAGTATGATCATTGCAGATAACAGAGAAAGCACTGACATAGGAGCAACAAGACCTGAATTCTAATCCTGATACATGATCTTGCACAAAACTTTTCACCTCTATAGGCCTCAGTTTTCTTACCTACGAAATGAAGGGCAGACTATTCATTAATCCAACTGACTGGAACTTGTGAATATCCAAATGAGAAGTCAAAAATTTACTGTATTTGTGTAAAGGAAAAGGAGGAAGAAGTAGTCCTGATTGCTATCTTCAAAATTTTGAAGGGCTACCATAGAGATGACGAATTAGAATGGTTCCATTTGACCCCAGAAGATTGACTTAGGAGCAGAAGGTGGTCTTTGCAAATATTATAATTTAGATACAGGAAGCATAAGGAAAAAGCAGGAAAAAAAACTCCCAAAAAATCAGAGCTTTCCAAAATAATAACAGCTAATATTCACATAGTACTTTAAGGTTTGCAAAATACTTTACAAACATTATCTCGGGGCAGCTAGGTGGCACAGCGGATAGAGCACCGGCCCTGAAGTCAGGAGGACCTGAGTTCAAATCCGGCCTCAGACCAAATACTTGACACTTACTAGCTGTGTGACCCTGGACAAGTAACTTAACCCTCATTGCCTAAAAAAAAAACATTATCTCAATTTATTCTCACAACAACCTTAGGAGGTAAATGATGTTATTAAGCCAATTAAGCCAACAGATAAGGAAACTGAGGCAGGCAGGTTAAGTGACATACCACAAGTCACAAAGCTAGTGGCTGGATTTGAATTTAGGTCTTCTTAACTCTAAGTCCAATGCTTCATCCACTGTGCTACCTAGCTACTCTGAAGTAGAATGGGCTGCCTTAGGAAGTAATGATTCCTTACCTTTCTTCTACCATTGGAGTCCTTCAAGTAAAGACTAGACTACTACTTGTCAGATATGTTGTAGAGAAAATTCTTCTGGAATGATTTGGACTAGAGAGATGCTGAGATAGCTTCCAAATGTAAAATTGTGTGATTATGTGATTCTGATTGGACAAAGAATGAAAAGAATGGAATCTCAAATCAGGTCTTCTAGTGGATCCATAGGGATGGTAGATTCAAATGTAAATTAATTTGAATAAGAAAATGAGGTGACTTTACTTTCTGGCTTTCTGAGTCATCTGGGAGCTATGGCATTCTTCATTCTGTGAGAATTTCTGACCTTCCAGGTACTGGTTGGGCTGAAGTTTCCTTTTGTTCTATATATGAACAAAAGAGTTACTGAACAAATGAGATAAATGAGATTGTAGAGAAGATGTTTAACTGAACAAACTATTTCAATCACTGAATTGCCATTTATAATTAATATGCTAATTACAAACTATTTCTGGCATTCATTAAAGCAAATTCCCAAGGACCTCTACATGAAAGTGTTTTTCTTTTCTGATTAAAGTCATTGGTATAATTACATTAAACTCAATTGAATAGGTATTGATTGAATGGCCACTACTTCCAATTGAATGATGGAGAAGTTAATGGTAACAGTTAACAATAATTAAATTATTTTCTTTCAAAATATACTGTAATATAGACTTAACAGGAAAATTTTATTGCATAAGGTTTCAGTTGTTTGAAAAAAAGGGGGTTTTTTTGTCTTAATTTACTTCAAGGATCTGAGATTTCCATTATTATAAGAATGTCTCCACTGATGACAAATTGCAACCCCTTTAAATATAATTGATGGTCTTCAAGAGTTACTGTGACTACAAAATATATCACCCTGAAACCTACTTGGTCAGTTAGTCAGTCAGTGAACATTTATTAAGTACCTACTATGTGCTAGGCACTATTAATCACTGAGAATACAAAAAGAAAAAAGAAAAAGGCAGTCCCTGTCCTCAAAGAACTTACATTCTATTGAAGGAAGACAACACGCACAAATACAAAAAAAAAAATGAAAAGAAGAGAGGTAGGGAAATGATGGAGAATTCCAGAGCAGCTCAGATTGGGGGAAATGAAGTGAAAGCTCTCCTGGGCTCTCTCTTTAAAGGGAGATTCTGGGGAGAGCTCTCCACCTTCTACTCAAGGAAAGGGGCCTCAGGAGTAGAGGGTACTGACCAGGAGTGATTTCCAGGGCTGAAGTGATCTTGCAAAATGAAGAGATTCCTAGGCTATGATGGAGGAGTACAGAAGAGTGTTATTGGGTGGGAAATGAAGAGTACTGCTGAATGTCTCCAAACTTGGGAAAGTTGTCTTCAAACAATAGACATACAGTCCATTTCTTGTTGTTGCACAGTAGATAGAGTGCTGGGCCTGGAATCAGGAGGACCTAAAATCAAATCCAGCTTCAGACACTTCCTAGCTATGTGACCCTGGGTAAGTCATTTAACCCTATGTGCATTAGTTTCCTCATATGTAAAAAGAGTTAGAGGAGGAAATGGCAAACACTCCAGTATCTTTGCCAAGAAGAACCCAATAGGGTCACAAATAGTCAGATACAACTAAATAACAACAACAAATGAGAGCTTATGTTTCATTAGTCATTAAATAACCTAGTGAACAAGTGCCTACTACATACTAGTTGCTTTTCTGAGTGCTAGGGAAACAAACAAACCAAAAAAAAGGTTAACTAAAAACAAAGCCAAACAAAAAAAGGTTAACTAAAAACAAAGCAAAACAAACAAAAAAGGTTAACTAAAAACAAACAAACAAACAAAAAAACCCAGGCCCTGCTCTCAAGGAGCTCATAGTCTAATGGCCCAGAGTCATCTTTATACCATAGTATATCATGAGACCAAGACCCTAATGGAGTTTTACCTCAAATTATACTCAAACTTCTGTTCCATAGGTCAGCTTCAAAGGAGAGTGCAAGTGCAACAAAGATAGGATTGTAGATTATAGACTTAAAGCTGAAAGGGAGTTTAGGAATGTAAACTCCTCATTTTATAGATAAGGAAACTGAAACTCAGGCAGGATTAGGTGATTTGCCCAACGTTCAGTAGGTAGCAAGCAGAAGAATCAGGACTGAATTTCTCTTCTTCTCCTTATAAATCCAGTCTTCTTTCCACTATTACCATGCTGCCTTCCTTGCAAGTCAGGGGCTACAATGAAATTCCTAAAATGTTCAAAAAAAAAATCAAAGGAAGAATCAAAGAGGAAAAGTATGTCTTCTATGCAGGATTTGTGGAAAAGCATGAACAAGAATTGCACTGAATGAAAAGATATGGATAGACTATAAAATGTGTTGGCGGATTTAGTATCCACATTGACAAGATCCCATTTTTTTTTTTGGACCACTGAAGTAAGAATCCTAATATAATTTAGTTCTCAGATTCCTAATCCCTAAAACAAGAGATTTGGACTATATTATTTCTAGGATCCTTCTCTACTCTCCCATTCTATAATTCGGTCATTCAAGGTTAATAATGAAATTATGTACTATGGTCTTCCCCATCTATAAGCTAGTCCCTACAGGAGTTGCCAATCAGCCAATATTTTACTGATGACCAATAATTTATTAGAGAAGCCGGTTACTTCTTAATGATGAACCATGTTAGGATCATTTTTAACACCTATTTTTTAAGTGTTGATTTACATAAGCCTACTTCCTAGTAGGAAAGAAGACTTAGAGAATTGTGTCTATTAGGACCATTAAGGGACCAAAATTGAATTTCAAGTATCTTGATTTATCCAGGGGTTATATTCGGGCCCCCTTTTCTGCCTTTGGTTTTCATAAAATGTTAGAGCTAGAAGGGGCCTTGAACATCATTTCCTCCTCATTTCCCAAAGAAGGAAACTGTGCCCCAGAAAGACAAAGTGATTTGCTCAGTGTTGCTTAGCTGGTAGAGGATAACTAAGAACTCTGATCTCCTTACTCTTGGCCTAGTGATATATTCAGGATTCTGTGCTTTATGCCTGCTTATTAGCACTTCTACGAAAAGCACACAAGGCAAAGGAAATAATGAAACTCAAATATGTTTATTCCAAGTCTATACTTGAGTCTTACTGGATTAGTCACAGTCAGGAACAGACTATCTCTCCCAATGGGTTTTCAGGCATCTTTAGGGTAATGACCTTTTGTGTACTTTTCCTGGAAACTCTGATTAGTGCCTTGGTACATTGGGATTTGGGCTGTCTACTTTGTGGAGACTGTTCAACTCTTAATCATACATTAAATTTGTTGGAAGTTTTATTGGACTATTCAGAACTACCAGAGGCTGCTGTCAACAATTTGAGTGTTTCTATAAAACTTAGGTCTTGGAAATAATTTATATTATTCGTAATTTCTACCAGGCAAATCTACCATGGAAGGCAACAGTGTGGGGAAGTGGAAAGAATGGCAAACTTGGAGTTGAAACATCTGAGTTTGAATCTTGAGCAAATCTTTGACCTTGGGCAAGTCACTTACACTTTCTGTCCCTCAGTTTCCTCATTTGTAAAATGAGGCATTTGGATTAGATGACCTCCAAAGTCTGTTTCATCTCTAGTCCTGTGGTCCTCTGACTCCTGGAAAAACTTGGGCAAAAATTGCACAGAATGAAAAAATTTAGATGTGTTACAACCTCCATTGGTGAAAAGAATACTCACACCAATAAGCCCATGGATTCACCAAAGTACCAAAGAATGTTTAAAACTTATAAATTATTCAGTTTATTAGTTTTTTTTAAACAGTTTTCAGGGAATTGATCTAAACAGATTCATATTTGCAAACTGTTCCCAGGTAATCCCTGCCAAGATTTTCTCTGTTGTTATGAAAATCCAAAGGCTAATGCTAGGCTCATTCCAACCAATGATGCTCCAGCAACTAACCTTACAACAGCTGCAGAGTAATCTGGAAACATACAACCTTGCAAAACAACAAAAGGTTGTAAGCTCGTGTAGCTCTTTCCAGCACTGTAGCCAGGAAAAGGAACTGAAGTATATCAATGATGCTTTTGTTTTCTCTTGTCGGCTCTAAGGTAGATTAATTGTCTGCTGAAATATTTACTCTTTTCTTTCCCAGTGATGTAATCCACTGAGTATTCTTGATATACCTAACAGATTGCTACTTAAATCATCTTGTTCTTCCCTGAAACTTTTCCTCTGTCTCTTAGGCCCAGAGATATTGTCTGTTTTAGATTCCTCACTGTGCCTCCCATTCTCTTGCTGTTCCAGTCCCAAATAGTTCTTCAAATATCTGAAAAGCAGTGTGGCAGAGGGTATAAAGCACTAGATTTGGAGGCTAAGCTGGATTTGACTTCTGCCTCTGATTAGTTTAACTTCAGACAGGTCACGTTTCATTGGTTACCTTTCTTGCTCTGTAAAATGAGAAGGCCCATAATCCTTGATAGCCTCAGAAAGCTCTTATTCAGTTCTTCTCTTGATTTGTTTTAAACATTAAAAGCATTTTCTCTATTAAAAACATGTGAAAGTCAAAGAATGTTTGACAATTTTATTTATTATTAAAATATTTGAAACAGTGTCCTTAAAAATCACTGTCTTGTTTTCTGACATGTTGGGCCACAGTGTTAAAAATATCTGAAGACAAAGGAAAGTATGGGCACTACAAAATTTTAAAGCACTTAGCACTGTGCCTGGCATATAGTAAGTGCTATATAGTTGTTATTCAGTCATTTCAATTATGTCCGACTCTTTGTGATCTCATTTGGTGTTTTCTTGGCAAAGATGCTGAATGGTTTGCCATTTCATTCTTCAGCTCATTTTACAGATAACAAAACTGAGGCAAACAGGGTTCGGTGACTTGCCCAGAGTCACATGGCTAGTAAGTGTCTGAGGTTGGATTTGAAATCAGGTCTTCAACTCTAAGTTCGGCACTCTAGCCACTATTCTACCCACTTACCCAACTGCTACGTAAATGTTGGGAGGTATTTTTAACAAAATAGACAGACTAAATCCCAGTGTACCAGGGCACTAAGCAGAGTTTCCAGGAAAAGTACACAAAAGGTCACTACCCTAAGGATGCCTGAAAACCCATTGGGAGAGATAGTCTGTTCCTGACTGTGACTGATTCAGTAAGATTCAAGAATAGACTTGGAATAAACATATTTGAGTTTCATTATTTCCTTTGCTTTGTGTGCTTTTTGAGAAGTGTTAATAAGCAGGCATAAAGCACAGAATCCTAAACAGATCGCTAGGCCAGGAGCAAGGAGATCAAAGCTCTTAGTTACACTTCTACCATTAACCAGCTAAGCAAGTCACTTTATCTTTCTGAATCTCAGTTTCCTTCTCTGGGAAATGAGGAGTAGATAGTGTTCAAGGACCCTTCTAGCTCTAACATTTCACAAATGAGGATGATGAGGCAATTAGAGATTGAATGACTTACTTAGGGTCACACAGCTAGTAGGTGTCTAAGGCCAGACTTGAACTTAGGTCTTCCTGACTTCAGGCCCAAAGCTCTACTGCAGCACCTAGCTCTGAAAGGGAACAGTTTGAAAACTCCAGAAAAGAGATTTTTCAGAAACTGTGAGTTGCCCATTTTTCACACATGCTTTCTAAACTTGAGCCCACTTTTCCCTGGACTCTGTATGTCCTTGTAAGAGAATGTATCATAAATCTTTGGAGGAATGTTTTATAAACTGTCTTTACTGTACCACCTTACTTGATACCTCTTTCTCAAAGCAAATTGAGTCTTGCAAAATAAATTCTAATCAACCCATAATCATGGTGGAAGCATACTGATAGGACCTTACTATAGCACTATAAAGATGACCCCCCCAACCTCCAAGGGTACCCTTAGAACCTGAAAGAGATGTAGTAGACATTCTCTGGGGACTCAGCTGGTCAGTGTGAGTGATGTTTGGGATACCTGAGCATGACTGATATGTCACTTAGCTTGATGGGTTTTTTAAAATAAATTATTTTGTTATAAGGAATGGATTACTGCATGGGGAGAAGAAGGTATAAAAAAATACTGGGAAATAAAAGCGATAATAAAAACAATAGATATTAGTACAAAAGGTGATTTAAAAAGAAAAGAGAGGGGATCAACTTGTAAGGTTTAGAAGTTGTTTAAAGAAGTAGAGGTCTCATAACACCATGACAAATTGACTCTCAGTATTTCATGATGTTTTTGATAATCTATGCCCCTATATCTTATGTGTGTGTATTTTAACACAAAGCAAAAATTTGAGTTCTGGGTTCATCTTTGAAGAAAGAAAGTGGATTGTATTTTGGAAAGAAAGATTAGGTCTGAATTTGCAACTTCAATATCATTTATTCTATATCTAGCACAAGAATCTCAGAAATTCCATTTTGATCTTGGTTGGTTTACTCTCCTATTCCCTTGTAGAAATGGAGGGGGGAAATATGCTGTGCACTTTTCACAATTCAGGTCCTCAAATGGAATACCCAACTTTTTTCTAATTCATCCCCATTGCTTGAAATTCACTGTATTAACATTTGTCATGTACTTACAGGACATCTGGTGTGTTTAGAGATGCAGGGCTGGCTGAAGGCAAAATTATGAAGTTGGTAAAATTTCTGCAGCATTCACCACCGATGTTCTTTTCCTCCCTTTCAGTGTCCTTCTCTGCTCCATTACCCAATGTCCTCATGTTGCTTATCTGTCTATTTACTTGCATTTAAAAAATGAAACTTAGGAAGATGAACATTCCTAATGGAAAGGAATGAATTGCTAATAATAGAACCGGATAATTTCTTTAGCAATTTGTTCCTTTAGAAACACATGTGTAAAATTCCATAACACAATTAAAGGGTGAAATTTCCTTTGGACTGCTTCATTTTTCTAAGAATCACAAAGTCAGGTGGATGGGTGTTTACCTATTCTTCCTGCTCCCCATCCATTCTTCCACCATGAACCTTTCTGTTTTTGAGGCCCATACAATCTTTCTATACCAATCTTCCCCAATCCTTGTTGTTATCATCTATGGACCTCCAGATCACTTTCCCACCATTCTTAATGACTTTGGTACCTGATTCAATTTTCCCTTCCAATCCATCATCCTCAAAGATTTCTACAGTCACGTTGGTGACCTCTCCACCAACTTGACCCCTCAATTGCTCAACCTCTTGGATCCCAATGACATCCATCTCTCTCTACTCCATTTTGGTTAGACATCGAGATAAACATGTTAAACTGGACCGCTTCTCGGAATTCCAACACATCTCAAATCTGGAGATTTGAAATTCTACTCCCTAGTCATAAACTTCTATCCTTAAAGCTCTGCTATTCTCCTAATCAAACTAAGCCCACACTGCACCTTTACTATTATTTCTGTTGCCTTAAAGCACCCGGAATAATTATTCCTACTGCCATTATGGCAAGTAGAGAAGAACTATCTTTCTTCAGCCCTACTGAAATCACAAGACCCATACATACAAGCTCTCAATAGAACATCTCTATAGGAATGTTCCACAGCCACCTCCAAATGAATATGTCTCCAATGTTAAATTATTTCTTTCCTTAAACTTGTTCCTTCTGACTTCACTTTTTCTGCCAATGACAACACTAATTGCACTTCATTCTGTGTTCATAACCTGAAATTATACTTGATTTTTCCCTTTTTCTTTCCTCTAATATCCAGTCAATTATCAAGTACTGTGAATCCTACCTGAGCAATGTCTTTCACATTCATCTCTTGTCAAACAGCCACCTTGAACGGGCTCTTGTTGCCAACCACTTAAACTATCAAACCATCCTCTTAACAGATTTTTTGGTTTCCAGTCTTTCTTCCTTTCAAACCACTTCACATGTATCTTTCAGAACAATCTTTCCTATGTATAAATATCAGCCATGTTACTCCTCTACTTGAAAATCTTGAGTTTTACATAAATAAAATTCATATTCCCATATCTGGCACTCAAGGACCTGAACAATCTATTAGCTTTGCCTTTCCAGCCTTATATTACCCCTTAAGACATACTCCATCCAAATACTGATACTCTCTGCTTCAGTCCGAATTTCATGTTGCACTATTCCCCTGCCTTTTCTATGTTGTTCCAAGTTCCACATCTAGAATGCCTTCCTTACATTTTTTTTTGCCAGCATGAATTCTTAACCTGAGGTCTATGAATTTATTTTTTTTATTTCATGATTGTATTTTAATATAACTAGTATACTTTTTAATCCTCTGTATTATATTTTATGTATTTAAAATTCTGGAAATGGGTCCATAGGCTTTACCAGACTTCCAAGGGGTCCTTGACACACAAAAAAATTAAGACCCTTTACTTTAACATTATGGCCCAGAGGAAAGAACAATGAATTTGGAGTCTCATGACAAACAGCTTGTAATCCAACTCTAGAATCTACTTTAGACAAGTCCTTTAACCTTGCTAAACCTTACTTTCATCATCTACAAAATGGGCATTAAAAAATTGTTGCACATGACTTTCAGGGTATCTGTGAGGATCAAATGAGATATCATTTATAAAACACCTTGCAAACCTAAAGCACTATATAAGTATCAGTTATTACTACCACTGCAATCCTGCTCAAGCTACTACCTCCATGAAACTTTTCTTGATTTCAGTGACTGCATTTTATATGTAATGTTATTAGTATCCATAGTATTTCATACATAAACAAGTATTTCATATTTGATTTTTTAAATTAAAATATATGTAATATTGCATAATTATAATTATTTACTTGTTTGTTTGTTTTTCCTGTCCTGGACCATGAGGGCAGCATCTAGGCAAGTATTCTGAACAGTTTAATTACATAATAAATGCTTATGTACTGAATACATGAATAAAATTGTAGACATTCACAAAAATCCATTGAAAGACTGTCTACCTCACTGGCTGAGGGGTAAAATAAGGAGTGTTCTTTCTATGCCACAGAGGTCAGTGCTTTATGGAAGGTCTGTTGGGTGCTAGAGGAAAGGCACCAAAGGATGCAGAGAGGTCAACATAGGATGCTCAGCCTTATCTAAAGTAATTACCAGCAGAAATTGTAAAGGGAAAGAGAAGAAAAGGGAATAAGCATTTATATAGCACCTACCATGTGCCAGGCAAGCACTTTGCTAAAATTTTTACTGTTGTTTTATGAATACCTCATTTGATGCTTACAACAACTCTAGGGGATAGGTGCTATTATTATCCCCATTTTACAATTGAAGAAAATGAGACAAACAGAAGTAAACTGAATTGCCCAGAGTCATATAACTAATAAGTATCTAAGGTGAGATTTGAATATAGGTCTTCCTGATACCAGGTCCAGCACTCTATCCACTACATCACTAGTTGTTTTTATGACCAGATAATTCAGCAATGTCAGTGTTACAGAGTGTAACAAGGGCTACATTCTCCATATATGCTCATTCAGGTATAATCCCCGCTACACTACGTATGATGGAAGAAAATACTATTTTAGAGTCAGAAAGACCTGAGTTCAAATCCAACCTGAGACACTTGACTCTTACTAGCTGTGTGACTCTGGGCAATTGCCTCACCAAAAAGCAAAACAAAAACAAAAATGAAAATACTATTTCTACCCAGGCCAGCCAAATGACTTATAAAAGGAGATATCTCCTAGACTAGGCTTTGAAAAAGAGGAAGATACAGCAGCAATTTCAGATTTAATATCTATTGTTCTCCATGGCCGCTTGCCAACAGCTGATAAGTGGTATTAATCACTAATAACTTATTAAGAGATTTCTATGTAACAGTACTCTAATAAAGCACTGGAGATAAAAAAAAAAGACCAAAGTAAAACTGTCCTTGACTTCAAGGAGCTTATAATCTAACAGGGGAAGAAAACATCTAAATATGCTGTTGTTGTATCTGACTCTCCATGACTCCATCTGAAGTTTTCTTATCAAATATACTGGAGTGGTTTGCCATTTCCTTCTCCAGATCATTTGGCATATGAGGAAACTGAGGCAGAGTTAAGTGACTTGCCCAGGTTCACACAGCTAGTAAATGTCTGAGACCATTTTTAAACTCATGAAGATGAGTCCTTCTGACTTCAGGACCAGTACAGGCCACTCTACTGCATCACCTCGCTGCCCCCTAAATATATATAGGTAGGTACAAAATAAACACAAGGTGATTTAGGGAGAAGGCACTAGCGCCTGGAGATCAGGGGGGGCTTCATGTCAAAGACAGTTCTTGTCTTTGAAATAATAGGACTTTAAAAAAAGTAGTGATTTGGTAATTTTTTATTCTATAAATCTTTTATTTCTCATTCTTCAGAGACATTTTCCTATATATTTCTTACCATGCTTACTTATTCCAATTTTTACATTGAAGTCACCGTGCAACAAATTATTTATTGATTTAGATCACCAATCATAGACAACAGATCAAGGATCATATGTGAAGCTTTTTAATGAATAGATCTTCTATTATGTTCTTACAAAAGACAAACTTGGTTTCTAGAAACCAGACAGAAATGCCTCTACTGCTCATTCTCCTGGCTTTTCCACCTCCCTGACAATAGATTTTTTCACCCTAGAGATGTCTCTATCTATGCTTCTCTTCTGATTGGTGAATTCCTGTTCTGGACCATCATTTCATGAGGAGCCCAGGCCATTTATCTTCACTTCAGTCCTGTCTCCTCTTCTCACTCTCCAGATTTCTCCAACCACTTATCGGTAGCCTTGCTCCACACCTTCTCTCTCCTTGTTCTCTCCTTTTTAGTTCCTTGTGTGTGTTTTTCCCCATTTGAATGTGAGTTCCTTGAGGTTTGATACCACCTTTTTTTACTTGAATTTGTATCACTAGCTTTAAGCACAGTGCCTGGCATATAATAAGTGCTTTATCCATTTAACTATACATTCCATGTAAAACTCAGGTTTCCCTTACTTCCCCTCTCAATCCTTTTTTTTAAAATAGAGGACAGAGAAAAATAAATGAATATGTTGGGGTTTTTATGCCAATAGTCCTTCTGATTGAACTATATTCCACAAAGCAAAATCTGACTAAATATGGGAAGGAGAACTAGGGCAAAGGATGATTTCATGGATAATTTACAGTAGTTTGGAAACCTTACATTTTCTGCTGCCAGGTAGAGAACTCTAAACCCTGTTACATGATCCCAGCATAGTTCAAACTGTCTCAGTGAATCACAGCCACGACCAATATGGGCAAAAATATATCATATTGGCTTCCCAGACACTGAACACAATATTGGCAGGTCAGATACATTATTAATTTCATGAGTCAGTCAGGGTGTTCTTTTATAAATCCAAGACATACAGCAGCAATTCCAGATGTATTGCATTTGGCCCCTACCCTCCAGGGTTACTTAGGCAGAGGTAAACAGTCTATAGTGGACAAATGATATAGTACATAATAAAGAATAGGGTTTGCCCACTTAGTAATTCCATATTTAGTTAGATCTTTGAAAATATTTCAAATTCACTTGGTTCTATTTGGGACTCTGAAGGAAATGGCCATTTTTTTTTAATATTGGCTCAATGGATAGAGAGCATTGAGCCTGGAATCAGGAAGAGCTGAGTTCAAATCTATCTTCTTACTAGCTCTGTGACCTTTAATCAAGATCTCAGAAAAAGAAAAAGGAAAAATATATCTAATTAAAAAAGATAATGCAGGAAACTACATTTTGCTGAAAGGTACCATAGACAATGAAGTAATATCAATACCAAACAAATATGTACCAAATGGCATAGCATCCAATGAGTTACTAGAAGAAATAGACAGTAAAACTATACTAATGTGATACCTCAACTTTTCCCTCTCAGAACTAGATAAAGGTAACCATAAAATAAATAAGAAAGAAGTTAAGGAGATAAATAGAATTTAGAAAAAAAAATAGATATGATAGACCTCTAAAGAAAATTGAATGGGAATAGAAAAGAGTATACTTTTTTTCTCAGCTGTATGTGGTGCATTTTGACCATGTGTTAGGGTATAAGAACTTGAAAAAAATGTAGAAAAGAATAAATATTAAATGTACTCTTTTTGTACCATAATGCAATAAAAATTACATTCAGTAAAGGATTTTGGAAGCATAGATTTAAAATTAATTAGAAACTAAATGATCTAATCCTGAAGAATGAGCAGGTTAAAGAACAAAACACAGGAAAAAAATCAATAATTTCATTAAAGATAAATGACACCAATGAGACAACATACCAAAATTTGTGGGAGGCAGCCAAAGCAATACTTATGGAAACATTTATACCTCTAAAAGTTTACATCATTAAAAGAAAGAAAGAACACATCAGTAAATTGGACATGCAACTATAAAAGGAACCAGAGAAAGGACAAATTAGAAATTCCCAATTAAGCACCAAAGTACAAATTCTAAAAATCAAGGGAGAGATTAATAAAACTGAAAGTTAAAAAAAGAACTAATAAAATTAGGAAATTTTTTTTATGAAAAAACCTTAATAAAATAGATAAACTATCAGTTAATTTGAGTAAAAGAAAGAAAACCAAATTACCAGCACAAAAAATTAAGAGTGAATTCATACCCAATGAAGATGAAATTAAAGCAATTATTAGTAACTGTTTACCCAATTATATGCCAATAACTCTAACTATCTAAATGAAATGGATGAATATGTGTTATTGTTGTTCATGCTTCATTTTTTGAAGAGGACCAAAATGACATCATGTGGATAATATCTTGACTTCCAGGTGAATTAGATAGAAATGAGGCAGAGCTGCAAAAAGTCCTTAGTCTCACTCTGTCCTCCAGAGCCATCAGGGTATAGGGGCAAGATAAAAGTCAAGAGGTTGCCTTCCTAAATTAAGGTCTGTTCCGGGGCTCAGTTTGTCTGAGGGCTAGGTAAGAGTTGAGAAATATGACGGTCCAATTTACCCAATCTGGGAGGGGAAGACCCTCAGAATTTCTGGCCAGAACAGAAAACAATTGCTATTGACACTCATTCTAAGCCATGAAAACCTAGATAATGAGCTACAGAGGCTTGAGGTGGGGCTATTATTGGCCTTTCAATGAAAGCCAGACTGATTTGGGTTTAAAGAAGTTATATTTCAAGAAATCAAAATGAAAAATGCACAGGACAAAAAGTAAATTGGCCCAGCTTTGGGGGGGGAAAATAACAAAAAGAAAGAAGAAAGGGGGAAGGGGAAGGAGAAGGAGGAGGAGGAGGAGGAAGAGGAGGAGGAGGAGGGAAAGGAGGAGGAGGAGAAGAAGGAGAAGAAGGAGAAGGAGAAGAAAGGGAAGGAGGAGAAGAGGAAGAAGAAGAAGAAGAAGAAGAAGAAGAAGAAGAAGAAGAAGAAGAAGAAGAAGAAGAAGAAGAAGAAGAAGAAGAAGAAGAAGAAGAAGAAGAAGAAGAAGAAGAAGAAGAAGAAAAAGAAGAAGAAGAACTCACAACGCCTGCCCTGGAAGTCCTTCTTTCTGTGTAGAGACCTCCCGCAGAATCTCTGTTGTGGTTATTGTTTGTCCTTTGTTTTTGAAGAGAACCAATGACATCATGAGGATGATGTCTTGACTTGTGGGTGAACTGTGTATGTGAGGCAGAGCTGCACAAAGTCTTGAGCCTTATTCTCTCTCTTCCAGAGTCATCCAAAACCAGGAGACTACAGAAATATATCACAAAGAATATACACTATGATCAGGTGGAATTTATGCCAGCAATACAGGATTCATTCAGTATTAGAAAAACTATCAGCATAATTGACCATGTCAATAGCAAAACAACAAAAATAATATGATTATATCAACTGATGCAGAAGCTTCTAACAGCACCCATTCCTATTTAATTTTTTTTTAATTTTTTTCTTGCTTTTTTCACAACATGACTAATATAGAAATATTTTTCCATGACCTCATATATAATAAATATTGTATTTCTTGCCTTCTCAATGGGTGGCAAAGGGGGTACAGGGAGGAAAAGAATTTGTAACTGAAAATAAAATTTTTTGAAACCAACATTAAAAACAAATAAAAATTAAAACTCATTAGGCCATAAAATCTCCTTTTGTCCACAAAACATATGTTGGCCCTACTCATATAGAATAATGCTCCTTTATGAGGGCCTTTCCGAATCAGAGTCCAACACTATTCACTGTACCATGATGCCTTTCATCTTTGATTTGTTTTCTCTCTCTCTAGGTTCTACATCCAAAGAATTATGAAGTCTATTTCATTCTAATTCCACAGTATCTCTTGTATTTTTCCCCTGATTCTTCTACAACCCTAGTTCAGAACCTAAATACACTTGCCTAGACTACAGTGAGAACTTCCTAAGTAATCTTCCTATTTCTTCTCTCTCTCCTATTTAATCTACCCTTCACAGAGTTAATTAAATTATATTTTTATGGCACATATTTGGCCACAGCATTCACTTGCTCAAAAAAAATATTCAAGTATGTCTTCACCCTACCTGAGTTGAGAGGCTCATCATTAAATAATGATTTTTTTTTGACCAAAGAAATATAATAAGAATTAGGATCTACAACTGATGAGGGATGAATCTATACTTGTGAGATCATGAATGTTTTGGAGTATTGAAGTATGAAACATTTACATATTATTTATTTGTAATACATTTTGTGTTATATATTAATATATAAAAGATAGTGCCTGCCTTCAAAAGACTTACAATCAATAGAGTAGATAAGATACAGAGGACTATATTTCAAGAACTAGACCAGTGCATAAGAGAAGTTTAAATGGATGGTTTGGTGAGATTTGAAAAAAGAGGCATGTTTTATAGCTGAGAGTTCAGGGAGTTTGTTGGAATAGGTGACATCTGAGCAGGAGCTTGAAGAAAAAGAAGGATTTCAGTAGGCAGGAGAATGGGAGGAATCTTTCACGGGTATGGAGGATGGTATTTACAAAGGATAGGGGAATGGCAAGTTGTCTATACTGGAATATGAAGTTTATGAACAAAGAAGAGTAGTGTATAATTAGGTTGGAAAGGTTGGTTAAAACCAAATTCCACAGGCCCTTAAATGGTAGGCTAAGGAATTTATATTTTATTTCTTGAGCAAGAGGGGGACCTCGATGGGTACTGCCATGGTCAGATTTATGCATTAAAAAGATTACTTTGGCAGCACAAGGTTGGGATTAGAGAGGGGAGAGAATAGAAGCAGGGAGACCAGATGAGAAAGTGTTGTAATATTACATGATACAAAATACAAAAATCTCCATTATAAGACTTTGAGAGCCATTAGCTGTTGGTAGGTCTCAGTTTTGAGATTCCTGAGTATATTCCTCCTCCTACTAATTTTACAGATAAAGAAATCAAGATCCAGAGAAATGAAAGCACTTATCCAAGGTCACACAACAAGGTCATTTGCAGAATTGGGGCTAGATCCCCAAGTCTGCTGACTACTGACCCAGTACTCTTTACATCACACTGCTTCCTATTGATATTGAAAAAGCATTGCCAGATCTATGGAAAAAGAGAAAATTGAGTATGTTTAATATAATAGCAGACACTATTATATAACCCCATTATCTACTTCTACTCAACATCTGTGGCATCTCCACTTCGTGTTTCCCCACTATTATTTCTTATGAAATTTTTATAACATTTTTGTGCAACTACACATTAGACCTGAGATTGAGAAATTGGAAATTCAAGGTTGTATTTTCCAGGCTCTTTTTTTCAAGCTAACTATGTTTCTGTTACTAAATCATCAACAAGGCTTTCGTTAGAAACTCCACAAGTCAGGTTTTCACATGAAAGGAATGATGTCCACCTCCCTCCATGAAGCAATAACTTCAAAACAGCTGCAAGGGTTAACTCCAGAGGACACCTAATGTTAACATATTAGACATTAACATACTGGGACAATCGCAGTTGATTTTAGCATTGTGCAAAGTAGCCTACTGGAACAACCCTGAATTTCAATGCACTATGGCAAATGAGAAACTAATTCAAAGGAAAATACTGGATCTTTCTAGAACAGAGCTTATAGACTCTGAAGCTAAAGTTATGTCATATTTACATAACTAAAAGATCCCTCTAATTAGAGCCAACATAATAACGATAACAACAAAAAAATCAAAATAAAAATTGAGGAATATTTATGAAATGTTCTGCAAAAAAGGACTGTGTGTGGCTTTCACCTAGAGACTATGTATCCTTCCCTTAGAACATCTGTGGCACTTCTTGCTACCCAAGATCACCCCAGGTATGTTATTTCCTTTTGGGACATCCGTAATTGGACTTTACTGAAGAAAAAAATCCACAGGGAACAGGCAGTACAAAATAATATTTGACACCAACGTGGTAGAAATAGAAAAAAAATGTATGAACAATTTGAGAATTATAGGTTCATCACCAGTTGAATGAAATGTTGTAGTCCAATTCTCACCCTCAAATATCTTTTGGTTCTCTTTTGTACTTGAGCCAAATACCTGGTCTCCTGCATGCTTCTCTTCCCCTCTACTGCCCACAGCCTAAAATGCAAAAAATGCCTACTTGGGATGACATTGGCCAGGCCCTTGCTAAGTAGCACTGAGGGGAATAATAAATGTTTATAGATAACTCCTGATTAATCCTGGAACTTCCTTAGAGAAGGAAAACACAGTTGGGTTACATTTTGCTGTCTTTAGGGGGCAGACTCTAGGAGAGGGGGGAGGGGATGCAAATGATTAAAAACATTTGATTTGGCTTGAAATAAAAGTACATATTTCACACATATTTTTAACCAACCCCAAAAGACAGGCCCAGCCTTCGAACACACTGAACAGGAAGCCATTTACTGTTGGAATGCTTGCTTAGCCTTTCCAAAACACACACATTCTTATTACTTCTGGGCTATCTAAAAAGGGTTGGGGTGAAAAAGTTTAATTTATATGTACAACCCTCCTTCCTGTTTTATTTTTTTCCCCTTCTGCCAACTCTGTTTTTCAAACTTTGTGAAAAACGATAGGAAACCCATTTCACTTTCCTATCCCTCCACCAGCTTTATTGACCCAGCTGTAAATTTCACCTCAATGTATAGCTTGGTACCTGGCCTGAAATCCAAAGTCAAAGAGGGAGAGTGAAGATGGATATTACACTTTCATGGTAACTGAGGCAAGGGAAGAATCTGGGTGTAGGCAAAGTGGATGTGATATCAATATCAAGGGTGGGAAGGTAGGCACCAAGCAAGGCCTCTCATCTTTCAGAACCTGTACATCCAAGAGTATACATTCCAAAGGGAGAAAGGAAAAGGAGAGGAAAGGAGAGAACATTTTTTAAGGATCAGTCAAATGGGCAATGGCCCACCTGGACCCTATTGAATTTCATGTTAACAGAAACATTCCAGGTTGTCAAGAGGAACTAAAGGTGTTTTGGAGAAGTAATTGAAAAATTAAAGCGCAGGCAGTATTTTCCCAAATTTTAGAGGTCCCTTTGCTGAGGTTCTTCCTGTTTGATTTGAAGTTGAAGGTAAGCTCTTAACAGAGTGAAACGTACTCCAGATGGTCAGATTTTACATAGGATACCTGTTCCCCTTATTGTTCTACTTTGATTTCCAGAGAATGCTGAGTCAACATTATGGTAAAATTTTTGAAACCAGACCCAAAGCTAAGTGGAACTCCACCTGGTTTGAGGTTCAAATTTCAAAATCCTCGAAGCTCATTCTAATTTTCCCTGAAGGTCAACTAAACCCCCTCAAAAAAAAAATCTGCCCTGGGGAAAACCCTTAACTGGGTGGGATTTCCTATTTAAACTGTTCATTTGGAAATATTAGAGGGGAAGGGAAAAGGGGCCTGGAAAAAATGCCATTGTTTCAGGAGTATTTCCTAAGTTTATGCTTCAGTTTGGGTTTCACATCAACTTAAAATTCGGAGTAAATAAGACATAGAAGAAAAACTCTATCTCTTCATTTTTGAGCTTTATAAAGTTTCAAAATACAGTCCAAATGGGTATGTTTTAAAAGTTAGCTTGAATTTGGAAGAAAAAAAAAAGACAATTTAACATATCACTTTTGCACTTGGAAAAGGGATGTTTGTTATATTATCCAGTGAATTCACTCTTGTTCTTCACTAGTCTCCAAAGAATAAAGCCAGTAAAAGGGATAAAATTAATTACTTCCCTTGGATTTGAAAAGGAAGTAAAGATCACCAAATTAGCATTTACTGATGAACACAAGGTTGACAGTAGGTAGGTGCATTTGAACTTTTGGTTTTGAATCAATTTCCCTGGACCCTGAGGGCTTAAGGCCACATGTGGCCCTCTGGGTCCTCAAGTGCAGCCCTTTGACTGAATCCAAACTTCACAGAACAAATCCCCTTAATAAAGGATTTTATCTGTAAAAGTTGGACTCAGTCAAAAAGCCCCACCCAAGGACCTAGAAGGCCACATGTGCCTCAAGGCCACAGATTCCCCATTCCTGTGCCCTAGAGGGAAGACACTGTTTGTTTCTGTAACCCCTGCACCTAACACAGTACTTAGTACCTGGGATGTGCTTAATGAATGTTTGTTGATTCATGGTCTCACAGTCAAAAAATATCATTACCACCATTACTTATATTTCTATAGAACTTTATGGTTTACAAAGCCTTTTTCTTCTAACAACTCCATAAGTTAAGTAGTGCAAATATTATTAATTCCCACTTTGCAGATGAGAAAACTGAAACTCAGAGAGGTAGTTCTTTTTCCAATATCACACAGCTAGAAAGTGTTGGTTTTCCTTCTACCTGTCACTTCCCTCTCTTATACATATTGTACATACTTGCTAAATTAATATTTCTAAAACACAGCTCTAACTCCATCACTTTCTTAGTTAAAAATCTTTAGGAGCTCTTTGTTGACTCTAGGATAAACAATAAATTCCTTAGTCTGACATTTTAGCTTTCATCAAGATGTGTGTGCCATGTGCCACTTTCTAAGAAAAGCCTTTCCTGATTTTCTTTGTTGTTAGACTTCTTTTCCACTTGCTATTAGCATTTTTAGTCATCTGTGTTAATGATGTGATAGAGGGAACCTCAGTTTGCTGGATTGGAACCTCCCACAGAGCTGGACATATATTTTGACCCTCTGCAGAAAGAGAATTGCTTTGCTAGCATGACAAAGCAATTCCTAACATAGCAACTACTAATTACACCCTGGTAACTGGGCTTTCAATAGTTATTGTGATATCCCAGGAAGTCACGTGTCCTTCAGAAAGGGATTATAGCATGTCTAGCTCTAAGGGAGGTGCTCCAGTATGGCAAATCAGAGCTTCCCCTGACCATCCCAGCTGCAATGAAATAAATTTTGTATACCCCAGTAGAAACGTTAGCTCCATGAAGGAAAGGATCATTTCATGTTTTTCTTTCTATATCCAGAGCCTAGCCAAAGCCTTATACATTATTGTTGTTCAGTCATTTTCAGTCACGTACAATTCTTTGTAACTCTATTATACATTATAGGAATTTAATTAATGTTTGCTGAATTGAATTGAATCAAGTCTGCTGTTTACAAGCCCATTGCTCCTTTTAAAAGAAAATAAAATCTTTACTGATATGGTTTTGATATCACCTCCTAATTAATACTCTACCCAGATGACCTCAATAACACAAAACAGTTAAGCAAAATAGTCTAATATAGTGCTTGTGAATAGTAGCACAGCATAACTTTTAGCACTTATGGCTTACCATCTCTTAATAGAAAATGAGTTTTTTAACTTTCCTTAATCATCTGAATCTAATAAGCTATTTGATAAGAATCAATATTGTTATCTTGTGTTGACTTCATTTGCATGATTTTGAGTCTTTATGAACATTGTTATTTTGGTTCTGATTTCTTCACTCTGCATCAGTTCATACAAACCTTCCCATACCTTTTGTCTGAAATCAGTACAGGGGATAGAACATAGGAGTGAGTTAGGAAGACCTGAAAGTGAAGTCTGCCTCAGATACTTATTAGCTGTGTGACCCTAGTCAAGTCACTTAATTTCAGTATATTTCTGTTTCATTATTTGTAAAACGGGGTAAATAAAAGCATTTATTTCCCACTATTGTTGTGAGAATAAAATGAAGTAATATTTGTAAAGCATTTTGCAAACCTTAATAGCACTACAAAAATGATATCATTGTTGATGATGTTATTATTTGTGCTTTTCGTAAGAATATTTAGTTATATTAAAGTACTGCATTCATATATGTAGCCATACTACAAAGTGTTCAGTCATTCTCCAGTGACTTGGCACATACATGTTTCTAGCTTTTTGTTACTGTAAATAGCATTTTAGTGAATATTTGGGTATTTGTGGGGCTTTCTTTCTGTCACAGACTATATTAGGGTAAAAACCCAGTAGGAAGATCACTTGATCAAAGGGAATAATATAGTTTAGTAATGAATAATTGAATAATTTCAAGTTATGTTTTAGAAAAGTTAGCACAATTAACAGCTCTACTAATGGTGTATTAAAATACATGCCTCCCCAAAGTTCCTCTATTATTAACTTTTTCCATCTTTTTGCAATCATTGTAAATTTAATTAGAATAAAGTGGCACCTCAGAGTTGTTTTAGCTTTCCTTTCTCTTATAAATGCTTTGAAGCATTTTTATATAGTTGTTGATATTTTGCATTTTTTCTTTTGATGTAGTCCTTTTTCCTTACACAAAGCCAAATCTTCCTCTACCCTGCCCCTGCCCCTACTAACACCTTCTAGGATTAAGTATTCTTAGTCTAATACCTCTTCCATGTGAAGGGCTACCTTTAGGTATTTGTAGAAGGCAATTACATGTCTTTTAAGGGTTCTCTTTTCCAAAATGTATATCCCCAATTCTTTCAACTAATCCTCATATGGTATAATCTCAAGACCCTTTTACCATCCCAGCTGTTCTCTTCTGGTTACTTTCAATTAAGTCTTTGAACACTTCTTTCCTCATATGCAAAATAGGGATAATAATACCTATAATAGTCATCTTGTAGAATTGTTAGGAGAATCAAGGAGATAATGTGTGAAAAGCACTTTGCAAACCTTAATTTTTTTATTATTGTCAATTATTGTTATGAAGTACCTAATTGTATGTGCTGAGCTCAATAACTGTCACAAAATGAGATCTGGGCTCCTGAATTCTGAGAATTTCAGCATGTTTTAAGTGGCCACAATATGTTTGCCCTGGGAGAGAGAAAAAAAAAAGGAAAAAAGAAAAAGAAAAGGAACATAGCCTATGTTCCAAGACAATATTTCAATAGGGCTGTCATAACTACATGCTTACCCCTACCCTTTCCCACAGACTTGGGAGGAAGGATAACCTTTGACAGGGTCTTCCTTAGGCAAATTTTAAGGAATCAGGCAATGGCATCACAGTCCAACCCTTGATTCATCTCAATTTCTTTCAGTAGCTTTTCAAGATCTAAGTTAAAGATCTCATTGCATAACTAAAATGATTTACAACTCCTTCATTTCTGCTGCTATTGTTTTCCTAGCCCTGGCTAGCACATATGAAATGGCATTAATGGAAAACTATGTACATCTGTCTTCGAGAGATAGCTATGTCTTAAAAGCTTCCACATTTATGGAATTCCTAGCCTTTTTACATGAGTGTCTAAACCATTGCTTCCTGGGGTGCTTTTAGCACATTCCATGCAGTAACCCTGGTGGGGGCAAGGGGCTGGAGAGAGATCCTTCAAGGGTACAATCCATCCATTGCTGGAACACCTAACCACAGGAGTTCCAGAATCTTAGAACTCCCATCTCCATTAAGCAAGAGAAACAAGGAGAAAGAGAGAGAGGATTTACGAACAGAAAATGTATTCATTTTTTGCCAGGACATTAAAACATTCCTGACTCCAGCTGCTGTGGTCCTGCTTTCAACCCTATCACCAGGTTAGAAAAGCAACCTTGCTTCATCGGTTTTCCTTATGGAATTCAGACATGGCTAAGGCTTATTTTTACCATACTCATTCTGAAACTATTTCTCTCCTTACTCCTAAAATTATAAAGAAAGACAAAAAACTCTATACACACATACATATACTTATGGTGCATGTAAAATTACATATATTACATGTGTTGCATATGCTTGCATGTTTATACATTCATGCTAATATGTGTGTATAAGTGCATACATATATGCATATATGATGGATTGACAGACTGAATTTTCATAAGGAACTATATTTCATTGGGTGGGTGTCTCACAGTCTCACAGTCTCTCTCTGTCTCTCTGTCTCTCTCTCTTTGTCTCTCTGTCTCTCTCTCTTTCTGTCTCTCTGTCTCTCTCTGTCTCTCCCCCACCCCAGTGTCAGTTTAGCATCTCCAATAGTCCATTAGATATCTCCACTCCTCCTACCATGCCTATTTCTGTCAAGGGTAGTACCAAAATTCTTCCTCTCACCTAGGTTCAGAATACAAGATTCATCTTCAGGTTTTTTTTAAAATTTATTTATTTTTAGTTTTCAACATTTACTCCCACAAGAATTTGAGTTCCAAATTTTCACCCTATCTCATCCCTCCCCCCACCCCCAAGATGGCACGCATTCTGAATATCCCTTCCCCTAGTCTGACCTCCCTTCTATCTCTTCCTCCCTTCTCTTATCCCCCTCTCCTTCTATTTTCCTGTAGGGCAGGATAGATTTCTGTACCTCATTTACTGTATTTCTTATTTCCCAGTTGCATGTGAAAATATTTTTTTAAAACACATGTTTTTAAAACTTTGGATTCCAAATTTTCTCCCTTCCTCCCTCCCCACTCCTCCTCATTGAAAAGGCAAACAGCTCAATATAGGTTATACTTGTGCAGTTATGCAAAATGCTTCCATAGTAGTCATGTTGTAAAAAACTAACTCTCCTATCCCACCGCCCCCATTTATTCTGTTCTTTCTTTTGACCCTGTACCTCCTCAGAAGTGTTTGCTTCTGATTACCCCCTTTCCCAATCTGCCCTCCTCTCTATTATTCCCTTGCTCTCTTGTCCCCTTCTCCCCCTATTTTCCTGTAGGGTAAGATAGATTTCCATACCCAATTGAGTGTGCATGTTATTCCCTCCTGAAGCCAAGTCCTATGAGAATAAGATTCACTCATTCTCTCTTATCTCTCCTTGTTTCCCGTCCACTGTAAGAGCCTTTTCTTTTGTTTTTTGCGAAATAATTTACCCCCTTCTACCTCTCCCTTTCTCCTTCTCCCAGTATAATCCTCTCTCACCCCTTAATTTTATTCTCCAGATATGACCCCTCAGCTTTTTACTATCCCTCACCCCCACATCCTTGGTGAGTCTTATCAGTTTTACCTTATTAACATTCTTTGTATCTGTCCCCTTTCTTCCACTTAGATCATAACCACCCTTATCCAATCTCCAATCACCTCTTGCCAGGACAACGGTAATTGTGTTCCCTGCATCCGTATCTATCACCCTTCTCTAATTCATCCCCCATTCACTTGCCAAAATTATATTCCTAGTGCACAGTTCTAACCTGCTGTTCCCCTGCTCAAGAAGCTTCAGTGGCTGCCTATTGTTTTAGGACAAAATGCAAACCCTTTTATTTAACATTTAAAACTCTTTCCATTCTGATTCTACCTAAGACAATGGGCAGCTAGGTAGCATAGTGGACAGAGTCCTGGACCTGGAGTCAGGAATAGCTGAGTTCAAATCTGGCCTCAGACACTTACTGTGTGACCCCAGGCAAATCACTTAACCTCTCTGTCTCAGTTCCCCATCTGTAAAACAAGAATAATAATAGCACTTACCTCCCAAAGTTGTTGTGAGAATCAAATGAGATAATAATTCTAAAGTACTTAGCATAGTGCCTGACACATAGTAAGTGCTATTATTATTAATTATTCCAGCTTACATTTTCAGTTTAATTATCTATTACTCCTATTGTTTTGGGGGGAGAAGACAGGGAGGTAGGTTAATTTTTGCCTTTCTATGTATACTCAGCACTTAGCACAGTACCTGATACATAGTAGGTGCTTAATAATGTTTATTGAATGAATGAACAGTAGGTGTATGATAAATCCCTGTTGATGGACTTTGTTGACTGACTGACTGACTGACTGAATGATGAACTCTGCTCTAGCTAAACTGGCCTATGTGCTGTTGACGTCAAGTGCCATCCCATCCCCAAAAGGTCTCTCTTGTTTCCTGAAGTTGTAGTGGCCCCTATCACTTTGTAATATCCTATATTGATTTACTTATGAACATATTATTGCTCCTTTTGTAAAATGTAAGCTTCTTGAGGGCAGGGACTGTCTCAGCCTTTTATAGGTATCCTACAGCAGGCACAGAGGTAGATCTCTGCTTAGTAGAAGTTTATTGATTGACTGATTTGATTCCTGACTATTCCAAGCTGTCTGTCCTACATGAATTTTTATTTTTAGGAAGTGAAAGTACTTTCCCATGTATTATCCCATTTTAACTTCAAAGAATATCTTTATGAAAGAATGTCTTTGAGAAAGTTAAGTCATTGGCTCATTGGGAAATTTCAAGGAGATAGGAGAGAAATTTCAAGACCTGCGACTTCATTTGTACAGGAACTCCCAGGTGAGAAAACACCTTGTACCAATGTGAGTCAGCACCTTGCAATTCACAGACTTTGATTCCAGTGCACAGAACATTAAAAGATTAGCTCACTTGCTCAGGGTCCAAGAGCTAATATTTGTCGGAAACAGAACTTGAACCCAGGTCTTCCTGGCTTCAAGGCCAGCTCTTTATCCACTACTCCACACTGCCCCTAGGAATATTTGAAAATAAAGTTATATTATGGTTTAGTTTTGTTTTTTTTAATCTGCAATATTTAAGCTAGTCACACACCACAGTTTATAGGGCTCAAAGTTAACCACTGGTAATAAGAGCAATGCACCAGGAATGGAATGCAGGAATTATGGTAAGGCCAAATGCTATTTGGGGTCTGGCTACAAAACACTGAAATAAGGCACTGGCAAAGGGAGAATGATCCTCTCATCCCACCAGTGAGTTTTTTTTTTAACATGTCCAGAGTGCTTTATTTTTCTCTAGGGACTTTTCTTGTCCTTGTCACATCTAGGCTTTACCAGCTAAAACCCACCCCAACCTCTGGATCATGGATTAGGATTTTTCTAATCCACACACCAGTAAGATGAAATAAAAGAGGTGGCTCAGTGTGGGCCAAAAAGAGAACGGGTCTTAGGAAGCTTCCATCCTTAGTCTACCACTGACTAGGGTATATGGACTGGAACTAGGGGGAATCTATTCACCCCCTCTTTGAACCTCGGTTCCCTCTTTTGCCAAACACTGCTGTTCTTATATGGAAGTCAGACAGGGGCTGGGTTGAGGTTCACCTCTCTGCTATCTGGGGTGGAAAGTCAGGAGCAAGGAATTAATAGCATAAATAAGAGTATAAGGAGACTATTTGAACTGATAAGAAAGCAACCAGTTTTCAGTCTCCTTCAGGTACTTCAAAAGTATAAACTAACTTACAAATAAATTGATGAACAAGCATTTATTAAGTACTTACCAGTGTGAGGCATTGTACTAGAGGCTAAGACAAAAATAAAACAGCCTCCGCCCTCAAGGATCTTATAGTCTGGAAACAATATCCAAATCCCTTGCTCCACACAAGTTAGGCTACTTTTTCCTTAAGTGCTGTGGAAACCATTCTTGAAACTTGGGCTGAGACACCGCTTCCTGGTTCACTGAGTACAAAACAAACAGAAAGAACTCTGGGCCCTCTCCAGGCCACTTGAAAACTAAGGCAAAGCTTGGCGGAATCAACTCAACACACATTTTGTTGACTATCCTTCTCCTGATGTGGTTAAGTAAATCTCCTTTTCTTAACTGTTGAATGATCTATCTATCAACACATCTATATTTATATACAAAGTAAATATAAGATCATTTCTCCTTACAGTTTCAGCTTGAAAGTTATAAAATTTAAGGTCACAGATTTCCAGCTGAAATAAACCTTAGAGGTAACAGAGATGTAAAGTGATTTGACTAAGGTCACTTCAGTAGTAATAGGAAAATGGAACTTAGAATCACTTCTTCCTTCCATTGTTTAGGATTTCACCTTTTTTTGGATTCTCTCTTCACTGATGAAGACTGTAATCCACCCATGCCTAATGATTTAATAAGTTACTATGACAAAAGAAAGAAAGAAAAAGAAAGGAAGGAAAGAGGAAGGAAGGAGGTAGGGAAGAAGGAAGGAAGGAAGGAAGAAAGGAAGGAAGGAAGGAAGGAAGGAAGGAAGGAAGGAAGGAAGGAAGGAAGGAAGGAAGGAAGGAAGGAAGGAAGGAAAGAGATAGAAAGAAAAGAAGGAGGGAGGGAGGGAGGAAGAAAAGAAGGAAGGAAGGAAGGAAAAGAGAAGAAAAGAAAAGAAAAAATGCGTTTAATTCTCTAGTGATGAGGCTCTTTATTTTTAGTCTGGCTGGTCCTAAAACCCACTGTCAGGCACAATCATTTCCAGCTTGGTAGAATCTGTCAGAGCTTATACTTTCCTGTAAAAGCCTTAAGAACACAGGGGCAAGTTGAATTCTCTGGCATTGGTCTTAATTATCAAGAATTAATGAAGCTTTACTATTGCAAAGACAAACAAACAAGAAAAAGAAAGTTGTGAAACATTGCACAAATAAAGTCTTATATAATGTCTTTTGGTGTCCTTAAGAGACCAGCGGATTACTGTACAGATGAGTAAATCTCAAGTTATCCAGATTTCAGGAGAAGTTTGGATAAGCATGCAGAATTCAGATGCTTATCTGAACCTCTTGAGTTGGCTGTATTGGTCTGGAAGTATCCTGATTCAAGCCTTCTCATGAAATATCATCTGGTATTTCCTTATGGGCTGGCCAGAGTGATCATGAGAACAGCCTCCTGAATGATAAGTCAGCTCTTTTCTGCCTGATCCTGGAGAGAAGAGTTGAGTGAGGGAAAGGAGAGGAGTGGAGGGTGGAGGTGGGTAGAGGTGGAGCAAACCCAGAAGAAGAACTATTCTAATTAATAAAAACAATCATCAAAAATTGTGTTCTAAATTTTGAATTTAGACTGGTTCTTTCAACTAAACTAGCTTGCACAGCGTTAGTTGTTACCAAGAAACATGAAGCTGAGAAAGTAGTGTTGCCACAGGACTCCTGGAATGAGCTAGATGAGAAGGGCATGAGCTAGATGATAATTAAATCCACATTTCACAAAGCAACACTATTATTTTAATTAGCATATGCTTTTCTGAATGTTGGAAAGAAAAGGATTTTTAAGAAACCCTCAAATATTGTCATTTAGTCTTTACTCTCTGCTTCTACTTATGTTGTGAATTTGTCTTTGGCTCTGGGAGAGAAGTAGCACATTCTTACCATTATGAGACTTAGTAATAATTCTTCTCCAATGCTTCTCCAAAAGACAATAGCATCAGAGGACATAGAGCTAGAACTATCTACTGCTTTCTCAGCTTAGAGAGATCCTGTGCCTGTCATTTTCAATATAAGGAGCTTTTTTTTCATTGAGAAATTTACTTAAACAGATGAAATAAAACATTCACCCCATCTCTGTATTTAGAAGAATGTATTGGGTCTCCGGGTAGTAAAATGTCATTTGTGCTGGTGACACAGGACTCTGTGGAACAGAGGGAGCTTGATGTTGGAATTATGAAATTGCTTTACTGCAGGAAGGCAGCACTTGGTGGCAGGAAATTCTTCCACCTTCACTATTTGGATGGAATGGGCCTGGCCACAGTGATGGGTACCCCTAGCCTGGTAGCATGGAGTGATGGAATTAGCAGTGGTCAGGTCCCTGTACTAAGGTTAAGTTACCTAAGGTCCCCCTCATAATAATGTAGCTTTTTTGGTCTAAAATTCCTTTGATTTGTTAAAGGTCAAAGGACATGAAAGGGAGCCAGAATGGTTAATTTCTAAAACTATCTGTCTACATGTGGGCTACCCAACAAGTAAATAAGCCATATAAACTTCATTCCAACTACACAGGTAACATTTTACTTAGAAGACAATAGTTAAAGTTGGTCCAAAAATGAGCCCTATTCCTATTGCGAATCCACATTTCTTTTTCTTTTAATCAATGACAATGAAATAAGACTAACCATGACAGAAAATTTCAGGATAGAAACTGAAAACAACGGTCAGCCATCCAGATGTTTTGTCTACAGGATATCAAATTCTAGCTGTTTGGAACCATCGTTTTGATTGATTGATTTTTCTTTTTTCTAGTGTCCGTTCAGCTTCTTAGCATCATATGGAATCTTTTTTTGTTGTTTTTGTTTTTAGGCAATTGGGGTCAAGTGACTTGCCCAGGGTCACACAGCTAGTAAGTGTCAAGTGTTTGGTCTGAGGCTAGATTTGAACTCAGGTCCTCCTGAATTCAGGGCCAGTGCTCTATCCACTGTGCCACCTAGCTTCCCCCATCATATGGACTCTTACAGCACATTTTAGATGAGAATACCAGGTTCACTATTTGGTGATCTAAATCTTTATCATAATATATCACTTTAATTGTGAATTGTCTGGTAACATGTATTTTCAAACAGAGATTATATCCTTTGTTGGATATTAAAATGTCTTTTACAGGAGCAACAAAAAGGACCTCAAGACTCCGGTTAAGTTATTGCACCTTTTTGACAACAAATCACTTTAGAAGTAGTTTCTTTTCCTCTTTTGTCTTGAGCATTTCTTTGGACCATGAGTTTCAAAAAAATATATACTGAGTTGTTATTCTCAGAATGGAAATTGATCATTACTATCACATAGCAAAAGAGGTGTGCTAACATGCACAACAGAAAATACTGAGTGTTTCCTCTATATGGGATAACATTGGCCTTAGAGCACATATAGCTTTACCAACAACGAAACAAAACAAAACTGATACAACTTTTCACATTAGATAATTTCCTCAAGGGAATGGAAAGGATCTAAATTTGAAAGTGACCTGATATATATAGCTTTTGGTTTGCCACTTACTAGCTTGGCCAAATCAATTTAAAGAACACAAGTATCTAATAGTGCAAGGTACTGTGCTAGGCATTAGGAAGGAATACAAAGACAGCAATGAAATAGTTTGCCTCCAAGGAGTCTACATTTAGAGGGAGTTGGGGGCAGCTAGATGGAGCAGTAGATAGAGCACCGCCCTGGAGTCAGGAGGACCTAAGTTCAAATCCAACCTCAGACACTTGACACTGGCTGTGTGACCCTGGGCAAGTCACTTAACACCAATTGCCTCACATACACACAAAAAAGAGGGAGTTGGGAGGGAGTCATATGTATCCAAGTGTGTATGTCTGTGTGTATATTTGTATGTGTGTATTTGACACACATATACATACACTTACATACATATACATTTTATATATATATATATATATATATATAATACATATTTTTTAATGCAATGTTAATACTAGGTAATTACAGAGAGATGAGCTAGCAATTAAAAGGATTAGGAAAGACTGGAATTTGAGCCGAGTTTTGAAGGAACCTAGGGATTCTAAAGGACAGAGGTAAAAGAGCAAGGAGAAGGCCTAGAGACCAAAGATAGATTGTCTTATATGAGGAGCAACAAGACCAGTTTGGCTAGAATATAAAGTATACGAAGGAGACTCCTTCTGGCATGTTGGATAAACGTTGTTAAGAATCTTAAATGCCCAAAAGAGAGATTCATACTTTATTCTAGAGCAGGCCTGTACAACCTGTGGCCTGCCAAAGGATTTTGGGCAGCCTGCGGAAAAATGTAGAGGAAAACATCCTCTGCATTTTTCCAAGGCCATCTGAAATCCTTTGGCATGTCCACAGGCTGCTTCCAGCCGCCGGCCACGTGTTGTTGCAGGCCTGTTGCAGAGGCGCAGAGACCCAGCGGAGTTTATTGACTAAGGGAATAATGAGTCAGACCTAGATTTTAAGAAATCACTCCGGCAGCTATGTGAAGGACCGATTAGAGGAAGGAAATATTTGGGACAGGAAAATCAATTGGCAGGTTATTACAGTCATCCAGGCAGAAGGTAATGAGGACCTAAATTAGAGTGATGGCTGAGTGGGTGAAGATAAGGGAGCAGATGTGAGAGACGTAAAGGTAGAAACCATGAGACTTAGCAGCTCATTGGATATGTGGAGTGAGAGTGGGAGTCAAATATAATCAGAGGCTGTCAAACTGGTAGGTAAGAAGGGTGGTGATGATTTTAACAAAAATAACTAAATTTGAAGGAGGGTAAGTTTTGCTGTTGTTCAGTTGTTTCAGTCATGTCTGACTCTTCATGATACCATCTGGGGTTTTCTTGGCAGAGATACTGGAGTGGTTTGCCATGTCCTTCTCCAGCACATTTTACAGATGGGGAAACTGAGGCAAACTAGGTTAAATGACTTGCCCAGGGTCACACAACTAGTAAGTGTCTGAGGCCAGATTTGAACTCAGGAAAATGGATCTTCCCAACTCCAGGCCAGGGACTGTACCCTAGGGATGAGTTTAGTGGAAAAGTAATTAGTTTCCCTTTGTATGTCTTGAGTTTGATAGACAAATGGGACATCTAGGTGGACATATCCAGAAAGCAGCTAGTAATGTGGAACTATGTTAATATTTAACTAGAGTTAAGAAGAAAAATTAGAGAAGGATATATAGATTTTAAAGTTTTCTGTATAATCAGAGGAATCCCTTGATTTTTCGTACTGGGCTACCTTCCATAACACTGGATATGTACCATGAGTCCATCCTGTGGGACATTCATTAGCCCTTGCTGAAAGACATTCACCTTACTAAAAATGGCACAGAGACAACTTATTCTAGATTCCTGTTTAATAGGGCTTGCATCAAAGATGATTTCTCACATAGTCAAGAAAAATAACCTACCTAGAGGAGCTAAGGATGAGCTCCATCTCTTTTGAGAGCTTTGGTTTGGAGATGCTTCCCATGCTGTCTCTATCCAACAAGGGGAAAGGGGAATTTTCTTGACCTGCCCTTCCCACCCCCACCCCACATCTTGAGTTGTGACAGAAAGGTACGTCCCAATAAAATATCTGCTTACCTAGATGATTGTAAATCATGGTCACATTAATCTGGTTTTACTTTCTTCCCTGAACACAGGCCAATTACCAGAAACTCTGAGGAATGTATAGTTCCAGCCCTGGTGTTAACCTTGTTAGTGTTAGTGTGAGAGGTTGAGTTTCTGAGTCAGGCACTAGTTGTCCACTAGGAGTTGATTTAGGTTGGCTAAAGAAAACTCAATCTATGTCTTCTTAGCTGGCCAAGAAATACTGTGAGTTGCTCCGACACTGAAGGTCCAAGGAAAGAGCAAATATCTGAAGTATCTATGTGGAAGTAGCTCACAAAGTTGTCCTTACTTCCCAGGAAAATGTAATGAGTATGATAGATTATTGTTTTATTTTGTTACATATTTAGGCTTGTTATGTTTTACATTTAATATATGCTTATAAATATTTAGCATCAAGCTTTTTTTGTGTGTGGTAGAGAAAATAGCCATCCTTTATTTGATGTCCATAGCATACATGGAATACCTTTTTCACAAGGAATGTTTTGTGGAAACCCTAAATGTGAGCCATACCTAAACTTAGTTTTAGAAATTTTCCCAGAGTGACTTTAGATGGAGGTAACAAGCCAGAGATCAAGAGAAAGCTTACTTCTTCCCCTTTTGGGGGTCAGGATCCCTCTAGGGAGTAATCTAATCCATGTGAGCCCAGAGCTGGACTGGTGGGAATTTTTCTGGATTGTAGGTCACAACCAGTGTGCCACAGCCAACTGGTAGCTCATGAGAGTTGATTGTTAAATTTTCAGTGTGAGCATTTACATCTTGGAAATTGGCAATTGTTACAAATCAGGGCTTGATTTTATTTTTGTGTTGATTGTCTCGACTTAAGAAAGTGACAGAGAAAATGTTAATAATGCAGATTAAATATGCTAGAGTACTTGTATATTTTAAGCATTTACCAGCACACTGGGGGTGAAGATGATAACTGGATGACAATTGAGCAAATTGTTTAACCTCTTTTTTCTTGTGGGTTAGTTGTTTTCAGTAGTGTCCAACTCTTTGTGACCCCATTTGGGGTTTTCTTGGCAACGATACTGGAGCAGTTTACAATCTCCTTCGCTAGCTCATTATATAGATGAGGAAACTGAAGCAAAAAGGTTTAAGTGACTTGCCCAAGGTCACACAGCTAGTAAATGTCTGAGGCCAGATTTGAACTCAGGAAGGTGAGCGTTCCTGACTCCAGGCCCAGCACTGTATCCACAGTGCCATGTAGCTTCCCTGTTTAACCTCTCTAGATCTCATCATCAAATATTCTACTCCATTTCCTTAGTATTCTCAAGCGACCAGTTTGTTAAAGAGGACTTCTCTATCGTTGTACTACACTAAGGAAATTGACTAGTATATGAAGTCCATGCTTTTGCACTCTCTGTCTCAAATGGCTAGCATGTTATCCTACTTCACTTCTAGTTCTTTGAATCCCTGGCTTATTTAAGGGCTTAACTTGGTAGTACTTTCTGAAGCTGGGCAGCTAGGAGGTACAATGGATAGAGTACTGGACCTGAAGGCAGGAAGACTTATCTTCCTGAGTCTAAATCTAGCCTAAGACACTGACTTAGCTGTGTGACCCTGAGCAAGTCACTTAACCCTGTCTACCTTAGTTCCTCATCTATAAAATGAGCTGGAGAAGGACATGGCAAAGTACTCCAATATCTTTGCCAAGAAAACCCAAATGGCATCACAAACAGTAGGACATGACTGAAAAAACTGAACACCACCACTTTGTAAAAGAAGCTTTTCTCAGTTCCCCACACCCATACACAACAGGTACACAAAGCCTTCCCCTCTAGGGCTACCTCTTATCTCATCTGAGTGCCTTGTATTTATGTACATATTATCTCTTCCATTAGAATGCAAGCCATACTAGGAGCCAGGAGCTATACATATTGTCTCCCCCATTGGAATGTAAATTCCTTGAGGGTAGAGACTTGTTATTTTTTTGCTTTTTCTTGGTATCCCCAGCACCCAGCAGATTGCCTAGCACAGGGTAAGAGCTTAATAAATGATCTTAATAAATTGATTGATGAGTCATATTAGGCAGTATCATCATGAAGCTACAACACATTACGAACAAGGAAGTGTGAAGAAGATACAGAAAATCTGTCATCAAAGAAATGTATGAGTAAAAAATTGAAAAGGCTATTCAAATGGTGACAGATCACATTCTGTACTGCTATCCCCATGATGTCAAGGGAAGGCAAAGAAAACCCTCAGCATGTTTGCAGGACTTCCTATGATGAATTTGTGGGAGGCCATGGACAAGGTGAATAGATATGAATAGACTCTGATCTGTATCACTAGACAAAACAATGGCACTTTTGAGGTCTCAGGTCCATTTAAGTACGTGCATTTGAGTTACAAAAACAACCAGTGGTATTTCTGCAGCTCATAATTTACAAAGTACTTTAAATACATATATATGTACAGATATACAGATATATCTATATATACATATGTCTATATACATATATGTGTATGTATATATATGTTTATATAATATTCACATTACCCTGTGAGGTAGGCAAAGGCAAGCATTATTAACTCCATTTTACTTGTAAAGCAACTAAGACACAAAGAAACTTACTCAAAGTCACCCAGTTAATAACTGGCAGCACCAAAGGCTTCAACTTAGATGTCATTCTAAGTCCAGTGCCCTCATAAATTAAATTCCCATCTAATAGAGTCATTGATTTAAAATTTCAGCCAAATGACCACATACTCCTATTTGTGCACCAGGGAACTTATTTCAATCAAAGTAAAGAGGAATGTCTTCCCCATTCTAATAGATTTTCAACTTCCTGAGGGCAGGGATAGTGTCTTAATTATCTGTCTTCCTTCCCCAATGGTTTATACTACATAAGGACTAGGGATAGGGACTGAATCCATGATTTCATTAGTATAGGGAACTCTGAGGAGAGGAAATTGCCTACAAAACATACAGCCTTTGTTGTCTAGACCAGTGGGATCAAACTCAAATAGAAACAGAGGCCACCAAATCATACATATGTATCCCCACAGGCTGAATATTGACTTAGAAAAACCATATGTTAATCTCATTTATGTTTTAATGTATTTTTATATATTTATTTCCCTATTACATTTTAATCTGGAGAGTATTGTCAGATACATGCAGCTGTAAGTTTTCTGGGTTTTTGTTTTTGTTTTTGTTTTTGTTTTTGTTTTGCTGTGAGGCAGTTGGGGTTAAGTGACTTGCCCAGGGTCACACAGCTAGTAAGTGTTAAGTGTCTGGTTTGAGACTGGATTTGAACTCAGGTCCTCCTGACTCCAGGGCCGGTGCTCTATTCACTGCACCACCTGGCTGGCCCTCAGTTGTAAGTTTTATACATCTAGACTGATGTTAAATCAGTTAGTAATAATATTAATTAACAATAAGTTAAATGACTTATCCAAAGTCACATAGCTACTAGGTGTCGGATGTGTGACTTAAACCCAGCTCTTCTGACTTCAAGATTAGCTCTCTATGCCCTTGGCCTCCAGGCTTCAGGTTCCCCACCCCTGCTACATCATGCAACCTACTGTGCATGCTTAATAAATATATATCGAATAAATAAATGATTGTTCAATAAGTGTATGTTTATAACTCGGGGAAGAACCATTCATAGGAAGCATGTTTTCCTCTAGTCTGCAAATGAACTAATGTTGCCTATAGATGGTCTAACTATGTTTTATAGGCAATTTAAGCTTCATTGGGAAAGTGGCCCTCGATTTTGACTGCTTTGTGAGCTTCACAGGATTTTCTCACAGTCCTGAGTTCTCACTCCAATACTGTTTCAATGTCATTTTAAAATTGAATGAAACACTTACAGAATTGGCTGCCATGTAAGTCAGTGGCTTTGAGTAAGCAATTCTCTACTTTCAAATGAAGATATGAAGAGGGGTGCTCAGGGAAGTGCCTGCCATGGCTTTCTATTCCAGATTCCCCAAAGCGGAGACTGGGTAATCTATGTGCCAGTGGGGTAGGGATTTCTTAGTCAAATATAGTCTCCATTACACTCATCTATCCCATACTAATATTCCAGAGAAATAGCTTCATTCCAGTGGCCTATTTTGGAAATAGACCAGACATTTGGAGAAATCTCAAAATTAAATTCATCATACTACACTGAATTCTATTACTCCACTAACGATGGATTCCCCAAAACCAAGTAGAGAAATTTGTTCCATATTTGGGATAGAATCTAGAATTTTTTTCCTGTTGTTTAAAGATTGCTCTTATTATGCTTAATGAATATAATACAAACCACATGTAGGCATTTATGAAGTACTAGTACCTTTAATCTATTAATCAAGATTTTTTGAATAGGTCCCTCAAATTCTATCAATTTTTAATCTTTTATAATTGTATTCAAGTCTGTCACCCATAGCTAATTGAGAATGACCCATTTTCAATACCTCCTTTAAAAATAGCTTTGAAATCAGTGTTTTCCTATTCTTTGTCCAAGAAACTTATTTTTATATCTTAATCCATTCAGGGAAATCCTTGCTCTTGTTTTTGTGTGAACTACTTCCCCTAACATTACTATTATTTTCTTAATCAATTCTTCACATAGACAGCCACTGTGAGGTTTAGACTAAGGCAAAATTGTAAAGTTTGAATTTAATGCCTTCCTCTCTCCTTTTTCATCAGCCATCTTCCACTCCCTCTCCCACAGAGGTAACCTGTGACTGACTGCTGATGACCCAGAATCCTTCATTGCAATCTTCTAACAAGGCATTCCTTTCCCAGTCAGTGCCCCCATAATCCAGAATTTTTTCCTACTCATCCACCTTCAAATAATTTTTTTTCTTTCATTGCCCTGATAAAGTAACTCAAACTAAAGTATTGATGAATAACAATTAAATGTATTAACCTTATAAGAGGTTCTGGAAAAGGTTCCTTAACCCCAAAGGAATGAATTCCTAATGATAAAATTTCAAGCAATTCTGTTAAATGAGGAAGATATTTCTGTGCAGTGGTCCATCCTAGTACTTTTCCAATCATATCGCATAAGAGGCCACCTACCCCAAATGTTGTTTTGAGTTGCTCTTTGACAGTATCATGAACTAGAAGGTGTGATTCTTTGTATCATTCATAGAGTAAAAACATGTCCCAGAAGAAGATTGGAGATATGTCCCCACTAGTTTAAATCACTGCAATTTATTATATGAAATTTTGTTTTATCATCTGAGAAGCTTCTCTCATACCACTTCTAAAAAGTAAAAATAGAGTAAGTTGTTTCAGAATATTTTGACAAATCAAACAGGGGCTTAGTAGGGAAAAATAACTGTCTCCCCATCAATTTCCAGAATATTTTTCTAATTTTTATTTGACCAGATCTATGAGGTCATTAGTAATAAGAAATTCCTGCTGAGGAACCTTTCTGTACCAATGCAGATAGCTACTTTCTACAATATACAGTCTTAAGAATTCCCTGGTACATAAATTAAGTAAATTGCCCAGAGTTTCACAACCAGTAAGTATCAGATGTGGGACATGAACCCAGGGTCATCTTAACTCTGAGGTCAGTTATACTATTTTTACTTCTTTTTTAACCTACCAAAAGAAATACGGAAGGAGGGAAGAAATTTCAGATTTGAGCTACTATCAGAATCCACAAATGTAAGCCTAGAATTTGATTATACATAAACATTATAAATGCATTTTAATACCACTGTAATTAGGATGGATTTCTATATGCAAAATGCTGAAGCTACTACATTGTCAATCTAATTATTTTGGCTGCCTTACAGCTTAGTGAGGATCATCACAGGATAACAGATAATAGATTTAGAGGTAGAAGGGATCTTACATATTATCTAGTCTTATCCTTTCATTTAACAGCTAAAGAAATAAAGATTGAATGATTTGCCTCGGGTCTTAAAATGCTGCGTCGAAGAGCCAGAATTCAAACTGTGGTCCTTTGGCTCAAAATACAGTGTTTATCAAGTTGTGGTGGTTCATCAGATTGTGATGGAATTTTTTTGTGCTTTACGAAATGACAAGCAGGATGATTTCAGAAAAACTTGGAGAGACTTATATGAAGTGATGCAAAGTGAAGTAAGCAAAACCAGGAGAACCTTTTACACAGTAACAGCAATATTGTATGATGAAGAATTGTGTATGACTTAGCTATTCTCAGCAATGCAGTGATCCAAGATAATGCCAAAGGACTCATGATGAAACATGCTATACACCTCCAAAGAAAGAACTGATATTGTCTAAATACAGACTGAAGCATTTTCCTTTCTTTTTTTTTCTTCTTTGCTTCCTTCCTTTTCTTCTTTTTTTGTTTGAATCTTCAATGACTGCTATGGAAATGTTTTACATGAGTGCACATGTATAACCTATATCAGATTGCTTACCATTTCATGGAAGGGGGAGGGAAGAGAGGAAGGAAGGGATAGAATTTGGAATTCAAAACTTAAAAAAAAAATGAATGTTCAAAATTGTTTTTACATGTAATTGTGGAAAAAATAATTTTTTTTAAAAAAAATGCGTTGTTCATTCTATTCTAGGTTCATTCTATATTCATTCTATTCAAATTGTTTTAGGAATAGTTTTCCTTTCTGCTTATGTCCTTCCTGGTTTTCTACTCACTTTTTTTCAGTTGTGACTCCTAATCCTCAGTGTGGCAGCAAGGAAACCTGTGGTGTAAACACAGGCTTTTTTTTCCCTCCACCTTAAGGCATGTTGGGGAAGCTACAGGGGACTCCCCAAGAGAAATGCATGCAAAAGTCATGGCCAGGTTTTACCCTCAGCACAACCTGGCCACACCCATTACCAGGAGTTCCACAGCTAGGCCAGCTAGGTCAGCACAGCAGAGAGGAAAGACATCCTTCAAGACTAGCAAATGGAACTATTGGCATAGAGTACCGAAGTTCAGATGTTCAAGGGCACAGCCAGAAGAAGCAATTCATAAATCACCCCAGTGCTTTGGCCAAATTTCCTCACAAATCACCTCTGGCTGTTGAGATAAATCAGACCTAACTATTCCCTCTGATCTCTCTGAAATTTGCCTTCCCAATGGGGGAGGAGGTCGCTGAAAGCCTCACCTGTTTACTCAGGTATTTTCCTGGATGTGTGTTAGGACTGGCAAGTCACCCATCTGCCTCCTCTTCTCTAAGCTAAATAATTCTGATTTATTTAACCTTTCTACCTTGATCCTGTTTTCCAGCCTTTTTTTGCTGCCCTCCTCTGGATCATCTCCAAATCCTCCACATCCTTTGGGGACACTACTGTATAAAATAATATTTATGAAATAGTAAAGACCACTACATCTTGTGAACCCTGCCAAAGCAATTCCTTGAGCACTGGCATGCAAAGTTTGGTTGTCATTCCCAAATGCCACCTCCATTTAGTGAAGTGTAGTGTAATTTTCAGCGATGAGGCTGCCCAGTAGGTATGATAAACAGATGAGCTCAGCCATACTGATACAGCCACATAATTTCCTTCTGCAGCACAAGAGTATTTCAAGTTCATATAAAAAGATTTTAAAAGGAGGAATGGAGCCAGATGTCATTGTTTGTAGATGACTGGACAAGAAGAAATAGGCTCAAATTAAAATAAGGAAGAAAAGTGGTACAGTAGCTAGAACATGGGGTCTGGGGTCAGGAAGACCTGAGTTTAAATCAGGCCTCAGACAATTACCAGCTTTGTGACCCTGGGCAAGTCTACTAACTGCTATCTGCCTTAATTTCCCTATCTGTAAAATGAAAATTGTAACAACATCTACCTCCCAAAGTTGTTGTGAGGATCAAATAAAATAATAATTGTGAATGCCTAGCACAATGCCTGGTACATAATAAACATTATGTAAATGGTAGCTCTTATTATCTACTATTATATTGATTAGATGAAAGGAAAATGGTTATTTTTACAAAGTAAGGAAACAGGATTACCTACATCAATGGATGGTATATATGTGTGTGTGTGTGTGTGTGTGTGTAAATATATATATATATGTATATATATATATATATATATACATATATATATATACATATATATGTATATATATATATATATATACATATATATATATATATATATATATATATATATGTATATATATATATATTGAGAGAGAGAGAGAGAGAGAGAGAGAGAGAGAGAGAGAGAGAGAGAGAGATTGGTTAAAGCCTAGCACCATTAGAATAATGGAGTAAAAAGAGTCAAGGAAAGGCTTCCTAGGGGAAGTTTCTTAGCTTCCATCACTGTAAGTATTTAAGAAAAGTCAGGTATCTTTCCTAAAAGGCTTAATTATTGAATGAATCACACAATTTCAGAGCAGAAAGGGTCCACAATGTTCATCTAGTCAAATTCATACCCGAGGATGAAACCCCACTATAACATACTCAACAAGTGGTCATCTAGGCTTTGCTTAAAAGATCTCCAGTGTTGATCACCCAACTACTTCCTGATCTACTTTTGTGTGGCCCTAACTGCTAGAAAGTTGCTTGGGGAGTTCTGTTTATTTTTTAGCTATTTTCCTCCTTTCAATTTCTATGCAACAACAACAAAATCTAATCCCTCTTACATATGACAACCTTTCAATGACTTGAAGCTGCTATCATGTCCCCCACCATCATTCTTGACTCTAAACCATCCTCCCCAGGCTAAGCATCTCTAGCTTTTTTAACATCTCTTTATACAGTCTGGACTCAAAGCCCCTTTACTGTCCTTGATTCCCTCATCTGAATGCTTTGCAGATTGCTTCCTAAACCTTGTAGTTCAGAAATAAACAGTACTCTAGATGTGGTCTAACAGCAAAATTATTACCTTCTTGTTATCCCTAGAAGCCTTTCTTAATGCAACCAAGATAAGAGTAGCTTGTTTGATTACCATATCCCACTGTTGACTCATATTGAGCCTTCAATCCACTAAAATACTCGGATTTTCTTCAAATAAAAAGCAGTTTAACCATGCCTTACCCCCATCTTGTACAGATGAGATCATATACTCCTCATTCTCTGTTTATTTTAAGTTGTTACTTTTTTTTTTTTACTTTTCACTTTCTCTTCATTATCTCCTAAGTTTGGGGGTTTTGTGCTTATGACTGATCCCTTTGTGAATCTACCCCTTTTCCTCCTCTTTCTGTTCCTATCTGTAGTCCTTCTGAGTTCAATATATTTCTATGCCAAATTACGTGTGTGTATGCACTTGTGCTATTCTCTTTCAATCTGTGTTCAAGAGAAGTATGGTTTCCTCCCTTTTTCTATGTTTGTATATAGCTTTTCTTTATAGCCAATTATTTGTATTAACAAGTTCCCTCATTTTTCCTCCCATTTTCCCACAGTCTTATTTTTTATCAGATTTTCAAAACAAAACTATTAATAGGTCTTCTGGCTCAATTGACTTCCTCTATTAACTTTTGTGACATGAAGATTCTGAAAGAATCATTTTAACATCCCACCCTCACTGAAAAGTAAAGAGTTCATTCTTATAAAGTCCTTCCTCATTGTTCACTTGTGTTCATTTTTTATTTTTTATTTTGACTAATAGTTTTATTTTAAAGTTCATTTTCAGCTCTGATATTTTCCTTAGGAATACGTGAATATCATCTATTTCACTCAGGATCAATTTTTTTTCCTCATAAGATTATACTCAGTTTTGCTGGGTAAGTTATTTTCATCATAGACTTTTATCTTTTACCTTTTGAAATAGCTCATTCCATGTGTTCCACTCCATTAAGGTGATAGGTCCTAAATCTTGTGCAATTCTGATTATAGTTCTTTGACATTTTGATTCGTTCTTCTGACTACTTGTAGTATCTTTTTTCTTTTTCTGGAAGTTTTAGATTTTAGCAGTAACATTCTTGGGAATTTTCACTTGAAGGTTTCATCAGGAACAGTTATTCCAACACCCTGCTAACTCTGGTAAATTTATTTTGAATGAATTATAATATAGATGAGAATAGAAACCATAAAAGAATTGCACCTCAAGTACAAAAGGTCCATGCCTACTAGTGGAAGAAGAAGCAGACAAATAATCATTATTATGATATATCTCTCACAGTACTTGATGCCTTACTAACATGAAATAGGAATGCTTCACAGCCACAAAAATCAATGACCAAGGCATTAGGATGAAAGAACTGGAATAACTAGAGTGATCATGAAATACCTTGCAAAGGATCTGACATATGAACTAATCCTTGAAAGAAATGAGGTATTCCAAGATAGAAGTAAGAACAGGAGACAGTCTGTACAAAGGCATGGGAAGACAATGAACTCCATTTCGGATATGTTAAGTTTGAGAAACCTATGGGACTTCTGGGTTGAAATATCTAGCAAATTATCCATTTGGATAGCTATATTTGAAAGTCTTCTGTACAGAGATGATAACTGAAAATACAGAAGCTGATGCCAGGGCCTAGAGAATGAAGATTCTAATCTAATGCATAGATCAGTCTATTAGAAGGGAAGAGTAGAATCTTCCCTTTCTATGTCCTCTCCCTCGGTTGTGGCATCAGCATATACATGGATAGATAGATAGTAGATAGATAGGTAGATATAGATATGTATATATATACAATATACATATACATACATATATATTTAAAAATATATAAGAATCTCCTCTTTCTCTGTATATACATATATATACATATATGTATGTGTGTATGATGGATTATATCTACAGCTATACATATACATATGTACCTATATATGTAGATATATAACATATAATATATATGTCATATATAAAATATGTGAATTGCAAGTCCCTGAAAGGCTAGGCCTAAGAGATTTTCCAATCTTTCTATGATTTATCCCTATTCTTCGTCATTATAACAATATCTAACATTTCTTTAGCCCTAAAAGTTTGCAAAGTACTTTTCTCACAACTCTGGGGTATATTATCTCCACACTTAATAGCTGAATAGCCATTTTAAGTCATTTAATCTCCCTCAGCCTTGGTTTCCTCATCTAAAATGGCAACAATAATAGAACCTCCCAAAGTTTGTGTGAGGATTAAATGCAATAATATATGTAAAGTTCTTTGAAAAGCCTGAACTATTATTATTTTAAAGATGAGAAAACTGAGCCTGTCAGTTAAGTAACTTGCCCAGGATCACATAGCTGACATGGCTCAGGTAGAATTAACCCCTGCCATCTTCACTATTGAACATTCTGACTGTGCTTATGTTGTTGCTTTCCTTCTGTTTCTATACTGACAAATGTGCAGTTTAGTGATAAGAGATCTATTTATTAACTGTTTAACTCTGAGAATGCTAAAATTGCAAGTAAAAGCCTTCTCTTTAGTAGTACTATTTACAAACCAAAAATGTAAGCATTAAGAGACCATATCATGCCTCTTCTTACTCAGTAAACTCCAGTGGCTCCCTTAACATCTCCAATCCTCTATTTATCAATCAAAACCTCTCTCCCTCCAAAGATCCATCTTTCCATTCTTTTACCCCTACCCCCATAATTTGAAAACCAGTGACACTGACCTCCTCAAACAAGAAACTCCATCTTCATACTGTAGGCATTTTCACTTGCTGTGCCCTCTGTTCTTCTTCATCTCCACCTCCTGAATTCCCTGACTCACTTCAAGTCCCTGCTCAAATCTCACCTTCTACAGGAAGCCTTTCCTGATCCCTCTTAATTTGAATTCCTTCCCTTCCCTCTGTTGATTATTTCCAATTTATTCTGTATATATATATATATATATATATATATCCTCCCCCATTAGAATGTGATCTCCTTGAGAGGAAGGACTAAGATTTGTCTTTCTTTATATTCCAAGTGCCAAGCACACAATAGGTGCTAAATAAATATTTATTGATTGATTTGATTGACAATTGGTCTGAATTCTGTCTACCTTAGAATATAGGTCACATCATGCAAATGAGATACATTTTATAGAAAAATTATATATAAGTATAAAGTGAAGAGTAACATTGATTATAATAAGCCCACACATAGGTTGTGAATTCTAAATTTGGATGGGAAAATCTGCTTATTTCAAACCAATGTGATTTCAAGCAATTATGATTATTTCAAACCAATTATAATCCTCTTAATTTTCATGAAATCATTTTGTCATGTCTGACTTCTGTGCCTTTGTTCATGTTAGTCTTCATTCCTGGAATAAATTGGCCCCTCCCTCTACTCTCAACCCCAACTCAATCTCAGTTTATTCTTCAGTAATAACTGTCTTTTTGCCTTTCTTTGTATCCCCAAGGCCTAGCACAGTACCTGCAATATAGATGTCATTTAGAAAATGCTTGTTTACATGTTTCTTTAAGATTCATCTAGAGTCGACTTCTTTATATGGTTTATGTTCATTCTCTCCTCAGATTACTTTGTATTTATTTGTGTACATAATGTAGAATCCTCCCTGCCCAATTCCAAAGAATAGAATATGAATTATGTAAGAACAAAGTGTATTATTTTTACCTCTGCATCCAAAGATGCAGAGTTCTTTGCACTCAATTTTGTTGCTATTGAGTCATTTCAGTCATGTTCGACTCTCTCTGACCCCATTGGGGGATTTCTTAGCAAAGATACTTGAGTACTTCGCCATTTCCTTCTCCAGCTCATTTTACAGACGAGGAAACTGAGGCAAACAGGGTTAAAAGACTTGCTTTGGGTCATACAGCTAGTAAGTGTCTGAGGTCACATTTGAACTCAGGTCCTCCTGACTCCGGGTCTGGTGCTCTTTAGCTGTCCAAGTTGCACCCCATTAGCACTCAATAATTGTTAGCTGAATTATATTTGTAGAATTGAATTCATATGAAATAACATTGTCACATGGTATCACAAGGGTCCCAAAAGAGTAAATTGCTAGTTGTAATGAATTTTGCTCTTTTCAGATGACCATCTAGAGTCCTGTGTCCAGTTTTGAATACCATATTTTAGGAAAGAAATTAATAAACTATGAAGGATAGAGATAACTAGAACCATGCCATACAATGGTTAGTTGAAAGCACCTAAAGGATTTAACCTGGAGAAGAGAAAATCACATACTCTTATGGCTATTATGCAGAACATTTATATGTTTATTCTTCTTGGCCTCACAAGGCAGGGCCAGAACAATGATTTGTGAGAAGTAGGAGGGAAGGTGGGGTGAGGGATGGCATGAGGAATTGAAACAAGATGGAATCTGACTCAGTCTAAGAAAAGTGTTATGCAAAAGTGGTTGGGCTATCTTACAGATTTCTGTCCCTGGAAATCTTTAAACAAAAGTTATACGACCACTTCCCAGGGATACTATAGAAAGGATTATTGCTCCACAAAAGCAAGGAGTAGATAAGCCCTAAATCTTCTTCCTATTATGATATTATTTGATTTAATATAATAGACTAGAAACACACTTCCCTCAGAGGATTTGAATAAGACCAGGTATGGAATGATTTTCAAGTTACTGACACTTCCATAGAAATTAAGTTAAATTCTGAACATCAATCACTTCAACTTTATTTTGGAAAAAAAAATAATTCTTTCCCCATATAATAGCATCAATCAGATGCTTACTCTGAGATACTGTGATTCTCTCTAAGAGACCATTATACTCTTTGAGTTTGGGAGCATGCCAAAATTTTGAAGCACATCAACTTTATTTTGGAAAAATAAATCATTCTTTAGCTCCCCACATAATAGCATCAATCAGATGCATACTCTGAGATTCTGTCTCAGAAGCCATTATACTCTTTGAGTTTGAAAGCATACCAAAATTTTGAAGCAAAAATTATTTCTCTGTTCCTGGCAAAGCTGTTGAGCCAGCTCCTAACATCTCGTGCATGAAACATCAAGCTTGCACTATACACCATGAAAAAGTACAATATCTTTCAATATTCCCCTTTGAGAGCACAATCTAAGCTCCCCTTGGGTGGAATGCAACAAAAGTCACCTGAACTATCCCTGAACTTGGCCAAGTCACTTGTCTTCAATTTGTCTCAGAGGAGAAAAATTCTCTCCTCATTTGTTAGGCATGATAGTCAATGCCTTTAGAGAACCGTTTCTTTTCAGGTGACATTTTCCCATTCTGATGGGATGGGATTAGGGGAGAAAATATAATGCGGCAAACAAGTGTTCTAAGAATGCAGAAAATTCCAAATTCATCAGAGAAACTGCCTATTCACTACATAACAATCACAGGCCTGGGAGCCCGTAGACTCCAACTGCAGTCATGCCTTGGCTCATTAGTCCCATGTGGCCCTGAAATTAAACTATGAAAGGGGCATTTAGCTCACAATGCATTGGGCTGGGCCTGAATTAAATTCCTGTGTAGAACCAAAAATAGAACATTCAAGCCCCCTTTTATTGTTTTGCTTTGTTTGTTTTTTTTAATGCCTAGACAAAAAGAATATGCTTTTCTTAGTATTATTTCATGTTTTCTTTTTTTTTTCTCTCTCTCTCTCCTTAAAAAATAAGTCTAAAAAGCTAAGGATTTTTGGCCTTAAGGGATGCTAGCCTGTTCCCTTAGAGACTGTTTCTTTTCCAGGCGATGGAGTGGCAGAGGGCATGCCTTTGCTGCTTACCTTGGCAACCATGAATGGCCAAGTGCTGTTCCCATGAATGCAAGTCTTTCACTACCATTAGCACTTGCCCACAGGTATAAACATTCTTTCATAAAAAGGACCAGGGGAATGTATGCTGTGTTGCCGATAAAACTCCTGAATGGCAAACAAAACCATATTGTGCATTGGAACAGTTAAATCAAATTAGAGCTTGAACAAAATGAGTCTTTAATGATGTTGATTTTTTTATATGGTCAAGTTTCCTATGCCAGGTAAAGGCCCTATGGTCATAGTAGGTAAAGAGCATGGATGAGGATGTAGACAGTGGATGTGGAAAGGAAAGTCAGGTTATAGGGTTTGAAGGTGGAAAGAACCTTACCTACATCTACCCATTCTACAGATGAGGAAACTGAGACCCTAAGAGGTGAGGTGACTTGTGCTAGGTTATGCTACTAGTAAGTAGGAGATTTGTATCCTTAACTTGAAACCCAAAGTGATGTCCATTAAACCATAGGCCCTCCAGAAAGATGTTGACCAGATAGTCTGTTGCCATAATTGGAAATGATGGAAGACCACTGCCTCTGAACCCAGAATAAATGTACTGCTTCATAGGAACAGGCTGAGTCCAGTAATTTCTTACTGGAATTTCTCTAGGTGGAGACCAAAGAGTGAGCATCCTTTCTTGGCTTGGTCAAGTGGCACTGCCTCCTGTCCCATTCACAAGCATTCTTTATGGTCTCCACAGGCAAACATTACAGACAAAATTCTCAAAATATTTACAAGTACACAGCCCTTGTATTTGAGAATTAAAAAAAAACACAAAGAATATTTTATGCTTTTCCTGTAAATGAAGATACTGTGAGTCGTGAAATTTAGCAATACACAGGTCTGAGATTATTATTTTTCATAGTCCTTATCCTTTCATTTTAGTATAGTTATATATTTACTTCAGCTTAATAATTCACTACAGTAATACCTTTGAAGAGGGAGCATAGCATAGTGGCAAGAATATTATCTTTGGAGTCAGAGGACTTGAGTTTAAATCCTACCTCTGACTCTTACTGCATATGTTACCTTAGGCAAGTCACTTTAACCTTCCTGGGCCTCAGCTATCTCCTCTGTAAAACTGAGTAAGGTGACCTTTGACATCCTTTCCAACTCTAAATATGTGATTTTTATATTTTTACAAATCTACATATGTATATGTCATTCACACATTTCATTTCCGTTGGTTTAATTTTGAGAACTTTTCATTTTTTGATTGCTTGATTATTTAAACACTAATACTTTTATATTATTAAATTCTGTATAAGATTTCATACACTGACACATTGTGTTTTACTGAAGCCTATATAGGTCCTGGGAATATATTTTATTTTATTTTTTTAATTTAGGCAATTGGAGTTAAGTGACTTGCCCAGGGTCACACAGCTAGTGTCAAGTATTGGGTCTGAGGCTGGATTGGGAATATATTTTATTGTAGGAAATTTGGAATCACTAAATTGCTACTATCTAGGATAGTCAAAATATTCATATTGTTTATTGGTTGGTTGGGGGTTTTTGCATTTTTTTGCATTTAAGCAGACCCAGACTTCTTGCCTTTTATAAAAGTAAAATGCCCTACAACCATGTAGGGTGAAAATACCTATACCCTAAATCAATAAAGAGTTGATATATGGTGCTATTTCTGTAACTGAGCCTAATTTTCTTCTTATCCTGGTGAGAAAATTTAAAATTTTATTTAATTTGCTCTGGCAAGTTACAAGGATCTATGGGGGCATAATGGGTGCCCTTTGGGATAAGGGAACCAGCAGAAATTATCTGGACCTGGGGATCATGTATGTTAGAGAGCCTCACAGAGAATGTTAATGAGCCCTGTGTTGAAAAGGCACACTTTTTGTTTTCGAATGCCTTGTCTAGAAACGAACAGTTTTTGTGTAGATCTCCGTTGGATGGCCTTACTTACTGCTGGGATCATTGGAAGAGTCTCTACCCAGGATAATTTTCTCATTTGAGAAAGAAGCAATGCCAATTTGACCCAAGTCCCAGAATCCCTGTGGGAGTCAGCATGCAGTTTGGCAAGCTCATTGTGGACAAGATTTCTGATTGAAACAGAAGTCAATTTTCTTTGTCTTTGCTTTCTTTCGCTTGTGGATTGGGAAAGGCCCTGTAAGGTTAAGCACACAGAGATAATTTGCTAAACGTTGTAAAAATGCTTATTATTTTGTTGGATCATTTTAGGAACTTTAAAATGTTCCTTGTTCTATGAATCTGCAAAACTTTATATTTGTAAATAATTTACTTTCATCTGTATAGTGAGATTGCATGTGATATTTGGGACTTCATTAGATGGCACTGAGGAAGCAAGTGAATGGATACTACTTATGCCTTCTCAGTGATCATAGGGAACACTTCTGAATTTGGGACAAGAACTACGGTTCTAAAAATTATTTAAAATTTTTTTATTAATTATATTAATTAATAATTTAAATAAATAAAAATAATTAACAAAAATTAATCTTTTTTAAAAGTTACCTCTGCCTATTTGTCGAGGATGGCAAATGTCATAACCTGGGTTGGTCTGGGCATGCCCAGTTCAGGTAAGAGTAGAAGGGCTCTTCTTCCTTTGCTCCTTCTCCTTTACCCTAGCTTTAAGAAATGGGCCTAGGGGTTTGCTTCTCTTCTGTGTTGTTTGTCCTCAGTTTCAGGTACCGGAGAAGATCCCCACAGGCCAAGGTTTTCAAGACATGATGACCTTGGAGCCAGGATTATAAGCAGGAGAGTGCAGCCAGCCCGCCCAGCATGGATGCCCTGAGAAGACAGTGTGCCTGGGACTTAAGCCCAAAGGTGGTTTTGGACTTGGAACATGGACTATGTTCTATGAGAACCAAGTTAAGCTATGAACCTAATCCCCTTCCCCACTCCAGAAGCTGAAGTTGTGGGGTAGGGGTGGAAGGGAAGAGGATTTAGCCTCCTACATGTTGGGGGAGTAACTTTATATATTTCTGATTATGTCTTTTGAAGTAAACATTCAGTGTAAAAGTTAATCTGTTAGTGGCTAATGGAACTGGGAAACACCACAGGTAGGGATTGGAGCCATTTGCAGAGAGCCTATACACACCCCCACATCTCGTAAAAGTGCCAGAGAACCCTGGAGGGAAAGCAGAAATGTAACATATTTGGCCTGTAGGTAGTGAAGACCAAGCTGGAGTATCAAAGTAAAGACATTATAGTGGCCACCCACAAGCTCACGTGGCAGAATGATTTTTGTTTCACTATTGGGCCATGCTCCAAAAGGATACAGATGAGACAGTCAAGTCCCAGGCCAAAGAAGTCTAATGGTATTCACATTGGTGATAAGAAATGAATAGCAGTGGGAGCAGGGGTGAGGAGGTGTGCTTTCAGGGTTTCAAAAATTTCACTATTCATAGATGATAATGAAAGCTCCTCTATAAACCTCTCTATGGACCAGTGGAATGAGAAGAGGCAGCTGGAAGAGAGCACATTTCTTCTAATTCTTTCCCCTGCCCAGACAGCCACTGGGATTCATCTGGCCTCACACATGAAACGGACAGCTGATATGTCAGCATGTCCTATTGGCAAGCTAGAAAAACCATAAAAGGATTGTTCATATTTTTAAAATTCCTCCCTTGGTGATGAACCTTTTCAACTCAATAACAAGACTGTGTTGACCAGATATAAAAATGCTCATTTTCAATCTGTTGAGGTGACCCTGGCTCTTTTTTCCCCTTTTTGATTTTTTTTTCCTCTCGCCTTAAAAGTTCAGAATGTCTCAAACAGTAACTGTTACATTCTGTCTAGCAACCTCGGACTGTGGACAGTGATCTAACCTCTTGGAAAAAACATGGAGTTCACCCAAAAAACTGAGAGACATTTTCTAGCCCGAGCCGCCGACTCATAGGTTTTCAAAGCCTTCAGACAGACCTCATGAACAGCTCAGGGCTCGAAGCATGTCAGCCTGGCAGTGCCAATGCAAACACAGAGAGCACTTCAGCAGGTATAACCAGCAGCCACACACCAAGCAAAGGCCCAGGGAGGCAGTCAATCGGAGGAGGAAAAGCTAGCCAGCTCGGCATATGATACTACCTTCCACCACTGGACTTTCTTTGGGTCTGAGGACACACAGAATGAAGGACACTCCCCAAATTGACTTGAAATCAAGGAGTGATCAAGAGACATTTCTGGGATTGCAATAATAATGCAATCAGTCCTTTTTCTCCAACAGGGAAAGGCAATACTGATAAACAGTTCAGGACTCTGAGATGTACAAATAGGACTTTTTTTTTGCACCTTTTTTATGCCCCTATCATGTAATACTGAGTATTCTAGCTATTAGTAGTGATGTTTTATCTCCCTACCAGACCATAAGTCCCACGAAGGCAAGTTTCCTGTCTAATCTAAACTAACCTTCCTTCCTTCTCTCTTGATTCTCTCACTTTAAAAGTTCAGAATGTCTCAAACAGCAACTTCCTTCCTTCCTTCTTTTTTCCTTCCTTCTCCCTTTTTGATTTTTTCTTCTATCTCAAATAGTAACTCCCTCCCCCTCTCTCTTCCTTCCTTCCTTCTTTCTTTCCTTCCTTCCTGCCTTCCTCCATTCTTCTCCTCTTATTTCCCTTCTCTATGTCCCCTTTCCTCCCCCCCCAACTCTTTCCCTCCCTTTTCTGTCCCTCCACATTTCACCCAGGCAGGAAGTACAGCAGCCACTCACAGGTGCCATCCCACAACTGATCATCACAGAAGCTTTGACCTGCTCTATTTCCAACCTGGACCCGTTCCCCCTTTCTTAGACAACCTTGTGGCCTCTTGCTCTCGGGACCTACCATATTGGTGTCAGACTTAATGTGTATACCCGATGAGCTTAGCACACTGTAGCTCAGAATCCCCAAACTCAATCAATCCACCAGCTTTAGCTTTCCACAGAAGCAAGGGATTACAGGAATATGCCATCACCCATTACCCGTGATGGTGCTCTACACATGTATTCTGAAACATTTCAAGGGCTTGTGGTTTCTTTGGTGTGGGTTCTTGTCCACAGACATACATCATAGCTCCTATATGACTTGGTAGAAATTTTTTGTGATGTACTGTCTGTTTCTGAAAAACGCATCACCTGAGAATAAGCTTCTCCAAATTTAGCTAGGATGGTCTTCTGAAAGCAAAATCTCTTACCAGGCCAGTTCTACAAGTCTTTCCAGCTTGATAAGACTTGCTCCAGCTTACAACTCTTCTGAAACAGTCAAAGTCTTCTGCATGGTATGATGACGTATCAGTGAACACTTTAGTGGAGGCTTTTAGTATTTTTTAATTAAGTGGAATTGGAAAAAGGGAACACAAATTTTCCCTATAATTGTGGTCCCTGACCATCCTGATTAGTTTTTAATTGTGGGTAAGTGGAAGGTCCAAACCTCTGATTTCATTAATATATGGAACCCCCTGTATGGAAACCCCTTCTACTGATGGAGATTGCATCTATAACTTATAGTATTTTGAAAGTTACTTGAGAGATTTAAAGTAATTAGCTGGGGCAGCTAGGTGGCACAGTAGATAGAGCACTGGCCCTGAAGTCTGGAGGACCTGAGTTCAAATCTGGCCTCAGACCAAACACTTGACACTTATTAGCTGTGTGATCCTGGGGAAGTCACTTAACTTCAATTGAGAAAGAAAGAAAGAAAGAAAGAAAGAAAGAAAGAAAGAAAGAAAGAAAGAAAGAAAGAAAGAAAGAAAGAAAGAAAGAAAGAAAGAAAGAAAGAAAGAAAGAAAGAAAGAAAGAAAGAAATTTGCCCCTGGTCACACTGCTAGTATTTGTAAGAGGCAAGGCTTTGAACCTAGATTTTCCTGACTGCAAGGCTAGCCCTCTATCAACTACATATCCTTCAAATAGTCATACTACTACCACTGAACACTAGAAGACTTCCACCCAAGATGGCCATCTGAATGGTTGGAGGCCTGCAGCTCCCATATAATCTACTCCAGCAAAACCTTAAAGTGAACATTAGACTGAATAATAATCAAGAAATCAAATGAGAAATTTCCATCTCAGAACTGCACAAAAATTTGGCCACAAAAATAGGGGCAAGAGGAAAGGGGAATGCTCAAACAAAGAAAGCATTAGAACAGAAGTAGAACACATTTATCCAGCAAAACTTTGTGTTCAGAGATAGCAAGAGTGGAAGGGTCCCTTGAGAAAGCCCTAGAAGGGTAAGAAAGCCTCCAGAGTGGGGACATTGGAAGCCCCAGGAGTAGCAGGGAGTAGAAATCATAATGGCACCAATCAACATGGTGCTGTAGCACCAGAACAGCCCAGGTCTGAGGTCCTTAATACTCAGAGAACTCAAGAGACTTAGGTTAAGATCAAGCAAGGATAACCATTCTACCAAAAGTATAATTCCTGGCCTGACATGATGCTCCAATTCAAGAAGTAAAACTAGAAAGATGAATAAAATAAAGAAAAACACTCAAAACTATAAAATAATAATGTTAAATGTAATGCAAATGTGCATCAATATGCAGATCTAACTCCTTAACAGCTTCAAGTAGATAATCAAAGGAAAAATGTATTTTCCAAAAGAATTACCTGTCTACCTAGAAGAATTGGAGTGAGAGACAAGAAAGAAAGAAACAAGGAAAGAAAAAAGGAAGAGCTCTGCAAGAAACATTAGGAAAATAAATAGCTTAGAAAAGAATGTGGTAAACCTTACTCAAGAAATGGATTCTCTGAAAACTGTAACAGATTAGCCAGAGATCAATTACTCTATGAGACTGCAAGAAATATTAGAACAAAATCAAAAGATTTTAATAGAAAAAATAATATAGATATGAAGACAATTGGCTTAGATAACTGGGTTGGGGAGAGAAAATTTAACACTCACTGGACTCTCAAAAAACTACAATGTAAAAAAAAAAGCATGGATGTTATATTTCAAGAAATCACAGATGAAACCTGCCCAAATCTATTAAACCTAAAGGGCAAAGTAAAGGTAAAAAAAATAAGCTGATCATCTCCTGAAAGTAACCCTGAAATGAAAAGTCTCAAACAGTGACAATAAAATCCAGAGCTCCCATGTCAAAGAAAAACCACTGCAACCATCCAGGAAGAAAGCTCAAGTACCAAGGAACTATAGGCAACATCACACAAAACCAACAACTTGTACTAAAAACAAGAGATCTTAAAAAACCAATATTCCAAAAGTAAAAATATATAAGCTTAAAACCAAGAGTAACATAACCTGAAAAGCTGAAGAAGGGTGGGTGGTAGATGAATCTGTAATGGAATAGATGACTTTCAAGAATTCCTGACGAAGAGAACTAAGTAGGAACTTTCAGATACAAACACAAGAATCCAGAAAAAAACAAGAAAGTTAGATTTATTTGAGCATTTGGAAGAAGCTGCATGATGATGTAGTGTTAACATTCTAAGAGAGAGAGAGAAGAAACAAATATCCTTGAAGAACCTTAATGTCATTTAAGAGGTACTGAAGTGAGAATGAGAAATAAATAAATAAATAACAGGGGTATTGGGGTAGATTGGTTCTGTTTTTAGGGTTTTAAGAGGAAGTAAGGGAGGGCAAAAGGAAGAATACACTACTGTAAAAAGTAAGAATGGGGGTAGAACTTGCAATTTCTCAAAATTGGGATGCACAAGAGGAATATTCAAACAATATGTAAATATGGAGGAAGGGACTGCGGGAGTGGTATCAAATGATCAAATGAACATCACTTTTATCTGAAAAGGACAAGGGAGGGTTTAACACATACACAAACATACACACACACAACTTAGGGTACAAATACTTCAAACTCAATGAGAAACAGGGTTAGGTTTATCTGTCTGCTAGACGCCAGAGTAAGTAGGTCTGGAGTCAGAAAGACTTATCTTCCTGAATTCAAATCTGGCCCTCAGACACTTAGTAGCTGTATGACCCTGGGCAAGTCACTGAACTCGGTTTGCCTTAGTTTTCTCATCTTTGAAATGAACTGGAGAAGGAAATAGTAAATCACTGAAGTATCTTTGCCAAGAAAACCCCCAAATGGTGTCACAAAGAGTCAGACACAAGTGAAAATGACTGAACTGAATTTTTTTTAGCAGCTAGGTGATACAACGGATAGAGTACTGCTCCAGAGTCAGGAGGACCTTAAGTTGAAATCTGGCCTCAAACACTTACTAGCTGTGTGACCCTGTGCAAGTCACTTAACCCTGTTTACCTCATTTCCTCATCTATAAAATGAGCTAGAGATGGAAATGGAAAACCACTCCAGCATCTTTGCCAACAAAACCTCCAAATAGGGTCATGAGGAGTCAGACATGAATAATGGACAGAACAACAATAAGAAAACAAGGGGAATGGGAGGAGTAAGTGGTTAAGAGGGAAGACACTATCAAGCACAGAACCATCACAAGCAAAACAAATTCTCCAATCCTGAAGAAAAGATTTAAGAGGAAGGAGGGGATAGGAGGAAAAATGCTTGAATCTAAGGGATGCCTTAACTTGCCTCTTAGACACCAGGGGAATGCATGAACAAATTGTGGAATATGAATGTAATGGAATTTAAAGAAATGATGAAAAAGACAATTTCAGAGACTCCAATATAGCAGTGTTTCTCAAATTTTTGGTCTTTAGACTCCTTTACGTTCTTTATTATTTCAAAACCTTTTTTATCTAGGTTATAGTTATCAATATTTACCATGTTAGAAATTGGTAAAATTTAGAAATACTTATTCTTTCATTTTAAATAACAGTAATAAACCCATAACATGCTAACATAAAAAATGCATTTTTATGAAAAATAAATGTTCTCCAAAACTTTAGTGAGAAGAATGGCATTTTCTACATATTTTCACAAATCTCTTTCTCAAAACCCCCTGAAAGGGTTTCAGGGACCCCAAAGGGTCCTCATACCACACTTTGGGAACCTCTGCTCTATCATTATAAAATGATACAGAGTAGAGTTAGCAGAATCAGAACAATTTATATAGTGTCAGCAACACCATGAAAAAAAAAATAATTTTGAAAGACTCTGCTAAAAGCAATGGCTGACCATATCTCCAAAGGACCTTGATGAAAAACATTCATTCCTGACAGAAAGATGATAGACACAAAGTGCAGAGGCATATACTTTTCGGACACAGCCACTGTGTAGACTTGCTTTACTTGACTATGACTGTTTATTACAAGAGCCCAGGTTTTCTCTCCTCCCTTTTTCTTTGTTCATGGGAGCAGGGGAGTAGATAAGCAAGAGTAATGTCAAAAGAAAAAGAGGTCAATTATAATATTTTTAATGCACAGAAAATAGGTCAGAAAGAACCCAGAGAAGCAGCATGATGCCAAAAATAACATGCAGAATACATTATATACTTTAAAAAAAAAAGAGAGAAGCAATATAAAACAAAAACCTACAGATTCATATAAAAACTTTATTTTGCTTTACTACATGTGTGAAAATGTTCTATTTTGTGCTTAAGTTCAGATTTAAAAAATTAAGAAATACTCTAAATGCCCTGACACAGCATTTTAGAAAATGGTACCCCACCCCCTTTTTCTCTCCACTCCTCCCCCCTGCCTCCCCCTCCTATCATATAGGTAACTTGGTGGTCATATAGCTAACTTGGCGATTGTCCTTCCTATCTCTTCATTCCCATCAAACTCTGTTACACTGGAAGCTTTCCTGGAGTACTTTGCCTCTGTGCCATCTACTAATTTGGATGTCTGAATCACCTCAGTAGTCCAAGGTCAATTTTCATTCCTTGTTCCTTGCTTATTGTACAACCGAAGAACAAAAGTATTTATTCACATTATCAAGAGATAAGAACAAGAAGGCTTCTCAGAAATTAATATAGAATACCACCTCTGAGAATCAACCTTGTAATGACGGCAAAATAGTTCTTCCCTCCTCCCCTCCCCCAATAAATTTTGAAAACACAACCAACCAGTTATTAGCAATTTGCTTTGCTTAATGTTGGATCATAAATCTAGAGCTGAAACTCAACTTAGAGGTCATTTGTTCTTAACTCACTTTTTAGAAGAGGAGAAGTTATCTACTGCAATTCACCCAGGATCAAAGTGGCAGAGCTGAGTTTGGAACCCGGGACCTCTAGCTTTAAAACTAACATTCCTTCCAGTATAGCATTTTGTATCCCAGCAATAAAATAATAAATAAAATAATGATGCTCCTAAAAGTATGTTTGTAAATTTTATTTTTGTAAATAGAGTTAATATAGTAGCACTAAAGGAAAATACTAGTTAAAAGAAATTTATGGTAAATTATTTTGTGAAGCAAATAAGCACATGCTAATCTATTTAGAAATTCAGATTTTCTTTTATTTTTATAGCCAATATTTACATTAAAGTTAAGGAACTACCGAGGCTATTGTGACATTTTAAATACACCAAACAATTTTAAAATTCTTTATGAATTTTTATTGAAATTGGTTGATGACAAAAAATCCTGAAAATGGGACAGCTAAATGGTGCAGTGGAGACAGCAGCAGCTCTGGAGTCAGGAGGACTCAAATCCGGCCTTAGACATTTACTAGCTATGTGACCCTGGGCAAGTCACTTGACCCCAATTGCCTCCAAAAAAAAAAAATCCTGAGAACAACTTAATTTTGTTCATTCTTTTTACTGGTCACAGACAATTTTTGAGTATCTGTTCTAGATCCCAGGACTTTCCTAAGTCCTATGGAGGAGAAAGAAAGAAAGAAAGGAAAGAAAGAAAGAAAGAAAGAAAGAAAGAAAGAAAGAAAGAAAGAAAGAAAGAAAGAAAGAAAGAAAGAAAGAAAGAAAGAAAGAAAGAAAGAAAGAAAGAAAGAAAGAACAATGGTCACTCCCCTCACAAAGCTTACAGACTGGCTTAAGATGATAGAGTTGGGGGCTAGGGGTGTACAGTAGAAAGAGTACTACCTCTGGAGTCAGAGAAAGTGGATTCGTATTCTGCCTCTAAAGCTTATGACCAATGTGACCTTAGGCCAATTATTGACATCCCTCTGCCTCAGTTTCTTCATTTGTAAGAGGGTTGGTATACGAATGCAATGGAATGCTATTTTGCTTTAAGAAATGAAGGAAAAGGCACTTTTTTAAAAAGCATGGAATGACTACGAAGTTAAAGCGAAGTGAGGATGGGGAAAACAACTCATTATACCATGACATCCACATTCTAAAGATAATCCTCAAAAATTTAAGAATGCTGATCAAATAAATAATCAATCATGATTCTTAAGGACTCATAATGAGAATTAACATTTATATGGAACCTACTATGTGCCAGCCGCTTTGCTAAGTATTTTACAAATGCCATGTCATTTGATTCTCACCACAACCCCGGGAGGGAGGTGCTATTATTCTCCCACTTTACAACTGAGGAAATTGAGGCAAGCAGAGGTTAAATGACATGGCTAGTAGGTGACTGAGGTCACCAGTGACCTCAGGGCTTCCAGACTCCAAGGCCAGTGCTCTACCCTCTGTGCCACCAAGATTCCCCTAAAAAGAAAAGTGCTGCCCATTTCATCACAGAAGGATGACGGACTAATATAAAATAAAAGAAATGCAGGCTTGGATGTGATCAACGTGGGATTTTGTTTTACTCAACTATACTTATGAGATAAAGGGGTTGTGTACATTCCTTAAAATAATGGTTTTTAATGCATAAAATACATAGAATTGCAAAGGAAACCAATTATATTGAAATACAGTTACCAAATCATTAAAAACAAAACAAAACAAAAAGTTCATGGATGGCAGGTTGGGAACCTTTTATCTAATAGCTAACATTGATATGGCATTAAAAGAGTTGTCAAGGGGCAGCTAGGTGGTACAGTGGATAGAGAACCGGCCCTGAAGTCAGGAGGACCTGAGTTCAAATGTGATCTCAGACCAAACACTTGACGCTTACTAGCTGTGTGACCCTGGGCGAGTCACTTAACCCCAATTGCCCCCCGAAAAAAAAAGTTGTCAAAGTACTCTACTTACATTATCTCACTTGATTCTTCACAATAACCCTGTGAAAAAGATATCTTAACAGTACTTTTTAATGGGCTAATTTCTTTTTTTTTTTTTGGTTTAAATTCTGCTCATTAAGACAGCAGTAAATTGCCATGTAACCTCTTTACAAAGGAAGACTGATATTTTATTTGATGTGAAATACATGATTATTAAAATATAAAACTCATTTGATGATAGATGACTAATTCTTCAAATTAAAGCATTTTCATATAATTGTAGGCCTGTGTAGGGGCTGCGCTATGTGTGCCAGGACCCACACTAATGTGCCAGGACCTCCCTCAGCATGATGAAGCTGCCAGCATTGAGTGCCCTTAGGGAATAGGCAGCTAGCTTTCATAGGCTCTGAGGACTCTCATTGCTTCAGTTTAGTTAATCCAGCTTCCTTCTTCTGCTTCCCACTAACTACCCCTCCCCCATTTCCACAGTACTCTGATGGGAAAGGAAGAAGAAGATGATAAAATTACTGGATTGGTCTCTCTGAAATCCAAAGGAGTTGCTGGTTTGCATTGGTGGAGGGAAGCTCTGAACCAAGATTTCCCTACATCAATGAAATTGCTGTACCAGACCAAATCCAGACCGAAGGGGAAAAAATGAAAGAAAGCCTGCTTGCAAATAGAATCATAGAATCTTTGCATCAGAAGGGACCCCAGATATGGTCTCCTCCAACCCAACTCTGTACAGGAATCTTCCCTTCAATAGCCAAGATAAATGCAATCTCCATTTGAAGGTCCCAGCAGTGCAGGTCATTCCACTTTTAGATAACTATGTTGAAAAGGTTTTTTTCCCTGATATTTAGGCAAAATTGGCCTTTCCAACTCTTACTAATTGCTCATTGTTTTGTCCCCTGAGTTTAAACAAAACAACACTCCTAACGCTGCTGAAATGCCAAATTCCTCTGGTACTCTGTTCTCTTTGGGGTGTGTTTTCTGGGTGCATCACGTCTCTATTCTGGGCTAACCATCTCTGTTTTGAATGTACCATTATCTCTGTTGGGTATTTCTTCTGGTTTCATGAAACCAGGCAGGGTAGCAAACGCAAAGTGGAGCAAAATCCTTCCATACTCACTATGGTCCTATAGTTCCCATTCCTATTGTAGCTAAACTCCTTAAGAAGGTTATCTACAGGAGGTGCCAACACTTGCTCTCCTCTCATTCTCTTCTTAACTCTCTGTAATCTAGCCTCTGACCTTATGCTTGAGCCAACAGTCAAATCCAATGACTTTTTCTCAAATCCTCATCATTCTTGGCCTTTCTGCAGCTTTTGACATTGTCGATCACTCCCTTCTCCTTTATACACTCTCCTCTCTTTTGGTACTCCTATTTTTCTGACTTCTCCTTCTCAGTCTCCTTTGCTGGATCTTGATCCTGGTTATACCCATTAACTACAGGTATCCTGTAGGCCTCTATCCTGATCCCTCTTCTTTTCTTTCTCTAGACTGCTTTAATTAGTGATTTCATCATCTCTCATGGATTTAACTGTCATTCTTGTGCTGATGATTCTCAAACCTACTTATCTAGCCCTAATTTCTCTGCTATGTGGTGCAATGGTTTGAGAATACTTGGCCTGAAGTCAGGAAAATGAGTTCAAATCCAACCTCCAACATTCATTAGCTGTCTGACTTCTGCTAAGCCTCCTAACAATCCTGCCTCAATTTCTTCAACTGTAAAATGAAGATAATAATTGCATCTACCTCCCAGGGTTGTTATGAAGAGTAAACGAGACCAAATCAGATAAAATTTGTGAAGTGCTCACCACAGTGCCTGGGACACAGTAGGTGAATAGGAAATGCTTGTTTCTTTGTCTCCAGAGAGAATGCCAGGTTGTGTTACTCATATGCCAACAGAAAGGTGATGGACATAAGGTGCATAGAATAAGTTTTACTGAGGCAGTTGTAGCATAGTAGATAGTGGATAGTGGATAGAATAGTAGGCCTACAGTCAGGAAAATCTGAGATGAAATTTAGCCTCAGATACTTACTAGCTGTGTGACCCTGCACAAGTCATTAACTTCCGTTTGCCTCCAGTTTTCTCAACTGACAAATGGGGATAGTAATAGCAATTACTTTGCAGGGTTAATATAGGGAATCAAATGAGATATTTGAAAGAAAAAAAGAATCACTTAGCATAGTGCCTTGCACATAATAGGTACTATATAAATGCATGTTCTATTTTCTTTCCCTTCTGCTGATCTCTAAACTCATATTTCCAGCTGCCTTTCAGACATCTTGAGCTGATGTCCAGTAGACATCTTAACCTCAACACAGCCAAAACCAAGCTCATTATCTTGTCCCCAAATACTCCCCCCCTTTCAAACTTCCCTATTACAACAGAGGGCACCACCATCCTCTCAGTCCCCCATACTTACAATCTAAGGGTCATCCATCAATCCTCACTATCTCTCATTCCTATTTCCAATCTGTTACCAAGGCCTATTGATTTTACTTTTGTAGCATCTCTCTCTAATGCACCTTCTCTCTTCTGATACTGTCATCATCCTAGCACAGGCTTTTACCTCCACATGTCTGAACTATTGCAATAGCCTACTGGTTGGTTCACCTACCACAACTCTTTCTCCGCTCCAGTCTATCGTCTATTTGGTTGCCAAAGCGACTTTCCAAATGCACAGGTCTGACTACATACCCCTTACTCATTAAACTCCAATGGCTCCCTTTTACCTCCAGTATCAAATACATTTGACATTCAAAGCCCTTTATAACCTAGTCCACCCCACTACCTTTCCAGTCTTCTTACACCTTAATTCCTGCCCAGTACTCTTTGATCTAGTGACACTGGTCTCCTGACTGTTCCTCAAACAGGTAACTATATATCTCTTGGCTCAGACCATACCTAAAATGCTCTTCCTTCTCATCACCTTCCTCGAAGTCCAAGCTAAAATCTCATCTTCCGCAGGAAGCCTTTCCCAATAGCCTTTCAATTCAAGTGCCTTCCCTCTGCTAATTATTTCCTATTTCATCTGTATGTCACTTGTTTGTACATACTTGTTTGCTTGTTCCTCCCCCATTAGACTGTGAGCTCCTTGAGGGCAGGTACTGTCTTTCTTTGAATCCCCAGCACTTACTTAGCAAAGTGCCTGGAACATAGTAGGCTCTTAATAAATGCTTATTGACTGACTGACATAAGAAATGGACATAGTTTTAACAATGGAAAAAAACGTGAAAGAAGATACATTATCATCTGAATTGCCACTACACCCCAAGGACCTTGATCCTTTTCATCTTCCCTTTTTCTGAACCCTCTTTTATATGTCGTCTCTTCATTAGAATATGAACTCTTTAAGAGAAAACATTGTCTCATTACTCTATTTGTACATCAGTGCTTATTTGAATGTTTTGTATATATCAAAAGCTTAATAAATGCTTCTCCATTTATTAGGGTCAAAAAATTTCTTGTAACTGATTTCATTTATTACAGAGCATTCCCACAACTCTTTTTTTAGAACTCTCCCCAAAACAACAACAACAACAAAACAACAAAAAGTTTTGTGGAGGCATAACTAGGTAGCACACTTTACTTCCAAAATCCTTTTCAACTGCTAGGCAAATGAAATTTCAGGGCAGATCCAGAACAAAAGCCACGTGAAGAAGACAAGGTCATTACCTCCCACTTTCCTGGCTCAGCTTCCTGTCTTTATTATGTATCTTTGCCAATCACAAACAAATGAGTAAATAAATAAATAAAAAAGAAAATGAATGAATCAATAAATAAAAGTTGGTTATATGCTATTTTCTGGCCAGCATACCAGATATCTTGTACATCTACAACTCTTCATTATTTCCTGTGCTATAAAAAGGCTTTCTTGAAGATCAATCATCAAGACTCATGTCCTAGATGTTTGTGAGACTATAGTTAAAAGCATGAAGCAGTAATGAAGTGAGTAAAATATGAAAGGATGTTGAGAGAGAGAAAGCTACAGAATAGAAAATGGAGCAATTATTGAGTGTGTGTGAAGAGACAGAGTAGAATGCTAGGGTTGAATGTCAGGAAGAAAGGATGTCTGGGGACTGAACACTAGAACTGATTCTGTGTTCAGAGTAAGTGAGTGAATCTTAAGTTGTCAGAGTGTGGGAAGGGTGAGTACTAGGGTGAAACAGAGAAAAGTGTCCACTGCCTATGTGGATGGAAAGTCTACTGTCTAAAAATGAAAGTTCAGGGAACAAAAATGAGAAGTACTTGGACTCTTAGACCAAGAGAATCTCTGTTTAGCAAAACCCTTACTTTACTGCATCACCTAACTAAAAAAAGAATGTTTAACGTTTAGTTAGGTTGGATTTCAGTCTCAAATAAGCCAGATTAAAATCACAAACAAACCATGTGCTTACATGTGGGTGGGGAGCTCAGGGAGGACAATCTATAGAAATGAAAAAGATTCTTTTTAAGAATGGAAATTTCAGAAACATTTGCCTGTTTTCAGTGTAGGCCTATGATTAAGTATCTCATCAACAAGACAGATTATGAAGCCTTCTGGTGTTTATGTCATAGAGGCCAGGGGACTCTGGCATCTTCTACAGGAAGAAGAAAGAGAAGTAAAGAAAACAAACAGGAGTGTTGGAGGAACTGTAAGCATCCAGAACCTGGCACCAGAATTGGCAGCAGGTGGATTTTCTTTGGAGGCTATTAATTTTGTAAGCCAAAGATATTAAAATTTGACTTCCCTTTTCAATTCTGGAAGGCACAATGCACAGGTCTCTTGTTCCAGCCTTCCCCAAGGGCCATCTTTTATCCAACCTAAGCCTCACCTCTTCACTGGCTCAGATTTAAAGACAAGAATCCATTGCCCAAGACTGATTTGGACTTGCCATCTATTGCAGGAAAGTATAAGTCAATGTTAATCTAGCCTTCTTCGATAACCATGCATTGTCTGAAATGTGTAAAACACTGCATGTTCTCAAAAAATCTGATTCTAATTGTGTACCTGGAAAACAGGACCAAAGCCCTTTCTCACCACCATCACCTACAAATCATTTTAACACTGACTCACTGTCTACTCATCTTCTGTTGCAATAAGGTCAGACGTCTCCCATTTGAAGATCATTGAAGGAAATTTCATACCCAAAACCATACGAAGTGAGGTCACATTAGTGATCATGCTGATTTCCAAGCACTGGTGTGAAGTTAGATTTGGGTATGTTTTACAGAAACCATGTAGATTATAACAAGTCAACAAGTAGATAGTCTACTTCACTGGTTCTTTTCACTGAAATGGACATTTTAGAAAACATAAAAAAAAATTCTAGAGCATAATGTTTTATACTTAGCAAAGAATTTCCCATTTACCAATGTTTCCCAGTATGTACTCTGCAACTTATAATCTTAAAGGATTGTCTGTGGGCACTAAGAGGTTAAGAGAATCTCCTAGGGTCACACAGCCAATATGTATTAGAGGCAGGACTGGAACCCAAATCTCTTGGCTGCCAAGATCAGTTCTCTATCCTCTATACCGGAATGCTTCCCCCAGCTACCTCTCTATATCTTTACCAATCTCCCTACCTTCCTACCTCCCAACAGCTAGGACCCAATTAGGATAACTAATGAATTCCCTAAAGTAGGATTATTCAATTTATTCAATTATTCAAATTCACACTGCATATTTCCATTGAGTTGGAGCCAATTGCCAATTTTCATATAACTTTAAATAGTATGAATTTGAATACATGTGAGCACTTCAAGGAATTCATTATTCACACTAATCAGGATCTCTCTTTCTCTCAACTTAATCTATTCATCTATAATAAAGTAAATGTATTATATATTCCATGTTGTATATTACATTATACATAATATATAATTTTTCCTTACTCCATACTTGTGTTATTGTCCAAGTAATTAATGGCAAAAAAGTTTTGTTGTTGTTGTTGTTGATGTTATTGTTGTTGCCTTGTGACCTATGGATACCTGGCTATGTGATAGATTTTCCAGTGTATAAATTCTCTCTATCAATGCACATCAACTCATCTGTAACTTTTTGTCTTAGAAAGTTGCCTAGTGGCCCAGAGTGATGTAGTTAGTGTGTCAGAGGCAGGATTTGAACCAGGCATCCCTGACTCAAAAGAAATAATCCTATTCACTATGCTTTGCCACGCTGTCTTTCAATATGTTTAAGTTCATAAATATAATATATACAAAAAAAGCATCATGCTTACATCTCCATACATATTTTGTAATGTAATTATATATCATACATTAATGTGATTTTCTAATTTTTAAAATATGCATAGGCTTGGGCCCTTACCAACCATTTGACATTAAGCTTTGTCTTATTGACCTAGATAATAATGTTTGCACTACTTGAGCAACGTGGCTGAATAGATCAGAATGCTGGACTCTGGAATAAGGAAGAGCCAAGTTTAAATCTTCTATGTGATGTTTCTATCTATGTGGCTTTGAACTGAACAAAAAATCTATCTGTTTATCTGTCTGCTTATGGTAAAAAAAAAAAGACTAATTCTCAGGTTAGATTAATAGAGAAATGATGGTCAGAGCAAAGAAGATCATAATACCACTGTACCCTATCTTTGATATCCTCATAAGATCACACATACTATGCGTAGTTTTAGGCACCACAAATTAGGAAAGACATTGAGAAACTACAACATATTCAGATGGCAACCAGCGTGGTAATAGGACTAGGATCCATGCCAAGTTGAAAGAACTGAGGATATTTATCCTAGACAAGAGAAGACATTAATAGTACATGATAGCTATTTTTAAGTATTTGAAGAATACTTGAAAGTCTTGTAGAACAGGATTAGATTTGTTTTGTTTGTCTTCAGATCTTAGAACTGGAAACAACAGGTTTGGAAGGTACAGAGGCAGCTTTCAGTTCAGCAAAAGAAATAACTTCATAAAAATTAAAGTGGACCAGAAGTGAAATGAGCTGTCTTACAGATAATGAGTTTCTCATTACTAGGACTATTCTGAAAAGGCTAGATGACCACTTGTCAGAGATGTTTTGGAAGGGATTCCCAATCAAGTACAGGTTGGACTAGATGACTTTTGAGGTCACAATTTCTTCTGAAATTCCATGGTTATAGAAGAATCCAGATCTACTCACTGATCGTCATTTTCCCCACCATATAATGGCTTCCTCCCATGCACAAAGTATCTAACTTAAGTATTGTCTATAGCAGATTTTCACTCTCATTTGTAACTTTCCCATGCTGAATAAACATATTGAGCCATATGGAGATCCCTGCCCCATTCAAAGATATCCAGGTCACAGCCAAAAGTGTCTCTCTCTTAACTTCATTCATTCAGTGTCTCTCTCAACTTCATTTTCATAAACTTTTTATATGCCCTATAACTATTTCTATACTTCCACTAATACATAATTTCGGCATTATACCTAATTTTCCCCAGCAACCAGCAAGCTCCAGGATCGCCTTGTAGCACCGTTCACAAAGTTGATTCTAAGGATATACAAGCTAATTTTAATTATTTATGAATTTGTATTCCCAGCATCTAATAGTACCTGGCACACAAAAAGAATTTAATGCTTGTTGTTAATTGTTACTAAGGCAATTCGTGAATATGTCTTTTTAGGAAGGCTAAGAGGAACGAAAGAACATGAAATACATTTCAAATTCAAAAATAAGCGCTACAGAGTAAGCTAGAGCCCCGTCCTAGGACTTGTGAGGCTTGGATTGTAGTCTTGATTGTAGCAAACTAATTACACAACCCTGAGGAAGTCAAGTGCCCTGTTCTGTCCTCTATTTTCTTATACACTTTTGTTTTGGTGGGGGGACTGGGGTTAAATGTGTTTTATTTTATGCATCTTAAATGATATCTTTTTAAAAACAATGCCTCCACTCCAAATAAATCAAGGTCAAAAATAAATTAATAAAGCTCAAGATGGCATCAGTCCAAGTTTGTCCAAGTCCTGGTATTATGTAGATGACAAAAAGCAGCAGCTGGTTGTGATGACAGGTGGTTCAAAGTAATCAGCTGACTTTGTTAAGATTTCTCCACTTCCAAACCATCTTTAAAGAAAATCATATATGGAGTCACACCATCCTCACGGAAGTCCAAGAGAGCCACCAGGCCATCTGGATTCATGTTTTCACCTATGAAGAACCGATAGTTTTTTTAAAAATTAGCAAGGATGTATTTGATTTGTTCTGCAGCTCTCATCATAAAAGGTTTTACTGTATCTGGCTTGTGTTCTTCAACTCTGCCTTTGATTGATTTCACGTAGTCTTTGACGTACTTTTTGTAGGATTCTTTTGTGAAACTAGTTTCTTGAAGATGATGGCTTATTACTATGTCAACTGTAGTGATTATAGTGGCATCTGTTCCTTCACCTTCAGGACCTTCAGCAGACCCTAGATAATCTACTTAATCTTTAAGTGCCCTAAGCAACTTTCTCAGACTATAAATTTCAGAGAAAGTAACTACCTACACTGACAGAGACAGAATCACTACATGAGTGTTCACTATACAAATGAAATCACTGTACTAATTAGTATAGTTCTGACACTAATGAAATCATCAGTCCTTTTCCTTATAGCTTCTTCAGTGATCCATTGTTCCTTCTAGAGAAATGATGTCATTTTAAAAAATGAACCTATATATCTCAGAAATTGCTTTCGTTCAGTCACTATCTAATTAAACAGGAAAAAAGAAAACACTTATTTAATGTCTACTGTATACATGGCACTATGCTAAGAGATTTACAAATAAATAAGGCTTAAATCCTACTCTAAGGGGTAGGAGTGAAAGAGAGGAGTGAAACAATACAGACCAAAAAAATACAATATGATGGTACATAAGAAGAACAAAGGAAGTGCTGTGCATATCTATAAGAATCACATGGCCTCTAGTTGAAAGAATAAAGAAAAGCTATCTGGTAATGGTTGGGGCAGCCAAATGGTGCAGTGAAAAAAGTACTGGGCCTGGAGTCAGGAAGACTCACTGAGTTCAAATCTGGTCTCAGACACTGAGCTGTGTGATCTGGGTAAGTCACTCAACCCTGTTTACCTCAATTTCCTCATCTGCAAAACGAGCTAGAGAAGGAAAAAGAAAACCACTCTAGAATCTCTACCAAGAAAACCCCAAATTAGGTCACAAAGATTTAGACATGACTGAAAAACAACTGTACAAAAAACCTGGTAAAGGTAGTCTTTGAGCGACCTTTAAAAATGAGCAGGATTTTGGTAGGAGGATGGAATTACAGGTATAGTGAGCAATGTGGCCAAATTCATGGAGTCAGGTAAAATACACAGTACGTTGAGGGAATGCTGAGTAGAACTGCTTAGCTGGGGAGTATGGTATGCAAAAGAGAGTAGTGTGAGATAAAAAGAAAAGGGAGCTGGATCCAGCATGCAAGTTACCTCTCCTTTTTGGACGCAGAGTAATGCAGACAATGTTCTTTCTTTTCTCCTCCTCTTAAGTGAATGCATATCTGTATACTTTGGGGCAGGCATCAGAATGCAACAAGTGGAAAAAACACTTGCTCTGGAGAGCAATCCCTCTGCCTGACGGATTATGGACCAGTCACTTAAGCTTCCTTGCACTCATTTTCTTCATCTATACAATGAAAAAGTTGCCTCTGAGGCATCATCCAGCTCTCAAATTACTATCAGACATCCTATCATGCTCCTTATTCTCAGCTTTCAAATAAATCTTAGAACATGCTATGATGTTTGGAACAATGGGCCAACTTTAAACTTGTTTTCACTATTCCATCTTTTTGAACACTTTGATGATATGGTTCAGTGAGGTAACAACACAATGCTTAACATAACATCATGCAACATTAGGCATCTAATGGCAGGCAGTGTGCCACAGTGCAGAATTAGCATTGGGGTTGGAATCAAAAGACTTGAGCTCAAGTGATTGCACTTATTAGCCTCCCAACCACAAGTAACATAATTACCTACCTGTGCCTCACTTTCCTTATCTGTAAAATGAGGATAATATTTATACTACCTCTCAAAAGGGATGTTGGGGAAAAGCTATATAGCTTGAGTTATTTTTTTTTTTAGGCAATCAGAGTTAAGCAATTTGCTCAGAGTCATAGAACACAGTAAATATCTGAGGCCACATTTGAACTCAGGTCTTCCTGACTCAAAGGCCAGTGCTCTATCCACTGAGCTACCTAGCTGCCCTATCTTGAGTTATTATTAATAATTTTTGCAATTATGAATCTGAAGTATAAACATGGAAATAATAATAATAGGTAGCATTTATATAGTAGGGCTTGTTTTTGTTTTCAAGAGGCTTTTTGAAGGGTTTTTGTTTGTTCATTTGTTTGTTTTGCATCTTCCATTCTCACTGAAACTGCATGTGCAGGAGTCATTTATAGCCTGACCCCACTGATGTACAACACAAAAGCTTTAACCTATTCTGTTTGTGATCTAAACTAGTTGATTCCTCCTTAGTCAACCTGGTGGTTCCCCACTCCCAGCAACTCACTACATTGGTGTCAAACTTGCTATGGAGTCATCAGCTTTAACCCTACTGCCATTCAGAACTACTGAACTCAAGCAATGCATTAAGTTCAGGCTTGCCATATTCAGAGATTAACAAGCCTGTGCTGCCCCATCCTGCTTATACAATACTTTAAGGTTTGCAAAGTACTTTATATATGTAATTGGGGGGGGGGGCGCGGTGCATGAAAGCCCCCATCAGCTTGCTTTGCTAATGCAACTTCCCCATGTGGAGATTCTGGGAAACAACCCTGTGAGAGATGGGCTAATCTTATTATCCCCATGCTATAGATCAGGAAAATGAGTCTGACTAGTAGAGTGATTTGCCTAAGAGTAACGACTAGCAGGCAAGTTTTGAACCCAAGGGTCCTGACTCCATGCCAGTGTTCTATCCAGTGTACCACCTAACTTTCAGTGTTGTTTCAATTGTTTCAGTCATGTCCAACTCTCCATGACCTCATTTGGGGTTTTTTGTTTTGTTTTGTTTTGCTTGTTTGTTTGTTTGTTTGTTTTTTGTAGAATATCCTGGTTTATTTGCACATATGAGCTAAGAGGGAGAGGTAAAATATTACATGAAAGCAAATTTTTTTAAAGCTATTGGGTTTTTTTTGCTTTGTTTTGTGAGGCATTTGGGGTTAAGTGACTTGCCCAGAGTCACATAGCTGATGAGTGTTATGTGCCTGTGGCTGGATTTGAACTCTGGTCGTTCTGACTCTGGGACCAGTGCTCTATCACTAGTAAATGTCTGAACATCTGAAGCTGTGTTTGAACTCAGGTCTTCCTGACTCCAAGCCCACTCTATCCATTGTGCCACCTCACTGCCCACCACCTAACTACTATTCTCAAAGTGTGTGTGAAGACTCAGCACATTCGCAAAAGTCATATGTTGACATGATACTGGGAATAGAGTCCAGCATCCCTGAACTCTAGCATAATTTTGATTTAAGATGAGAATGATATTGAGTTCTGATCTTGACTCTTGACATCGAACTGCTGTGTAACCTTATAGCTCAACTTCTTCATCTGCAAAATGAGAATAAAAAAACATATGCCCTACCTATGTGACAGCATAGTAGAGGAGATCAGATGATACTATATGAAAGTCATGATAAGATATTGACTTGTGATATCATTAACTTAGGAAGATCCCAAGGAGGAAATTTAGTTACCAATACATGTTGGTATCATTATTGCAACTAGTTGTCTTGTACCCCTGAGACATTGAGTAACATACCCAGAGTCTCATAGCAAGAATGTATCAGAGGTGACACTTGAATACAGGTCTTCCTGCCTCCAGGGTTGTCTCTGTATCCACTATGCCAAGCTGCCTCTCATATGAGAGTACTCTGAAAAATGATAAAGTACTATATAAACACACAGTATTGTTGTTTTTTGTTTTTCTTAACAACAATTTCCAGTGTTTGTGTATTATTCCAAGTTTCTGAATCCCAGTCTGGAAAATCAGGCAAAAATTCTTCTGAAGACAAGCTTTTTTTTTTCATGACCCTTTAGTGTTTCCTGATTATTTCCATTCTGGCCCCAAATGTTACAAAAACAGCCACTCTCACAGTTCTTTCACACCTCTGCTTCCCATCTTGGCCAGACTCTGCAAAGTCAGAGAGGTGTGTTGAGATAGTCAGGAGAAAAGTTCATTAGATGCTATTGAAGTTTGAGTTTTGGAATAAAGAAGTGGGCTGAGAGTCACACGGTGGTGACTTCTTGGCACGAGATGGGAGATACTCCTTGAAGAGCAGCAGTGACGTAGTGTTTCTTCTGAATTTATCTGAGCTGAATCAATTGCTCCTGATAACTGTTATAACCATTATTTGTGGTACCTCTGGGCTTCATTCATATCTATAATCCTGCTTCCTATGACTTGCAACTCATGTTTCACAGCTGTCAGAAGGGACTATAACGAAAATTTAATGTGAAAAGAAGAGACAGCCCAAAATGATCAGATCATTAATAACTTTGCAAATACAAAGCTATTATGGAAAAGGTCTTATAAATGACAAGGAACAATGAAGTACAGTAGATAAATGACTGGCATCATAAGCCAGGAAGAGTTTGGTTTGAGTTATATCTCTAAACAGATATTGGCTCTGTTACCCTGAGCAAGTCAATTTATCAGTGCTCTGGAAAATTCTTGAAGGATTCAAGTCGCAGAAGGGATGCTGATCTGCATTGGTTAGAGGGAGTTTCCTCACTTGAGGGTTCCCCATGACAATGAAATCACAGGTCCAAGATACCCAGTAGAAAGTTTCAACAGCCAATCTTGTGACAATCTACTAAGCTCATATTCTAACAAAAGCTCAAATCAGATTGATGAGCAAGGATGTGACATAGTGAAAAGAACCTTAGAATTGGAGTCAGAAGACCTAGATTCAGATTCCAATGATCTAGATTCAGATTTAAAAAACTTAAGATCTAGTCTTTGCCTCCTTCTTTTGTTATTTTGGGACCTTGGTCAAGACACAGATTAATAATACCAACCTCACAAAATTGTTGTAAAAGTTAGAATGATACTTAACTATAAAACACTACTTAACTGGAAAGACAAGCTTCTGGATAGAAAGAAAAAGAAAAATAGCACAGCCTAGTTCTGATAGAGAAATAAAGTATCTTATCATCTCTCTCCAGCCTATGTTGATAACTTCTTTGATGCTGTCTTCTTTCTAAGTTTTCATATCCTTGTTCTCCTCCTATTTGTCTGACAGTTATTTCTCAGTCATTTTTGTTTGATCTTCATCTAGGATATGTCAATTAACTATGTTTGTCCCCCAAGGCTATACAGGGCTTTCTTCTTTTCTCCATCTACATTACGTCCCTTAGTGATTTCATCAGTTCCATTGGATTAAACTATCATCTCTACGCAGATGAGTCTCAGATTTATTTGGCCAGCCTTAACCTCTCTCCTAACCTCCAGTCTTGCATCTCTAGCTGCCTATTGGACTTTTGTTGGATCTCATATGTATCTTAAATTCAACATGTTAAAAAAATGAACTCATTTTCCCCCCAAATCCTCACTTCTTCCTAACTTTCTTATTACAATTAAAGGTACCACTATCTTCCTATATTTACACAGGTTTGCATCTTAGTTGTCATCCTCAATTCCTTACCCCATACCCAATCAAGTCAAATCCTATTATTTCTTTGTTAGCAATATTTCTTGTTTATGCCCCTTCTTCTCTCCTGATGCTTCCACCACCATGCTGTAGGCTCTCACATCTCATGCCTATATTATTAGAATACCCTGCCACAGATCTCATCCCTTTTCAGTTCATCCTCCACTCAGCTCTCAAATTGATCTTCCAAACATGCAAATCTGACCACATCAGCCTTCTATTCAACAGACTCTAGTGACCATCATATCTAGAATCAAATATAGAATCCTCAGTTAATTTTCAAAACCTTTCATAACTTTACACCCTTCCTCCCTTTCCAGTCTTCTTACACTTCACTCATCCAAGTATTGTGTGATCTAGTGACATTGGCTTCTTTGCTGTTCTTTGAACAAGATACTCCATCTCTTGACTCCATGTGTTTTCACTGGCTGACTCCCTCACACCACTTACTTTCACCTCCTAACTTTCCCAGCTTCCTCTAAGTCTTAGCTAAAGTTTCACCTTCTTTAGGAAGCCTTTCCTGATCTTCCTTCACCTTAGCACTTTCCCTCTGAGATTACCTCCAATTTACTCTGTACATATCTTGTTTATACATGTCATTTCCCTCATTAAATCATGAACTCTTTGAGAGCAGGGTTTTGTTTTGTTTTGTTTTGTTTTTCCATTCTTGGTATTCCCAGCACTTAGAATATAGTAAGTACTTAATAAATGCTAGTTGACTGACTAACTGGTAGGCTTGGATCAGCTCTCTTTAGTTATCAAGAGGTTAGAAAAGCTACAAGATATGGCAAATGGAATGGAATAGGGAATAAAACCAGAAAAAATAGAGAAGGTACCTTGGAGAAGGTACTCCTTCAAATAAAATTAATGCCAATGTTAACATAGATTAACTTTAAGGTGTATTGCTGATGCCTTCAGACTTTTAAGGGCCATTTGAAATCAGTGAGTTATTTACAGGAAAAGGTTATAAAGATTTAAAGAAATCAAGGACCCTCTTTTTTACAGGAAGTATAAAGAACTTTTCCACCCTAGAATACCTTTGAGTATGTAATTAAAAGGAAGAAAAGTTTTCTTGCCTCTCTGATCGTGACAGCCAGAACTTCTGTGTCTTTTTTTTAAAAAAAAACTTAAGGGAGGAAGAACAACAACCGGGAACCTAAAACCACCAAGTTCAACTCCACAGGCCAAAGCCTAAAAATAGGTCAGACTCTGCTTTCTTACGGAAAGAAATATAAAGTAAGAAAGAAAAAAACAGAAGATCTGAACTGCTTTTCAAAGTTGTCTGAATTTAGTGCCAAGAACCTAAGGCAGCCTAGTATTTAGAGGCCTCTTGTGAACCATTCCTGGCTCCTTACAGTCACTAGTGACTGGGTACGCCACGCTGGGAAATAATATTAAAAAAATATATATCCTTTAACTTCATGGGCATTTAGTTGCTTCAACCCTTATTTAAACACATACCTTTCAATAATTACTCTAAAGTCTCTTTTCAGCTAACAAAGCCTTTACAAATGTCTCCTGTCAGCAATGGAAAACTTAGACAAACAGAAATACACAAAGATATTGCACAGGTATATATGTATGTATGCATACACACATATGTGTGTTCATGTACATATGTATGCTTATACCTACAAAGCCCTAATACTTATATGCCTATATCTATCTGTATCCCTGACACAAATCTTTTCCTACTCCAGCCCATCCTCCACTCAGCTGTCAAACTGATCTTCCAAAATGCAGGTCTAACCACATCATTCCTCTGGTCAATAAACTCTAGGGACTCTCTGTTACATCTGGGATCAAATACAGAATCCACGGTTTGGCTTTCAAAGCCTTTCATAATCTCACCCGTTTGTCCCTTTCCAATCTTCTACGTCTCTCACCCCACGTATTCTGTGATCCAGTGAAATTGGCTTCCTTGCTGTTCTTTGAATAGGATTCTTCATCTCCTGACTCTGAGTGTAGACAGACAGACAGACAGAGAGACATGTAGGTATGCACATATATACTCGTATGTGTGCATATATGTATGAAGGTTATGCTTTAGGAATCAAAACACAATACCTGTTTTTGCTTTTGTTATTTTATTTTTATATGACATGTCGACAGTGATATGTGGATTATGATTTGGAAGCTTTCTTTTTGATCTGTCACTTTGTCATTCACAGAAATGCTTGTTATTTAAGGTCAAGATCAAGAACCCCTGACTTTATGCTTGACTGACTTTATGCTAATCCTGATGGATTAGCCTTCCCATGATGCGTTCATCAGAATCTAAATGCTGCCTTAGAGAACATGATGTGATCATTACAGCTGGAAATGACAGTCAAAAAACACTGAGTCAGAATATACTATTTCTCAAGCATTTGCTTACTCATTCAGCATTCAATATTTATTGAGCTCTTATTACTGTATCACCAAATAAGAGACTAGCAGGGATGTAGACATAAATATGAATGTAGCATGGACATTGCCCACACAGCATTATATAGCATGGAGGATGACAAATCCAAAAATAACTACAATAAAAAGAAAGATAAGCTCCATAGGAAATGTAAAAAAAAAAATGTTGCGGGGGGGGGATGTCACAAGAAGGGGAAAAAATGTCTTGGAGCATGTCCAAAGTATCCCAGAGAAGGAGTGAAAGGAAAAAAAAAAGTCAACAAGAAGGAATGATTAATACAGACAAGAGAATACTTGGAGGAGGAGTTCCTAACTTTTGGGGGGTTATGGATCTCTTTGGCAGTTTGATATAGCCTACGAGACTCTTCACAGAATGTTTTTAAAATAAATAAAATAAAATGCATTGAATTACAAAGAAAACAAATTATGTCAAAATGCAGTTATTAAAATATTTTTTAAAAAACATAGATTTATGAAGACTGGGTTAAGAACACTTGACCTTGGAGGAAATGTGATTATGGTCTTCAAATATTTGAAGGGCAGTCATATAAAAAAATGGATAGGATTAATTCCATGTGGGTCCAGAGGACAGAACTGGAACTAGTTAGTGGAAATTAGTGGAGGACTTCCTGCATTTGTGGTCAGTTCCTTATTCACTAAACCATAGCTTCCTCTCTGATACACACACACACACACACACACACACACACACACACACACACACACACAACTTTAGTAGAGAACATATATGTGTATATATATCTACATCATACATATACATATATGGATATATGCAAACATGAATTTATAAAAGTAGGCTATATGTGAGCCTATATATGCATAAACATTCATGTCTTTACATATTATATACTTTTGACACTGTTTTTACATACAAATATAAAGACACATATGCATATATGTGTACATGCAAGTGCATGTATACGTGTGTGAACATTCTCCACTAATGCCCTATCCCAGTCAATGCTTCACTGTGACATGGAGATGACCCAGTAATCTCAAAAGCTTTACCAGTGGGGTTCTGGTAGATCTTACCAAGCTATGGGATCTTATTTAGACATAGTCCCCAAGAGGAACACAGTGGTAGCTTTGGTACTGCTCCGTCACCCTGAGCCAATGTTTTCATCTGTAAAGTGAGAAACAGACTGTGTGGTCTGCAAAGCGCCTTCTAGCTCAAGGGTTTTATGAATGTCTAGATAGGATAACTGCATAAGTGATGTGTTTTTTGTACTGCTCATTCTCATATGTCAATGTTGTATTATGTCTCCTTTATCATAATGTCTCTGACTTTATGCAAAAACAATTCAATTCCCCTAATTTTTTTCTATTTCATATCATTTCCATGATTTTGTAATCATATACAAGCTCTTTCTGCAACCCTTCATACCTAGCCTTCTACATTCACAAATCCAAAAGCCAACAGGTGATAGAAACCTATGTTGCTGTTTACCTAGTAATAAAAAAGTTCTTTCTCATCTATAGAATTCCAACTTGGGACTAAACCTTAGGATACTGTGCACTTCCCTTGACCTAAGGGAAACACCTGTTCTCTGCATTTTCCCATGCAATAATCACGAATCATACAGGAAGGTAGAGGCTATCACAATGGAAATAGTTTTTAAAACAACAGCAACAACTCTGAGACTTAAAAAAATACAGTAGGGGAAATAAATAATTGTATGCCTATTTTTCTCCAGGTATGTCTCTATGTTTCTCATTTTTAAATATTCTATTAGACTTTAATAGATTCATTAAAAATGAATGATTTATTCTGTCTTACTTGAGATGAGTAGATATACTCATATACTACTGCCTTCTAGAACTAAAGATATTTTAAAAAATATTTTCCCTTAGGATAAACCTTCTTTACTTTACATTCCTATATGTTTCATAAGGTTTTCAAGTTTTCCTAAAAATGTCTGAAAATGAGATAAATTAATCTGAGAACACATAACTCATCTGATAAATGGAAGGAGAAAATAAGGAAGTGATTTTCACATGGATTTATTCATATCTGAGATTTGTGTCTTGTCCTTAATCTAATTTAATTTAGGTTATCAACTTCCAGACCCAGCACAGCAAATAATTGTTTGGTAAAGTGCAGCCCATAGTCTATGCATCTAAGAATTGGCCATGTGGTGTAATTGATAATGACATGGACTGAGGGAGAATTAGGAAACCAGCTACATATATTTCTAGCTCTTCAACTCAGTGTGTGATAGAAGGCAAATCACTTCACTATTTTGAATCTTGGGTCCCTCATTTGTATAATGATGGGGTTGGAAAACATATGGTCTTTAAGATCATTTTTCAGCTCTGATATTCTATGAACCATATTCTCAAACTGTGACTGTTTCATCTAATGTTTCAGTTAATTCTGTGCATATTTCAATATTAAACTTATAAAATATTTTAAAGTTATGAGAAATTTGTCATTCATCTAAAATAAATTCATATTAAATGTTTACATATACATTCACATACATGTACTTATATATGTATATATGTATGTGTGTTCCTACATAGAATTAAACAACTTGATCCTGGAATAACTTTATTGGCTCTAACTGGTGAAGGGGGTATCAATTAAAAATATCTGTATACATATCTTTGTTTATATAGCAGATAATGTATATTGAATCCGATTTTAGCATACCCTAGTACATTTTAATTATAAATTTTCTACTTCTTACAAAGTTTGCTTTCATAGCAACAGCTTCAATTTGGGAAAGTACTATACATGGGCATCAGTTTAAACAACATATTAGGTGACCACTTGACTCAAAAGCTCAGCTCTGAAGAAGCTGGACACAAAAAAAGCAATTTTGTTGCTACCATATTCAATTATATTTGTATCATATGTACATATGTCTTAAAAACTATGTGACAGAAGTTCATGATTCTTTTACAATTTTCTTCCTTGTTCTTTGCCTATTGAAATGTTCATATTTGTTAATGATTGGGTCACAATTAAAAAGAACAATTTGTAAATACTAGGAAGGAGATATTACAATACAATATGTTTCATGAATCTTGATACTTCTGTATTTGAAATCAGAATGGTAAAGAAAGGGTCATTTGAGTTGCTTGGTATAATCAATCTGTTTTAATATCATGGCTTTACCTTGCACATGGAAGGTCTAAATAACATTTTCAAATCTGACTTCAATTTTTTTTCAGTTATACAGAGTTCTGTAGATTATTTGTATAAGAACCCTTATTGATTCTATAAAGGATAAATTATTCCTGCTTCTAAACTTATGACATGAAAGCTAAGTAGCACAGTGGTCTGGAAGAACTGAGTTCAAATCCAGCATCAGATGCATATTAGTTACGTGACCCTGGGTAAACCATTTAACTTCTGTCTATGTCAGTTTCCTCAACTGTAAAATGAGAATAATAATAATAACAACAACAACAATAATGCCTGTCCCCCAGGCTCATTGTGAGAATCAAATGAGATATTTTTAAAGTACCTAGCACATAGTAGGTGCTTAATGAATGCTTTTTCTTCCCCATTTTTAGACTAGATCTATTCTTTCCTTCATACAATTTTTCCCCATAAGAAAACTTCCTCTAACAACACAGCTAGGCACCTGTTCTGTAACTTAAAGTCTTAGAGAGTTGTTTGTGGCACAGAGAGGTTATTATTTTCCTAAGATCACACAGCTAGGATGTGTCAGAGATGGGATTGAAGACCAGATTGTGAGTAATTTTCCTAACCACTAACCAAGTTACTATGTTATTATTCAAAATATACATATATGTACATGTGTATATTATATGTGTGTATACACATATATTTATGTTATATGTATATATGTGTGTGTAGATACACTTATGTATGTATATTATATGTGTATATGTATATTGAGTGTTATTTTCCCTAGTTATTTTCCTGATTTCTACCCAAACTGACAGCAATATAGTAACATCAGACTATTAGAAGTGTCTGCTATGTATTCATAGAAATAAGAACCAGTGACCACCCTCCACCACCCCTTTGTATTTTGTGAAACTGAGCCATCACTTGAAATTGGAGGACCTGGAGTCAAAGACCAGCTCTACTATATACTCATTCTATAAGCTTAGGTATCACTTCATCTCTCTGACTTCAAGTTCCTTATCTGTAAAATGAGAGGGTTGCACTAGATAGCCTTGGAAGATTCTTCCAGTTCTAAGTCTGTGATCTTATTATTCACTTCAATGTAGAGTTAGCCTGAGTGGGATCTAATCAAGGGAGCTATGAAACTCTTTATCTTTCCTGTAGAGAGCTAGCCATAAGCCAAATTCTAATGTGGCCAGGGAAGAAACCTAGATAGCAAATCAGATGTTGATGTTTAATGTTGCCCAGGAAAACCCACACATCAAAGAGAGAATTGATGAGAGATGCTCCCAAGAATGAATCCTTTCTGTGCAAATCCAGAGTCAAATCCAGAGTCAAGTCTAAACCTTAACTTACATAAGTTTTATTTTTAATACACATTTATTAGCACTTATGATGTGCCAGGCATTGTTCAAAGTGAGAGATATATATATAGATATAGATATAGATAAAGATATATCATCTGATCCTTACAACAACCCTGGGAGGTAGGTGCTTTTTGTTATTATGTCTGTTTTACAGTTGAGGAAACAGGGGCAGACAGAAGTTAAGTAATATGCCCAGGGTCACATAGCTAGTAAGCATCTAAGGCCAGATTGAACTTTCTGACTTCAGGCCCAGGACTACACCCACTGTGACACCTAGCTGCCTAGCTTTAATCAATATATAGCTTACACACCTTCCTATGGGCCCAAGTTGTTACAGATTTTACAAACTTTCTTTTATAAAAGTCTCAGGTCTTGAATATAACAAGTATGTGGAAAGGCTTATAAACACCTACACTTGATATTATTGTTTGCTGTAGCATTGTTTGCCTGTAGTCATTATTTGGGGGGGGGGTTAACAGAAAAAAAGTCAAGTCTGAATCTGAAATAATGCAGAGTCTAGTTTATTCCCTAGTGCAATAATCTAGGGGCTGATTGTGACTCATATTCATTAAGTGACAACATCCACAACTTCACGGTCACTCACTACAGGGTCCTTTCCATTTAAGAATAACACCTGTTATTCTTTAAACTTGGCAAGAGCTTCTAATTTTGACTTCCTTAGCCTATGGTAATGGTGTCAGCTGATCTACTTGACAGAATCAAAACTCTCCCTCTTCTTCATCTTCTACTCATGTATAAGAAAGTAGACACGTGTGAAGGTGCTTCTGTTATACAAGACTTGTAATTATCAAACCCACTGAACCACAAAGTGCAGCTCTTTTCTTGCTCCATCATCTTATCCATCAAGCAATCCAACAAACATTCAAATACCTGTTCTATGCAAGATACCACAAGGGTTGATTACTTTATCAGTTTAATATTCTACATGAACTGATTTTGAGATGCCAATTCTGAAAGTCATAGTCAAAAACAAATGATGGATTTTTTAAAGCTGTTTCTAGTTCATTGGGAAAATCCCCTGTGGCAAACATGAGAAAAGATGAGCAAGAGTCACATAGGACAAGCAAGCATAGATGGATTGCAGTCGGCACCATTGAAAATATTTCCACAACTGTGACATCACAAATCTCATTTCAATATTTGGGTAATGGGGGGGCAGAAAAAGAAAAGCAAAAAAAGTACAATTACTTCAACATTTTTCTCTCTCTTTATTCAGGTAACACTTTAATGCTCTGAGCGTCAATGGTACTCACTCTAAGGACATTTCCTTTGCCTTCCAGTTACTATCAACTTTCTTTTCCCCATGGATTCTACTATGAGACATTCTGTGGCTATAGCTTAACAGACTACAGAGAGTTTAGAAGCCTGAGTGTGGATTTTAATTATTCCCAGGACGGCAATATAGTGCCCATAAAGCTTCCTCTCTGAATCAGGTTTTGTAGACTATTTACACAGAATGGTCCTAGCCATTCAGTGAGTCTTAGAAATTCACTGATTCATTTGCTCATTCTACAAATATGCATCAAGTGCTTACTACGTGTGTAGTACTGGGTTAGGTTTACTCATTGAAACCTACCAAAGCTATGTTATAGTAGAAAAAAAAATAAACCACACTGAACTAGGCGTCAGGGATACCTTGATTTTTTCTTGGATCTATCACTAACTAGCTGTGTGCCTTTGGGCAAATTACTTTCATTATCTGGGTCTCATTTATAAAATTAGGAGGTTGATTCCTTCCAGTTTCAAGGCTCTATGAAGTTCTAACCTTCAAACTTGCATTCTTTCATTCCTCAGACTTTTCATATTAGACAAAACTGCAGTGGTCATGACTGCAGATATAACAGTTGTGGACAAACTGTGTAGACACAAGAAAAAAAAATTCATACCCCATTTTCTAAAAAGTCATTTCTGCCATGGAGGCTGAGACCGATGGATCTCTTGAACTCATGGGTTCTGAGCTGCAGGGACCAATGGGGGTATCTTTACTAAGTTCACCATTAATGTGGTAATTCCCCCAGGAGTGGGGAGTGACTAGCTTGCCTATGGAGGGGTGAACCAGCACAGACCAGAAATGGAGCAGGTCAATAATGGAACTTGGCTACTGAGTTGCCCCTGCACTTCCAGCCTACCAAGTCTTCATAGGAAGAAAAAAATGAGTGATTTAATGAGAGAGAAAGAGATAAACAAATGAACAAATATCTTAAAAAGCCACTTCCACATGACTGAAAAAGTCCATTTAAGTAAATCATAGGAACAAAGGCAGAAAGCCTAAAAATGTCAGTCCAGGAATCAAAACAGAGCCATCTGTAAGTTAACCAGAAAGAAGTCACAGTAGTGTATTTCAAATCATATCTTAAACCTACCACAATTTCATACATAAATCTAATTGGTAGTGTTGGAATAGTGTGTAGAGCAGTGGATTAGGCATTAGGAAGGTCTGGGTTAGCATCCCACTTCAGCACTTAAGCATCACACTTACTGTGAACCCAGGGAAGTCACAACCTCTCTGAACTTCTCTTTCCTCCTCTGCCAAAGGAGGATAAACAATAGCACCTACTTCCAAAGGTTGTTGTTAAGTATAAATGAATGAATGAATGAATGAATATATGTGAATGAAAACACATACATCTATTAACTATTTGTCAAAAGGTACACATTGTGGTAAGTGCTGGAGATACAAATACAAAAAAAGAGGTATTTGCTGCCCTCAAGAAGATTACATTCTAGTAGGGAAAGACAATACATATAGGGGAGTGGTGACAAGGAAAGGAAGTTTGTTCTGGGAAGTCACAGATATGATGTTGACCCAAAGAGCAGTCAATTGATATTTCCCTTCAGGAAGCAATTGCTCTACTGATTTTATTTGAAACGAGATAACATATGTAAAGCACTTTGCAAACCTTGAAATGACATAGAGGTGAGCAATTGTCAGATTTTAATATATCCTAGTTCCTCTAATTTTCCTTATTGCCCTTCTCCCTCATTTTACTTATTGCTCACTTCTGCCCATGCCTTCCTTTAAATAATCTGCATATTGTTGTTCAAAGACTAAAATTTTCCTGGATGATTGTGTCTCTATTCATTCTGTATATTACCTTCCCCATTCTAGCCCATGATGTCAATAAGATGACTATAGAGGTGCAGTCAATACGCCTAGGTTTGAATCCTGGTTCTGATATTAGCTGTGTACCCATAGGCAAGCGACTTAAGTCTCTGAGCCAGTCAGTCAGCATATAAGCATTTATTAAGCACATACTATGTGCCAGGCACAGTGCTAAGTGCTGGAGGTACAAAGAAAGGCAATAGATAATCTCTTCTCTCAAGGAGTTCACAGTCTAGCGGGGGAAACAACATGCAAACAACCACATGCAAATATATAGAGGATACAATGGAGATGAGGCATTAACATTTAGGGGGATGAGCAAAGGCATCTATGTAAGATGGGATTTTAGCTGAGACTTGAATGAAGCCAGGGAAGGCAAGAAGTAAAGATGAGGTGGGAGAATATTCCAAATATGGGGAACAGAGACATAAAATGCCCAGAGTCTGTAAATGGAGGGTCCTCTTTGAGGAAGAATAAGGAGGACAATGCTACTGGATCAGAGTATATGGAGGGGAATAAAGTATAAGACTGAGAAGGTAGGAGGGGGCCATGTTTGGAAGAGCTTTGAATGCTAAACATCCTGAAGATGGAAAGGAGCTACTGGAGTTAATTGAATGGGGGTGAAGGTGGGGGACAGAGGGTGTAACACTTCCCAATGCCTAGTCTAGTTTCTACAAATTTTGTCATTATTTCCCCAGCTACCCAGATTAGAAATCTTAAAATTATCTTTCATACTTCATTTTCCTTTGTTCCCATATCTAATCACCAAACTTGTCAGTTCCTCCTTTAAAATGTCTTTTGCATTCATTCAAACATTCCATCCTTTCTACCACTATCACTCTAGCCCCAGTCCTCTTTACCTCGTACCTGTGCAAGTATCTCTTACTAGTCTCTCTGAAGATTACTCTTTCTGAAAGTCTGTTTTCATCATGTTCATCTGTGCAGTGGAAATAATACTAACTGACCCTGATGTCAGAGGACCTAGGTTCAAATCCAAATTCTTATGCTAATACTTACATAATTTTAGGTAACTCATTCAATTTCTTTCGGCCTCATCTTCATCTGTAAAATGAAGAAGGGAGACTAGACGACCTCTGATATTCTTTCCAGCTCTACATGTATGATTCTATGGTCTCATCAAAAATTTTTAATAGCTTCTTAAATTTAACAATTGTAGAGAGGAAAATGCAAAATGCTTAGCCTAACATTCAAGGTCCATGGCCACATGCTACCCAGTTATATTTATTTCTCCAACTTTCACTCCACTTGTGCCATGACCCCTGAATATGAATTCTAGGTTGTTACTTAAATTGTACACCTCTCCACTCATCCTACCCAGAAGAATATTTTTAAATGCATAAAATAAATAGAACTACCAAGAAAACCAATTATACTGAAATATAGTGATCAAAATATCCTAGTGCAACACCATTATTTTGCAAATAAGAAAATTAAGCCACTCACAAAGGAAGTGATTTGCCTAAGCTCATTTGGCTAATTAGCAGAAGTCAAAACTAATTCTAAATCCAGTGTTCTTCCAGCAAGTATTATTTCAATTCTGGGCCAAAAATGTGACATAGCAGTGAAAAGAGTCATTGTGATTTTGGACTTAATTAAGAGAGACATAGTGTCCACAATGAGGGTCTATAGGCTGCTCCTGGCTAATTTTAAAATCCTGATATGTTTAACAAAGATAGAAGGCACAGAAAATCCATGACACCCACAGACCACCATGCTCCCAGTTGTGCTACCATTGCCAAATCATGGTGCTTTTCAAATATGGGGCACACTTAAAACAACAGTGGAATGTTATTATTACTTAACGAGCAGAAAGATCTGGATTCTTATCTCTGGTATAAAAGGAAATTCTTGATTCCTCAGGCAAAAAGTGTTTCAAAAGAAGTACTGCATTTACTATAAACAATTTTTAAAAATACAGTGGGTCCTTTTCCTTCTTTCCTGGAAACATAACAAAAGAGGAATGAAGGACAAAATGAGAAACATAACTCACAGAATAGGAGGCCAATTTATTTAGTCTTAATAGATAACACTTGGAATCAAATCCATCACCATTTCACAACTGGACTATTCACAAGGACTGTAATAGCTAAAATTGACCATCTATTCCAACTTCCTCATTTTACAGATAAGGAAACTGAGGAATGGAAAGATAATATGCCTTGCCCAAGATCACCCAACTAGTATGTGGCAGAGATGGGACTCCAACGCAAGCCTTTGGACTCTTGTTCAGATGTCCTTTCCTATACAATACTCCCTCCTCTATTGTTCTAGGTTCTTAACCTAAGGTCTGTGAATTTTTTTAAATAATATTTTGATAACTATTTCATTCACCTCTGATTCTATAGTGGTTATCAGAGGCATATGAAAAATAAATAATAAAAGTCCATCATGAACATAATTTTAGCTAGGGCTCAAAAAATAATGCAGAGAAAGAGCTTCTAAACTAAGTTGATTTATACCTTGAAAATGACTTTAATGCAAAGGTTGGCAGACAACAGAAAATATGCTGAAAAACATGTTTCAGGATCAAGAAATTAAAGAAGTAAAAAGCATGTGGATTATGTGGAAATCTTATGTATAATATTATGAATATTTTATTCAAGAAAAGAACTTGAAAGATTCTGGACATAAGAAACACCAAATCAAACAAAATTAACTTACTAGTCTTAAAACACTGGAAGTGACTAGTTGCAGATGTGGGTGTCATTTTACAATCAACTGTCTGTGTATAATTAGAATGTTGACCAGTTAGTTAAGAAAGAGTATAAAGATGAGAAGAAAATATTGGTTGCATTAATAACAACTCAACATGACCTATATAAACAAGCTGTTGACTCTGACAAATTGGGAATAAATAAAAATTAAACAATTGAATTAGTGCTGAAATTTCTTAGCAAATGTAAAGCAATAACCAAAATGATCACCCTTCAAAAACAAACAAAAACAATAGTCCCCAAATACCTTATCAACTTCCCAAGAATCAGAATGAACCAAGGGCTCATACCAATTTAAAGTACAAGTTCATATGCAAAATGTTATACAGGAAAACTACAAAAGACTATGAAGAATAAATATAATATACATAGATACAGATAATATTAACTACCTTTGCAAGCCTTATAATGCTATATATGTGGAAACTATTAGAACTATTCTTAAGAATATAATTTCATAGAACTGCAAGAAGCATTAAATAGGAAAACACCTACAGATAGCTTGGTTTGAGATCAATAATTATGGTATTTCAGTGCTGAACAAATTAAATAAATTTTTATCAATTGCTTTAGGAGTATCTATTGTATCAGAATGTGTCAGGAATGTCATCAGGGCCAAACAAGTATATACAAATTTTAAAACTAAGATGACCAAACATTCAAGGATATATTAGTCAAGTCATCAAAAGATTCCTGCCACTTAAAGCATAGTATTGGTGTTATACTGACTCAAAGCATGGTATGTGGTACATGGTGCTAATGTGATACTGGCCCTACCTTTTCCCCAAAATGGAAGAATTTAGGAAGTTGGGTCAGAAATATTTTTTTAATTTAGTTATTTTTTAGAAATTTGTTTTTAAAAATTTTGAGCCTCCCTCCCTGCAGCTCTATGGTATCAGTTATACATGTGAAGTTATGCAAAACATTTTCATATTAACCATATTGTAATTAAAAAAAGTATTTATACATGAAACTGAAAGGGGGGAAACAAATAGGTATAAAATGGAACATATTAATTAGTATTTTATAGCAAGTTTTTCTCATCATTGATAACATTGACACCACAATGTTTAAATTCTAACACCTCTGCTCTAATGTATTACAAAATTAAGCAAAATGATACCCAAAAAATGAAGTTAAGAAAAGTTTCTGGACTGCAAGAACAAACATATAGAGAAGAAATTTGTCATAGAGGTGATACAATATCAATGACACTCTCTTTTTAAGATGCCTCAAAGAAGAGAGATTTTTTTAAAAAAATGAATAATATTACATCAATAGACATTCTCCTTACCCTCCCCAAAAAAGCCACTGAGAAGATTTCAGTATTTACTTACTCATATACCTAATTTCTCATAAAATCTTTATGGGAATGGTCTATGATCATATTTGAAATGCCCTTGGTAAAATGCTCAGGATTTTGAAGTTGATTTTTCACAGCCAATCACATATTCACAGCCATACAACTGACTGTACAAGATAAAAAATACGTAATTCCATTATATTTGTTGTTTGCTTAATATAAACAAATAATTGACTCAGTAGAGTAGAACTCCACTATACGTACAGGAATATACTATTCCTCCAAATAAGCTGTAAAATAGATATATGGTATAAGATTGGGGTGGGGGGTCATCTATAAAACAGGAATAATGCTTGCAGGATCTACTTCACAGAGTTATGTTGAAGAAAAATTGGTAAAAACTTAAAATGTTCCATAAGTGTGCAAATCATTGCCTTCTTTTGCTATTCCTCCAGCACTTCAACCACAGGAAGTACCTGTTTTTAATGATCCTTTGATTATAAACATCAAGGGAAGAAGTATAAAGACATATGCTACACAAGGTTATTCACCATTTTCATAGACAATGTTCTGTACAGAATCCAAATGGAAGAAAATTCTGTACAGATGGTGAGTTCCTCCAGATGCTTCTCCTTATAGATGGCATTGTGCTGATGACATTAAACTCAAGAACATTAAAGAGCCTCCCCAGTGAAACCCTGGCCATTCAAAGGAGATCACATTTAAAGTCTATGCTGGGGAGAAAAAATAAAATGACTAAAAATACATATTACCAATGCTAGTTTTTTTATGGACAACCCATTGAGTCCATCAGTACATGTATCTTGGACAACAAACTGGGCCCAAAGTTGAATAAAGAGAGAGGAAGTTTGATAGCATTTGGGAAACTGTACAGCACTTTCACTAATAATAAGCTATTCCACTACAAAAAAAAAGCCCATCTTCTTTAGTAGTCATAATTTTTCATGTTCTACAACCATGTGGATGATCATATGCATGTAAATCATGTAAAATTATGGTCAATAGGAATTAAAATTGCATAAGATCCAATGGGCAATGGGGAGACACATGGTGGGTTAAATCAGTTATAGCTCAAATAGTAGTGACTTTCCTATGTAAATAGGAGTAAAGATATTGATAAGGACATGAGTAGACAGGAAAAGAGGTTGACTAGTCATGTAACAAAAGTGAAAGATAACAGATGTATGGCTGGAATGTTACATAAAGTACAAGGTATTCTTTTCTTAACAAATATTTATTTATTTATTTATTATTTTCAACATTCATTTCCATAAGATTTTGAGTTCCAAATTTTCTCCACCTCCCTCTGCTCCCCACACCCCAAGATGGCATGCAATCTGACATAGGCTCTACATATATATTCATATTAAACATATTTTCACATCACTCATGTTGTAAAAAGGAATTAGAACCAAGGGGGAAGAACCACAAGAAAGAAGAAACAAGAGAGAAAGAGAGAGAGAGAGAGAGAGAGAGAGAGAGAGAGAGAGAGAGAGAGAGAGAGAGAGAGAGAGCGCAAATAGTATGCTTTGCTCTGTATTCAGACTCTATAATTCTTTTTTTGGATGTGGATAGCATTTTCAATCATGAGTCTTTTGGAGTTGTCTTAGATCCTTGCATTGCTAAGAAGAGGTAAGTCTATCAAAGTTAGTCATCACACTATGTTGCTGTTACTATGTACAATGTTCTCCTGGTTCCGTTCACTTTACTCAGCATCAGTTCATGTAAGTCTTTCTAGGTTTTTCTGAAATCTGCCAGCTCATCATTTCTTACAGCACAATATTCCATTATACCACAACTTGTTCAGCCATTCCCCATTTGATGGACATCTCCCCAATTTCCAATTCTTTGTTACCACAAAATGATCTGTTATAAATATTTTTGTGCGTGTGGGTCTTTTCCCCTTTTTTATGATCTCTTTGGGATACAGCTCTAGAACTAGGATTGCTGGGTTAAAGGGTATGCACATTTTTATAGCCCTCTGGGCATAGTTCTAAATTGCTCTCTAGAATGGTTGGATACAGGGGGAAGTTAAGTGGCACAGTGGATAGAGTACCAGCCCCAGAGTTAGGAGGACCTGAGTTCAAATACAGCCTCAGACACATAACACTTACTAGCTGTGTGACCTTGAGCAAGTCACTTAACCCCATCGCCTAGCCCAAAAAAACCAAAATCAATAAAATGGTTGGATATATTCACAACTCCACCAACAACACAGCAGTATTACAATTTTCCCACATCTTCTCCAACATTTATCATCTCCCTGTTTTGTCATGTTAGCCAATCTGATAGGTATGATGTGGTACCTCAGAGCTATCTTGATTTGCATTTCTCTAATCAATAGTGATTTAAAACATTTTTCATATGACTATTGATAGCTTTAATTTCTTCATCTGACAACTGCCTGTTCATACCCTTTGACCATTTATCAATTGGGGAGTGACTTACATTCTTACAAATTTAACTTAGTTCTCCACATATTTTAAAAATGAGGCCTTTATCAGGAAAGTACATGGTATTCCAAAAGTCTTAAAGGATCTAAAGAAGTGTCAGTCAGGTGTTAAGTAGATACTCCATGGATGGTTTGTGCAAAGATGTGGATTGGAATAATACAGGATAAAAAAGTCTTTATGAGTTGTGATCCATATTGGTAAAGGATTTTGATGAGATTACTTATTTACAAAAGTACAGACTTGAAAAAGTAAGTTTCTTACTTAAAATCTTTTATAATAAAATAGCAATAGATATTTTCAAGTAAAATATTCAATTTTATAGACAAAACTTTAAAATATTTAAATTTATACTTAATCTACTCTTTAGGAGGAAAAAAATCTTTATACTACCTTACAATATGCTGAACATCAAATTATATTCACCTTTATCATCTTAATCATCAATCAACATTTAGTGGCCCATGATATAACAACCACTGTATGAGAGACAATATATAAACTTCAGAGATGCCAACAGTACATTTATCACACTTTAAAATTGGACTCTATCATGCATGATAAAGGCCTACATAAGCAAGATTGTACAAGGTGAATGAAACTTACATAAGGAACACTATAATAAGTCCAATCTGGGAAGTTAATAAGCAATTAAGGAAGAGTTAGGTGATGATACAAAGCTCTTGAGCAATGGAAGGACAAATGAATTTATGAACACAGTGATTACTTTTCTTGAGCTTCCTTAGAAAATGTGAACTTTTTTTAAAAGTCATGATCAGTTCACCACAGTTTATATCAAGTCAATGTTTGTATCAGATAAAGAATTCATCTCTATCATTTATATATATTTATGAAGGTAAATGTCATATCTACAAAACCAAAAGAAGAGTCATGTTTGACAAAGTTTTCTTTCCCATTAATCCAACTTCATTCTGATCTTTCTAATTACTCAAATATTCTATTGGTGCTTGTGTTGATATCTTCATCTACCTTCAGTGTTGCTAAGGTTCTTAACCCTAGAACCATCCTCAATTTCTCATTCATTTACCCCCTATATCAAATCAGGAGCTAAATCTTATTTCTACCCGCACAATACCTCTTGTACAGATCCTCTGCTCTCCACTCACACAGCCACCAAGCTGGTTCAGGATCTCCTACTCTTACACTTGGTCTATTACAATAGCATTCTATTCCATTTCCCTGACTCATTTTCCCCAGTCCAGTCCATGCTCCACTCTGCTGCCAAAGTTATTTTCCTAAAGCGTAGGCCTAGCCAAGTCCCTCTCATACGCACTAAACTCCAATGGTTCCATGTTATCTTTACAATCTGATACAAATCCCTATATTTAACATTTCAAACTCTTTACAACTTGGTCCTTTTCTATTTTCTAGGCTTCTATCACTTTCCTTCCCTCATCACCCTCTGTGAATCAGTTACAATGACCTACTTTCCATTCTTCACACATAACACTCTATATCCTGTTTCCATGCCTTTATTACAGGGATGCATCATGCCTGGAACACTTTGCCCCTTTATCTTCACCTCTTGACATCTCATAATCTCTGGCTTCTTTCAAAACTCAAGTCATTTGCTGAATTCTACAGGTTTTTGCCTTTTCTTTGTGATTGTTGTTGATATTATTCAGTCATTTCAGTCATGTCTTACTCTTCATGACCTCATTTTAGGGGTTTTCTTGACAAAGATACTGAAGTAGTTCAACTTTTATTTCTCCAACTCATTTTACAGATGAGGAAACTGAGTCAAACAGTGTTAAATGACTTGTCCAAGGTTACACAACTAATAAGTGTCTGAGGCCAGATTTGAACTAATGAAGATGAGTCTTCCTAATTCTAAGCCCAGTGTTATATCCACTGCACTCCTAGTTGCCCCTTCTCTTTATTTATTTACCTTCCATTTATACTGTGTATATATATCATGAATGTACAAAGGCATTTGCATATTGTCACCTCTGCTAAAAGTATGAACACCTTAAGGGTACGGATTTTTTTTTGTGTGTGAGGCAACTGGGGTTAAGTGACTTGCCAGAGTCACACAGCTAAGAAGTATTATGTTTCTGAGACCAGATTTGAACTCAGGTCCTCCTGACTCCAGGGCCGGTGCTCTATCCACTGCGCCACCTAGCTGCCCCCAGTAAGGATTATTTCTGCATTTTGTTTTTGTTTTTGTTTTTTTGGCTAGGCAATGGGGTTAAGTGACTTGCCCAGGGTCACACAGCTAGTAAGTGTTATGTGTCTGAGGCTGGATTTGAATTCAGGTCCTCCTGAATCCAGGGCCAGTGCTCTATCCACTGCGCCTCTTAGCTGCCTCTACATTTTTTATCACAAGCATTTCACATAGTGCCCGGCACATAAAAGGCACTTAATATGCATTTTTAGATATAGCCATTACTCATACAATATATTAAAGTTCATAAAATATTTTATATGAATGATCTTATTTTATCCTTATAGTAATTCTACAATATAGTTCAAAAACATGGAGCCTCTGGGTCTCTTTGATATCTGTAAGCCTTGTTTGAAGCAAATTGCATTGACTCTAAATGCTGAAAACCCCATTTTTCTTTCACAGATCTTCTACTGCTCCATTTCTTGGAAACTTTCATGGTTCATGCTCATACTTGCTATTTAAGTATGTGCTAGCATCAGCCTGTGGCATCAGAGATAAGAAACTAATAAAATGTGGCTGAGTGAGGACCTGCCCCATCTCTGCAAAACATATTGCCTTCTGTTGCTTCAGGGAGCTGCCCTGGTATACAGGAAAGTGAAAGCCAGACATCCCACATGAAGCAGATTAATAATCACTAACACTTACATTGGACTTTAAAGTTCAAAAATAAATATCTTTCTCATTTAATCTTCACAACAACCTGTGAGGCAGATTATTATCCCATTTTACAGATAGTAAAATAGGCTGAGGACAGTGAAGTTACTTCCCCAAGGCTACAAAGCTACTTAAAGGATTCAAACCCCTGAATCCAAGTCTGGTGCTTGATCCATTTCATCAGAGACCTCAGGAAACTGAATGCCAAGTCTGAAGGGAGCCTCTTCACAGGACAGTTGGTGACCAACTTCATTTCTTTTGTCATAGCCTGAAAGACCTCTGAAGTCCAGCAATTTATCTGCTTGTTGCCTTTCCTCATTGACAATGGCCCTGTCCATGGTGCCACTGTTGTTTTAGGTATTTGGGTTTTTCTCATCTGCCTGTGAAGCTCCTTGAGTGCCATAACCACTGTTAAGGGAGGACTGGGGTTCTCTGTAGGGGTCATTTGTTCTTTTATTCTCATTTTATACATGAGACAACTGAAGGTCAAAGACTTCTCTGTTATCATTCAGTTTCCAAGTTTAGGATTAAGGACTAAAATTTGAAATAAGTGAAGGTTAAACTTGATTCAGATTTCCTCAGGTTCAGTGTTCTAAGCTCTGTGAGTGCAGGAACTATTGTTTTCATGTCTCTTCATATCATACAACAGAAGAAAAGAAATGCTATTAAAGCCTTTCCAATCATAAGGAAGTTCACTGAAGAGACTATCTTAAGTTCAAAGTTCAAAGAACCCTGTAGATCTGCAGCCATAAAAGTCACAGCTCACAAGCATGAAGTGATATGTTTACCTTTGATAAAAGCCTAATTAATGCAAAGCAGACACATGATGAAATGGTACAATATGAAAATTACCAATAAAACATTTTTTGTAAAACTAGGACAAGAGACTCTAAACAAATATACATACCATCAGTGGGAAAGAGTAGATGTGGAAAACATGAAGAGAATCACATATGAAGAGAACAAGTAGAAAAGGCACATGTGTAGGGAAACATGCCTAGAGATCACATGTGGCCAAGGCATATATGTGGAAGAATAAATGTATAATGTGGCAACTCTGACATGCTCTAGAGATGCTATTCCACAGGTCTGAACATACTGCTCCTACCTATGGCTTCCTTCCTCTGGTCTCCACCAGATACTATTCATTTCAATGCTGCTTTGCTGAACATATAGTCTCTATTGGATGGTGTCAGAGGGCATGTGATTGTGGCATTTTCCTCTCCTTGCCTCTTCCTCAAGGGAAGAGTGAGATATGCCAAGCTCATTTAGTTTAAAAAAAAAAAGATTTTGTTGTGAGACTTTTAGAAAAAATAGCCATAGGAGTTGCAGTAGCCCTACCCAAGAGAAAATCCTTCTCATTCTCTTCTCCCTCCCATTTAAGGAGTATCCTGTCTGCTGCTTTCCAGAGGCCTTCTATAGGGACTTTCAATCCCCAGCAATACATTCTTTCCTCCAAGTGCCAATCTTATTAATATACACAACAGGGTCCTCCTTCTGGGAACATTACACAGAGAGCTAATGCCCTCAGGCTTAATCTTTTCTTTAGAGTGCACTTCTGGGTCGTTGGGTGTCTCCATGGGTGATCTAAAGCTAGCTTATGGTGAGCATTTTGCATACTTTTATATTTTAATCTCTTAAAACTAAATTAAATATGTGGAAATTATTAATCCAATCACTTCTAACTAGTTCTGCAATTTATGGTTTCCCCAGTTTTCCAATTTATTTTCTGCCTTTCAATTCTTTTTCCTTGTTCTTGAGTCAGTTAGGGAGCAGCAGAGATGCATAACAAAACCAAGGCCAAGAGGCAATGTCTGTCTCTCCTATCTGCCTAGCCTTCCTCCTGGGGTTTTCTTGCGCAGGTGAGGCCAGAAAAGCTTAAAAACTCTTTGAGCTCACTCTCATAGTTCTATTTACAGACTGACTGTACATACTCTCCCCCAGGCATTTGCTGCCTGGCCTGGTTTCAACTCAAGGAAATAAGATGTCCCTCCCTTCCAAACTCATCACTATACTGCTCACTCACGCCTCCATCGACTCCACTTCCCTCAGTCTTGTCTCCCTCTGATTGGAGGGCTAGAGGAAGTAATACCAAACTCTTCTCAATGTCTTCCTTTCTAGAGGGCAGGAACCCACTCTACTCTGCATTTTCCACCCTGCCTTTGTTTCAACTCCATGTAACAAGCTGCTCCTGGCCTTTGGACTCCCTGGTTTCTTCCCTCCCTCCCCATACCCCATTTTTCTGCCTTTTTGTGTGTTGTTTTCCCTTTGGATTGTAAGCTTGTCTAGGGCAAAGATTGACTTTCTTTTTATTAATTGCATTCCCAGCACTTAGCACAGTGCCTGGCACATCATAGGCACTTAAGAAATATTTATTGGATTAGATCAACTGAACAAATAGACCCCTGATCAATTATTAAGGAGAAAAAAAGAGTGCTGTGTAACTTCAAGACAAGGAAAAAAATAATCTCTAAAGAAATGAAAAATGAACATCACATAGAGGGGAGGGAACAACCAAATTGATGGATCACAAATCTATTTGAGTATCTGAGAGGAATGCTAAGAGGACACTTTGGAAAGATGGTCTGGATTTATTTCATTCATGCCATGTTGTTGTTGTTTAGTCATGTCTGGCTCTTCATGACCTCATGGACTCACAGCACATCAGGCCCTTCTATGAACCACTACCTCTCAAAGCCTGTCCAAGTTCATGTTAATTGTTTCTGTGGCACTATCCATCCCATCCTCTGGCATCTGACTCTTCCCTAGTAGTATCTTGGCTACCTTCCAATCTGTATAGCTCATCTTCCAATATCATCTCTTTTATCATTTTAGTACTGTCCATGGTGTTCTCTTGGCAAAGATACTGGAGTGGTCCGCCATTTCCTTGTCCAGTGGATCACCTTTGGTCAGAACTCTCCACTATGACCCGATCACTTTGGGTAATGCTACATGGCATAGCTCATAGTTTCACTGAGCCAGGCAAGCCCCTCTGTTACAAGAAGGCAGTGAGTTAACATGGCATTCATGCTATAATGTATTTTAAAAGATGCACAAATGACAAAGTTGGAAAGTTTTTTTTCCCCTTCTCATGAATTCCTGTTAACATCAAAATGATACAGTAGAATGAATCCAAGTATAAATGAACCTAGTGGAAAAGGCCAGGCTTTATAGATTTAGAGCTGAAAGAGATTTTAAAGGCCATTGAATGCAACCCTCTAATTCTAAAAATGGGGAAACCGAGAGAGTTTTAGTGATTTGTCCATGTTCACAGAGTCAGTACACATCTGAGGTAAGAGTTGAAGTGAGGCCTTCCCAACTCCAAGTCCAATATTTTACCTTCTTCATTATCAGCTGTCTGAAGGGTTTTAGAGTGTAGATAGCATCTCCCCATATCAAAGATTGGTATAGTGTTTAAATGATAAAATCCTCAAATTATAGCATTTACAAAAACAATCTTTTATCTCTTCAAGAAGCCCTTTCTAGTTATGGCTTCAGCGTATTAGAGAGGGAAATAAAGCAAAACTGCCAGTCAAATATCATCTGCATTAGATTGCAATTACAGCCATTAGACTGTAAGCTGAAGTTGGGAACTATTTTCTTGTTATTTGTATCCCTAGTATACAACAGTGCCTAGCACCTAGTACATGCTTAATAAACGTTTATTGAATTGAATTGCACGGATGAGGCAGCATAGAAAAAGAGGTACCTGCCTGAAATCTATGGGCATATGAACACCTCTGCTGCTTCCACTTCAGAAACTCCCTTCTGACTGTTTTCTCTCCTCTGGCTTCCTTACCATTGCCTGGCAAATGGTACTGGTCTGATTCTCTTGTTACATCACAACAGTCTTCCCCCTTGTGTTGAATGGGCTGAATCCTGGCAAAAGATCTTGCCAACTCAGATCCTTCCATGGTAAAAACTCTCTTATGTTTTCCTTCCCATCATCCTTGAAAGGCAACTTCCCAGCTAAACTGTGACTTGGACTCAAGAAACTCAGTCCCACACCCTAGTCTAAAGGAGATCCAGCTGGATCGTGACAGCTATTACCATTTGGTGCCCACTCTGAGAATAAACAGATTTTAGTGTCTAAAGCTGCTATCCTGGTATTTTCAACAGCTCTAAGTTCTCCCAAAATGTTTTGAAGAAATTTTAAACCTCATTTATATAGTACTTTGTAAGTTAAGCAGTGCTTTCCTCACCCTATGAAGTAGGTATTATATGTATCACAATATAATTTTCATTTTATAGATGAGGAAACTGGAATCCAGAGAATTGTCTAATATCATACAGTAAGTGTCAGAGTCAAGACTCAAATCCATGTCTAGTATTCTTTTCACTATACTATGCTGACTTGTATTACTTTTAGTTACCTAAGAGTATTCAAAGCTTTCTATTTGCTTTGAATCCAAGAAGGAAAAAAAAAACTTTGCACAAAAAAAGTTCTTGACAATATAAGAAATTCACCTAGCTTTTATTCTTGACATAAGAATGTATATATTATTTTTAAAGTTTCTAGTTCTACAAATTTAATAAAAATTACTAATATAAAATAAGAAAATTTGTCATCCCTTGACTCTCTCTATACTTCTACTTTCTCCACTCCTCTTCTGCCCCTCAGAACTATCTATATCTGAAACATATTAAAAACTTCATAAATGTTTTATCTATGTATCTTAGAGATAGATTAGGTCAAAAACTATGCCAGCCCAGCCTTCTACTTTCTTTTGGTCTTACCATCAGTCTAAGTTTGACACCAGACTTAGTACTTATTTGTCAGTTAGTTGAGTCAGTGGACCATGGAAAGATAAAAAGTTTGTTAGACTTAAATTGGTCTACCTCCCTTTTGCCCATCTCTTATCTAGAATTTACTGTTCATTTAGAAGGTTATCCACAAAGGGTGATTCAATAGCAAACTGTATTAGTAGAGAAAGCAGCATTCTACATGAGTGAGTGCTGTTTCTGGGCTATTTAACCTTTATATAATGCAACCTGAATAATAAAAGAGCATGCTCATCAAATATTCAGATTACATTGAGCTAGGAGCAAATCCATGAAGAAAAGAATTAGAATTCCACCTCTAACCCATGTCGTTAGCCTTTCTCCCACCTTTCTCCCACATTCCAAAATGCATAAAGTCCTACTTCCTCCATGAAGCTTTGTGTAAGGCTTCCAGCCCATGAACTCTGAACTCACACTCTGTCTGCACTTCTCCCTTTGGTATGTAATTATACACCCTGTTATATTGTTCAATCAAAAAGAATTTATTAACCACCTGTAGGCCAGCCATTATGATAAACCCTGGAAATACAAATACAAAAGATGATATAGATAATATAGTCTCTGCCACCAAGAAGTGTACTTTCAACTGGGTCGGGGGGGGGAGGATGTTGGGATATAAATACAGGAGGTATACAAATAAACAGAAAGTGATTTCTGGCGGTGGTTGCAACTAAGAACTGGATGAATTAGGAATCTTGAAGGAGGTGACATAAACTGAGTCCTGAGAGGAACAAGGGTGAGGAGCAAGAGGAGAAAATGATATGGAAGAGCATTCCAAATACAGAGATTGGGCCTCTTGTGCTGGTGATTTCTTAACAACCAGGTCTCTAAAGAAACAAATGTGCATAGCACACTTTTAAGTTTAATCTGCATTATTAACATTAATAACATTGTCTCCATCTTAAGTCTAAACAATCAACAAGACAATAAGTCAAAGCCTTGACTTGTATCATTTGCTGATGTAAATGGGTGTAAATGCTCAACCTGAAAATTTAACAATTAGTTCTCTCCAGTTTGAATTGGCTCCAGCACACCCCTGGTAATACAGAGACACGGAGCTAGAAGATGGACTCTTACATATGTGATCAGTTAGTAAGCCAGTTTGTCTGGAATACAGAGTTTTTGAGGAGTGGTATATTATATGTGATCAACACAAAAAAAGAAAGATAGCTGCTTCCTGCCCAGCCCACAGTTAAAAATGGAATCCCAGGCCTTGTCTCAGTACTTCACATGCTTACCTTCATTGACATTGTTTTTATGTATGTCTTTTATCTCCAACAAAACTATAAGACTGTCAACATAATGTCCACTCCTTAATAGCAATGCTTTTTCTTTGTATGCCCTGACTATGTAAACTGAGCTACCTGGCACACTGTTTTGGTCACAGGAGATATTTAAGAGAGCTACATCTTACATGTTTTCTACCTCTCTAGCAATAGCATGGTACTGAGTGTATAGTAATTGTTTAATAAATATTCATTGAATTTATTTGAACACTACCAAATTCTATCATTTCTACTTGCTTAGCATCAACCCCAAAGTTACCTCTTTACTTCATTTATCTTACTACTCTTTATAATCTCTACTCTATTTTTTATGTTCATAGTCAAACATTGTAAATATATGAACTACAACCACTGATTTCCCTTCTTAGTTACACCAGTTTGCCTCTTAGTTCCTTATAACATAGCTTCAACTCTCATTCCACCCTACCAAATATGCTTTTTCTAATTATCAAACCAAATGACTCTTTCTTAACTTCTTTACCCTTAAATTCTGCATTTGACATGATTGACTATTGAAGAATTGAAGAAATGAATTTTTGTCTTGATTTCAATGACATTCAATTTCCTTCGTTATCTTCTTATTTCTCTGATTAGTATTTTTGTCTTTGATATCTCCTCTTCCTCCTCCACTATCCTAATTCTGGATTTGCCCACAAAGTTTTGTGTGTTTTTTTCTGTTCTTTTCTCTTTATGCTTATCCTTTGGTTATCTTATTGACTGTTATGTCTTCAACTGTTATAATAGAGAGGGAAAACAAACCTATAAATAATTTCAACAAATGTAAATGTGATGAACTTGCCCACGAGATGGAAGATGGCACCAAAAGTGATACATCCCCTCAGGACTTCTGCTCCCTTTTGACTGCAAATGCTCTTCTCCATCTATGAACTATGACCCAAAAGTGGGTATAGGCAATGAAGTTGCCAAGCAATATCTTGTCCGGCATCCAGTGCTGGCACAGGGGTCTCCTGCAATCTCTTTCTTACCAGTTGCCAGGTTGCTATACTGTCTCTGGCTTGAGAACTCTGGAAGCTGCTGCTGCTTCTTTCTTCACAACCTGGTCCCACCACTGGTATTTCATACATGTAGTTTTTGGGTCAACCTTTACTCCCATGAAACAGATCTCTCTTTCCAACCTCATAAGTTGTCTTGGGATGGAAGAATGTCTCACTCTGACTTTTATTGGCTCTGACACTCCATAATTTGATTTGAGGCATTATCTTAAAGTTGTTTGGAGGAGAATATTGAGAGAGCTCAGTTGATTGCTTCCTCTACTCCACCATATCGACCCTGATCCTAGAAGTTCCTACTAGTTATACTTTTTAAGAGTTACTCAAACTCTCTTTGAAACTTGATTAGCTAAGGAAACTGGTTCAGGTTGTTGATATGGCTTCACATGGTCAACTGAGTACAAGAGATGATGAGGAGCTCCAACCTTCTAAGGTTTCTGATCATGGAAAATCAATAAAGACCAACACTAGAAAGCTGTGTTCAGCTGAATCAATATGGTATTCTCACTGAATCCTTCTTCTGCTGACTACATAAAATTTCTTTTCTTAACTGTCATATGGAATAAAAGTGCTTCATTTTATTCCAGTATTGAGCTAAGCTACCATTAGGCCATTGCTACAACACCTTCATAGAGGCAAGTAGGTAAACAAAGTAGCCCAGCATTGTCTTTTCCATGATGCCAGCATGATTACCATAGTGCTGATAAATGAAGCATTCACTCTCTACTCTACCACCCTAGTCTAGTGAAAGTGTGGGAGACTATAAGTTTCTGTACATAGTAGAATATTTAAATATGTGAGTAAAATCTCTCAAAAGTTGGCTTAGTTTGGATGAATGTAAGGTAGAACCATGTAAATAACATTTGTTCAAAAAACTCAATTTTTCTCATTAAATGAAACAATAGTTTATCTAAGTAAATAAAACAAAAGACACAAAAGTATGCTTTGCAATGTAAAATAAAGCATTTAAAGCCATTCAATGATGAATGTTTAGTGAAAGTCCAAGGGGTGAATAGCACTGAATACAGCTGACCTGAGAAAAGTAGTACTGGAATATAATCTAAAAAATGACAGAATGTATCTACTCAAATTTAAGGCAAACCATTCAACATCACAGAAATACAAGCCTATGCCCCAATCGCTGATGCCAAAGAGACCAAAGTTGATAATTTTTATGAAGATCTACAGCATCTGCTAGAAATAACAACAAAAAAAGATATCACGTTCATCATAGGAGATTGAAATGCTAAAGTAGCAAATCAAAAGATAATTGGAATAACAGGCAAGTTTGGCCTTGAAGTACAACATGAAGCAGGGCCAAAACTAATAAGTTTTGTCAGGATAACTCACTGGTCAAAGCAAACACTCTTTTTCAACATCCCCAAAGGCTACTCTACACACGTTCATCACCAGTCAATAAAGAAATCAGATTGATTATATACTCTGCAGCCCAGGTGGAGAAGCTCTATACAATCAGTTAAAACAAAACATGGAGTGGAGTGTGGCTCAGATCATGAACTTCTTATTGCAAAACTCAAACTTAAATTGAAGAAAATAGGGAAAACCATCAGACCATATGACCTAAATAACATCCGTTATGAACATGAAGTGGAGGTGATAAATAAATATAAATAAATTAAAGGGATTAGATCTGGTAGATAGGGTATTTGAAGAACTATGGAAAGAGATTCACAATATTATAGGCAAAAAAAAAAACATTCCAAAGAAAAAGAAGTTCAAGAAAGCAAAATGGTTGTCTGATGAGGCTATACAAATAGTTGAAGCAAAAAGGAAAGTTAAAGGGAAAACAGAAAGGGAAAGATATACCCAACTGAATATAGAATTACAGAGAATAGCAAGGAGAGATAAGAAGAGATAAGAGATATCTTATTTGTCTCCTGTAGGCCAAGAAAAAACAGTTAGAACCAATCGTGGAACAACCGATTGGTTTAAGATTGGAAAAGGAGTATGACAAGGCTATATATTTTTGTCTTATTTGTTTAACTTACAGGCAGAGTACACCATGCAAAATGCCAGACTGGATGAATAAAAAGCCAGATTTAAGGTTGCTGGGAGAAATATCCACAATCTCAGATATACAGATAATACCACTCTAATGTCAAGAAGTAATGAATTAAGAAGCCTCTTGATGAGGGTGAAAGAAGAGAGTCTAAAAGCTGACTTGAAACAACATCAAAGAAAACCAAAAAAACAAAATAAAACAAAACCCTAAGCTCTTAGCAACCAGTCTCATCACTTCCTAGCAAATAGAAGTAAAAGAAATGGAAACTGTGTCAGATTTTATATGCTTGGGCTCAAAGATCACTGCAGACAGCAACTACAACCATGAAATTAAAAGATGCTTGCTTTTTGGAAGCAAATCCATGGCAAATCTGGAGAGCATAGTAAAAATCAGAGACATCACCTTGCCACATAATCAAAGCTATAGTTTTTCCAGTAGCAATGTATGGCTGTGACAGTTGGATTATAAGAAATATTAAGTGCTGCAGAATCAATGCTTTTAAATTGTGGTACTGGAGAAGACTTTTGAGAATTCCTTTGACAGCAAGAAGATTGAATCAGTTAATCCTTAAAGAAATCAATTCAGACTATTCACCAGAAAGTCAAATACTGAAGCTAAAGCTTAAATACTTTGGCCACATAATGAGAAGGCAGGAGTCATTGGAAAAGACCCTGGTGTTGGAAAAGATTGAAGGCAAAAGGAAAAGGGGATAGCAGAGGATGTGACAGATAGGTAATATCATGGAAATAACAAACATAAATGTGGGAGACTTTGAGAGATAGCGGAGGATAGAAGGGCCTGACACGATATGGTCCATGGGGTTATGAAGAATCAGAGATGACAGAACAACTGAACAATGACAGCTAACCTCAGTACTTTAATGTTGAATCAAATGTTATCAATTAAAACACTCCAAATAAAACTGAAAGGAAAATTGTTAAAGTATCTATACAACTCTGTCATTTAGAAAAATAACATTTCCTACTCTTCGGAAAATAGAACTCTGAATTTAAATTTGTCTCTTAGAACCAAATTTCCTCCTCAGGTTTTTCATTTTCTGTTGGGAATATTACAAACAAAAATTGCTTCCAATAGAATTTAGCAGCTAGTTCTTTGTTTTAATATGAGGAATTAGTTTTACATATTATATCCATTGAGACTCTCACTCCTTCAGTTACTAGTTCCATCCCTTTCATGAAAATGTTTTATGTTTATTTTGTACATTTTTTATATTTACTTATTTGTGTTTATGTTGGTTCTCCCCTCCTGACTCAACTGTAAGTTCCCTGAGGGCAAGGATTCTTGATTTTTGTCTTTCTATATCTAACACAATGCCTGGCACAGAGTAGGAGATGCTTGTTGTTTGCTGAATGAATTAATGAATACATGTCTTTTTCACATGAAGTTAAACTACATAGACCATGCTAACGAAGAAATAATGATATCTTATTTTCACAGGTTTTTTTTAATCCATGCAGACATACATGCATATAAATGTGTATATATACCTATAGAATTTTAAACAGAAATATAGATGATGTATCTCTACTTCAATACAAATTTAGAATCACTTTCCAAGATATAAATTAGAAATGAATTTTAGCCAGCATTCAGTATTGACTTTTACATTGAATTTTCCAGGTACCATTAATGATTCCCAAGCCAAAAAATGGCTTCAAAATCAATTTTGTTTTAAGGTAAATAATTTTAACAATGTTTTTCTTTCATATTTTTACCAATTACCATCATCATTATCTTCACCTTCACCATCAAATAATCATCTCTACCTAAAGTTATTTTAAGTTTGAAAATCAAAAAATACAACATTCAGAGAGGATGTCATTAAAGGAAGTCATATTATCCTTCAATTTTGTGGTGTCCTCCAGATTCCCTGCACCATAACTCTTGGAACATGAGGTAGACTTCTATTTCCTATAATGAGATATGAGACATAATGGAAGTATCTATTATAATGGTATAAGCCATGGCCAAGAAGGTGTTTTTTAATAAAATTGAGAAAGGGGGATTGCATTCCCACAGAAATTGTGGAAATTCAAACTGTGTCCAATCTCAGAAATGTCAAATTGCCCAGGTTTTTGATCTTTGCACCAAAGGAAAAAACTGCAAATTCCACTGTTTGGAACATTGAATGGAACAGTATTAAAGGAGACCATTATTATAATCCCAGCACCCATGAGTCTTCAAGAATCTAGGTTTTGTCGACATTTTTATTATAAATCCATTTTGTGGACTTTCTAACTCATCCAGTGTTATTCAGCTGGAGCTAAAATTTGGAACATAAGATTGTAGTTCACAAGGGATTGCTTTTCCAGGAATTAGAGAAAAAAGTTTTGGATATCACCTGGTTAAAAAATATAATAGATTTTTTTTGATTCATGTAGTTTTTTTTAAACCACTACTCTCTTTTCCCTTTCTTTTATTTATTTCACTGTTCAATCAACACAAAAACATTACAAATCACCTATTGTGTATGTGTCAGGCACTGTGTTAGGCACCTGCTATTGTTCAGTCATTCAATCATGTCTGACTCTTCATGACCCCATGGACCATAGCACCCCAAGCCCTTCTATCCTCCACTATCTCCTGAAGTCAGTCCAAGCTCATGTTTGCTGCTATCTATCCATCACATTCTCTCCAATCCCTTTTTCTTTTGTCTTCAATCTTTCCCAACATCAGGTTCTTTTCCAATGACTCCTGTCTTCTCATGATATGGCCCAACTATTTAAGCTTCAGCCCCAATATTGGACCTTCCAGTGAAGAGTCTGAATTAATTTCTGTAAATATTGACTTATTTGATCTCCTTGTTGTCCAAAGGACTCTCAAAAGTCTTTTGCAGCACCACAGTTCTAAAGTGTTGATTCAAAGGTGCTGGGCTTTAATGATAGCCAATTCTCACAGGCATACAATGCTACTAGAAAAAACATTGCTTCGACTATATGGAACTTTGTTGGCTAGGTGATGTCTCTGATTTTTAGTGTGCCATCCAGATTTGTCATAGCTTTCCTTCCAAGATGCAAACACTATGCAGACATAAATGGAAACAATAACTGCCCTAAAGGTTATATTGTATTGGTTGAATACAACATGTTTACAGAAAAGTAAATGTTGGATATATGTGCGTGTTGTATGTGTGTGTTTATATATACATATCTGTATTTCAAGGTAAATACATTGTACATATATGTATAATATATGTGTATATGTGTGTATAATACCATGTATACATTGATATACATATATTCATATATTATAGTACATATGAACATGTGTGTATATGTGTATATGTGTGTAAATATATATGCCAAATACAAGGAGATTGGGGGGAGGCATTATCTGGGGGATGATGTGGCACTTGAACTTAGCCTTTAAGAGAGTTGATCATTTCAGGCATTGGAGATAAAGAAGGGAAATATTCAGGAGGCAACCTATACAAAGACACAGGGGCAGAAGCTAGAATGTAATGTGTGATGGGCAAAGAGTGGACCAATTTGCTAGATTGCAAAGTGTATGAAGGAGAATAATATTGAATCATACTGGAAAAGTAAGCTGGAAACAAATTGTGAATGACTTTAAATGTCAAATAGAGGAGTTTACACTTGATCATAGAGACAAGGGGGAGTCATTGGAGCTTCTTGAGAAGTAGAGTGCCATGGTCAGACTTGTACTTCAAGAAAATCAACACCACAGCTGTATGGAGAATGGATTAGAGAAGGAATTGAATGGCTGCAGGAAGACTGATTAGTAGGCTATTGCAATAGACCAGATAAATGGTGATGAGAGACTAAATTAGGTGGGTTCTGCTTTTACTGGAAAAAAGGGGACAAATCTGAGCGATGCTGAGGAGGCAGAATCAATAATATTAGGCAATTGTTGCTTGGGTTGGAAGATGGAGAATGAAAGTAAAAGAGGACTCCTAAGTTGTGAATCTGGGTGACTAGGAAAATAATGATTCCTTGAGAGAAATAGGTAAGTTAGGAGCAGGAGTAGATCTAGGCAGAAGATAAGTACTGCTTTGGACATATTAAGTACTCCTTATAGGACATCTGGGTAGAGATGCATAATTGACATTTAAAGATGCAGGACCATTAGCTGTTGTTGTTTGTTTGTCCTTTGTTCTCAAAAAGGAAAGATGATAGCATGACTTGGAAGTAAATTGGATTTCAGTGAGGGAGGGCTGTGCCAAGTCACAAGTCTCCTTCTCCTCCAGAGTCATCTGAGTCCAGTGGCAAGATGTAAATCAGGATGATTGGAGATGGCCCCTGCAGGACCATTAGCTAGTGGTAAATCAAATACAGAAAGCATGATATTGGTATACAACATGCTAACGAGTAGCCAGAAGTCTCCATGTCTTTTTATACTGGCCAAGTCTACAATACAGCTTAGAGATCTCACAGAAACTTTTAAGAAACTGACATCTTTTCTTCTAGTCTAAGCCAGATATATTGAAGGAATATTCCCTGAGGCAGAGTCAAGATGGCAGAGAAAAGGTGGAGACTCACTTGAGCTCTCCCCAAAACCCTTCCAATGCCATAAAACAATTCCTAAAATGGAAGAACCCACAAAAGGACAGGGTGAAATAATTTTCCAGCCAAAGACAACTTAGAAAGTCTGCAGGAAAGATCTATCACACTTGGTGAGAGTGGAGCACAGTCCAACACAAGCCAAGGCAATGCAGACCAGGCCCCAGAAAACCAGGAGCAGGCCATAGGAGACACTAAATCAGCAGTAGCAGTGGCTGTTTCCAGAGCTCTCAGCCCACAGATGGTAAGGGGGTTGAACAACTGATCAGAAGGAGATCACAAGGGTGTCTTTACTGACTGAGGGCAGAACTCTGTTGCTTTGCCCCTACTCAAATCTGAGTCACAGTCCTGGGTGACAATCCCAGGGCAAGGAGGAGCACTAGTACACCAGAGCTTGTAGCTGCAGTGGAGCAGGGACCTTCATCACAGTTCCATGGTAAAAAAGAGTGCTTGTAGTTACTCACAGACCAGAGAACAGGACAGGAGAGTAGTAAAAAACCTCCCCTTAGATCACACTACCTTGGAAGAACTGAAAACTTACAGGTCCCTAGAAGTATCTCTGAAAACTGCTGCACAAAACCCCTGAAATTTGAGACAGTGAGCCTTCCACCCTGGAAGCTGAGCCCCACTTTAACAAAGAATCAAAAGTCAAAAAATAAACTGGAAAATGAACAAACAACAGAAAAAAACTCTGACTATAGAAAGTTACTATGATGACATACCATGAAAGAGCTCAAAAAGATTTTTAAAATCAAATAAGAAATAGAAGAAAAGTTGGGAAGAGAAATGAGAGTGATGCAAGAAAATCATGAAAAATTCAACAGCTTGGTAAAACACACAAAAAAATACTGAAATAATACCTTAAAAAACAGAAGAGGCCAAACAGTAAAAGAGATACAAAAAGCCAATGAGAAGAATGCCTTGAAAAGCAGAATTGGACAAATGGAAAAAGAGGTACAAAAATTCATTGAAGAAAAAATTCCTTTAAAAGTAGAATTGGCCAAAGGGAAAGGGAGTTAGAAAAGCTAACTGAAGAAAACAGTTCCTTAAAAATTAGAATTTAGGAGCGGAGCCAAAATGGCGGTGTGAAAGCAGTGACTTGCTTGAGCTCTCCCCCAAAGCCCTCCAAATACCCATAAAAAAAATGGCTTGAAACAAATTCTAAAGCAACAGAACCCACAAAAAGACAGAGTAAAACAAATTTCCAGCCCAAGACACCCTGGATGGTTGATCAGAAAGCATATCGGACTGGGTGGGGGGATAAGCGCAGTTCAGCGTGGGCACGCAGGCCTCAGCAAACCTGAAGCAGGCCTCAGAGGACTGAATCACAGGCAGCTGTGGCAGTTTCCAGAATCCTCAATCCATGAATGCCAAAGACAACCTAAAAGGTCAGTGGGAAAAGTCTGTTTTTGTGGTGAGAGAGGAGCTAGGTTAGAGCCAGTTCCATAGCACAGAGCGAAGAGCGTGGGAACCAGGGCGGTGGCTGCGTCCTGAGCTTCCAGCCCACAGATTGAGGGGGAATCAAGTGGCTAAACAGAGGGGGACTGCAGGGATCTCTTTGCTGGTGCTGAGGCAGGAATCTCTTGCTTTGTCTGTGCTTGGATCTGGGTCACAGTTCTGGGTGGTGGTCCTGGGATTAGGAAAGCAGGCACGGCAGAGCTTGTAGTGGTGGCGAAGAGGAAACCCTCCTCACAGTTCCAAGAGAGAAAAGACTGCTTGTGGCCAGTCACTCAAAGACCAGAGCACAGGCCAGGAAAAGAGTAAATACCTTGACCCTTATCATACCACCTTGGAAGAACTGAAAATTTACAGTCCCTACATGTATCTCTAAAAACAGATGTACAAACCCCCAAAGCTTGGGACAGTACATTCTCCACATTGGAAGCAGACTCTTACCTTAACAAAGAGTTTAAAACTCAACTAGTTGACTGGGATCATGAGCAAACCTCGCAAAAAGAGTCAGACTATAGTATCTTACTTTGGTGACAAAGAAGATCAAAACATACAAGCAGAAGAAGACAACAAAGTCAAAGCTCCACATCCAAAGCCTCCAAGAAAAATATGAATCTGTTCCAGGCCTTGGAAGAGCCAAAAGGATTTTGAGAAGCAAGTAGAGAGTAGAGGAAAAACTGGGAAGAGAAATGAAATGATGCAAGAAAATCATGAAAAACAAGTCAACAGCTTGCTAAAGGAGACCCAAAAAATACTGAAGAAAATAACACCTTAAAAATAGCCTAACCCAAATGGCAAAAGAGGTCCAAAAATGAGGAGAAGAATGCCCTAAAAGCAAAATTGGCCAAATGGAAAGGAAGTCCAAAAGCTTACTGAAGAAAATACTTCCTTAAAAATTAGAATAGAGCAATTGGAAGATGTGACTTTATGAGAAATCAGACACAGTAGAACAAATCCAAAAGAATGAAAAATTAGAAAATGTGAAATATTCATTGGAAAAATGACTGGAAAATAGATCCAGGAGAGAGAATTTAAAAATTATTGGACTATCTGAAAAGACAAAAAAAGAGCCTAGACATCATCTTTCAAAAATTATCAAGGAAATGCCCTGATATTTTAGAACGAGGGCAAATAGAAATTGAAAGAATCCACATCTCCTGAAAGAGATCCCAAAAAAATCTAGGAATATTGTAGCCAAATTCAGTTCCCAGGTCAAGGAGAAAATATTAAAGCAGCCAGAAAGAAACAATTCAAGTATGTGGAAACACAATCAGGATAACACAAGATTTAGCAGCTTCTATATTAAGGGACTGCAGGGCATGGAATATAATATTCCAGAGGGCAAAGGAGATAGGATTACAACCAAGAATCTACCCAGCAAAACTGAGTATAATCCTTCAGGGGAAAAATGGTCATTCAGTGAAATAGAGGACTTTCAAGCATTCTTGATGAAAAGACCAGAGCTGAATAGAAAATTTGACTTTCAAATAAAATCAAGTGGAACATGAAGAGGTAAACAGGAAAGAGAAATCATAAGAGACTTATTAAGGCTGAACTGTTTACATTCCTGCATGGAAAGATGATATTTATAACTCATGAGACCTTTGTCAGTCTTAGGGTAGTGGAGGGGAAAAATTATATGTATGTAGATAGTAGATAGATAGATAGATAGACAGATAGATAGATAGATAGATAGATAGATAGATAGATAGATAGATGGCACAGGGTGAGTTGAAGATGAAGGGGATATCTGGAGAATAAAATTAAGGGGAGAGAGGATTATACTAGGAGAAGAAAAAAGGGAGAGGTAGAATGGGGTACATTATCTCACACAAAACAGATGAGAAAAGGTTCTTACAGTGGAAGGTGAGAGGAAATGAGGGAATCTTATTCTCATAGGATCTGGCTTAAGGAGGGAATAACATACACACTCAATTGGGTATGGAAATCTGTCTTACCCTATAGGAAAATAGGGGAGGAAGGGGACAAGAGAGCAGGGGATGATAGAAGAAGGGAGATTGGGAAAGGGGTAATCAGAAGGAAGTACTTCTGAGGAGGGACAGGGTCAAAAGAAAGAATAGAATAAATGGGGGGAGCAGGCTAGGATTAAGGGAAATAGAGTTAGTTTTTCACAACATGTCTACTATGGAAGTCTTTTGCATAACTGCACATGTATGGCCTGTATTGACTTGCTTGCCTTTTAGTTGAGGGTAGGTGGAGTGGGAGGAAGGGAGAAAATTTGGAACCCAAAGTTTTAAAAAAACATGTTTAAAAAAATGTTTCCACATGCAACTGGGAAATAACAAATACAGGAAATGAGGTACAGAAATCTATCCTGCCCTACAGGAAAATAGAAGGGGAAGGGGATAAGAGGAGAGAGGGGAGAGATAGAAGGGAGGGCAGATTAGGGGAAGGGGTATTCAGAATGCATGCTATCTTGGGGTGGGGGAGGGACAAGATGGGGTGGAAATTTGGAATTCAAAATCTTGTGAAAGTAAATGTTGAAAACTAAAAATAAATAAATTTATATTTTAAAAATAAATAAATAAATAATGAAGAATAAAAAATTAGAATTTAGCAAATGGAAGTTAATGACTTCATGATAAATCAAGAAATAATAAAACAAAGCCAAAAGAATTAAAAAAAATAGAAGACAATCTAAAAAAGATCTCATTGGAAAAAACAACTGACCTGGAAAATAGATCCAGAAGACATAATTTTAAAATTATTAGACTACCTGAAAGCCATGGTCAGAAAAAGAGCCTAGACATCATCTTTAAGAAATTATCAAAGAAAACTGCCCTGATATTCCAGAACCAGAAGGTAAAATAGAAATTGAAAAAAATTCACCAATACCCTCCTGAAAGAGATCCCAAAATGAAAACTCCCAGGAATATTACCAAATTCCAGAGTAGCCCAGGTCAAGGAGATAATATTGCAAGCAGCCTGAAAGAAACAATTCAGAGTGGGCAGCGAGGTGGCACAGTGGATAGAACTCTGGCCTTGGAGTCAGGAGGACCTGAGTTCAAATATGTCCTCAGACATTTGACACTTACTAGCTGTGTGACCCTAGACAAGTCACTTAACCCCATTGCCTAGAAAGAAAAATAAATTCAGGTATTATGGAGCCACAGTCAGGATAACACAAGATTTAGCAGTTTCTACATTAAGAGACCACAGGACATGGAACATAATATTCCACAGGGCAAAGGTGTTAGGATTACAACCAAGAATCACCTACCCAGCAAAACTGAATATAATTCTTCAGAGGAAAAATGGATATTCAATGAAATAGAGAACTTTCAAGCATTCTTGTTGAAAAGACCAGAGCTGAATAGAAAATTAACTTTCAAATACAAGGCACAAGAGAAGCATAAAAAGGTAAACAGGAAAGGGAAATCATAAGGGACTTAATAAAGTTAAACTCTTTACATTCCAACACAGGAAGATGATAGTTGTAACTCATAAAAACGTTCTTATTATTAGGGCAGTTAGAGATGGCACAGGAGTGAGTTATATATGAATGGATAATATCTAAAAAATAAAATTAAGGGGTGAGAGAGAGGAATGCACTAGGAGAAATGGAAAGGGAGGGGTACAATGGGATAAATTATCTCACATAAAAGAAGCAAGAAAAAGCTTTTACAGTGAAGGGGAAGAAAGGGGGAGGAGAAGGGGAGTGAATGAACCTTACTGACTCAAAGAGGGAATAATGTACACAATTGGGTATAGAAATCTATCTTACCTTAAAGGAAAGGAAGGGATAAAAGAAGGGGGGCATGATAGAAGGGAGGGAAGTTTTCTAGAGGCAGTAATCAGAAGCAAAACAAAAGAGAGAGAGAGAATAGAAAGAACAGAGGGGCAAATAGGATGGAGGGAAATACATTTAGCAATCATAACTGAAAAAATTTGAAGCAAGTTTCTCTGATAAGGCCTCATTTCTCAGAGAATTGAGTCAAATTCATAAAAACAGGAGCCATTCCTTAACTGATAAATGATCAAAAGATATGAACAGTTTTTAAATGAAGTAATCAAAGCCATATGAGAAGCTGCTCTAAATCACTATTGATTGTAACTAGGCAAATTGAAAGAGTTATGAGATACTACCTCATACCTATTAGATTGGCTAATAGGACAGCATAGGTAATGTCAGAGGGGTTGTGAGAAATTGAGACATTAATGCACTGTTGGTGGAGTTGTGAAATGATTCAACCATTCTTTAGAGCAATTTGGAACTATGCCCAAAGGGCTATAAAACTGTGCATACCCTTTGACCTAGCAGTGACACTACTAGGCATGTAATCAGAAAGAGATTTTGGAAAAAGAATGGAAAAGGACCTATATGTATGGAAATATTTCTAGAAGCTTTTTTTGTGGTGTCAGGGAGTTGGAAATTAGGAAGATGCCCATCAACTGGGGAATGACTAAACAAATTGTGCTATGTGATTTTGATGGAATACCATTATGCTATAAGAAATGATGAGTAGGATGCTCTCAGAAAAACCTGGAAAGATTTATATGAGCTGATGCAAAATGAAATGTACTGCATACAAAGTAACAACAATATTGTAAGATGATTAGCCGTGAATGATTTAGCTGTTCTCAGCAATACAATGATTCAAGACGACTCTGAAGAACTTATGATGAAAAATGCTATCCATCCCCAGACAAAGAACCGATAATGTCTGAATACAGATTGAATCATACTTTTTTTTCTTTATTTTTCTTGAGGTTTTCTTTTTGGTCTATGTTTTCTTTCACAACATGATTAATACAGAAATATGTTTCGCATGACTACACATGTATAACTTATATCCAATTGCTTGCCTTCTCAATGAAGGGGATGGAGAGGGAAAAGAGAGAATTTGGGAACTCAAAATTTTAAAAATGAATGTTAAAAATTGTTTTTACATGTAATTGGGGGAAAACAAAATACTAAATAAATTTTAACAAGAAAGAATAGCCTGTCCTTATCCCTTCTAATTCATTCCATCCAAACGGAATCAGGGAGATAGGAGGTTTTAAAAAATCACCTATACATCAGAACTCCAACAAGACTTATCATAAATTTAATTCTCAACATGGGTCAGTGTTGGGGATTCTGATTTTTCCTGAACAAATTCACTTTATTTTTACTTTCAACAACCAACCACAGACTTCTTCCCCTGGATTAATTGGAGAATTTCCTTAATATAATACAAAGGAAGAAATGAAGGTATGTAACATGCCTTATCTTTGTAAAGTATACAAAAGACATTTAATAACTAAATATAGTGATTTCACTGTAGTTGGGGGCTTGTATAACAATTATTGACTACTGGTTCTATATTATCATCCTCATTATTATTCATGTTTACATAATGTGGTTTGGGGAATTTTGTCCAAGACCTGTGATTTCATTGGCATAGGAAACTCCCAGGAAAGAAATTCCTTCTACAATGCAGGTCAGCTTTTGGCAAATAGTAGTCTTAAGCAGTAGCCTACAAGTCTTACAGTTGAAATGAGTTACTCAGAGTCACTTATCCAATATGTATTGGTTGTTTGTCCTTCATTTTTGAAGAGGATTACCTGTGGCTCAAAGATGCTGTAGCATGGGCAGTGGCCACACCTCAGTAAACCATCTCAGTATATGGGCTAACTGACAGGTCTCAAACTTGTCGATGAGTTAGGGGAATGTCTACTCCAAGGGGAATATGAAGACTTTCCCTAGTGAAATAGGTAGATAAGAACAATTTGTTTCAATGACTGTGATGGTGGCTGACACAGGCACTGTGGAGTGCTTAGAGAGTGGTCAGACATCAAAAATGCCAAAGTTATCCATTGTATACCAAGCCATCACCAGTCATCCTGACTTTTGTCTTGTTATTGTACTTTGATGACTCAGAAAGAGAGATCTGGGCTGAGGGTAGACCTCTTTGAGAACAAAGGATGAACAACATGAATATGGACCAATGATATCACAGGGGATAACTTACACGTGAATTAGATTTAAGTGAGGCAAAATTGCACCAAGTCATCATTCTTACTCTCTCTTCCTGAGTATTTGAATCCAGTGGCAAGACAAAAGTCAGGACAACTGGCAATGGCCTGGATTGCAGTGGATGACTTTGGCATCTTCATGTCTGACCAAACTCTAAACACGCCACAATGTCTGCTTCAGCCATCTTCATGGCTATTGGAACAAATTATTCTGATCCACTCATTCGGCCAGGAGAAGTCTTAACATGGTTGGGTGGGCATCTCCCTAGTTCACCAACAGGTCTGAGGCCTGTCAGTTACCCTCAACTTGCCAAGATGGTTTACTGGGGTGTGACCACTGCACATGCTACAGTTTCTTGGAGCCACAGGTAAGAGTTTGATGAATCAGGTGGACACCAAACATAGATGAGGAGCCCTGAGAAGGGCTTGGCAAGCCCTCATACCAGAGGTGCTAGTCCTCCTAAACAGACCATATACCCCAATATATATTAGAAGCAAAATTTGAACCCAGGTTTTCCCAACTGATCAGCTAACTATTCATTGCACCCTACTGACACTGCTGTAGTGTACTTACAAATACTTTCTTCAAAACATCTGTATGGTGCAAATATTAATGTTCGAAATTTGCACGCAAGAAAAGTATAATAGCAGCAAGATAAAGAGCGATCAAAAGGTTTTATCCATCTGATTTCTTTCGGCATCTGCTAGGCTATTCCATACGGCAAAAGCACACAATTGTCATCCCTACCACTCAAGCTGTACTCAAAGCATAACAAATACAGAGTCAGAAGGGGCCTCAGAAGACATCTAGAACAACCCCTCATTTTATAGATTCAGAAACTGAAGCCCAGAGAAGTTAAGTGAGTTACCCAGGATCACAAACCTTAATATTAATTAGATTTTAATTCCAAGGGACTAAGAAAGAGCTTTTTAAAAAAAAAAATTCTGCGAAGTCCTCTCATGACATCTTCAACCTCCTGGAATAACGGAATTTCAGTTGATTGATCTTCAAAACATGATTGCAATTCATACTTCTATGGCTTAGCATTTCCTAGCATAAACCAGTTATCTGACTATTTTCCCTTACCAGGAATTTCTGGTTCTGTTTTTATTTTAAATCATAAATTCCTCCAAGAAACACTCGCCACGAAGTCTTATGCTGATAGTCATAAGTTAATTATGAAGTATGCATGAAATAATTAAGATGGGGAACTGGCTAGATTTATGCTTAGTGCTATGGTTAATAACTCATCATTTGATCTGAACTATTTGATTATATTTTCCCATGCATCTTTGGAATGCAAGTTCTTAGTAAAATTATTTTACAAAAAGGAAATTGAGTGTTAAGTACCACAATTATCTAAATTGGGCAGTCTTCACCCCTAAGGAAGGACTTGTCATAGGTGCTAGAATGCTAAAGGTTTGGTGGTTTGCTGTAGGTGAGTGGCCAAAAGTTCAGATGCCATCCAAAGTTGATCCAAACCTCTCTGGATTGGAAATATCACAAAAGTGGGCTTTTCCATGAAATTTCCAGTACTTCCTGTTTTGAGCTGAGCTGGAAATAAAGCAAGAACAGTCCTTCTTTAGGGTATTTCGCTGCTTCCACTTCTGGTCCCACTAAAACCCAGAAGAGACCATAAGCATGACTAACCAAAAAAACAGTTTAGTGGGGAGGAGTTTGGAGCTAAGAAAGGGAGAGTTAATGGGAACAGAATTTCCTAACCTGATTACCACTTAACCACAGTTTGAATGTCCAATGTGCTCTGACTCACCAGAAACTGGTTCCAAAATAACACATGAATTTCTCAAGCCAGATGATCAGTATAGTACATTGTTAATGATATTTCCAGAAAGAAAACTGTATCTTACATTGAGTTATAAACAAGAACAATTTTCCCTTGGGTCCAAAGGCACACATTTATTTTATTTTTCAGAGTAGTTTTAGTGTTGTTGGTGGTGGTATTGTATTGTTGCTGTTTTTAAGTAATGAGGGATAGCACAAACATCACGTCAAATTTTGGTTCAAAAAATCTGTTCCTACCAACAGACTAGATGGCAGCTGACCATACAAAGAAAACTATATGCACATAGATAGAGGACATACTGAATACAGACATAGAAAGAAGAAAAGAAAGATTGGCCTTTAATGGACCATAGGATAGAGAGCAGGAAAAGACCGGGGGCTTAAACCAGTCCAACCCCTTCATTTAACAAAGGAAGAAACAAGAGAATTTGCCAAAATAAGCAGCAAAAGCAAAATGTGAACCTAGATCCTTTGTCTCTAACCCTAGTGCTCCTTCATCTGTATTACATCACTTTTTGTTTGCCATGACAAATGCAAGTATAGACACTCAATTTCTAATCTCCTAAAATCATTTATTAAAAAATTCCAAAATATCTAATATCTAAGATCCTTGAGCTAATAGGAAGCTCAGAAACTACTTAGCCAAACCTTCTCCTTTTCCAGATGAAGAAACTGAAATCCAGGAAAGTTAAATGACTTTCCCAAGATTACACAGGTAGAAAGCATCAGAGGTAAGGTTGGACCCAGTTCTTTCCCCTGCCCTGCACTGGCTCTCAACTAGGCTGTTCTTTGGCCAATCATATTACAACATTTAACCAGTCTACTTAGAGGAAACTACATATATAAAGTGTTATAAATTAAATTAATTAAAATGTTATAAAGATAAATTAACATATGGTACTTACTCAATAAAATAAATATAATTGTGGAGCTATATAGACTTTTTCACTAGACAATATCAGTGATAAAAATAAATCGAGATTATGGTATTTCTGGATTTTTTGACTAACGAAGTACGTGATTCAGAAAAAGTTTATGGGATATTTAAGTTTCAATTCAACAAACATTTATTAATAATAATAGCTCACATTTATATAGCACTTTGAGATCTGCAAGGCATAATACACACATTATCTCAACTGTTCCTCACAACCATCCCATGAAGTAGATGCTATTATCACTCCCTTTGTAATGATGACTAAAAATGAAGTTTAGGGACATCTACCTAGTCCAACTACCATGTCCTCAAACATACTATTTTCAAGGTAAGGAAACAGAGGCCCAAGTAAATTAAATTCTGTGCCATCAGCAAGGGCAATATAATACATCTGAAAGAAGCATGACTCTGGAGTTGGAAGATATATGACTGAACAAATCACTTAACCTCCCTGGGACTCAGTTTCCCCCTCTGTAAAATTACCTAGATGCCATCTGAGATTGTATGATCTCTAGATCTATGAACAAGTGATACATCAGCTTAATGAAGTTGATGATGAGACATTGTATATAAAATGTATTTCTTTCATCTCAGAGTCTTCATATGACATAAAATTATGATAAACCCAGGAAGTATTGCTTGGGTTTCAACCTTGAATTCACCATTTACTAGCAAGACCCTGAGTAATTCATCAAATATTTTTTATTCACAGTTGCACCAGTTGTAAAATGGAGATACTAGTACCCGTATTTCAAATAGTAGCTGCTGTTAGAATTGAATTAGATGATGCATATATATAGGGCTTTGTGATGGTGAAGTGCCATATAAGGGTGAGTTACTCTTATTCAAATGAGATAATTTAAATGATCAAATAAGGAAATAATTGTAAAGCTCTTAGCACAGGACCTGACATATAATAAGCACTTTATAAATGTTAGCTATTATTAGCTGTTGTTGTTGTTGAAAGCAGGATGTGTCTATGAATTCTTTACTATGCCAAAATATGGCTAGGCTAGTACTAACACTTCATCAAGGCAAATTATAGCTAATACATATAGAATTTTTCAGTTAATTTACAAATCACATTATGGTGAAATAAGTGTTAATACTGATTCATCATGCCATAAAGATATCTGTATTCTAATTTTCTTTTTAATTTTTTGTATGTGAAACCATTAAATTCTATTAAGAATTTTTAAAAAAATATATAAATTCAACATTACTTTCAAAGCTGTCTTAGTTGTTTGTGTTTCCCTCTGAACTTCTTTCTCTTCTCTTCTGTATATTTTTAAAGATGCTTCTATGACTCACTTTTCTTTGTTTTCTCCTTTTTTTGCCAATACTATTATTAGGTTCCTCTCCCTCAAATCCTCTTCCTCCCAAATAAAAAGGGAAAAACATGATACTTGTAACAAATAAACATAATCAAGTAGTCAGAAATAAAAATTATTGCACCGTAGCAGTCCGTACTTGCTCTCAAAATATATTAAGTAGATTCATTTTTTTTTAAATTAGCAGATAGGGCAGCTAGGTGGCATAGTGCATAGAGCACTGGCCCTGAAGTCAGGAAGACCTGAGTTCAAATCCGGCTTCAGACAAAACACTTGATACTTACTAGCTGTGTGATTCTGGGCAAGTCACTTAACCCCAATTGCTTAAAAGTAAAAAAAAAAGAAAATTAAAATTAGCAGATAATTAGTATAACAACAAGAATGATGGTGACGTGGAAATGGTTTAGAAAAGTAACATAGCATATACAAGTCAATCACAGAAACTTGCTTTACACACAGTAGACTTAAACTATTGTGGAATGAATAAACAGAGATGAGAATGCTACTCAATGGCAACTGTCACTCAAAAATTATGCATAAAAATGTGCATAAAAATGCAAAAAGAATCTTCTATAGAAAGATTTGGAAGTCATCACTGTAGGAGATCTTTGGAGAAGCTCTGGAACTAGTATGAGCTCATGATGTTCTCAATAACACCTTAAATAACAAAGACTGGTGATGCATATACACTATCAGCTACCTGAATCCCTTACTCTTTATATAACTCATCTACCACAGTCTCCATTCACCTGAGTACTATAGAATGTCCCTAAGAAAAGTCAACCAAGCATGACCAATAGGTTCTCTAACAAATAGCATTATCTAAGCTCAACTGGTCTGCCATGGCTGTAAGGAAATCCTTTTACTCCTTCTTGAATAATTATCATAATCTTCATAGTAGCTATTCCTAACTGTTTCCTATTTCCTCAAACTTCTTATATCACTTCCTCTACTTATCTCCTAATAGGAGACCTTCCACCCTGCTTCACTGGGGGAATAGAGGCAATTCTTGAGTCTCTCTTCTCTTCTGCCCTCTATCAAAACTCCCTCTTTATCACTCTCCCTTGTCTCCTCCTTTGTTGTGATTCCTGTTTAAGAAGTGTCCTTTCTCCTTGTTAAGGTCAACCCTTTCAGTCCTGCTCTCAATCATATCCCTTCTCATCCTCTCAAGGAACCTCTCCTCTCAATCTTTCCATCTCATTTCTCCCATCTTTAGTCTCATCTGACCCACTGACAGTTTCTCTAACACCTACAAACATATTCAGGCTCATCTTATTCCAAAAAAACAAAGGAATAGAATAACTTTTCATCACTAATGCTGCAAGTCCAGCCTCAATTCCCTTTTTAATGATCAACAATAGTGTTTGATAAGAAGGCATGGATGGATGGGTCAGAATCTTTACCATTGAAAGGAGTACCCACATCAGTAAAATCATAGACCTAATGAAGTATGTATTTTTTTTATTTAAAATACTGTGGAAAGATAATTAACATGGATTTATTTGTAACTCCTATTTACATAAAATTTTATTTACAAAACTTTCCTTGAAACAACTCTGTGAGGTAAGTAGTGTACGTATTATTATCCCCATCTTAGAGATGAAGAAACCAAGCTTCAGAACATTATAGTGATTTGGCCAAGGTTTCACAGAAAACACGTCCAAGGTGGGACTCAAGAGTCAATGCTGTGTAATGGAAAGAACATTGGATTTGAAATCAAAAGAACAGGTCTTGAATATTGACTCTGCTAGCCACTGTAGGAGTGGAGGATGAGTCAAAGTGCAAGACCATGTCAGTATTTTTGGCAGGGTCATTCAGGGGTAGCAGAGAGTGGGAAGATGTACTGTTTATGAACAGTGATGAAAGAATAGTAGTGATAGAGTATTTGGTAAGAGGCAATGAACTTTGTGGTAAATATTAGGAAGGCTTGAGGGGGAGAGATCTGTGGTGTACTGGGGTTTCCTTGCCACAGCAGCTACCTATGGTGTTTGACCTTGGGTCAACTTCTCTTGTGTTGTCAGTATGGTGTGTAAAGAATGTGCACAAGGGTTTGTTTTGATCCAGAGTTATGACTTGGTTGCTCCAGTATACTCATAAAGCATGTACCAGAATGAAGAAGAAGGTAATTATGAATCTGTGAGGTCAGATCCAGGCTAAGCAGGAATATCTGAATTTTATCAACTGAGCTTGAAGATTCCCCTCTTTCCTGTCTCTAGAAAAAGGCCCAGTGCTCACTAATCAGATGGCTTCTACTATAAAATGACAGCTTTTTTCTGTTGCTTGTATATATACCACAATGCAGCATACTGTAGTTATATACTTATTATAGCTTAGCTTGTAACTGTCCCATTAAAATTTATACCCTGCCCCACCATCCTCCAAGTGCTGGATTGTACTCTGATGTTTGTAGGGAGATGGAAGCTCATGCCACTGTTTGTCATATGCACACACAGACACAAACACAAATTCATCATCCTGGGCCTTCAAGGGCTATTTAGAAGCATATGAATATTTGAACTCTTCAATAACAAAGCAGTCTCTCTTTTGTCTTTTGATCACTGAATTTCTTATTTGCTCTCCAAGTCTGCTAAACATTGTCCCTATCCCCACTTTTATTCAACTCCATAGCTCTGTTAACCTTTCTCCGTTCTCTTTTCTATTTCTTGCTTTTTTTTTCATCTCCTGCTGCCCCCCCCTTCATGTTTGTTTTCACACACAAAGGTTGGTCTTTTATGCATGAATGATCAATCAGATCATACATTTTTTTTCATATAACAAACCAACCAATCACAGCATGTTGGGTACTGCCTGTCATCTTTGAGCTTCCCATCTCTATGCTCTTTGTTTTTTGCCCTATGCTCTTTCATCACTGCAAGATCAGGTCCTTGCCCTTCAGAAAGAGGTTTTGGAGTTTTTATCTTGCAAACTTCTAGGTGAAGAGATATATACTTAAGGCCTGAGAATTCTGGAAGGCTGGACTTGAGACAGCCAGGCTTCATTAGAATAGAATGTTAAGAGTGAAAGAGATTTTAGAATTCCTCTAGGCCAATCCCCCTTTTTTACAGATAAAGAAACTGGTCTGCCCAAGGCACACAGATAGGGAAAGACAGAATCAGGACTAAAATACAGGTCTTCTTCTAACTGTCACTAACTTGAAATATTAGTCATTAGGAAAGGGATAAAATGTGGCTTCCACTTTTTGTTAGGATATACAAAAGTGTATCTTCCATATTTATGGCTTGAATAGTTTAAAAAAATTCAGGCACCAAAGCACTGTAGTTAGTCTGTTATTTTTCCCTACCATGACAAGCTTAGTCTACATGCAATGCATGACATTCTCAAGAAAAATAGCTTTAAAACCATAAAAGATTCATTGCAGCTGGTGAGACTAATTCACATGCTGCAAGTTCCAAGGACTTGGATCTAAAATCCTGATGGAAAACCAACCGTATAGACTTTTAATATAGTAAAAGGTTAAGAGAATAAGTAGTAACAGATCAAAAAAAGGAGGTAGAGTAAAAAGGCAGCGGGAGAAAAAAGGGGATGGGGAGGCACTGTTCCCAATCCAAATAGTTTTTAAAATGAAAACCAGGATATGAAAATAACTAAAACATGGAAAAATGAACACATGCCCATGGCTTTGCATTATTTAAAACTAACTCTAGAATGTTCCTGCTCCCCAGAATCCTAACACAATTTTATGTTTCTGTTGGTGTCACACTGTCAAAGATGCTCTAGTAGATTCTGGGACTGCAGCCATGGTAACTTAATTATCTTTAGTGCCTTTCAATAGTGAGAAGTTAAGAAATTGTTACTGAATGAATGAAAAATATTTAGAACAAGTTTAATTCAAAAAGAAAATATTTCCCTTAAAAAGCAATAACAATAATAATAATAATAATAATAATAATAACAATAACAACAGCTAGTTTTATATATTGATTTGAGGTTTGCAAAATGCTTGATATAGTCTGTCTCATGTGAGCCTACTAATAACCCTGTGAGATAGATATTACTTTCCCCATTTTATAGATGAATCAAATGAGTTTCTGAAAATTATTTTGCTTTTGAAAAAGCAAGGGGATTCATTTTTTTCTGGATCTCATTTCCCACGAAATCATTATCCATAATAGTGCATTAATAACACATTGAATTACTAAACATTCATTTGTATGCTGAGCCAAGAAATAACAAGCAGCCACACGGACCAGTCAACCTGTACAAAGCATCCAGGCTAGAGAAATGAGGTAAAATGAGAAGAGGGAATAAGCAGTTATTAAGTATATACTATGTGCTAGGCCTTGCACTAAGTGTTACACAGATCATTTGATCCTCATAACAACTATGCAAGGTAGGCGCTAATATTTTCTCTATTATACAGTTAAGGAAACAGACAGAGACTAAGTGACCTGCATAGAGTTAGTAAGTATCTAAGGCTGGATTTGAACTTAGGTCTTCCTCACTCCAGGTCCAGTACTCTATCCATTGTACCACCTAGCTGCCTGTAGATGTGCAATGCAGTTTTGGTTTTATAAAAGACCTTAACAGTAAAATAGGGGAGTTTGCATTTGACACAATAAGAAACAGAGCTAATATAGAATGCTAAATAAGGAAAAGACATGATAAAATAGTATTTAAAGACATAGCAGCAGTGGATTTGAGTTTGGTTGTGGGGAGGATTTCAATTTGGTTGAAAGGTAGGATCAATCAATAAACATTTATTAAGTGCCTATTATAAGCCAGGTAGGGTGCTAAGTGCTGGGGATACAAAAAGAGGCCAAAGACAATTCCTCAAGGAGCTTACAATCTAATGGGAGGAGACAACATGTAAACAAATACATATAAAACAAACTATATACAGGATAAATAGGAAAAAATTAACAGATGGAAAGCACTGAAATTAAGAAGGAAGGCTTCCACTAAAAGATGGGGTTTTATTTGGGACTTAGAGGAAGCCAGGGAAATCAGTAGGTACAGCTGAGGAGGGAGAGCATTCCAGGTATGGGTCAGTCTGAAAAAAATGCCTGGAGTGGAGAGATAAAATATCTTGTTTGGGGAAGAGCCAAGTGGCCAGTGTCAGTGAATGAAAGAGTACATGTCAGGGAGAAAGGAGGGAGAAGGCTACGTTATGAATGGTTTAAAGCCAGATAGAGCATTTTGTATTTGATCCTGGAGACAATAGAGAACCACTAGAGTTTACTGAGTAGTAGGGGTGATAGGGTTTGGAGGGAGATGACATGATCAGACTTGCACTTTCACAGCTGGATGGAGGATGGATTGGAGTGGAAAGAGACTTGATGAGCCGATCAAACAGCAGGCTATTACAATAGGTAATAAGTGAAGAGGGTCTTTATCACATAGGTGGCAGTGTCAGAGGAGAGAAGGGATAATATTCAAGAGATCTTGTAAAGATGAAATCAGGAGACCTTGGTCACAGGTTGGTTAAGGGTGGGGTGTGGGGAGGAGGTGAGAAATAATGAGGAGTTTAGGATGATTCCTAGATTGTGAGACTAAGGGACTTGGAGGATGGTATTCTCTCTCCAAAAATAGAGAAGGTAGAGGAGGAATGTTTTAGGGGGAAAGATAATTATTGTTTTCCCTTGTTCTTGAAGGAAACCAAAATGACATCAATATGGTGGGGTCAAGGTACAGTGTGTCTGACTATGACTGATCAGACCAATATGAGCTCGGAAGGCCCTATCACAGGTCAGGCACAAATAATTTATATGAAAATCTGGAGTAGAGATATATACAAATTTGCACATCTCATGTTTCGTTTGAGCTACTGCAATTCTGCTTTGCTCATAGAGCACAGAACCTTCTTTGATATAGGCAAACCATACTAGACACTTCTTTGACAGCATCTCCCATGTCATGCAATCAGTTCCAGTGTTCTTCAGAGAGACCTTCTAAGTATACTTGCATCACTTCTTCTAATCTCTGTATGAGCATTTGCCCTGTGTGAGTTCTCCATAAAATAGTCTTTTAGGCAAATGTATATTTGGCATTTGGACAATGTGGCAAGCACATAGGAGTTGTTCTTTCTCCATTAGAGTTTGAATGCTTGACAGTTTAGCTTGAGAAAGGACATCAGTGTCTGGTACCTTATCTTGCCAGCTGCTCTTCAGAATCTTCCTAAGACAAGCGATTCAATCTCCTGACACAGCACTGCTATACTGTCTAGGTTTCACAAGCCTACAACAATGAGGTCAGCACAAGAGCTCTGCAGACCTTCAGTTTGATAGGCAGTCTAATACCTCTTCTCTCCTACACTCTGTTTCAGAGCATCCCAAACACTGAGCTAGCCCTAGCAACATCTGTGTGTACATCCTTGGAAAATATACTGCCAAGGTAAGTGAACTTATCTGCAGAATCCAATATTTCTCCATTTGCTGTAACATATGGTTTCACATATAGATGATGTGCTGCTGACTGGTGGAGAACGTATATTTTCTTGGTGTTGCTTGTTAGGCCAAAATTGGCACAAGCAGCAGAGAATGGATCCATACTTTGTTGCATCTCATCCTCAGAGGCTGCATTGAGTGCAGAATCATCTGAGAACAAAAAAATCACACACCAACTCTCCCTCGACTTTAATCTTGGCTTGTATGTAGCCTTTCCAACTTAAATAATTTGCTATCAGTGTGGTAGCTGACCTTGATGTCATTTTCACCTCCTTGAAGGTATCTGACAACACTGCTGAAAACATCATGTTAAAAAGCATGGAGCAAGCACACAGCCCTGCTTCACATTAGTGACTGAGAAAGCACAACAGCATTATCCATTATTCAAAACCCATGCAATTACGCTATCATGAAACTGACACACAATACTAACGAACTTCTCTGGGCACCCAAATTTTTCTATAGTTTTCCACATGCCCTTGTGTATGACAGTATCAAAGTACTTGGTCAGATCAACAAATGTGTGCAAACCTCCGTTCTGCTCCTGGCATTTCCTGTGGAGTTGCAGCAAAGCAAACACCATGTCAACTATTCCTCAGCCCTTTCTAAAGCTGCACTGGCTCTAAGGTAGATGGCCATCTTCCAAGCGAAGGATCAGGAAGATTCTGGCAAGAATCTTGCCAGCAGTGACTGAGAGAAAGACATCCCGCCGCCCTGTGCTTGTCACAGGACAATCTATTTCCTTTGCCTCTGTAGAGATGGACAAAAGGGCATCCTTGAACTTCTGGGGAAAACCTCCTCTTGCCATATAATCGAGAAAATTTTGGTCAACTTTTGTATGAGTGGACTCCCTGCCTCATAAATCTTAACTGGCATAGAATCAGCACCAGGTGCTTTGCCACATGAGAGGAATCAAATGGCATTCAAAACTTCATCTTCAATAGGAAGTTCAGCTAGAGAGGGATTGACTTTGACCTGAAGTATACAGTCAACGACTGCAGCATTAGTCTGTTGTGAACCCTATGGAAGTGTTTAGCCCGTCTGTTCAGGAACATATCCTTATCATTAATAAATGTGGATTGTTACTATCAACACAAAACTGAATTTCATCCACCTTCTTACTGAGTCAAGAATTGCACATCTCTCTAAGCTTTGTTTTCACTTTAATTTTGATGGAGTTAAATGTTACCTCTTTAAACATGGGTGAATTATCCTGCTGATAAACCCTGTGGAGTTCTCATTTTCCATTTAATATTCTGAATTTCCCCACCATTTTCGTCAAACCACTCTTGATGTTTTTGAGTGTCCTGGCCCAGATGAGCAAATGAAGTGCTGTACATCAAACCTCTGAGAGCTGCCCGCTCCTTTTCTACTCCACTGCTGCCAACCATGTGTTGGCTCAGCTTTTCCTTCAAGCTAATAACAAATTTTCCCCTCAGAGAAGCACTCTAATCTGTTGTCATTACATCTTCTGGTAGTCATCTTGCTTTGGGGGGCACTGCTTTTGTTGAACCTGGATATTTAGCTTAAAGAGAATAAGTCTATGATCAGTCCAGCACTATAAACACCACACATCACCTTCATCATTCACATCCTGTCTCTTTTCCTTGCAACGACATAGTCTATTAAATGCCAATGTTTGCTGTGAGAGTGCACCCATGAAGTTTTATTGAGTTTAGGTAAATGAAAGACAGTGTAGGTGATGAGAAGGTCATGAGTTGCACAGATCTTCATTAGTAAGTGATCATTGCTACTTCTCTTTCTGACTCCGTTTGTCCCAAGGACCTCCTGCCATGTCTGGTACTCTGTGCCTACTCTTGCATTAAAGTCACCCAGAATTATAAACCTGTTCTCTTTTGGCCCATTAATGATGACAGTCTCCTGGTTTTTATAAAATTTCTCTTTGACCTCACCAGGGTTTATCATGGTGGAAAGCATACACATGGATGGTGGTGGTATGGCACTTTCCTACAAGTGGCAATTTCATTGTGATGAGCCTGCCATTCACTCATTTTGGTATGCATGCAAGCTTGTTGGCTAGATTAATTTTGTTGGCAAAACCTTTGCCAGCTTCAAGGTGCTCCCTTTCACTAAAACCACTCCAGAAAAATGTGTCTCCAGCTCTGCCTTTGGAAAACTGGCCTTCATTTGCCAGCCTTGTTTCATTCAGGACTGTTATTTGAATGAGATATATGCTGAGTTCTCTCACAACAAGAGCTATTGGATTTTGTGTTGTTCATAGCATGTGCATATTCCATATTCCAGTGGTGAGTGGAATCATCTTTGTAAATTTTTTTGTGTTTCAACATCAAGGTGTGATACTGCAGTAAGCAAGCCAGGGTTGAGTGAAACAGACAATTTTTAAGGTATCTTTTCTAGCCCCTTCCTCACACCAGAAGATGAGCAGTGCAGTCCTTCAAAAAGGCTGCTCAGATACCCATGGAATCCCATTGCTGCTTCACTTCAATGAGAAGACAAATCTATGGCCTGGACTGTCTGTGTGCAGGCTTGTGACTGCAGATTCCAATGTATCCATGTCTTCTGCTTTGTCACTTGCCTGCCATAGGACTCTGAGGTAGGCAAAAACGCCAAAATGTTATGGTGATGTCTATTGATTTGAGTGTCAATTGTATTTAAGTGAGGCAGAGTTGCACAGTCATCAGCCTTATTCTCTCTTCCAAAGTAATCAAAGTCCAGTGGCAAGACAAAAGTCAAGGTGAATGGTAATGGCTCAAGATGTAGTGGCAACTTGGCATCCAAGCTTTAAGCAGTCCACAGCACCTGTTTCAACCACCTTCATGGCCACTGGAACAAATTGTTCTCATCTACCCATTCCATAAGGGAAAAGGGTATCTTCATATGCTTGAGATAGACAGCCCCCTAATTCACTGATGGGTTTAAGACCCTTTGGTTACCCTCAGCCTGGTTTAGCCCATCATGCTGCACATGCTATAGATTCTTGGAGCCACAGGTAAGAGTTGGGTGGATCGGGTGGAGACCAAAGGTAGAAAGCAGCCCTGAAAAGGACACAGAAGCCCTCATACCAGAGGTACTAGTCTTCCCTGAACAGGGAAAGAAAGATAATGAGTTCTGATTTGGACATGTTGGGTTTAAAATGTTTATTGGACATCCAGTTAAAGATGTCTGAAAGTCACTTGGGGATGTGAGATTGGAGGTCAGGAGCAAGTTTGGAGTAGGATAGAGAGATTTGAGAATCATCAGAATAGTAATTAAATCCATGGGAGCTGAAGAGATCACCAAGTAAATTAGTATAGAGGGAGAAGAGAAGAGGCCCAGGAAATAATTTGGCAAAGGAGAGAAATGGTTAAATAGGTATGATGAGAACCAGGAGAGAGTGGTGTCCCAAAAACCTAGAAAGAAAAGAGTATTAAGGAGGAGACAGTGATGAAAGGTGTCAAGGAGAATAAGGATTGAAAAAAGAACATTAGATTTGTCAACTAAGAGATTGTTAGTAACTTTGGAGAAAGCAATTTCAGTAAAATAAGGTCAGAAGCTAGATTACAAGGGATTAAGAAGAGAGTGAGAAGAGAGGAAGTAGGTGGCCTTTTCAAGTTTAGCTACAAAGAACAAAAGCAATACAAGATGATAGCAGGCTGGAAAGATCAAGTGAAGGTATTTTGAGGATAAATGAGACATGGGCATATTTGTAGGCAATAGGGTAGAAGATCCGGTGAAATGGGATCACTTGTGTAAGTAGAGGTGTTTGCTTTGGTAAGGAGTAAGGCCACTTCATCCTGTGGGACAACGGTGGAGGAGATAGTGGCAGACAGAATCTCAGTGACAGGAAATAAGGAAGAGGGGAGAAGAGAGAGTTCCTAGCTAATGGTCTCATTTTTTTCTATGAAATATGAGTCAAGGTTCTCAGCTGATAGAGTTGGGGTAGGAGGAGCCATGGGAAGTTAGAGGAGGAATGAAAAGTTTAGAAGAGCCACTGTGCAGAATGGGATAGTGAGTTGATGAGGGCGGTACAATTGGATTGGCTTGGAGCAGTGAGGATCCTGTTGACATTATGTAACATAAATTTGTAGGCTATACCAATAGTCAAGATACGGAATTAAAAAGGTTTGAAATAAGATGACAATTGTGCTATCCCAATATCAATGGCTTGCTGAGCTATCAATCAGCATCAGAGCACACACTGCTAATGAAACAATAAAGTGAAAATCCCTGCAGTCATAGAGTTTACATTCTATCTCTAATAGGTCTGATGATGAATGACAGCTCAACCTGTCAAAAAGAGAAAAGATCTAGGAATCTTAGTGCATTTGTGTATCTCTTTCCTCACCCTCCACTAGTTTAACAAACAAAGAAAGGCCCAGGCAATAGTCTGAGCTTGCACAGTATGCACTTGGCTGCTATGGGAATGCGACTAAAGATGTTACAGATTCTTCAGCCTGGTGTTTACTGCCTCCCTTGACACCTCCTCTGGGGCAAGAAGGAAGTAGGATCAATGCTCCTGAATCCTGTTTAAAGTCTTGGATCCATGAGAAACTTTGGAGAAAGAATCAGCAAGATATATCCTGGATGGAATATGAAAGGAAATAAACAAGATATGAACCAAAGATGACATGAAATAATGTCTATGGAGACAAAATTCCAATACCAGAAGCAGCTCAATTTACAGGCAGAATGATATTTTGCAAAAAGATTATAGATTTAGAGCTGGAAGAGAGCTCAGTAGTCATTTAACCCAATTCCCTAACAATACAAATAAGGAAATAATGTTTGCCCAAGGGAGTTCCCATTAATGAGGAATCATACACATAGACAGATTACCCATGTATTACATATTCAATTTCCCTATCACTTCTAATAATTTATGCAAAATAATATTTGGAATGCAAGGGTATAGTCTGGGAACAAATTCTCTTTCATATAATAGAAGTCTATAGCCTAGAGAAAAAAACAAACAAAAACTCAATAAAGTAAGTGCCTACTATGTACAAGAAACTATTAAACCCATTTGAGTAATAGGATAGGGATTGTACATCGTGAAACTCTCAGGTGAGGAAACTTGCTTACTCATGCAAATTAGCACCGCAATTTATAGTCTTAAGGAATTGTCTGGAGCACTAAGAAGAAAAGAAACTGAAAGTTACACAGTCAGGATGTGTCAGAGGCTGGCCTTACTGGCTTCAAGGCTGACTCTGTATCTTTTACTCCAAGTCACCTCTTGAGTTATAAACATGCCTTAATATTATAGGACAAAGTAGATTATACTCACATCTTAGGCCTGTTTCAGTTTCATCAGTACAATTAACTTTTTTCTTTTCCAATATCCTGGTTAAAAATGAAAAAGAGGGTAAAATAAGAATAAAATTTTGAACTTTTTTACACTTTAGAACGTAGATTCCCCTAATCATTAATATTATAATTAATCCTATTTTAAAATAATAAAGTATGATCAAAAAAGCAAGATAATATTTCAAAATGCTACAAATGCCATAGTACTCTAGGGGGTTTCTGAAGTAATCAAGCCAACATGTAAAGTAGTATGATTAGTGCTGGATCTGAAATCAGAGCACTTGGGTTCAAATTCCAGTGGTACTAGTTACTGACTCTGTTATCTTGGATATAGTGTGTGTGTGTGTGTGTGTGTGTGTGTGTGTGTGTGTGTGTGTGTGTGTATTGCTCTTTAAATACATGAAAGGTAATGTAGCATTGTAGATATAGGTCTGACCTTGAAGTCAGAAAGACTTGTACTCAAATTCTACCTCTGACATATACAGGGTGTTCCAAAAGTCTTAGTGCAGTTTTAAATTAATTGCACTAATAAGCACTAAGACTTTTAGTATAACTTGTATCAGCTGTGTAACTATGGACAAGTCTCTTAACCTCCCAGTACCCTAAGCAACCTATAATATTATAGGCGTAAGGTAGAATGCTATCTACATCCATTGAGAGAATGACTACCCCAACATCCGGATTTAAATATATATAATATATATATATACATATATATATATATATATATATACATATATATATATATATACATATACATATATATACACATATACATATATATATATACACATATACATATATACACATATACATATATATATATACACATATACACATATACATATAGACATTTATATAAAAGGAAAAGATCATTAGCCAGAATTTTTTTTTGTTTTAAAACTTTGTATTCAAACTACTATTTGCATCTCTGCTTTCTTCAGTGTCTTGTACGTATTCTCTTCTGCCTCTGCTGTGGCTTGCTGCTCACATGAAACAAAATATATAATTCCCTAAGCATTCTGTATAATAAAGGTTTTAATTGCACATGAAGATGTAAACATACAATAATATATAATCTCCTAATACAGAAAATAAAACATGACAATTACTAGATTTTTTACTATACATATGTACATATATAGTCAGAGATGAGAGAGACAGAGAGAGAGAGAGAGAGGGAGAAAGAAAGAAAGAAAGAAAGAAAGAAAGAAAGAAAGAAAGAAAGAAGAAAGAAAGAAAGAAAGAAAGAAAGAAAGGAAGGAAGGAAGGAAGGAAGGAAGGAAGGAAGGAAGGAAGGAAGGAAGGAAGGAAGGAAGAAAGAAAAGAAAGAAAGAAAGAAAGAAAGAAAGAAAGAAAGAAAGAAAGAAAGAAAGAAAGAAAGAAAGAAAGAAAGAAAGAAAGAAAGAAAGAAAGAAAGAAAGAAAGAAAGAAAGAAAGAATCAGAAGGACCTGGGTTCAAATCTGGCTCAGATGCTTACCAACTATGTGACCTGGGCAAGTCACTTAACTTTTGTCTCCCTCAGTTTCCTCAGGTGTAAAATGGGGATAACAGTACCTACCTCAAAGAGTTGTTGTGAGAATTAAATGAGATAACATTTGTAAAGCACTTATCACAGGGCCTGGCACATAATTGTTGTTGTTTTTGTTCATAACAGGTGCTAAATAAATGCTTGGTCCCTCCTCAACTCCAATCTCAACAAGCTTTCTTAAAGGTTGCATTTCCACATCAACAAATTCAAACCCTAAGTCTTCTGTTTCCACTGATAGCTTGTTTTTGAGGTTTTGTACCTGATAAAAATATATTCTCCTCCCTCTAATTAATGTTCTTTATGATAAGATCCTGAGATCAGACTAGATTGCATTGATCTGGAATGATTTGACCATTGACTGCTATAGAATTGATTCTACATCATTTAAAGACACTTAAACTCTCCTCTAGTTAAAAAGGGGATTCACTGACAATATAGCATACATAAACACTTAACTATTGTATGTGCTTGACAGAGAGAGGGAGAGAGAAACACATGGGGAGAGACAGACAGAGACAGAGAGAGACAGAGAATTTTGTCTCTATAGAATTTTCACGTTACATACTGACATTAGAACCTAACTCCCCGGTAAGATGTGACTACGTTGTCTTTTCTTAACAACTCTATTATCACTAAGAAATATGTTACATTTCTAACTATTAAAGTACATGAAAGAGGGGGAAAAAACAATTTCTGCTTTAGTGTTAAGCATAATGCTTGCATATCATAGGTGCTTAATAAATGTTTGTTTATTGATTGCACAGAGTTAAAGGCTAATGTAAACACTTATACACTATTCATATATATGTATGTGTGTGTGTATATATATATATATATGTATATATATATATATATAAAATCTTCTATGTAAAATAAGTTAATAAATTGTAAAAGCTCCAAGAAACAATAGTAGTACAAAGAACAGAAATTAGAATAATTTCCCATTTTGAATCTTTTTCTGTATACAAGAACTAATTAATTCTATTTAAAGTTGATTGATGTTACTCCTCTTGTTTTAGGTATTTTCAAGTATGAGAATAATAACTTCATTAGGAAAAAGGGTCTATCTATGAATTCACAAGAATGAAGGAGCTATTTACTAATTATTATCGTTGCTATAATCATAAAGGAAATAAGAAGAGTAACACAATACTTTAGCAATAATGTAGTAGATAGTTTTAAACTGTGATACTGATAAAGTAACTTCAATGTCCATATCCCTTGACCCAAATATTCCACTACTAGGGTTATATCCCCAAGGAGGCCATTGATAAAAAGAAAGTTCTCATATTACACTCAGATGTTTACAGCAGCACTTTTTGTGATAATGAAGTATTGAAAATACAAAAGTAAATGCCCGTCACTTGGGAATGACTAAATAAATATGATACATGATATAATGTAATATTACTTAGTGGTAAGAAATGATGAGCACAGAGAAGCATGAAAAGATTTAAATGAACTGATCCAGAGGGAAGTAAGCAGAGGCAAGAAAATAATCAATACAATGACTACAACAATGTAAATGAGAAGAACAATCACAAAACAATCAAAAGTGAATTCTGTAAGAGCAAGCATGACTCCAGAGAAGAGATATGAGAAGATGCCTCCACTCCACTCCTTTGTAGATATGGGAGGTTCACACATATGTTAATTACTTATATTTTCAGGCTTTTTCGATCTATTTATCAGTTTTGCTGATTTTTTTCTCTTTTCTTTTCCTTTTATTTCCTAAAAAATTATTGTATGGGATGACTTTTTGGGATATGGGAAGGGAAAGGATACTGGGGAAAGTTTTGTGGTAAAGAAATGAGACATCAACAAAAAGATATTTAAAAATAAACTATGATATAGGCAAATGTTCTCAATTTTAGAATGCTCTAAGACAACTAATTTAAGAGTTAAGAAAGCATTTCTTTATACTTGTACTGTTAGATAGGGGTGAAATTTCTAAATATCTGACCCACTACTCTTCTCTATCATTTTACTACAACTCTTGTGGAAATATTTGATGAAGCAATTTTATAAGAAAACTATATGTGTGAGAATCAGTAATAAGCACATACTGTTACATATGTCTTTTACTGGGAAGATAAATTTTCTCTGAAGGAGAAGTTGAAAATAGAAGCAGACATTTTTAATCTCTGCCCATATTGTTAGGAAGTTAGGCTTATGCTCAGAAATTCTAATCATTTATTTGTTTGAACTAACCTTCCCAGACTTTCCCAGCCATCAGGACCTGTCATGTTCAAATTTCCCTAAGTATATTTGAATTTCTGAACTTGTATTTTAGCTGTGGCTCTAAGATTCAGCCAAAATTTCTAGCAAACTAATAACTGAAATCAAACCATAGAATCATAAAGCAGTTGTGTCAAACTCAGAAACAAAAGACACTAACCCATATATACAGATCCCTGTGGATCACATATTGACCTAGAAAACCACATATTAATATTATCAATGTTCCATCATTTTTTATTTATTTTTTTAAATTTCCCAATTACATTTTAATGTAGTTCAGCCAACATTCAGGAGTATTGCCAGCTACCAAGGCCAGTCTTTGACACCTCTGATATAAGGGACCATAGAGCTGGAAAGATGTGTTCTGCTTCCTCTTGGACCTTACAATCTAGAAGAGGAATACAACTTACACAAGTATATAGTATTAGTCGAGGTATAGTTTATAATCTAATATAGAACTCCAATATGCTCCATAAGGTTGGGGAAAGAAAAGATTAATTCTTATCAGGAGGAGGGAGAGAAGTAGGAGCAAATATTTATTAAGCACCTACTATGTGCCAGGTATTGTGTGCTTTACAAATATTATTTCATTTAATCCTCACAACAACCCCGGGACGTAGGTGCTATTATTATCTCCATTTTATAGTTGAGGAAACTGAAGCAGACAGACATTAAGTGATTTTCCCAAGGTCGCACACATGGTTAATAAGTGTCTGGGACTAAATTTGAATTTGTGTTCTTAACTCCAGGTCCACTTCTCTATCCATTATACTACCTTGCTGTCTGCAAATGATCATGGAAAACTTCCTGGAGGAGGCAGTATCTGACCTGGATCTAGAAAAATGAATATGATTTCAAAAGGCAGAGATGGAAGGGGGATGAATACTAGGTAAAGGAAAAAAAAATGAGAGCAAAGGTAGATATGCAAAAATGCTATAATGAACATAGAAGTTATGGAGGATAATTTATGTAGTGGGATATCTGAAAAACACTGGGGTTTTTTAACTGTAAAATAATCCATTTGTAAGTGGTCCTTTTGTAACAATCTGAAACAGCTAAATACTTGATTTTTCAATACTTTCCATGAAAAAGGATTCTACCAGTTCTCTCTAATATAAACATTCCACATACCATGGAAACTGCTTGTGTAAGTGAAAAATTGGTGAGTGTCTCACATGGTCTACTATAAGAAGTCAGACTCTGGAAATATGTTACTCCTATAGCTTACCAGGCACCTTGTCATTTATAAAGCCTCCACTGACCTTTTCACAAACACACACACACACACACACACACATACATTTTCTCATTCTAGAATTGTAACAATCAATACTGTCATTGATACAAGAAAGGATGTGACGATATCTTTCCCTATGGCTCTGCTATCTATCCCCCAAACTTTTTGAAGCAAAATACATCTCTCAGGGTACCACTTCCCTTAACATGTCTCTCTCCTATTAGAATATAAACTCCTGGAGGGCAGGAACTATTTTTACTTTTGTATTTGTGTGCCTAGTGCTTAGCACAGCTCTTGGCACACATTAAGGCTCGATGAACTCTTTTTTTCATTCATTTATTCAGGTGACATTCTACTCTAGTACTACAAAGTTTAAAGAAATATTATCCAATGTCCATATTTATTTTAATTCAGTATTTTAATTTAGTGTAAATATGAGTAAGAATAAGTCAATAAGTCAGTAAGAGAATATAAAGCTAACAAGTATGATATAATATAACAAGTCTTCATAGAAATAATTGACAGCTGTTGGTAGGTTTTGAAAACTTCCTCTAGCAATCTAAAAGTAGGCAACTGATCCTACATATTTCTTTGAAAAAGAAAATATTAGCTCTTTCATGCCCTAAGATCTGGGTTAATCAAAGTATTTAGATCCTTTAGTGATGAAGACAGCCATATTTGACTAAGTTCAATCTAAAACCTAAAATACTATTTTTGCTATGACTAGTCTTACATCTCTAGACAGTTTTAATAATTATTTTCTTTGTCTTGTATTTGTTTTAACTTTTTCCAAAGAGGGGTGGTGGTGGAATTAGGATATTATTTCAATTCACTAATTCCTAGACATATGAGTAAGTATGTCACCATCCCTTACAACTGCATAATGGGATTTGTTCAACAAGGAACTATATTTGTCTTACATGTAATGTGTTCATACTAAGAAAAGTCCCTGTGGTTATTGAAGCCTTTTCGTCTTAAGAATGAGGAATTGTTATTAGAGTTGATCATATTTTCTACAAATAGCAGAAATGAAGTGTTTTTTAATTACTTTTGACAACTAATTGGTCTTAACTTCCCTACTCCAGATCTAATTCATGAGTACCAACACTTTCTTCATTAATTCTGGGAGTGTCAAGCAAGCTTTTACTTAGTCTTGTTTAGTTTGGCTATTTAAATGGATAACTCTTTTGTAACTTGGCTCCTTAAGAAAATACCACGCCTCTCTTTATATGACTGAATATATTTTTTTTTAATTTGGCTTTTTCTTTGTACATGTTAAAATATTTTTAATCTAAAAAATTATGAGGTGGTGAGCATGTAGAAGTTTGTATTGGTACTAACGAAACATATCTCTGACAAGTTTCATCTGACAGGCTTCCAGCAAGAAAATCAGACCCTTCTTGGTTTTCCTATTGAGCAACCAAACATAAAAATATATGGTTTACTGTTGCAATGAAAATATATTGGAATGGACAAAAAATATTTTCAAAATGATAATGAGACTGGACTCCAAAACAAATTCCTAAGCCCCTAGCCTTTCTGTGCCCCACAATTTTATGAAGTGCTGACTTATTTTAATGGTCCTGACTCTACAGTGTGCCAAGGAAGTCAAACCTTTTTAAAGTCTGCTCACTGAAGAGTTCATTTATAGCCCATGAAAGGTCAGTTTAATTCTCATAAACAGGATCATACTTTACTCTTCTTGATATATCATGTGGCAAATATTCATCCTTAAAGTTTTGCCCTACCACTACAATTGGAACTTGTAGATTACGGAGAAATCCGATCAGGATTATGTCAACTTTTACTCTTGCCCCAGGAAATGGTGCTAACTCCAGCTGATCAGAAATGTGTCCAATAGAATATCACTTCCCACTTTTCATTTGCAGCTCTCTCCTGAATAAATAGGAAAAGGGATTAAAGCTAAACTGAACTATGGTAAAAGCTACTTTTGGGTAAATCCATTTAACATTTAGTTCAGTGACCTACATTTAATAGGTTCTGAATGAATGAATGATAGAAATATTGATTGGCTTAATATTGACTTTAGCAGTAGTTCAGGATTCATCAATACACAGGCATTTTCATCCCATCAAAGTGCTAAATGCCTATTACGTGCATAACATGCAAACAAATATGCAAATCTAAGATATATGTGTATATATATGTGCATATATATATATATTATATATATATAATATATACACACACACACACACACACACACACACACACACACACACACACACACACACACATATATGATGAATTGGAGATAGTCTCAGAGAGAAGGTGCTAGAATTAAAAGGAATTGGGAAAGTTTTTCTGTAGAAGGTTGGACTTTTATTTGGGACTTGAAAAGCCAGGGAAGCCAGGAGGCAGAGGTGAGGAGGGGGAGTGTTCTGGGATTTGGGGAAAGCCAATAAAAATGCCTGGAGTTAGGAGATTCTTGTTCAAGGAATAGCAAGGAGCCCAATGTCACTGGATCACAGAGTAGGAGATGGGAGAGAGCTAAGGGCGCAAGTTATGAAAAGATTAGCAGACATATAACGAACCTTATAATTCTACATCTTATAAAAATAGAATATACAATAGGTCCTTTTGCTATAATCACTTGTTTTACATTATTGGTATTAAAATCACAAGATTTTACACATATTATAAAATTCTTCATCATGAAAACACATTGATTACATTAAATGTTAAGTGAATTTTTAATGAACAAGTTTTTTTTTAGTCTAACCTTGATTATAGCCCACAGATTTTCAATAAGATTTAAATAAGGCAAGTTCCATAGCCACTGAAGCATATTTATCTTCATCTTTTGGATAAATTTCTTAACATTTCAAAACATATAACATGGCACAAAGTCATGTTGCTGTATTCTATTTTCATTTAGGAATTTCTGTAATTGTGGAACAATTCTATTTTCTCAATATAACATATTTATCAGCATTCATCATTCCCTCACTGGTCTCAAGACTTCTAGGAACACTAGAAGTTAAAAAAAATCTCTTGAGTATATTTGAGGGTGAATATTTTATAATCTAATGAAAGCATCCAGGTTTTATAGGATTGTCCTAGACTACTTCTGATAAAGGTTTTTGAATAGCCTTGAATGAAAAAGCGAATTTCATCAGAAAAACATATTTTCTCAGCCTTTCATACCCCAGTTCTTTCATTATCTTGACAATGGACAAGCATATTTTTTAAAGCAACAATTATCAGCTGTTTGTTTTTTTTAAAAAACCTGATCTTCATCTATGCTGCTCTGTAACAAAATCAATAATACCTGTCCAACTGTTAGGTCCCTTTCAAGGTCTTTGATTGCTTTATAAAAATTAATTACGCTGTTATGCAGCATTAGTTTATTGGGTTTTTGGTGTGTTTTTTCATTACTGATCACATTTTTTTTTTGTGCTCCAGTGTGATTGATTCTATTTCACTATCTTTGAATGATCCTTGAAGTACTTTATTTACCCATACCAATAGCCACTACAAAATCCCTAATGGTCCTTCAGAACCGCATCTTTGGACATTTTCTTGGAGTTCATTCTTAAAAATCATAAAAAGAGAGAGCAATGAAATGTATGCTATGGCATAGAATACAACTAACAGTTTGTTTCACCCCATCCTTTTTCTGATTTTGCCACTTCAAAATTCATTTTGAGGCATTATTTTAACAATTGTTTGGAGGACAACTGAGGACGGCTCAGGCAAGTCCCTGCCATTACTCCACCATCCCCTTGTGACTGTGAATACTATTGATTCAACTTTTCATGGGAGTGTGTCAGGTAACCCCAAATAGGCTGAAAGCTACTTGAGGGAATGGATTATATATCACTCTACATAACAGTGCTCAAAATAGTGCTACACACATATTTGGTGATCAATAAATATTTGTTGAATATTTCAGATGACTTCAGAATACTTCAGATGACTGTGACTGCACTAACGCTTCCATTTGGATGTCCTCAGTCATGCATCTGTTACTGAGGTAAGTTTTTCCTGTGCCTAAATTATGACTTGTCTGTAAATGTGGAAATGAACTAACAATGCATTCAGGGTAACTTAGATCCCTAAGATTTTGAGTGACTATAGAACTCATTAAGGGCTCTGGCAATGCCCTGTAGGTTATTCCATCAACAAAATGTCATCTTATAACAGGAGCACCTGTAAGACTTCACTATCTACAAGGAATCCCTCAGATATAGATTTTGTAATGAGCAACCTGAATGACAAAAACAAATACCTTTAGAAAGTATGTGTCACTTTTTTTATGCTCCACTTGATGCTGATAATCAGAGGACTGTCAAACAAAGTTTCCTCTGTTGCTATAGCTTTCAAAGGCGTTTGGCTTATGGATACACACAGGAAAGTAAAGTGGATAAAGAACACCTCTTTTTCAGATTATGTTGTGCATTTCAATGTACAACCCACAAAAAATGTGGATAAAGAAGGGATCTGGTCCACGATTGAAAAAGAAGGGGAAAACAAGCTAATTTGCCTTTGGGAAATTGTGTGGTGTTTTGGGTGATTACATCCTTCTCTTCAAAACAGAGGTCTGGCCTTTAAACTTCAATGCGCTGTGGAGTAGCATGAAATAATGAATAAAGCTGTATCTCCTCAGGGTCCAGAAATTCTGGGTTTTAGTTCTGTGTATGACACATGCTTGGTATGTGACCTTGGGCAAGTCATTTAACCTCTAAGTTCCTCCAGGTAACTTTCTAAAGCCATAAATTGGAGAACAAGTGTACAATGTAAGTGCATTATGTGTAAGGGTTATTTCATTCCTCTTTCCTTTATCCCCGGTGCCTACCACAGTGTCTCAACGAAATCACAGTTCCAATCCCTGCCTGCAAAAAAAAAAATTAGTTTGACAATGTATGATTGTAAGTTATAGAATACCACAATGTCTAAAGAATTTAAATTTATGGCTACCCAAAACTCATCAGAGAGGAGCATGAGTAAGATGCATTACTAATGAAAAACTATGCAAGAAAAGTGGCAGAGACGATATTTGCATCAAAGTATGTGTCCAAAAACGAAGGAAGATTGTTGTGTAGCAAGAGCAAGACTGATCTACAGGCTGGCTGCTACATTGAGAAAGCCACATACTGTGAAGGAAATTAGAAGAAGGCCTCTTCCATATTGGTTGGACCTCTGTTGAGGATTTACCAGAAGCTAAGAACAAGAATCATATGGGTTGAGAAAGCATGGATGGGTTGTGATATTCACTGCAAGAGGAAGTAGCCACCTTAATCAACTAGCCAACAAGTATTTATGAAATACTACTATGTACCCAAGCACTGTGCTATGTCCTAAAGATATGAATACAACAGTGAAATTGTCCCTGCCCTTAGGGAGCTTATGACCTATTGAAAAAGATAAAGTGTACTCTACGTACATACAATACATACAAGATGAGTACGGCCTTTTGGAGGAAAGGAACTAGGAACTCTGAGATCGTTAAAGTCTTCATGGAGAAGGTCATATTTTAACTGAGTCTTGAAGAGAACAAGTACTTCTAAGAGGCAGAGGTGAGCAGGGAGCACATTACAGACGGGGGGAATGACCAGTGCAAAGAAAGAAGAAGGCGGCCAGTTCAGCTGGGCTGTATAGTGCATGAAGGGGATTAACATATAATAAGGCTGGAGGGTCAGCTTCTAAAGGGCTTGAAATGTCTAGGATCATAGTAAGTGCCGAGAAGTACCAGATTTTATTGAGGAGAGGAATGACAAGATCCTAAGAAAAATTACTTTGGCCACTGTTTAAAGGGTGGATTGGACAAAAGAAACATTGGTGCAGGGAGAACAATTGCAACAGTCCTGGTGAGAAGTTGTGAGAGCCTTCAAATGGGGTGACAGCCATGTGAAAAGAGAAGTGGTCATATGCTAAAGATGTTTAAAAGAGAGTGACAAGTCAAGAAATTTAGGAGTATAGTGCTAGTTCGACAGTTCAGTGGATACAGTGCCAGGCATGGAGACAGGGAGACCTCAGACACTTACAATCTGTGTGACCCTGGACTAGTCACTTAACTTCTATTTGCCTAGAAAGCAGATAGGTGGTTCAGTGGATAGAGTACTGGTCCTGGAGTCAGGAAGACCTGAGTTCAAATTGGACCTCAGATACTCACTAGCTCTGTGACCCTAGGCTAGAAATTTAACTTCTGTTTGCCTTAATGCACTGGAGAAGAAAATGGCAAACCACACCAGTATCTTTGCCAAGAAAAACCCATGGTCAGTATGGCCACAGGTTCATAAAGAGTCTGACATGACTGAACAAATGAAAAACAACAATAAAAAGTTAATCTTGATAGGAACAGGGAAGTTTGGGGGGAAAGTAGCTTTGAAGGGAAAGGTAAAGAGTTCTGTTAGTGAGTTTGTCCATTTCCAAATGTCTCTGAAACACCCAGTTTGAAACATGCAATATGCTAGACTAGAGCTCAGGAAAGAGACTGGGGCTGGACATATAGATCTGAGATTATTCTAGTCTAGGCCTGACAGAGATCAGTCCACTAATTCAGTTTCTAGTGTTAAAATGCAATAAGGCACTCATGGATCACGTAGTGAAAATAAAGCATCTTTACAAACAAGAGAGTAAAATAATAAATTTCAAAGATAAAAGGATATAAAACACCTATCTCCACAATCATCATGTCAAAGCTCAGAAAAGTGTTAGCTGCTGGCCACAGGAGCACAAGTGCATTCTCTGACACCTATACCCACTTAGTTGATGGCTAAGTAGTCAAACAGCTTCCCATCCATTAAAGGACTAGTCTAGTGCACATCTCTATAGCCTCCTTGTATTTAGGGTGCTGGGCAGGCCTACAGATAAGATGGAGGAGATTTCAGCAATGGCTGCAGAAGCAGATAAACTGACTCCAGGGAGGCCGGTCCTCCACAGTGACGGCCCTAATGCCATCCCAGGCAAGGTCATTAAAAGAAACAGTGAAGTGACAGGAGTGCAAATAAGCAACAGAGGTGCAAAACAAGTTCTGTAAACAGGAAGTCATTTGCATAGAGATGATAGTCTCATGAGAGTTTATGAGATCTCAAAACAAGTTTCGAGAAAGAAGTCAGTTGATAGGCATTTATCAAGTGCCTACTATGGGCCAGGCACTGTGCTAAGTGTTGGGCTAAGAGAAGCAAAAGAGAGTCCCAGTTTTCAAGGAGTTCACAGTCTAATGGGAGAGGCAACACTAAAACAATCATATACGAGCAAGAGACATAACAAGATAAATTGAAGATAATAGAGGGAAGGCAGTAGCATAAGGGGGAGACGGGTTAGCAAAGGCTTCTTATGGAAGATAGGGTTTTAGTTGGGACTTGAAGAAAGCCATGGGAAGCCAGGAAGCAAAGATGATAAGGCATGTGGAAGAGAGCTCAAGACAGAGCCTTAAAGTACAATCACAGTTAAGGGGTATGATAAGTGTGATGAACCAGCAAAAGAGACTGAAAAGGGATAGTCTGATTAATCAGAGGAGATCCAAGAGAGGGCTGCACGAGTCAAAGCAGAGAAGAGAAATATTCAGGGTAAGAGGATGTCCAACAGTGTCCAATACTGCACAGAAGTCAAGAATGATGAGAATTGAACATTTCTCCTAGGAGATCATTTGTAAAAGACAAATGAGAAGGTGCCCTTCATTGAAGAGGTTGGAGACAATGGACATGAAACAGTAAAGATAATATCAGACACTTTTATATTTGTTGGCTAACTTTACTGAACATTTCTTTTTCCATTTCTTATTAATTTTTATAAATATGTGTGGGAGAGATGTTTTGGAAAATGTACGTGTGTAAAAAAAGAATCAATGAAAAATGTAGTTTTTTCTACCAAAAAAAGAGACCATTGGTGACTTTGGAGAGAGCAGTTTTAGCTGAGTGATAAGACTTGGAACTAAATTGAAAAGCATTGAGAAGTAAATGAAAGGAGAGGAAGTGGAAGCAATTAGTGTCAGTTTTTTTCTAAGAGCTTGATCACTAAGGTCATAAATCAATCAAAGTATTGAAGTGTCTGAGGAGTTAAGAATACAAACACACACATATATACTATCAATCATCCTAACATCTAAATATGTGGCAAGTGCAATGTTTTAGCTAAATGTAGAATGTTCATAGAATTTTTAATGCTTGTGATGCTTTCCAAACATTAAAAAAGGAATTCACGTTTGAATGATGTGTTTGTTTTTAATTCTAAGTGAGAGCTTTATTCATAAATACTCAGAAATAAAATTCCAAGAAATATCTTAGACATCCTAGATACTAAATTGAGTTAAAGTAACATTAACTTGCTTGTCATCTCCCCCATGGTGACCTAAACATCTTAAAACTAAAAAAGGTTCTGTGTATTTCGTTCTTGTACTTTTGGACAGTTTTTACTGAGAGGAATTTGTGTAAAGAAGATGAATTTTTCAGTGGTCCCTCTTCCCTACATACTTAGCCAGCCCATGGATGGCAAACTCTTTTGTCTCTAACTTCCTCTATTTTTTGCCAATGCTATGAGTGGGGCTAAGCCACAGGCAATGAGAAAAGGGGAAAAGAGAAGATAAAGAATAGAGTAGGAGACTAGAACAGATAGAATGGAGGGCAGGTAGGGAACAGAAAGAAAAGATATGCCTGATGGTGAGTAAATCACCTCAATCAATTCCCACTCAGGCAATTTGTTGACACCAATGTCTCCAGATTGCATAGTCATAACAGAATCACAGAATTTCTGAATTGGGAAGGAACTTAGAGCCTATCCATTCTCTCCTGAACCAGACTCAGATTTCTCACCACAATATCCCTATCCAATGGTCATTCAGCTTTGGCTTGAACAACTGATGCCTCAAGTCTAAATTTACCTCTTCACAAATGGAACCTCCTGTTCTGAATTCTTACCTTTGAAATCAAACAGACTAATGTAGCCCTTGAAATACATGAAGACAAGTGTCAGGTCAATTAATCAATCTACCAGCATGTACGAAGCACTTAATATTCACTTAGTATACGATAGGTATTGCACTAGAAATACAGGCATAAATATGAAAACTTTCTGCTCTCAAAGAGCATACATTTTATAGGAGAAACAAAGTATGCCCATACAAAATGAATAAAAGATGGAAAAAGGAAGGGAATGTGTATTTATTTAATGCTTATAATCACCACTTACAATAGGAACTATACTAAGAGCTTTTTATAAATATTATCTTATTTGAACCTCACAACAACCCAGAAAGGTAAATGCTACTATAATCCACATTTTGCAGTTAAGGAAACTGAGGCAAGTAGAGGTTAAATGACTTGACCAGGGTCACAACTAGTAAGTAACTGAGACTAGGTTTGAACTCAGGTCTTCCTGACTCCCATCCCAAGACTTTATCTACTATGCATTGGGGGAGGAGGCTGTAGTATCTGAGGAAGATCAAGAAAGACATCATGTAGGAGGCAGCTTTTTAGCAGGCCATTGCAGGAAGCTACAGATTAGAATTCTCATGGAGGACTTATTGTGAATGATCTCTTCTCTAGGCTAGACACTCCAAGTTCTTTCCATCGATTCTCATATGGCATGGAATTAAGACTCTTCTTCATTCTAGCTGTCCTCCTCTGGATGCTGTCCAGTTTATCAATGTCCTTCTGAGTATATGGCTCCCAGAACTAAACGTAATACTGCAGGTGTAGGCTGACCAGGATAGAGTAATGAAGAACTATCATCTCCCTAGTCCTAATCTTAGTATGCTTCAAAGCCCAGGATTGCATTTTTTTCTATCATATTCCACTGTTGACTCCTGTTGGAGCTAGCAGTCCACTGAAACTCCTTAGTATGTTATAGATGAACACACTATACAGGGGTAATAGTATACTACTTGGCCCTCAAGTGTGGCCCTTTGACTGAATTCAATCTTCACAGAACAAATCCCCTTAATAAAATGATGTTACCACATCTGTTGTTTAATATAAGATTTTAAATGTACCATCATGGATTTTTCATTTTAATCCAATTCAGTACACTGTCAATATTTCTTTAAACCCTGATGGTCATCGAGTATGCTACCTAACCTTCTCAGTTTTGTGTCATTAGTAAACATGATAAGTATACCATCTATGGCTTTATCCAAATCATTGATAAAAATGTGAAATAACACAGGCCCAAAGATACATCCTTTGTTCACTCTGCTGGAGATCTTCCAAGTTAAAGTTGAACCCTTAGTGACAACTCGATGGGTGTGGCCTTCGATTCTTTTTTCTTTTAGTATAATCGAATATGGCTCCATGATCTATATTTTTCAAACTCCATTCTCTCTTTACTCCTTCCTTACTAAATTTGATGCAGATGAGACAATTACGACAGAAAACTATATTATTATATCAGGAAATGTGTTATTTTTACATAAATAATATATTAATCATTTTAGTGTTAATTATATTATTCTGATTTCATGTTCTAAATGACACTTTTTGTGAAACAAAAACACATCATTCTCAAGGACTATGACCCTATTTTTGGTGATTCATGTAGACACAAATGATAAGTGTCAAAAGGAATGCAAAAAGCATTGCTAAAAATTGCAACCTTGGGCAAAAAATCAAAGACCATAGGAGCAAAAGTGGTGGTTTTATAAACACTGCCTATCAAAAAAACAAGGGATTCAGAAAAGGAAGACCAGGGAAACAATTTAAATCAAAAAGAATTTCCTTTCATTATGTTGTTGAATCACTTCAGTTGTATCTGACTCTTCATGACCCCACTTAGGGTTTTCTTAGGAAAGATAGAGTGGTTAGCCTTTTCCTTCTATGAGTCATTTTACAGATGAGGAAACCAAGGCAAAAAGATTTAAGTGATTTACCCAAGTTCACACAACAAGTAAGTATCTGAGGCTATATTTGAACTCAGGAAGATTCTAAGGCCAGCACTGAATCCACCGTACCACCTGGAGGAGAAGATAGATACTGTCATGTGGTGGGAACTAAGCCTTCAGATACAAACTACAACTCCTTCCTTTTAAAGGGAGAGTTACCAAGGAAACAATTTGAACCTAAAAATCATTTTCTGCAGACTAGCAAAATTTAGGGGAGAATTCAAATTGTCCCTTGTACAGGAATAGTCAAGATTCATTCATGCCTCCTAGCAAGTTGAATTTAGCTAGCCCATGCAGATACATAACCTATATGGTCAACATGCACACAGATACACACACACACACACACACACACACACACACACACACACATATTAGTTTCAGATAAGTTCTGAATAATTAAACAAACTGTACAATTTCCCAAAGACCAGCTCTTATTCTCCTGCTCAATTCTAGGCCCAGCTCACTAATTTTTTGTAGCATGCATAAGATACATATACTGAGGTATAAAATCTTATCAGTTTTCCATCCAGCTGCATGACATTGAAAAATAGGCATTCTTGTCAATCAATTTTGTTGAGTTTTTTCTTTGCAAATAATTAGGGTAACTCTTTTGAGTAAGTCAGTTTGAGAGACTCTTGAAATGTACTCAGACTTGATTCAATCAACCCAGTATCAGCTATAAGCAGGAGCAGATAACCTAAACTGTTTGAACTTATCCCTGTGTGGCTGGGAAACTGGACCATCTCTCCCTGCTGCTTAGAGACCCTTAACCAAAGACCTAGGTTACTCTGACTAGAAACTGAGTCAGACCCAAAGATTGATGCAAGGAGTTTTCTCAAAATTATACATAAGACTCATATGTCTTATCCTAAAACTGGCCCTATATTGATCAATCAATTATTGTTTCCATGTTCCTTTGATTGTTTATAGTTACTTTGGGGTAGCATGACATCTCCTTTTCTGAATTCAGGGAATTGCGCCTATTCACCCTCCCCCTTCCAAATTAGAAAGTTCTTAATATTTTGTCCAATCAGAAATCAGATTACCTAATTTTCTTTTAATTAATTGGTCTTACTTGATTAATTGTTTTTAATGTATAAAAATCTATCTCCCCCTGTATTTGGGGTCTAGCTCTAAGCTAGGGAAAGGCCTGGTCCCAAATCATTAGGCAAGTGGCATGCCTTAATAAATTGGAATGTTCAGAAGATCAAACCTTTGTTTCCTCAGTCATTTAATCTTTCACTCACCACATGGGGAAACTCTTGGCAATCTGTATTCTCTCCTGGATTTCCTCCATGACCAAACTAAATACCTTTGATGACTAGCCATCTGCCATTTTATGTCTTATGTGATATTAACTGCCTTCTCTGACTTCAGGGACAGCTTTTAGTTTTGCTTTTTATGCCTTATGCTTAGCCAAGTGTCTAGGAAAGAATAAGTGCTTAATAAATTCCTTTTGATTAACTGATAAATTGATGGATAGTCAGAGAGTCATCAAACAAAATTATTACTGTTATTATATCTTTCAAAAGATCTTATTAGAAACACCTCACAGGAGAGTCTTCAATGCAGTATTTTGCTTTACCAAACCAAATGCCTTTTGAGTCTACCAATAAGCACATTGACACATCTAGTGTTCTCTACATTTTTTCATCCAATTGTATGACTAAAGATTCTACACAACATACAATATTGTCTATAAAAGCTTTCTTTTACTTTCAAGTATGCTCTCAGTGGGTGAAGGTTATACTCATTTGTTTATAGATGGGAAAATAGAAATGTGGAGATTTAAATACTGATATTTCTCGATCACGTGGACAGGTAATATAGTCTGAGGTTGTTTTTTCCTACACCTTTGCCTTTTTCTTCCTTCACTGTCATTTCTACTTCCTCATATAGAATATCTAGGATTGTGCTGTTAAAGTCAAAATGTGTTAACAGTTTTGTTGTATTTGATGGGACAAAAAGTTTGCTACACAGATCTTTGTAGATCTTTCACAATTGTTTTTCTTGTGTTTTGTCCACCTTCCACTTTTATGTTTCAATGCTGAGGATGGTTTTGTTTAGGGTAGTTTCTGGCCAAGCTGTCTTTAAACTTGTTTTTTTCTTTCCACTGTTTCTTGCTATTTTATGAGACAATACCACTCCTAGAATTGCACCAGAATTTCCTGTAAAATTTTTGCAAACAAATATATATTCTAAATTTTGATTGCCTTTGGCTGCCATATTTTTCCACTTTGGCTGCTTAAGAAGAGCAGTAGACTTTTTTGATCTGCTCATTAAGGAAAATGACATGCACTGTGTAAACTTTTTTTTTAAGGAAATTGTTATAATTGGTACTTTTGTTATTCCCCCATTCATTTTCCATTTATTGTCATTTATAGTTCTTTAAATCCTGTTTAAAATTGTTCTAATTGTAAATAATGTTCATTCCGCATTTTTATTCTTTCTTCTAATTGTATATTAATTGTTATCTTTATTCTAACAAGTCAGAAGTCTCATTCTACAGCCAGTTGATTTGGAAATTCAAATTATCCAACTGGCTTTGGCAGTCCAATATCAGTAATATGCTGTTTCCTATCTGTTATAATCAATTTCAATTTTTCTTAAATGATTTGACTTAAATTGATTCTGTACAAATTTATACCTTTCTTATCTGTAATGGTTCATGAGACACTGCTTCTGAAGTTTCGGGGTCATCATTCATCTGCTTGGTCTCAAAGATTAATTAGTTGCCCTAAGAAATTGACTATACCATTGTTTCTAATTTGTAAGTAATCACTTCCTCAGTTGTTCTTAAAGTTATGCTCTTCCCTGTGGCAATTTGATGATGACAAAAAAAAAAGAATAATAATAAAGGAAAACAGAAAACACAACTCCAAGAACAGCATAAAATTCACGTTACTCACAAGGGAAAATATGCAATGCTTTACAACTCACTAGAAGAGAAAAAAAGTTATTGATAGGAATTACATATTACAACACCCTTTCTATAAAATCATTAGTCAAAAGCAAACAATGATTTATGATCCCAAATTCTATAAGACAAAGAGCTAATGTTTATTATTGGATTGCTAAGGCCAACATATCACACAGAAATGGGAATGGTGTTTCTTCCATGTCTTCACTGCCATTCCTTCTTGAGATTCCATTTGTGAAACAGACTATACAATACAGATCTGCAACAGAAGAAATGGATGCCTCCAAAGTTTATAGAAAATGGCCATTATATGGTCCATCAAGTAGTAAAATTAATTTAAATTCTATATGAATAAAGTCACCAATATATTGTTTTATTTGAAGGTGGTAAAATGACAACTTTCAATTGGTCACATTAGGGGCAGCTAGTTGGATAGAGCACCAGCCCTGGCATCAGGAGGACCTGAGTTCAAATCCACTTTCAGACATATAACACTCACTAGTTATGTGACTCTGGACAAGTCACTTAACCCCAACTAGCTGTGTGACTCTGGGCAAGTCACTTAGCCCCAATTGCCTCACTAAAAAAAAATTACAGTCAGTCACATTAATAACATATATTGATGAAGTAGGGAAAATAGGGCTACTGTGGATAGAATCTTGGGCCTAGAGTCTGGAAACCCTTTATTTAAATCTTGCCTCCTACTGGCTACAAGACCCTGGACAAGTCATTTAATCTCTACATGCCTCAGGCAAGTTCCTAGGCCTTTATTGTAAATTACAGATGGTTTTAGTGGAGATTTGGTGATTAAATCATCAGTGATTCCCCAGACTGATGAATCATAGATCCTTTCTATATTCTTGCAATGAAAAAGACAGTCCTTCAATACCCACTCTACAATGGAGAGGTGACTTTGTGTCTTCAAAAGCTAGAATACCAGTTCCAGGAGTTACTATCAAGATAGAAGAAGGTTAAGGACAGGTCTGGCAATGTACTTATGATGTCTGTCATGTGGAGATGAGCCTTAGAAAGTACTGGAAAATTGGGTACCAGGTAATGAATTGATTTTATTATTATTATATTTATGATTGTTGATTTTATTATACTATTATGATTATAAATCAGATAAGGTATTAGTGGTTTGCTCCCTTTTTCACTGAATAGAGCACCTATGCCAATTAAATAATGGATTTTTTTGAAGTTAAGGTAAAAATGAAAGGCAAATAGGGGAATGTCTAATGTAAAGTGGTGGGTAATCTAAAATCATTCATTTCTGATAGTGCAATTCACAGCATTTTAAAACCATGGAGCCTCTAGAAGCTGCAGTTTTTCTTCCTTTCTGTTTCACAAATTGTAGGTTCATCAGTGATATAACCATCCCATTAAGGAGAAATTTCCTCAAGGTTTTTACCCCTATGATGTCTTTTATCCTTTATTTCCAATGGGAGAAAGGGAAGAAGCATTTGTTAAGCATCTTCTATGTGCCAAGCACTGTGCTAAGCACTTCATACATATTGTCTCATTTGATCCTCACAATAAACTTGGGAGGTAAGCACTTTTACTAACCCATCCTGTATAGCTGAGGTCAGGCAGAGGATAAGACAGTGACTGCTTTACTTTGCTATCCCCTTACTTCTCAGTCATGACTTTCATTCTTCTCAGGTTCTAAGAAATTCAACCAGTCTATGTGAGGGCTTATTCCACACAGATGGCCTTCTGGTCTTTAAACTATTGCTTCCTGATACTCCCAGATGCAAGGCAAACTTCCTTTTCTCTAAATTTAAATAATCCATTACTGAAAATTCTCAGAGTATGATGGGGACTATTTATGAGGGCTGTGTCTTAGCAACTAAGAAAGAGAATACTTTTTTAGCATTCAAAGCTTCTCTGCTGAGATCCCCCACTATGGTGTACTTCCTAGATAGGTTAAGGAGAAAAATTGGACCCCTAATGAGAGACAATGGGTATGCATATTTGCAATGAATGAACTCAGCTAGAAGAACTAGGATGGGTAACTGCCTAAGAAGAAACAAAGCTGGCCTGAGGAATTCTGCTTGACAGAGGAAGGTGGGGCCTGCCTAGGAAGTGGCAAAAGTGAACAGAGGAATAAAGTTGGCAGTGCAGCAGCCCTATTGGGAAGATGGGAGGTCAGAGGAAGTCTGTTTATCCGCTGAAATCCAGAAGGAAGAAGCTAACACATCATACATAACAGGGATAATTAAGAGTTGGCTATTCAGGGGGAAATGCAAGAAAAATTATCAGTTCTCTAAGAATGTAACTTTTTAAATAAGTTTAAATAAAATTAAATTCATTTAAAATTTAATTAATTTAAAATAAAATTAAACAAAAACACCACTAAGAATTCATTTCTCCAGGACTGTCTTTTCATCACCTGTATGTGAGAAACAGCTGAACAGAAACACTGAAAGATCCCCGACATTGGCAAGATTCTGGTTATATAACACCTGGTCCTATAGTTGTTAAATTCTGCATACATGCATAGGTCAATAAGGAAATTCCCTAAGCATACACTTGCTATTGCTAGACAACATCTCCCATCTGCGTCACTCGTAGTAATATATTTACACAGTTCACATACCACTGAATACATGCTATAGAAGCAATGAATCATGTGCCAATTTGAGACATTCCTAGGGGGGAAAAATAAACCACAACTCTAATAAACAACAACCCAAAAAATCTCACCCTCAGCCCAAACCAATGATTTGCAATCACATTGAGGAATGCTGATTTTTTTTACTTCTGATTAGGTTCATGAATTTTATATATGACATGTCAACAACTTAGAGTTGGTATGATTTATAGTCTCAGAAGGGTGCCTGAAGCTCAAAGAAGTTAAGAGGCTTCTCCAAGGTCATACATCTAGTAAAGGACAGAAGAAAGACGTAGGTCTTCCTATCCCTGAAGCTAGCATGCAATTGATGATTCTATGCTGACTCTGTCAAAAACTTACTGAAATGTACTAAGGGATGCTTCAGTACTTCATGGATCTATGATTTCATCAGCAGGGATACTTCCTCTCCCGATGCAAACAACAAACCACCAATGACTTAGGAAATAGTTGCTGTGGCCAAAAAAAAACCTGCAGCCAACCCTGAATTTGGCGAGGTTGGTCTTCAGATTACAGACAAAATCAGTCCCATCCTTGAAAGTTCTCAAGCTCAATAGACCTGCCAGAGCTTGTACTCTGCAGGAATGGCATTAAAAAAAACTAGTGTCACTTCCATGTCACAATCAGGCATCCAAGAAAGGATGCTGTGTTTCAGCAGGTATTTGGGTTACACTAGGTAGCAATGCTTGTACACCGAGTTCCAACATCTGTCAGTTTTACAGAACACCCATGGGTTTGATTGGTGAATCCAAGGTGGGTATTACCATTTCATGAGGCGACCCAGCCACGCTTACTTCATTCCCAATTCTCACTTTCTGGTATGCTCTATATCCTGATCCCCAAACCTTACCCTTTTCAAGTTCTTCTTTATATTTTGCCTTCCCCTTCTAGAATTTAAGTCCCTGGACAGTAGGATCCACCTTGTTTTCTTATATTTGCATCCCAAGTGCTTAGCAGTATCTAGCACATAATAAGTACTTAATAAATGTTCTCTCTATCCATCTAATAAACTTGACTTTCTCAAAGAAACTTATCAAATTATATAAGAAGTCACCTTGTGATATGCAATATGTCCAAGTCACATGGCCATAAAGAAGATTAGACATTGAAAAACTTCTTTGCGGTCTGGTTTTATGTCACAGTGCTGCCATGCCTTCACAACTAGCTTCCATGTTGGCATTCTTGGCTAGGTTTTCAATTTCTTGGTCAATCAACTCTTTCTGGGTACAAGTCACTGCTGAAGCACATCTACTTAGGTAAGAGAATTCAGAAACAGCTTACTTCTCAATCACTGATGAGAATCTTTAGCTAAGCAAAGAGTTTTCCCAGCACAGGCTGGGACACAACCTCTTTCTGCCTTAAGCTTATCTCAGTCCACTGTGTAATGCTGACTCTGCAAAGCAGCTTGTAGCATCTACATGTTTTTAAGATCATAAAGAAAGTCTTGGATAACTATCTGAAGGAGTTTCTGGTGATGCTTAAAGGCTGCTGATCATGAAAATATACACACATGCCTATATGCAAACACACACACACACACACACACACACACACAAAATCTTTGTGAACCACAGTTGGATATCCATTTCACACACATAGATAGAGTTCTCTGGAGCAGACATTCCTGTTAAATTGATCAGACAAAGAAGGCATTGTACATTCAGCTGTCAAAATAAACACTGCATTAATAAGCTCACTTTCACTGCAAGTCTAATGATGTCAAAAGTTTCATTAAGACAACACTTTTTTTTTCCACAAGAAGCCTAAGATCTGAACCTGAAGGCAAGATGTTTGTCCAGAAGGTTTTGAATGAGTGCTCATATTTTAATAGATGATTATGATGGGTGTATTTCTTTAAAGCAGTCACAAACAGGAGACTATTTAATCTACTCTTTGGCTTTAAAAGACATGGCTTACTTGTACAATGTAGTTTGAATGAGGCATTCCAGGAAGTGGAGAGTTTGAGTTTCACTTGTTAATCTACTACTCATTTTAATGACATGCCATTTCACAGTTGAAAAGCACAAAGAAATAAAGAGAAAAGGTAGAAAAGAAAAAATACACATTTTCTTTTGAAACATTAGGACATGAAACATCCATTTATTTCTTTAGGTGTTATGCCTGCTTTCTAAAAGCATTCAAGGGGAATCAAACACACATGAATCAAAAGAATCCAGTTTGGTATAAAAACCAGAAAGAAGACATCTAAAGAAAACAGAATACATAGATGTTTCCAGGTACCCACAACAAGTGATTGCTACTACTTAGCATTGCGGTAGGTCTGACATTTCTTGGCACCTACAGAAAAAGGAAAACATGTTCTGGTATTCAGATGGCATGTAAGAACTATTAAAATAATAAAGATTTTGTTTTACACTTTCAGTACATTCCTAGAGAGGAAAAAAGTCTTCAAATTATACTGCAACTTAATAAATAAAATTGTTCATCAAGCAAATAAGGTTTTTTCACACTTCTAGACTGATTCAATAAGCACGAAGTACAGAGTACTGTATTTTCTCAGGACTATATCTGCTGTGAGGAGGAAATACACAGAGAGAAATATGTCAAGTGCCTACAACAGTACTTTGTCTAGAACAGTAGCTTAATATGTTGGTTGAATTGAAAATATGACACATTTTCACCATCAAAGAATTTAGAGTGTCATCAGAAAGGCAAAGCATACACCCATAAAACAGTATGTGATTAAGGACAAAATGAGTGATACAGATAATATATGCTTCAAGAAGTTTGAGAAGGAAAAGTTCAGTATGAGTCAGAATAGTTGGGGAAGGGCGTCATAGAGAAGCTGAGACCTGATTTGGACCTTAAGGAACATGTGCAACCTGGACACTTGTAGGCAGGTGAAGGGCATCCCAGGCAAAGTAAAAGCATAAGCAAAGATGGAAAGGTAGGAATGCATCTAATGTATTGGGGGACAGTGAGGAGACAAACTTAGAGACAGATTGTGTGGGACCTTAAAAGCAAAAACTGTTTCAACTTGTTCCTGTAACCAATGAGGAGCCATTAGATAGAGGAAATAACACAATGAAAGGGTTATTTTAATTTTACTCTGGCTCTGCTGAGCTCAAAATTATTTGGAAGAGAACTGGAGTATAGTAAATAAGTTTTCAGAGAAAGCTGATAAAAACCTGAACTAGGGACAAGTAATAATAAAACAAAAGAGACAGGTAAGATTTTGTTTTTTCAATCAGTTCTCCAATAGTATGTGTATTTGCTTCCTTTTTTTTTTCTTCTGCATTCTACAAAGCTGCAAACATATCTTGCTTCTTATTCCCAGACTCTTCTTTGTAATTACACCATAAACTTCCTTTCTATTGTATACTCTCATTCTTTGAAATATGCTCTTCTCTATGAGACAGGTAAGTGATTCAATGGAAAGAATACTGGCCTGAAGTCAGGAAAACTTGAGTTCCAATCCAGCCTCAAATACTTACTATTTGTGTAACCTTGGGCAAGTCACTTACCTTGTCTGCCTCAGTTCTGTCATCTATAAAATGAGGATGGTAACAACAGCTACCTCCTAATGTTATTTTAAGGATTAAATGAGATAATATTTATAAAGCCCTCTTAGGACAGTTGTAGTAAATGCTATTCAAATGCTTATTCATTTCCCTCCTCCCACTTACCTGGACCTAATATCAGACTTCTTTTTAAAGTTTGGGTACCTCTATCTTTTACTTTCACTAACTTCATGGGCTAAATCCATGACATTTCATGGACATTTCCAAACTGCCTTTAAAGACCCCAGACTGGCACATACCTATAATCCCTGCTACTGGGGAAGCAGGAGTTGGCAGATTGCTTGAGCTGGAGAGTTCTGAAATGCAGTGGGCTAAGATGATAGCGTTTCTGCACTGTCTGGCGTTGTTAGGGTGAGACTAGATTTGGGGGAAGAGGAATACCAGTTTTCCTAAGAGGACAGAATCAGCACTGGTGAGAAATGAAGCAATCAAAGTTCCCATATTGATCAGTAGTGGGATTGGGCCTGTGAGTGTCCGATATACTTCTAATCTGGGTGAGAGAAGGTGACCCAGTCTCAAGATAGAAACACATATATACGTACATATATACATACATACCCCAGAATGATGAAATTAAGAATACAATTTTTCCTCATTACCAATTTGGATGTGATTTGGGACTTTGACCTGGCAGCAAAAGTGTTAAAAGTAAGTCTCAGATACTAAGTTTATCTTTTCTTTATTCTCAAACTCAGAATATCCATTGGCAAAATCAAACTAACTGGTTAAATGAGAACCACAAGATTCAAATTTAATAAATAAAAAAGTACAGTAAATGGAAAATATAAGGTTATGTCTTAGGAAAAAGTACACTTTCTTTCTTTCCTTCCCCCAACCCTATTCACCAGCATGAAAATGGTCAGATTGAAAAAAAAAACTTAACTACCTTATGAAAACTATACTCCACATTGGTGGATAGTATGATTGTTGCAGATTTAATTATAAGCAAAAAAAACCTAAGGGAAATAAGTGTAATTTAAACAGTAAACATTTATATTTTGCTTCCTCTTTTGTAGTACCATAGTAAGTAAGCTTCCTTTTTCAACCCTTCATTTTAAGCAAATATAAGGTAATGTCAGCCAAGCCAGGTCCCTTTGGATTCTAAGATAATATTTATTACAATTTTTTTAATATTCTGGCAAACTTTTTGATAGAATTAATTTACATCATTAAGTCTAAGGCAAGCTAGAAATATCCACAGTCAATGACAAGCTCATCATGGTGATAAATAGTTCACTGTACAGATGTCCATATACGGCCAGCCTTCCTATAAGGCTGACAGTTCTATGGGGCATTGCGTATGGCTCTTGGCTCAAAGTCACATTCTTTCAGTATGTTTCTCTGGGAGCTTTTGATTTCCGCTTTGAGGGTTGGCACAAACCTCCAATTGCTCTTATAAGAAAATGTCTGCGACTCAGAGTTGAAAATGGGCAAGAATCCTTCTTTAAGTATACAAACACTCCAAGTCTAGCCACTTTCCTGTAGAGCTGCCAGGTTTTCAGTATGTCTGATACCTGATCAAGTGACTTTTTTGGGGGGAGATGGGGGTGAGGAGGGTTGAAAAAAAACATAAGGGAAGGAATGTAGTATATCCACACCTGTACATTTTACAAGACTTAAACCAAACGAATGGTAGCAACTGATGCCCAAGTAGACACACACATACCGTATATAGCTGTGTAAACAGGACTGTGCTGCCAACCTACTGAATTCCTCATTTTACCAGGAAAGAAAAAAATGTGCTCTCTAAAAAGTATTTGCTGTATAAACACTTGCATACAAGTCAAAATTAGTGCATTTTGACCATCTTGAACACAGATTCAAAGCTCTATTTCTTAAAATTATGACCTTCTGTCAATGCGAAGGGGTAAGTCAGAGTTGGACACCGTTGTAAGAGGCCACTATTTCCCCTTACCTCCCAGGATCACACAAACATTTGCTGAGTCACTTATAATACTGCAAGAATTCAAAATCCCATGGCAAGAGTTAAGGACAGAGTGTCAGCCTTTCCTTTTGAATTTCCTGGCTTTGAATGTTCTGCATCACAACATAAACATTATCCACACATACTTTTGGGTCTGTGAATGTCTTGGATTTTTAAAAATAAAACTCTCATCTTCCTATTCCTCCAAAAAATCCTAAGTCATAAAAGAGGGATAGAATCTCAACATAACACATATAATGCCCAACATATTTTTCTGGTTACTCAGAGATTTCATAGGCTGTGTATATTTTAGTATGCATATTTCAGCTCAGCTAAGATTGAATCTATTCATCCATCTTTTGGCTAACTATGGGCTTTTAGAAACTTTGAAGAAAAAAATATTAGGAAACTTCATAATTAAACCACAGCCATTTTCTGTAATAGAAGTAGACAATCTTATCAACTGTGCTGATAGTATACTTGGTGTTTGTGTGAAAAACAAAAGAGAGAACAGAAAAAGGGGGGGGGGGAATAGAGAAAATATCCTTCCAAGGGACTTAATCTAATATGTTTTCATAGCATCTTTGTGAAATAGTAACCTCTGACACAAACACTGACACATCAATTATTAACACCATAGCCTAGTCTAGTTAATTAACCTACCTGGGCCTTGATTTACTCATCTATAAAATGAGGCTATGTGTTAGGTGTCCTCTGAGCTTCCTTCTGGCTCTAGATTGATGCAGTAGGCAAAAGTTGCATGACTTTCCCAAGACTTGCCAATTTTAGGGCCAAAAATGCAGCCCAGGTCACACCACCCCAAATTTATTGCTTTATCCACTTCATGAATGAGTGTCTCCAATGCAGCTCATGAAACTATTGATGTCTCCAAGATTCTCTTGAGAATTCAAAAATTCCCCAGTCCATTTCCCACCCACCTACCCCTACAAAGCCACAGGAGTTCACCACAGAGGCCACATCCCAGCTTAGGTGAGATGGGAGCCGACCACCACTCCCTTCCCCATCGGCCACACCTTCCTACCCATTAGTGGTGGCTATAATTGGGGGTTTAGGTCTTGAAAGATTTCACTGTGGTTCCCCACATATTTTGAACTTTCAAAATCACCCACAAGGGAAGAACAAGTTGGGGACCAAGTTGTCTATAATACACATGTGATTATTAACATGGCTTGGAATGTTCCATCTTTAAATAGGAAACCTGAGACCTGGAACACTCTGAATAACAATTATGGGGATTCTTGGTGAGCTTTGGAGACCTCCTTTGCTTCCCATACTCACTATTTACATGCCATTCTACTGTACAACACTGGTCACAGATGCAGATTGCTTAACAAGGTAATTGTGCACAGATGATGTGGTCTAAGAAGGAGTTGGACTGGGTATTTGTTCTTGGCTGTATTTCAGAAGAAAGAAGAGGAACTTTCAAAAGGCTGACTTCAAAAAAAAAGGTTATAGTAGTCTACTGATAGAAGATTAGACCAATATTTTTTTAAAGTCTTCTCACAGGAAAATAATATATTCAGTGATTATTATAATGAAAAGAACAACCAAATAATGATAAATGCTGGGTAATAATAATAACGAATCTTCTCCAGAGAAGATAAAGTGAAATATATTCCCTCCTCTTAGACCAGATGTGGGAGACTCTAGATATGGAATGTTGCAATCACTGTCAGATGTAATGATTGTGTTAGTTGGTTTTGTCTCACTGTTTTTCTTTGTTCTCATTTGATGGTAAAGAGGCATATCTAGAGATAACCAATTAAAATAAAATAAAATAAAATACATCATTATGGCTTATTTTTAAGTGGTCTTCCCACCAAAAACAGTATGTTTATCTGTCTCAAATATATCCCCATTTGACCTGTCTGATGATGCTTATCTATATTTAAACAGGTCAAAAGTCAAAATGCAGCTACTGGTTGACCCCAGAATCAAATGATGTGGCATTGAAACAGATAAAGTGATATATTGTTGGAGCAATTTCTTTTTCTTAAAATAATAATTGCTACACTCTTTGTGGAAGTGTTTACAAACAGGCTACTGAAAAGACAGTAGTTCCAAGAGAGCAGATATAATTAGTTTAGTTCCTTTTTTATCCTTAGAAAGGATAATGAAAGAGATCAGAAAGTGGTGATGTTCTAGGAATTATTGGTCAAATTTGCTTGCCTGCTGCACACACAAGTGGGGGAAATATAATATTATTCCTCCTAAGGTTTGACCTCAAATAACCATGCTATATGCTTCATGGCACAAACATTTAGTTTGGGATGTACTAGTCTATTACCCATCAGGTTAAGGCATAGCTTTCCTTTCATAGGACCAAAAAGGAAAGTATGAATTGAGTGAAATGAGTGTCACTCATTTCTTAGGGAATCTTTTATAAATTGATATTTCAGTGATTTTGAGGCATATAATAATTGTCCACAAGGTAGATAGGCATCCCCTTTTTCAGTCTCATTTCTTCCTACCTGTGCATTTTGCCCCATCCTAAGGAGAGGGCCTGCTTACTTCCATATCAATAATCTCTGATGAAACAAAGGGATACTTCTTTCCTAATAATAATTATTTTCTGTGAATAATGACAAAGGTCTATTTATTCTGCCACATTAATGGACCAAAAAAAAAGTTTAAATGATAGCACTTTTTTAATGGAAAATAAAGGTAGAGTACTGAGAAGTATCTTATCAAAATGGGATTCAGACTACGTTCTGCTGCCCGAAGACCTCTAGATTTGTTCATTTCACATGTCCATCAATCAGCTGTTCCATTTTTTTTCCCTCCTGATAACTGAGTTATCAAGCTCAGAGATTTCCAGGGAGGAACTTTTCAGGGCCCAGAAAGAAAAGAATGCAGGCAGGTTTCTTCTGAAAAACAACTCTTCCCTTTGCTCCCTGAAGTGTTTTAAATGCATCCTGTCTGTCTCTAAACCTCAAATCATCAACATCAAATAATAATAATAAAATAAAGTCTTTAAATTGTCTTTTTAGACTTAAACTGACTCCCTGTGGATAGGTTCTTCCAACAGCCTACCTACTAAAAGGATTAGGGGGGATGGCAAGGAAGGGGAAAGGGGGTAGACATAGCAACTGGAAATAGAGGTGAGTAGTATCAAAAATAAGTAAGTTTAAAGAATAGCCTGACTATTTCAAAATTTTATAAATCAGGGGCAGTGGGAAGAGGAAAGGGGAGGGGGCTTTGAAAAAAAAATCCTCCTTGGTGGTGGAAATACTGCGCCTTTTTTGTGGGCTGGAGTGTGCCAGCTTTTTCAGACAGGAGGAATGCTGAGTGTCAAGGGGTCAGGCTCAATCCGGTGCGAGTTGATGAGGCAGGAAGGTGGGGAGGAATGTGCGGAATGTCCCTGTTTGTGTAGGACTCCATTCATCCCATTGGCGAGCGCCTGCTGCCTGGAGCGTATAAAAGGAGCGAGGCAGGCAGTCTGAGACTCACAAAACAACTCTGCCTAGCAGCTGAGAAGAAGCAAAGCGAGGCAACTTCAACAACAGGCTAACGCCTCCAAGAGCAAAGAGCCAGTCCAACCGCCAGACAGCTAGTCCGACAGCAGCCTCCCCAGGCAAGACAGGAAAGAAACAAAGGAAGAAGAAGGAGAAACCTATCTACCGCGACTCACCTCCTCTGCCACTCACCTTCAACGAGATCCTTGAGATCAGACTCGCACATCAGACCTGAGCATAGACAAGCCGGAGGCGCTGTCTGCTCGCTCGTTTCTCCCCATCCCGGAGCATCGCTGGTCCAGTCGCCCATTAACTTTCACTATTCTCGGAGAGCAGCTCTTGAAGATGTCCGCAGGGAGAATGGGACCCATGAGCTTCGCCTTCGTGTTCCTGCTCACCTTCTGCAACCGGGTAAGTGGAGAGACCGTTTGCCCCTTCGCACTCTTGCCGCCCCAGCAGTCCCCATCTCTAGGGCTGGAGGTGGCTGGTCTCGGGAGCATCGGTCTAGCATACCTGAGAAAACGAGAGAGCGCAGGGCTGAGCGGAGACTCTGGGAAAGCTTTGGCTCTGGGGCGTAAGGGGAGGGAACTGGGAAGTGAGGAGGCTGTGCGCGGCTTCCTCCCTGTCCCGGTCTCCTACTGACTTTCTCCTCGTTTCCCTCCTCCCCTTAGGAGATAGCCGGCCAGGACTGCAGCGGGCAGTGTCAGTGTGGAGCTGGACCGCCACCAGAGTGCCCAGCCGGCGTGAGCCTGGTGCCAGACGGCTGCGGCTGCTGTAGAGTGTGCGCCAAGCAATTGGGCGAGCTGTGCACCGACCGGGACCCCTGCGACCCTCACAAGGGCCTCTTCTGTGACTTTGGCTCTCCAGCCAACCGCAAAATTGGAGTGTGCACCGGTAAGGACTAGTTGTCGTCGGCTGCTCAATCTCTTCTGTTCCAGGGTCTGTATTGCTTCTCTTCCTGGGACTGAGAACTGGCATGTCCAAAATGTGCTTTTTTGGGCAAAAGATCCTAGATTTGCCTCAGGTATCAGAAAGAAAGTCTGAACCTTCATCTCCACCCCCTACTCTCCAGGTTTCCCTTAATTAGATATGTGGTTTTTCTTTCACAGAAGGTTAAAGGCTAGCCACTGATACAGAATTGATAACCAATTCTCTATTTCAAAAAACAAAATTAGAATGTTTCTCGAGGGTACTCAAATCTATTTTTTATTCCTTCCCTTCCTTGCAGCAAAAGACGGCGCCCCATGTGTCTTTGGAGGCATGGTGTATAGGAGTGGAGAGTCCTTTCAGAGCAGTTGCAAATACCAGTGCACGTGCCTGGATGGAGCAGTGGGCTGCGTGCCCCTCTGCAGTATGGATGTCCGCCTGCCCAGTCCAGATTGCCCCTTCCCCCGAAGGGTGAAACTTCCTGGTAAATGCTGCGAGGAGTGGGTGTGTGAGGAACCCAAGGACAAAGACCGGACTGCAGTTGGACCAGCCCTAGCCGGTGAGTTGGCTGTTTTCCAAGGCATGCATGTCAGTGATCTGACCTCTTTTGATCTCTTTCCTATGTATATAACACTCATAAAAAGAAAAAATAAATATCTAAAGACTACTTGTCCTAAACTTGGGGTGGGGAAGGGGAAGGGAAAGCTGGTACTTTATCCCCTAGAGCCTAACCTTCTGTTTGTATGCTTTCACAGCTTTCAGACTGGAAGACACTTATGGCCCTGACCCAACTATGATTCGTGCCAACTGCCTGGTCCAGACCACAGAATGGAGTGCCTGTTCAAAAACATGTGGTATGGGCATCTCTACCAGAGTCACCAACGACAATGCCTTCTGCAGACTGGAAAAGCAAAGTCGTCTGTGTATGGTCAGACCCTGTGAAGTTGCCCTGGAAGAGAATATCAAGGTAAAACTTCCTCCCCAACACACACACACACACACACACACACACACACACACACACACACCCCCATAAATTAACCTGCATTGATAAACATTAGTACTGGTCACCATTAGGGTGAGTCCTCCTACTCATTTCCCCAACCCTTCCTAAAATATCTAGGTCTAAGTGGACTAGGTTGCTAAAACCAAATGTTTAGTAATAGGTCTCAACTTTATGACCAGTATCTTTCGCTATTAAGTACTCACAGCAAGGCAACCTAAGAGAGGCAATATTGAATATGGAAAAATTGACTGGCAGAACATAAATTTCCTTTTCTTATAGCAAACATTGAAAAACCCAAAGAATAGGACATAGGACATTGTTCAAAACCACTGTCTGTACCAACCTGTTGATGGGTTTTTTTTAAATTTTTGTCTTTCTTTAGAAAGGCAAAAAGTGTATCCGAACTCCCAGAATCTCTAAGCCTGTCAAGTTTGAGCTTTCTGGATGCACCAGTGTGAAGACCTACCGGGCTAAGTTCTGTGGGGTCTGCACAGATGGTAGATGCTGCACTCCCCACAGAACCGCCACCCTCCCTGTTGAGTTCAAGTGTCCTGATGGTGAAGTCATGAAGAAGAAGATGATGTTCATCAAGACCTGTGCATGCCATTACAACTGCCCTGGAGACAATGACATCTTTGAGTCCCTGTACTACAGGAAAATGTATGGAGACATGGCGTAAAGCCGGAGACAGAGATGGAGAGAGACAGAAAGAGAGAAAAAGAGAGACTAACTAGACTGTCAACTTGAAAAGTTTGCATCTCATTTTTTTGTAAACATGATTTCAGTAGCACACGTTATTTAAACCTGTTTTATTTAAGAAAAAAAAATCCCACAAAATTCAACCCATGGCTCCATGTGGCATTCAGACAGAAATGAGCTACTGCTGGCCCCAGATATTGGTTTGGAGAAGAAAGTAAGATTTGACAGTGGGACCATATCACAGCACAACTTCAGAACTTGTACTAGGTTGGTGCTTAGGGGTCAATAGAGAGCACTCGTGGAAAGGTTTGCACTTCCAAGTGGCTGTTCCCTTAAAGTGGTAATGCTGTGTTCTACCTGGTAATGCAATTGAGAAGGAGACCTTTAGCATTCTCACTGACCTGCCCTTAGCTCCCGTGACAGCTGAGATGTGCCTTCTTGGCTGGCAGGGGGCTGTCAAACTGTTCTGTTCCACTGGAACAAGCAGTATTTCAGCTATGACATTTTGATTCAAATGACCATGCTCAAAAAGAGTCAGAATCATGTCTATTAGACTGGACAGCTTGTGGCAAGTTAATTTGCCTGTAACAAGCCAGATTTTTTTAATTAATATTGTAAATACTGTGTATATATATATTTGTACAGTTATCTAAATTAATTTAAAGTTGTTTGTGCCTTTTTTTGTTGTTAATGCTTGGATTTGTTCAATGTTAGCCTCCATTTTCTGAACACCATAGGTAGGATGCAAGGCTTGTTTGACAATGCATTCAAAGCATGAAATAGATACTCAATGGAAATTCTGCTCAGTTAGAGTGACCAGTGGTCAAGACAGATTGTTTACTAAAGGTGAGACAAAGATGTTGTTGTTGTAAAGCATGACTTGTATATTGGAAAGCAGTGGCCTCACCTTTAATGAACAGATGACCTCCGGCAAAATGAGTGGCTCTTTGATAGCTGACCATTCTTTCCACCCAAGAGCATTTGTTTCTGACTTTGACCAAGACTGTTTTTGAACAGTTTGTTATTTGTTGAGAAGTGTGACCAAAAGTTACATGTTTGCACCTTTCTAGTTGGAAATAAAGTATTATATTTTTTGTACAAATGGTTTGGTTACTCATTTATTCCTTTATAGTTTTCCCTCCAGGAAGCATCCTTCAGTGGAAGTGATTTTCCAAGGTTTAATTTAAGGTTATTTCCCAATGCTTCCTTCAGGAAGAACCTTATACTGTAGACAGTGAAAATAGATTTTATACTGCAACATGAGTCAGAAGTAGAGTTTTGACTCAAATCTAAACTATTCACTAAATTAGAATGTTTTCAAGTAACTTAATTTTATAGCCAAAAAAATTTATCAAAATGACTGAATGTACTATGAAATTGCTGTTATAAAAAAACAGTGCAGTGTAATGAAAAGAAGGCTGGATTAGAAGCCAGGAAGACCCAGGTTCAAATCCTGCTTTTGACACTTACTGTGTAATCCTAGGTAAGTCTCTTAGCCTCAGTTTCCTCATCTGTAAAATGAACCAGTTGAACTAGATGGCCTCTAAGGCTTCTTCCAGTTCTAAATGTATGATCCTATGAAAAGTACCTTTTGAGGCCATAATTAGGTTCTAATTTTAATGAGCATTAAAACATTAGAAATCAATACATTACTGTAAGTAAAAATGGATTTTAGAACAACTCATCCATGAATGCTGATTCAGAAATAGAAATCTATTTTTAGTTATGTAGGAAACTTTCACTTCAATCTATTTTGACTTGAATTAGCTAGTATTCTAGAGATCAGTGATCCCATTTTGCCATTTCATTGAGCTATGGTTCATAAGTGAGGCTAATGAGGCTAATGAGGCTAAGTGAAGATTGGACTTAAAGAGTAGATACCCCACTAAAATGTGAGTTGAACTGTTGTAACCACTAGTAGGAGAGGGCAACAGGGATTCCAGAGAAACACGTGAGAGCTCACAATGCAATATAGCTATGGAATACTAGGAAACAACAGCAGACAGACAGACTGGGCATGGGGCAGAGATGCTGTGACTCATTTTGAGAGACAAAGTCACACAGGAAAACAGACTAAGTCTGCAAATAGCGTCTGTGCCACAAACCAAAGAGGAAAGCCAACACATGTTCAAAATGTGGAAAGGTTGGTTGGTCAAAACATTGGACTTTTTAGACACACCCACACATGTGGATGGCAGCACGACTAAAGGAAGCGACCAAGTTCTAAACTCCTTAAGGACAGAAACTGCTGTTTTTGTTCTGTATGTGTCAGCTCTTAGCTCTGGGTTTGTCATTTCCTAACATAGAAGGACTGATGGCTCAAATTCGGTGCTCCACTACCTTGGTCTTGATTGCTCTTCTGAACGACTCTCATGATTCTGCCTTGTAGCTTTACTGACTACTTGCATTTTTAATGTTGTAAAACCCAAAATCGTAAGAGCAATGATAAAGTAGAGCAATGACAGATAGAGGTTCTCTCCTAAATGGAAAGTGTTATCTTTTTAAAAAAAAAATTTTTTTTTGCTGTTTATCGGATAAAAATCCATTTAAAGTAGTTGTATTATATGAGATCATAACTACAGAACTAAAAAGGACATTAGAGTCATGGAGTCCAACACTCTCATCTTACAGATAACTAATGGCCCTAGAGGTTTACAGGACTTGCCCCAAATCATCCAACAGGTAATATGGCAGAACCAGAATTTGAACTCAGGTCCCAAGTTCAGTCTCTGTTCTTGGTAACCCACCATTCCAAACTATCTGACTATGTGGATCTTTGTCACCATGCCCTGACCAGAGTATCTTCTTCCTACCCATTCAACTATTCATCTTTCCATCCCCTGAGGCAGAGGATAGAGAACTAGGTCTGGGATTGAGGAAGCGGTTCAAGGCTCACTCACTAGCCGAGTGACCCTGTTCGAGTCACTTAACCTCTGCCTGCCTCAGTTTACTCCACTGTAAAATGGGGATAATTATAGTAATAATAATAATAGTAGTAGTAGTAGTGGTAGCACTTACCTCCCTGAGCTGTTGTGAAGATCAAATGAGATAATATCTGTAAAAAGCTTAGCACAGTGCCTAGTAGTAATGTTTATTTCTTTCCTTCCTCCCTTTTCAGATCTCTTTTTCTTTCCCCATTAGTATGCAAGCTTTCTGAGGGCAGGGACTGTCTTCTGTTGTTGTTGTCCTCGTGGTTGCCCGTGATCCCTAATTCATACTTAGCACTGTGCCTAGCACACAGTACTTAATAAATGCTTGTTTCCTGTCTACTGTTTGAGGCCTTTTTGTTTTGTTTTGTTTTGCTTTTTTAATTTCAAGCAATGGAAACTAAATGAAGATATACTGGTTTTTCCTATAAATGCCCTAATAACTAAGTACATGTCTAAAGTAATCAGGGCAATGTAACTAGGATGGAGGCAGGGATGGAGAGCTTTTTATTTTTGTGGAGGCAATTGGGGGTGACTTGTCTGGGGTCATACAATTACTAAGTGTCTGAATCTGGATTTGAACTCAGGTCCTCCTGATGCCAGGGCCAGTGCTCTACCCACTGGGTCACCTAGCTGCTCCTGAGAGTTCTTAAACCTTTAGAAAGACCAGAAAAGCCTTTTATTTGGATCCAACCCAAGCTCCACACTCCAGCCTAGACCACTGCCTATCTTGCATTTATATCAATCTGACCCTTTCTCTCTGCTTTACTCATGAAAAAAGTGTACCCCAGTGGAATGATAAAACAGAAGCTAGCCTCTTTTCCAAAGCCTTCAAAACTCTTCTCCTTTCCTGTCCTGGTCACAGGAGCCTGCCATACATAAAGGGCTCAATGAAAAGTGCCTAAGATATAAGAGTATGGCACTGACACTTCTTTGTAAAGTACAGATATTTCTTTTTCACATCTAACTGCACTGGTTTAGAATCAAGTGCTCTTGTAGCCAAATATTCTAGTTTCCCCTTTTGCCCTATATGCTAGTCATGGGTTACTAACTTTCAAAGAATTTTACTAGGATATAAAATATGCCTGAGAGGCCATGTGATATTAATAGATAGAGAGTTGACCTCAGAACAAGGAAGATCCAGGTTCAAGGTCCACTCATAACATTTACTGGCTGTGTGATCATCAGCTAGTCAGTCAGCCTCTTGGTGCTGTTCTGAGATTCAAAGTTATCAAGAAGGTGCCACCCATTCAATGATAAGAGTTTTGTCATTTATGGAGTTTCATATGTAAAAGAAATCATGTATGTTTCATTGTAAAAAGAAATCTAAATTATATATAGCATGCATAATTTCATCTTGATGTGAAGAAGAGTCTTCTTTATACACACGTTTATCAAGCAATATTACATTCACATAGGATATCGGGCTAAAGTGGACTATATTCTTCTTGAGAGCAAGAGCTATTTTTTATTTGTTTTGCCTTTCTTTGTTTCCCCAGAGCTTAATATAGTGCCTAATATATTGTAGGCACTTGATAAATGCTTATTTCCTGACTGACTGACTACTGACATACCCAAGAAGTTATCTGCTTAACAAATTCCTTGATATAGAGTAACATTAGCTTGTTAACTTATCATTTGTCTCTTTCTTATAAAAATAGATCACGGAGTACTCAGAAAAATTCTGGTTATTTTAACTTTCTGTTTGCTTGGGTGTTAGGCAAACATTAGAGTTTATCCTATATAGACAGATGACATAGGCCTTAGGCCTCTCACTTTATCAGGAGGATGCCTAGAAACAAGCACAACCCACAGGGAATTTTAGTACTGGACCTTCCTCCTCCCTTGTTCCTTTCCCTAAATAAAACTGGAGAGTTTCCCTTCATGAATTTACAGTAACTTCTCTTCTGCCCTTGACTCAAAAAACCAATTGAATTGTTGATTTAAAAAAAAAATCTATATAATATAAACAAAAGAAAATAAATTTGTGAAAATAACAATCTAGGGACCAATTTGAATCCCAGAATTGAAACCAATGGGCATGAAGAAATTTAATCTCTGCATTAGAAGTATAAATTAAGAGGTTTCAAATGATTAATCCACTGTGGTTTCTTCTTTCCTTCCATAACTAAAATTTCATCTCCAGATCATACAAAATGTTTATATAAATATATGTTTTATAAAAATATATAAATCACCCATCACCTAAAACAGATATTTAGGAATATTTCTGTGGTTTGTAACTTTGGATTTAAACTATATTCCAGATTTTGCTCTTGGCTCCCAAGTTACACATGTTTGGTTTGGAACTGAGACCAAAAGACTGAAGTTGAAGGAGTAGTATAGAGGAGTCAAGGAGATCTGAATTCTAAACACAAGTCTAACACTAACACTAACCCTGTGACCTTGGGAAAGTCATTACATCTGAGCTTCAGCTTCTTCTTTCTCTATGATGCTCTTCCCACCAAATTTAGACAGAGACTTGATAAGTGTATTTGATGATGAAAAAAAATTATTAGATAAAATAATGAAATAATTAAAATGTTATTATTTAGAAAAATTACCAAACTTTTGTACTTTTGTTCTAGCTGCTTCTCATATACAACATTCTGTTTATCTGTTCTGTGACATTTAAAAAGTTGGGGAGACACTCTTGCTGGTAATTAATCATTTTGTTAATAATGCTAGCATTTTATTAATAAAAGGGTCAGTAACACTCTCGAATGCCAAAGATGAATGATGGCAGTGGGCTCACAGTTGCCCTGGGAAGAGTGGGTGTTCCTAGGGTGTCAATCAACTCTGATTGGCTAATAATTAATAAAAGAATGAATATTATAATGAGAGGTGGGCTTATTCTTGATGTACGTGACACTGAGCACCCAAATCTTGGTCAGAGACTTATCCATTTCTACATCACATATCTAACAAAAGGGAGAATCTACATTTTTCAGATCTGTCTGAGTAAAAAGCAATGAGCAGGAATCTACCCATTCATCTAAACTTAGAGTTTCTTTACTGTCTTTGATTAGATGTTAGCCTGGGTAAGTCTTTGCCCAAGATTTCCCATGCTAGGTGATTTCTGGATGAGGAAGTAGAAAAGGGGAAAAAAAACCTTGGTCCTAATAAAATATTAAGTTATTAACTATAAGAGAGAAATAATAGTTTCTCTCAATTCCATGCCTTTGTACAGGTTGCCCCAACATCTGGACATGCACACCTTCATCTCCTCTTTTCGGGAATTTCTAGTTTTCCTTCAAATCTCATCTCAAACACCAGCTCCTACATGATGTCTTTCCTACTTTCCTATCCTCCTTAGTTGCTAGTGCTTCCCCTTTTAAAGTATTTTGTATTTCCTTTTTATACATTTGTAAATATTTACTTTTACATGTTTTGTATGAGAGGCAGCATGGTCCTAGAGTCGTCAAAGCCAGGAAGACCTGGGTTCAAGTACCTCCGCTGACAGGTAGTGGCTCTGTGACTCCCAGGAGAGTCAGTCTCTCGATATTCTAGGCAACTCTCTAAAATCCAAATTTGGGTACTAATCTACACTGAAATCATAGGTCCAATCCCTGGCTCTAAATATGTTTTGTTTTCCCCAAAAAATGTAAACTTCTTGAGAGCAGGGACTGTTACATTTCAGTCTTTGTATCTCTGTTGCTCAGCATAGTACCTGGCAGGTGGTTAGCTCTTAATAAGTGTTTTATTGATTGACTGATTGAGATAAGGGTAACTTAGAAGACTCAGAGAATGGAAGGTCTTAACTTCATCTCACCACCAGCTCCTCCACCCTAACTCCTTGTCACAGTAAAGACAGCAATCCATTAAATATCATGACCCTTCATTGAGTCACCATTTTAAATCCGGCCTTTTTTATTTTCTTCCTCCTGTGTTCTGCTGAATGAGAATTTTGCAGTAGAGTTTATCTTTTTCTGCAAGCACATTTATTCATTTAAAACCATCTCCAGACTAACCTAATGGATAACAACTACACATGACATACATTTAATAGGTCCTAGTAAACACCTCTCAATTACACAGCACAACAAGAATTCTTGGTGTGCTCCAGAGGCCTATATTCATATAATGTTCCAATGTGTGTTAGAAAACCCCTGTTCATTAATGAGGGTTACCAGCACCTTTATGACTGGCACCTCTGTGTTCCAGTGCATGAGAGCTACCCAAAGAAATGGAGAACATCACTTTGAACTTTATATGAAGTAGAAACGACTCCCCTCCAGATGGAATTTATCCAGATTTCCTTTAACTAACAAAAGACTCAGAGAAACTAGTTAGTGAACCTGGGGTGAGGGGTGGAAGAAGAGAAGGAAGGAATTGCATTTAATGACCTGGACTCACATAGGAAGAAAAAAAAACATTTAACCCAATACAGTGGTTTAACTCAGAATGTGTCAAGGCTGAAATTTCTCCAGAGACTGATTTTCAAAAAGGGAAATAGGCCTAATGCACTCTAGGTAGGCCATTTGCTTTCTTTCCCTGCCAAAGCATGGGTAATAAGGAAGCACTTTAGTAATTAAAGCAACAGGCACATTTACAACCATAGACATATTTGTGAAGATGGACTAGACTCATCAGGTCAGTTTAATAATAACCAGCATTTTTATGGCACCGGAAGGTTTGCAAAGAGTTTAAAATCTGTTCTCTCACCTGATCCTCACAACAACCCTTGGAGGTAGGTTGTTTTTCCCTTTTTTTTTTTTTTGCTAAGTTGTTTTTCAGTTACGTCTAGCTCTTCATGACCCGATTTGGAGATTTTTTTGACAGATACTGGAGTGGTTTTCCATTTCCTTCTCCAGCTCATTTTACAGATGAGGAAACTGAGTCAAACAGGGTTAAGGACTTGCCCACGGTCACTTGACTAGTAGGTGTCTGAGGCCAGATTTGAACTCTATCCACTGGCTACTTAGCTGCCCTATTTTACAAATGAGTAAATTGAGGCTGAGAGAAGTTAAATAACTCCCCTTGGGTCTGAGCTAGGATTTGAACTGAGATCCTTTCTATTAGAAGTCCAATGCTCTATCCACTATTTCACTGTATAGCTGCTTCTGTATACTTCCTCAGTTGAAAAGCAGCCTACTCTCATCTTGTCCATTTTCAAACAATCTCTGCTCCAGGGGTAGGGAACCTGCAGCCTCAAGGCCACCTGTGGCCCTCTAGGTCCTCAAGTGAGGCCCTTTGACTGAATCCAAACTTCACAGAATGAAACAAATCTTGTTTGGATTCAGTCAAAGGGACACACTTGAGGATCTGGAGGGCCACAGGTGGCCTTGAGGCTGCAGGTTCCCCTCCCTTGCTCTAGTCTGTCATTGTCCCTGTTTAAAAATTAAAATTTTAATCCTTCACTGTGCATGCTGGTGTGCTGGACCTTTTGCGTTGAGATCGAGGAAATAGAAGAAATCTCCTACAAACCCTGAGTGCTGACAAGACTAAGATAAGAGTCTGGGTTTTAGACACTTTGAGGAGGGCTGCGCCTATTTGTAGGGGAGTTTCCTTTACTTGGCATTGTCTTACTGCTTACTATAATAGGCAGCTAGGTGGCACAGTGGAAAGAGTACTGGACCTAGACTCCTGAAGACTTATCTTTCTGAGTTCAAATCTTGCCTCAGATACTTATTAGCTGTGTGACCTTGGGCAAGTCACTTAACCCTTTTTGCCTCAGTTTCCTTATCTGTAAAATGAGCTGGAAAAGGAAAATTGCAAACCACTCTAGCATCTTTGCCAAGAAAACCCAAAGAGTTGGAAACAATTAAACAACAACAAAAAACTACTTGTCATATGTGGTTCAACCTCTCTGCTTGTCCAAAGAGCTCTCTAAGATTGGCACAGTTGGCCCTTGTAATTGAACCCTAGAGTAATGCTTAAATATAAGAGAAAAATGATTGCCACTTATATGCACCTCTCTTCGGTCATTTCCAAAGGATTTTCTTTTCAAGTGACAACAAGCCTTTGTTATCATTTATCAGCTCCACCTTTATTCTCTACTTTCTGTGACTTCCCTGGGGGAAAAGCATCAAATACAGAATGGGACACTGAAAAATTAGGGATTAGGAATGTTTTCCACCAAAGCAGGATAGCCTTTTATTTTGTCCTTGAACAATTTGTTCATTTAACCTAATTTGCCACTTTCCAAACTTTTCCTGTTCTTTGAATTCATGGTTCCAACTGGAAAATTTCCCCATATAACTCATAATTCTTCAAAGAGTTTGAGGCTTCATTTGGACAAATCATTTTAAGTTCTTGACACAGAAATTGCTAGGTTCCCCTCCAAAATTCTGTTGGAGAACTGAATGAACCAAAGGCCTCATACAAGACACCAATAGAAACCATAACACAACAAGCATGGAATACACAGAGTTGAGAGGAATAAAGATATATATTCCAGAAGAATGAGAATGGGGCTTTTCACACTTTTTTAGCCACAGAGCTAAAGTTAGCCCTAACTAGATCTGTAACCAGGGTGGGGCAATCAAGGCTTTATTTCAGGACAAGATTTAGAAGTTACAAAAATTAACTCAATAATTAATTAAAATAAGAACAATTAGATGGGAAACTACCAGGGCAGCTAGAACTGACATCTATCCATGAGTCACTCTGGCAAGTAATTCGTATTCTTTCTCAAGCAATTTTGTCCTAATTACTTTTTGTAATATTTTCACATCATGAGTTACAAAGTTGATTTGAGGACTCTGCTTCACTCTGGCTTGCTGTTTGCCCCAGGCTCTAAAATTACTATTTACATCTCAATGGCAAAGCAACTGCCAAGTCTCATCAAGTTAGAGTGCTAGGGAACAAAAAAAGGAAGGGTCAGAAGAATCCAAGTTGATGAAGAAGGATAAAAAACACTCACTTGAAAGGCTTAATGAAGACCAAGGCTTAACAGAAAACCCAAATAGAAACTAAATACAACCAGTATGGAACAAATAGATTTGAGAGGATTAAGTAGAAGCTAGTTTGTCTGTTTGTTTTCCAAATAAAGAGTAGGTAGCGCTATTAGGGAACTATGTAAAACTGTGAGGAAAAATGAGAATGGCTCTAGGGTGTGGGAAAAGCTAAATCAAAATGACTTACATGAAAAGGAAAGAAGTGGACATCACCTTAGGAACAAATTAACTATGGCTCTAAAACAATGGTGGTTTGACTAGATGAGACTATTAATAAGTTTTCACAAACATAATAAACTGAGAAGCAATGTGGTATAGGAGAAACAGGGGTAGTCACTGGAATCTGGAAGATTCAAGTCCTGGGTTCAAGTTCTGACACATAACAGAATAGTTTTGGATAGTCCATTTGACTTCTCAGTTGTACCTAGCAACTCTTAAACTATGAATTGGGAAATTGGGGGCAGTTAGGTGGGGCAGTGGATGAAGCAATGGCCCCAGACTCAGGACCTTAGTTCAAATTGGGCCTCAGATACCTACTAGCTGTATGACTTTTGTCATATGTACACACACATATATATGTATGTATGTGTACATATGCATGTATATACGAATATATATATATGAATAGTTGCTTTTCTGTTTTGGTAGAGCGTTTCCTCATCCAGGCTTCCCTAAACCAAATGAAATCACAGGTCCAGACAAATAATCATCATTTATAATTAATGTGTTTATTTATAATTTATAATTATTCATAATTATAACAATAAAAAATTGCCATATTAATTTTTGCAAAGCAATTTCAACAACCCTGTGAGATAGGTTTTATAAATATTAGCACTAAGTGACTTGCCCATGTGTACCTTAGTACTGCCAGGCTGCTAGGTAGATAAAACATAGGATTTGGAGTTAGGAAGACCTGAGATTGAGCCTTGGTATCAGATACTTAACTAGCTATATGACTCTGAGCAAGTCACTTAATTTCTACATACCTCAATTTCCTCATCTGTAAAATGGGGATAACGACAGCATCTACCTCTTAGGATTATGGTGAGAATCAAATGAGATGACATAGGCAAATTGCTTTGCAAACCTTCAAGTGTATTATTATTTTTGCACAGAATTCAAATTTTCTTCATATAAAATTGGAAACTTTTTTTTGCTCAACTTTCTGAAATACAATGTTTTGAAAATATTCTTAAATTAACTAGTTATTGACTCCCTCTCTTGTATGTGGTGTGGAACAATGGAAAGAGCACTTTTTTTGGAGTCAAGGGATCTAGGTTCAATTCCCCAAGAAGTAGGAAATTGGGACCTTAATACTCCATGTTTAACAAAGGTGAAGAGTGAGTCCTGGGTGGAGTCACAGAAGTTCAGAAATCATTCTTCCCAGCTTGTTACTAATAAAGAATCCCCCCTAGCTCTTCTTCAATAACTTAAACAACTTTTACTTAAAGACCTGCAATGAATGGGCATTCAGTACTTCCAGAGACAGCCATAGAACTACAGTTCTAATTGTTAGGTGAAATGACTTGTCCAAAGTCACACAACTTGTAGGAATCAGAGATGAGACTTTAAATTCAGGCCCAATACATACATACATATATATACATATATATATATTTTTTTCTTTTTAACTGCACCATACTGCCTGTCATATCCAATAACCAACACACGAACAGGCCTGACTATTTTACAGCAGGAAACAGCATTAGATCGAATACTCTTCTTTCCCAAAACTTGGCAGTTTCTGGAACGTAGTGGAATCTCAATAAATGCTTATTGCTTGACTAATTGATTTAAAACACAAAAATCATGGAAATTTATATGATTTGTATGATTCCCTAATAGTTTTCTGGGAGTGTGTGTGTGTGTGTGTGTGTGTGTGTGTGTGTGTGTGTGTTTGAGGTTTCCTTTGACAAAGATACTGGAGTAGTTTGTCATTTCCTTCTCCAGCTTATCTTACGGATGAGACAACTGAGGCAAACAAGGTTAAGTGACTTGCCCATGGTTATACAGCTAGTAAATGTCTGAGGCTGGATTTGAACTCATGAAGATGAGGTTTTTTGACTCTAGGCCCAGCATTCTATCTACTAGACCTCCTAGCTGTGCTGTATATGTATATCGTGTGGTTTGTCCTTCCTTCTCAAAGAGGACCATGACATCAGGAAGGTGGTGCCATGACTTGCAAGTCATTTGGATTTAAGTGAGGGAGTCACCAGCCTTACTTTCTCCTCCAGAGCCATCTGGGTCCAGGAGCCAGATATAGATCAGGACAACTGGAGATGGCCTAGGATGCAGTATCTACACATATATATGCATATATATTGCATGTGTGCTGCTCTCACCTTAAAACTCTTAAGCAAGAAAGTTCATTGATTAAGTTGTAATGGTTTACTGCCATTACAGAAATACACATATGTCAATTTTAGTTTTATTGCTTTATAACTCTTAAGTCCTGTTTGTAGAAGCAGAATTTCAGAGAAAGGACATGTAGCATTGGTTTTTTTGATTATGAAAAATTACATAGTGCCTAGAGTTCTAGACTTGCGCTCAGGGAAACTTGGGTTCAAGTCTCCACTATGATATTTACCATCTGTATGACCATGGGACAATCACTCAATTGTTCTGGGCCTTAGTTTCCTCATCTGTAAAATGGGGATAAAAATACCTGTAGTAGCAACCTCACAAGGTTAGCGTAAAGCTCAAATGAGATTAAGTATGTAAAGCACCAGGCCAACTCTAAATTATTATATCAGTTATTACAGTTCCTTAAACTATTTATATTATTTGCAAAACTGGAGGTAAACAAGGTTCGGTGGGCCTTGAATGGTATTGACACCAAACAAAAATACCATGTTCTAGCACAGATTACATGTTAACATTTGGAAGTATCTATATGGTTATTTTAAAACCAATGCTCTAGCTGTAGTATTGTTTCTTGGTATATCCTGTGGTAGTATTTGTACGTTCATGTTCTTCTACATATGTTTTCATAGGAAGATAAAGGTAAAGCTAAAAGGGATCTTAAAAGGCCATTGAGTCAAACCTCCTCATTTTACATGTGTGAACTGATACCCAGAAAGATGAAGTGATTACCCAAGATCACAGAAGTAGTAAGTGATAAGCAGAATTTGAACCAAAGTCTTTGGGCTATAGAGGCAGCTATCTTTTGCTTGAGATTGTAACTACTTGTTTACAGACATTTTTTGCTCTGGTGAAAGAGTCTTGAAAGATGGTGATCTGTCAGACCTCCTTAAACACTCTTTTTACTTAATACAGCACAAAGTTCCACCCTACAGAGGATTTCAGAAGCATAAGAGACAAAATGAGAAGGTGAAAATGTACTGTGAACTATATCAAGTGCCATAGTGGGTAAAATGGTGGACTTATAGTCAGGAAGACCTGAGTTCGAATCCTATCTTGTTGACTTGTGACCCTGAGCAAGTCATTTAACCTGTCTCAGCCAATGTTTCTTTATTTGTAAAATGGGGTTGATAATAATAGCACCTACCTCACAAAGTTGTTGCGAAAATTAAATGATATTGTATATGTACAGCACTTTACAGATCTTAAAGTGACACATGTATGTTAGCCATAATAGCTGATGCTACAGATCCATTAGCGTATGCAGATATAAACCTGGAATCTCAGTTCTCCCACTCATGTAAGTCATTTTGCTCTCTAGGTCCCCATTTTATATTCTAAAAGTGAATGACTTGAACTAGATCGTATCTAACATTTTACATGTATTACTTTATTACCTTATTTGGTGTATCTTTGTATATCATGATCCTTTTTTTTTTTGGAAGGTCATGGAAAAAAAAATGTGTCCATCCTTGAGAATTGCCTTCCCTCCAAAGGGTAGGCATAGACTGACCTCTAGTGAGCCAAGTGTGCAACAGCTAATTCAGAACAGCTAAAGAATTCAAATGCATAAATTGATTAAGCGAGACAATTTTAAACTATCAAAATGAGCATCTTTGGCAAAATGAGTCTATTACGTCACTAATATAAAGACTAAAGTTCTGTTGGTCTTGAATTAGTGTCTCAATCTGTGACTTTCAAAGCCAGGAACATGGGACCTGCCAGCTAGTGGAAAGATAGAGAAGGAAGCCTCATTTCTTTCAATCGCAGTGTGTACAACACTAAGTCAAGGTGGCAATTTCTCCCACCTACATCCCGCACCTGCTGTCTCCATTGTTTCACAGTCTTGGATGATCATAGGTGATCGTTGTAACACTCAACATTAGAAAATGTGGTCTTGCTGACTGTGCTTTGACCTCGTGCTTTCTAATTCAATTGGTGCCATGGTGAATACTGGTTCTTTGGTTGTTTGTCTGTCCTAGAGGAGCTGATGAGGTGATAGACGAGCAAGTTATAGGAATCTAGGTGAAGGGGAGGAAGGAGAGAGTTCCGGGAATGGGGGACAGCTGGTGAAAATGCCCAGTGAGAAGATAGAGTGTCATGGGTGAGGAGCTTTAAGGAGACCATTTGTCACTCGATCATGGAGTATATGAAGTAAAGTGCAAGAAGACTGGAAAGGTAGGAAAGGGTCCAGTTATGAAGGCTTTGAAAGCCAAAGAGAAGATTTTATAATTGATCCTGGAGATGATAGGTGGCCGTAGGAATTTATTGAATGAGGGGATGACATGGTAAGATCTACAGTTTAAGAAGATTCATTTGATAGCTGAGTGGAGGATGAATTACAGTGGAAAGAGACTTGAGCCAAGGAAGCCAATTGGCAGGCCATTGCCATAGTCTAGGGGTAAGATAAGGGCCTTTACTAGAGTGGTGGCTGTGCCAAAAGAAAGAATGGGGTATATAGGAGAGACGTTACAGAGGCAAAATCAACAGGACTTGGTAACACATTGGATATGGGGAAGGGAGAGGGAGTGAGGAATTGACGATGACATTTAATTTGCAAGATTTATCCTAGTAATGCTTGCATTATTATCTCCATTTTACATGAGAAAATGAGGCTCAAAAGGGCCAAGTAATTTACAAATGGTGATCATTTAATTTGTAGTAGAAGCAGATTTTAAATTCAGATTGTCTGACACCAGATCTAGAATGCTCTGTCTCTCCAAGATGGAAAGAATGACAGACAGCAGATATGATCTTTTGAATTATGTGCAGTGGTTTCCTATGTTAATATCTTTTCAACTTACCATAAGTCTCAGGCATAAGGGAATTAAAGTTATTTAAGCTTTATCTCTCCATCAATACCTAGCAGACTGCTCAAGAATGGCAACTTCATACATGTTTGTTGCTGTGCCCACCCTCCAAGAAACATCTCAAATCCCAGCCATTATGTGAAACTTTGGATCCCCCCTCATTTCCCTGAATCTCTTTCTGTGACTTTTTGTCTTTCTGTGACACTTTTTCAACTGTTCTTTGCAGTTACTTTGTGCTTACTGTTATATTCCATACTACAGTATAAACTCCTCAAGGTCAGTAATCATGTTTCATCATCCCCATGGACTAATGAAGTTAAGCATAAATATTGTTAAGTCATTTTTCAGTCATGTCCAACTCTTTGTTACCCCATTTTGAGTTTTCATAGCAAAGATACTAAGGTGCTTTGCCTTTCCTTCTCCAGCTTATTTTAGAGATGATGAAACTGAGGCAAACAGGGTTAAGTGACTTAGCCAGAGTCACATAGCTAATAAGTATCTGAAGTCAGTTTTGAACTCAGGAAGATGAGTTTTCCTGATTCTGTGTCCAGTGCTCTATCTACTGCACCATCTAGCTGCCCTTAAGAGTAAATAATAAACAATTAATGTTATGCTTCTCAAATGCATGAATGTTGGACAGAGAATATATGATGTTTCTCAATGAAATACAAGAAGCACATTGGAAAAAACCCACTAACTCCACAATCATCTGCTTGAAATATCATAATCCAAAAATGTTCATATCTATAACTGAAAAATCCCAGTTAAAATCAATACTTGTACACTTCAAAATAAAAATGATTTTGTAAGTGTGATGATTGTTTTGGCTGACCCAGATTGCTGCCATTTTATACTAAACTCAGTGTTTTTTATGGTCAAAAAAAAATTTCTCATCTAGTGGACAGACCTCTTAGACTGATCTTTAGATGACAAGTGGCACCATCTGTAGTCTGAGCCTCTGCTCTGCTGACGAAGACTGAGAATTCTGGGTGACTTCTATGCCACTATTAAGTTCCATAGTAAGACTTTAGGGGCAAAGCTACAACAATAATATTTAACAAACTTTTTTTTGGAACAGATGGGGGATTAGGACCCAGTAGACTGGGAACTCCTTAGAGTTGCCTGTGGCACTGAATGTGTAAGTCACTTGCCCATGACCACAAAACCAGTATGTGACAGAGGTTGCACTTGAATTCAGTTCTTTCAAATTCCAAAGAAGAACCTTCTCCCCACTATACCACATTGCCTCTCAAGAATGTATATAATGCTGCACACACAGACACACACATTTTTCAACTTCTTTTCATGTCAAACCCAAGTCTCAACTACCTAGGATCCATCAACTGCCCATCTTTAAAAGATATTGAGCTTCAACCTAAGTAAAATTTACTGTGTATGTAACTCTGTGTTGGCAGAAGGCCTGATATCTTTAGGGGAAAAAATGAGCAACTAGAACCATTCAAAGGTCCCCAAAACTTCACTTCAGTTCCTTAATGACAATGTTATACGTAAGGTCAAGGCTGGATTTTTTTCCTATAGACAAAATGTGGCCAATCACATTAGATGTGTTTTTCCCATTGAGGTTGTCCATAGAGTTTTAATAGGGTTTATTATACAGCACTAATGGTATTTTTAGGAGGTGACTACATGCAGTTGACTAAGTCATTCAGTAAGTACACAGTGTTACCAAGCAACCTCTGCAAAACAACCTGGTGGAACTTTTTTTTTTATCTAAAGTCTCATAGAAGAACAGATCTATAAAGGCTCAAAATAGATTCTTATGTGGAAATTCTACTCACAATGTCTTAATTTTTTATTTCAGAGTTGATTATATTAAATCTGGATTTCTACCACTTTAAGTGGGCTATAAATATTGTTATTCTTAATATTATTTCCTAACCAGGAGCAAAAATTGGAAGAAATAATTATTTTGTGTCTCTCCACCTCATCTTCTCTTCCTTTCCTTCCCCCCTTCTCCATCTCTCTCTCTGTCTCTCTGTCTCTGTCTCTCTGTCTCTGTCTCTCTGTCTCTGTCTCTCTCTCTCTCTCCCTCTCTTTCTCTCTCTGTCTCTGTCTCTCTGTCTCTCTGTCTCCCTCTCTGTCTCTGACTCTCTCTCCCCCTCTCTCTTTCTCTCTCTGTCTGTCTCTCTGTCTCTGTCTCTCTATCTGTCTCTGACTCTCTCTCCCCCCTCTCCTTCTCTCTCTGTCTGTCTCTCTGTCTCTCTGTCTTTGTCTCTCTCTCCCTCTTTCCCTCTCCCTCTGTCTCTGTCTCTCTGTCTCTTGCTCTCTCTCTGTCTCTGTCTCTCTGTCTTTGTCTCTCCCTCTTTCCCTCTCCCTCTCTTCCTCTCTCTCTGTCTCTGTCTCTGTCTCTCTGTCTTTGTCTCTCTCTCTCCCTCTTTCCCTCTCCCTCTCTTCCTCTCTTTCAGTCTCTCAGTCTCTTGCTCTCTGTCTCTCTGTGTCTCTGTCTCTGTCTCTGTCTCTCTCTCTGTCTCTGACTCTCTCTCCCCCTCTTTCCTTCTCTCTCTGTCTCTGTCTCCGTCTCTCTCTCCCTCTTTCCCTCTCCCTCTCTTCCTCTCTCTCTGTCTCTGTCTCTCTGTCTCTTGCTCTCTCTCTCTCTCTCTCTCTCTCTCTCTCTCTCTCTCACATACACACACACACATTTTTCCTTTCCTACAAATGCATTTAACAAATTTCAGTAACTAAAGTAAAATAAATGCCCTGTATACCTCCATGTATACTAAAATGGGGTCATTGAATATAACGCCTATAATAAAAGACATCTTATCCTGTTGGGAGATGACATAAAAGGGAGGTGGGAAAGAGGTAACATGTACCAAGTTAAATGGCAGGCAGGATGCCAAAATATCTTAACAAGCTAGAAGAAAGAATTGAAATCAATAAGATGTGGATTTGAGAAGGATACATAAAGCCTCATCTTGAAGTTCAAAAGTCAGCTTCACAAGTACAGTGAGGACTGACTACACAAAATCAATTGTGAAAAAGATTTAAGGTAGTCAAAGGTGACAATCTCAGAATGCTAATGTGCTCTTGGGCTGTCTTGAGAGAGACCACTTGTATGCAGAATAGCAAGGTGATGGTCCCACTGTAATCTGCCCTGGCAAGAGACCATCTGGAGCATGTGTTCAGTTCTGGATAATGCATTTTAAGGATATTGAAAAACATGATATAAGTAGAAAGAGCATTGGATTTACAGTCTGGGCAACTAGGTTTGAATTCTTGTTGTATTCTTCTGCTGTTTGTCCATTCATGAAAAGGGGGTGATAATTGCACCTACCTCCCCAGGATGTTGTGAGAATAAAAACAAGATAATGTTTGTAAGTCATTTCATAAACCTTAAAATGCTATAAAAATTCTAGCTACTATTATTATGTTCTTCTTATTAGTATTACCTCTATTGAGTTGGACAAGCCACTTCACCTTTCTGTGTCTCAGTTTCCTCATCTGTACCATAAAGAGGTTAGACTCACCAACCTTTAAGATTCCTTCCATTTCTAAATCCAATTATCCTCTAGACTGGAGCATATCCAAAAAGAGATGATCAGGCAAAGGAAAAGGAGGATAAGTTACGTGAGGATCTATCTGCTAGAGGAACAAGACAAGGAGAAATGGGTAGAATTTTCAGAAGTAAACTTAGGTTCAATGTAAGTAAAACCTTTCTAACAATTACAATTGTCCCAAAGTGGGATGATCTACTTCAGAAGATATGTATGTATGAATGTATGCTTACATGTTTGCACACATATACACACATACTTATTATTATTGTTGTTGTTATTTGTTATACTGGCTATGTGACCCTAGCAAATGACTTAACTTCTCCATACTCCAAGCTACTTTCTCTCTAAAATTTTAAGCTGAGGAGAAGGTAATGATCAGTATTAGTAGAGGAATTTCCTAACCAGGAGCTCCCTAGACAAATGAAATTACAAACCTATTCAAAATGAGAATAAGAAAGAGCAAAAATTGGAAGAAAATAGGAGGGAAAATCATATTTTTGCTTTGTGTCACTTTAGCTCCAAATACATTGTCTCATTGATGATCCCCGAATTCTTCAAGTCGACTCTATTGGATAATTACATTTCTTACAAGTTCACATTTTTCCAGCCAAAAGATTCACTAACTATCCTACTTTATGTGTCCCCATTCTTCACTTTTATTTCCACTTTTGACCGACACAAACCAGATGGGTAGCCTACTCCTTTCCACTTACAATTTATTGCTTTAAATTATTGATAGATTCCTTAGCAATATTGCAATGCTCTTTTCTCATTAGAAATCATTGACGCCTTGTGGTCACCCAGGGGCATGCCTGGTAAAAGAAAATGGAGTTTTAGGAAGGTTTTTAAATCTTCAGCCACTCATTCTGGCACATGCTAATGTGAAGAATTAAGTTGCTGTTTTCAGGAATTCAATCAAATTCTAAAGTATGTTTATACTCACACACATGTATACACACACCCATACATATGTAAATATGTTTATTTACACACACATACACACACACATACATATACGCAGTAGGCAATCAATTTATTTTCTGAAAGAAGTCTCAGTGTCTCCAAAGTATTGAAGTTGCAGTTCACCCAAAGTGCAATGGTAGGTAGCTGCACTGTTGGTATGAATAGTCTAGAAGACATCATAGGATATTGGTCTGGGAGAAGCAGGAAATTTCATATCATGTGGTCTATAAAATTATATCAGTGCAAAAGTAGTTGGTTTCCATTTGTTTCTTTGTTTGTTATAGTGGAGGAGAGGCCCCCATCACCTCTATTGATGAAATCACAGAAGGAGCACAGATGATGAAATAGTAATGGATAACATGCAAACATAAGTCAATACCCTGTAACATAGTTCTCCCTGATGGAATTAGAGGAGCAGCTTGCCATTGGCTGACTGGCCAAAGATGGGCCTCATACCTCTTAGCCCTTAAAAAGCAAGCTTTCCAGCTCTGAGATAGTCAAGGCAAGGAAAAGCTTTGTGCAGTATGATCCTTGTTATTTATGCCAGAGGGCAGCAGGGGAAGAGGAGTTTTCTCTCACCGCCTTCTCCTCTCCTTAATGGGTTAAGAGCTTACTGAAGTAGAGCTACTCATGCAGTAAGACACACTGCACCCAGAAGCGAGTAAAATAAAGGCGAGTAGTGGAGGCAAAGCAAATGAGTATGATCCCTGGCAGCAGGAAAGAGAGCCATGACAGAAGAGAATTATCCTTAGTAGTCAGGAGTTAAGTTACAGGAAGAAGCCGGCATAGAGATCTGGGAGGGGGGGAGGGCGCAGAGACAGAATATCATGAGAAAACCATGAAAAATGAAAGAATTTAGGGGCCCTGAAATATCAGAGGCATGAGTTGCCTTGGCCACTTGTGTTCTCCATGTGTATGTCTCACTACCAGCATATTCTAAGTTTTTGTCCACTTTTCCCAACTATGCTATGTGCATTTGTGTACATGAGGAAACTGAGGCAGCCAGCTATTAACTTATTAAGTCATTTCAGCCTCAGTTTCCTCATATAGCAATAGTACCTATAGCATAGGGTTGTTAGGACTACCAAATGAGACAACATATGTAAAATGCTTTGCAAACTTTAAAGTGTGATCTAAACGCTAGCTATTTTCATTATTACAAATACAAAAACATACCCCATATCTCCTCCTTTCTAGATTTTCCCGTTTTATTTTCCTTTATTCTCTTTTGTTTCCCTCCTCAGTATTTAATTTTGTAGCTTTATTCCTTCTTTTGGTTTTTTTCAAACACCTTTAGTACTTTGATAGATCTCATAGGAGTACTCTCCTCAATGGCATATAGATGGCAACCTCACCTCTTTATTGTATGTGACTATTATCCATGTTTCTCCTCCCACAGAAAGTCTACTCAGAGAGATGGAGACTTTCTTCTAAATCCTTCCCCTTTGACCTTGACAAAAGATTGAGGAATCTAACTGTTCTATTCACAATCCTCCCCCAGGTTTATACCTTCCTAGGTGAGCATCCTGTGTTCTTGACTCCTTCCTATCCCCCACCCTTTCAGTCTTACCCAATCCTCCACATGCTTGTGCAACCACAAGTACTTTCTTGGTCCTTTCAGGCAGGACATGGAGGAGGGGTCGGGGCAGAATGGGAGGAGTGTTACATTATTACCTAAACAAAAAATTCAATATTCTATATTTTTTAAAATTCACTGAATTTAGAACTCTTAACAATTGTCTGCATTTTTAACTCTTATACATCCCCCTAGCACCTAGCATAGCTGCATAATAATTACACAGTAAATATTTGATAATTAAATTCTTAATCAACTTCACAGAAACAAAGTATTACTTATTCTACATTAAACCACTGTTTCCTATTGAAGTCCACCAATCAATCAGAATCATCAAAGGTAGTCATGAATCTCCAGAGGGACTATCACTAGGTCAGATGAAAGTCAATGAATGAAAGCATTTTTTTTTAATTTAGCCTCCTCATTTGGCACCTAAATGCTATTTTTACTCCCCACTGATATTTTCCACTTCAAAACTGTTGCCTTTTTCACTGGCATATCACTTCCATCCCAATTAAGCTTCAGGGTTACTTTCCACAGGCCCTAAACCAAAATTTGGTCACTGGGGATATCTTTCAAAACAGTTTATATGAGAAAGGCTAACAGACCCTTAACTGTAGTGATATTAATGGTGCCTTTGATATGTATTAGTGCACAAACAGCTCTCTTCAACTGCAGGGAGTGTTCATCAAACACATCACCACTTTAAATAGACACAACTTCTACCAGTCTTACCTTCATCCCCTCCAAGACACTCCACATCCGAAAACTCTATTCATCATTGGCATGCAACAGCTTAGTCTGGGCAAGGGAGTGATTTTGGCGAGACATTTGGCTTGCCCTTCCTGAACTCTCATGTTCCTATTTATGGTCTAGTCAGTCATAGTGGGTTGACTTCTGTTTCCCCTTTTAACAGTATTTTAGACCTTGGCAGGCCAATTTAATGAATGAAACCAATGAATGATCAAACCAGAGTGGCAGAATCACAAGAACAAGGAGAAAGTGGCTGAAATGGGAGCAGGAAGCACAGTTAAATGATGCTATTATCAAAAAGCTAGGCTAGGCTATAAGGTGAGTTAGAAAAGTAATTTAAAATTATTCCACCAAAGGGACAAGATAAGTAAAATGACTGCTGATCATAAATTAATTACATGTCATTATTTTTTTTTTTGGTGAGGCTATCAGAGTTAAGTGACTTGCCCCAAGTCATACAACTACTGAGTGTTATGTGTCTGAAGCCAGATTTGAGCTCAGGTCCTCCTGACTCCAGGGCTGGTGCTCTATCCACTAGCTGTCCCTTATTACTAACTTTTTAACAATTAACCCATAAGCCAGTATAGGTTCACCAAGAAAAGGACTAGTAGACAGGCACACTGATATTCTTACAATGTCATGAACCCTCGTGAAAGTCCCCCAGTATGTTGGAGGGATCTCCTGGGACAAACTCATGGTTAGGTGGAGAAGAGTTACACATGGTGAATTATGATCTGAAGTACTATAGAGAATACCCATATCAATGGGATCACAGATTCATTGGAGCATTGGCTGGTACAAATCAGAGAAATGACATTTCAGAGGGAATTTTGCAAAGTATTTCATGATATCTTTGTGGGCAAGATCAAAAGATGTGGGCTGGATGATAGTACAAATGACATGTGTATCAAATTTGTGGAAAATGTTAAGGTGTTAGGAATAGCTGCCATATTGAAGAATAGAACTCAGGATCAAGAAAGACCTATGTTCCAAACAATGTTCCAAATCTACGAAGATTAAATTTATAGGCATAAATATCAAATCTTACCCTTGCAATAAAAAAAAAAATAACTGTACAAATGAAGGATGGGTACACAGAGCTAGAATACTTTCTACTTTCACTTGAACTTTTCTTCTTTGCTTTAGTCTCTGGGGAAAAGGTAGTTCTGCTACTCATCAAGGCTGACTTATTTACCTGTGGCCTTGATCTCCCTTCCCTCTAATCTTCTTCAGGAGCTTGTCCAGTCGGTCCCTCTTTCATTCTCAGTTGCTTCCTGTCTCTTACAAGCTTTCCCAAAACATATTCTCTATTAAAAAAAAATCTTCAATCTGCCTTCACCTGCCATATTGTCCTATATCTCTTCTTGCTTTTCATTGCCAAGTCTCCAAGATAATTTTCTATAATTACTGCCCCAACTTTTTCATTACCCACTCCCTTCTCAGCCCCTCACAACCTGGCTTCTGAAGTCATCACTGTAAAGAAATTCTTTTCTTAAAGTTTTTCATGATCTCTTCACTTCTTAATCTAATGGGCTCTTCTTGATTCTCATCTTTGATATTTCTGGATTCTTTATACCAACACCTACCCCTATACTCTCTCCTTTGACTTCCATGGCATTTACTCTCTTATTCTTTCTCTGTATATCTCACCAGTTTTCTTTATCATTTCATTATCTCTTTTCCTTTAAGCATGTGAATATACTGCCAATTCTCTCTACCTTCTCTTACTTGGTAATCTCTTCAGCTCCTAGGGCTTCAATTATTACTATCTACATGATTAATAAATCTCCTAAATCTACTTATCCAGCCCTAGTATGTTTCCTGAGCCATCCCCCCTCCTCATTCCCACAGCTCTAATTTCTGGCTGGATATCTCTCTATATATCATGTTTTCACATTAAATCCAACAAGTTCAATCACAAACTAATCCCATGCCCCCATAGCCTTTCCCAAAACTTTAGTTTTTCTGTTAAGGGCATCACCATTGATGCAGGCTCAAATTTGTAGGGGTTGTCAACCAAGTCACAACCTTGACTATTCTTTTTCCCTCATCCTCCTTATTTAATCAGTTGCCAAGTGCCATGATTTCCATACCTTTCATGTCTGTCCCCTTCACTATGTAATAATAATAACAAGCCACATTTATCTCATTTTTACTAAGTGCCTCATACTGTGCTAAACGCTTTACAATCATTACCTCATTTGATCCATCTAACAACCCTGCAAGGTAGGTGTTGCTATTAACCCCATTTTTCAGATGAGGAAACAGAGATAAATAGAGGTCGAGAGACTCCAGGGTCTCTTGTCCAGAGCCACATGACTGGCAAGTGTCAGAGGCCAGATTTGAACTCAGGCATGTCTTCCTGACTCCAGGCCTGGCATTTGATCCACTGATTCACCTAGCTGCCCATAGCTATATCCACATAGCCACCACTCTAGTTTAGGCCCTCATCACCTCTTATCTGAATACTGTAATAGCCTCCTAATTGGTTTCTCTGACTTCCATCTCTGCCCTCTCCAAGTCGCCTTTCACAGAACTGCCATAACAACTAAGACACATTTCAAACTAATGTCACTCTCTTACGAAAACTGTTCAGTCATTCACAATTGCCTCTGAGACAAAATGTAAACTTTATATCCTGGCATTCAAGGCCTTTGATAATCTGGTCTCTATCTACTTTTCTAGCCTTATTTCATATTACTTTCCTTTATCCATGCCAAGTTCATTCCAGCAGAAGTGGAAACAAGTTGTTCCATAAACTTAATATAGCATTTGCTAACTCATTAATTTGTGCAAGCTGTCCCATTTTTGCCTTTCAGAATCTTAATCTTCCTTCAAGGATCCTCCCTTCACCATCACTCCTTCCATTAAGGTTTTTCCTGATCCTTTCAGTTATTAATCCTTCTCCTTCTCTAAATTGTCTTTCATTACATTTATGTGTACACTTTCCTCCAATTGAATGTAAGTTCCTTGAGGGCAGGGATTTTTTTTCATTTTTTTAAAATATCTTGAGAACCAAGCATGATGTTTTTCACATGGTAGACCCTTAATAAATGTTTGTTCAATTGATTTTAGTGAACTGTAACAACAATACCAATCACCAGGGTACCAAGTCACACCAATGACTCATACTAATTACATTAAGAGAAGAATGATCTTCCTGCTATTCTCTCCCTTGATCAAAAACCATCTGAAATACTGTGTTTAACCCTGATTGCCATGTTTTCAAAAGTCCCGTTATTAGCCTAGAGATCATCCAGTAAAGGAAAGGGAACTAGAAATCTACTATAAGACGATGAACTGAAGTAAATGGATCTGTTTAGTCTGGAGAGGAGAAGACTTAGTGGAAACAGGATTGTTCATTTCAAAGACCTGAATGGTTGTTATATGGAAGAATGTTTGTTTTGCTTGTCCCCAGAGAGTATAATCAACAAAGTAGAAGCTTCAGAAAAGCAAATATTGTCTCAACATAAAGAAAATGTCTTAACTAATTAAAGTTGTCCAAAAATGCAGATTGCTGTCCCAGGAGGTACTGAATCCCTCATTAGTGGGAATCTTTTAGCAGAAGGTGAATTAACATTTGTTAGGAGTGTTGGAGGAAAATCTGTAATGTGCAGTTTAGATTAGATGAACTCTGAAGTCCTTTCCAATGCTGAGATATTATGATTCTGTGATTCTAAGTTGTTTGTTGAGGGGTGGTTTTTTGGGGGGATATAGGAGGGTACTAACTTGGAATAATGAAAATAAAAAGAGAAAAGAGGTAATCTCTCTGCATATAACAAGAATATTAGATAGGAACAGACTTGGAAATAATCTCATCAATACTAAATCTGTTGAACTCTGACTATTTCTGTGTTCATATGAACCAGGCCATGAGTTCAAGACGCCACGCAATGGATTTCAGTATTGTATTTATGTAGTGAACATCAGATCCCAATAGCAGAGTATTAGTAGAGATAGTTGAGGTGAATATCTAGAAAGAGAAATGATCATTGCAAAAAGGTAGCATGTCTTCATCAAGAACAGATCATGCCAGAGCAGCTAGGTGATACCGTGGATAGAGCACTGGCCCTGGAGTCAGGAGAACTTGAGTACAGGTCTGGCCTCAGACACTCACTAGCTATGTATGTGATCCTTAAGTCACTTAACTCGATTTGCCTCAAAAAAAAATCATGCCAGACTAACCTCTTTTCCTTTTTTGGACAAGATTACTAAGTTAGTTGATGAGGGGGAAGGCTATGGATATAGTTTACCTAGATTTTAGCCAAATTTTTGATAAAATATCTCTTAGTATTCTAGGAAGAGATGGAGAGACATAGATTAGATGATAGTACAATCAGATAGATTCAGAATAGTTGTTAATGGTTAGAACATGACAGGAGATCTCCAAGAGAATGTCCCTATGATCTCCACTTGGGCTTATGCTGTTTAACATGTATATCAATCACATAGATAAAGGTATAAATGGTGTATTCATCAAATTTCCAAATGATGCAAAGGTGGAAAGGATAATTCACACAGTTGTTGTTGTTGTTCAATCATTTCATTTGTGTCCAACTCTTCATGGCCCCATTTGGGGTTTTCTTAGCAAAGATACTGGAATGATTTGCCATTTCCTTCTCCGGCTCATTTTACAGATGAGGAAACTGAGGCAAATAGGGTTAAATGACTTGCCCAGAGTCACACAGCTAACAAGTGTCTGAGGCCAGATTTGAACTCAGGAAGATGAGTGTTCCTAACTTCAGGTCTGGCACTCTATCCACTATGCCACCAAGTTGCCCAATTCATACAGTAGATGACAGAATACAAATGGATCTTTATAGGTAGAGTATTGGGCTGAATCTAGTAAGATGAAATTCAATAAGAATACATGTAAGCCTGGCACCTATGTACAAAAAGTAAAGTAGACAAATATAAGATTGTGGGGGTGGCAGAGATATGTGGATAGACTACAATTGTTTTGAAAAGATATGGTGGTTTTAGTGGACTGAAATATCATTGTCTTGGGGAAGAATTTGGAGGAATGTGAGGAAAAACTAAGGGAAATTTTAGGTTAGCTAGAAGAAGCCAGTTGGAAGCTCTATAGTTCTCTGTTAAGTAAATGGTTCACATAGTATCTTATCGGGAAATGAGAATCGATCTATTTTATTTACACTGTATGTTTCTTTAAATCCATAGTTATTTTCATGTCTCCCCCATGAGAACATAAGCTACTTGAAAACAGAGACTTGTGTATTTTCATCTCTTTGTGTCCCTGGTGCGTCACACAGTGCCCAGAATATACTAGGTGCTTACCAAAAGACTGACTGTAGTCAGAAAGGAGAAATAGAAATAAAGACACAATGAAGTAATGGAAAGTCAGCTGATTGGACTCTAGGAAGAGAAGCCCACATCTGAGTTGTAGATGGACCCTCAGAGCTAGATAATATCTCAGAACATGATGATGCAGATGAGAAAGAAATTTACGCTGTTGGTTCCCATCAGAGAGTCAGGCAACTCAACAGTCTATCTAAGGCTCAAGAGGATCTCTTTTCAGACAAAGCAGAAGAGTTGAATGCAGGGGCAGCTTTTTTCCTTACCAAAACTCTACTTGTAGAGGATACTAGGAAACAGAAGGTACCTGTAGAAAGTAGAGACTGACAGGCTACCCTTTCTTTGTATCCTGATTTCTTAGCTGGAAGTCTGGTCACAAGCTCAGGAGGTCACAGTAGATAGTCTAGGCTCCATTAGACCAAGCTAATTTATAAGGCATTAGGAAAAATAGGAGAAATAGATGCTTATGAGTTCCAATGACACCCATTGTTAGAGTTCATGTAATATGCACTTTTTATGGAACGAGAAAATAAGTTTATATATTACATATGGCCTATGAGGTTCATGCACTCTGCTTCTCTTGCCATATCATGCGTCTGTGCCCTATATGCTAGTATGCAATGTTGTGTGTATCATATTAGTGTTTCTACATGTCATTTCTGCATGTGATCACTATTTGGTCACTATTTGCAAATAATTTTGTGTTGAAATTTGCTTCCTATTGCATGAGAATTGTATCTTTAGTCAAATTTAGGCATTGTTGTCAAGAAAGTCATTGATTATATGATATGCATTTTTTGCATATGTTAACATTGTATGCAATACTAATTTAAATACCATGTTTTAGGCACCTGAATATACATTGTAATAGAAAACCAGGATGATTATTGGCGACTATGTCATGTTTTTTGTAATGCATGAAGTATATTTACTGATGTTTAAGTGTACCACACCTATATAATTTATGGGGACTATACACGTTTCACTGAGAAGAATGTCACTTACCTGAGCATACTAATTATCTGATAAAGTTATGCTCCAACAGACTAAACAGGACTAATCCTGTCAGTTCTTCATAGAAATGTTTGTAGCTAGGATAACAAAAAATAAAAATGAAGATAGGAATTTTTTAAAAGATATGCTGAAATAAACAGTTGAAAGAGGCTTAAAACAATGGATTCCAACTAAGGGGAGCTATATGAGCTTTCTCTTTGGACACTCGGACAGGATTAAAAGACTTAGGTCACTTATTCCTCCAGAAATCCTTTTTTTCTCACACTTACCAGTGTCAAAAGATCTAGAAATGCAGCTAAATGAGTACCTGAGAAAGGAATCTGGGAATCAAGCAGAAGGGATGGGTCCAATGAGGGAATCATCAACCTGACCCAGACAGCTGGAGAAAGTGATTCTGTGCCACCTGCAATTTAGTACAGGGGTGTGTGTGGGAGAGAGGGAGGGGGAGTGGGAGAGGGAGTGGGAGAGAGACAAAAAGAGATACAGAGAAGCAGAGACAAAGAGAGACAGAGACAGAGAGAGACACAGAGAGACAGACAGAGATAAAGAGACAGAGGCAGAAAGAGAGACAGACAGACAGAGACAGAAAGAGAGAGACAGAGAAACAGAGAGAGAGAGAGACAGAGAGAGAGAGAGAGACAGAGGGAGACAGAGAGAGAGACAGAGAGAGAGAGACAGAGAGAGAGAGAGACAGAGACAGAGACAGAGAGAGAGAGAGAGAGAGAGAGAGAGAGAGAGAGAGAGAGAGAGAGAGAGAAACCTTGAGTTCTTTAGTGACCTTCTTTGGTTGAACCTTAAGGAAGGTTTTGCAATGCAAAGATAGAGCCACCTCCTGGGTATTTGGATTTATTACCAAAGGGGAATAAATTTGAATAGGGAAATGTGGTCTGGGAGAAGTTGGTCACATCAGGCACATTGATACACTTGATTTTATTAATTCCTACTGTAATTTTCCTTCTGGCAAAGTTTGAAGTTTGTGAGGGAGCCTAAGATGCTAAAGATGTTGGGAGTTGATTTCTCCCCAGCTTGGAAAGAAAGGAAGATTGATCAGGGCTGAAGGGTGGATTGCTACAGCAAGAGTTTTAAGTATCTTTCTAGAGAGATCAGGAAGAAATACAACCCTCAGTGTCCTTAGCAACTTTAGTCCAAGTTTTACCAGAAGGGCTTACAAATTGATTACAAATATTGTAATTAAAAGGGCATATGCTTATGCCCTTGTAAATAACCTCTTGAAACATAGCTGGTTTAGAATGAGGGAGGGAAACTTAAGTGATGTGAGCACTTAGTTGAGATCTGATTGTATAAATCTATGCCCAATCCTTCAACTAAGGAAATTCAGATCATTACTGCCCCCAAAGGTATCGCGCTGAGAAGAGAGCCAGAGAATGAGAAAGAGATTAGTAATTTCCCAGAATTCTATTGTTGAGTAAAGTACACGAAGACCTTTGATTTGTAGCCTCTGTGTCCCTTGGATATGACACAGGCAATTGGCTGAATGAAATTTTCAGCTCTTATTTTGCTTGTTTCCTCTTCTAGGAAGAAGGATTTCGGGGCTGGAAAATGGTTCAAAGGAAGTATATTTATCACCCTCTCCCTCACACTTGACTCCTCTCCTGACTTCCTTATTTTTATTGATGGTGCTCCCATCCCCTGAATCACTCAGGCTCAAAATATTAGCCATCTTTGACTCTCCCCTTTCACTAATCCCCTAAATTCAACCCATTACCAAGTTCCATTATTTTATCTCCAAAGTATTTTTCACACCCACCTCTTCCTCTCCATCACTCTACCACCATTTTAGTCTAAATCCTCATCAGCTCACCTGGTTTGGAGGACTGAAGGGCAGAGAAGCAAATTCTTTCCAATGCCTTCCTTTATAGAAGATAGAAACTGGAATTTCTATTCATTCCACTCTGCCTGCTCCTCTGCCCAGTTTCAGCTCCACAGAACAAGATGTTGCCTGGTAATTCCCCTACCCCACCCCCTTTTTTTTCTGCCTTCTTTTTGTATGTCATCTCCCTCTTTAGATAGTAAGCTCCTTGAAGGCAGGGACTGTCTTTCTTTTTATTATTTGTATCTCTAGCACTTAGCATAGTGCCTGACACATAGTGGATATAAATATAAATAAATGTTTATTGGATTAGATTGAACTTCCAACTCACCCTGTCTTAAAAGTGGGAGGCCCTCAGTTGTTGCATGTGGCAAATATTTTGGGACTTTTTCTATGTGTTGACCAAGTGTGCTGACTTTTTTCTTTCAAAAAAAAATACTATTTGTTGTACGGGATGGCTGGGGGAGGAGCCAGCTTTCCACTTTTCAGTGGAAAGAAGAATTCAGATAACTATGTTGATGTAAAAAATAGAAGATATGAGTAAAAACTTATTTAAAAAATGAATCAAAGAGTAATTCACAAACTCTTCTCTTTGAAGAGGTGAATAAAGTAAATGAAAACAGGACTATCACAGCTGATGTACATGGAATGCTTAAAGTATTTCAACGAGATATTCTTATTTATCTGGAAAACAACAACCAGAAAGCCCGAATAAACAGAATTTTTTCTGCATTTTTTTTCACAATTGTGAGAGACCCAAAGAAGCTCAAATCAAGAGTTTTATTTGGAAAAAGGAACTTCCATGGCTAATTCCAAGGCAAGCAGATTCTGCTGCATCTCCTATGCCCTCTGCTGAAGATTTGAAGAACTGCTGTCATCACTGAATTTAGAATAGACAACCTAAGGCCCCATAGCATAAGTTGCTTTCTGCGTTACCAAATAAAGCTTGAAGTCCCAAAGGTGATGAATCTGTGGCCTTGAGGCCACATGTGGCCTTCTAGATCCTTTCATGCAGCCTTTTGACAGAGTCCAAATTTCATAGAGCAAATCTTTTTATTAAAGGGGATTTGTTCTGTGAAGTTTGGATTCAGTCAAAGGGCTGCACTGAAGGCCACAGGCGGCCTCGAGGTTGCAGGTTCCCCACTCCTGAGTCATGTGCCTTATCATTTTAGTGTTAAACATATTTCATTTATTATTTAAAAAACAATCAAGGATCCTCATATACGTAGTTGATTTATCTCTCAATTAAGCAGAATATCCAATTACTCTTCAATTGTTCTCTAATCAGCAAAAACTACAAATCAGGGTTTCATTTACTAGCTTGTTGATTGTCTAGACTTAAGAAAGTGATAGATAAAATGTTAATAATGCAGATTAAACTTAAAAGTGTGCTGTACATAGAATATTTATTATTTTTTTATTTTTTTAATTATTTTTATTGTTTAGGAAAGACATTCCTGTCCTAGGAAAGTCTCAGGCTGTTTCTCATGGTTTGTTTTTTGACTTTATCCTGTGCCTGAATTTTCCCAAAATGTGTCAGCAGAGGGCATCCTTCTCCACTATTTCAGAGCTTCTGTTATGAGGGTGGTTCACTGGAGACTTTAGTTAATTCCTGTCTATACTCTGACAGCATTGCTCAAGTTGTTTCCAAAATGTTTAAGGCTTAATTAAATACGTAACAACTAATGAGTTCTCCAGAACAGATCCTTGGGCATGTCTCTATTTCCTCTTGAGAAGTCACTAACATTTACCGGATACAAAGCTGTAGTATTCTTTTGGACATAGCACACATGGCAGCATGAGCCGCATATGGATGCTAGCCTGGCTAAACACAGCCAGAAAGGTCTGGCTTGCTTGCAAAAATCTGAAGTTGCCCATCTCCGTGAAGCATCGCTTTCAAGAATTATCTAATCCCAGGGAGGCGGAGCCAAGATGGCCCCTCTCATTGCTATAATGTTCCAGTAATAATTTACGTTAAAGAAAGTTTCCACAAACTGAAAGGCATTCCTTTCTTCTCCACACCATCCTCAAACAATTCCCCTTTTCTCCTCAACACCACTCCTGGTACACAGCACGCCCCTCCCCACTACCCTCTTCCCCTGTTTCTTTTTCCTTTTTGTCCAGACCATTGTTGCAAGGAAATTTCAAAGAAGGGATTCTCTCTACCAGTTCGGATCAGCACCTGCTTTGCAATTTACAGTCATAAAAAAGTTGGCTGGGGCATTAAGTAGTTTTCTCTAGGTCACACAGCTAGTCTGAATCTGAGGAAAAACTTGAACCCAAGTCTTCTGGATAATAACATATTGCATTTAGACAGCCTTTTAAGGCTTGCAAAGTGCTTTACAATTATCTCATTTTATCCTCACAACAATCCTAGGAGGCAGGTGCTATTATCATCCTCATTTTATGGGGATAATATGAGGAAACTGAGGTAGACAGGGGTTAAGTGCTTGGGGTCACACAGTTAACAAATGTCCAAGATCATATTTGAACTCAGTTCTCCCGGACTCCAGGCAGGTTCTCTGTTCACGATGCAATGCTGTCTCTCACTTCTGAGTTTAGGAGAGGGGAAAGTAGAAGGTATAAAGACCTGAGAGAATTGATAATGTTCATGCTTTCTGAAGTAGAAAAATCACAGACCCTTGGAAATGGAAGGAGTATCATCTAAGTGCAGTTCGACTGAAATCAACCCAGGCAAGTGGTTATTCATGAAGTTACCAAATACTGATTTGGTATTAACCTTATATGTGTACACGCTGGAACTAAGCTTCTTGAGAGCAGAGATTATTTCATTTCTGTCTTTGCTCGCTAAATGCTTATTGAATTGAATTAAATCCAACTTTTAATTCAACCCATTCAGTAAAAGGAAACTCACCACCTCCACCAGGCATCTTATTCCTCTTTTGAATAGGTTTGGCTGTGTGGAAGTCCTAACATCAAGCTGAAATCTGTTTTCTTGCAACTTCTACCCACAGTTCCTGGTGCTCCTTCCTAGGATCAAGCAGAACCCATAAAAACCCCTCTTCCAGCAGCTATTGTGTCCTCTCCTAAATTAAAAATATCCATTACTGTTTCAAACAATCCTAATGTGGCATGATCTCCAGGCCTTTCATCGTGGAATGAAATTAATTTAATGGCAATGAAAACCAGAACTCTTCTTCAGAACAAATTTTAGAATGCAACGGAAACAAGTCTGTATTTATAATCAGATGTCCCAGGCTTGAATCTCAGGACTGTTCCTTTCTGCCCTTGAATAAACCCATTTAATCTCTCTAAGCTCCAGTTTCCTCATTATGAAATGGGGATAATAATGCTACCATGCCTGTCTCACTTTATTATTATAAGGATGAAACAAGTAACTAAAAATTTGTAGGTGATAAAGCAACAGATACATTATGTATTATTTTTATTAATTATTCCAAAATATAGCTGTATATTTTAGGATAACCCCTGCTTCCCAGCTACCTTTCCTCTCTTCACACATATAGACAAATTGGAGATCTGATATGGAGAAAGGAGTTACTATGCCATTATGTATTCCCATTATCCATAAGTTCAAAGGTAAGAAGTGAGAAAGTAAGAGTAATTCACACCCAACTCTCCTTTTCCTCATGACTTTCTCTTATTCAATCAAATGGAATAGAATTTGTAAAGCTCTTAGCAGACTACCTGGCACATATTTGTTTGTCCTCCATTTTCAAAGAGGACCAAAGACATCATGAGATGATGTCTTGACTCATGAGTGAATTGGATTTGTGAGGCAGAAATGCACAGAGTTGTTGACCTCACTCTCTCTTCCAGAGTCATCAAAGTCCAGTGACAAGACAAAAGTCAGGATGATTGGTGATGGTTTGGGATGCGGTGGATGACCTCAGCATCTTTGACGTCTGAACAAGCTCTAAGATGTCACAGAGCCTGCTTCAGCTACCTTCATGGCCACTGGAACAAATTGTTCTCATCTACCCAGTCCATTGGAAAAAGTGTTCACATACTTGGGAAAGGTACCCCCCTAACTCACCAACAGATTTGATGCCTGACAGTTCCCCTGAGCCTGGTTTAGCAAATCTACCAAAATGGTTTACTGGGGTACGGCTGCTGTGCATGCTACAGCTTGTTGGAGCCACAGGTGAGAGCTGAGTGCCAGGTAGACACCAAATGTGGATGAGCTGCCCTGAAAAAGACTGGGCAAGCCCTCACACCAGAGGCACTAGTCCTCCTTGACACCCGATACACCCCTGGCATTTAAGCATTTAATAAATGCTTATTTCTTTCCTTTTCCCTTATTGGCAGCTAGATGGCACAATGGGATAGTGCCTGGAGTCAGGAAGATTTGAGTTCAAATTCAGTCTGGAACATTTACCAGCAATGTGGTCCTATGAGAGTCACCTAAACTTTCTGCTTCAGTTTCTGCAACTTTAAAATGTGAGTAATAATAGCATCTACCTCCCAGGGGTGCTATGAGAATCAAATGACAAAATATTTGCAGTGTTTAACACAGTTCCTGATACATAGTAGGCTCTAAATAAATGTTTATTCCCCCCCCCATTGTCAGGAGATAGATGGCAGTGCTAATGCAAAACACCCAATCCTTACACAATCACCTGCATTTGCTGAAATGCTGACTTGATCTATATTTCCACTGTGCACTGTAAAAACACAGCTTGGAAGTCTATTTCGTTCATACCAAATTGGAATACCTTTTTTAATGGTAATAGCTTATATGTGTATTGCATCTCAAGGTTGACAAAGCACTTCACATACTTTATGTAATTCGCACCTTTTAGCAGTCTTGTGAGGTAAATACTATAGCTATTATCACACCCATTTTACAGAAGGCAGAGAGTTGCCAGGGGAACACCTAGGAAGTGACTGATTTGATTCAGGATTTGAACCGAGGTATTCCTGACTCTGAATCCAGTGATTCAGCTGGCTCTTTAGACAACTAACGTGTGTGTGTGTGTGTGTGTGTGTGTGCGCGTGCGCGCGCGTGCTTACTTAAGGTGCTGTGCTAAGTTCTAAAGATAAAAAGTAAGGAAATAACAGTCCCTGCCCTCAGGGAACTCAGTCTAATTTGGTAAACAACTTGTGAAGAACTATGTACAAATTATACGCAGTTAAATGAGAGGGAATCTCAGCGAGAAGAAACTGGTAATGGGTAACATAAGGAGACAGAAGAAAGGCCTACTGAAAAAAAAATGGGACTTGTACCGAATCATAAAGGAAGCAAGAGGCAGACAGTAGGCAAAAGCATCCCAGGTATAGGAGATATCCAGTGAAAAGGCACAGAGTGAGGAGATGGGGCATCCTATAAAAGGAACAGCAAACAGACCAGCATTGTTGGATCTCTGAGTATGTGGAAGGCTCCTAAAAGGTCATCGGATAAGAAACTCAGAGTTTTAAAACCAGAAGGGAGCTCAGAGGCTATTGAGTTCAATCCTCTAACTTTATAGGTGAAGAAATGAGGTGCAGAGACATTAACTGATTTTCCCAGAGTCAAACAGGTAATAAATAGATATGTGAGCCAAATCACGTAATAAGTAACTGTTGAACTGATGAAACTTAATAGAAATAAATGTAAACTCCTACACTTAAGTTTTTTAAGTGATTCTGCCAGACGATAATGGGATCATAGACTTAAAGATGGAAGGGACCTTAGAGGTAACTTTCCATTTTAAAGATGAGGAAACTCAAGAACCTGGAGTATCTGATACTGTTGCTCACCCAATATTTTGCCATGTGACCACATTTATGTTGCTTCTATTTGTTGAGTGAGTAGCAGATTAATCCCAGAGTGGTTAGTTAGGAGCCAACATTAGAACTCTCCTTAGGAGACATGTGCAGAAGCACTAGCTCTGGGAAATGGGTGGTGAGAGTGCCTGCTGCTCTGTTTAGCTCATTTTCATCAACCTTTTGTTCTGTTATATTCCTTTCATTAAATAAATTTAATTTAATACACCATGATATAGTCTGTAGAGGTAATAATTAAAACTATGGGAGATGGCATTTTCAAGGAATAGAGAAAAGTGACAGAAGAGAATATTGGAGCCCAAATCTCATATTTGGGAGCTGGAATAATTAGAAGAGCCAGAAAAGGAGAGAGAGAAGGAGTTGTCAGAGAGCTAAGAGAATAACCAGGTTAGTGGAGCTACTGAAACTAAGAGACTGGCAAGTTTCAGAAATAGATGGACGCTCAAGGTGGACTTCAGATAAACCCGAAAAGACTTACATGAACTGATGCTGAGTGAAGTGAGCAGAACCAGAAGAATGTTACATATAGTAACAGCAATGTTGTACGATGACTAACTTTGATAGACTTACCTCTTCTTAGCAATGCAAGGATCTAAGACAATTCCAAAAGACTGGAAAAAAGATGGAAAATGCTATCCACATCCAGAAAAAGAACTGTGGAATCTGAATGCAGATCGAAGCTTACTATTTGCTCTCTCTTTTTTCTTTTTGCTTCTTCTTTCTTGTGGTTCCTCCCATTGGTTCTAATTCTTCTTCACAATATGACTAATGTGAAAATATGTTTAATATGAATGTATATGTACAGCCTATATCAGATTGCACATTGTCTTGGTGTTGAGGTGAGAGAAAGGAGGGGGAGAAAATTTGGAACTCAAAATCTTATGGAAGTGAATGTTGAAAACTAAAAATTAATTAATTAATTAAGAAGAAAAGAAAAGGGCTCAGCAACATTTGCAAACTGAGAGCAGCTAGGTGGTACAATGGATAGAGTACCAGGGCTGGAGTCAGGAAGACTCATCTTCCTGAGTTTAAATCCAGTCTCAGACATTTACTAGCTGTGTGACCCTGGGCTAGTCATTTCATTCTGTTTGCCTCAGTTTCCTCATCTGCAAAATGAGCTGGAGAAGGAAATGACAAATCACTCCAGTATCTTTGCCAAGAAAACCCCAAATGGGGTCACGAAGAGTGGGACAAGATTGAACAACATTTACAAGTGCTTTGGAGAGGTTGGGGAGGATGAGGAATGAGAAACTAACAGCTTTTGACTCACCTAGTTAGCAGACTATTCTTCATCTTTGAGAGAGAAATTTCAATGAAGTGGTGACAGAAGAGGCTGGATTTCAAAAGGCTAAAGAGAAAGAAGAGAATAGATGGTTAGTAAACAGAAGTGCTAGTAGACTACTCAGAGACATCTGGCAATGAAAGAAAGGGGAGTGACTGAAGAAGAATTAGTGAGAGTGAGGATCAAGTGATCATTTGTTTCAAGATATAGGAAACCAAAAAACCAGGAGAGGATGGACAGATTCAGGCAAGAGAGAAAATAATTAAGCTTCTGAAGGGAAAGTGGAGGAATTAACCTTAAGAAGGTGGAAGCACATCTTTTTCTCTGAGATAGGAGTTCAGAAGAGAGTGGTGCACAAAGACGATATTGTGGAGGGAAAGAAAAGGGAAAAAAAGTTTAAATGTCCTTTAGATTATCATGCTCTGTATTAGCTGCTTGCCAATATGGAGGACCCAGAGTTAAAGAGAAAGGCTATGTGAACTGTTAACATTTAGGCTATTTCTTACCATTTAAATCATATGCCTTCTAAGTAATGTGTTGATGTGGATCAAGTCACTTCAAAACTAGCCCTAATTTTAGCATGTCATAGAATTATTGATGGGATTCTCATAGGATCGTGAATTTAGACATACAAGGAATCTTGGAGGACATGGGATAGAAATTCCTTAAAGGAAAGGACCATTTTTCTGTCTTTGTTTCTCCAGTGCCCAGCACAGGACCTAGATCAGAGCAGGCAGTTGTTGAATGGTTTAGTCTAGCCCCTTTCATTTTACAGACCTGGAATTCAAGGCCCATTGAAGTCAAGTGATTTGCCCATGATCACACAAGCACCAAGTGGCAGAACTAGATTCAAACCCACTTCGTCGAACATCAAATCCATCCCTTTTCTCTATATGCCACAGTCTCTCAATGTATTGGTTTGTTAGGGTTAGAGAGGAGTTTAAGGGGCAATTTTACCTCTCCTGAATAAAGTGTCTGACAGCTGTCTGTTTGCTTGCAGTCTCATCGCTCGCATCCTTCCCAGATACTCCATTCCCATACCCATGCCCCAAGGCTGTTCTGTCTGAGCTAACAGCGTTGAGAACCCAAGGCCATTCCCAGGCCACTTTCACCTTTGCAAATGATTCTAATGGAGGTCAGCTTTCTATAACGAGAAACAGTAGGTGCTTTGTATCAGGTTCTCCATTTAACATATCAACATTCTGAAAAGTTCATTCTTTCCAAGTCAGCTCAGCAGGCTTTGAGTTCTCCACAGGATAGAGTCAATGAAACAATTGTGTCAAGCCTGAAAAGACATTCTCTTGTTTTGATCCAGCTTTGACTATGGAGCAACAAGACATTTATGAATGAACTCCTATCTCATGAATATATTGGAGATATTAGGAGACCCAAAATACCGTACACTGTTCAAGAATAAGGGAGGGTGTAATGAGTAATGGATTCCAGTATCCCTACCCCGCAGCTGGATTTCTTTACCAGTGATCTGCAAGCTAATGCTGAATGTCTCACAAGAGTGGAGCTGCTTTTCAAACTACACTGGAAGTTTTGGTGGAAGGTCTCTGAACCTCTTCCTGGGTGGAAGATCCCTGATCATCTGTTTCCTTATCTCCCAAATGAGGCCATTGCATTCAATGATTCTAATATCCCTTCCAATTTTACATGCATGAACCTAAAAGTGACATATAATAAGTCTTGTCAAGGTGTGAAAGTAAAAATAGCTAGCCAGCATTTATGTAGTATATTATGGTTTGCAAAGCACTTTATAAAAATTATCATTTTATCCTCATGAGCCTGGGAGGTAGATGCCATTATTATCCCTATTTTACAAATGAGGGAACTAAGGCAGACAAAAGTTAAATTATTTACCCACAGTCAAACAGCTAACAGGTGTCTGAGGTGAGATTTAAACTCAGGTCTTTCTTACTACAAGTCAGATGCTCTAGTCATTGAAGCTGCCTTGTTCATAAGATTTAGACCTTTGGACAGGAGGATAAGGGCATATGTATCAGACTAGGGTTTGTAATGAGTGTAGCATGTTTTACTATTATTATCATTAACAGCAATAATATAAAAAGGGTATTCAGGAGTAGAGGGGTGAATTGAGAGATTTTATCCTATAGGAAGAGCAGAAGTGCCAAATTATGGAGTACCTGGATTGACACATAAGGAGATGAAAACAAATCGTTTCTGCATTCTAGGAAAGAGTTGAAAATTACATCCCATATGTTTTCCTGGTTTTCTTGAGAATTCAATGAAAATACATGAAATGCTTTACAAATTTTAAAGCACTATTTAAATGTCACATTTTCCCCAAAAATTCTATGACTTCATCAATGTGGAGAGGTCCTGGTGAGGCACTTTAATCCCCAAGGAAAATCATCACCTTGTCTCCAACTTAAAGAAAGCTGCCTGGCCACTGAGAAAATAAGTGACTTTCCCAGCTTGACATAACCAATATGTATCAGAAGCAGAGTATGAACCCAAGTCCTGCTGATGCTGAGGCCAGTCCTCTATCCATTCAGTCATACTACCTCCTGAATGTCAATTATCAAAATTAACTATTGCATACATTACTTGATTTGTCACCAATGCCTAAATGCTCTGGAAACTAGAATTTCAGACATTTGCATAGATTTGCAAAAATACTTTAAACATCGAATTTTTCTCATTTGCACCAACTGCATATTGTCACCTAAAAAGCTATTTATCTTGCCTAACCAAGTCAATGTTATGATTTCCATCTTATTGGCAATGGAGCTCTATAAAAGCTTTTCAGTTAGAGAGTGATCAAAGCAGCATTTTAGGGAGATTAATGTAATCTAAAAAAAGTTTGCAGTGTCCATATCTCCAAAAAGTAAACCATAGAATTACATCAAAGAGGCCTGATATGCTTCCTCTTTTAGATATCCATCCATGCAAGGGATGCATGTACCTTTGAGCATTTCCTCTCAAAATCAGTTTTAACAAATAATTGCTTAGAAAAGGGCAAAGGATCAAAGACAAAAAGTACCAACTGAAAAAGAAAAAGGAAAGTTATTACAAATCAAGGTATTTCCATTGGGCTGAGACAATGACAGAAAGACTAGATTAACCTCTAAGATATTTTAAAAGCCAGCTCTAAGTTTTTAGCAAAAATATCCTGGTAGTTCTGAACTATGGCTAGGTTGTTTTTTTTTTCCTTTTATACAATGACTAATAGAGTGTCTCTGATAAAAGTGAATTTTTTAAATATTTGGTAATGAAGAAAACTATCTTTTACTGTGTCAATCTGTTGTCAACGGATGTTATGAAATCTTTGCTGTAGATCTTTAAAAATAGATTACTTTCAATATGAATAAGTGACAATTATATAGAACTTTAAGGTTTGCAAAGTTTTTTACATACATTATCTCATTTGATCCACAAGACAAGTATTAATCTCATTACAGATGAGGAAAGAGGCTCAAAAGAATGAAACAATTTACTGTTTTTAATTTTTTCAATGAACAAAAATCTATTTTCTCTTCTGCCAACTTCCCCCTCCCATAGGAAAAAAATAAAAGTAAAAACTTTGTAACAAATTTGCATAATCATGTCCATGGCCATGTTCAAAATATATATGCCTCACTCTGTAGCCTGAGTGTATCAGCTCTCTATCAGGAAGGGGGTAGTATATTTCATTGTGGTTCCTCTGGATTAATCAGAGCTCTTAAATTGTTCAAAGTTGTCTTAACAATGTTGTTATTGTATAAACTGTTCTTCCAGTTCTGCTTACCAGTTTGTCTAAGTCTTCCCAGGTTTCTCTGAAATGATCTCTTTTGTTTCTTACAGGTCATTTCTTACAGAACAGGATTCCATTATTTTCAAATAACATAATTTGTTCTACCATTCCCCAAATGATGGGGACCCTCTTAGTTTCCATTTTTTTTGCCACCACAAAAACAGAGCTGTATGAATGTTTTTTGTTTATAAACATCTTGTTTTTTCTATTGCCTTAGTGTGTGACAATTTTTTTAAGTTTTATTGATGATTCGTTTTTACATTATAAACATTTACAGACTACACCCACTCTTGAGAGGTATCATGTAACAAAATGGAACAGTTAAGCAAAACTAGCAATAAAGTGATCTCATCTGAAAGTGCATGCAACATTTCACATCTTTAGTATGTCCCCACCTCTCTATTTAAAAAAAACATTTTAATTAACAAAAATCTGATTTCTTTCCCTCCTATCTCTGACCCCATTGAGAAAAAAAGAAAAACAATTCCTGGTAACAAATCTGAATGGTCAAGCTAAACAAATTCCTTCATTGACTGTATACAAAATTATGTATGTCTCAACGTACAAAATAAATTTATCACCTCTCTTGTATAACATGTTTCATCACTGGCTCTCTGGAATCATGGATGATCATTGTATTGCTCACAGTTCTTAAGCTTTCAGAGTTGTATTTGAAGTGGTGTCACTACACAAATTATTTTCCTGGTTCTGCTCACTTCTTCAACTTATAAATATCTTTCAAATGTTTCATTTTTATAATGTTGATGTTGCAGTATAAATTGTTCTGGCTCTGCTGATTTCATGCTACATCAGTGCAAACAAGTCTATTCACATTATCTCTGAAATCATTTAGTTCCTCATTTCTTGCTACATGGTAACATTCCCCTTATATTCATAAACCACAGACTATTCAATTCCTCAATTAATGGCCATCTCTTTAGCTTCATATCTTTGCCACCATAAAAAAAAATTAAAAACCAATGTAAATATTTTTATACACATAGGACCTTCCCTTTAACTTTTTTGGGGATAGGCCTGGTTGACTTACTCTTGGGAGCAGAATAGACCAGTTATATTATTAAAGTTTCTTTTTGCTCTGTCAGTCTATTATCTAATACACTAAAAACTTAGGTCTCTGGCAAAAAAGCATGCATTTTTAGTTTTGAACTAAAAACTGCATGTCACCAGAATTAAGTACTGAGTCTTTTGGAGGGAAAAAGTTAAATTTAATAGTTGTTGATTAGAGCTCATATAGTTGTTTTTGGATATACTGTAGGTGTGTGATAGAGATTTTAAGATTTCTGATAACTTTTCAGAGACTTGTTTATCATATAATTTCTGAGACTTGTTTATCAATATTTCATTTTGAAGTTTGGTTTCCTGGAAAATATTGATTTTGTTTCTTTTTTTGTGATTAATGTTCCCTGCTTGTTACATGTTCAAAAGGTAAAGCAAGCAAGCATTCATGACACTGAGAGACTATATACAAATGATTTTGTAAGGTGAAGCCAGTTGGAATGGTGTGGCCTGGTTAAATGTATAATAAAATGTACACATAAAATGTGTGCCAGAGATCACAGATCAGAAAGGGCTGTTTGCTCAATGAACCAAGAATGAACTTTGCTTCTTACTGAAGATTTATTTTACCAGCTGTCTTCACAGTTCATTGCCAAAAAACCTTGGGTTCAAGAGTAACAAGTAAGAGTGTTCTTTGCCTTACTCTCCTTGACTTACTCTGTGATCCAATGACATCATCTTCCTTACCATTTGTTATGTAAAACATTACATCTCCTGACTATATATTTTCATTTGCTTTCTCCAGTGACTGGAATTCTCTCATCATTGCCTCCGTTTAAAATCTTACCTTCTACAAGGAACCTTTCCTGGTCTCCCTTAATGTCAGCACCTTTCCTCTGTTGATCATCCTGCATATATCTTGTTTGTGCATTATTGTTTGCGTGTTGTCTCCTCCATTAAATCATGAAAAGAGATTGAGGAAAGGGATTTTTTTAACTTTCTTTGTATCCCCAATGTACAGCACAATACCTGTCACATAGTAGGTACTTAATAAATGCTTATCCATTTGACTTGGGACTAGATGAATCCTAGAGCCCTTTCCAACTTTTGTACTTCATAAGGCTATAAGTTATTGATTAAATTATTTATGTAAGACAAATATATAAAATGACTTAAAAATTATTGATGGGTCACCAAAGTAGGTATAGGAGTTAACCAAAAAGGTACCTGGTCTAATAAGCAGAATACCATTTTTACTGGAGAAAGTGGAATAAGCATATTCCTCTGCAAAATACCTTCCAGACCCCCTCATCAATTTAATACAATTTAACTTGGTGCTAGAGAGCAAAGCCATGGATATTCACAATTCTAATGTGGGAGATAATTGGTTATATGATTTTAATAGATGAGACCTATGTTTCACTCTTTAAAGGAACAACCCTTAAAAGCAACATCATCAACAACAAATTTTCTCCAGGACTAAATCCAAATGTAAAGCTAACATTACTGAAGTATATATGTTCCCACCTCCTTTTTTTTTTTAAAGAGTCAATAGATTACATAAGCTGATGCAAAATAATGGAAGAAGGCTAGGAAATATACACATTGACTACAACAATGTAAATGGAAAGAACAGCCATTAAAAAAAACAAAAAAGGAATGATGTTGCAAAATTATAAATTATAAACTTACTCTAAAAAAAGCAACATAAAAAGACACCTACCCCTACTCCTTTGTAGAGGTAGGAGGAGGAGTCTAAAGTTTAACATTGCATATAACAATTATATTGATCGGTTTTGCTGAATTTTTTTTCCCTCCTCTTAGTCTTTTGTCTTTTTTTCAAAAAACTTTTGTGTCATGAGGCACGATTTCATTGGAGTGGGAAGAGAAAGGATACAGGGAAAATCTAGGGATGCAAAAACAAAAGATTAAAATAAAAGCTATTTTTAAAAAAGAAAGAAATGAAATGACAGCCCACCATGGTGGCACATGCCTATAATCACAGCTACCAGGTAGGTGGATGTTGGTGGATATTTTGAGCTAGGCAGTTCTGAGCTACTGGGGACTATGCTAATAGAGTGCCAGTACTAAGTCTGGCCCCAACATGGTGAGCCTCTAAAAATGAGAAATCACCAGACTACCTAGACAGGTGAACCAATATAGATTGGACATGGAGCAAGTCAAAGCCCCTTTGCCAATCAGTACTGGGACAGAGCTAGTGAGTAGCCCTTGCATTTCCAGCAGGGGTAAGTTGAAGAAAATCCTTCTTTCATAAAATAATAAATAAAAATAAATAAAATAAATAAAAGGGGTGGGGGAAGAGTCAACAAAATGTTTGTATTACATGTAAATTTATTTTTTTTAAAAAATGAATTTGATATTACAACGTAGGAAGAACAAAGTAGTGACACATTATAACAAATTGGTCTGTTTGACACTATTGAATAACGCCAGTGGCAGAAAATGGTAGTGTGAGGAGAAGCTATGTGTATAAGGGACAAGTCATCATGGCATCCCAGTGACACAATAGCATGATGATAAAGAGATCTATACACTTAGCTAAGCTTTTCTAATAGACTCCACAAGAGCTGAGTGAAGTCATGCATGTGTGTGTTCTTTTGAAGAATAAATGTAAGTAAATGAGCCAGATTCTCCAAGTAACTAAGCTATTGTCAAGTCACAAACTGAGTACCTTTGAGAGCCACATGGATTCTTTGTGGCCATCTGTCAACAGGACACAGCACAGAATGAGAAAATAAAAATATATAGTGGACTGAAGGAATGACAAAATAGTGTGGTAGGTGTTCCAAAAGGTAGTACAGCCTCCAAAGTTTTCTAAGTCCTGAGAAAATCATGCTCATTGTATTCTCTCTTGTTCCATAGGGAGCTTGAGAGAGATGGGGATAGTATCTTGAGACCCATCACCATTATTGACACAACCACTCACAGCTACAAATGGTGGAGATAGTAGTGCCAATGTTGTGTACAAAAAAAAATATTCAGTGGCTATAATAAGCCAACTGAACTCTTAGAAGCTACACAAGTACATTTCCAACCACTAACGTTTCTGCCTGTTTTTCCTTACCTGATATGGCTAGAATAAGTTAACTATACAAACCTTATTGTCTTTACTGGGGAATTCTATGTATGCTTCAGTGAATTTGATGTATTCTAATGATGCTAGCTCACATTACTGTTTAAAATGATCACTTAGAACCCAAAAGGAATTTTTAATTTCCAATGTCTCAGTTCAGTAGTACTGAACTAGATGATAAATGGGGTTCCTCTTTGAACAAATCAAAGATATGAAGTTAATTGGCCCCACAATAAACTTTTACAATAAATAGGCATGATCGACTTGTAGGTCTTCCCACAAACAATAACTTATTAAAGTCATTCAAACTGAGGAAGAACCGCATGGGATTTATTTAGTGAGTCTGGAGGGGTCCTTGCGATTCCACAAGTGTGGGGGAATCCTGTTGAGGAAACTTCCTCCACCAGAGTACATCAGCATTTTGTCTGGAATTCAGTCTTAGAAAGCTGCCCAGGGCACTGCAAATGACTTAGCCGAGGTCACACAGTTGAGATGTGTCAAAGGAAGGACCTGAACCTCAGTCTTTCTGCTGAATTGATTTCTGACTCCAAGATCAGTCCTCTCTCCACTCTAGTAACTTGACTCCCAAGATTTGTATTTGTTTTTGTAGGCAGTACGTAACTTTTTTTCCCCTTCTATTTACTTTATACAATTAAAAAACAAAGAAGCCTCCAAGTTAGAAGTGAAATAATATAACCTTTTAACTTTTGTTAACATGCTGATGCATTGTGGAATGTTGAAGAACCACTCTTTAGTCTCATTTCCACAGACTTCATGTGAGCACATTAATCATCAAAAAAATAAAAATCTGACTTCCAGAAGATTTTTTTTAGTTTACTTGCTCTTCTCCCAAGACAAAGAGAAGAGGAAAAGCACTTCTACATCTCCTTTGGCTTTATCCCCAGGACTGGAACAATGCATGCTCTTCTTACATATTCATAGATGTGTAAGACATTAGGAGCTCCCTCCTAATGCTGTGCTGAGTCCAGCGAGTTTCCCTGAGATACTAGTGTCACATGGACAATTCCCAATTCTGCTTTTGGCTGAATGTTTTCAATCGACATGCTAATATATGATGGCACTGGGAATAGAACTCTATATAACACTTTTTTTTCCATGAAATTTAAAGTTCTCTCACAAAGAAACATGGCAGGAAAAAGAAATCAATCTTCTTGATTAAATATCGGCAAATATGTTTTCAGCTTCAAAATATCTGAGACTGGCTCCTTTCTGTCTTGATAGAAGCTTAGTCCTGTGATAAGTTCGACATCAGTGACCCGGGCTCTATGAAGCCTCAGCAGCTCTTCCACCCACAAGGATTCCTGCTTTCCATGCTGTTGAAGCAAATAAAGAATCAAAGGAGAACCAGAAGAATGGTGCAAATAAAACACATTTGCAGAACACTCTGACTTATTATTTGGTGTGACCAACTCCCAAGCACTTATGCTTACATGGCATTAAAAGAGAAGTTTATAAGAGGCAGTGTGGAGCAGTGGAGAGACTCTTAGGTTTGGAGTTAGAGGAATGGGTGTAAATCCTGGTTCTACCGCTTATTACTCATGTGACCTTAGACAAACCTCTCTGGACCTCAGTTTTTCCAACTGTAAAATGAAGGGTTTGTACTAAATGACTTAGAAGATTCCTTTTAACTCTAAATCTATGTTCCAGTGGTCCTAAAATCAGTTTAACATTGTCCTTTGCCTTTAAGAAGGTAGCAATCTAATATATAGCATACATATTTCACATAGGCACAGCTTGATAAAATGTTGATTGATTGATGTATAAAAAGGATAATAAATGTGACACACAGAATCAATTCAACTCAAATGCAAAAAATATTTGTTAGGAAATTACTGCTAATAAATAAATGGTTATCTGTCCTGATTGAGGGGTTGGATTGGATGATCTATGTTACCTTGGACAAGTAACTTAACCTTGCTGGGTCTCAGTTTCTTTATCTGTAAAATGAGAGGGTAAGAGTAGAGGAATCGTTATCCCTTATTTCTAAATCCTATGACTTCTGAAGTCCCTCCTAACTTTGAGATCCTATGATTCTAACCTCTAAAATGCCTATTGTGGCATTAGCTCTCTGCTTATCAATGGGAGAAATACAACATTTATATATGACATGGTTCCTGAACTCAAGGTACTTATAGTATAAGACACATAAAGACATACACAAATAATTTTTTTTTTAGTGAGGCAGTTGGGGTTAAATGACTTGCCCAGAGTCACACAGCTAGTGAGTGTTATGTGTCTGAGGCCGGATTTGAACTCAGGTACTCCTGACTTCAGGGCCAGTGCTCTCTCTATTGCGCCACCTAGATGCCCCCATACACAAATAATTATAGCACAAAATGAAAGATTAAAAGGGAGGTTTCAAAAATGCTATGTGAGGTCTAAGGGAAGAAAAATCATTGTTGACTCAGGGGACAAAAGGGAAGGATCAAAGAAAAGTTAATTAGGAAGTAACGTTTGATTTGGGCTTTAAAGAATGACAGTGTAGTATAGTGACTAGAGTTCTGAGACTGGAGTTAATAAAATCTAGGTTCAAATACCATCTCTGACTAACTAACCATGTGACTTGATACAAGTCATTTCAGCTGTGTGTATCAGACAAATCCCTAAAACTTATTTACCAAGTCACAGATGGCTTCCTTTCATTGGTGGGGCAGGTTCCCATGCCAAGAGTTCCAAAATCAGGAATCCTCTACATTTAAAAGATGATTAAAAATTCCAAAAGTGGAGGTGGCAGGATGGGGCTTTCTAGGATTAGAGATCAGTGTAAACATTGGCACATGCTTGAAGGATAGTCAGTAGGCAATTTGGCCAAGGTGGAGAATATATGAAGGGAAAATGTATGAGATAAAAGTGGGAAAATATAGGACTATAAAGGATCCAGATTTCAAGACCAACTACTCATTAAGCAACAGGAATGCACCCATCGAAGGGTTTTGAGCAAAGGAGAAGCATAACCAGACTTTGCATAAGAAAAAGAAGTCTTAAGAGCAATATGGGGCTTAACTGGAGGGAGAAAAGAAGGAATTAGAAATCTCTCTACTTAAAAAGACTTCACTGGAATCTATCATTCCCTCAAGCTTTCATTCTAAATCTCTTCTCTATTTCTCAGCCAAACTCCTTGGAAATGTTGTCTACATTCACTGTTTACACTTCCTCTCCTTAACTCTTTACAGTCTGGTTTTCTATCTCATCCCTCATATATGTATAAACATAGATGCAGGAAGATGTGAGTTCAAAATCTGGGCTCAGATAACTTTCTAGATGTGTGACACTGGACAGGACAGAACTTCTGATTGCCTCAATTTCCTCTACTATAAATGAAGGTAATAATAATATCTACCTCCCAAGGTTGTTGTGAGGATCAAATGAGGTAATATTTATAAAGCACAGTGCCTAGCATATAATAGATGCTATATAAAGTTAGCTATCATCATCATCATCATCAAAACAACGATAGACAACTTGGTGAGAAGAAGCAGTAGTGATAGAAATGGGAAGAGATGACAGGGACTGGAGCAATACAGCAGTTTGAATATAGCTCCCTGAAGAATGCTAGAAAAGGAAGGTACCTACTTAGTGGTCATCAGGAGAGTGGATCAAGTAATCCCATAAAGTTATGTAAAAGACACCTATTATAGATTCACAGACTCTCTATACACTATGCAGCTGTTGTTGGACGCAGACATCATACGAAGACCCATAAGAGAGGAATCTCTTTATGGTTCCAGACCTCAGAACTAGAATTAGTGGTTCAAAAGTATAGGGAAGCAGATCTAGCTTAATATAAGAAAGAATTTCATAAATTGTGGGGGTGGTGTTCAGTCATTCAGTTGTGTCTGACTCTGTGAGCCCATGGACCATAGCACTCTAGGCCCTTCTATCCTCTGCTCTCTCCCAAAGTCTGTCCAAGTTCACATTCATTGCTTTCATGACACTATCCACCTCATCATAAATTAGAACTGTCTAAAATAGGGACTTCTCCCTGCCTCACTCAAAAGCAAATATTAAAGCATAGGTCAGATGAATTTGCGGCAGAATATTATAGAAGACATTTCTGCACTGGAAGGGAGATCAGAACGGAGAGATTCTTCAGTACCATTTCAAGTCTAAGAATAGATGAGATTTAAATTATTCAGATTTAGTGTTTAAAAAGTCAGATGACACACACAAAAAGTTTCAAATTCTCAATCAAGAGAACAAGGAAGTAGAAGAACAATTATCTATATTTTATGAGAATCAGACAGAAAGTTCATTTACATTGTAATTTTAAAATTATGATTAGTTGACATTATGACAATGTTGAAATGAAAAATACATATTTTTAAAAGGATAAACAAATACTTCAAGTGTTTCTGGGATTCAATATTTAAGTCACCCTGCTTACTGAATTTTGCACATTGAAATCTCTTTTTTGTACCTTGAACTTGGGATATGTGGATGATTTCCTAGCTCGCTATAAGGATACCATCTTTAAATAACAATCAAAACCTACCTATTACCTCCTTCTGCAGTGATCACCTAGAACCAGAGCTGTGCATAATTATTCATATGTAATATTTAAGCAACCAAGTATACTTACAGTACAACTTTCACTGTTGTCTGCCCTGTGAGGGACAATAAAAGCGAAGGTCTCTAAAGAATTCTCACACCGCCAGGGAGTCTGGGATTTATTTTTGCAACTTGTTAGCACAATGAAGTAGTGAGTGGGTATCAGGACTTCTTGATTATTGATGAGTTTGCTGTTTCTGCATAAAAATAAATAGAAAAAGCTGTATTCCCTTAGGAGAGAAATAATACATTCTTCTTTATTGGTATGCCTAAGTTCAGTGGAATGTGCTTGTGAAGTCTACCTAAACTCATATCCTGAAGCATATGAGCCACTTTGACAACCTTTGCAAAAAAAAAACAAAAAGTAACAATTTTCTAATATATTAGGTCTTCTCATTCCTCTCCAAGCTGTACTCTGGACTTCCTCTACTAGGTTCCAGCTCTTCATCCTGAAGCTCACTCTAGCCCCAGAGTTCAGACATTGGAAGATCTCCACTCACTCTAATGGCCTTCTTCTAATTGGATAGCTCCCCCCAGAACTTCCATGCAAGTAAGGTATACGGGAAAACCAAAGCCTCATTACTCTTCTGGCTGCACTCAAGATTTCCTGTATTATGCTCCCAAGTTGGGTACCCTCATCTGCACCTCCACCACCATACCTGCCTTTTCAACTTTCTCTTATATGGTATAGTCTCCCATCAAAATATAAGCTTTGTGAGGGCAGGAGCTGTGTTTCTAGTCAGATTTGTATCCCTAGAGCTTAGCACAGAGCCTGACACATAATAGTTGCTTATTATATACCTGGTGACTGACTGAGAGTGCTTTGCCATAACAACAAAAAAACTTCTGATTAGCAGATGGTCTAAATCGACATAATCTGAAGGATTTTATTCTCTATATAAGTATGCTGAATTGACTATCATGTTTGTAGAAAATAAAAACATCTTTAGATTGTATTGGCAGCAGCATCCAGGTGACATCAAGAGATATGGAAGAAGGCCCTCAGTATGTTGGGCTGACCCTTTGGGGCAGATTTGTAGGAAATAATAGACAAGTAATGGGTGGGAATGGGTGATCTGTGATCTGTCTCATGGGAGGGAGTATCCACATGTATTAGACCACAAATATGTCAGAACTATAGACATATAATATATCTGTGGAACCTAGGAAAAAATCCCCTTCCACTTCCCCAGGTAGATATTCTAGAGCTATCATGCACCAAAATAAAATACAAGCTAAAAATCTAATAAAAATATTCTAAGTCACCAAAAGCATACTACTAAGTAGGGAGTTCCCTGCTCTCTTTGCTGCAAATATTTAAGCACAGGCCAGCTAAACATTTGGTAGGGTATTAGAGAAGACATTTCTAGACTAGGAAGGAAAACTTCATGAGGAAATGTCATACACCCTATATACTCTAGCCAAAGGTTGTTTGAGAAATGCAAGTGAATTTCATTTTCTAATCATAAAATTCCAAAAACACTAAAATCCAGCTATAAGTGTGTTCAGAACACTCACATGAAGTGCCACCTGGCCTCTATAGAAAACACATGGTTGGTCAAAATATAGAAAGAAAATTATAGACCAATTTCTCTAATAAACATAGAAGCAAAAATTTGAAACAAAATACTAGCAAGTAGATTGCAGCAACTTATCATAAAAATAATACACTATGACCAGGTAGGATTTATACCAGGAATGCAGGGTTGGTTCAATATTAGGAAAACTATCAGCATCATTGAGAATATCAACAACAAAACCAACACAAACCACATGATCATCTCAATAGATGCAGAAAAGGCTTTTGATAAAATACAACACCCATTCCTATTAAAAACACTAGAAAGCATAGGTATAAATGGAGTCTTCCTTAAAATAATAAATAGCATATATCTAAAACCTTCAGCAAGCATTATATGTAATGGGGACAGGCTAGAAGCATTTCTAATAAGATTGGGGGTGAAACAAGGATGTCCACTATCACCACTGTTATTCAATATTGTACTAGAAACCTTAGCTTTAGCAATAAGAGAAGAAAAAGAAATTGAAGGCATTAGAATAGGCAAAGAAGAAACAAAGCTATCACTGTTTGCAGATGACATGATGATATGCTCAGAGAATCAAGTAAAAAACTACTTGAAATAATAAACAACTTTAGCAAAGTTGCAGGCTATAAAATAAACCCACATAAATCATCAGCATTTCTATATATTACCAACAAAGCCCAACAGCAAGAGATAGAAAGAGAAATCCCATTTAAACTTACTGTAGACATTATAAAATATTTAGGAGTCTACCTCCTGAAACAAACCCAGGAACTCTATGAACACAATTACAAAACACTTTTCACACAAATAAAATCAGATCTAAATAATTGGAAAAACATCAGTTGCTCATGGGTAGGCCAAGCTAATATAATAAAAATGACAATCCTACCTAAGCTAATTTACTTATTCAGTGCCATACCAATCAAACTACCAAAAAATTATTTTATAGAGTTAGAAAAAATAATAACAAGATTCATTTGGAAAAACAAAAGGTCCAGAATATCAAAGGAACTAATGAAAAGAAATGCAGGGGAAGGTGGCCTAGCAATTCCAGATCTTAAATTGTATTATAAAGCAGCAATCATCAAAACTGCTTGGTACTGGCTAAGAAATAGGGAGGTGGATCAGTGGAATAGGTTAAATATGCAAGACACAGTAGTCAATGACTATAGTAATCTATTATTTGATAAACCCAAAGACCCCAGCTTCTGGGATAAGAACCCACTCTTTGAAAAAAACTGCTGGGAAAACTGGAAAAGAGTATGGCAGAAACTAGGCATAGACCCAAATCTCACACCATATACCAAAATAAAGTCAAAATGGGTTCATGACTTAGATATAAAGGCTGATACCATAAGTAAACTGGGAGAACAAGGAATAGTTTACCTATCAGATCTATGGAGAACAGAAGAATTCATGACCAAACAGGAGATAGAGAACATTATGAAAAGCAAAATGGATAATTTTGATTACATTAAATTGAAAAGTTTTTGCACAAACAAAGCCAATGCAACTAAGATTAGAAGGAAGGTAGAAAATTGGGAAAGAATTTTTACAACCAGTCTCTCTGATAAAGGCCTCATTTCTAAAATATATAGAGAATTAAGACAAATTTATAAGAACACAAGCCATTCCCCAATTGATAAATGGTCAAAGGATATGAACAGACAGTTCTCAGATGAAGAAATTAAAGCCATCTATAGTCATATGAAAAAATGCTCTAAAATGTTATTGATTTAGAGAAATGCAAATCAAAACAACTCTGAGGTACCACATCACACCTATCAGATTGGCCAACATGACAAAACAGGAAAATGATAAATGTTGGAGAATATGAGGGAAAGTTGGAACACTAATACATTGTTGGTGGAGTTGTGAAATGATCCAACCATTTTGGAGCACAATTTGGAACTATGCCCAAAGGGATACAAAAATGGGCATACCCTTTGATCCAGCAATAGCACTTCTAGGGCTATATCCCAAAGAGATCAAACAAATGGGAAAAGGACCACATGTCAAAAATATTCATAGCAGCTCTTTTGTGGTGGCAAAGAGTTGGAAATTGAGAGGATGACCATCAATTGGGGAATGGCTGAGGAAGTTGTGGTATATGAATGTAATGGAATACTATTGTGCTATAAGAAAGGATGAACAGGCTGACTTCAGAAAAACCTGGAAAGACTTATATTGTCTGATGCTGAGCGAAGTGAGCAGAACCAAGAGGACTTTGTACACAATAGCAGCCACGTTAGACAATGACTAAGATTGTTAAACTGAACCCTTCTCAGCATTACGAGGATCTAAGACATCTCCAGAGGCCTCGGGATGGAAAATGCCGTACACATCCAAAGAAAGAGATATGGAAGTCGAATCGCTATCACTTATTTTTACCTTCTGTTGAGTTTTGTTTCATCTTTCTGGTGGTTCCTCCTATTGGTTTTAATTTTTACTTACAACTTCACTAATGTGAAAATATGTTTAATGGGTATTTAAATGTAAAACCTATATCAGATTGTGTGCCATCTTGGGGAGGGTGGGTGGGAGGAAGGGGGAGAAAAATTTTCAACTCAAAAGCATATGGAAGTGATTGTTGATTAATCAAAATAAATTAATAAAAAAATGAAAGAAAAGATGTGGTTTTATAAGCAATGATCTTTTTTTCTTCTTTATGTACCTAAATGTTCATACTTGTTGATGGTTTAAGTTTTTAATGAGGAACTAATTTTTTAAAAAGAAAAATTAAGGCCAGAATCAGAGACACATGAAATGTACTCTCTGGTAGAACAGAAACACTGGGATTCAATCCAAAGTGATAAAGCCTGCTTAACAGAAAACAAAAATAGAAAATAAGGGAAATTTTTCCTCCTTGGTGGAAAAGGAAAGAAAATTAATATACTACAAGCAACTGTACCAATGTAAGTAACACCTTCTCTGCCGCTTAGTCATAGAGAATTGTCTAGACTATTGAGCAGTTGGGTCACTTACCTCAAGTCAGAGAGCCAGTATGTGTCAGAGGTGAGACTTTAATCCAAATCTTCCTGGCTCTCATTCCTTTAGGTTTTAATTTAAAACATCTAATTTCCTTATAGTGTCCTACTCAGTCAAGATAAATAATACTAAACAAAAGCTTTATATTTACATTGGATTTTATATTTTTCAGAACACTTCCATATCTATAATTTTATTTGATACTCATAGATTGTTACAAAAAGTATTTATCTTACATAGATTTATATACTTACTTCCATACTTCCACATAAAGCAAAAGAAACAAAGCATTCAAATATTTATTCCCTCTTCTTATCCCTACTATGTTTATACCTCATAAAAATCTTTATGCTCAAGATCATGGTTCTTTTATTTAATTCAATTTTATTTTATTTCCAGTTCCAATTTTTTTTCTTCTCTTTTCCCCTCCCCTACCTATTGAGAAGGCAAGAACAAAGCCCATTACACCTGTGTATAGCCATGCAAAATAAATTCTTATGTTAGCCAATTTCCTTTATTTTTATTTATTTATTCCTTCTTTCCTTTTTTTCCCATCAAAAGTGCATGCTGAAAATTCTCACTGATTCTCCTCTTTATTTTGTTTTTTTTTGCTGTTAAGAGAAAGGGCTTTATTTTCAGACTTCTATCATAATCAATCATTAGCTCAAACACAGATTTCCATATGTCAGTTACATATATCTATTATGATTTTTTGAAATTAATTTTTAACTACCCTCAGGATTACAAACTGTTTTTCAGTCAAAAGTAATTCTCATGACTTTCCTAATCTAAAACTTCAGTGCTTCCAAATTTATATAATACCATTTACTTTCTAGTATAACTGATGAAGTATGGGCTTGTCTTTAAAGAAAACAATAAAAGGTAGGAGTGAATGTCTGGAAAATCAATCACCTCTTTACTTTGAAAAGTTAGTCTAACATAAAGAAAAGTGTACTGGACTCTTAAATTTCCCTAATTATAAAATTTTGCCTTTCAAAATCTCTCTTTCTGAACCTTCTTTTACTGTCATCATGACTTCTGATACTGTTGGATTATAGGGAGGGGACTATATGTGCTAGTGATTAGAACCGGGCCTGAGGGTGATGTCCTCTCATGAAAAAATGAAAGGAAGCACCACAGAAGATAAACCAGAAGCCACGTCAAGTCAGGAGCCAGAAGACCAAAGTCCAAAGAACAAGGTGGCAACTAGTACCAAAGCAGAGGTTTCAAGCTGGGGATAGACACATGAACTAAGACACATGAACCAACAAAAGTGTAAATAAAAGGAGTTTGTCTTACACGATATTCCTGTTTGCATTCCTATTCTTTTCTAGGTCAGTCTTCCTCACTGCCTCCTAGCTCTGATATAACAGGGATGATTCTATAGGATTCCTATTCCCCAAAAAATCCTCTCCAGTTTTCAAAGATATTATTTGGCAGGGCAGTGTTGATGGAAAGCCTCTTTAATTTGTGAGATATGTATGAAGTAAACAGTCTCCCATGTTCTTTGCTTAGACCTATATCCAGGCCTGTCTACTAGGATATTGAAGCTGCTTCTTTAAGTAAAAGATTTCACAGACTATATATACTTCTTGTCTGCCTGCAATTTGTAGGAATAAGCAAGAATTTATGGGTGTACTTTCAGATTAAGCAGAGTGACCAGGGTAGGAACTCGGGAACAACAGCAGACCAGGATCACTGACTTAGTATCCAGACTCCAGAGACAAAGTGACTGGACCCACAAGCTAGGGTAACTAAATTAAGTACTCAGTTCTTGCCCATGTTATAAGCACAGAGAGTATATTCCAGAGAATTGCAAGACTTGGCCAAGATTGCAGACTTGGCCCCTCTTTCTGTTATATTGACCAGCAAAGTCAGGTTGCCCAGGTGGATTGCTGGAACAACCCCAAAGAGGACAAGAATTCTAAAAAACTTACATGCAAAGCTTCAACAAAAATACATCTTGCTGAGATTGATTAGAATTCCTCAAAGAAATGAAAGAATTTTTTTTAATGATAGTATAAATGAAAGAATAGAGAAAAGAATAAAAAAGAACAGGGAGCATGGATATTATATTTCAAAAACAGAAAAAAGTCAAATACAAATAATTTGGGGGGGGGATTTATGAGGATGGAATGTTTGCATTTGTATATGGAGAAATAGATTATACAAGAATTCCTTAAATGTGAACAGTCATAAAGATTCGTAGGAGTAAAATAAGGTAGAGAGCCTGGAAGTGATTTTTGTTGTTTTGGTTATCTTAAAAAAAAAAAAGCAAAGGGGGAGGGGAGAGGCAGGAAATAGTATATTAAGAAATAAAAGCAAAGGAAAATGGGAATACTTCTCTCACATAATGAGAGGGGAAGGGGCACAAGTAGTAAGTTTATTGAGATGGACAAAAGCTTAAGACAGAGTTTCTGGGTAATTAATCAACTCAATCCTAATCTGGTTACTAATATAATAAAAAAAATAATAATTTCTCTCACCATATAAATGAAGAGGTTAGGGGAACAGGCATCACTTGAACTTTGTTTTCATCTGAACTGTGAAACAATGGTCGAACTATACATACACACAAACACACACACACACACACACACACACACACACACACACACACACACACACCTCAACAGGGAAACAAAAGGAGACAAGGGAATAAGACCGAGAGCAGATTCAAGGAAGAATGAGTCATAAGCAAAACAAACTCTAAATTCAGAAGAGGAATTGTGAAGAGAGGTTTAAAAGAGACAAAGGCTAATGACCAGTGATTGAGATCTAGGTGAAGGGGAAAGAAGAGGGTAGAGGAGGTGGAAGGTGTTTGTAACAAACATAGAGCATTGGTGCTAAGCACATTTTCATTCTATGCCCCTATGTTTCTATATAGAAAGGAAGGAGGGAGCAAAGAAAGGGGGGAATAAGGAAATAGGATGTATAAAATACACAAATTTAAAAGTTTTTGCACAAATAAATCAGTATGGTAAGAAATAGCCAAATATTTGAATGTAAATCACAGGAAGGCTATGAGAGCACATTTCTATAGATGTGATCAAGAAAAAGAAGACCTGAAGTGTAGTTTTCTTTTTAAGACCTTGCAAAGATATCAAAGGCTCTACAAGCACTAGAGTGGTGATAGTGTAAGTAGATAGAAAGTGGGGAACAAAAAGTCTTTGCAGTGAATTTCTTTGCTAAAGGTCTTATTTCCAAAATATAGGAACAGATGTACAAGACTCATTCCTCAACTGATAAGTAGTCAAAGGATGTGAACAGGCAGTTTTCAATGGAAGAAATCCAAGCTATCTATGGCCATATTAAAAAATGCTCCCAATCATTAACAATTAGAGAAGTGCAGATTAAAACATCTCTGAGGTACCACCTCACACCCATCAGACTGGCAAATATGACAAAAACATAAAATGACAAATGCCAGAAGGACTATAGGAAAACAAGCACATTGATGCACTGTTAAAGCTGTGAATTAGTCCAGTAATGTAAAACAATTTGGAACAATACCTAAAAAATTACTAAACCGTGTATAATCTTTAACCCAACAATACTACCATGAATAACCCTAGACCCCAAATTGTAGGAAAGAGGAAAAGATATAGATGATATAGATATATGTCAGCTCTTTTTGTAGTAACAAAAACTAGAAACTGGAGAGGTATCCATCAATTAGTTAATGGCTGAACAATTTGTGGTATGTAAATGTAATATAATGCTGTTGTGCTGTAAGAAATAAAGAAACATGGGAAGGTTTAGAGGGCCATTTTCCTATTTATTGCCTTTTATATCAAGGCTAGGTCATACAATACAGACACACTGCCTCTCTCTCTCTCTCTCTCTCTCTCTCTCTCTCTCTCTCACACACACACACACACACACACACATACACACACACACACACACCCTAGAGGTTCAATTTGGTGAACACCTATGCTCCTGCCAAATAATCTTCAGCTGAGGTACCAGTATCAGATTGTGGTGGCATTTGGGGCTCTATTATTATAGCAGAGTTATAATTCCCTGCTTTTAAAACAAAAACAACAAAGGTAGGGCTCCAGGAGGAGAGAGGGCCAGAAAGAATTCCTCCTTCAGTTTTTTCCCTAATGAACACCCATATACTTGCCATCTCTGGAATTAATAACAAACAGATTGAACCACATGAGGAAGAACACATTATCTTCCAAGACAGCCCATTCTACTTTTAGATAGCTCTCGTTGTTAGGAAATTGGACATACCTACATACATACATACATACATACATACATACATACATATATTATACACACATGTTTATTATATATACACGTGTGTGTGTGTGTGTGTGTGTGTGTGTGTGTGTGTGTATACTATAATTATCTCAACCTCATTTTTTTTTGATGGGGTACAGATAGAAAAACAGTGCTGTGACAAAATGTTATTCTGCTATCACTCTTTTATATTTGATGTTCTACAGACTGTTGCACAGATAAATTAATTTCTCTTGATTAACATTGGGATATAAGTTAATCTGTGCCTCACTGAAAGCATTCTTGGTACAAGCCCAATAGTACTCCTCATCCTGTTCCCACATGATTTTGATCTCTTTAGTCAAGTTAGTCAAGTATTGGTATTTTGTAAGCTTTTTATTCCATGTAGCTTAGAGATTACGAGTATTTGTGATGGTGACAGCTATTAAGAATATTGTTTTTAAATTTCTATGAATCAATGTTTATACCCTTGACTGTAGTGGGCAATAGGTCCGTATGGGGTAATTGATCCAGTTCCAATAGTTTATCAGCTGAGTTCTTCAAAGATATTTTAAAGTCTTTATTTTTTGTATGGATTTGTTGTTTGTCAGTCCATGAAAGACTTCTGATGTGTAATTCTACCCATCAGATTATGTATTGCTAAGTATTGAATAGGGATTAAATGTTTGGTGATTGTTGGGCTATAATGATGTGTTGGGCTGTTTCCACTGTTTCCTTGAATAAGGTACATCAATCACTAAATCCGGATTCATGAAGGTAGTTCCTTGTGTAGTTTCTGGTAGCAATAAGCCAGTTTTGAATTGCCACAATAACATTGCTACATTTACTTCCACAAACAAATCCACATGACTCAGAATTTGTTCAATACTCCTCTGTTTACATATTGATGTTGACTGCATTAATGCCAAAGGGCTTTTTGATGACAATCTTGGATTTCAAATTTTAATAGTCTCCATAAAGAGTAAAGCCACTTTCAATTAAATTGAACAAATTCAATGATGCATACTTGTAAGCGCCTTTCACTATTGTTCAGTAAAGTGATTTGTGCTTATTCCAAAAGCATTTCTTTAAATTTCTGACTGGTTTGTCATGTGATTTAAGAAAGTCTTCCTTTCTGGAATGAATATATTCAGTTTCCCATATGGCTTTAGGATGATGGGCCCTATGTTTGATTGATATTATATAAGATTTCTTAGGGTACTTTTCAATCTGTTATAAGCCATTTAAAAATTCTAAAAGTGTTCATTAACACTGGTATGGCATACCTGTTAATGGCTTCAAGTATGTTCTTCCCATTTAGTTTTGACTTCTGAGTAGCAATTGTGCTTCTTAATATATATAGCCACAGCCAACTTCTTGATATATCATTGCTCAATGTGCTGTTTGTTGTTGGTTGGTTTTGTATTTTTGGGTTTTGTTTGTTTTTTCCTGGAGGAGGCACGGCAATTGTAGGAGTTGCTTTCATCCATTGGTTCAATATACTCCCTGGATTCAAGTTTTCTAAAATTATCCATTAATGGCATCACCACCATATTTATCACCCACACTCAAAACTGCAGATGCATCTCTGACCTTTACTTCTGCATCACTTTCTATATGCAGTCAATTGCTATGTCTTATTAATTCTTTTTTCATTCTGAACTTAAGAAATAAAACAAACATTTCTATAACATAGAATAGAAAAAAAGGTGAGTGCACATGAAACTGCAAATCAATTCTGTAAAAGTTGCTATTCTTCTTAAATATAATAGAATTATCATGTAACCTTACTTTTCTTTTCCCTCCCTCCCTCAGCCCCAGAGATGGCTACTTGACAAATATGTATGTATGTATGTATATATTTATGTATGTATGTATGTATGTATGTATGTAAAATCATTCTATCAGTTCTTTCTCTGGATGCAGACAGTATCTTCCTTCATATGTCCTTTGTAGTTAATTTGGGTATATATTATAGTCAAAATGGCTTCTACCTCTGCAACATTTTTTACATCCATCACTTTGTCTCTACTTACACTATCACCACTCTAGTGCTTGTAGAGCCTTTGATACCATTGGAAGGTCTTAAAAAGAAAACTATGCTTGGGTCTTCTTTTTCTTGATCTCATCTATAGAAATATCTCATCTCCTTCCTTTGGGATATCCTGTGATTTACATTCAAATAATTGGCTATTTCTTACCCCTTTATGGAAAACCTTAACATTTTGTATACATAGTAAAAGTCTGCTATTTTAGTCAGACTTTGCAATGAGATCCCTGTAACAAAAATCAATATCCAATATTATCATCTGTATTTAGCAACATCAATAGTTACCAGTTTAATATTTTTATTCTCCTTTAAAAATATATTAATATCCTTTCATTCAGTTTTTTTCTCATATCCCACTGAAAAATTAAAATTAAATTAAATTTTAAAAAGTTTTGCATAAACAAAACTAAAGGGAAAATTAAAGGGAAAAAAAATCTCTGCAACAAGTTTCTCTGAAAAAGGTCTCATTTCCAAGATATATAGGTAACTGATTCAAATTTATAAGAAAAATATCCATTAATATTATTGTGTTATGAGAAATGTTGAGCAGACAGATTTCAGAAAAGCCTGGAAGGGCTTACATGAACTGATGCTGAGTGAAGTGAGCAGAACCAGGAGAACATTGTACACAGTAACAGCAACATTGTGGTATGACCAACTTTCATAAACTTAGCTCTTCTCAGCAAAGCAATGATCTAAGGCAATTCCAAAAGACTCAAGAGATGGAACATGCTATCCTCATCCAGGGAAAGAACTATGGAGTCTGAATGTATATGGAAGCATACTATTTCTCTCTTTTTTTTCCTTTCTTGTGATTTTTTCCTTTTGTTCTGATTCTTCTTTCACAATGTGACTAATGTGGAAATACATTTAATATGATTAAAGTTTATAAAAGTGAATGTTGAAAACTATCTTTACATGTAATTAGAAAAAATAAAGTACTATTGAATGGAAAAATTAAAATTTAATTAAATTTTTTAAAAAAGAAAAATATCCATTCCCCAATTGATAAATAGTATAAGGATATGAACAAATAGTTCTAAAGGGTGGGAAAAAAGACATTTTCTAGCCATTTAAAAAAAACAAGCCTAAACATTAATAACAAGAGAAACTTAAAGTAAAGCAGTTCTAAGATTCTATCTCACAACCATCAGAGTAGCAAAGATGATAAATAAAGTAAAATGAAAAATATTGGTAGGAACTGTAGGAAAATAGGTAGAAAAAAGGTTAGTAGACCTGTGAAAGGGTACAACCATTCTGGAAAGTAATGTGAAACTGTACACAAAAAGTTACTAAATAATGGGCATCCTTTGACCCAGCTAGACACAGTCATGCCTATGTCCAAAAGAGATTTTTAAAAAGAGGGAAAAGTCCTATATCTACAAAAATATTCTATTACCTCTTTTTGTGCTGACCAAAAGAAAAAAAAGGTAACTAAGAGGATGTATAACAATTTAACAATAGTTGAATAAGTTGTAGTATATGTAGTATATGTTAAGAAATAAGGAAATAAATTATTTCAAAGAGATAGAAAAGACTTAAACTGATATAATGCAGAATGAAGTCAGCAAAAGCAGAATAATTTATACCATTACATCAATATTACAATCAACAATTTTGATGACTTTTAGAAAAGGAGCAGAACCAGGAGACCAATGTATAAAATAACAACAGCATTGGAAAAACAAACAACTTTAAAAGCTGTAAAAATTATGATGGATAGAAAAAGCATTCATGATTCGAGTGGACTGGTGATGAAACATGCACTCACCACAAGAAAGTCAATGGATTTAGAATGCAAAATGAGGCATAGCTATTTCTGTATAAAGCTATTGAGGGAATATGTTTTGCTTGACTATACATATTTGTTACAAGAAATTTGTTTTCATTTTCCTTTTTTCCCAATGGGTAGGGAATAGAAAGGAGAGAAAATAAATTTCTATTATTTTTTAAATAGGTGGCAGAAGAATGCTATATATGTGGAATATTGCACACCCCCTTTCAGATTAAGTCACTATTACTTTTAGTTTTATTCAACTGTTTTACTTTGTTATAAGAGACCAGATTTAAGTGAGAATAATCTGTAAATGTTTGTGATGTAAAAACAAAGTCCATCAATAAAACAAAAAAAAAGTATTACTCCTAAGTCTTATAGGACTCAGCTAGAAAGCCTTCAACCTCTAGAGCACTTTCTATTTTCAACCACTTGTTCACGCTAAGATGTTTGCCTTTAAATTTTCTATTTTTTTAATTGGAGCAACAATAAAGTTCAGTCAATATCGAAAGAGCATAAAAGTTGAAATTATACCTTCTTGAATCTATGGAACTGTGATATTAAAAAAAAAAGACAGAATCCAATAGCTAGTTATCTATACCATAAAACACAATTCCCAATTAATTGAAGGAGGAAAAATATTTATAAGAAAAACAGTCATTTCCTAATAGATAAAAGGTATAAGGATATGAACAGACAGTTCTGAAGGGGAGAAAAAAAGACTATCTGTAGCCATATTTTTAAAAAGTTTACAAATCATTACTCATTAGAGAAATATAAATTAAAGCAATTCTAAGATTCCATGACACAACTATCAGAGTGGCAAAGATGACAAAAAAAGTAAAATGATAAATGTTGGAAGTTCTATGGGAAAACAGGTACAAAGAGGGTTGGCAGACCTAAGAAAGAGTACAACCATTCTGGAAAGTAATTAAAGATATTGGCAATATCACTTGTTAGTTATTATTGTTACTGATTTAAGAAAGCATGAAGTAGATATGGAAGAAGAAAGATGTTCTTACTGTTTCCGTATCTCTGGAGAATCATACAGTCCATTGTAATCCGAGTCAAACACAGGACCACTGACTACATTGACTCCATTCCTTTCTCCGGCATACCTTGGGAGTAGGATATTGTGGAAGTAATTCCATATGACTAAACCAAGAAGGGAAAAAAAAAGTTATTTGGGAAGAACAAGTTAAAATAATGTCATGTGGCAGAAATTTAAATAGTAAATTTAAAACAGCAAATGTGACATCTTTAAAATAACACATATATCATACAAATGGGCATCTAGGTGACACAGTAGATAAAGAGCTGGGCCTGGAGTCAGGGACATGAGCTCATATCTGGCCTCAGACACCTACTAGCTGAGCAACTCTGGGCAAGTCACTTAACCCTGTTGGCCTCATTTTCCTCATCTGTAAAATGAGCTAGAGTAGGAAATGACAAACCATTCAAGTATCTCTGCCAAGAAATCTCTCCTCAAAAAAGGGTCAAAGATTCAGACATGACTGAAAACAACTATAAAAAAGCATATGTACATGTTGCTCTGTGTGTATTATATCTAAGTATATTGCATGCGTGTATGTCTATACATACATACACATGTATGTGATTGTCACTGTGTATTTCTTCGCATATGTGCTCTACTGAGCATAGAAATTAGAGTTACAAGGTATCTTGGTCAAAACCTCAATTAGACTATTTCCTCATCAGTAAAATAAGGATGATGGGTCGACTGGGAATTCATGTAGTTATTTGGAACCATAAAACATGACCTAAAGGTAACATTATTATCTCCATGGTGAAACATCTGTGAAGCAAATACTTCCTCTGTAATTTGTTCTATTGTTGTGCAAAACAAAGTTTTTCAGGAACATATCGAGCACATAAAATAACTTATACTTGTCACTATGGCAAAAGAATTCAAATAATAAAATTTATGCTAGGTTATTTTTACCTTGAAAACTCTGGTACATTGGTATTATGTTACTGGTAAGCAAGGCTTCATGATGTCTGTTATTGGTGCCTTTAGTAAGTTCTGAAAATAAGAAAAAATTATACAAACATTTTATTAAAAAAGTTCTTTTTAATTATGTTAGAAAGTTCACTTTCTTAGAGGTTGGGGGTGGGAGGTTAAGTTGAATATCATTCTAGACCTACAATGTCTCCTCAGAATAGTATGAAATCTTGGGAAAATTCAATGTTTAAGGATTTGTTTAGTCACATTCCTTCAAAAAGATAAAATAAAATTACATACTTGAGAATTTGTTAAGGTCTCCCTATTAACTCATTGCTGTTTTGGCAGAAAAAGCAGAAACTTTTAAAAGTAAGTGCCAATTAGGAAGTTTCATCAATATTTATTAGTAAAAGTTATTCCTTTGTTGTATCATCCAAATAAATTCATCATATTGACAATCATCCTTCCCTAAACTAAGCTCCATTCCTGAGTGAGAAAACATATTCACACCTTGGATTTGGAATAACACTGATTATCCAGAAAAAAAAAGTAACGAGAACAGCAAGTTGGCCTTGAGATGCTTACATGAAGTTGTCCTATATAATTCCAATATTAAACCTTAAATCTTATAATAATATGTAACATATAATACAATAAACTTTATAATGCAATTGCCAAGTGATGACCTAAGACAAGTTACTCAAGTGACTGTAGTGGGGAGTTGCCTCAAACTATGAGAGCCAGTAGGACTAGCAATTTTTATATTTGGCACTCCTTAAAAGATGCTCTGCCAGAAGGATATAATATTATCAATGGAAAACCAATATACTGAAGACCCCTTCTTTTTTAATAATTTAATATTTTATTTTTCCCAAATTACATGTAAAAACAATTTTTAACATTTATTTTTAAAAATTTTTGAGTTCCACATTCTTTTCCTCCCTCCCTCATTGAGAAGGCAGGCAATTTGATATAGGTTATGCATGTGCAGTCATGCAAAACATATTTCCATGTTAGTTGTATTGTGAAAGAAAACACAGACAAAAAAAGTTAAAATAAATTAAGTAAAGGAAAGAGTATGCTAAGACTCTTTCCCTTTAAGAATACTAGTTTACCTTTCTGCTACTGACATTTATAATCACCTTTTAAGCACACACACACAAAAAAAAATTTAAACATTTCAAAGCTCTTATGCTTTTTTTCCACCATCTATGGAGCCATCATGGTACAACACAAAAAGTAATGGCTCTACAGTCAGAGAACTTGGGTTTAAATCCCAACTAGAATGCTATTGACCATGGCAAAATAATTTAAGTTCCACAGGCCACCATTTCCTCATCAGTAGAATGAGGGTGTTGAATGAAATGACCTCTCAGGTCCTTTCCACTGTAGATATAGGATCTAACCTGAGCTTTTTTCTAATCTTTATACAAGAAAACAGAGGAAACAATCATATCTACGCTACTAGCATCGTCGTAGCTATTATACATCAAAATATTTTTACAGAGTTCAAGTCTTTATTAAATTTTCAAAAATCACAATTCAAACAACCATTGAGCAAACAGACTCAAACAACCATCATAGCATAGTGTGGGTCTAAAAGAAGTTAAAAAAAATTTAAGTTACACTTACGTGGAGGGGAGAGGAATCCATAACTTAGCTTTGGGTTATTTTTATAAAATGAACACTTCTGGATGGGACTTGGAGGTATTCGATGATCCTGGTAGAAACAGTTTAAAAAGTCTTCTGCAGAGAAGCTGTCCTAATGAACAAAATAAAATATTCATTTAGGTCCATATTGGTCAGGAGAAAGTAACAAAAGTGAATGTTATTAAAATAGCAAGCCATAAGAAGGAGCAGTGTGGTAGTGAAAAAAAAGGGGAGGATTTATTTGGAGTCAGAAGATACTGGGTTCAAATTTTGACTCTGCTGTTCACAATTTCTGTGTACTTGAGTCTCAGCTTCCTTATTTATAAAGTGGAGGATTGGACTAGATCAAAGGTTCATAACCTTTAAAAACTGATAACTGTATTTCAATGTAATTGATTTCCTTTATAAGCCTACATATTCCTTTTTCTGCATTTAAAAATATCATTCTGAGAAGGGGTCCATAGGTTTCACAAGTCTACCAAAGGGGTCCATGACAAAAAAAAGTTAAGAACCCTGGACTAGATAAGTGTTAAAGTCCTTTCCAGTTCTAAATCCTATGAACAAACCCAGGAACAAGGAAGAGTAGGGGTGATATTATTTAATCTCTGAATTTCCTGCAGTTTGTAGCTTAATGCCCTGCATATAGAAGATGCTAAATACATTTTAAATAAACTGTATGAAAGAAATATAAAATCAAGACAGTAAGACTTCTTGGTCTGGTCCTCCATAAGACATAAATTGGTATAATTGTTTATGAGGTGAAAGGGTAAAAGTACAAGAAGAAATGTTGGTTTTTTTAAGAGATTAAACTATATTCTCTACTTATCCACATTTTTTTCTTTATGGTTTGACTCCCTTGGAGTAAACAAGGAGAAATTAAACATGTCCCCAGTTTCAGGAACAAAATGCATCAAATGAAAGTTTAGGAAAATTTAGGGACATAGATTACCATGAAGCTGTACTCCTTTGGTTACAGTATAGGAGCCTAATCAAGTAGAAACAAAAACTAGCAAAGGTAAGATATTTATCTATCCTATCCCACTAAAAGATGGGATGAGAAAATGTTCACAGCATATTGAAGCACAAAATGTATCCTGCAAGGAGATTCAAGATTCTCCAAAATTGCGAAGTATTTCAGGTTTAGTCTAAGAACTAAAAGGAAATCTGTAGTCTACACACCCAATGACAGAGATAAGTAAGAATCATGCATTCATTTCTAACAGGAATTTTTCTACAGAGTACACATTACCACATATCCTTATTTCTATGTTTGGACATGCAATACTCACAGTTTCTACAGTATGATGTTGGCTAACATCTTTATTCAAGCTTCTGAAATAAATTTTTATGATAATTTTGCTCATTGGCTTCCCCTTCAATTGAAGACATGTGAAGTACGAACTACATGCCAGGTATTTGGGTAGTTATTAAACACACAATGATTAATGTGATTAGGACTCCATTCTCAAGGAGCTTACATTCTAATTAGAGCTGGGGGAGTATATGATAAGGTTGAAGAAGAGATATAAACAAAATACTATGAGAATTTGAGGAGAGAAAAGGCATTTTTACCAGGGAGGGGTCCAGAAAGGCTTTATGGACAAAATGATAGGTCTGAGTTGGCAACTGGAGGAGAGAGATTTTGAGAAACAGATACCTTTCTGCCTTGATGTTCTTCTCTTCTCTCTACGTCTTCAGGATACTGCTCTCTGCTCTTTTTCTTCCTACCTCTCAGACTTTTCCTTCTATCTTCTTTGCTAGATACTCCTCCAGATCACATCCTCTAACCATATGTCCTTCAGGGTTCTGTCCTGGGCTCTCTTCTCTTCTTCTTGTATACTATTTCACTTGGTGATCTCATCAGTCCCCATGAATTTAATTACTGTCCTGTTGCTTCTCAAGTCTACTTTTTGTGCCCCAATCACTCTTGACTTCCAGTCTCACATCTCCAATTGCCTTTCAGACATCACAAAGTGGATGTCTAGTAGACATGTGAAATTCAATGTGTCCAAAACAGAACTCACTACCTTTCCCCTAAACCCTAACCTAAGAGTTATCCTAGTTTACTATCTCTCACCTGCATATCCAAGCTGATACCAAGGTCTCCTGATTTCCATCTCTCAAATATGTCCCCTTCTCTCCTCTGATACTGCTACTCTCCTGGTACAGACCCTCATCACTTTACACCTGAATTATTGAAACAGCTTTTGGTGACTCTGCGTGCCTCAAATGTCACCCTCGCTTCAATACTTCCTTCAGCCACTAAAATGTAGATCCATTCATGAAACACACACATACACACACACACACACACACACACAATATACTCCAGTAACTTTCTATTGCCTCCAGGAACAAACACAAAAATGTTCTACTCTGTTTGACATTCAAAGCCCTTCATAACCTAGTTCCCTCTTGCCATTCCAGTCTTCTTATACCTTATTCTCCAAAACATATTCTTCAATACAGTGACACTGGCTTTCTGACTATACCATGAACAAGACACTCCATCTCTTGTCTCTGAGCATTCTCTCTGGCCATCCTCAATGTCTGGAATGCTCTTCCTCCTTTCCTCTAACTGTTGACTCCCTGGCTTCCTTTCAGTCCCAACTAAAATCCCACCTTCTACAAGAAGCCTTCCCCAACCCCTCTTAATTCCCTCTGTTAATTATTTCCTATTTATCTTGTATGTATGTGTGTGTGTGTATACATACATATATCTTTACATATATATATATGTATATATATATATATATGTATATATATATATATATTATATATATATACACACACACACAAACATGTTTGCATGTTGTTTCCCCCATTAGACTCTAAGCTCCTTGAGGACAGAGACTTTTTTCCTCTTTTTGTATCCCCAGCATTTAGCACAGTACCTGGTATACAGTAGGTACTAATAAATGTTTAAAAATTAATTTAATGATGGAAGGGAAAAGTATAACACAGAAAAGGAGAGCGTAAGAATGGAAAACATCAATCTAAACTGTAACATAGAATATGTGAAAAAGGACATAGTGTTGCACATGGAAAGTTGTTACAGATTGTGAAGGGCCTTGAATGTCAAGTCCAGAGATATATTTTATTAGTCAATTTATTAACAGCTCTCTGAAGATTTATTTGCAGAGGAGTGGCAGTCACAGTCACAGAAGTATATATGAATTAAAAGTATTAATTGGATAGTAACATGGAAGACAAACTGGAGAGGGGACTGGACAAAGGGAGACATATTAGTAGGTTAATAATTTAGGCAAGAAAAGATGAGGGCTTTATCTAGGATGGCTGCAAAATAAGTGAAGGGAAGGGTCTAGATGCAAGAGATATTAAGGATGTAGAAACAGATTTATTTAACAACTGAGTAGAATACATGGTGAAGTGACAGCCAAATATTAGACTAATAACTAATTGCTGAATGAATAAATGAGTGAAAGGGTTATATAATCCAGGCAAATTCTTGATGATCATTTGCAGATGAACACATTTCCCTGAACTTATTCTATAGGTAGCAATCAGTAAAAAGGCAATTATAGAATGTGAGAACTAAAAAGAACCTTGGAAGTTATCTAAACCAACTGCCTAGTTTGAGAGATGAGAAAACTGAGGTTAAACTGCTTTCACAAGGTCATAGAACCAGTTAAAGGCAAAGCCAAGTCTATTCTCAAAGAATGGTAGAATTCAGAGAGACATTTAGAAATCTAACCTACCTTCTTCATTTTCTAGACATGGAAGCCAAGTCCCTGAGAAGTTATGCAATTGGCCCAAAATCACACAGGCTGTGGAGAGAGGTGCTGAGATTGTAATCCAAGTCTCTTGGGTCTCAGTCCAATCTCTCTATTACAAGTCTTTGGTTATAAACCAAGATTGACCGTGAACAAATGCTTCCTTACTATTTTGCCTAATAATGAGCATTTAAAATGTCAAGGGTTTCATCACAGTTACATATACTTGCATTTTTGCCAACAGTGTAGGAACTCCAGAGCGGCATTGTGATGTCACGGCTGTATGCATTTACAAACTGGTGTTGGTAAAGAAGACAATAAGTACTATTCTTCTGGAGCACCCTGGGCCTTCCATAGGGTAGGATGTTACGTTTGATCATCTTTTCTAAAATTTTAAGGGAAGGAAAATAAAACACGATCTAAAGGACAAAGTTACTATTTTAATCCATTCAGCATGTCCGCAAAAATGAAAAAAACATATTTTCCCCACATACATTCATCTAGTATTTGCCTCTGTTTATCGCAAATTAGAAGTCAGCTTTAATGCTCTAAATCAATTTGCAAATAGAAAAGTCATAAGATTTAAAGAAAAAAAAGAGAGATATCATTGTAGCTTGTTCCTATGAGCAGACAAAAGAAAAATAAGAACAGAAAACTACTGTAAAAACCACTTGGGAAATCCCAAGTTCTCTAGCATATATGCTTCATCAATTAAGGCCACTTCACATTGGGTTTATGAAATTTTCTAAAGCCCTTTGGTCTTTATTAAGTGTCAATTGTCTTTATTAGTGATTCTTTCTAGCTTTCTGATTTATTCTAGAATGAAAGTTCCTGAACATCTGAAAGCGAACGAGGTTTGTTTGTTTTTAGAACAATCAAGTTGGACAGCATATAGGTTAGCAATTGGGAAACTAAAATTAAAGAATCATAGTATCTTAGATTTGGCAGAGATCTTAAAGATTGCTTAAATGAGAAGAAACCTCCTTTATGACTTCCCCAGTTACTGTAGTGGTCATTCAGATTCACCTGAAAGACTCATCAGTAGTGAGTTACTCTCCCCACTGACAAAGTCAATTTTACTTTCAGGCATCTCTCTTACAAGACTTTTTTTTTCCTTAGATGGAAACTCTGGCTCTCTGAGGCCAAGCAAAACAAGTTTAATCTTTCAAATATATAGCAGCTTTTCAAAAACTTGAACAGTTATACTATCATCCTGATACCTCTCTTCTTTAGATTAAACATTCCTACTTCCTTCAACTAATCCTTATATGGAGTGATTTCTAGTCCTCACCATCCTGGGTATTCTCCTTCAGACATATGCTAGCTTATTAATGTCGTTCCTAAAATACAACCCTCAGACCCAGACACAATACTCTGGACATAGCCTAATCAAGGTGAAGCACATGGGAATAATAACTTCCCTCTCTCTGGACACTGCATTTCTTCAACACTTCAAGGATCCCTGATTTTGTCTGAATGGGGATGCAGACACTAACAATGCATCTTGTGATCCCTTTCTGGCTTAATAGATGACCTTTGAGGATGTCTGTGAGCAAAACAAACAAAAATATATATCACCCTGTGACTAGCCTTTCTTAATTTAGACAGACTGGTCTTTGGACAACTGACCAAAATTTACATCATTGGGACTAGAACTTACAGTTTTGTTTTGGTTTTTTAGCTTGGTAGACCTTATTAGTTTTTGCATTCCACTGACATAGGTTTTGAGATGACTCTCACCCCCTCATCACAATGAGGTATTAGAAAAATACTTTTCTCTATTAATTAAAGCTATTCTGATACATGGTAGCTATGAGACCCTGAGGAAGTTATTTAAACTATATATGTCCTAGGCAACTTTCTAACTGTAACTTACAGAAAACATACCAACCTACAGTAGTACAAGCATATAGTTTCTCTGTCTTAGAGTTCCCTATGCCAATGAAATAAAAGATTCAGTCTCAGTCCTTATACCTAATATAGGCTAAACTTACATCTTCTTTCTCAACTTCCAATTCATATTATTGATTTTGTTGTGCCAAGTTACACTGCTGAATCATTGAAACTGTTGTTCACTAAAATGATATAATGCAGCTAGGTAGTACAGTGTTGAACCTGAAGTCAGGGAAACAAGTTTAAATCTGGCCTCAGACATTTACTATCTGTGGGACTCTGGACAAGTTACTTAACGTCTGTTGTACTCAGTCTTCTCAACTGTAAAATGTGGATAACAATAGTATCTATCTCTCAGGATTGTTGTGAGGATCAAATGAGACAATGTTTGCAAAAAGCATTTAGCACAGTGCCTCACGAGTAGGAAGGACTATAAAAATGCTTATTCTCTTGGGGCAGCTAGGTGGCACAGTGGATAGAGCACCCGCCCTGGAGTCAGGAGGACCTGAGTTCAAATTCAGCCTCAGAACAAACACTTGACACTTACTAGCTGTGTGATCTTGGGCAAGTCACTTAACCCCAACTGCCTAAAATTAAAAAAAATGCTTATTCTCTGGGGTAAATTATCTCACACAAAACAGACAAGACAAGGCTTTTACAGTGGAGGGAAGGTGAGAGGGAATGAGTGAATCTTATTCTCATAGGATTTGGCTTAAGGAGGGAATAACATACACACTAAATTGGGTATAGAAATCTATCTTTCCTGACAGGAAAATGGAGGGGGGAGGGAACAAGAAAACAGGGGGATGATAGAGGGGAGGGCAGATTGGGGAAGGGAGTAAGCAGAAGCAAATACTTCTGAGGAGGGACAGGGTCAAAAGAGAGAATATTTATTTAATGAGGGGGGGCAGGATGGGATTAAGGGAAATACAGTTAGTTTTTCACAACATGACTACTATGGAAGTATTTTGCATAACTACACACGTAATAACCTGTATTGAATTGCTTGGCTTTTCAATGAGGATGGGTGGGAAGGGAGGAAGGAAGAAAATTTGGAACCCAAAGTTTTAAAAACACGCGTTTAAAAAATTGTTTTCACATGCAACCGAGAAATAAGAAATACAGGAAATGGGTTATAGAAATCTATCCTGCCCTACAGGAAAATAGAAGGGAAATGGGGTAAGAGAAGGCAGGGAGAGATAGAAAGGAGGGCAGATTAGGGGAAGGGATATTCAGAATGCATGCCATCTTGGGATGGGGGAGAGGTGAGATGGGGAGAAAATTTGGAACTCAAAATCTTGTGGAAGTGAATGTTGAAAACTAAAAATAAATAAATTTTTTAAGAAATGTTTATTCTCTTCCCCCTCCCTTTCCCTTGTCTTTCTCACTTTCCTCACCTGTAAAATATAACAATACTTGCAAAGATTAAATAAGACAATATTTGTAAAATGAACTTTCCAAACTTTAAAGAGCTACATAAACACAATCTATTGTTATTATTAAAATTCTGTGTCTTTTTCACATCATTGTGTAGCTACGTCTTACTGATCCAGCACTCATGCAATTGACTTCTGAACCAATATAGGACTTCACATATATCTATCCCTATTAATTTTCACCTAATTCAATTCAGCCCAGATTTCTAGTCAGATTTCAGAGATCTTTTTAGATCTTGATTATACCATCTAGCACATTAGGAATACAAGTCAAATCTTATAGGCCAAATAACTATTCTGATCAAAATATTATCTTCTGAAAAACATAGCTATGTGAAAAAAAACTGAAGCAACAAATCTCTGTACAAGAAAATCAGACAATGTCAGGTTTAGGGTTGAGAATTCAGTAGCCCTAATTTTCTACAGAACTTTGCAAAGGCTGCTGCCTTGATAATTTTAAGCTGCATCTAAAAGACACCAAATGCACAGATGAAAATGGGAAAAATCATTTTAATATTCCTAATTTTTATTCAGATGTTTAATCAGCCCAACTTTAGGTACAATGAATCACTTTAATATGGCCCCTGGTGCCTAGTACAGCATCCCATGGACACGAGAGCTTCAGTAGAAGCTACTGATGGCAATGTTAAATCATCATCTGAGGCTCTATTATTAAATATCACTCAAACCTTCAAAATATCTTCCTCGTGGTCATAAAGAGAGATTCAGCTCCCACAAAATATGATATCGCTCACTATTTCCAGTGTAAATACTACTGCCCCCCTTATGACTAACAGTCTAGACTGTCTAAAACAAAGAGATCTCTGTGTTTCACCAGGTAGGTACATTAATAGTAGAAGTTGCTTTCTAGGAGTTTTCTACAAGAATCTTCTATGTTTCTTATGCCACTAATGAAATATTCACTTCTGCATTTCTTATGTAAAAATAAGACTGCCTTACCTTCTTCTGTGGACATATTTAACTCTGATTGAAAATCCATTGTGGATGAAACCTAAAATGTTTGAAAAATTAAAAAAAGAATTCATGTGAATTTGTAAGATTATTATTGTTTGTGTCTTTAATATAGGAACTGGATACCATAATTAACAAATATTGATCCTGCATAAATTTGAAATGTTGAAAATCTTATGTGGGAGAATGCTATTGTTAATGATCATAATTCCATAAAAATTTCTTTTTAGGACAAATTAAACATTGGAAATACATAAATTGAAAACTAGTCATTTCATGCCACCTCTATTTCCACCACCTTCTTACAATCTTAAACAGACCAGAGACAGAAAGAAAGAAAGAAAGAAAGAAAGAAAGAAAGAAAGAAAGAAAGAGAAAAAAAGAAACTAGCCTCTAAAATATCTTTATGGATAATTATTCCATATGTTTAGCAATATCCCACCACAAATTTATCACCTGTGCAGGCTCTTTTAAATGTGTAGTGGGAGGCAAGGTAATTTTTCACCAAAGAAGTATCCCACTTTGTTCTCTCTCTACTTAGAGGACATAAATGACATTACAGAAAATAAAAATCATGCTCAATTTAAATTCAATGTCCCATGTTCTCCTTTTCTGTTTATCTCTGTCTTTCTGTCTCTGTCTGTCTCTTTCTGTCTGTCTCTCTCCCCCTCAATAATAGCAGATAATAAAACATACTCTGCTGTTCAACAATGACTCAACTTCTCTGTCTCACCTTAATCACATCAGAGCAAACCACTGACAAAACACAAAATCAAAGGGCAAAACTGAGAAGTTAACCCCAAAAACCCAAACAAAAATATCCAAATATTCCAAGACTAAAAAAATTATCCTCTACAGCAGCAAATTTTTGTTTTATCTTCAAATATTCATCAAATGTCTTCTATACTGTACTGGGCACTGCAAAATTACAACACTTAAATGAGTATCATTTATCAAATCAGTCTCCTTACCGAGTCACATGAGCAGCCAAGGTTCTCTCTTGTTTTCTTTGTAAAAGGGCATTTTGTTGGATGGCTTACTTCTTTGGGATGCTCTGGTATGTGAACAGGTTCCTTTAGAAGATGGTTAAGACTTCCATGAGTCCCATTATTTGAAGCTGGTTTCAAATTCAATAAATCTACGATGATTCAAAGAATGGTGGATAATTATTTGAAAGAACTTAAATTCAATATAAAAAAGATAGAAAATGATAGATATTTCTTAAATGGCATTATTATATATTTTTTTGAAACTGGGCTGCCCTATCTCACCCAGCCTGGAAATGTGGTGACCACTCACGGGTCTGATCCCACTACTGAATGGCACAAGACCTACTCCATTTCTGATCCAGGCTGGTTTGTTTCTCTGTAGACAATGTGATAGTCCCCTGCTCCTGGGTGCTCACAATTTTGGTGGCATGGCTAAGCCTACCAGCTTAGAACTTCTGAGCTCCAACCATCCACTAACCTCAGCATCCTAAATATCAGGGATTACAAGCTTGTGCCACTATGCACAGTGATTCTATTATATTCTTAAAACTAAATACACATAGGCATTTATAAGACCTGTACAGGAAGAAAAATTAAGGAATTTATACTGCTCTGATTTATTTCAGACTGGGTTTTGACTATACTGTTTTTATTGGAAATTTGAAGAGACTTGACACACTATATAATTTATAAAATTTTCTGTGGAAAACAATTTGGACCACTAAAGTGATTATACATTAGGAACATTTCAGATTTTCCAAATGCCAGATTATAGAAACATTAAGAAACATTTACAAATACAACTCAGTATATCATAAAAGATTCAGTTCATATATAGTGCCAGGCTGAGCCTGATATATTCTAAAAGGGAACTTGTTCATTCATACATTCCTGCCATTATTGCGAACTCATTCTCCTGGGATAATAATGGACACTGTCTATTCCTACCCATTTCGTCCTCCTGTCAGGGCCAACGGTCTCCCTTCTTAGGTCTCTATTACTACATCCTCTTCACTTTCTTACAATTTCTCTTTCATTGGTATCATTGATGCTTCTTTCTATTGCTTCTCCTTGTGCCTATAAAACTGCTCCTTCTAAGACTCTTACTGAATTATCATCTTCATCTATCACATTAAGTATGCTTATCACACAAGAGCCTTTTCTAGTCCATTTTTGTCTTCTCTCTCTTCACTCTCTCCCTTGGTGTTCTCATCAGTGCTATTCCCAATGCTTATTATCATCTCCATGCAGATGATTTCCAGCTCTACATAACCAGCCTTCACCTGTCTCCTGAGCTCTAGTACTATATCAACAACTGTCTGCTAAACATCTCTACCTGGAAATCCTACAGACATCTCAAACTCAAACTCATAGTTCACCCAGACTTTATTCCTTCTCCAAAATTTCCCATTTCTGTTAATGATAACCATCTTTCCTCCAATTCAGGTTTGAAACTTTTGAGCCAACCTTCCCTTCCCCTCAATGCACATATGTAATCAGATTCCCAAGTCTTGTTAATCCTATCTCAATGATATCTCTTATATCCATCCTCTTCTTTCCTTACAAAGCCTCTACATTAATTCAAGCCATGATCCAGGGGGGTAGTTTCTTTTTTTTTGCTTTTTGGTGAGGCAATCGGGGTTAAGTGACTTGCCCAAGGTCACACAGCTAGTAAGTGTTAAGTGTCTGAGGCTGGATTTGAACTCAGGTCCTTCTGACTCCAAGGCCAGAGCTCTACGCACTGCACCACCTAGCTGCCCCCCAGGGGGGCAGTTTCTTGATGTAGAATCAGAGGACTTAGGTTCAAAGCCCACTTCTGCCATTTACTACCTCTATGAACTTGAGCATATTGGGCAAAAGACAACAACACAGTATAGTAGATCAAGCATTAAACTTGGAAGACATGGGTTCAAATCTCACTTCAGATACTCACTAGCTGTGTGACATTGGGCAATCCTCTTAACTTTTCTAGACCTCAGGTTCCTCATCTATAAAATGAAGGAGTTGGATTTGGTGACCAATCCTTTTCAGGTATAAAATTATGCTTCTATGTCTCTATGATCTCTCTGTATCTCAGTTTTCTCATATGTAAAATGAGGCACTTGAACTAAATAATCCTTAAGGTCCTTTCAAGGTCTAAAATTTATGATGCCTCATCATTTGTCACCTGGATTATGACAATATGCTAACTGGTTTTCCTAGCCTCAAATCTCTTGCCTAACTAATTCATCTTCCAACTAGCTACTAAATCAATATGCCTAAAGCTCAGATGTGAACATGTTAAACCCCTCCCTTCTCAAAAATCTTTGATGGGTGTCTTTTGTCTAGGCCAGCATACTGGCTCCTGCCAACCTTTCCAATGTTATTTCACATTACTCTGATTTTCACAAAGACTCATTTTTTCCCCAAACATGGCATTCCATATCCCACCTCTTTAATTTTGTACAAGTAGACCCCTATATCTGGGACTAAACAAATATTTGTCAATAGAGTGAATAGAGAACAAAGACAAAAATATTAAAGATTATTCCAAAAACATATATACTACACCATTCTATATGTATCCATAGGATAGCTTACTAGCTATCTCTCATTCCACATAAATTCTCAGAAATCATGAATCAGTTTGTACTTACCACACATTAAGTTATAAAGTTCAATGTTTTCAAAGGGTTCGACTTTAGTGTTATGTTTGAATGCAGGTCCATAGCCAATGAAGAGGGCCTATGATTTGACCAAAAAGATAAGCGTTTAGTGTCAAAATACACTGAGATATGCCTAAAGAGCTTTCATCTATAGGATTTTAATTTAATAATTTATTTGTATAGTCTTAGGGGAAGATGAGAAGGAAAATGCCAATTGGTAAATATTGTTTATTATTAATAATAATGATACCTTATATTGATGTTTAGTATAAACTATCCTCTGAGGTAGGCAGGGGAAACATTATTATTATTATTGACATTTAATAGATAGGGAAACTAAGGTTCACAAAGCTTAAATGACCTGCTAAATGTTAATTAATCAAGCATTATTAAGTACCCACCATATGCCAAGTACTATGTAGGTAATAAAGATACAAAGACAAAAATGAAACAATCTCTGCCCTTAAGGAATGTATATTCTTTAAGGGAGAACAAGAGGTATACCTATATAAGAACGTGAAAAATTTATACAAAATAAATACAAAGTGATTTGAGGGATAGGAGGCACTAACAGCTGAAGCATCAGGACAAGCTTCATGTAGAAATTAGCACTAGAACCTGAGAGCTTCCAAGGAAGATAGGAATTCAAATAAATGGAAATGAGGGAGTATATTACAAGTATGGAGAGCAATACAGAGGCACGAAAATGGGAAATAGAATATCACCTATAAGGAACAGCAATAATGTCAGTTTGATTCAACGGAAGAGTAAGTGAAGGGGAACAATGTATAGTAAGGATGGAGTCAGATTGTAAAGGGTTATAAATGTTCGAGAGAAAAGTTTGCATTTGACTCTAGAAGTAGTAGGGAGTCACTGGTCTTTACGGAGTACGGGAATGAAATGGCCAGCCTTTACTTAAATCCCTTTAGCTGTTATGTAATGGAGTGGGGAGAAACTTCAGTCAAGAAGACCAATTAAAAAGCTATCACAATGGTCCAAGCAAGAAGTGATAAATGTTTAAGCTAGGGAGGCACAATGGAGATATAAAAATGTTCAGTACAAGCATTTACATCTTGGAGGTCAACAAAAGCTACAAACCAGGACATTTTTTGCATGGTTGATTGTTCAAATTTAAGAAAGTGATCAAAAAAATGCTAATATTATTAACTGATTTTATCTGATTATATAATTATATAACATCATAACATATTATAGAATATAATTATATATTAACTAATTATTACTAATCATATTTTATATTAATAAACTAATTAACTAATATGTTAAATAATACTGCTTATTAATATCTACTTAATATTAATATCACTATCATAATACTCATATCACATTATCACTATTTATATTAATAAGAAATAATTACATCGTATTTATAATAAAATTATATTACCAAGTAAATATTAATATTAAGTATTTTAATAATATAATATGCAAGCATATATGTTGTTAATGACTTGCGTGGTAAGTTAATGATTTCTTAAATTATTTAATTGTTAAATATTATGATTTATTGTGTGTTTTATTAATGTGTTAACATTGCATCATATAATATATATTCTATATAGTTATGTTATTGTTATTATTACTGATAGAAAGTAGATTAAACTAGAAAGTATATCAAGCATACTTTTTTTTGCCTAGAGAGCTGGTTGTTAAACATTTACCAGCACACCTTTGGTGGTGATAATATGAGTAAAAAGGAAGGAACAGATCTGAAAAGGAGATTATGGAGGTTGAATTGACAATATTTGGCAAATTATTGAACTGGGGGAGAGGAACAGTTAGAAGTGTTGAGGGAAAATGGGAATAGGGAATCCTTAGATGCAAACTTAGGTGGCTGGAAGACTGGAGATGCCTTTTCCAGAAATAGCAAAGTTAAGTGAGTGGCACAGCCAGAATGAGAACACAAGTACTTTTAATAAGCACCTTATAAACATCATTCATTTTATCTTTACAACAACTTCATGAGTGTAGTAGTAGTATTTTCCCTATTTTTCCAATAAAAACAAGATAGAAGTTTTAAAATGTTGAGTGATTTGCCCATGGTCCTGTACAATTAATAAGTGTAGCAAGCAGGATTTTACTTCACTTTACTTTAGACACCTCTGAAAAGTCACATGTAAATCAATTTATAGTAAATCAAATCATTTTAAGTGCATAAGAGGAGTTTATTTTAAGGATTTTAAGAAATCCTTTTGCAGAACACAGAATCATTCTATATTTTGTTTTGTGAATTTGGATTTTTACATATCATTTTTTAAAATTGGGATATATGTTTGCAGTTATTCATCAAACAATCTTTTCTTTTTGAAAAGACAATAAGGTATAATATTCCACTTACTTGCATATTTGAGAATATATTATCTGAGCCATGGAATCCAGATCCACAAGATTTTCTTTCTGCTGGATTCCTAATTTTGACATAGACACACTAGTTAACATAATGTATTGATATTTTATAAATAGAATGAGATTTTTACATTTATTGTGCCTGGCATACAGTGGCTGCTTAATAAATGCTTTATTGGCTGAGTGATCTAAAAGTAAGAACCTACTATGAAGACACAAGACTGATGAATTAGCTAGCTTAAAAAAAAAACCTACTGTACAAGTTTCATTTACCCTTTCTACACCATCTTCCTGTTTCCTTCTATCTTCCTGTCTTCCTCTTTGCCCTCTTTCCCAAAAATTTAGTATTGTATTAATAGACAAGATACTCAGTAAAATACCATTACTTGACTCTTAGCTCATCATTTGAATTCACTCTGGGTCAAGAAGATGGACACACACAGCATCCACTCTTTACTTGGTGACCATTACACAATTTGATCATTTAGGTCTTGGTTTATCAATAATGTTACTTAACTGGTTCATAATTTTCATTGAATGACCCAGGTGCACAGAGTCCTATTAAAGTGCTCTGATGTGAGGTGCAAAACAATCGGTACAATCCTGCCCCTCGTGAAGTTTACAGCCCAGTAGCACGTGCTTGAAACTACTTGCAAAGCAATGTTTTATGGAATAGGAATTAACAAAATACAAAAGTGGAATTTAAATGCTAAGAAAATTCCAAATAACAGGGCGAAAAGATATTGGTGAAGTTAAGCAGATGACAATCTGCTTTCATATTAAGCTTCCAAGAATTCATTGCATCTTAAGGTGACAGAACATTATTATAAACATCTGTATTTTGAATATCCTGCTAACACACGATTAACTGGCTTCCCTGTCCCTCCTCCATCTCTTCTCCATGTTCTCTTCTTGCTCTGCAAACACAATCTTTTCACAATTTTCATTTAATAACCAGAACCCTCATAACTGTTTTCACTATACCTGCTTCCATCAGTCCTGCTGATTTTTACTTTGCAGTGACTCTCTCATCTACCTCTTCATTTTTATTTATATAGCCACAATCTTAATCTAGATCTTGTTACCTGACCAGCCTCCTTCTGGACTCCCCGTTTTTATTTTCTCTTCCCTTGGGTCCAAATTTTGCCTCAAAACACTTACAAGTTCTATAATTCTGACCAAGCCACTTAACTTTCTCAGGTTCAGTGACCTCTTCTGTAAAATCAGGAATAGAACCTATCTCATAACAATATTGTGAGTATAAAATGAGATAAAATGTAAAGAACTTTGCAAACTTCAAAGCACTATATAAATGGTAGCTATTATTAATATAATTAAATTATTGTTATTATTACTAGCTACGACTAGCTGTGTGACCCTGAGAAAGTCATTTAACCTCTCTCAGTCTCAGTTTCCTAATTTGTAAAATGGGACTAATAACACCTACTTCTCCGGACTATTGTCCTGTGATTAAACAAGATAACACACATAAAGCTCTTTATATACCTTAATGCACTTTCATTATTATTCTAATACAATCTATTCTCACATAATCTGCCACAAACACTATTTATAATTTTGTTCCCTTACTTCATAGAAAGTATTAAAGAAAGGACAAAAGCAGGACTTACATTGCAAGCTGCCACTGAGGATCTAAGTAGAATGTCAAGGGCTCAATTCTATCACTCTTCGCAAAATGTAACCGCTTGGGTAAAAATTGTTTCAAATAAGGTTTGAAATGTTGATCTGGTTCCCTGCACTGAAATCACAATTTTAATTTAAAATAAGTTGAATCATTATTTTCATGTTTTCCAAGAAGTGTTCCATTAAAGTACAACTCTATTCCCGCATTATGGCACACAAGTTATCTTGGGCTCTTGAAGGTTTTACCAGCAGATTAAAATGCTCTGGCGCTCATCATAAAACTTTAGCACATGAATATAAGCTTGAAGATGTAATGCAAATGTTCTGTCTGAGGACCAGCCTAGTTAAATTTGGAGAGGCTCAAAATCAAGAAGGCTGGCACACTAACTCAGAATTACTACCCACAAAAGCACAAAGGGAATCACATTGGTAAAAGTAATACTCATACTAATGAAATTACAAATCCTTGGGACAGTGAAGTATTTAAAACCTTCAGATGAGTAGGGTCAGCATGAAATGACTTCAAAAATCATAATGAAAATGTTTCCTGCTCGCAAATATTGTTTTGTTTTGTTTTGTTTTACCAACTTGTGTAATGAAATAGAACTATAAAAGAAAACCAGAACCTAGTTCTCAGGATTTATCTAAGTCCAATATCAGAGCTGGCTAAAATGTTCTAGGTGGGACAAATTTAATGTCATTAAATATTGTGTTGGTTCTGGCTATTGACTATCTAATCAGTTTACAAATATTCTCTCATCCAGAATGATAAAGACTTTCCTCAATATTCATGATTAGAATACAATAATCTACCTTAACAGGATTAAACCCTTAAGCCTCCTTAAAAGTTACTGATTAGGCAAAACAAACCCACACAGGCAAAAATTTCAAACTTGCAATCCCACAATACAAGTTTTTACAATCTTTATTTAAGCCATGGTAGGATAAAGTATGTTTAACATTATTCCCCCATCAATGATTTTTATTATTTAAATTTACACAGTATGTACTCAGTGAAATTAAGAACAATTGGATATTACAAAATAAGTGATACTTACGGAAAGATTTGTGGCAATGTCTTCATAATTAACTGAAAGAACACCGGATAATTAGTAAGCAAGAGTTTATTATATAACTAGAAAAAAAACACGGTAAGAACATCAAAGGAATTCAAGCAAAAGCATTGGTTAAACACATAAGTTTCAAATGTCTATTTGTGAAGTTGCCATGCATTAAATATATACTCCCTGAAACACTTCCACAATAAGTTCAAAATAAATGTGACCTGAATATAAAAGATCACACCCCAAAGGCTAATTAAAAGAGAATGAGATTTCTCACAATGAAAACAAGTGGAAGATTATTAATGTAGCAAAGATTAGAAGCTATCATTAAAAATATAGATTTGATTACATGAAATTAAAAGGCTTTTTTGTAAAAAAAAAAAAATCAATGAAGCTAGGAAAACACCAGCTGGGGAAAAGAACTGTATCAAATGTTTCTGGCAAGAGTTTTATATCCAAAATACATTGGGAAATTACCACACATATAAAAGATAAATAGTCCCTCCCTAAATGACAAGTGATTATAGATATGAAATGAATAGTTCTTAAGAAAGAATTGTAAATAATTGACAACCTATGGAAAAACTGCCCCAAACAACTAATAAGAAAAATACAAACAAAAAAAACCTCTGAGATTCCAAAAATTGGTAAAGATAACAAAAAATAGCAATAGTCAAGGTTGGAGGGAATGGAGAAAGATAGAGGAACCATGAATTGGTTTGATCATTCTAGAAAGCAATTTAGAACTGTGTAAAAATAAATCCAAAGTGCCTATGCATATCCTGTGACTATATACATACATAACCCAAAGAAGTAACAGATAGAAAAATCATTTGTATATACCAAAAGATTGATAAGTGTACTTTTTGCAGTAATAAAAAATCCACAGAAACATGATAAACTGGTGCAGGAAAGAAATAAACAATGCTAAAAAAAAAAAGGTAACAATGGAAATGGACAAAATAGTACAAAGAAACTAAATGCTATATAATCATAATTACTAGTCTCAGACCAAAGGAAGAGTTTAAGAAAATGTACCTCCCTCTTTGCAGAGGTAGGGGACTCTTGAGTGTGGAATGTAGCACATACTATTAGAAATAATTGATGTGTTAGTTCTTCTGAGCTGTTCCCCACCCCCAACCATTTTTCTTTTGCTCGTTTCTCAGAAGTATACAAGCAATTAACTGTTCTCTCTCAAGAACTGCAAAGGCAGAGAGGCAGGGGGGTACAAAAGAAAATGGTTTCAACTACAACTGAAATAACATTTTAAAACAGACTTCCTGACACGATTGGCTTGAAATAATGTATTATATTTAAGAGACAACGTGTAATTTAGATTTTCCTTTGGCATTTTTAAAAATAAATTTTTAATATCATTTAGAATGGTTTCAGATTGTCTTTCTTAGGGGTAAGACTCACTGACTTCTTAAAAAGCCTCCTTTTAAAAAAATTTTTTTTCAACAGTACTAATCACTCTATACAAGTATTAGCCCAGAAAACAAACGGTTTTATATTAGCGATCAGTTCTGTTACTGTTATTAATGACAATGAAATTGACTTGCATAAAATAAGTTTTAATATTTTATAAAATGTTCTGTCTGTAGGTCACCTAAGATGATGAGTCCTGTACTTTAGCAGTATAATTCATACGCTATCACAGAAGTGCTGAAACTTAGCAGATCAGGTTAGAAGGCTTGAGAAAGCATGGTTACACTTCCCCTGCCAGTGAAGTTCCTTAAAATCCTTGAGTTGCAGAAGATTTTGGCTACTAATCCAAAGATCAAAAGGAAAGTAACATTCTTATCTATCTGATCCCTTTTCTCCTTCCTGGTCAATATTGACTACATTCAACTTGTAATAACAAGTTCTGAATATAATCACTCATTTTCTGGTAAGTTTAAATACTTACAAGTCTGATAATCATCTTGAACATCAATAATTCTCAATCGAGCTGCAGGACCATAAAATACTTTGACATTTTTAATATCCCCCAAATATTTATTCAGGTAGACATATTTTTTACAGCTACCTTGTTCCATTCCTAAGGAGAAAAAGAAAAAAGCATTAAAAAAAAACAGCTGGAATTCTTGAAAGAAAGGAAAGAAGAACTTTATCAGACAGAATAAGCTTTATCTTAAGAATTTCATTTGGACAATGATCTATGACAATTCCAAAGGATTCATGATGAAAAATGAAACTAAACTCCATATAGAGAACTAATAGACTCTGAGTGCAGATTTAAGCATATTTTTTTCTCTTCATTTGTCTTGCTCTTTTTTTTTTACAACATGACTAATGTGGAAATACATTTTGCATGACTTCATACGTGTAATGACTGTCATAGTTCTTGTTTTCTCAATGGGTGTGAGAGGGGATGCAGGGAGGGAGAGAATTTGGAACTGAAGTTAAAAATTAAAAATTAAAAAATTGAAAAGAATTTCATTTGGCAAGTTTAGCATTCCTACCATGTGTATAATTGGTGCTACAGAGAATAGAAAAGAAGCATGTGACAGGTTCTCCTTCTCCCTTTAAGAACCTTAGTTTTTAGCAATTGCTGTTACCTGATCTTGTTCTGCTATCTGCCCCTCTCCTTAAAACTCCTTAATATTCATTCTTTTTAAAAATAACTTTTGATTGTTAATTTGTTTAAAAAAAACTTATCCTTATTCAAGCATTGTAACATCTTAGAGATGTGTGTTGAGGCTAGTATCATTATTCCAGTTTTTTAGAAAGAAAACAAAACCAGAGTAACTTGGCCACGTTCACCTAGAGAACTAGTAACAAAACTGATCTCTCTTTGGTTCTTTTACTGTTCAATATATTTTGCCATTATTATTTTATTATCCAACATAATCATTCCTACTTCTCAGAAATGCTTTTTTCCCCCCTGGGCAATGGGGTTAAGTGACCACACAACTAGTAAGTGTCAAGTGTCTGAGGTCAGATTTGAACTCAGGTACTGCAGATTCCAGGGCCAGTGCTCTATCCACTGCGTCACCTAGCTGCCTCTAGAAATGCTTTTCAATTCCCCACCTGCACACTTCTCCCATTTTCCCAACACGACGTCATTAACATAGTAAACAGCAGCTCATGATCAAAAACAGAACAATATTTTAGAAGTTAAAATACAGTAAGGCCAGCTCTAATAATAGTCTACCTCATATCTACTTCAACAAAAGAGAGATGGAAAAGTTTCATGAAAATAGAATGGTCTAAAACACCAGGTTGCATAATTTAGGGGAGAAATAAACTTTAAATTTTCTTTTAATGACTGAGATTGGTAGCTGCCTCCACCCCAAATTAATAAACAATTACTCTATCCTTTACCTCACTTCAGTAGTTGGGTTTTAAATTTTCTTCTGGCACATGTCACTTCATATTATTTTTCCCCTTAATTTCCCCTGAGTATCAGCATGAGATTCCAGTATAAGAAGGAAATTACATGAAATGAATTGGAAAATGTAAGGGAAATCAGAGTCAATTTAACTAATCTCTTGGCACCCCTGATATTAATTGAAACTGACATGAATTTAAATTACCATGATCTGACACAAGAATAAGGTTTATGCATCTGTGTAAGTTCATTGTTTTAAGACCATCCATTAACATGCCAACAATGTTGTCAACTCTCTGTAATGCCTTGATGACCTAGAAAAGAGAAGAAATTTCAAGTGGAACAAACTTGCGGTTAAATTTTGGCTCCAAATATTTTCTTTCCTATAAATCTATTTATATTTTTAAGGAAAAGCACATTGAAGTGCATTTCTATACTATATAAAACATTCATTTCAGGCTCAGGAATCAGGGGGGTCATTGAAAGCAGGAAATAATAACTTAGTCATCTTAAGATTTTGGAACAACCATGACCAATCTGACAAGCCCCTCCCCAAGACCTCTGCTTGGCAAATACTTATGGAATACCTCTGATTCAAACTATGACTCAACTCAGATTGATGAGCTTAACAAAAACTGACCATGGTATTAATCTAACAGCTAAATGACGCATTGCAACTGAATTTGTATTCTGTGTCTGGTGAACTCCAACACAGAAAACACCCCATCAGTATTTATCTTCAGCTTTATACTTCGGTAATATGTCAAATCAGCTTAATCTTTATTTTTTTACTATTATCTATCTTTCTTACTTTTATTTTATCTATATTTTACTATTCTAGAAGTGAGCTAACAGTCTTTATCATTATGACTTCTCTCATTCATTCAGAGATACACAGGCAACATAAATTAACATTTTGTTAAACCAACACGAATCAAGTTTAAATTTTTCTGCAAATTTAAATTATCTTATTATTTGCAAATAAATTAAATTTGAGAGATAAGTTCAAAAATGTATGAACCAAGAACTCTAAAGATGAATCAGGAAAGTAGATTCTCTGAAAAGATAGAAAGAAGCCTATTTTAAAGTCTATATAATCAGTGGGAGGTGATGTTGTCTGGTCCAGTGGCAAGGTCAATGTGCTTGACAGTCAGCAGACATGAGTTCAGATACTGGTTCAGTCACTTACTACCTAACGTAGGCAAACTTGGCAAGTTAAGTCACTAACTTACATGAATCTCAGTATCCCCTTTTATGAAATGGGGGGTAGTAAGTGGTGGACTAGATGATCTACCAGTTCTAGACTTCCAACTTTGATCCTAGACTTTCAATCACTCAGAGAAAGAACTTTGAAATAAAAAAACAATAATAATCCATAGATCATTTATACTGGGCTATGAAATGCTTTTAGATTTTAGTTATTTGAAAGATGAACTTATCGAAAGTGTTGCAAGTACTGAAAACACCAAAGACAATGAAGCCATCCCTCCCGCATAGAGTCTCAAAGTCCCTTCTGAAGAGTGAAGAATATCACCACTCAAGCTCAGGCTAAATATTTGACTGAACAAAATAGGATAACAGGATTTAGACTTGGTCGGGGAATCAGCTAATCCTTGCTTTCATATGAAGACAATGAAGTGAAGAAAGGTGGCCTCTCAACATCAAACAACTAATAAGCAGTAGGGCTAGGATTAGAACCCAGATCCTCGGACTCAAAATCCAATGCTCTTTGCACTATGCTTCAAGAGCTTCTATATCTGTCATCAAAACAACCAATAACTTTTTTTTAAAGACAGAGTTAATTTATTTGGCTCTGCTAGCATAAGCAAGCTGATTGGCTATTTGATGAAACTCTGACTATAGTTTTCCCTGAAACATGTTTGTTGTGCTATCATATGCACACAACTTTAATTAAAATTTGCTTGCTGTCCAACTCAAACCTACCTGCCTACATGGGAAGAGAAGGGACATATGAGAGCCAGAAGCAAGCAAGTTAAGAAATGAATAAGTATATTTAAACAAAAAAGAAATGACACTCAAATATCCTTTCCTTGTATCGCCTGCTGGGCTTCCACGTAAAGAGTGATAACTGATACAAGAGTGTTCAAGAGCCTCTAGCATTTGTAAAAATGACAGTACACACAGATTTTTGCTAATATATGGTATAGAAGCAGTGTTTTCCTCAGCTGCTATTTCAAGGCTATATTCAACTTCTACACATCTAGTTGTCAAAGTAAATTCTGTCAAGATTTAGGAGCAACTTTTGACCTAACTCCCAACCCTCCAATTCTTCATAACATTCTAATAATTAAGGTAGTCTTAAAAAAAAAAAACAGGAAACTGCTCTTCCCTTGACCCTTCTTAGGTAATCATTTAAAATGGTGAGGTACTCTCTTGATTCAGAGGACCCCACAAAATCATGTAAGTCAAGGGATTCAAATCTCCGGGTCCACTTCCAGAACCCCTGTGAAACAGCCTAAGTTATCAAGGGCATGCATATCCGAAAAGCTACCGAGTATTTGAAAGATGTCACATTGAAGAAACAATGTGTTCCCTTCTGGCAATATAATGGTGGAGTTGGCAGGTGTGCCTAGGCTAAGCAGTGGGGTTGGACACAGGATCGTTGGCCCAAAAAGAATTCTGAATTCTTGCTGCATATGCTTAAAAATGCAGAGAGAAACACAGAACTGAAGGGTTTGGATGTGGATTCTCTTGTCATTGAGCATATCCAGGTTAACCAGCCTCCCAAAATGTGACGGCATACTTAAAGGACTGATGGTCAAATCAACCCATTCATGAGTTCTCCTTGCCATATTGAGACAATGCTTACTGAAAAGGAACAAATTGTTCCTAAACCAGAAGAGAAGGTTGCTCAAAAGAAAAAGATATCCCAGAAGAAACTGAAGAAACAAAAGCTTATGGTATGGGAGTAAATATGACATTAGAATGAAAGTAAAAGTGAAATGAAAACAAACGGAAAAAAAAAAACAGGAAACTATCCAAAGAAGGTAAGAAAGAGTTTCCTTTGTCACTGTGCCCACCTCCTCCTATGAAATCACAGAGATCTGGCATCTTGCCAGTCTGCTGGGTGGTACAGAAGATATGATGCTGGACCTAAAGTTAAGGAAGGCATAAGTTTAAACCTTGCCTTAGACACTCACTAGCTCTGTGACACTGCGTGAGTTAAATAACCTCTCTATGTCTCTGTTTCCTTATCTTCCTTATCCTTATTCAAAACCCAGGGTTATAGTGAGGATATAATGATGTAACATATGTACAGTGCTTTGCAAACCTTAAAGTGCCATATAAATGCATCATCATCATTACTTGACTGGTAAGATTTTAGTTTTAAGACTGATACCGACCCCAGGATCCTGCACACTGTTGATTAAGTTTTGGATTGCCACCAATTTTTAGAAGCAGCCTAGGAAATAAGGAAACTATACTCAAGCAAACCACTGTCCTAACTATTGTAATCACCATGGATATTGTTCCTCTAAGAAGTTCAAAGCCTTGGTTCAGTACAGTTTCTCTCATCCTTCATTCACCTTGTCCCTGAAGTCCTACAGACTGCCAGGAACCTGTCTAAAATTCAGCTTTAGTTAGGTTAGCTTATTCTACAAAGTAACCAATGAAAAGTTACTTACTTCACTGCTGATGGGTCCAAATGCATGACCTGAAGAATCTGGTTCTTCTAAATACAGAGTGTAAAAGTGTGGTCTAAATCAAACAGTATCAAAATGTAATATTTTATGAACACATTGAAACATAGAATAGAAAAGATTAATTCAATAATAGATATCAAATAAAATCCATTTCATACCATAGAGGTATTATTTAAAGTGTTGAGAAAGAAATTTTATGTTGGATGCCTTGAAAAGGCATTTGAAATGATTAATCCAATAGATTAGTCAAAGCCACATTAACAAGTATAGCAAACCAATTCAGATTATGAAAAGTTGTTCTTTTTAATTAAGTTACATAACTAACTTCCCTAAGACAATAAGATAAGAGAGAACATAGACTATCAATTCTGCACCTACATACCTTTCATCTTCCGGAAGTTTTAGCCACTGAAGAGCAGCCAAAACTCTTTCTTCAAATGGGACAGAACTACACAAAGGAAAAAAAGAAGAAGAAGAAAAGGTAAGACAAAAGAGGAATCAAAAGAAAATATCTGTGACAAGGGTTGATGTAAGTCAGTCAGCCAATTAACAAATATTTATGAAGCAGCTATTGTGTACCAAGCACTGGACTAAATGCTGCATGTCCTTGCTGAAAAGAAGCAGAGAAAGGAAGCACTAAGTGCTTAACCTAAAAACCACAATTTTCTTTGGTAAATAATAATTTTTAAAATTAGCAATCATATAATACCTACTATGTGCCAGGCACTTTGTTAAACACTTTACAAATATTATCTCATTGGAGCTTCACAACAACTCTCAGAGGTAGGGATTATTATACTTCAAAGAAGCCAATTATTTTGTTGCCATAGAAGTAGGTAGGTGGTTTTTCTCTGTACTAGGCACTACCTCTGAGACTAAATATTCCTATTTGTAAAAGGTGTAGAAACAACTTTTTTTCTGTCTGGCCCTCCGATTTCATCTAATGTAGATCAGTAACTCATTTGTAAAAAGGCTCAGAGAGATTCAAATGATATTGACAGGGTAGATGATTCGTCTACCATCCCACAGATTGTATTTGTAAGAGTCAAGATTTGAATCCAGGTCTCCCCTTCTCCAAGACTGGATCCGTAGACACTATGTCAAACTGCTTCCAATAATACTCTGGAAAAAATATTATTCATGGTAAAATCCCAGGAATTCCATAAAATGTGCATCATTATTGTTTTACCATAAATAGGTTCTCTTAATTGACTATATGCACCGGATTAAGGGAATGGATAATTCCTGAGCAGTCAGAGGAGCCAAGGGAAAACTCTCATATACACCCAGAAGACTACTAGTAGAGTAACAGAGAAGCATTTTAACAGCATTTTTTTCAGGATTAGGGCTTTATTATATGTCTTTCTTTCTTCCCAAACAATTTATTTAGTCATGAGACAATAACTCATTTTATCTTGTGCACTTTTTAGAGAACAATGAATAAATTTATTTTAAAGTTCTCATCAGAATTGAATAAACTTTCTGAAAAAAACCTTAAGAAAGACTTAATGGTCTAAAGTCTAGAGACCTGGACTCTTGCCCTAATTACTTTACCTGCTAGCTGTGGGAACAAAGACAAGTTGTTTAACCTCTACAATCCTCCTTTCTAAAAGCCTTATTTGTGAAATGCTAAGATAAACTCTAATGTTCCAGTTATAACTTATAAGTGTGATCTCTTTCTCTCTCTCTCTTTTTTTGTATCATGGAACCCTTTAGCAGTCTGGCAAAACTTATAGACCCCTTTTCAGAATAATGCTTTCAAATGCATAAAATAAAAATATGTGGAATTATAAAAGAAACTATATGTTAAAATTAAATTATCAAAATATTTTTAAAACAAATTAACACACACTAATTAAGAACTCTTGCTCCATATCATGAAATCTAACTATCGAAGGCAAGCTTCTCTACTAAGTTTCTCACACTTAACAGCAATGGTTTAAAAATCCATGATTTTCATGCAATTCTCTTAATTACTGTAACCATTTCATTCAAACGGCGACCAATTCCAAACTAAGAGCCCTTGTCTAACTTCCTGCCAGCAAACTTGGCTAACTTTCAAATATCTTTTTCTATTTTAATTCATAAAACATTTATTGAGTGCCTACTTTGGCTTACATTTGGAACATACAAAGGTGGAAAACACAGAGAGGCTTGCCCTCCAGCAACGGACAACTTGATCCTATTGGTTAATCTATCTTTGTTACAACAGCAATAGTCTAAGGCAACAGGGTTGAGAAGAGGATCAATATGATAAAAAATAGAATGTTATGAGGGCAAAAGAGAAGACCATATAAATGCTGCAATAATTTTAGGAGCAAGGGATGACTTTCAGGTCAGTGGATCAGAAAAGACTTTAAGGCAGAGGTACCACCTAAGCTGGGGCAGTGTGGTTGTGTGGTGGTTACAGTGCCAGGTTTGGAGTCAGGAAGACTTACCTGTCTGGCCTCAGACACTTACTAGCTGTGTGACCCTAGACAAGTCACTTAACCCTGCTTGCTTGTGAACTCATAAAATGATGAAATGGAGAAGGAAATGATACACCACTCCAGAATCTTTACCAAGAAAACCCCAAATGGGATCAGAAAGAATAGGACATGACCAAAAAATGACTGAACAGCAAGAACCTAAGCTGGTCATGAAGTAGAGGATTTCAATAGGTGGAGATATAGAGAGAGTATGTTCATGTAGAGAATGATAGAGCTAGAAGGTTTGTCAGAGGCCATCTAGTCCAATTCCCTCACTTTACAATCAAGTAAACTGAGGCCCAAAGAGATTAAATGACTTGCCCAAAGTCACAGATAGTGTCGGGAACAGGATTTTAATCTAAGACCTCTGACTCCACAGTGAGTGTTGTACTACAAACCAAGCACCAGGGAACACCTGAATAAAGACAGAAATCAAGAGAGAGAAGGACGGTGTCAGAGCAGTTTTGCTGTAACAGAGTGCAAAAAAGTAGAATAGTGGGGAATGGGGCTGGAAATGTAGGCTGGAACAAGATTATGGATCACCTTAAATGTTTCTAGCTAAAACATTTCTATTTTATTCCACAGGCAGTGGGGAATCAGAACAGATGCATTGTTACACCTTTTCATTAGGAGGATTATTTGGGCAGTCAGGTAAACAATCGTTTAGAAAAAAAGAGAAACCTGAAGCAAGAAGACTAGCTAGGAAATTGTCATAATATCCCAGGTGAGAAATAATAAGAGTAGTGGTAGTGTGAATGAAGAGAGAGATGTGGATGGAATAAAGACTTGAGCACAAAGGGGTAGGTCAACAACACTTGCCGTAAATATTATGATAGGCAATAAGAATTGAATAAAAATCTGCAGCACAGTGACAAGGGTTCCTCTTAGCATGAATTTATAAAGGATCCAGTTAGCTTGAATTCATGACTTCCTCCAGGAGCATTTAGTAGCTCATGGATAAGGCAGATGTTGGAGGTGACCCAAGGTTAAAGATTTTGAGGATGGAAGAGGAAGGCCTTGAGGATTTAAGAATGGAAAACAGTGAGTTATTGAAATGGTTGGTTTTAAGAGTGGAGAAGTAAAAGCAGAATGAGTGACAAACTCAGAAAACCAGGAAGGATCAATTGATAGAAAGGCATTAGGACAAAGAATTGGAAGAAGAGAAGATTTTGATCAGAGAAAGGAACTTCAGAATTCAGGAAGTTGGAGGTTGATTCCAAGTGATTATAAGATTGAACTATGACTACTCCCCTTGGTCACGGATATAATGGAAATAAAGGTCATGGAAGTTGAAGGTTAAGTACTGAGAGGCCAGGGTAAACACTGACATTTCCTCTCATATTTCTCCAAACATTCCACCTTTCTTTTCCTAACAAATGATCTCCACATCTCCAGAAGAGGACAGTCATACTTTATTTCTTATTCTCTGGTGTCCTATACTCCTTTATCCCTGCCCAAAGACTTCAGCTTGGTAGGATGTCAATAGGATATCATACCCACCAATGCTTCTCAGACACTATAATTAGAAGGTAAAAAAAAATTCTGAGTTCATGTCCTGCTGCCATTTATATTTTCTTTAAGATAGATTCCCTATTTTCCTAACTCTCTTCCACCCTTTCAAACTGAAATGTTAGAATTTAAGGCTCTACAAAGGATATGAGACACCATTTGTAAGGTGGTCTTCCACATTCTCCTAATAATAACTCACAATTATATAGCTCTTTAAAGTTTACAAAGTTCTTTCCTTGAAATAATTTCATACAGTAGGTAATACTGGTATTATTATATCTCTTTCACTTATGTGACAACTGAACCTCAGAGAGCTTAAGGAGATTGTGCTCATGATCACATAGCTAATGACTGCCAAAGGTAGGATTTGAACCCAGATCTCCGGACCCTAAGTCCAGTACTCTTCATCACACTGTGCTGAGAGGTAGCATTGAGTAGTAGATAAGACACTAGACCTGGAGTCAGGAAAATTTGGTTTCAACTCCTATCTTGGACACTTTCTGACTGGGTGACCCTGGGTAGGTCAATGAACCTGTGATTCATTTTCCTCACCTGTGCAGTATGGAAGCTGGACTGGATGGGCTCTAAGCTGTCTTCTAGCTCCAAATATATGATCCTATGACCTTAGCAAAAAAAAAAAATCCATGCAAACATACCCATTATACATTTGATAGATATCTGGAAGAATTCCATTAATTTTCACATCTGATCCAGGCCAAAAAAATGTGCCAGACTTAAGACCTTGATACTTAGCTGTAAGCCAAATCTGAGGAGATAATCAAGAAGAATCAGGAAATTATACAAGCATTCAACAGTTAAGAGATTTCATCAGCATCAATACATTAGCCTAGTATTGTAAAATGTTTTATTTTTAAGTGTAACAAGTTCTATCTACTAGAAAACATTACTTATTAAAGGGATTATGTAGTTCTTTGAATAACAGCACACAGCTATTAAAATAATTGGAGATAAAAAAATTAACTTCAAAAATCTCATACATGAGTTCTGCCAAGTCTAGAGTTGTACACTCAATTACTATTTTTTTCCTCTAGAAAGAAACTTATTTCCTTCAGAAGCTTACATATTCCCTGATCCTATTGGTTAATTTATTCCTTGGCTCAAGTAATATCATAGTACAGAGTTCCTTTTGGAATAAAAGCTGCCTAAATGGAAACTTCATAATTGCTGTGACAAGATTTTTTTTTAAATTTTCATCCATGAAAAGAATAGTGTATTTGAATTGCAATTAAAGGGTACCCCTAAATTTTTAGAGCATCCATCCTGTGATAGGCCAATTAACTTTGCATACAGGAAAACTATTCCCCAGCCCAGTCTCACAGATATGTGCTGCTGGTTGGAGGAGGAAGCAGGCCAGTATAACCAGCCACCACCAAGAGGCATCCAACCATTCCAGAAAAACCTACTGAAGCATCATCTTCATTTTCACCAGGAAGGAGGTTGTTTAAACTCCAGGGAATCTTGACATTTTGACTCTGAATGAAGAAAGTAAGGTTTTCAAAAGAAATGTTTTCAGAAGATTACACAAAAGACTCACAGGTTCTCCTTTATACCACTCTGGATTGAGTTTCTCTTTACTTCTAAGTGCAAAGGAAGCATTCATTTCAGGGTCATACATTTTGTTGTCAATGATTCCATGGGATTCAGGATACAGACCCTAAAAAGAATATTTAAACCAATGTAATACAAACATTATGAGTATTGAATATATTTCCTCCTCCACCACCACCACCACAGCAAAGGGAAAAAAAAAACTAAACCAAAATTATCAACATGGTTTCGGTAGCCAGCCAGTAACTATATCTGTTAAAGAACACATGATTGAAGGTAGGCATTTTTGGTACAGTAGAAAGACCCCTGGTTCTGCACTCAGAGGACCTGGATTCAAATTCTGTCTCTAATACTGATCTGAGCCTCAGTTTTCTAATCTGTAAAGGGAGAGGATTAGACTACACCGTCTCTGAGGTACCTTTCACATCTAGATATATAATTCTATTAACCATAACAACAGAAGGACAAGTTTTGCCAAAATAAAACTTACTTCGATGGATTATTAGCTATTTGTGACTATAAATAGAAATAAAAGAAGTCAGAAATAAAGGACAGATGTCAGATTGAAAGGTATGAAGTTTAGAGAAGCAGAACACCTAAACTGCTATGAGAAAAAGATCCTAAGTTATTTCACATTGCAATGGAATGCATTCCCAACAAAATCTAATCTGTATAGTTATTAGAATAAGCTAATTTGACTAATGTTCAAAAAAAGTTTGCACAAAACTGGGCCAAAAGAAATTCCCAGGCTTCGCACTTTGTAATGAAATTCAGCTCCTCCTTGCATCACATTAAGATAGAAAATTTTGTCCCAAATCATAATAGGATTATAAACCTGGTATCAGGTAAAATCATTTGCTCAGATTCACCAAGCAAGTCAGTTACAAAGACCAGAGGAGCACACATGAGTTTGGGAAAATAAAGTTGATCAAATGAAGTGGGCTTGATGAAGAATGAAACTAATCCTTTGTGATATTTATCCATTTTTTGGTTAAGAATGCCACCCACCCTGCCTTGCAATAGCTGTAAAAGGTATCTCCCTTCATTTTCTTCCAATTCTTTTTATGATGTAACATTTTATATTTAAATATCCATTTGGAAATTCTTTTATGTTGTGCAAGATACTAGTTTAAACCCTTTTTTTTCTTAAACTACTTTCCAAATTTTCCCATAATTTCTTTTTAGTTTTTTTTTTTTGGTGAGGCAATCAGGATTAAATGACTTCCCCAGGGTCACACAGCTACTAAGTTTCAAGTGTCTGAGGCTGCATTTGAACTCAAATCCTCCTGACTCCAAGGCCAGAGCTGTCTACTGCGCCCCTAGCTGCCCACATAATTTCTTAACATACAAAAAATTCTTCTCCCCAGGTAGTTTATGTTCTTGAAATTATCAAACATTGAGAAAATATTTTATTTTTCCTGAGACTTGCTATTCCATTGATTTGCTTTTCTACTTTTTAACCAGAACTATATAGTTTTAATGATTACCAATCTGTTCATAAGAACTATTTCATTCATTCCTGATGTTTTTCTCCTTGAGATTCTAGACTTTCTGTTCCTTCAAATGAATAGTTATCATTTAGTCTAGCTCTATAAAGTTACCCATTCATAGTTTTATTGGCATAGCGCTAAATCTATAATTTCATTTAGGTAATATAATCACTATTTTTATATTACTATGGCTCAACCATTAACAATTGCTATATAGTCAATCATTTAAGTCCTCCTTTATATTTATAGAATGTTTTATAGTTGACTTTCTATAAACCTTGAGTTAGTCTTAGCAGGTCAATGCCTGTGTATTTTATGTATTTTGAAGTCATTATAAAAGGAATATCTTTCTATCATTTCCTTCTGGTTCTTGAATTTCAGTTACATAAAATTGAAAAGATTTTGTACAAACCAAATCAACATAGCAAAGAGGGGGAAATGCCAGTTGGAGAAAAAAATCTTCATATGAAATATTTCTGGTAAATGCTGGATATCCAAAAAATTGCCAATTAACAAAAATATATGACCAAGAGCCAATAAATGGTAAAAACAGAAAAAGTAGATTGTGGAGAGTCTATGGGAAGACACACTAGTATCATGCCAGTGAAATTGTAAATTGATTCAACCATTCTAGAAAATAATTTTGTTTATTACAAAAAATAACTACAAGATTCAGGACACTCCTAGACAACACAGATGCCATTTCTAGGCAACATGCCTAGAATAAGTAAATAAAGAAAAGGTAGATTAAGGAAAAAAATGAAAGGTTTCATACATTCCCAGCTCTGTGTGTGTGTGTGTGTGTGTGTGTGTGTGTGTGTGTGTGGGTGTGTGTGTGTGTGGCAGCAAAGTACTGGACTGTATGGCTAAACAAAATATGATGTGAATGTCATGGAATATTAATTGCCGCATATGAAACAACAATTTAGATAAAAATGAGAAGATTTGTAGTGACTGAGGCAGAGTAAAGTAAAACCAGAAGGACAAAGTGCACAATGATTTCAGCAGGGTAAATGTAAAGACCAAAACAACCTTCAAGATAACAACAACAATGACAAAAAAAAGAAAAAAAACACTTAAATTCTTTGTAGTTACAATGACCTTCCTTAGCCTAATAGAAGAGACAGAAAAAAAATGACCGCCTCCTTTTGTTGAGGACATGGGGTATTATGGGTATGAGATATGATAGATACTTTTAGAAGCACCTGATGAGTTCATTGGTTTTACTAATTTTTTTTCCGCACTGAGTACAGAGGAATGTTCATGGGTGAAGAATGATCCTCAGTTATTCAGTAATCCTTTGGTATGAAAACAAAGGGCATCAATAAAACTTTTTAAAACCAATAATTTAACTAAATTCTGGGGGAAAGCTTTAATTTTTAAAATCTAAAAACTCTGAATTAAATCTTACGTTACAGTGAGTTCAGCCAAGATGGTATAGTAAAAGCAAATATTACACCCAAGCTTTCCCCCAACAACTATTCCACAAAGATGTAGAAAATGCACCAGTATGAATCTTAAAAAAAAAACTAGAAAAATTACAAAGAATCATTTCTGCAGCCCAGGTCAGAATAGGAAAACAGATATAGAAGTCCATGGACAATGAGGAGGGAAAGTAGCGAAGAAGTGTTGTGCTGGAACTGAACTCAGACCTGCCAGTGGTTACGTATCAGGGCAAGAAAAGATCCCAGACCTAGGAGAGACGGGCATGACGTGATGCATAGAGTAGGAACAGAAGACAAATGGCAGCTCTATCAATTACTGGTCATATGACTAGTGCCAGTCATAGATATAATGCAAACTGAGGAGGGGACCTGTGCTTAGCCCAACAGTCCAGCACAATGAGCTATTGTCCAAAGCTCTGGGCTATGTACTGAGGAAGGAGTAAGTACATAAGCATGCAGAAGCCATGTGGCTCTAACTCCAAGAACAGAGGAAGGTCTCAGATCCAATCCCCAGCCCAATCTGAAGCCTGCCATAGAATAACAATGCAGGAAGCCCTGGCCGAAGGAGAACCTGCAGGGTTATCCAGCTGACTCACAGTGGCTGAATCCAGCAGCAGTATTCTCAAAGCCAAATCAGAAACTTGCAAAGCTCAGATAAAGAGGGCAGTGCTCTGACTTCAACTTGGATCAGGCTGCTTTGGGCACACTGAAAGCTCACAGATCCCCAGACCAAACTGTTTCTGAAATTCTGGAATAGAGCAATACCCAGTACCCTCAAGAAAGCAGCAGCCCAAACCAATAGGACACAAAACAGGACCAAGCACATCCCACAATTTCCTTCAAGAAATACAGAAGGCCTGGCCCTAACACAAAGTCCAAAGTAAGGAATTAAAGCTGAAAGAATAAGGAAAAAGTAATCCCATCACAAAGAGATATTTTAGCCTAAGAGATACTTAAAACACAAACCCAGAAGAAGAAAATAATGAAAATATTTACAGACAAAGACGCAAAGATAAAAACACGGTTGAGCACAGATTCAACTAGAATTCTTAGAAGACTTGGAGCAAGATTTCTTTTAGAGGTAAAATGATTTCATAAATGAAATGTAGGTACTAGAGGAAAGAATTAGAAAGGACATAATTATCATCAGAGGAAAGAAATCAGAACTATAGGAAAAAGAATTGGAAAGTAAATTAACAATCTGGCACAAGAGGTCAAAACCTCAAACAAGCAATAGATTTCTTGAAAATTAGAATGCACCAAATAGAAGCTAATGATTCTGTGAGACAATAAGAAATATCAATACAATGTCGAAAGACTGAAGAAATTTTTAAAAAGCTCAAAATAGTTCACATGCAAAACAACTGACCTGGAAAAGAGATCAGAGAGAGATAATTTAAGAATCATTGCACTAGGGGCAGCTAGGTGGCACAGTGGATAGAGCTCTGGCCTTGGAGTCAGGAGGACCTGAATTCAAAACCAGTCTCAGACACATAACACTAGCTGTGTGACTCTGGGCAAGTCACTTAACCCCAGTTGCTTCACCAAAAAAAAAAAAAGAAAAAAGAATCATTGCACTACCTATAAGCTGTGACCAAAAACAAAATGATCATAGACATCCTATTTCAAGAAACCATAAAAGAAATCTTCCCAGCTCCCTTAGAAACAGAGGATAAAGTAAACATAATAAGAATTCACCAGTCACTTCATAAAAAAAAAACCCAAATAAAAACTCCCAATAACATTATATCTTCATTGTTGCTCAGTGAAAACAGAAAAGAAAATATATAGCTCACTTACTGTGACAAGGCTGTAGTGATTGGGAAAGGTTTTTGTTGGATATACTGGTCTCAAATTTGTAGTGTATGTTCCACAGTTTTCTAAAGACAAAAAAAGATTACCATTAATTACCAAATAAGTTTTATAACTAGCTTAGCTTCTTTTAGAAATAGATGCAATATTAATATCAGCAACTATCATAGGAATAATGAAATTGGTCTTGGGTTTTAAAAAGATGCCAAATAAAATTGCATAAATCATTCTAATGTAATAGCTAATTTTAATATGTAGAAATCCAACACTAAAGTTCTACAATGTTTCATCATACCTTGGAAGCCACTACAGCTTTTCCACATACTACAGTGGAACATGAGTTCTGGCAAGTCCTAACAAATTAGAAAAGCTTCCAGTATACTCAAAGACAAAATGCATCATACTATATACAAGGATCAGCCCAAATTTGCAAAGACTTAATACCAGGAGGTTAAACAACAAATGATAATTTCTTTTTTTTTCCTCAGCAACTCCTGATGAAAATCTACCAATGCATAGAGAACTCGTAAATTCCATTAATTGAAGTAGAACTCAAGTAGACAAACTCCTTGATAATTGAAGTACAAATAATGAAAAGAAAGCTGAGCAATTAATTCCACATTAATCAACAAACATTAAACATGGTACAAAAATGCATACTAAATTTCATTTTTAAATTTAAAATGTCCCATCAATGTATAAGCAATAAAAATCTTTAGATGAAAAGATACTCCAAACACAGTTAAAAATAAATAGATGCTGATGTGTTTTATTTTATTTAATAAATGTGTAGGAGAAGGCTAGAGTAAAGCTATGGGATAAGACTCAATGTGAAATCAGAGGATCTGTGTTTGAATCACAGTTCTGTCATTCTACCATCTGTGTGAACTTGGGCAAGTTATGAATAGGCTGGATAAGATTATCTTTATCATCCCTTTCAGATCTAAATCTAAGAGCCTATGAAAATTTTAGCAAAAATCCAGTCATCTTTCTACTGACTAACGCTGTAATTTCAGAGATGCTTTTTCTTGATTTCTGATAGGTCTGCCATTGACAGCGACTCCTAACAAGCTTGGAGTTCCTATACCTATACTTGAATCCATAACCTAGCCTCCCTCTATAAGCCAATGACTGTATGCCCAAGTAAAACTTTCTTCAATGTAGGACATGCTAATCTTTCTTTAATGCAAAGAATCATTTCATACTAATGGGGGGAGGGTGACCTATTCATCAATATACTCTCTAAAGTTTTGATTTTAATTTTTGGTATTTTCTCAAAGTAAGGTTTAACCATATTGCCCAAACTAGTTGATGCAGTGGATAGAGTGCCAGGCCTGGAGTCAGGAAGACCTGAGTTCAAATCTAGATTCAGACACCAACTGTGTGACCCTGGGCAACTCACTTAACCCTATTTGACTCAATTTCCTCATCTGTAAAATGAGCCAGAGAAGGAAATGGCAAACCATTCCAATATCTTTGCCAAGAAAATTTAAAATGGGTCATGAAGAGTAGAATAAACCATTACTTTTTAATCAGGCAATGTTTCAATGGATCTATAATCTCATCAAAATGAGTACTCCCTCAAATGCAAGTTTCAACCCATTCACATCTTTGTCATTCATAATTCTTCTCTAGATTTTCCAATAAATCCTTCCAAGGAAGTCTATTCAATATTTCAAGAGCCTTCCTTTAGGTCTCTTGACATTACTCAAGCCCCTAGACAATACATAAGCTGTCGTTTTTTCTATATAATTCATCATTGATATTGCAGTACATCTTATTTATGCCCAAATGCAACTTGTTATTATTGCCTTTTGGGTGGACTTACAATTCTGATTCCTCAAAGATTTTATTATTCTATGATTTGTAGCCAAATAGCATTGCTGGAAAAATTTTGATAGTAAGAAGATGGATTTTTTGTTTTTGCCTGGGGAAAAAATTGAGGGAAGTAGAAGCATTGAACATTTCCAGATTAAAAAAACTGATAAATAGAAGTATATAGAGATGGTTTTACATATAAATGAATATGTATGTATGGGTGTGCATGTGTGTGTGTATATATATACATATACATATACATATACATATACATATATATACATATACATATACATATACATATACATATACATATACATATATATATATATATATTTACATACATATACACATATTTGTGTCTAATGGTAGCCATTCCTAGGTTGTGAGGGGACAGGAAAGATAAAGGGGGGGGAGAAAGTTATTTGATAACTACATTTAAAAGGAATGGCAAATTGTATACAATAGATTTGCAATTTCATGTGCAATCATCTTTTTTATTCTACTATGCTATGATAATGCTTGTTTTAGTTCTTAAGTTCAGAATAAAATTAAAAAAACAATTCAGACTTCTCTCATATGTTTAATTTTGGGCTCACCAATCTTCAATGTCTATATAAGATTCTCTATCATAGTCTCAAAAATGGGTGTTTTAAATTTCCTTGATCTTCTTCTGCGTCTACTTATGCTAAATTCTTTTCACTAGTTGTAGATCTAATTACAAAGGCCTAGCAGCTTTATGGAGCTCAACGTCATCAGAACTATGGCACTTGTAAACAGGAAAATCTCACCATCCATCAGGAATCTTTCTATATTGATTCTCACATGGATGCGTTCAGTACCAGTGGCAAAAACCTTTAACATGCAGCTTCCCGTTTTATGTCTTTCTTGTTACCAATAATCAAAAGATAAAGCAAAATTATCTTTGTTCTATCTAGGAAGCAACCTTATGATCTGAATTCATACCTGAAAGATACCTTATTGGTAAAGTGTTGAAGGCAGTACTTTTTCCCACGAAATCAAATACTGTTTTTATAGTCAACAAATAATTACGGCCTGTAAATTATTGTATTTTCTGCAACTATCAGTCCATTGTGTGACAATAAAGGTGTGATCTGCTATAAGATATCAACAGCATGGCAGCCACTGATGAGAACTAGCCTCAGACTAGTCTGAGCATAAATAAAAGTAGGAGTTTGGGTCCACACTTCTGGTCATTATTAAAGGCAGATACCTGGAAAGTACAATTTCACTTCATTTTTGCCTCATAGTTTGTGCCTGGCTAACCAGTGGATTGATTTTTTCTAAAATTTGTAACACATAACAAACCACCTACGCACCATTAATTATTCTATGTTATCCGATATTGGCAGCCCAATAATGAATTCAGGATTGTGGTTTTATCTTACCTCAGATAAAATTCCTTTCCTTTACTACTAGTAAATTTCTGACATCCAATCTCAAACCATGCGAGCTTAGATGATAAGCATGGACCCATGTAAATTAAATGCTTAATAGAGAATACTTATTATTTGGTAATGCTCACTTATACAGGGATTTTTTTCCATGGTAAGACTAATTTGAGAGAGGGCACACACAAAATAGCCTTCTTCTATCAATTACTTAAAATAATGTAATCAACTAATTGGATTAAATTTTTATCCTACTATGGAAAATATTATCACTTAGAAGTCTCAAAAGAATAATCTAAGAAAAACTAATTCCTCTATAAATATGCAACTCAGAGGAATTTTGATACTTTAAACAAAATAAAGATCACACATTGACACATACCACACAGTAATTATTATTTTGGAAATCCAAAAGAAGAACCATGAAAACGGTTTATAAACCAACTAACAGTCCAGAATTTAAGTTCCACAAATGGGTATGAAGCCAAATCTTTCAAAGCCTGAGAAAAACAGAGCATTAACCAAATCCATATTAGTCATTAGAATCATATTGCTGTTGTTCAGTCATTTTCAGTCATGTCTGACTCTTTGTGATCTCATTTGGTGTTTTCTTGGTAGAGATACTGGAGTAGTTTACCATTTCCTTTTCCAGCTCATTTTACAGATAAGGAAACTGAGGTAAACCATGTTAAGTGACTTGTCCAGGGTCACACAGCTAATAAGTGTTTGGGGCCAAATTTGAACTCAGGAAAATGAGTCTTCTTAACTCCGGAGCTGGCACTCTGTCCTCTGTGCCACCAAGCTGCTCCATTAGCATCATAGCTATGTGCTAACTACTTCCCTAGGAATATGACCCTTATGATATAAGTCAGTTTTGAAAAATGAATGTTTACTTTCTTCTATTTTGCCCCAGTAGAATGGTAAGTATAATAGACTAGTGTGATGACCATGAGAAAAGTGCCCTACTTTTAAATACTCAACTATACCCCATCTTCTCTCACTAATAAAGACAATGGGGCTTTAAGAGAAAAATGGATCCTCATAAAGTTGTTTGTTAATATGATTTAAATCTTTGGCATGAATTATTGCCTCAGTAATACATGCAGTGTTTTGTACACAATGATCAATTAGCAAAGGCTGTTGATGGAAATGAATAAATTGGGTGGATCTATTAGAAGCAATTAGTATACAAAGTTTCCATGCTTTTGCCTTCTACATAAGAACCATGGTTCTAGGGATAAACCAATATTGTAACAGGAATTCAATGTCTTACTTAAAGTTTAAAATTCTAGCTATCCACATCCAAAGAAAGAACTTAATAGAGAGTTTCAATGCAGATCAAAGCATACTATTTGCTATTTTTTTCTTCTGTTTTGTTTTGTTTTCTCTTTCTTATGGTTCCTCCCATTGGTTCTAATTCTTCTTTACAACATCACTAACATGAAAATATGTTTAATAGGAATGTATATGTATAGCCTATATCAGATTGCACACTTGGGGAAGGAGGTACAGATGGGGGGAGAAAAATTTAAAACTCAAAAGCTTATGGAAGTGATTATTGATAAATCAAAATAAATTAATTAAAATTTTTGTTTTAATTTTTAAAAAAAGTTTAAAATTCCACCTTTAAATCCAAAAAATACATATATAAAAGAATTTCTATTTATTATAGGAAGCCAAGCTTCTAGGAAAGAACAGACACAAATAAAATGGCTAGGACCAATGATTCTAAAATGATTATCATTATTACAGCTTTATGTAAAGCAAGGCATTACAGTAATCTCAAATGTTAAGGACCATTTAATTATCTATCATACAGCTGCTCTAGCCTCTTGTAGTCATGGATGGTTAAGAAAAAGAAAAACAAAATCCAGAATTCTACTGTACTTTTCCAAGCATGTTTGCCATCATCAACTCTTTCATTGAAAGATCACATTACCATGTTTAACAGTAAAGTTACTTACGTAGTTTCCTAATAACAGGAAGAAGTCCACCCCAAGTGTGCAAATATTCTGCCCTGAAACCATCCAAGGAAAACAAAATGGTAGGTGGGATTTCAAACCTAGATCATAAGAAAAAGCTGTTTTTAGGAAAGGGCATTTTGAAGAACTTTATCCTTCCTTTTGATACTCTTCCATAATGAAGACTTTAAGAATTTTCCACTAACATGGGAGTGAAAAAAGAGCCAGACATAAACCCTGTAAAAAAACAAATTTACATGCACATGTATATAAACATTATGGTTTCTGAGATAACAGAAGGACAAGAAAAAGGTCTCCTGTATGTTAAGCCTCACTTATGGTGGAGTAAGGGATAGATATGGACAAGAATCTTAGAGAATTAGGAGTTATTGATTTTATGTGTGTATATACATGTATTGAACTTAAATATCTAATCTATGTGTGTGTGTGTGTGTGTGTGTGTGTGTGTGTATTGCATATAAATATCTAAATAACATGGTATAGTAGACAGAAAACTGCCCACCTGAGAGCAAGGAAGATCTGGGTTTAAGCCCCACTTCTGATACCTACTTACTGTGCAACTTTGGACAAATCACTAAACCTCTCAGTGCCCCTAGACAACTTTCTAAGACTATAAGTTATAGCACAGTTACTTACATGTTTTGGTAGAAGAAATTCTTTGTTAAGAACAAATTATATATATAATACATATGTATAAATACATTACATATATAATACATATGTATATACATATATCCATATATAGAGATGCCGTATATGTATGCTATACACATCTATATAGACATAGTTTTCATGATATACAGATTTTATATAATATTTTTATTGAGCATTCACATACTATTTTATCAATCAGAAATCATCTATCAAATACCTACTGTGGGTCAGACACTAAGGATATAGAGACAAAAATGAAGTAGTCCCTGTCTTCAAGGAACTTGCATTCCATCAGGGTGCAGATTATGGAAGAGGAGGAGAGAAAACATATACGAGTACAAATAAAAGATATATGACATATATATGTACATATATATATATGTAAAATATATGTTCAGTCATATCTGACATAGACATATATAAGTGTACATAAAATATATCCACTCAAGGGGATCAGGAAAGGCTTTATGTAAATGTAGCGCTTGAGCAAAGCTTTGAAATAAAGCAGAGACACTTAGAGGTGAAAAAATCTTCACTTATAGATGAAGACAAGATTGTCAACATTATGAATCACATTTTAGAAAGGTTCTCATGGCTTTAATTTTGAAAGTCATATATCACTGCAACTCTCATAAGGTGTTTCCAATACTTTCAGAGAAGGTGAGGAATAAGTGTATTCCAGGCTTGGGGTGGGGAGACGAAGGTCAACCTGAGCAAAGGCACAAAGACAAGAGATAAAGTATCATGCATGAGGATCACCAAGAAGACAAGTTTAGCTTTACCAGAAAGAGGAGTGATGTATATTAATCCTGGAAAGGGAGGATGGAGACAAACTATGAAGGACTTATTTTTTTTTTTGGTGAGATAATCAGGGTTAAGTGACTTGCCCAGGGTCACATAGCTAGTAAGTGTCAAATGTCTGAAGCCATATTTGAACTCAGGTTCTCCTGACCCAGAGCTCTATCCCCTGCACCACCTTGCTGCCCCTGAAGGACTTTTAATGTTAAAGACTTGAATCTGTATTTTGATGCCACAAGTTATAGAACCAATAGCCATTATTTAATAGGGAACTGTCTTGGTAAGATCTGTGCTTCAGGAAACTGACTCTGGCATGGGGGCAGCTAGGTGACGCAGTGGATAGAGCACCGGCCCTGAAGTCAGGAGGACCTGAGTTCAAATCCGGCCTCAGACCAAACACTTGACACTTACTAGCTGTGTGACCCTGGGCAAGTCACTTAACCCCAATTGCCTTAAAAAAAAAGAAAGAAAGAAAGAAAGTCTGGCAGCTCACTTGGGTGAAGAGAAACTTGAATTAGGGAGGCCCATTAGGAGCTATTGCAATCGTACATATGAGAGGTGATAAGGTTATGACCTAGTATCATGGTAATATAAGTAAAGAGAGGAGGACAGATTGTAAGATATCTGAGGCTTCATTGCTGGGAGGAGGAAATGCCATCTACCAATACAAACTGGCACCTCTTCTGCAATTTAAAGAACTGTGAGGGGATATTAGAGGTTAAGTACATATAGCCAGTATATGTCAAAGTTGGGACTTGAATCCAGGTCTTCCTGATTCCCAAGCTAGCTCTCTCCACGTATAATACTACACATATATATAAAATTTATGGATAACATATATATGCATTCATATAAGTATATATATAATAGTCTTCAATAGAAAGCATAGTATGAGATGCATCAAAAGCAGTTCATTTGAAAAAACACAAGATAGAGTCAGAAAAACTGGGTTTTCACAACTCTTGACTATGAGATTTCTGACAGATCACTTCACCATTCCCAACTTGCTTGTTCCTCTACAGAATGAGATAGTATGACTAGATGATCTCTAGGGTGCCTTCCAGCTATAATATTCTATTCTGTTCTGTTCTATTCTGTCTGAATCATTGGATTATTACCAATAATCAGGTTCATTTAAACAGTTTTAAGGATGATCAGCTATATTCAAGAGTAGGATCATCATGGAAAGAATTATAGAGTAATTAAAAATTATTTCATTGCCATTGTCAGTTGAATATGTCATCAGTATTCAGAAGAAAGAGAAACAATAAGAAAAGACTTGCCTGAAATTTCCCTTATTACTTAGCAAAATTTCCCTTGCCTAAAAATTTAGCTGGGAAATCTAATAGATTTTTATGACTCTGAGGTTTTATCCAAGTAGGAAGTATACCCAGAACTTCACAAGAAGGAGATATCCTTTAAAACATATATACATTTTCCTTTGTCCCCATACAAAATAAAGTTATTAGAGATGAAAAGAAATTGTTTAAGATTATTAATTCAATCAGCTATTACTAAACACATTTCAGAATATCTCTCACAACTTTAATTGTGAGATAATCATATCTCACTAACACCCTCTTATTTCTATCACTTTCAAAAATAATGTATACCTTCTCATAAATAGCATACTTAGACACTAATGGATCTATCAGTTCATCATTGAGGGGACTCCCAAATACCCACATCACAATTTATTCATACTTTATCTCTAGGTGACTCATCATAATACTCCCAAACATATCCACTGGGGACTCATCCAACCCATTTTGGGAGCTTTCTTAGTAAATTAACATTATTCAGATATCAATGGAACATGAAGACTATCCATCAGATGTCCCTCTTCACCAATGGACTAGCACATCTTCTTTTCTAGTCAAATATCTCTTTAGTGATTAGTCCTTCCTTGGTTGTTAATATGTTGTAGCCTACTCATACCCACCGTGTACTTTTCCGTTATACCATCACTAGAATATTAAAAAAGGATTAGTCTTTGTTTTGGTGAAAAGTTGGGGAACATTAGAAACACAGCAAAGTTTCCCAAAGAAATCCACCTTATTGTCAGTCTTCTAGTTAATGGAACTAGCTTATTCTCCAGGTACCACATCCACTCAGACTCTACGTACTAATGTACCAGCTCAGTGTGTATCCAACTACATTTCATAGTCCGGACAATTTTCATAAGAATAACCCTATAAATGATACAGGGCTTTTAAAAGAAACAGTCTTTTTTGTACAATATCCACTCTCACTTCTTAATTTTGTACAACATCCACAAATATCCACTCTCCCTTCTTAATTTATACCAAAGTAGCAAATGTATTTCTTCAAATTATGAAATAAAATTGTAATTGTTTTTTATCTAAATTTAATTCAAACATTTATTAATTATACACTGTGCTAGATACTAAAGGAGATACAGAGGTGAATATAGCATTATTTCTCCCTTAAGAAACTTACAATCATAGCACACATATACACACAAGTATTATTTTTAAAAATAAATGTATATATGAGAAACAAAGTGCTACAAGAATTCAGAAAAGAAAGAGATTGCTTCCAGCTAATGTGAAGGAGTTCCATGCAAAAGGCAGAATAAGTAGAATCCTAATGAATAAAGTCAGATTTCTACAGGTGGAGAGGGAGGGAGGTCATTCAATCAACAAGTATTTATTAAGCCTTCATTATGCTCCAACACCTGTGCTAGGCTTTGCGACTACAAAGACAAAAAGCCAAATCCTTAACATCAAGGTGCTTATCTTACTGGAGAAATGAATATGTACGCACATAAATATGTATGTGCAAAATAAATAAAAGCTAAATTGGGGAATGGGGTGAGGCACTAACATTTTGGGTTATCTAGGAGTTCGTTTTGAGCTGAATTTTAGAGACGATGAATTCTAAGAGGGGTAGGTAAGGAAGGAGAGCATTCCAAGAATGGGGAAAAGACTGAGCAAAAACATGGAGATGGGAGTGAAAAAGTCATGAGAAAAATTAGGAATGTTAGTTTGGCTGAATCAGAGAGTGCATTTAGATGACTGATGCATGTAACAGAGGCATGGAAATGATAGGAAAATGTGAGTTCTGAAAGTAATTCAGTTTGGCAAAAACAGAGTAAAAGGAAGGGGATAGTGTGAGACTAGGAGGGAAAAACAGTTTAAAGTCCAAACATGAAAAAACTAAAGATCTAAGAAGTAGCTGATTCAATATAACCATGCTATATGAAATACGCCAGTACACTCTGGTGTAAAATAAAATATTACACAAGATTTCTGGGATAGCTATTTACCATCCCACTGTACACCATTGAGGATGGGGAAGGAGAGAATGGAAGATCTCTCTTAAATATGGTGAAGGGATTTTTTTTAAAGCGGGGGGTGGAAATGGATTGTCACTCATCATCTTACCCTGTTGGACACTGAGGCTCAAGAATGTCTTCACATTTTTCTTCTACCCAACTTTTCTCACCTAAAAAGAAGATTTTTAAAGAAATAAAAATTTATTTGGACAAACATAAGATTATCAAGAATTATGATGCCGGCACATCATCAAAAGGAAAAATTTTTTAAAACCTACACCTCTAGTAACATTTAATTGAACATCGAGAAAAATGGGAAAATGTTTGAGAGAGTAGTCTAACATAGGATTCTTTTACCTATGATGACACATGCTTGCTGGATATATCTGCCTCAGCTTCCTCACATGTAAAATGGAGATAATGATAGCATCTACCTCCCAAGGTTATTGTGAGGATCAAATGAGATAATATTTGTAAAGTACTTAGTAAAGGGCCTGGCACATAGTAGGCACTTCATAAATGCTTTCTGGTTTGGTTTTGTTTTGATAAAATTTAGCTATTGCATTTCTTCCACTTTCCAGTTTTTGGACTTTCCAGCTAGAGCTTATAGAACATCTAAATCCCCACATCATTAGGAAAAAAAAATCTTAAGTCTTAGTCAATTCACTCTCATACTCATACAGTCAGGCTTCATAGGATTTCAAGGAACTGTGGTTCATGGCATACAATTTTTACCTCCTTCTGCATCTACCATAGTGAAGACATACTTTTAAAAACCTGTTAATATTGGTTTACTGCTTTCCTATCCACTGTTTCATTTGATTCTCCTAGCAACTCCATGATGGATCAATCAGTACTGGCAGATATAGAATTCATTTTTGAGAGGGAGAAACTAAGATTCTTTTATAGATGAGGAAACGGAGGTCCAGAAATTTACCTGACCTACCTAACGTCACTCAGAGGAAGTGACACAGGTTGGATTGTATCCCAGGGCCTCTACATCCAGAGAGCATTCTTTTTACCAAACTATATTCTGTCCCTTTATCTCTATTTTACAAATTGGGCAATTAAGGCAGAGAACAGTTATATAACTTGCTCAAGACCACAGAGTCAATCATAAGTGGCAGACACATACTTAGAATCAAAGTCTCTTAAATCCTGTTCTAGGGCCTTTCCTCATTGTCATTATCTATGCTTGTGATGTAGGCACGATTCTCTCCTCCTCCCCTCAACCATGATTGACATAAGAGCTCTCTCCACCTTCCTCCCAAGGTCTAAATATGAAGCATGAGCCAAAGTCCAGGAAACAACTGCAAAGATTTTAGCATATTACAGAAGCAAAATCAAGTCAAGAACTCTTACCTTGGCAAACAGAGTCATAGTTAATGCAGCAGTCACCCTTGTCCTTGCAGTCATCTGTACAAGAGCAGTGACTTTTTGGTAGTCTTTTCTCACCACACCTGAATTTGCTGCAAGTCCATATATGCTCTGAACCAAAAGAAAAAAAAGTTAAATAAAATGTTTTCTGATTTAGATACCATGCTGTCACCAACATAAACACCTCTCTGGAGGTCAAATGCTGATTTCTCAGGTCTGACTTCCACTGACTGTATAGACTTTAAGGTTAAGATTTAGTATAAGCTCTGTTCTTACCTGCATACAACCACATAGCTCTCAAGGAAATGAGTATCAAGATAACAAACTGAAAATATGCAACTACAGCTAGTTTAAAACAATAACTCCCCAATTTCACATTTTAAAAACTAAGACATCTTCCCCTATTATAATGAAAAAAGAAATCACAGCACCAATTCTCCTTTGCCTTAATGACACAAAGATGTAGGCACTATGCCTCCCCCTTTGCCTAGCCCCAGAACACCTGAATTTTCATATGCATCTTATTGAGTGTTGTGAAATAATATACTCATAAAAGGCCATTTACTTGTTTTGGGTTTTTTTTAAAAGATTGATCTGTGAAATTTCATAGCTCATCTAAGTCACATTATCCTAGTGATGCTCTCTAAGTACAAATCATGGTACATCACAATCTCAGAAAAATCACAATTCTCAGTGACCCAGTTGTGAGTGGAGAGATGCCACATAATCATCATCATCATCATCATCATCATCACACTTATCTAGTGTTTTGAAGTTTGCAAAGCCTTTTGCAAATATTATCTCATTTAATCCTCAAAACAACTCTAAGAGGTAGGTGCTACTACTTTTCTCATTTTACAGATGAGGAAAATGAAAGAAACAAAGGTTAAGTGACTTGCCCAGGATCAAACAACTAGGAAATATCTGTGCTACATTTGAACTCAAGTCTTCCTGACTTCCGGTCCAGTATTCTATTCACTAGTATTCTAGCTACATGCTGGGTCTAAGCAGGCTCCAGCCCATTATTAATAACATGCATAAAATAATTGGCATAAAAGACATCTGCAGGAATATGTATGACTGGAAAAGGAGGTAAACTGCTCATACAATGTTATAACAGCTGGTAGAGAGACAATCTCTTATACTGGTATCCATAAAATATTGAATGTGAGAATGTGCATAGCTTGTGATCTGCTCAGTTGGAGGGAATACCCATGTCAATGCAATTATGGAGCCACTGAATGATTAAAGTATGAATCTGCAAAGTATGTAACTAACACCACTTTTGATCAAAGATTAAGATTAGACAGGTACCCAAGGCTTCATGCTTTAATAAGCCTTTAATAACTCTATAATGACTAGAAAGAGGATAACTAAAGGATTAATGCATCAGATATCCCCTAAGAACCAAGCTCAAATGAAAAGTTCAGAGGAAGAAATTTATTTGACATGCACTAAAAATAAACACATTCATATTTCTATCATGTCACTAATGCAAAAATAGTATTGGAGCATAAATGTTTTAAAAGTGATTTTTTTATATCTAAATAACTTGGGAATTAAAAAACAAAATATATTTCCTATGAAAAAGTGACCTATGTAGCCTAAAGCTATGTCTACACATGCTTCTTAGATTTAAAAAAAAAGTTAAGCTCCTGCCTTGGTCATATACAGCATGTGATCATGCCTTGCATCTTTTTATTTGAACTTATTTTTTATTGTAAACCTAGTCATCAAAAAAAAATTACAATATACAAAAATAAGAAAAAAGAGGAATATATAAGGAAATGAACTTTTGTTATGTAGTTTGTTTTTAAAGAAGTATGTTGGGGGCAGCTAGGTGGCGCAGTAGATAGAGCACTGGCCCTGGATTCAGGAGAACCTGAGTTCAAATCCGGCCTCAGACACATAACACTTACTAGCTGTGTGATCCTGGGCAAAATCACTTAACCCCATTGCCCAACAGAACAAAAACAAAAACAAAAAAAAAAAGAAGTATCTTATATGTGTATACAAATGTAGATACATATATAATTTAATTCTAGTAGCAAAGCTACTTCATGTTCTTTTTTATACTTGTTTCTTCTGTGCATTTCTTAATTTTTATTTAAATCTTATTTAATCAAATTTCTACTGATTCTGATTTTTTTGCACATCTGTCTGTACTTACTAACCCATTACTTTCTACCAGCTCCTCCCTAAGCTGAAGCCTTCCCTTATAATAAATATAGTTAGAATTCCTATTAGCTTGAATAATAAATCCTCTGAAGGAGTTACACATATTTAAATTTGCACCATTCAAAAGTTATAATTATGTAAAGTATAGTAATTGGTTCTAGACCAGTGGAAATATGTGGTATGAATTCAAATAATGTGAGTACTTCAAGGGATTCATTCTTCACATTAATTGGAACCTAGATTGTATGTATATTCCAGGAAAACAAATCAACACATTGGCCATGTCTGAGAATCTATATCTCATCCTGTGTCTCAAGTCTATTGAGTCTCTGTCAAGCTGTGGGAGGTATTTCATCATTTGTCTTTTGCAGGAACAAATTCTCTAATAAAGATCTATGGTGACGTATCTTTTTATACACAATTTTTTTTATTCCTTCTCCTGGTTTCTACTCCCTTTCCATTTCCCGATATATTTTATACCTGGTTCTATACACGTTTCCTGGTAATCTAGACAGCAGTTTCCAAGTTCAACACAGGCAACATCACAGCGACAGTTCCCAAATGTCCTCTCAAAACAGCGACCTTTGCAACTTTTGACTGAAATATTAAACAAAGAGTTAGTTGCTGCTAGGAAATATATAACTACAAACTGGACATCAACTTTTCAACCCAAACCATGAAGTCACTGAGAAAGAGAAGGCTCAAATCTTAGTTTAAATTACATCCATAGTATTAGTAACCATGGTATCTTAATATGCCATACCATAAACAAAATTATATTTGATTCTATAATGCAATCATCTTTACAAGGTTATATTAGAACTTCTTTCTAACGAAAAGGAAGGAAAATTTACAGTAACAAAGTCTTCATAAATGCCTATTAAGATTCAGACTTACAAAATCAGGAAGAAAATAGAACAAGAGTTCTAAATAAAGCAGTGCTGGGGAAAGGTTCTGATAGCTGTATGGTCTGTCCTAGCTTGCATGAGATTGTGGAGACTGCAACATTTGGACAAGGGCCAGGAAAGGAAGAATTTGTCCTAGGGCCACATGTTTCATAGATTTAAGCAGGCCCAAGTGGGTATAATTCTGGTCCTGCCTCTTTAACATGGTTAATATAAGGCTTAAAAAAAAAAAACCTAAACATAGAAAAGTTTTGAAAAAATTTTAAGTCAATCAACTAGCATTTATTAAATTCCTTGATATGCTAGGTACTTTGCTCAGTGCTATAATTTGAAGTGCTATACCAGTTCAAGTGAAAGAGAAAATGTTAGCACCATAAAGGTGAATAATCAAATAACTTGTGCTCACATTTCTCTCTTAAATTCCCAAGTGATTGGCAGTATATTTTCACTCTATTAGCTTTGGGATATAGGGCAATTAAGGGTAGCTAGGTGATACAATTCATAGAGTGCCTGGTCTGGAGGCAGGAAGACCATACACACACAAAAAAAGTACAGTGTGAATGACTTCTGTTTTCTAAGACCAGAAACTTTCTTGACTCAGGATTAGTTATAAATTTGATAAGTTAGTTATAATTATCAAATAATGAGTCTATCATTAATCAAGTATCTTTAGAAGAGATTTGTATTATAAGTAATGTTCAAAAATATCATTGTTTTTTATAATTGATACTGAAATCAATGTGAATTTTCCATTCAAAAACTGCATACCTGTTCCTCATTTGCTAAAAAATAAAATCGTAAATGCTAATGTAACATCTAATCTGAAGAAATTCCTAAAGCAAACACAAAAAGAGATTCCTCTTGAGATTAACAGACTCTCAAAGAACATCTAGACACTATTCTAAATCCTACAATAATGGAAAAATTTAGCAAGAGAGAAATAGTTGCCTAATCAGTTGTCCCACTGTTCAAATTTCTAAAGACTCTTACGAAAACCATCTATTATTCCGGAGAAAAAATGATCTAAATTATTTGTCTAAGCTGAAAGGTGAACATTATAATTTACTCAAATATTGGAGTTCTATGTATACATAATTACTTATGTAACTTTCCCACTGTGAATTCTGTCCCTCCTAACTTTAAAGAAACATGAGATGAGGGGTAGGGGCCGACTTTCCTCACCTTAACTAATATAATCACAGAAAATCTAAGATATAATTACAAACTGCAAACTAGGTGTTAAGGAATATTCCAACAACCTCACAACAATGTATGAAAAAGTCCTTAATTAATGTGAGAGAATTATAGGGCTTTGGCTATGGATCTTTATCCATTATATCTATTATAGACAGAGACCATTATGACCTTTTCAGAAAATCAGTTCTACCTCTCAGACTAGGTATAAAAACAGCAAGTCAGTTCAAGAGTTGGCCAGTCCAGTGGTAGAAAATTCCAGGCTTAGGAGCTCTTTAGGGAGACAGATCCCTGTAACTGTACCAGAGGGCAGCAGAGAGTGGGAGAGTGAATGCTGAAGAGAAGATGTCATTCTCTTCCCTGTACCCCACTGACCATGTCACTGGAGAAACTAGATTAGTAGAAGACAACACATTTAGCCAGGAGCAGTGATGCACATAGAAGGCATGTGTATAAGAGATAGTCAGTTGCCCAAGACATCACTTCAAAGAATGTGACCTCTCATGGTAAAAAGAAGTGCTGGATAGGAGCTCAAGAAAGGCGTAGAGCCTAAAAATCAAACTAGCTGTTGGTCCATCAGCACAAATGACATATCTATAGTGAACAATGTAAGAACTTTATGAAGGTAAAAAGGATTTCTAGTATGAGGAATTGTGAGTTACTCTTTTGCCACAGTGATCTCTATTGCTACTCTAATAGTAATAATTTTATTATTATTGAATAGTAATAAGCCTATTACTATTGCAATTTGAGCACTCTCTTCCCAAGGATGCTATGTATATTTGTGGGACATTGCATCCCAGGCTTTTGAAGGGAAGCTTTTGTACCAACTGTGCTTGCTAAGCCCTTTGATTAAAGGACTTTGATGAGAGCTTACTGAGTGTGCTGCTAATTGTTCATGGGAAGCAGAACAGATTGGGCATGCATTAAAAGGGTAGCCTCACAGAATTATCTCCAGAACCTGAGAGGTAACAGTCACCCCTCAGAATCCAACCTGACAATGTGAGTGGAAGCTGAGGAGAGTAGCCTCAGAGAGGGTTTCACAATAGTAAAAAGCTTTAACAAAAACAATAACATAAAACTATACTTTAAGACTGAAGCTGTTTGCAATGCCAGGATGCTAGAAGTCTCCAGAAATAATCATGGTTTATATTTATATAATGTTTACTCTTTACATAGTGATGCACATGCATCATCAAATAGGATCCTCACAATGCCATAGAGGTTGGTAATGAAAATATCATTCTCATCTTGTAGGAAACAAACTGAGGCACAGAACAATTAAGTGACCTGCCCAAAGTCATATTGCTAACAAGTGGTAGATCCAGGAAAACAATCCAAATTGTTCCATCTCAAGCCCATCGAACTTTTCAATGTATTATGCAGGCTCAAAGAAGGTTCTATGACAGCAGAAGTCATCAAACCCCAATAAGTACATCCACAGGATACACAGACTAGCCATCATGATACTCCTAGGAGAAATTTTGTTCTGAAACAATAATTCTGGGAGACCATTGGATTAATGGAAGGCTAGGATCTCAAAGAACGTTGCTGTTGGCACCTCTGTCAGCCATAGTTCTCACATAAATAATTTTTCTGCTCCCCATTTTAGGATCAAATGTTGACCAGAAAAAAAAGGTTGGCATAAAAAAATAAAATCATGAAAGTACAGATATGGCTATTATTATATGGTGAAGAAAGTATAAGACAGGATCCAGAAATAAGGATAAATTAATTGCAAGGATTCTATAAACATCTGTATTGGAAAAATATCAATCAATATAACCATACAACTACATGATATTTTTATATACTATTATGGTTACCTTCTCTGGAACAGCTTGGTTTCAATCCAAATATACACCCAAGAATTGTTGTTAGCATGCAGACAGACAGCACCTGTTTAAAAAGAAAAGTCTATTATATTTTTCCAAAACAATATTTTCATTTTTTTAAAATTTAAAATTTAAAATTTAAATTTAAAATATTTTCATTTATTTATTCAACCAGTCCTGGGTTTTCATTGGTTGCATTCATTGAGGAATAAGGAAATTTCCTCTATTAACTCTTATCAGTAGCTGTTCTGCAATTTGTATTCTCAAAGAGTAGCCCATGTGTCTAAGAGATTAATTGGCCTTATCCAGGGTTCTATAGCTAGAATCTGTCAGAGGTAGAACTTGATTCAAGTCTTCCTGTCACCAAAAGTGGCCATGTTGTCTCTCTTATATGACCTAAACATCCCTCACCACATGAGGTAGGTTACACTAATAAGCTTGCAAGTAATTAACAACCAACCAAAATCAATTTACTATATTGAAGGGAAATTGGAGATAGCATGACTAGCACCCCAATTAAATTAAGGTTTTTGAAGGCATTATAGATTTATGGATTTCGGAGAAGAGACTGCTTTTTTTTTTATCTATCCCTAGCATTTGACAACGGTAGTAGTCACTTAATAAATGTTACTTGATGGATATTATGTATCCATTTGATTCTCTTAGATCCTTAAAAAAAAACAAAGTAAGACAAAACAATGCATTGTAATAATGTGATAGAGTACTAAACTTAAAGCCATGAAACCTGAATCCTAGTTCAATCTCTGCTACTATCTATGTTATTTATCATGGACAACTTGCTATTCCTTTCAGGGCCCCATTTTCTCACTAAAATAAGGAAATTAAATTTGGAGCTCTAACTATAAATTTTGTATCAGGATAGGATGAATAAAATGCACCTCAAATCAACTTCATATTTCATAATGTAAATTCAACAATAATTAAGACAAATTCCTTTGAGGGGAAAGGGGGAACTCATCAATCTAGTGATTTCCAGTTGTTAAACATTGGCATGTAAACAAATTTTTGCTTTTTATTTTGGTGCTCTGGACAAAAATCCTAGTTACCTCTCCCTAGTTTCAGCCCCAACTTAACTAAAGAATCACCAAGATTCCTTCCAACTTTAAAGTTGTATGACCTCTTTTCTACCGCTATACCTCAATATTACTTGATCAAATTATCCTGTCTATATTATATTACTCAAATAAATGTATTATTCAAATTCACAAAACTTCCCAGAATAAAGATATTACAGGAAATTTGAGGAAAGGAATGACAATGGGATTATGGCCAAAAACTTACATAAATACTTACATCCTTTATGTCTAATAGAATGCTATATTTTTATCTCCCAGAAATGTCACTTTGCAACAATTAGCCTTTATCTTACCATTACTCTAGGGATTAGAGTCTTATTCATGTTCTCAGATTTAGTGTAGCTTAAGTATTTTAGGGGGTGAAAAAAAAAACAAAAGTCAAATGGCTACAGAGACAATGTGTTGTAAGAAAAAAAGTAAACAGCATTTCTGTACTTGAATTTTTATCCATAAAATAAGGGGGTTGGACTAGATATAGCTAAGGTTTCTCCAGCTCTAATATTCTATGACTCAACAACTATTTATCCTCAATACCAATGTTTTAAAATGCAAATATGGACGTGTCCTAGATTTCTATGATTCTGTACCCTCTTTTTAATGAACAAAGGAATCGAAACGATTACAGATAAACTCTGAGATTTTGTAGTCTGTGTTACAGAGTCTGGAAGAAGACACATCACTCTCACACTGTTAACGGACCTGTAAATAGTCTGTTGATAGGTCTGTAAATGGTCCAACCCACTCTTGAAACAATCTGGAAAGATTTAAGAAAAGTCTTTCAACTGTTCATACACTCTGACCGTGTTTCCAAGACTGAGCATATTCCCCTGGAAGGTCAAAAAAAACCTCTAATATGTACCAAAAAGTTCTTAGCAACACTTTTTGTGGCAGCAGATAAAGTGGGCACTCATCAGTTAGAGAATCCTGAGCAAGGTAAGGTATATTAATATAATAGAATGTTACTACATTATAAAAATCAGGGAATGAGAAGGATTCAGAGAAAGATGGGAAGATTTTTACAAACTGATGCAAACTAAAGTAAGCAGTATCAGGAGAAAAATATACTCAATACCTACAATAATATGAAGAAAAATAACACTAAAAAGGCAGTCTGATTCATATTGACTACAATGACCAGTCTTAGTATCAAATAGTAGATTACGAAATATATTTCTCTCCTTTAATTTGAGAGGGTAAAGCAAAACATAGTGGTATAATGAAAAATATGCTGTCAGATGTAATTATTTTGCTGATCCATTTTGCTTTTGTTTTAAGAGGAGAGCAGTGTGTTAGTAAACAAATGATTTGTAAAACGAAAAACTAAATACATCAATAAAACTTTAAGAATAACTGAAATAACAAGACTTCTAAAATGATAACCATCTGTAAAATTGGGATAATAATAGGGCCTACCTTCTCAGAGTTGCTATGAAAATCAAATGAAATAGCATTTGTTTAGTGTATTGGAAAACGTAAAGCAATACATATGTGATAGCTATTGTTACTATTACTGATTTCATTTTATCTATTATCCCCTTAAAGCAATCAAAAAGATATGATAACTTATCTGAAGTTTTCTGCACTAAAATCTTATTCCAATAACCCATATCAAAGCATGCATGCATGTAGTATGGCACAGTATCTTCAAAGCTATACCAATCAATTAGGCAATAAGCATTTATTAAGGATCTACTAAATGTCAAATAATGGGAATGTAAACACAAAGGTGAATCAGTCCCTGACCTCAAGTAGCTGACATTCTGTGAGGAGAAGAGTACAACATACACATATATGGATATATACCAAATATATATAAGGTAACTGTAGCTTGAGGAGATCAGGAAAGGCTTCACATAGGGCTTGAATTGAGTTTTGAAGGAAGATAGGAAATCTGAGATACTGTAACAATTGAAATTAAGGTAAACTGAATCACAAAGTATCAAGCATGATCAATTTAGTAAAGCATAAATTTACCAATAAGTAGGATCTAAGCTTCCCCCAGCAAAGGTAAGACCACAAATGAAGGGAACAGCTCTCTTTTATAGTTTTGGGAAATACAGAAAATAGGAAGGCTAGCATCATAGACAGAAGAAAATATGATTGGATGGAAATTGAGAATGAGGGCTAGCAACAATTCCTTCTTTCTTTCCTGTTAACTAAGAAATGTTTACTGCTTTGAGTCCAACTGCCATCTGCAAGGACAGAGATAGCAAACCACACTTCTTTGGATAGCAAACCAGACATCCTTGAAGGATAGCTTGGTGATATAAAGATACTAGATCAGACTCCCTGGTGTTCATCTACATCCTTTGGGAATAACAGATTTCCTTGACACAAGAATAGAACAGTGATTAACGAGAGAACTGCATTTCTAAATTTAATTCATTAAAGACTAAGTTACAATACAAAAATCAATTAACAGTAAATAGGATCAATTAAAAAGACACAATCAATCTGATTACTTCAATTTCCCCCTTTGCACGCCTTTTATAGATTACTTATCTATAGGCTAATTCTAGAAAAATTTTTAACAGTCATTATGAATAGTACATACTAACATCAGTTTTTCTGAAGCAACTTTAGAATATGCTTAAACATAGAAACTAATGCAAAGTCTAAAAAGAATTGTAAAGTAGAGGGCAATAAGTGTCCATTACCAAAGGTAGGTAACTGGTCATTTCCCTGCAGCGAAGTGAACCAAGAGAAGGGATTCCACCAGGAATACTGAAGGAGGTAGTTACATTTCTGCTATAACTTATTAGCTCTTATGTAGGCTTGTCACAATTTCTACTGACCAGTCAATATGAGAACAACAAAATTGATTAATCAGAATAGAGCACCAGCCCTGAAGTCAGGAGGACCTGAGTTCAAATCTGCCTCAGACCAAACACTTGACACTTACTAGCTATGTGACCCTGAGCAAGTCACTTAACCCTAATTGCCTAACCAAAAAAAAATTTGATTAATCATAGCACAAGTCATGGTAATATCTAAATATCTAAAGCCATGGACTAATTTTAGAGGGGAGATTTACATGTCACCAAAGTAAACAACAACAACAAAAAAACCTCAGCAAACATAGATACTGTGAAACAAAAAAGCCAAAGTGATACAATAATGATCATCAATATTAATTAACATCAAGTCTCTTTATAACCTAATAATTTATTCCCAATGTCCATTTAATCATATTTCATCTTGGATCCCAGACATTCCACGTAGTATTCTGGTCCCTGGATACATTTCCTCTTGGATGTTTGAGAATAGGCCTCATTTTCAGGTAAGGCCTAAAAGGGGCTCCTCTTCAATAGATTTATTTCTCTGGTTCCAAGTTACTTACAGAGATTCTAATTCTGCTAAAAAATCTGTCAGTTATAAGACTCAATACAATTTAGTTCAACCTCCTAAATTTGGTTTTCCAATAACTAGTTCATAAGTTGAAAACTAGTTCAAGCCTTGTGGTTCTGATCTTATTAACAATAGAGCTATAAGAAGAACATCAAATTAGGATGAGTTCATATGAAACCAGAGAATTTAAGTTTTTACATGCCACTTGCTCTTTCTTTCTTTGCCTAAATCCTGTGCCTGATATAAACACTGCCAACAACAGGCTGAAGGAAGAATCTTAAAAAGAAATTTATGAAGATCTGATTTATAAAATAGGTCCTTCTTTCTTAAAATTATCACATAGATACTTCAAATAGGAAAATAATTGACCCTCTTCACAATTATCATATAAAATCTTAATCCAATTTTTAAACTTATCACATAAGAAACATTTGTAAGCCAATTACATACATTTACATATACTAGTTCTTTGAGAGAACATTCTAATCTTATTGCTTTCTGAAAGTTTACTACTCCATTTAATTTTAACAAATTTAAAATACAAAAAACCTTTATCTAAGCTTAATTCCCTCCTTAAGAGGATTTCATCCCCAATAACATCCAAAAGAATGAGACATTTTAGGGATCTAATCTTATGTATTAATATAAAACTATTAACAGGTAGATTACAAGCCCAAGAACTCATTAACTTAATTATATAGATATGGAACCGACTACAAATGCAGAATAAAAATAGTAAGACCTTTCATAATTGTATCCTATTATAATTAACTGAGAGTTGCTGGTATATTGCAACAACACAAATCATGATATTTAAAAATTACAGTTTTACCTGCTGATTAGATAAATTTACTATGAAAGGAAGAAGCAGGGATATGACTGTAAGAACATCAAAACTGGTCCTCCAAGCTTAAGCCTAAGAGCACAGACTGACAACATAGGTAGAATAGAATAAAGTATTCTTAATTCCATTTGATTTCAGGTAGGAGTTGTTTTTATTATTTGGCACAGACAACCATTTAGCAAAGTTCCACCTTATCCAGAGGGTATCATAGCCAGGCTCAGGATTAATCCCATGGGAAACATTCCTGTTCAGAAAGGAAATAACACAATGGGGAAACCAAGTCCAAAGGATCTTTAATCTCCTCATGAGGTCATACCCTCAACTTTTCCCAAGCCCAGACATTCACATGCAGTAATTCTCAGATCGCTATCCCTTTGAGCACCTAGAGGCATTTCCCTTCAAAAGTGGATTACTGACCACGATAATTCAGACAATTATACCTGAGTTCAAAACTCAAAATGATATCAGATTACAATCCCACAAAATTTCAACTCAAATAGCAAAGTTTTACTACTCATAACTTAGTGCTAGAGGTAGTTATTACTACTCTCATGTTGTTGCAATAAGTTAGTTAACAATAAAAAAAAGTTACTAAGACTTCCCCCCCAAAAAAATTACTCGATATTATTTTCTTCTTTCTTTTCCCAGACAAGTAATTATTTCTCTTCCTCTTTTAAAATATGCCCAATTAAATATTTCACAATAGCTTCTAATAACCTCTAATTAATATTTCATAATATCTGGTAAGAGGCACTCCAGGCCTGGAGTCAGAGAAGACCTGAGTTCAAATCTGGCCTCAGATACTTACTACCTGCATGAGCCTAGGCAAGTTACTTAACCCTATTTGTTTCAGTGTCCTCATCTGTAAAATAAGCTGAAGGAAATGACAAACCACTACAGTATCTTTACCAAGAAAACTCCAAACGGGGTCACAAATAGTTGGACACAACTGAAATGACTGAACAACGACAATCCAAATTAAAAGGAGTTAAATTCTCCAATTACACAATTTTATCATCCTTCTAATAGCATTTCTTATACAATGGTTTTCCGGAATTTATAATACAAGAAAATTTAGAAATACATTAACATTCACAATATCATAGGTTTTTTTTGCTCTGAGAGTACAATTTTATTTTAGTTTTCAACATTTACATCCACAAGATTTTGAGTTCCAAATTTTCTCCCCATCTCATCCCTTTCCCAACCCAGACAGCATGCATTCTGAATACCCTTTCCCCTAATCTGCCCTTCCTTCTGCTTCCCCCACTTCTCTTGTCCCTTTCCTCTTTTATTTTCCTGTGGGGCAGGATAGAGTTCTATTCCCCATTGCCTGCATATCTTATTTCCCAGGTGCATTTAAAAACAATTTTTTGACATTTGTTTTTAAAACTTTGGATTACAAATTTTCTCCCTTCCTCCCTCCCCACCCACCCTCATTGAGAAGGCAAGCAACTCGATACAGGTTATACTTGTGTAGTCATGCAAAACACTTCCATAGTAGTCATGCTGTGGAAAACTAACATTTCCCTTCATCCTATCCCCACCCCCATTTATTCTATTCTCTCTTTTGACCCTGTCCCTCCTCAGAAGTGTTTGCTTCTGATTACCTCCTCCCCAAGTCTGCTCTCCCTTCTATCATCCCCGCCACTCTCTTATCCCCTTCCTCCCTATTTTCCAGTAAGATAAAATAGCTTTTCATACCCAGCTGAGTGTGTATGTTATTCCCTCCTTAAGCCAAATCCTATGAGAATAAGATACATATAATTTTTTTCCCTTTGACTACCCTACTACTGACAAAGACCTCAAGAGTTACAAATATCATCTTTCCATGCAGGAATGTAAACAGTTCAACCTTAACAAATCCCTTATGATTTCTCTTTCATGTTTATCTCTTCATGCTTCCCTTGAGTCGCATATCTGAAAATCAAATTTTCTATTCAACTCTGGTCTTTTCAACAGGAATGCTTGAAAGTCCTCTATTTCACTCAATGTCCATTTTTCCCTTGAAAGATTATACTCAGCTTTTGCTGGATAGGTGATTCTTGGTTGTAATCCTATCTCCTTTGACCTCCGGAATATCATATTCCAAGCCCTCAGGTCCTTTAGTGTAGAAACTGCTAAATCTTGTGTTATCCTGATTGTGTTTCCACAATACTTGAATTATTTCTTTCTGGCTGCTTCAATATTTTCTCCTTCACCTCAAACTCTGGAATTTGGCTACAATATTCCTAGGAGTTTTCCTTTGGCAATCTCTTTCAGGAGGTGATTGGTGGAGTCTTTCAATTTCTTTTTTACCCTCTGGTTCTAGAATATCAGGGCAGTTTTCTTTGATAATTTCTTGAAAGATGATGTCTAGACTCTTTTGATCATAGCTTTCAGATGGTCCAATAATTTTAAAATTCTCTGTCCTGGATCTATTTTCCAGGTTAGTTATTTTTCCAATGCGATATTTCACATTGTCTTCTATTTTTTCATTCTTTTGGTTTTGTTTTACAATGTCTTAATTTCTCATAAACTCACCAGCTTTCATTTGCTCCATTCTAATCTTTAAGGAAGTATTTTCTTCAGTGAGCTTTTGGACTTCCTTTTCCATTCGGCCAATTCTGCTTTTTAAAGCATTCTTTTCCTCATTGGTTTTTTGGACTTCTTTTGCCATTTGGGTTAGGCCATTTTGTAAGGTGTTATTTTCTTCAATACTTTTGAGTCTCCTTTAGCAAACTGTTGACTTGTTTTTCATAATTTTCTTGCATCAATCTCATTTCTCTTCCCAGTTTTTCCTCTACTTCTCTTACTTGCTTCTCAAAACCCTTTTTGAGCTCTTCCATAACCTGGAACTGATTCATATTTTTCATGGAGGCTTTGGACATAGGAGCTTTGACTTTGTTGCCTTCTTCTGGTTTTCTGTTTTGATCTTCTTTGGCACCAAAGAAAGATTCTATGGTCTGACTCTTTTTTTTTCATGGTTTGCTCATGTTCCCAGCCAATTACTTGAGTTTTAAACTCTTTGTTAAGGTAAGGGTCTGCTTCCAGTGTGGAGAATGTACTGCCCCAAGCTTTGGGGGTTTTGTGCACCTGTTTTCAGAGATACTTCTAGGGACCTGTAAATTTCCAGTTCTTCCAAGGTACTATGATCAAGGGTGAGGTGTTTACTCCTTTCCTGGCCTGTGCTCTCATCTATGAGTGATCACAAGCACTCTTTTCTGCCTTGGAACTGTAAGGAGAATTCCTTCTGCACTGTGCCAGCACATCTCCTCGCCCCAGGACCCTCCTCGCCACCCAGAACTGTGACCCATATCTAAGCACAGGTAAAGCAAGAGATTCCTGCCTCAGCACCAGTAAAGAGATCCATGCAATCCCCCTCTGATCAGCCACTCAGTTCCCTCTCAATCTGTGGGATGGAAGCTCCAGAAGCAGCTGTTGCCCCAGCTGCATGGGGGACTGGGACTGGGACTGAGCCTCTCTCTCACTGTGGTCACAGACTTTTCCTATTACCTTTTAAGTTGTTTTTGGCATTTGTAGGTTGAGAAGTCTGGAAACTGCCACAGCTGCCAGTGATTCAATCCTCTGAGGCCTGTTCCAGGTTGCTGAGAACTGTTTTGCTTGCACGCCCACACTGACCTGTGTTTCTCTCCCAGCCCAGCATGATAGACCTTTCTAATCAGCCATCCAGGCTGTCTTGGGCTAGAAATTTGTTTGACTCTGTCTTTTTGTGGCATCTGCTGCTCTAGAATTTATTTGGAGCCATTTTTTATAGGTATTTGGAGGAGTTTGGGGGAGAGCTCAAGCAAGTCACTACTTTTACTTTACTATCTTGGCTCCCTACAATATCATGAATTTAAAACATGACACTAAACCTATTACTTATCAGACAACATCAACTCAGTAGAATGCATTTCTAAGTTATCTTACATAGAAAACCATTCTTTTTATCACCTTTGGCATAGTACACTAATCACATCTAAAACTCAGTACAGAGTTATCCAGTATGAAGCAATTGCATTCAATTAAAAAATAATAAAAATTAACATGTATCTAGACAGTGCCTACCAAAAGCCAAATCTTATGTTAACAGCTTCAATCATGTAATTCTCTCAACAATGCTGGGAGGTAACTACTATTTTTTTACCCTTTACAAGAGCAGTAAACTAAGTTAAACAAAGATGAGGTTACTTACCTAAAATCACATTGCCAACAAATTTACAGAGACCAGATTTCTAACTTACATTTTCTTCAATCCATACTCTTTCAGCATTTTGCCTTAATGCCAAACCACATTATGATTTAGTTTCAGGACAAACCTTTGCTACATCAAATCTAGATTTGCAATCACAAAATCAAAATCTTAAATTTCCCAGGAACCATGTATTCACAGTACTTCACATTATAAGGCTCTCTACTTCCAGGCAGTCTACTACCAAAGGTTTAAAGTGGAACTTTTGTATTCTCATCCCCCTTTTTAGGGACCATGAGGATTTTATATTCTTTACATAATAACTCAAATATAGTCATCTAGTGATCTTTCAAGGGTGAATTTTAGTATAGTATTTTCCAATAAGTCCATGTTGCAAATATATTACTGTAATGTCCATGTCATAAAGAATAACCACATAGTATTTCTCATATACTTCTTATTAAGTACTTTTTGGTGACTGATTTCTAATTTACTCAAACAATTAAGTTCTGTTATATTATTTACAGAAGTAACACAAAGCATTTTTCCTAATTAAATTTCACATATATTCAAGTTGCTTCCTTAAATGAGGTTCTCTTTTCTTGGGCAAGAAACAAGACAGTTCTTAAAATTCAAATTGTAAACTTGCCTTGAAATTTAGCACCAACTGACTTCCTCTTCTTTAACAGATAGTTATGTGATGTTGAGTAGCTCTCAGGGTCATAACCCTTCTAGAAAACAAGGTGGAGATGTTGATTCACATTTTCCCTTCCTTTGTCCTTTCTCTCCTATATAGCTATGGCAATGCTTCTAAACACATCTATACCCTTCTCACTCCATTTAGGGCAGAAAATATAGATATATCCCTACAATTCTTAGCAGGGCTTGATTAGCAAAAGCAGAATTAATAATTTCTGCATCACATGATTTGAGGGAATCTACCCCTAAATCCACCTAATACTTCTATATAATTTATTAAAATGGGTCAGGTCTCATTTTCTTCTTGACAAGCTATTCAAAATCTACCCTAAGTAATATCCAGTATATAATATATTTTATAGTAAATCAGTGTGTATAATATATTTTATAGCAAAATTTCTAATGGCAAGACATACACCAATTTGAAAATTTCTTTATAAATTGATTTGAACTTAACTTTAATTTATAAAACTCCCATGTGTCTAGTTAGATACACCATTATAATAAAATTTATTTTACTTTTTACTTTTTCCCTGATTAACACAAACTTCCTCTTTTTCATGAACCAGGAAAGACTTAACAATTAAGTTAAGTGCCACAGCTATTCAAACTGCCACCTACAACCTATTTTTTTCCTCTTTGCTTTGGAATTTCACTGTTTTGACTTTTAAACTAGCTTTGATTCCCTTTTCTCTAATCAGTGAAATTACCTTCCCTACACTAAAACAACAAATCTGTCACTTTACAGGGGAAGAATCATGAAAGGTCTTTGTAGCATTCACAATTAATCTCTTTATTTCCTTATACAAATTCTGAAGAATGTTAACCCTAAACTCACTAGAATATTTCAGTATTTATAAAAATGTCTGAGCCACAATTTAGAAATTCACAGTAGAGAACTTATGCTTTAGTCACAAACTAAGTTTCTGATTAAATTACATCGTCATAACATTATACAGTCTGGGGGCAGCTAGGTGGCACAGTGGATAGAGCACAGGCCCTGGAGTCAGGAGTTCAAACCTGGCTTCAGACACATGATATTCACTAGCTGTGTGACCCTGGGCAAGTCACTTAACCCCAATTCACTCACACACACACACACACACACACACACACAAAAGAGAATAACATTATACAGTCTGAGGTAAAAGATTCCATTTTCTCTTATCTGTCTTTCTCTCTCTACTCCCAAAACTTGGCCAGAGCTTAGAAATATAGAGAGAAAGGATAACTGTCTTTCTGAAGACTTAGCAAACTCCTCAGAAAGTTCACATTCTTTTTGCCAGGAAAAAATTAGTTTATAAGACACAGAGAAGTATTTGCAAGTAAACGCCCTTTGTACAATTTGCTAAAACCAACCTCAGTGAAAAGAGAGATTGTCTCCACAAGACAATAGGCATCAGTGACAAAGATTCTTTAAGAAAAAAAAAGTGTGCACAGGTAAAAAGAACCTTCTCAGGTCAAATACAAAACCCTTAGAGGTTCTGATATATCTTAGACTAATTTGGGTAAGGGTGTTCCCAGGTGATGACTAGAGAGACTTCCTTTACCATTCAACCTAATTTTTTTCAGCTCTATTTTTTTATATGTTTAATTTATTTTTAGTTTTCAACATTTACTTCCACAAGATTTTGAATTCCATATTTTTACCCCATCTTGCCCCTCCCCCACCCCAAGCTGGCATGCATTCTGAATACCCCTTCCCCTAAGTCTTCCCTCCCTTCTATCTCTCCCCCTCCTTCTCTTATCCCCTTCCCCTGCTATTTTCCTGTAGGGCAGGATAGATTTCTGTACCTCATATCCTGTATTTCTTATTTCCCAGTTGCATGTGGAAACTATTTTTTTAAACATGTGTTTTTAAAACTTTGGGTTCCAAATTTTCTCCCTTCCTCCCACCCCACACACCCTCATTGAAAAGGCAAGCAAGTCAATACAGGCCATACATGTGCAGTTATGCAAAACACTTCCATAGTAGATATGTTGTGAAAAACTAACTCTATTTCCCTTAATCCTATCCTGCCCCCCCATTTATTCTTTGTTTTGACCCTGTCCCTGCTCAGAAGTACTTCCTTCTGATTACCCCTTTCCCAATCTGCCCTTCTCTCTATCATCCCCCTGCTCTCTTGTCCCCTTCCTCCCCTATTTTCTTGTAGGGTAAGACAGATTTCCATACCCAATTGAGTGTGTATGTTATTCCCTCCTTAAGCCAAATCCTATGAGAACAAGATTCCCTCATTTTCTCTCACCTTCCCATTTCCCCTCCACTGTAAGACACTTTTCATAGCTGTTTTGTGCAAGATAATGTACCCCATTCTACCTCTCCCTTTCTCCTTCTCCTAGTATAATCCTCTCTCACCCCTTAATTTTATTCTCCAGATATCACCCCTTCATCTTCAACTCACCCTGTGCCCTCTATCTAAATATCTATCTATATATACATACATATAATTTTTTCCTTCAACTACCCAAATACTGACAAAGGTCTCAGGAGTTATAAATATCATCCTTCCATGCAGGAATGTAAACAGTTCAGCCTTAATAAGTCTCTTATTATTTCTCTTTCCTGTTTACCTCTTCACGTTCCACTTGAGTTTTGTATTTGAAAGTCAAATTTTATATTCAGCTCTGGTCTTTTCATCAAGAATGCCTGAAAGTCCTCTATTTCACTAAATGACAATTTTTTCCCCTGAAGAGATTATACTCAGTTTTGCTGGGTAGGTGATTCTTGGTTGTAATCCTATCTCCTTTGCCCTCCAGAATATTATATCCCATGCCCTGCAGTCCCTTACTGTAGAAGCTGCTAAATCTTGTGTTATCCTGATTGTGTTTCCACCATACTTGAATTGTTTCTTTCTGGCTGCTTGCAATATTTTCTCCTTGACCTGGGAACTCTGGAATTTGGCTACAATATGCCTAGGAGTTTTCCTTTGGGGATCTCTTTCAGGGGAAGATCAGCAGATTCTTTCAATTTCTATTTTGCCCTCTGGTTCTAAAATATCAGGGCAGTTTTCCTTGATAATTTCTTGAAAGATGATATCTAGGCTCTTTTTTTGATCATGGCTTTCAGATAGTCCAATAATTTTTAAATTCTCTCTCCAGGTCAGTTGTTTTTCCAATGAGATATTTCACATTGTTTTCTAATTTTTCATTCTTTTGGATTTGTTCTACTGTGTCGTGATTTCTCATAAAGTCGCTATCTTCCAATTGCTCTATTCTAATTTTTAAGGAAGTATTTTCTTCAGTAATCTTTTGGACTTCCTTTTCCATTTGGCCAATTTTGCTTTTTAGGGCATTCTTCTCCTCATTGGCTTTTTGGACCTCTTTTGCCATTTGGGTTAGGCTATTTTGTAAGGTGTTATTTTCTTCAGTATTTTTTTGGGTCTCCTTTAGCAAGCTGTTGACTTGTTTTTCATGATTTTCTTGCATCACTTTCATTTCTCTTCCCAGTTTTTCCTCTACTTTCCTTGCTTGCTTCTCAAAATCCCTTTTGAGCTCTTCCAGGGCCTGGGACAGATTCATATTTTTCTTGGAGGCTTTGGACGTGGGGGCTTTGACTTCGTTGTCTTCTTCTGGTTGTACGTTTTGATCTTCTTTGTCACCAAAGTAAGATAGTATAGTCTGACTCTTTTTGCGAGGTTTGCTCATGATCCCAGCCTACTACTTGAGTTTTAAACTCTTTGTTAAGTTTATAAAAGTCTGCTTCCAATGTGGAGAAAGTACTGTCCCAAGCTTCGGGGGTTTGTATAGCTGTTTTCAGAGATACTTGTAGGGACCTGTAAATTTTCAGTTCTTCCAAGGTGGTATGATAAGGGTCAAGGTGTTTACTCTTTTCCTGGCCTGTGCTCTGGTCTTTGAGTGACCGGCCACAAGCAGTCTTTTCTCTCTTGGAACTGTGAGGAGCCTTTCCTTTCCACTGCCACTACAAGCTCCACCGTTCCAGCTCTCCTCCTCACCCCAGGACTGCCACCCAGATCCAAGCACAGGCAAAGCAAGAGATTCCTGCCTTAGCACCAGCAAACAGATCCCTGCAGTCCCCCTCTATCAGCCACTTGATTCCCCCTTAGTCTGTGGGTTGGACGCTCAGGACACAGCCACGGCCCCAGCACCTACGCTCTGGGTTCTGGAACTGGCTCTGACCTAGCTCTTCTCTCACCAAAAAAAAACAGACTTGTCCCCACTGACCTTCTAAGTTGTCTTTGGCGTTCCTGGACTGAGGAATCTGGAAACCGCCACAGCTGCCGGTGATTCATTGCTCTGAGGCCTGCTCCAGGTTCACTGCGGTCTGCGTGCCCATGCCAAACTGCGCTCTTCTACCCGCCCCGCACAACATGCCTTTCTGATCAACCATCCAGGGTGTCTTGGGCTGGAAATTTGTTTTACTCTGTTTTTTTGTGGGTTCTGCTGCTTTACAGACATTTTTTTATGGGTATTTGGAGGGGTTTGGGGGAGAGCTCAAGCAAGTCACTGCTTTCACGCAGCCATCTTGGCTCTGCCCTTCAGCTCTATTTTTAGTTACCCCTTTTTGGCTTGGAAGAATACACTGTTAGTTTATCAGTCACTTGCCAACTATGGATTTGTGATGGCCCACTGTGCCATTGACGGATAATGATTATTTGTAACATGGTGCTTCCCTAGCCCCTTTTCAATGGGAAGCGTCACTCTTCCTACTTTCCAATTATAGTGAGAGGCTCAGGACAACCTCTCTCTCCTGCTAATGGCAATAAGTAGCCTGGGACTTATTTCATGACTTCCTTAAAGGGCCACCACTGATACACGTCTTTTGATCATTCTTCAGCTTGTGCTAGGAGTTTTCTTTGAAGAAAAGAAAATTTTTTTAAGGGACCTGTACCTTAAGAGAATTTCATGGATTTTCTGCTACCAATCATTACCAATCAGTCACACTTAAACACAGACAGGACACCAAGACTAACACAGATGAAGCTTTCCTAAAAGTATAAGAGCTTATCTTGGCTTGGAAAGTCTTGGACTAGGTGGAGAGCCAGATCTCTGATGTAAGCCTTTGTGGAGAAATCCCCCCTGGTGAAAATGTCACCTAAGTGCTTGGTGGGGGGGGGGGCGGGGGCAGTAGGAGGTTATTCCAAGGACAAGCTACCAACCCCAGTCCCTTCATGGTTGCCAAGCTGTAACAGTTACAATTAAGATAGATTGAGGCACAAAGTACCAAGCATGATCAATTTAGTAAAGTATAAATTTACCAATAAAAAGAATTTCTGCTTCCCCAGCAAAGCTAAAATCCCAAATGAGGGGGATGGCTCTCTTTTATAGTTTAGGGAAGTACAGAAAATAGGAAAACTAGCATCACAGATGGAAGAAAAAAATGTTTGGATAGAAATTGGGAATGAGGGCTAACAACTCCTTCCTTCTCTCCTGTGACTAAGAAATACTCATTGTTTGAGTCCAATTGCATCTGCAAGGACCAAGATAGGAAACAAACTCTTTGGATAACAAACCAGACATCCTTGAATAACAGCTTAGTGGTATAAAGATATTAGACCAGACTCCCTGGTGTCCACCTGCACCCTTCAAGTGTAACAGATTTCCCTGACAAGAATAGAACAGTGGTTAATAAGAGAATTGGATTTCTAAACTTAACATTACAGGCCAACTAAACATCTGAATTAAGTTCAGAGTCAAAGAATCATGACTTAAACAGTTACAGCACAAAATCAATGAATTATAAATAGGATCAATTTTAAAAGATACAGAATCAATCTGATTATTTCAATGTAGAAATGACAAGGGAATATATTTCAAGCATAGGAAACACCCAGTGCAGAGACACAAAGACAGGAGATGTAATCTCATACATGAGAAACAATAAGTGGCCTAGTTTACTGAACCATTGAGCAAATGAAGTGACATGTGGTGTCACTTCATTGGAAAGGTAGGGGCCAGGTTGTGACAGGTTTTAAATATCAAAAGAGGCAGCAAGGTACTGCCGTAGAGAGAGTGTAGGTCATAGAGTCAGGAAGACCTGAGTTTGGCTTTAGACTCTTAGTAGCTGGGTTACCTTGAGCAAGCCACTCCATATCTCAGTGTCCATATTTGTAAAGTGGGGATAATAATAGCCCTTACCTCCTAGAATTGTCATGAGGGTAAAATGAGATATTTGTAAAAGAAAAAAAAAGTGCTTTCCAGATCTAAAGTACTATACAAATGTTAGCTATTGTTGTAACTATTATTATTACTACTACATTTGTTACTGGAGAAGGAAATGGCAAACTACTCCAGTATCTTTGCCAAGAAAATCCCAAGTGGAGTTATTGAGAGTTGGACATAACTGAAATAACTGAACAACAACAAAAACATTTGTTACTGGGGGCATTAGGGAGTTAAAACCTTGGCCAGCATTGTCTACCAATATGGAAAGTCTTTGAGAAGAGGCCAAAAATTATATATTATTTCTTTCATCCTTGGACTATGCTAGTTAAGGATTGGTGGTCTCAAGTTCCTCCCCACCCCCACCCCAAAAAAGAACCAAGAACTTTTAGACACATGTTCACAAATTTGGGGATTGAAAACTCTCTCCAGGTTTCAAACTGTTTCAATTGTTGTTTGACATTGTCTTAGTTGAAAATTTAAGTCTAATTTTCACAAGGCTATGAATTTGATTGTGTTTTGGTTTCCTTTCAGAAAAGTCTGCTCAGCAAAGTCAAAGACTCACCTATTTAAAAACAATCAAATAAATCTCATAGGTAATATATAATATAAATAACTTGACATTCTAATTGAAATTAAGCTAATAAGAATAATATTTTGTCTTGGATTGCATCAAACTCAAATGATACCATCAAAATCAACATCATTGTCCTTTTTCCTCTACTTTAATCAAGCAAACATTTAATTATCACCTACTCTATAGGAGGCACTGTGCTAAGCACTAAAAAAAATTTATTTGGAACTTCCTGTCTATTTGTCTAAATGGTCTCTTAAGTGTTCATTCATTTCTAAAGAATTAGTAGAACAAAAATAAAAAATTAGAATTTGTCTGCAATTACTTTGTAGAAAATCCAAAGTTCTTGGTCCCCAAAATATTACGATACTATATCAAGTAAAGCTTACCTCATCACTTATTTCTTGTTAATGATGCTAAAATAGACTTGTAAACTGTGAAAGTCACATACTTCTAAGTTTGGCATTTTAGACCTTCTATGTTCTGGCCAGAAACAAATTTCCAGTTTGCTTCAATCAATACATTTATCCTGAGCTTCACACACAGAAAGCAACTAGCTGTTTCCCAAATATGCCCTGTAGTTTCCAACCTTCACCAGCTTGCAATTGTTTTCATTTCAGCCTAGAATGCTCTCCCCCTCCTAAGTACCTACTAAATAAAATTATTGTAGATCTGGATCAAATTAATTTCTTTCTTTTTCTAAATACCCTAAGGATTGTATGTATGTGTGTATGTATGTACATGTGCACACACATGTGCGTGTACACACCAGAGACAAGAATACAGGTCTTCGTTGTACCATGTTATCTCCTGTGACATGATTAAATAGAGAGTATGAATCAATCCAGTAACAAATATTTTAAAAGCACTTATTATGTGCCAGACATTATGCTAGATTCTGGAAATAAATACAAAAGAGGATGTGACATACTTAGATAGATAGAAAATGGATAAGAAATTATTTGGGGGCAAGAGTACCACCATCTAGGGAGGTCATCAAAATGTTCATATAGAAAATGGTGCTGGAATTGAACTTTGAAGCAAACTCAGGATTCTAAGAGACAAAGGTCAGGGAAAAGTCAATCTCAGTCCAATTATCCTTATAGTTGGTATGATGAAAATCACTATTTGTAACCTGAGAATTCAAATTTCGTTCATGATATTATTACCTCTAGCAGACATCTGCAAATAAATTAAGAAATTATGCTAGTGAGTTTAGTGCTAATGTCCTGTGCCAAATGATAAGAGTGGGAAAGAGGCCATGGGAAAAGGTAAGACTTAAGAAAAGTTAACCTACCCCTTTACCTGGATAAATTCCCATGTTGTGTATCACTTGACCTCTTTTCCTAAAGGTCACATGAATCCATGGAAGTAGTCACAATCACACTAATCCTTCTATATATAACAATTCCTTTTGCCACAAAGGTAACCCTGGGCCTAGGTTATAGAACGTTAGGTCAGTGGAACGAAAGGAATGATGACATGCCCTGCTAATCTGGAAAGATTTCAAGTACAAGCCTAGGGAGGAGCAGTCTGTCTGCTGTCCAATAACCAGCCACACTAAGTTCACCAGAGTTGACTCAATATTTCTTCACCAGCACCTCTAAGAGATTATCCTGTAAGTCACAGAGGGGGTTGAAACCTGCATTGGTGGAACAAGTACTTACACTAACAAAATTATAGTATAAACAATCACCATAAAGGTTAGATCTCAGTAAATTTGCAGAAAAAGTAAATTAATGTTGAAAAATTTGCAAGCATTACAAAGGACAAAGTTCAATACTAAGTAGGGCTATCTACAAAATACACACCATAGGTATTACAAATAAATGTCTGTACTCTAATACGTTTATTAATATGTTTCCAATTACATGTAGAAACAATTTTAATATTCATTTTTTTAATTGAGTTCCAAAATTTCTCTCTCTCCCTCCTATCCCCCCCCCTTAAGAAAGCAAGCAATTTTATATAGGTTATACATGTGCAGTCATGCAAAACATATTTCCAAATAAGTCATATTATGAAAGAAAACACAGACCAAAAAGAAAAGAAAAAACATGGAAAAAAAAGAAAGTAAAAAATAGTATGCTTTGATCTGCATTCAGATTCCACCAGCTCTTTCTCTAGAGGTGGATAACATTTTTCATCATGAGTCCTTTGGAATTATCTTGTATCTTTGTATTTCTGAGAATAACTAAGTCATTCACAGTTGATCATCGTACAATATTACTGTTACTGTGTACTCTAATTTATAATATTATTTTCTTTTTCATTTCTAGTATTTCACCTAATCTAAAGAAAAGTACCCATATAAAACTAATATTTAAAGAAAACCTAATATTAATGGTAAACCTAATATAATGTTATAGATTACATGAAATAAGGGACAATAAAAATAGTCATCATTTGTAAAACCCTTTATAGTCTACAAAGCTCTTTACATATATTATCTTATTTGATCCTCACAACTCTGTGAGGTAGGTTCTATTATTATCCCCATTTTATAGACAAAGAATTTGATGCTAAGAGAAGTTAATCTGCCCAGCGTCAGAAATCTAGCTAGTATCTGAGACAGGATTTGAACGCAAGTGTTTCTACTCCAAATACAGTGCTCTACCCACTGTATTACCTGCTGCAACTATTGGTAGGGGAAGGAGAAGATGGGGGAGAAATCATCAAAGTGTCAGATGATCACTTTGGAACTATATCAACTCTCTAAATAGAGTTCCTATGTGGCCATCCTACTAAAACTACTTTAATCAGTCAATAAACATTTATTAAATGTCTATTCTGTGCTAGGCACTGTGCTAAGCATCACTACTGTCTGAACTACTGAAATTGTTTAATAGATCTTCCTACCTTCATTCACTTCTTTCTTCAAACCAGCCTTCACACTCTTATCTTCCTTTCACAGACCTGGACCTCATAACTCTACAATGACTCCCTGTTGCCAAAGAACCAAAATTCAAACTCTTTCCTCTGGCATTTAGGTTCTACACAAAATAGTATATATAAGCATTTGCTCAGTGTGCTGGCTCTACATGTGCTCAAACTATTCCGATTAGGATTTTAAATTGTGTTATAAGGTGTTCGGAAAGAAATATTGTTAGTCACACAAATATTGACAGCTAAAAATTAACAAATGTTATTCATGGTATTAGATTTCATCATACTTATAATTTAAAAACTTTTCCTTCAAGAGGAACTAGCTGGAGGAAGAAACCAGATAATACAATAAATTAAATTTATTTTTTGCTCATGAGTTTTAATTATGTGTGGATGATATGCTAAAGTACACTAAAATCACTTTGAGGTATTTTGTTTAGTGAAAAAGAAATGTCTATCCTGATAGGGCCAGAATTATAAAAGAGACAAGTAAATTCTAAGAAAAGTTCTAGTGGTTTTGCCCCTGTCCTTGATAGACAGATATCATTCATGCCACAATGGGCAAAAATAAGAAACAGTAACCAGATAACTGAAATTCTATTCCCACTTATTTGTGACTCCCAAGGACCTAAACATGAAGATATTAGTAAAGAAAAGTTAGGGACTAGATCTGTGATTTTTTTGATGGAAGGAATTCTCATAGAATTCCCACACTCCCTCTACCTATAAAGGTTAGCACTTTCTTTGAAACTACATTTAGAGAGCACTAAAGAGGTTAAGGGGTTATGTCCAGGGTCACACAGCCAGGATGTGTCAGAGGAAAGACTAGAACTTAGGTCTTGTTGGCTCCAATGAATATTATCCTCACCACTCTACCCTTAATGTCCCTATGGCAATTCAGTAAATATAGAAGATTTGGTATTAAGTGTATGAATAGTGATATACTATCATTCAAAAACATTAAAATGAAAGTGATGACTTTTAAGAGATAACAGAGAAATACAATTGAAAACAACTCAACACAAAAGATTAACATTTATCCTTGACTTTCCAATCTCAATAAATCACATTTTTGCAAGGATGAGAATATGTATTTGTTAAGAGTAAGTCATCACTTCAGGGAGTGTGTTTCCTCTAAATGACTACAGATTTTGTCAGGAATGCTATGCTTAAGCAGCTGGCAAATATTTTCCATATTCTGGAAATGAGGGTAGAAACAGGCATAAAAAGGTTGAGTGACTTTCCGAAAACCGCATTTATGTTATTAGAATTTGGAATTTGGGGGCAGACTCGGTAGAATTCAAATCTCTAATATAACTACCTTCCTTCCATGGAAGTACTTTACCAATTAAAAAAAAAATGAAGGAAAGAAAGTGAACTAGTTCTGTGATCAGAACATAGAATGAGATTCTAAGTTCAAATACAACTGTAATGTATGGAATTCTGGACTTGAATCCACGAAGACCTGAGTTCAATCTGCCTCTTTCTATGTGGTCCTAGGCACATCACAACTTTTCTGAGCCTCAGCTAATTCATGTTTAAAATGGGCATAATATTACCTAAAGTACCTACCCCCATAGAGTTATCATAAGGCTAAAACATAAAGTGTTTAAAGTGAATATAAAGTGTTTAAACACTTTATAAAGGTCAAATACATTTCTTGTTTATTTGCTTGTTTGGTTATGTCAACTAGGACCCCTAAGTCTTCATTTTGCCATCACTCAGATTAAAACTGATAAAAAGAGAAGCAGTGTTGCACACTGGATAAAGAGCTGGCCTCTGAGCCAGGAAAGCCTAGATCTAAATCCCATTTCTGACACAAACTGGTTGTGTGATCCTAGTGATTTAAACTCTCAGTGACTTAAACTACTCTCTAATAGTAATGTAAGTTGCAGAGGTTTGTTTGTTATTTGTTTGCTGTTGCTTGTCCTTCCTCTTCAAGAGGACCAGCCATCAGGGAGGTGATTCCATGACTTGCAAGTGAATTGGATTTAATTGAGGGAGGTCTTTGCAAAGTTGCCAGCCTCCCTTTCTTCTCTAGAGCCATCTGGGCCCAATAGTGAGCTAGAGATCAGGACGACAGGAGATGGCCCTGGAAGCAGAGACTTTGGCCTTTTTAAGGTAGGTCTTTAAGAGGTCTCAGTTTGACTGAGGTAACATTCATTCAGTGATTAAAGCTAGATGAGAATGAGAAGGCAGAGAATGGCCTCATAGCCCATAAACCACAGGTATTTTTTGAGGTTTAAGCAATCAAAATTTATATTCCTTTGAGCAGACCACCCCCACGAAAGGGTATGATACCCTATGTGGACAGAGGGAAGGGAAAGAAGAAAGAGAAGGAAAGAGGGAAGGAAAGAAGGAGAGAGAGAGAGAAAGAAGAGAGAGAGAGAGAGAGAGAGAGAGAGAAGAGAAGAAAGAAAGAAAGAAAGAAAGAAAGAAAGAAAGAAAGAAAGAAAGAAAGAAAGAAAGAAAGAAAGAAAGAAAGAAAGAAAGAAAGAAAGAAAGAAAGAAAGAAAGAAAGAAAGAAAGAAAGAAAGAAAGAAAGAAAGAAAGAAAGAAAGAAAGAAAGAAAGAAAGAAAGAAAGAAAGAAAAAGAAAAAGTGAGTTGCAGAGAAGGTACTGATTTGCTTTGAAAGAGGAAGTTCCTCACTGGCTGCTTTCTATACCATTGAGTTCAGTTCAAAAAGAATTAATATTTTCTTAAGTATAAGGATAGATGTCCATTGAATGGATCAATCCCACCCCCACTTAATATTAATTACTTTTTCAGGCAAGAACACCTCAACTGAGTCAAACTATAAATTAGGTATGAATGAGGCTTAGACAGCACTAATCAAAAGCATAATAGTAATTATGAGAGGTCCTTGAAAGCCATCAGATTAAATGGTATTATACTACAAAGGAAATACTTTTGGATTGTGTTGTATAACATATCAGACCAGTTCAAAACCCTGCATCAATTCCAGTGATCAATTCCAAGAGAAGAATTTCAGCCAAGCTCTTAAGAAGAATCACTTTGGAGAGTGGGGAGGAAAGAAGAAGGGGTCAAGCAGAGCCTTGGTCTCTTCTCCCAAACCCTTGCCCAGAGGAGGACATTGTAAATTTTGGAGGGCTAAAAAGATTGAGAATGTTTTTTTTTTGGGGGGGCTAGGCAAGGGGGTTAAGTGACATGCCCAGGGTCACACAGCTAGTAAGTGTTATGGCCGCATTTGAACTAAGGTCCTTTTGAATCCACGGCTGGTGCTCTATCCACTGTGCCACCTAGCTGCCCCATAAGACTGATACTTTTTCCATCAGCATCTTTTGCATTGGGAGCCAAAAACAAACCAGACACATTGGGAATCAGCAACTTCAAGACTCTGCAAAAGCCCAGCAGAAAGTTCTACCAGAATTTCATGAACACTCCAAGAAATGAGAAAAGGACTTTCAGGAGTTGCAAACACCCACTTGCCACTTGTGTTTTTTAGAGCTTAAGCCCACTTTCCCCTGGACTTTGTATGTACCTGAGATACTATATATCACAGACTTTGGAGGGAGGGGTTGTTTTATACCATAAGTTCTTGCCATATGCTATCTTATTAATACCTTTATCTAGAAGCTAATTAAGTACATCTGACTAATTAATATCAACTGATAATCCTGGGGGGAAAGCATACTGACAGGGACTCATGCACCATGAAAAGGAAACCACACGCCAACCTCTTTGGATTCAATTTTTCAATTTAATTCAAAAAACATTTACTTACTGTGTACTAAGAACTGGAATTAAGAGGGGTTGAGGAAGGCTTCTTGTAGCAGGTGGGATTTTACTTGGGACTGAAGGAAGCCAGGGAGGTTAGTAGTTGGAATGGAGGAAGGAGAACATTTCAGGAATAGAAAGAATTCCAGGAGCCAAGAAATGGAGCATCTTATTCATGAAACAGCCAGGAGACCAGTGTCACTAGATGGAAGGAAGAGTACAAAGAAGAAGAAGGAGAAGAAGGAGGAGAAGGAGGAGGAGGACAAGGCGAAGAAGAAAGAAAAAGGCTGGAAAGGTAGGAGAACACCAGGTTGGTTAGGAAGGGCTTTGAATAACAGCGCATTTTGTATTTGCTCCTGGAAGCAATAGGAAGAGATTGGAGTTTATGGGGGGGGGGCAGGCTCACGAGTTGACAGAATCATACTTAGTGTTTTAAGAAAATCATTTTAGTAGCTGAATGAAGAATGGATTGGAGTGGGAAGAGATTTGAGGCAGGCAGACCCACCAGCAGGATATTGCAGTAATCAAGGCTTACTCCTAGAACTTGGGGGGGGGGGGTAGGGAGTAGTAGGCTAGGCCCTCTGGGGACTTGACCTGCCAATGAAAGTGGGAATTGGGAAAAATGGGAAATGGGAAAGGCCAAGCTTTCAAAAATGTCCTAATAATATAGTAATCTACATTTGCAATAGCAGACCAAAATATCATTCACATTGTTGTTTGTTTTGGATACAGGGAAGAAGGAACACAATGCCCTTGGATGAGGATGAGTTGTGGTAATAGTGGTTGGGTAATTGAAATTACAGTTTTGAAAACTTTTTGAATAAAGCACTTTGTAGTTTTAGTTGGAAGAATCTGTTGTTCAGATGATGCTATCAGGTTCTTTTCCAAACCTCACTCATTAGGCTAGGGAAGATTTCCTGACATATTTGACATCCAACTGACTGGCACTATAATGGCTCCTTTGCTTTCCAATGAATGTTCCAGATATGCTAACCATCTGAGGAACTAGCTTGGGAAAATCCTATATTTATTGTTTGTTTTTCCCTCCCAGGTGAGCTGACAGTGGAAATTAAGAAAGAACTTAAGAAAAATAAACAATAAAAATAAACATAAAATTAAATGTATAGCTTAAGAAAATTTGAAATGAAATGCAGTTTTTAATTAAAATAATTTGTTAGTATGTGATTATGTTTAATCTTTTAAAATGATACCTTAGAGAGAGAGTCAATATTTTCATCTGGTGCAAATATTCAGATGAAAATGAGGTCAAGGAAGCTGAGTCTTTGCCCAAGGCCACACAGCCAGGAAAAGCCAGGTCTCCTAACTCCCTGTATTATGCTCTTTCCTTCTAAATTTTTTAGTCCAAAAAACCCAGGAACAATTAAATCATGATCTTTATTCACAAAGGGATTATTCTTCTCCACCATTAGCCTAGTACTTATTAGACAAGACCTACACACCCCATTATTCTCACCCCGACTCCGCTTTTCCACCATCATCACTATTGCCTCCATGACCTAACTTACCCCCAAATCAAATGCACATGGTTATTACAAAGAAAAGGATATAAATGAAACTTGTGGCATTTAGCACATCTGATGAACGTATCTGTGAGCTCTAGAGCCTCAAATTTCACAAGGCAGCCAGGGGAAAATTAGCAAATTTGATAGCTCATAGGGATCTCAGGGGTCATTTAGTCAAACCCATACCTAAATTATGACATATCTGACAATCCCCTCAATCCCCTATATTTGATATTTTTCCTGGGTCCCCAGGGGACATTAAGGGAAGGGATTTCTCTAAGACAGGAGACAGAGCCACCAACTTATCCTCAAACTTATTTTGATGCATCAATTGGTATCAAGCAATCCAACAGGAAACACTGTACATAATCTTAGTACTTCTGCCAGATTGAGCAAATCACTTCAAGTCTTAACTGGTTATCTCAAATCATGGCAATGGTCATACTTAGCAATCTTCTGTTTTACAGTCAGATGCTATAGAACAAAGGTATACTTTGAATAGTAATTCCAGCTTCCAAGGCTCTTTCCTAATAACTGCAAAGAAGATCCTCTAATCTCAAACAGGGAAGAGAATAAACAATCAATTACCTAAATCAAAGAGGTTTGAGTAAATCGAGTTCATAGGAGTCACCAAGAAAGAGTTTATTTAGCTCTAAGAGAATTACCACCATAACACAGACTTAAGCCTTTTTCTTACATATACACATTATCTATCTGACATAAACTAGTTCCTTAACTTCAAAGGCTGTTTCATTTTGTCTTTCTAATCCCAGAACCTAACACATAGTAGGCACTTAAATGCTTGCTGATTAACCAACTTCATTAGTGTCTTTACTACAAGTCTTCAAATAGAAAATGAACATCAAAATAGCAGTAAATTCCTCTGTTCTCATTGTCTTCAATCATCATTTATTGCCATTTTAGCATGTCACATGATATTAAAAGGTTAACAGTAATATGTTTATCCTCTTACATATCGGGTAGATAGCTGGAAATTTAAACACCAGTTTGATGTGCTAAAAGTTTATAAAACAAAGGATCAGGTTAAGGACAAGTGATAACTATAAGGTCTCTTTGCACTTTATTTGAAGAATAATCATAGATTTTTTGAGTGGGAAGGATCTTTTGGTCTTCCAAATGAGGAAACTGAGATGCAAAGATGTTCAGTGATTTGTCCAAAATCACAGTAGGGACAGAAAAAGGACTTGAACCTAGGTCCTCTGACTCCAAAGCCAATGCTCTCTCCACTGTACTGGTGTCCTTCCTGACCCATTAGCACCTCTCTCAAAATTCTCAAATTGAGACTTGCTAACTGTTAAATTATTATCACTCTTTCATGGAATGTGATTCTACCATTGCCCAAAAGTCTTAGAAGGTCTACAATTTAAGAATATTATTTATACATATACATATATATATATATATAGTAATTTTGGGGGTCAACTGACACACTTGGGCCTTCTAGTGTTAATGTAACTGTCTAAGCAATAGTTAAAGGCTTATTTAGACCCATAAAAGAGGTGAGAGAAGAGGAAAAGGTAGTATATTACTTCTAACTCAGGGCTGCCCATCCCCATTCCACTCTCAGAAGAAGGAAGGAAAGCAGAAACTGGATTAAAAAGAATTACAGGTCTCCAAAAGTTTGCTTCTACATGGCTGTTCTTGTTTCAACTGCTGCTTTGTTTTTTACTTTAAAAAAAAAATTCCTCATTCCTGTCCAACTCTAAATCGAAACAGAAAAGCAATAGGTGGAAAGAACATTGCGTTCAGTCAATTTGGGTGATTGATTCCAACTCACTTTTTTCTAAATTCACCTTTTAAAACACAGTCAGTATGTCACCTTGAATTTAATCAAGAAGTATGCACTGTGGAAACAGCCAATAAAAACACAAGTGAAAGAAATTTTTATGCAACAGGTGGTGGGGCATGAGTAGGGCTTAAATGGGAAGGTATTCACAAACATATTTTCTTACTCTGGTAAGAGCCCAAAGGAAATTCATTCACAGCTATAGACATGTACAGAAAATGTAGACTGTCGTTTCTTTTCTGGTTTGTTCGGTTTTTTTTTTCAAGGCAATTGGGGTTAAGTGACTTGCTCGGGGTCACACAGCTGGTAAGTGTCATATGTCTGAGACAGCATTTGAACTCAGGTCCTCCTGATTCCGAGGCCAAAGCTCTATCCACTGCGCCACCTAGCTGCCCTCTCTAGACATTCACTTCTTAATGAAATACAGCAGTAAGTTCAGGGAGAAAAGAAAGAAATGTAAACATATTTGACTACGTATAGTCCTAAACCCATGACTAAATCAGTAAACACATTTGGATAAGGAATCTAGAAATCTGCTATAGAAAAAGTCTTTGAAAATTTGCTGTTGAATTTAACAAAACATTTTATTGTTAGTTTGATTCATTATTTATGGAGCATCTTCTATGTTATATGCAAAACAACAATGCTAGCCAGCCACAAAAGGGAGTACAAATACCTTCTAAGGCAAGGTCCCTGCCCTCAGGGAGCTTCAATTTCAATAGGAAATAGGAGGCAAACAGGTGTGAAATGGTTATGTTACCATTTAATTAAGTGGCAAAGGCAATAGGCTTGCCTGGCTATATAAAGTTTTAAACATTGATGGTTAGAGAAGTCATAGCAGGGGTATGCTGGTAAATGTTTAACAACTAACTCCCTGGGGGGAAAAAAGGCTACCCATTTTTAAGTTTGATCAGCATCATTCATTAACTTTTCTTCATTGCTTTCTTAAGTCTAGACAATAATAATGATAATGTCAAGCCCTAAATTGTAGCATTTGCCCGTTTCTGATGCATAAAGGCTCACACTGAAAATTTAACAGGAGGTTCTCATGAGTCTGTAAGAGTTGACTCCAGAACACTCCTGAGTTAAAGAAAGAAATATAAAGAGAATAGAAAATAAGATCCAGGCAGAGAGAGAAAAAAGGGAGAGGAATAGAAAGAGAGAGAGAGAGAGAGAGAGAGAGAGAGAGAGAGAGAGAGAGAGAGAGAGAGGTGGGGGAGAAAGGGAGAGAGAGATAGAGGAAGGGAGGGAAAGAGGGAGAGGAATAGAGAGAGAGGGAGAAAGAGAGAGAGGGAAAGAGGGAGGAATAGAGAGAGAGAGGGAGAGAGAGAGAGGGAAAGAGGGAGAGGAATAGAGAGGGAGAGAGAGGGAAGGAAAGAGGGAGAGGAATAGAGAGAGAGGGAGAGAGGGGGGGGAAAGAGGGAGAGAAATAAAGAGGGAGAGAGAAAGAAGGAAAGGAATAGAGAGAGAGATTAGAACAGTAGAAAAGAAAAGCCAAAGCATTCTAGGTCAAAGAAACAACATGAATTAAGTATATTTAGGCTAATGAGAAGGGCCTGACATGATTGACTATTAGAATGGTGGGAAACAAAAGTTGGAAAAAGAGGCTGGGATTGGACTCCAGAGCGCTTTAAATGCCAAGATCTTTGGAGTTTACTATGTAGATAATTGAGAGTCACTAAGATGTTTTTAAGCAAGGGAAAGATTTTAGAATCTTTGAGATTACAAAAATCTGAACAGGAGGTTTGGACCTAGAGTAGGGCTGGTGAATGATAAAGGTAGGTAAAGATCACTGGGTCTGAAGTGAAAGGACCTTAATCCATTCCATTCTCTGACACTCATTACCAATATCTAATGTTGACCATAAACAAGTCACAAACCTCTCTGGGGCCTCAGTTTTCTCATCTGTAAAATGGTGATTAAGAAAAAATATTTGCAGAGTATTTTCTCATAGGCCTGATGTGAGAAAAGTGCTTTTGTAAACCTCATACAAAAATATAGATACTGAACCTGTTGTTAGTGTCAGACTCCACAAGGAATAAAAATACCCTTTCACTGGAAAGAGGCAAAAGATAGGGGAAAAGGTCATGATCAAACAAGGAAAAGATAGAGTTACAGAATATAAAATGGGATAATTTTTATTATGTAAAATTTTGGAAGATTTTGTGAAAACAAAACCAATGCAGTTAAGATTAGAAGTGGAAAAACAGTTAACTGGGGGAGGGGGGAGGAGGAGATATTTGTAGCAAGTTTCCCTGATAAAGGACTTATATCCATGATATATAAGGAATTGATTTAAATTTGTAAGAATAAGACCAGTGCCCAAAAGATATAATCAAAGGATATAAATAGGCAGTTTTTAAAGGAAGAAATATAAGTTATCTACAATCTTATGAAAAAAAATGCTCCAAATTACAAAGAATTACAGAAGTACACATGATGAAACTCTGAGGTCCACATCACACCCATCAGATTGGCAAAGATGATCAAAATTTTAAAAAAGAAAAATAACAGTTGTTTGAGGGGCTCCAGGATAAAGGGAGCATTGTTTCACATTATGGTCAAGCCACCCTGTAAAGTAATCTGAACTATGCCCAAAAAAGTTACTAAACTATGCATATTCTTTTACCCAGAAATACCACTCTTAGGCCTATGCCCCAAAGAGATCAGAGAAAGAAATAAAAGACTCACATGTACAAAAATATTTATAGCGGCTATTTTAGTGGTGGCAAAGAATTAGAAATTTAGGGATATTGTATCCCCCAAAAAATAAAACAAAAAGAAAAAAGCGTTATTGAAGCATTTTTAATGCACAGAAGAGAACAAAAGGACAAAAAGAATCATAGAAAAATAGCAGTTTTGAAAGTAACATGTTGAATTTGTTATATTTTAAAGGAAAAGCAAGCTATAGATAATAATTTGCAGCTTCATGTATTTCATGCGCTTTTCTCTTCTATTATGTATAAGGAAATGCTCATTTTATTTGGTCCTTGTTCAGAATGAAAATAAATTCAAAGCAAATATAAAAAAGTCACCCTCTAAGGATTCTTCACTTATTAAGAATTACTATGTATTTGTTCTTGACCAATAAATTAAAAAAAAAAAGAATCACAGCCCTGGCCTTAACAAATGCTTGCTAACTTGGTTTGACATGGGAGATAAAAAGAAGATAATTGATCTGGGAAAGCTACACACAGTGCCATGGTTAGGCCCTTGATCCTCACAATCCTCACTTCCTTTCACCTTGAAACATCTGGGTGAGGCTTGACCGACCTCTCTATTGTTCTTTTTTCCTTGCCACCCCGACTTATCTTGCTCTTGAATCTCCTTATCCAACTCTATTAACTTAAGAGTACACAGTTTCCAAATTCTTCCCTACCTAATTGTTTCTAGAATAACCCACACAGTCCCCCTGTGAAGAAAGCACTATTATCACCCCCATTTTACAGATGAAGAAACTGAGGCTGAGAGATGTTAAGTGACTTGCCCATGGCATACAGCTGATAAGGATCTAAGACAACTCAGATCTTTCTTACTCCAAGTCTAGCACTCTATCCACTATGAAACTTATTGTCTCATCTAAATAGAGGTGGATTACCAAATAGATGCATTAGTTAAGTACCTTGAGGTCTCCAGGGAAACTAAAAGGTTGGCCAGTAGAAGCAATCTTTCATTCTTAGAGGCCTTGTGGTATGGCAGAAAATTCAAATGGTTTACTTACATGTTAGAGCCAGCCTATACATGGTATATTGACGTGTGGCCAAAAGCACTAGACCCAGAAGTCCACATGGAGATGTGTGGGCAGATGCAGACAAAAGACCATTGTAAGATCAGAAGCCCTCAGCAAGCCAAGTTTTTTGCATGCCCCATCCTTGACAACCCATTTGTTGGCCTGCTTTCAGCATATTCACTTCATAGGCCTTCCTTAACCAACCTTGCAGATACAACTTTTCATTTTCTGGCACTGCCCTTCAGCCTTCCTTGATACTGTTCCTTATTTTATAGACTCCTTCTGCTGAATAACCAAAATGTTTTGACTCTATTCTGGATTACTGAATGCTGTGTGTCAATCAAAGAAATCGTAATAATAAAAAAAGTAAGAAATGTGTGTGTGGCATTATACATGCTTTTCTTGCTTAAAATTTACCTAGAATATATTAACCATAGTGATATACATTTAAATCATGAATTTATAGAATCTGTATACTGGCCACCATGCAATAACTAATAAATTTAATTGTTGTGATTTTAATATAATATCAAGTTAAATAATTTAATGAAGCAAATAATTTACATATTATCTTTTTTATTCACTCATTTGGTCAACAAAGCATGAACACTGGAGATACACAAGCAAAAATAGTCCCTGTCGTTAAGGAAGTTACATTCAGATGGGGAAGGGGAAGGATCCCAGAAAGGTCATTCTTAAGCTGAGTCTTAAAGGAAGCTAGAAATTCTACCAGACAGAAATTAGGAGAAAGAGCACTGTATTCAATGGTAACAAGCAAGTTCAAAAGAGGGATAAGTTTGAATAGGAATGATAATGAGTTATGCTTTGGACATTTTGAATTTGAGACACCTATGGGACATCCAGTGCAAAGCACCCAATAGATAGCTGGTGATGTGGAATGGAGCTAAGAAGACTAAGGCTGAACAGATCAGGTAACCATCTGGAAGAGATGAAAATTGAATCCATGGAAGATGATAAGATCACCAAGTGAGAGATTATAAAGAAAAGATAACTTAGGACTGAACTATGTGGTACAACTACAATTAGTGAGAATGACATCCAAGAAAGGAGACTGAGAAAGAATGGCCAGACAGATAGGAGATGAAGCAAGAAAAAGCAGGGTCATAAAAACCCATAGAGAGAATACCTAGGAGGAAAAAGTGGTGAACATTGCTAAACATTGCAGAGAGGTTAAGAAGGATGAGAATTGAGAAAAAGCCCTTAGATTTGACAAGAGATTATTGGTAAGTTTGAAAAGAAAAGTTTCAGTTGAATGATAAGGTCCCAAGTCAATTTACAGAAGGTTTAGAAAAGAATGAAAGGAGAAGAAATGCAGGTACTGACTGAAGATGGCTTTTTCAGGTGGGAGAGATAGAGCATGATAGCTGGTGGACACGGAAGGACCTAGTGCAGATTTTTGAAGTGTGGGGAAGATTGGGGTATGTTTGTAGGCGACAAGGAAGGCATCAACAGGTACTGAGTTACTGATGTTTGAAGACAGTAGAGATGATCGTGGAAGCCATCTGCGGGAGAAATGGGCATAGGGTCAAGTGCACCTACAGAGGGCCTGGCTTTGGCAAGGTACACAAGATCTGGGGGCAGAGGACCTGGGTTTGAACCCAGCCCTGCTATCTACTACCTATGTAATGCTGGGCCTCAATTTCATCTTTAAAATGAAAAGAGGGGACTGGAAGACTTCAAAATGTTCTTACAGCCCTGAAGTTACAATCTGATGGCCTCGTTCTCCTCTTTGTAAAATAGATAATTAAATGTACTTTCCAAATCAAAACCACAAAATGTCAGAGATAGAAAAGACCCACGTGATACCTGTTCTAATCCCTGAACTTTTTTGATGAAGAAACTGAAGTCTAGAAAGGTAAAATAAATTGCCAAAGGTGACACAGATAGTAAGTGATAGAGATGAACATGAATCTTCCACCTCTCATTCTAATATTTTCTCCACTACACAAGAAAACTCAATTTAACAGAATTTGTTTAAAATCTATAGGTATAACATTTTAAGATTACAGGATTTTAGAACTGAAGAAGACCTGAAAGGGTATTAAGGCCATTGTCATGAGCCTATCTTCCTATCCTATACCTCAAACCTGTACTCATCCTCTTTTGTGCTACTCATAATAGAAATGGTGGTAACCTCTTTATTTTTGCCCTCAAACTGACCCCCATCCTGTGTCTTTTGGGAACCTTTCGTGTTAGTCATGCATCATCTTCAATCTCTCTATCCATCGGATCCTTCTCTACCTAAAAAACATGATCAGGTCTTCATTAAGTATAAAATACAACATTTTCACTTGGTCTTGCCTTCTACTCAATGTATCAGCCTATTTTCCTCTTCAGTTTCACAGATGAACGGCTTATCTCTTGATTGCTAAATCAAATGATTTGGGGGAATAACTAAACAAACTACTGTACATGAATATTACTACACTAAAAGAAATACAGAAAAGCGACATTTTGGTGAAATTGGGTAAGTTTCTTAATTGACTGATGCAGAGTGAAGTGAGAAAAATCTGGAGAATAATATATACAATAATAACATTCTAAAGAAAAAAAATTTAAAAAACTAAAAAAGTTTGATTCATGCAATGACCAATCATATTTTGAAAAAAGCAATAATAAAGCATGCTACTCTCCTGACAGAGAGGTTATAATCTCAAGGTGTGAAAAAAAGACATTCATTTTCAGATGTAAACAATTTGGTAATTATTTTTTAATTATGCATATTTATTTATGAGGATTTTGTTTTTTTTTTCCATTGAGGTGGGAGGGAGGAAGAAGAGGACTGATAGTTGTCTTTTTGGAAAACTATGACATGAAAGAGGACTCATGCTTAGCCTCAGAAGACAGAACTAAAAGCAATGTGAAGAAGCAGCAGAAAGGCAGATTTAGGCTTGATAGAAGCCAAAACAGTCTAACTGCCCAGGCTATTCCAGAGTAGAATAGGCTGCCATGGTAGCAGATTCCTCTTCACTACAGGTTTATAGTTGTTGTCCTCCATTCTCAAAGAAGACCAAAATTATATCATTATGTTGGAGTCAAGATACAGTGTGTCCGATTGTGGCTGATCAGACCAATATGAGTTGGGAAGGCTCTACCTCAGGTTGGGCACAAATAGTCCACATGAACATTTGGAGTAGAGATGTCTATAAATTTGTGCATCTCGTGGTTTTTTTGAGCTACTATAATTCTCTTGGCTCATAGAGCACAGCACCTTCTTTGTTGTAGGCATGTCATGCTGTGCACCCTTTGCCCATGTTTCCCATGTCTCACAATTGATTCCAAAGTTCTTCAGAAAGACCTTAAGAGTGTCCTTTTATCATTTCTTCTGACCTCCATGTGAGTGCTCGTCTTGTATGAGTTCTTTGTAAAATAGTTTTATGTTTGATGCAAACATACATTTGGCATTTGAACAACATGGCCAGTCCAACAGAGTTGTACTTTCTGCAATAGAATTTCAACACTTAAGAAAGGACCTCAGTGTTCAGTACCTTATCTTGCCAGATGATCTTCAGAATCTTCCTAAGAATTCAAATGGAACCATTTCAGTTTCATGACATGTTGCTGGTATACTGTCCAGGTTTCACAGGCATACAACAATGAGGTCAGCACAATGGCTTTGTAAAAAATTTGGTTTGGTAGGCAGTACCTCTTCTCTCTCACACTTCCCTTTAGAGCCTCCTAAAAACACAAAGCCAGCTCTGGCAATGCGTGTGTCAACAGGCTTATAAGCAAAAGCTGGATGAACACTTGTTGGAGATGTTATGGAAGGAATTCTTAGACTTGATTGGCCTTGAAGGTACTTGCCAACTCAGTTCCTAAGATCTCTGCCTTCTAGAATTATTAGAATCTTCATCTTCTTTCAAGGGTCAGGTGCTCACTCTTCCCAACTGAAACTTTTCTTTCCCTCTCTAAGCATCCCAAGAAAACTTTGCCTAGATTTCTTTTTTGCCCTATAACTTTCTGTATTGTATTATGCCTACTTGTGTACATTTCATATCCAACTCTACCAATAGTAGACTATATAAGCACCTTGAAGGAAGGGACCACGTGAGTTTTGTTTTTGTATTCCCACCATCACTTAATTCAGGGCCTTGAATAGACCTATATACCTATACTATATATCTTCTATACCTTAGTGGATCTGTGATTTCATCAATATGGTTATTCCTGTCAACAATGCTTATCATAAACCGTCTATGTCATTCTCATCCTCTCAAACTCATCCATACCTTCCTATAAATCTGGTTTTGAATTCTTGATATTTCCAGGATGCCAATGGAGCCGTCCTTCAACTATCCATCTATCTCATTATATAATAAGCCAATCTTTTCTTTTCCCTCAGTCATATGTTTCTCTGATGACAATCTTTAGACAACAGACTTCCTCTGTCCAATTCCTCATTTAAAATGTACTGTAGCCTGTTCGTGCCCACCAGGGACATCTCTGTGACTTTAGTAGGCACTTAATAGAGGTTTAGTTGACCTGAATCTGCTCATTTTACCAATGAGAGATCCAAAAGAGGTAACATGATTTACCAATGTCATAGAGTAGGTGGCAGAGGTAGGATTTGAACTCAGGTTTTTTGACTCCATGTACAATTCTTTTTCTACCACGCTACATGGGCTCCCTCAGTCAAGATCATCTGCTGAACATGTGAGTATTTCTAAAGGTATATTTAGAGCAAGGGTCCTTAACCTGGATTCATGGGCAAATTTCGGGGTGATTCAAGAACTTGAATGGGAAAAATTACATCTTTGTTTTCACTAACTTTTGGTTTCTTCTGTAATCCTACGTGTTTTATTTGATGTATCTAATGACATTATTCTAAGAAGGGATCCATAGGTTTCACTAGACTACCAAAAGGGTCCATGACATGAAAAAAAGTTAAGAACCCCTGCTCTGGAGGTTCTTATAGCTATGGCACAGTAGCATCACTATAGCACATCACTAATAGCACTGAATGGTAATTTTTCCAAGCATGATTCAAAGTATATAAGTCTCTGAAAATACTCACCACCCTACAAGCTGAAGTTGGCTCCTGCTTGCTTAATCTATAAGTGAGTGGGCATTTTAGGCAAGTTTTACAAAACTGAATATATCAAACGGTGAGTAAAGCATAAGAAATTTAATACCTTCATGATACTAAACTCATGGTACAGAGCCTCAGCAGGCCCTCACCACTATGACAGTTCTTGTGTCATTCCCCTAAGCAACTATTCCAATTTCTTTTTCTTTGTACTGGCTACCCTAACCCCCTCCCTACCTACTTTTATAGCAAGCGGTCTATCTGAAGCTGTCTCATGTGAATTCCTTTGTGTTACCTCCTCTACCTCTCAAACTTTCTCAACATCATCACCTTCTTTCTTCCCTGCTTTTTCTCACAGGAGGATATTCCCACTCACTAAAGCATAGCCTAATACCCTTCCCTAACTCCCTAATCCTATTGTCTTCCACCTCCTCCAGAATCTTGCTCAACACTCATCCTCTATCTCTCCCTTGCCATCATCTCCTTGCTCAGGTATCCCCAGTTATGGGAGAAAAAAAAAACCTCCACCATCCACTTACTTTCTACCCCAATAAGCTACCATTCTCTTCCTTCTCCAATGTTATTTTTTTCAAGTTGTCTTATACCTGATGCCTTTTCTTCATCACTACTTCAACCCCTTATAATCAGGTCTGTACCACCCTACATCTCTAAAGTGATTTCCTAAGTATTAAATCCAATGGTCATTTTTCAGTTGTCATCATTCCTGACCTTTCCAAAGCTTTTAAAAAATACTTTCAGGGGCAGCTAGGTGGCGCAATGGATAGAGCACCGGCCCTGGATTCAGGAGGACCTGAGTTCAAATCCGACCTCAAACACATAACACTTGCTGTGTGACCCTGGGCAAGTCACTTAACCCCATTGCCTAGCCAAAAAAAAAACCTTTCTTTTTATTATGTGCTTAACAACATGAATATTTCCTAAACATAAAGGCCTTAGGTAAATCCTTTTTTTCTCTCTCTCTCCTTTCAGTTTCTTTAACTCTCTAAGAACCCTTCTGTCTCCTTTGCTGGCTCCTCATTCTCTTCCCAAACACCTTGATTATGACTGTCCCAGGAAGGTTTGTTTGTCCTAGGTCCTCTTTTCTTCTCTCTATATACTCTCCCTTTCACCCATGCCTTCAACCACTCCCCTTTAAGCAAATAACTACCAAAACTTTATCTCTGATCCTGACCTCACTTCTGAGCATCATATCTTATTTTAACAACCTATAATAGCTCTCCACCCTGAGGTCATATCAATACCTCAATTTCAACATGTTCAAAATTAGTTTCAGTAACTTCCCCCACATAAAACTTACTTCTTCTGACTTCATTATTTCTGTTTATAGCAAATCCATTCACCTTATTTCCTATGTTCAGAAGGTTGGAATTATCTTTGATGCTTCCATTTTCCTCACTCCTCAAATCTATTCTATTATCAGGTCCTGTCAATTCCACCTCCTCATTATTGCTCACATCCATCCCACTTCCCTCCTCACTAGTCCCGTTGACTCCAACCTAATAGAGACCTTCCCTGCTACCACCCCTGAAATACTACAATGGAGAGTCCCATCTCCCACTTCATAACTGCATATCCCTATTAGAATAATCTTCCTTATGCCTGTACCTAAGAATTGTCTTACTCCTTTGCTCAGAAATCTTCAGCAGCTCCCTGTCGTCCACCAAAGAAAGTTCAAACTCCACTGCCTGACATTTAATATCCTCCACAATACGGTGCCACCTTATTTTCCCAAACTTATCTCACAAATTCAGAGTTAGAAAGGGCATTGGAGACTATCTAGTCCAATTTGTACACCACCAATAATTCCCTCAATGACATCACCAACAAGTGGTCGTCCAGCCTCTGTTGCAGGGTAGGGGCTCAGGAAGTATGGTCAGAGGCAGACCATAGAATTTTTGGATAACTCTTGTCTGGAAGGTGTTTGTAGGACTTTCCCCTCTTATATTAACTCTAAATCTGCCTCTTTCACCCACTGGCACTATTTCTGCCCTTTCAGGCCATGTGAATTAAGTCAAATTCCTTTTCAGCCTGAAGTTCCTTCCCACCCCACTCCCAGTCCAATAAAACTAGCAGTTATTAAGCGCCTACTTTGTATAAGGCACTGGAAATACAAAGACAACCCAAAACAAACCAGTCCGTGACCTCTAGTAACTTACAGGATAAATGTTAATAATTTCTTCAATCCATCCTCACATGACATCCTTTCCCAACATTTTACCATCTCTCTCTCTGTCTTCATAACACTCCCTTGCACGCACTCTGTACTCTAACCAAACTGGAGTACTACTTTTCTTTCCCCACTCACTGGGTTCTCATGTTTCAAAGCCTTACTTTACATTGTTCCTTGCATCTGCATTGTCTTCCCTTCCCTTCCCTTCTTCTCCAGGGATATGCAGTATTTATCCATCTTTTAAAGCCTGAGTTGTCACTGCCTCCTTAAAGCTTTCTCTGATTCCTCTCTTTTAACAAGACCTGACATAGTGCTTTGGGCTGTAACTCTCCTAAGACCATAGCTCAGAGCTAGAAGGAACCTTACAGGACAATAAACACAAGTTTTACAGATGAGGTAACTGAAGCCCATTGAAGTTGAGTGACTTTTCCAAAGCCAAACAGGTAGGAAGCTTCAGAGGCAAGACTGAAACTGAAGTTCTCTGACTCCAGAGACAGTGTTCTTTTATCTATACCAAGATTCTTCCCTACTGCATTTATTATGTAGCATGAGCAGAAGGAAAGTAGCTTTGATTAAAAAAAAATGAAAAATGAAAAATAACATAGCCTAGAATTAAGTAAGCGCAAGAAAAGCTAAGTGATGCAATGGATTGAGCTCCAGTCCTAAAGTCAGGAAGACCTGAGTTCAGATCTGGACTCAGATACTTACTGGCTTTGTGACCCTGGGCAAGTCACTTAACCTTGTTTGCCAGTTTCCTCATCTGTTAAATGAGCTGTAGAAGGAAATGGCAAACCACCCCAGTATCTTTGCCAAGGAAACCCCAAATGGGGTCACAAAAAGTCAGACACAGGGGCAGCTAGCTGGTGCAGTGGATAGAGCATTGGCCCTGGATTCAGGAGGACCTGAGTTCAAATCCGGCCTCAGACACAGGCCTGTGTGACTTTGGGCAAATCACTTAGCCCCATTGCCTAACCGGAAAAAAAAGAAGTCAGACACAACTCTTGAACAACTAATAAGGGAACATACTACAGAAGTTATAAAAATAATCAGTATAACATCCTATAATGCGTGAATATTGACTTGCATATTGAATGAAAATGGAAATTCCTAAACAGTAACCAATAAGATGACAAAACAATTTTTTGAAATTCATGATTACCTTTTCAAAAGCCTACTTTAATCTTATCTTAAACCAAGATAAGCTTAAAGTAAGCCAACTTATCTTAAGTTTTGGCCTGGTCCAAACAGGCCAAAACTCCAGTGACCTTTTATCTCTGCACCTTTCTTTACCCAAAGGATATAAAAACAAAAGAAAGGCCATAAACTTACTCAGTACTAAACCTATCAAATACCTTCCCTGTTTTGCTAACTCTATAGAAAACTTCAGCCTTTCTAGGCTTATTGAAGATTTAACTCCAAGGTGGTGGTGTTCTTTTTAATCATTTTGTTTAAAGTCTTCATAACTCAACTTCTTAAAAAAAAAAAGCTATACAAGTCACAAAGAATACCTCAAATTCATTAAGAGAATAGTGGTGAACAGTCATTACACTTATTGAAACAGAGTTGAGCTTTTCAAAAAAAATAGATCGACATCAATATATTGATACACTGCACAATATATTATGCTTATATGAAAGTATGATGTATTTCCACTTATCTGAAAGTCAGCATAGTGGGATAGAGTACTGGCTTTGGTATAACCAAGATCTAGGTGTAAGTCTCACCTCTCTCTCACTTGCCCACCTCTCCCACCCTGCCATCCAGGCAGTGTGACCCACAACTTCTCAGTGACCCGGGAAACTCTTAACACTAAACTGAAAAGTAATTGCTCCACCTGGTTAGAAGTTTCCTCACCTAGAGCTCCCTACAGTAAAGAAATCACAGGTCCAGTTTTTTAAAGGATATTATTAAAATTGTTAGAATCACATTTTAATAGTGGTGACACATGATGTGATTATTCTGTGTAATTATTAACGTGGTGATGATAATAATTACAGTAACTCTCCACATTTCCAGCACTCCAATTGTAGTGAGACAGCCACTCTTGTTGCTGGTACCTTTCCAGGCTGTCAGTCTGTCCTTCAGTCAGTTTGTCTGTCGGTCAGTTTGTCTATCAGTTTGCCTGTCTGCCTGTCTTGTCAGTATGTCAGCCAGTATGTCTGTCTTGTCAGTTTGTCAGTCTGTCTGTCAATCTCAAGTCAGTTTGTCAGTTTGCCTGTCTGCTTCTCTTGTCAGTCTGTCAGTCCAATAGTCTTTCTGTCTTGTCAGTCTGTCAGTCAGTCTGTCAATCTATCTGCCTGCCTCCCTGCCTGCCCACAGTCTGCCCCGGAGCCAGGTGGTCAGATCACACGCTCTGGGCAGGGCTAGAGTAGCGCCCTTTCCAGCAAGTACTGCGGGCCCGGCACTGGCTCCGGGCAGAGGCGGAGAACAGGCGGCACCTGCTCCCGAGAGTCCTGGGGCGGGCCACTGGGGCGGTCCCGGACGGTCCGAAGGACCTCACTCACCAGCGATAGCACTTTGTACGTGTTGGGATCCTTGGCTTTGTGCGCCCGCGCGCCTTTTTCTGGCTGCTGCTCATCCCCCAAGTCCAGGGGAGCCAGCATGTTCACAGCCGCCTGCGGATCCCCGGCAGCGTCCCCGTAGCCCTGCTCCTTGCCGGTTCCCGCGCGGCTCTCCTTGGTGCCCCGGTGACTCCCGCTGCAGCCGTCCCTCTCCATGGTTGGCTCAGGCTTTCCGCTTCTCCGGCTCCTCTGCCGGCTGCCTTGCTTTAATAAGAGCCACTGAGGGCGGCCTGGCCCCTAGGACTCCGCCCCCTCCTTCAGCCAGCCTCCTTCCAGACCCTTGGCTCTTTTCCCCTAGCCAGTAATGTAAAATGTGAGGGGGAGAGCGGCCCAACGCCCCGGATTATTTGGCTTCCTGTCTGATTTCGGGCATTCTGGCTGTTGGGGTTATTTTGGGTGTTTTACGTGTATGTCTCTTTAACTTCCCCCAAAGCCTTTCTTTCCCCTCACCCCACCCCGGGCACCATCTGAAGACTTGCAGGAATCGCCCTGCTCAGTACCTTAGTATTGCCTGGATTTTGCAGCGTGTGGTCTGCAGAGGGCATGAGATCATGTGGCCCCAAAATAGTGCGAGAGGAGGAGAAGGAGGAGGATGGATGGATGCTGTTTATAAGGGAACAGGAGAACGAGCTTGGGACTCTTCTGTGTGACTTTGTAGGCAAACTGGAACGGGTGGGAGGCAGACGGCCCGCTGCTGTTTTCTCCCTCCTAAAAAAGAAATAGAGGCTATGATGAAGAAAACATTAGGTTTCATCATTAAAATAATTCGCTCAAATGATTTAGAGCTGGAAGGGACCAGTCTATTGGGAAATACAGACTCCCAAGGTTTTGGTGTAGTTCCCGTTTTGTTGTTTTGTTTAATAGATTCATATGTTGGTCCTTTTAAACTTAATATGCTGGAAATTTTAAAGTGACATGTTGTCCCTTCCTGTGGCTGACGTTTTGATGTTGGACCAACAGTGACTCAAGTTGGTTCCCTTGATATTTTAACAAAAGAAAGGGGAAAAAAAAGAACTCTAAATATTTGCAGCAGGGATTCAAGAGACTTGGAGAAGCGTCTTTTCTTTGGGTGTCTTCTACTGGCTTCTGCAGCTTTCACAGGGTAGTTGCCCATCAGTAACAAAGACCACGTGTGTGATGCAGACTCAGACTTGCCCGTGCATCCATAAAACAATGTCTGCCAACAGTCCAGGCTTTTCAACAGCCGTATCAACTCCAGCATTGACGGGGTTTGTAAATTCTCAAAACAAAATTAATGTAATTTTAAAATGTATATAAATTTATATGCATTTATATAGTGTTTGGCTTTTTACAAAGCACTTTTGCATTGGATGACTAAAAAATAATATTTTAACAATGTGCCAGACGAATGTTGATGCCTTCAAAGTATTTGGGTTCAGGGAGAGGAAGCAGTGTGGTACAATTAAAAGACTGCTAGATGTGGAGTTAGAAAACCCACGTTCAGGTGCAGCTAGGTAGGAAAGTGGATAGAGCACGGGCCCTGAAGTCAGGAGGACCTGAGTTCAAATCCAACCTCAGACCAAACACTTGACACTTACTAGCTATGTGACCCTGGGCAAGTCACTTAACCCCAACTGCCATAAATAAATAAAATAAAAATAATGAGAAAGGATCCATAGGCTTCACCAAACTACCAAAGAGGTCTATTGCACAAAACAGGTTAAGAACCAGGGGTTTTGTGAGACTCAAATGAAATAATGCATGGAAAGCACTTGGCAAACCTTAAAGTACTACATAAATGCCAGTTATTATTATTATTATTGTTAGTCTACATTACCAGGTCTTCAGTCTGCTGATGACTTCTTCTCTGAGCCTTCTATTGCACTCTTGCTTGGCTTAAGAAATATTTATAGAGCAATATGTGTGGTGGTAAATGTTTAACTACCTGGATCACCAAGAAAAAGAAACAAATGTATTATTCAGAAATACTTTTAAATTTGATCTACATTATTAATGCTTTTTTAAAGTCTAAACAATCAACAAAACAATAAATCAAGCCTTCATTTGCAGCAATTACCTACTTCTAAGATGTAAATGTTCACAATGAAAGTTTAAGGAAAGGTGGTATAGGCTGGCTCCAGTATACCTCTATTTAAAAAGCAAACAAAACCTGCTCTAGAGCTCAGTTCAGTGCATTTGGTGCATGTTTAATAAGGGCTTGGTGAGCTGAAATGACTTCCAGATGGGCTGGAATCAAAGCTGCTTTATGAGCCTACAAGAAAATCATCTTGGCTCATCTTAAATTTGCCCAACTTTATCATACTTTATTCCCATCATGTGTCATTTGGGAAAACACATGAACCCTGAAAGGACAAATATTTGTTATCCTTAAGGATAATCTCAGAGCTACAGGCTCTGAGAGTTGTTCCCAAAAAAAGGGGGGAGAGGAGTTAAAGAAACTTCCCTATTCCTAGACTACAGGTGTCTCTTACACGACTACTTTTAAAAGGAAAATATATTCATTTAGATATATTGTCTTGTGTTTGTTTTAAAAATAATTCATGTTACTTTTTAACTCAGATCTAACATCTACGACATATGGTACTTATTGGCTAGTGTAATGGGAACTGGAAACAAATAATAGGAGGCCAGTCTGAACTTTAAATTGGAAGAGGACAGCATGCTATTAACCATGTTGTTAGCCAGAGACATCAAACATTGAGCTCATAACTTGATGAAGCCCACAAAACTCCTAAGAGCAGATTAAAATGTAATTGGGAAATATTTAACAAAATAAATAAAAATATAATGAAATATAGGTAATGTTAATATGTGGTTTTCTAAGTCATTATGTAATCCACAAGGATTCATATATTTGGTTTAGTGGCCTGTTTTTAGTTTAACTTGACACCACTGATGTTAACTACAAAGAGAGGGATAACGAACCATTAAGATGGTTGTACCATGCAAGAATTTCTCAGAGAGTGCTCTGCAAGATATGCACTAGGTGTATGTAAGAAAATAATGATGCTAATTAGATTTTCTCTTCTAACATATTAAATATCAAATTATGTATCAAAAATCCTTTTTCATGAAGCAATGTAGGGTATGAAAATAGGTTTGATAGTCCAAATTTTGCTCAAATATGTCCCATTTTCTTTCATATGGAGGTGAGACGTGGGCCATATCCCAAAGCTTTACCATCAATACGTATGGGTTCAATCAATATATTTCAAGCCCAAAGGGGTTCCATAGTCAAATTAGTTTAGAATGTACTGAATAATCTTCAAGATCCCTTGTGGCTATAGGTTTTGGGGGTTTTTGTTTTTCGAGGCAATGGGGTTAAGTGACTTGCTGGAGGTCACACAGCTAGTAAGTGTCAAGTGGAGGAGGCCACATTTGAACTCAGGTCCAATTCTTTGCCACCACAAAAAGCCCTGCTATAAATATTTTTTTACTTGTGTAAACTTTTCTCATTTGTATGATCTCTTTGGGATACAGCCCTAGAAGTGCTATTGCTGAGTCAAAGGGTATGCACATTTTTATATAGCCCTTTGGGCATAGTTCCAAATTGCTCTCCAAAATGGTTGAATCATTTCACAACTCCACCAACAATACAGAAAAACCTGGAAAAACTTGTATGGACTAATGCTGAGTGAAGTGACAGAACCAGGAGAACATTGTACACAGTAACAGCCAGATTGTGCAATGACTAATATTGATAAACTTAGCCCTTCTCAGCAATGCAAGGATCTAAGACATCTCCAAAGATCTCATAATGGAAAATGCTATCCACATCCAAAGAAAGAATGATGGAGTTTGAATTCAGATCAAAGTATACTATTTGCTATTTTTTTCTTCTGTTGTGTTTTGTTTTCTCTTTCTTGTCATTCCTCCTATTGGTTCTAATTCTTCCTTACAACATCACTAATATGAAAATATATTTAATAGGAATGTATATGTATAGCCTATATCAGATTGCATGCTGTCTTGGGGAGGGAGGGAGGGAAGGAGGGGGAGAAAAATTAAAAACTCAAAACTTATGGAAGTGATTATTGATAAATCAAAATAAATTAATTTTTAAAAATGATATAAAAAAACAAAAAAAGAAAATAAAGATATTTGCCCCCCAAAAAAAAGAATATCCAAACCAAAAAAAAATTGGGGTTCAAGGGTTGCTTCTGGCAACAAAATAGGAACTCATTTATGTAATACTTTAAGATTTGCAAAATGCTCAAAAAACCCTTCGAACAATATAGTGCAAGTAGTATTATCCCCATTTTGCAGATGTAGAAAATGAAGCCCTGTAAAATTAAATTATTTGCCCAGGGCTAAACAGATTTTGAGGCAAGGTTTGAACCCTCATCTCCAGACTCCAAGTCCAGCATTTTCCCATTGTACCACATATATATAGTAAAGTCTATAAGATTTTACTGAAAAAGTTGGCTCAAGTTCATGTGGCTATCAGCCACAGAATACCTTTTGATTCTGCTCTTAGAACTATCGTTGTTATCCAATAGACTTCTTTGTACCAGGAAGAGCAATAGAAGCCTGAGGAGGGTTAGTTTGTTTCCCAAGGTCACACAGCTTGTTAGTGGCAGACCAAGACTAGAAACCAGGGGTCGGAAGTCCTACCCCGTAGTCTATCCTCTTTTTCCCCTCTCCAGTAGTCTGGAAACATCAAAAAGTGTCTCCTCTTTGGTGAGACTGTAATGTAGCAGCAAGCATGCTGTACTTGGAGGCAAATCCTACTTCTGACACTAGTTGTGAGACCACAAACAAGTTATTTGTTATATTTAAACTTCACTTTCTTTATCTGTAAAATACAGATAATAATATCTGAAATAGGTCCTCAAAACACTTAAAAGCTTCTCTCAATGTTGGCAATTACCATTACATTATTTTGGTATAGTGCTTCTAATAATTAAAATGATCATTTGAGTTTTTAGGACCCTCTTCTTTCTCCTACCCCCTCAAAAATTTCATTCTAACATCATTGTCACTTACTCATAACTATTTGACAGTCTATTCATTGGGGCTCAAGCTTTGTGTTACCTGGAATCCAAAATGCTGAACAAAATCAACCTAGCTATGTTAGCTTTATGGTGATAAGAAAAAAAACAGAGTAAAATAGAAAATGGAAAAATAGAAATCGTAGATGAATATTGACTTAAGCATCTGAAACAGAGCATATTTAGCTTGCTCTGTAACTACCTGGCTATGAAGACTATCAGAACTTTCTAGCCAAGTCTAAACTGGGGAGGGGGGAGGAATTGAATCATTAAAACAAGTGGAAAAAATACTACCTAATCCTTTGTGTTTAGGGTTGGGTTTTGTTGTCATTGTTATTTTTGTTTGTTTTTTGGTAAGATTATTGAAGATTTTCACCTTTCTTCCCTTCTTCTCTCCAGGGCCCAATAACATGATCCCTGAAGCAAAAGAAGAGAGAAAACTCTCCACCTGGGACTATTAAAGAAGATTAAGAGGTAAATTCTCCCAACCCCTACATAGACCTTCAGAGGCTGCCCTCTACAGGTTTGTAATAATTCAATCTTCTATCTAAGGGCCAGAGAATGGGGCTTGTTAATTACTAAATTAACTAAAATAAATTACTAAATAACCTTTAGTGATATCTTATAAAATGCATGTCATCAGAAGGACAGATCATTCAAGGGTTTGCTGATAGCAGGAGGAAGGTTGAAGGTGGGGCTATGCCTTTTGGAGAAGAGAATTAATTTAGTTCAGGTCAGGGCTCAAATCAATTTAATCTGCCAAACTCACTTAAGATTAGTTAGGTATCATTCCAATCCCTGGGCTTTAGTTGCCTCAACTTATAATGAGAGGGTTGGACTAGAGGAATTAAAAATAATAATACTCACCATTTTTATAGGACCTACTATGTGTCAGACACTGTGCTAAAGCTAATCGCTTTACAAATATTATCTCATTTAACCCTCACAACAGTCCTGTGCCATTATTCCCATTTTTTCAGTTGAAGAAACTGAAGGAAACAAAGGTTAAATGACTTGCCCAGCGCCGCGCAGCTAGTAAATCTCTGGGATCAAATTTGAACTCAGCTCCTCTTGACTCCAGGCCCTACTCAGCTGCCTTTAAGATCTATTATCCTAAATTTCACTGGCTGGGCCAGTTGACAGAACTGGAACAGATAGAATTTATGGAATTTCATTTGTAACTCCTACACATGCCCATATTTGTTTGCTGATGTATTTCACATTTACATAATCTAATGACTAACAATAAGTGGGCACTAACAGTAACTAGGCACTGTGTTAAGCACTTTACAAATAATATCTCATTTGATCCTATCCTCATAACAACCCTGGAAGGTAAGAGTGCTATTATTATCCCCATTTCAAAGAGGAGGAAACTGAGGCATACAAGTTAGGTGACTTGCTAACGGTCTCACAGCTAGTAAGTGTCTGAGACTGGTTTGAATTCAGGTCTTGTTGACTCCAGGACCAGTGTTCCATCTATCATGCTACCTAATTGTTTAATACTGTATCTAGAGGCAGAAGGGACCTCGGAGTTCATCTAATCCAACCCCTTGATTTTACATTTGAGGCAAGTAGAATCAAAAGAGGTAAAAGGTCTGACCCAACACCATGTTGGTAGTAAATGTCAGAGGCAGTATTTAAACTTATATCCTCTAACTTCAGAAATGGTGTCCTTTCTACTAAAAATGAATAAAATTTCAAATGAGCCAGTTTAGTCATGGGGAAGGCTCTGTCCCAGTGAAACTCCCTGGGAACATTCCTAGCCCAGAGTCACAGAACTTCCCAGGCAAAATAGAATTTCTCTTTCTTAATCAGCTCCTTTGCCCTGCTTTCATAACTTCCCTAAGGGCCTAGCGGCCTGAGGAACCATTTCTTCTTCTATAAGCAATAGCTCATCCTTTACTCCCTACCTGCTTTGTTGCCCAAACAGGGCCTGCCCTATCAATCAATCCAGATCTTATTGTGGCCTTTTTCTTAGAGTGCTGCCCTCTTAGAAGCTGAGTCTGAGGCTTCCTTCCCACTTACAGTGTCTCAGTGGTCCTGTTGAGGTCTAGAGGTTTAGGGGTGCTGGGACCCCAAAATCACAACACACAGGTCCTGTCCAAAAAGAGAATTTGACCCATGCCTTCTTTCAGCCAAAGACAAGGTTTGTTAAAGATCAGCCATATAGGACAGACTCTTAAGGAATCTGACCATTTGTGACACCCCTAAGGATGAGTGGCATAAGAAAGCCTTAGCCCCTAAATGGTGGCCAGGAAGAAACTTATGTACAGAAAGACTATGGGAGGGATCTAGGAGTGGTCAAGTAGTTAGGGATGACTGGGTGGGGGGAGGGGGGCTGGGAGGAGTGTCTTGATGGGAGTGCCCAGTTATTGGAGGAGGAGTTTAGGGAGGATCTTGAAGCTGGGGTGACTGGGGGTGGGTCCTGGGAGAATCCCAGTGGGAGTGTCTGGGAGGTTGAATGGGCCCAGATAAAATCAAGGATGGGAAGTATAAGCCAGGGCTATCAGGCCAGTAATAGACAATGGAGGGGTAGGCCTAATTAGAGTAACAAAGAATTGGGAGATTGGGCCTAGGCTATAAGGAAAGGCCAGTTGGATGGATTGAGACTTACTTGACCAAGTAAGTGAGTTTAAGGAAAGTTTAAGGGTTTTCTGGGGCCTGCAGACAAATGGGACCCAAATTCTTTTTGGGGTAAGGGGCAAAGGTCTCGGCTTGGGCCCATACCCCCACATTCCCAACAACCCTACTGAAGCAGTCATATGACCAGGCTAAACGTACCATAAAACAAGCCATACCATCCTGTCATGGCCCCATGCCCACCATATTTTTCTGTGCTATACCTATCCTGAACAATAATATACTTCTCAGTTGCTACTTTGTTTTTCCATCTAAGAAACTCATTCTGCTCATACGTTATTCAATTTAATTCAACTAATTATTCAAATTAATTCAACTAAAAGATTTCAAGTAAAAGCAAGATTTTATAGATAAATATAAGAGTATGGCACTATGTCTAGCCAGAAAATAAATCAATTATTTCCAAGTATGATTCAGGAAGCTTGTCCATCCGCAACCATTTCTTCAGCAACTACTATGGGGCCATGTACTATGCCTACAGCTCAGAGTGCAAAAACAAAAATGAAACAATCCCTGTCCTCCAAAAGCTTATATTCTATAGGAAGAAGAGGGTTGGGAAGAGAGCATGTACATATACAAATATATTTGAAATAAATACAAAATAAAAAGTAATTTGGGAGAAGTAACACAGCTGGGTATAAGACAAGGACAGAAAAAACTTCTTAGGGAAAGTTTTGAGCTTTGAAAGAAACTAGGGATTCTAGGGAAAAGAAACTCTCCTGGAAACTTTCTTCTTCTAGGGAAACTAGGGAGAGGAGGGAACATATCCCAAGCATGCTGGACTGTTTATGCCAATGTACAGATTTGGAAAAAGACTGTCATGTGTGAGGAAAAGCAAGGCTAGTCTGACTGGAATTTAGACTAAGCTAAGAGAAGTAATGCATTGTAAGACTGGAAAGGTAGTTTGCAGTCAAACTATGAAGGGTAAAATGTCAAACAAGACAATCCCAAAGGACTCATGATGAAACATTCTCTGCCTCAAGAGAAAGAACTGAAATTTTCTGAATACAGAGGGAACCATACTCTTTTCCTTTTTCTTTCTTTCTTTCTCTTTCTTTCTTCCTTCCTTCCTTCCTCTTTTTCTTTCTCTCTTTGTTCAAGTCTTCTTATATAAAATGACTAATATGGAAATGTTTGATATGATTGCACATGTATAATCTATATCAGATTGCTTACCATCTCAGGGGGTGGGAGGGATAGAATCTGGAACTCAAAACTTTTTTCTTTAGTACAAAAAATTATTTTAACATGTAATTGGGGGAAAATAAGATACTATTTTAAAAAAGAGTTTGTAGAAACCTGAAACATATGTAAACTACCTTGGCATCACAGACCCTGGTTTTACATTAGTCATTCATTATATGCAAGATTTTTATTTTAACCAGGTATATATTTCCAAGTGTATAATTTTAACATGAAACATTGCTGGAGGCCAGCACCTGGTAGTGGGCCCCTAACCCCGTGAGATTACCACACCCCAAGCAGCTTGTTCCGGGACAAACCGTACCATAACGTGTTCCTGTCAGGGCTAACCGCAAGATGTCGCCACACCGCCCCTGGAAAGTCCCGGAGGCCCATTTTCCCCTTTTGCCCCTCCCCGCTTTTGCCCTATATAAGCTTGTAACGCTCAAAAATAAAATTAGACCTTGCCTACCATCCTTTTGGTCTCACTCCTCCTTTTCACCCATTCCCTTCAGCCAGGGTCCTCCTCGACCCCCCACGTATACTGGCCCTGCAGGTCGGGGCAAGTGGCGCCCAACGTGGGGCTCGAGGTTCGGACTTCTGCCAGGCGGACCAGCATTGAGAAACGATTCGTCGCGACCCCCTCCTTCTCATCGCTCATGAAGAGCCCCTGCGTTTTGGTAAGTTGAGTTTTCGTCCGCCTCATTCTAATCATGGGTTCCAACCTTTCTAAGGAGCAGGTCTTTATCCAAGACCTTAAGCATGCCCTTAAGGAGAGAGGAGTTAAAGTTAAGAAAAAGGACCTTTTGAAATTCTTTCTTTTTGTAGATGAGGTCTGCCCTTGGTTTATGGTTACCGGCCCAGATATTCATCCGGGAAAGTGGCAGAAGGTCGGGAGAGACCTCAATAGAAAGTTGCAAACTGAAGGGCCAGAGGCGGTCCCTCCCTCGGCTTTTTCTTACTGGGGTATCATCAGAGACATAGTGGAATCTGCCCCTGGGGACCCAGGCAAGCGCCAACTCCTTTCGGTGGCAGAGTTTTGTTTACGCCCCTTGTCGCGGGCAGCTTCTGTTAAATCGCTACAGCGCCCTTTATCACGAACCGCCTCTACAAAGTCATTAGAATCAGTGGGAAAAAGTCCCCCTAGACCCCCCTCCGTGGTCATTACCATTCCGCCGGAACCTCCAAAGCCTCTTTATCCTCCCCTCCCTGTGGAAACGGTCCCGGCTACTGAACCTTTAACACTGCCTATAATTGCAAAACACAAAACTCCTCCTTTAGGAGATCCTGACCCTGATACTCTAGATCCCGGGGACGAGGCGGAACTGGAGGAAGAAGCCGCCCGATATAATAACCCGGACTGGCCCATAACTCCCCAGTACCTACCCCCTCCCTACATATCCCAGACTTGCGCTCCTGCGCTTTTGCCCCCCATTCCCACTTCCTCAGCCCTCACATCCGCCAGAAGTCAACTCTCCACTCAAGTTAAGGAGCTCCGAGAAGTCTTAGATCTACAAAAGCAATATGCACAACTCTCTTCGGAACTGAGTTCCCTGCAACACTCCCTCCAGAATTCTGTCATTTTTTCCCCCAATAGGTCGCAGTTACATCAGAAACCCCTGAAAAAGATCAGAGCCAGTGCTAGAGATAGAAAATCTAACAAGGCACAGCCCATGATATTCCCTGTTATGACCCGGTCTCGTCAGCCTGACTCCTCACACAACGACCCCAAGGAAGTTTCTGCCAGTGAAGGGGAGGGAGATGAAGAAAGTGAGGAAGAAGGGGAAGAGGACGAGGGAGAGGGGGAGGGACAGGATAGTGGAAAAATAGAAGAAGAGGAATGGGCAATTGGAAAAAAGGAAGGACAGCGGTTAGAATATAGGAGATTGCAGTTCAAAGGGATTAAGGATCTTAACGCCGCCGTCAAGTCCTATGGTCCTAACGCCCCGTTCACCCTCTCAGCTCTTGAATCTATGTCCCGCGGAGGATATCTCTTGCCGGCAGAATGGCTTCGTGTAGTACAGGCAGTCCTTTCAAGGGGGCAGTTCTTGACATGGAAAGCAGATTTCTTCGACCGCTGCCAATCCATGGCTACAGCCAACCAAAAATCCCCTGGCTCCCCCGCTTTAAAGTGGACTTATGAGAAGTTGAGTGGTCAAGGGAAATACGCAGAGGAGGCCAAACAACGCTGCCTCCCAATAGGCCTCTTGGCGCAAACCGCCAATGCTGCATTCGCGGCTTGGCGTGCCTTGCCCACTTCTGGATCCCCCCTTGCTCCGCTTAATAAGATCGTACAAGGAACTCAGGAAGATTTCTCTGAGTATGTTAGTAGGCTCTTGGAAGCAACTGAACGAACCTTAGGGCAAGAAGCGTCTAATGATCAGCTTGTGAGACGCTTAGCATATGAAAATGCTAACAATGCCTGTCGGTCTGCCTTACGCGGGAAGTGGAGAGATAAAACATTAGAGGAAATGATACGTATGTGCAGAGATGTAGATCCCTTCACTACCAAAATGTCCCAGGCCGTACATCTGGCCATAGGGGCAGCTCTCCAAACCGGGGACTCCCAAAAGGCATGCTTCCGGTGTGGTCAACCTGGCCATTTTGCCCGACAGTGCCCTAGTGCCCCTGACACTCCCTCCGCTCCAATCAGCAATAAGGCTTCCCAACCCTCCACCCTCTGCCCTCGGTGTAGGAAAGGGAAACACTGGGCAAATACCTGCCGCTCAACTACAGACGTTCATGGCCACCCTTTACAGGGAAACGGTCGGAGGGGCCAGCCCCGGGCCCCCCAGTCGACCCCTTTGTTCGGGCCTCGGGGATCAGCCAGTCCACACCCCACTCCACATCCCACTCTTCAGAGCCACTGCAGGAAGCGCAGGGGTGGACTTGTGTGCCGCCTCCACCTCAGTATTGACTCCCGAGGGTGGCGTCCATATTATTCCTACAGGCATCTTTGGCCCCCGCCCCCTGACTTCTATTTTTTCATCCTTGGTCGCGCCTCCGCTACTATTAATGGCCTCATGATTCACCCCTCCATTGTGGATAGTGATTACACGGGGGAAATTCAGATACTTGCCTCAACCCTGAAAGGGCCCCTCACTGTCCGTCAGGGACAACGCCTTGCGCAGGCTCTCCCGCTCCCCCTACAGACTCCATACCCTGCTCTCGCCACTGTTAGAGGCCACTCCAAGCCTGGTTCCTCAGACATCTATTGGGTCCAGGCCATTTCCCAAGACCGCCCCATGCTTACGCTTTTTATTCAAGGCAGGCTTTTTGAAGGAATATTAGATTCAGGAGCTGACTCGACTGTTATCTCAAAAGACAGTTGGCCATCTTCGTGGCCCCTTCAACCATCCATGACACACTTGCAGGGCATAGGTCAATCCCACAATACCCTACAGAGCTCTCAATGGCTGCCTTGGCAAGACAAAGAAGGAAATAAAGGGACTGTTCGGCCTTTTGTGATCCCCGGCTTACCTGTCAACTTATGGGGAAGGGACATTCTTTCACAGATGGGGGTAATTATGTGCAGCCCAAATACCGTTGTGACCCGTCAAATGCTCTCCCAGGGATTTCTCCCAGGGCAAGGATTAGGCAAGAAAGGTCAAGGGCAACTGTCCCCCATTGTTGCTGAAGGGAGAAAAGGACGAGCAGGCCTTGGTTGTGAGAGCCCAGATAATCAGAACCATTTTTCGTGAGGGCCACGGGTCCTCCTGCACTCCAGGCAGATAGGATCTCGTGGAGAAATGACCTACCCGTCTGGGTAGACCAGTGGCCCTTACCCAAGAAAAAACTGGAGGCAGCGCTTGCTTTAGTGCAGGAGCAACTAGCTGCAGGTCACATAGAACCATCTACATCCCCGTGGAACACGCCCATTTTTGTTATCCAAAAAAGATCAGGTAAATGGCGACTCTTACATGATTTACGGGCCGTCAATAAAACTATGATTCCTATGGGGGCCCTTCAACCTGGGCTCCCCTCCCCTGTAGCCATACCGCAAGATTTTTCTAAGATTACAATTGATCTTAAGGATTGCTTCTTTTCCATTCCCCTCCACCCTTCCGATTGTCAGCGCTTCGCTTTTAGTGTTCCTATTACCAATTGTGTGGGCCCTTCTCCGCGCTTTCAGTGGAAAGTTTTGCCACAAGGCATGGCTAATAGCCCTACGCTGTGCCAAAAATATGTTGCCCAAACAATTGATCCTTTCCGCTTGCAGTATCCCAAGCTTTATATTATCCATTATATGGACGATATCCTCCTTGCAGGACCAAATAATGAGGAATTGACTCAGGTATCACAGGAGCTCATTAAGGCGTTGGAATATCGGGGCCTTAATATTTCCCCTGATAAAGTGCAAACCTGCCCCCCCAGCTGTTCTTGGGATTTGAACTCTTGACGAATCGCATTCTCTCCCAGAAGGTTCGCCTACGAGTGAGTCACCTTTGCTCCCTTAATGATTTCCAAAAATTACTGGGAGAATTGAATTGGCTTCGGCCATATCTTAAGATCACTACAGGGGAACTGCGACCCTTGTTTGATATTCTTAAAGGAGACTCCGATCCAAATTCACCCCGCTCTCTCACGCCGGAGGCCCGTAAGGCCCTTGCCTTAATTGAGCAAGCCATTCATGAACAACATATTGGCTATTACGCTCCTCAAAAACCTCTTTGGTTCTTAATTTTTTCCACCACTTTTTCTCCCACTGGATTATTGTGGCAGGACATCCGTTATTCTGGATTCATATGCCAGCCACACCTACAAAGATCCTTTCTTCCTACCCGCATTTAACGGCAGGGCTCCTGCGCCTCGGCCGAGAGGCAGCCCTTCGACTTTTTGGTCGAGAACCAGATCATATTGTTTGCCCCTACACTGCTTCGCAGATTCAATGGCTGCTTCAGAATGATGATGATTGGGCAGTTAATTGCATTTCCTATATGGGAGCTATAGACAATCATTATCCCTCAGATAAGCTCATTCAGTTCTTTCAGAAAACACCCGTGGTCTTCCCAAGGATCACCAAAGCGGAGCCCATAGAGAGCGCCCATTTGGCGTTCACTGATGGCTCCGCCACAGGGAAGGCAGCCTTTAGTGTTGATGGACAGGTCACCTCTTTTGACACCCCTTTCACCTCCGCGCAGCTGGTAGAGCTCGCAGCGGTCATTAAGGTTTTTGAATCTGTCTCGGGCCCCCTCAATGTTTATACTGATAGTTCCTATATTGCACAGTCAGTCCCTCTATTGGAAACCGTCCCGTATATCCGTCCCTCCACTAATGCGTCTCCTCTTTTTGCCACTCTTCAGCTTCTAATTCTCTCCCGCGATCACCCCTTTTTCATTGGTCATATTCGTGCCCATTCCGACCTCCCCGGTCCTCTTTCTGAAGGGAATGATCAGGTTGATCAAGTAACTCGTCGCATTCTGCTTGCTCTGTCTGCCTCCCCTGTTGAGGCTGCCACACAAGCCCACAAGCTGCATCACCTGAATGCCCATACGCTTCGTCTCAAGTTCCCTATAACCCGGGAACAAGCCAGACAGATTGTGAAACAGTGCCCTGGTTGCCTGACCCTCCTTCCTGAACCTCATAATGGCATCAATCCCCGAGGTCTTATCCCCGGGGAACTTTGGCAAATGGATGTCACTCACTATCCCCCTTTTGGTCGGCTTAAATATGTTCATGTGTCCATTGATACCTTCAGTGGCTTCATTTTTGCCACCCTGCAACCTGGAGAGGCCACCAAACATGTCATTAATCACCTCCTTAGTGCCTTGGCGGTCCTCCCGCAGCCCAAAATTCTTAAGACAGATAATGGCCCTGGTTATACCAGTTCTTCTTTCAGATCTTTTTGTACACAGTTGCATATTAAGCATGTTACTGGTATACCCTATAATCCTCAAGGGCAAGGAATTGTGGAAAGGGCCCATCAGACACTGAAAAACATGATCCTGAAATTACAATCAGGGAGGGAAGTTCTTTATCCCAGAGCTGGCAATGCCAAAACATTGCTCAATCACGCTCTTTTTGTTTTAAATTTTCTCACTCTGGACACTGCGGCAAAGAGTGCCGCAGACCGCCTTTGGCATTCCACTACGGCCCAAACCTACGCTCAGGCAAAATGGAAAGATCCCCTGCTTGGCAAATGGCAGGGCCCTGATCCTGTGTTAATCTGGGGCAAAGGCCATGCTTGTATTTATGACTCAAAGTGCCAAAATGCTAGATGGTTGCCTGAAAGGCTGATTAGGTTGATGGACAAGCCAGAAACTCATAATGCCGTCCAGGGAACCACACCCCCCTGAGACACCTCTGTTTTCTTTCTCTGTTTTACAGAAAATGACGATCCTCGTAATTTTCCTCCTGTTCCGTGGGAGCCACGGTGGTTTTCAATCTCCTGACCCAGTAGCGCTCAGCCGTGCCCTCTTTGGAAGCCCTTGTGACTGCGGCGGGGGCACGTTCACTGTCCGTCCCGCCACCTACACGCAAGAAGTGGACTGCGGGGAAAAGACAGCCTACCTCGCCTACCGTCATTCTATCACGGGCGTCTCCAAACCCAAGTGGGAATGCGTAAGGAAGCCCCGAGTTATCCCTCCGAATGGTGGCCAGCCCGGGCCTTGCCCCAGTGATTGCAACTACCTTGAGGCCTTGCACTCCACATGCTATAGTTCTACCCAGCAGTGCAGTGGCAGCTCAGGAACAGTCTATCTTACTACAATACAGGAAAGAGAATATGGTGGCTCCACAGGAGGGACTGGGCGCATATAACTAGCCAAGGCCTACGTGGAAGTACCAATAAGTATGCTCAGGCTTCCTGTCGTAAAGAAAATATTGGAAAAAATGTCTGTTGGCCCCTTCATGCACCTGTCCATATCTCTGATGGGGGTGGCCCTACAGACCAAATTAGGGAACATGAGGTTAGGGAACGAATAAATGAAATAATTAAGAGTATGTATCCCCCCATCCATTACCATCCACTTGCACTGCCCAAACCCCGGGGAACGGACCTAGATGTCCAAACTTCAGAAATCCTTGAAGCAACACTTAAGGCCCTTAATTACTCTAACCCTGATTTGGCTGCCGATTGCTGGCTGTGTATGGCCCTTGGCACACCTATGCCCATAGCTTTGATGTCCAAAAATGGCTCCACATCCACAAATTGCACACTTAGTCCACCTTTTAAGGTACAACCTGTTGGTCTCCGCCCCTCTCCTTGTATCCAAGCCCCATTTCAGAATTCCACTGCTGATATTGATGTTGGTTTTGCTACCTTTGCTAATTGCTCTGAAGTCAAAAACTATACCTCACAGGAACCTCTCTGTCCCCTGCCGGGACAACTTTTCGCCTGTGGGGGAAATATGGCCTACTCTGCTCTCCCCCAGAATTGGACAGGACTCTGCACACAAATTTCAATCCTCCCTGATATCGACATCATTCCGGGAGATGAGCCTGTCCCACTGCCCAGTTTTGATTATATTACTGGAAGACCCAAGAGGGCTGTTGCATTTATCCCCCTCCTTGTTGGCCTTGGGATTACAGGGGCACTCGCTACCGGCTCTGCCGGCATAGGAGTTGCTGTTGATTCATATACAAAACTATCCCATCAATTTCTTAATGATGTGCAAACCCTCTCGGGGACGATAAATGACCTTCAAGACCAAATTGACTCCCTGGCGGGAGTCGTTCTTCAGAATAGGAGGGGCCTAGATTTACTCACGGCAGAACAAGGGGGAATTTGCTTAGCCCTACAAGAAAAATGTTGCTTCTATGCAAATAAATCTGGGATAGTGCGGGATAAAATCAAAAAACTGCAAGAGGATCTGATTGAAAGACGCAGAAAACTTTTTGAAAATCCCCTCTGGAGTGGCTTGAATGGAGTCCTCCCATACCTCCTCCCTCTTCTTGGACCTTTAATTGGTCTCCTCCTACTTTTTTCTTTTGGACCTTGGGCCTTTACCAGACTAACCTCTTTCATTAAGACGCAGATTGAGGCTTCTCTTAAAAACACCGTCAATATCCATTACCACCAACTTGCTTCGTCAGAAGATCCTACTGATACCATGGAAGAGGGTCTCCAGTTCTCGAAGCTCGTGCATCCGGAATCTCGCTGCTCGCGGTGGTGGAGAAATATTAAGGATAAAAAGTGATCTGGCGGCTGTGAGAGAGCCCATGACGGGAATATTGAGGTCCCATGTTTCAAAAAAAAGATCAGCGCGGCTGCAGTTGTTTCCCCATGACGGGAATAGAGTGAGGCCATGATGGGTTACATCGTGGGGTCCCCTCGCTTAGCCTAAGACAGGGACCACTGCCACTAATGCGCTTTGAACATGGAGGCCGACCTCATAGCCTAAGACAGGCCTCTCACCTGCTATTTTAAATACAAAATGGGGGACATGCTGGAGGCCAGCACCTGGTAGTGGGCCCCTAACCCCGTGAGATTACCACACCCCAAGCAGCTTGTTCCGGGACAAACCGTACCATAACGTGTTCCTGTCAGGGCTAACCGCAAGATGTCGCCACACCGCCCCTGGAAAGTCCCGGAGGCCCATTTTCCCCTTTTGCCCCTCCCCGCTTTTGCCCTATATAAGCTTGTAACGCTCAAAAATAAAATTAGACCTTGCCTACCATCCTTTTGGTCTCACTCCTCCTTTTCACCCATTCCCTTCAGCCAGGGTCCTCCTCGACCCCCCACGTATACTGGCCCTGCAGGTCGGGGCAAAACATAAACTCCCAGAGATATTTGATGATTTCCTATTCTTTAAAATAACAAATACCACACCAGTTTATGGTCAGAATCTTCCCATGCGCAGCCAAACTAATAATTTTTGTATGTCTTCTTTTATGAGCTTCATTTTTTAAAAGCCTCATAAATGATCACCAACTTGAATATGTCAAATATCAATTGTTCTCACCCTATCAACAGGTGCATATGTAAGTTTTTCAGAAGCAACAACATAAAAGAAAGTAAACTAGAAACTATAGAATATCATAAGAGTCCTGGGGTAAAGTGTGGTAATTGTATAAAACAAATATGACTGGACACATCACAAGAGCTAACAACTGCATCTATTCCAGATAACAGTCTTCATTTTAGGGCCTACTCCTGGAATTCCTAGGAAATGTCTTAGACCTCCATTTGACTGGTAGAACCTGTTCCTCTATTGACCTTCCAAAGATTCTTGAGATGTACTTAAGTAGTAGTTATAGCTAAAATGACAAATTGAATATTATGTAAAAAATCTGGAACACTAGCCACTTTTCCTAAAGGCAGTTAGGTGGCACAGGGATAGAATGCTGGACCTGGAGTCAGGAAAAACTGAGTTCAAATTGGGTCTCAGATACTTACTAGCTATGTGTCCCTGGGCAAGCCATTTAACCTTTGTCTGTCTCAGTTTCTCAATGACAAAATGGAGGTCATAAAAGCACTTATCTCCCATGGTTGTTTAGAGGACCAAAAGAGATAATATTTATAAAGTGCTTAGATCAGTACCAGGCACATATAATGGATTTAATAAATACTTATTCCCTGCCCCTCCTCCTTTTCCTAGAAAGGGAAAAAAGATATGAGAATCAATCTTTTTTTTTTCTTAATCTACAAACCTGGAAGTCAAAATATTGTCAACTGAAGTCATCATTCACAACAAAAGATGATATTTGGCTAATACATGCACATTAAAAGAGAGGAGCTGGGTTTCCACCTGATTGTTGTTTGTCCTTGCTTCTTGAAGAGGACCTTGACATCAGGAAGATGATGCCATGACTTGCAAGTGAATTAGATTTAAGTGAGGAAGAGCTGTGCAAAATCACCAGCGTCATTTTCTCCTCCAGAGCCATCTGGGTCCTGTGGCAAGATATAGCCCAGGATGCAGTGGGAGTCAGTTGGCTTTTTTAAGCTAAGGTCTTTCCAAGTTCTCACTGTGACTGGGGCAACACCCATTCAGTGTTTAAGGCTGGTTAAGAAATGAGTCAAGGAGCATCCCTTTTATCTAATCAAAAAGAAAGAAAGAAAAGAAAAGAACACAATATGGGAGGGGATCCCTCTGGGTATCTGGCCACAACAGAAACAATTACTATTTATATTCATTCTGAGACATCTGGGCCCAAACAATCACTACTGAGTGGTGCTTGGGCTGGGACCTATTGCTGGCCAATCAATCAGAGCCACAGTGTATTGTGTTTAAGGCATGGTCTTTAAGAAAGAAATCTAGCCAGTAATGCCCAAGATATCTTGCTGGGTTTCAGCCATCAAAATTTACATTCCTTTGGGCAGAGAACCCACAGGTAAGGGCATGATACCCCATGTGGACAAAGAGGGGAGAGGTAAGAGGGAGCTGGGACTACTCACAGGTTTTTTGTCCTTCTTATGTATAGAAAGAGAGGAGCTGGGCTTCCACCTGATTATGTGATCAGCGAACAGAGGCTATAAACCAACATTTCAATTTGGGGAGTGAAGGGAGAAGATGTGGGTGAAGAAGTAAGAAACCAAAGGCTCAGTGAATTGAATATGGCATGTTCAAAAAATAGTGAGAGTCCTGTCTAGCTGGAGTATAAGGCTCCTTTTGGAAAGCAGTAATAATAAGTTTGAAAAGTTGCACTAAGGCTAGATTGTTGAAGCCTTCAATGCTGAGAAACCATGACTATATTCTTTAGTAAGATTATTTCACTAAAAATATGAACTAAAAGTAAATTCGTTTATAGTCAAAAGCTAATAAAAAAGATAAAAACCATTGAGAATTTTATAGAAAGGATTCAAAAAGAAGTCATGGATAAATTCTTCAGCTTTGACACAAATGTTAGGACTGGAGTGTCTGGGGTGACATACCCCTTCTGCAAAGGCAGTGATTGAGTTGTGTGTATGATTAGGGTCTTTCACCACAAGGGTCCAGGCTTCTATGTGTTTCTACTACTGGCATCCCTCTCTGACCCCTCACTTGTAAGTTTAATTATACCTTTCTTTCAACATTTTTTCCCCCTTGCTTCCAACACATTTATGGTAGAATTCTCACTCCTTTTCTTTGAGAAGTAGGATATTAGTAGAGAAAGAACACTGGATTTAGGAGTCAGAAGACCTGGGTTCAAATCTCAGATCTGCTACCCACTACCTGGGTGACCTTGTGTTGGGGTGTGAGTGATGGGCCCCTAAAAGGAAAAGACCATGTGTTTGGGACCTGGAACCCAAAGCCCCTGAACCTCTGGCATTCACCTGAGGCACCAGGCCCATCCCAGTCAATAATCCTTTTAACTGCCCTTTCACTGGGGCTCTCACACCATTTAACTCCTTCCATTGTCTATACCTGGCCCCACTCCAGGCTACTTGCTATCCCTTAATCCCATCCAGATCTTCCCACTATCAGTCTTACCCTCATCAATTGCTTAGATTCTTAAAATCTGGCCCACTTGTATTGGCATCACAAATAGTGCAGACTGGGAGTCTGGCCCACGATTGGTGTTAAAATAAATTTGCTACTTGGACTGAAAGAAGGTTTGAGTGGTCAAATCCTTTTGAGGCAGACCTGGGCCCTGTACCCTTGCATTTGGGGATTCCCAGCACCCCTAGACCGAGATGCTTGGATGACTTAAACTCTCTGGACTTTACTTTCTTTGTCTGTAAAATGACATGTTTGGACTAAATTATTTTTTGAGGTCCTTTCCACCTCTAAATCTATGACCCTATAATCATTTTTGGTACCAAGTAACAAAGAAAACAATAATAACTCACATTTTTATATACCACTTTACAGTTACAAAAATATTGTATGTGTGTATATATATATATAGAGAGAGAGAGAGAGAGTTTCATCATCTATGCTAAATAGTTAATGAAAGTATTTTTATCCCTGATTAATATGACACAAGTGAGGTGTGGTATGCCTCTTGTTAAAATCTAATTTTTTTAAAAAAATTATTTACCTTAGTTGTTTTTTCAGTGATGTAACTAAGATCTATAAATAACCAACTGTTTCAGTATATTAAAAGTTTCAAGAGAGGGAGGGATAAAGCCAATTTCTCATACTGGAAAAAAGAGAAAAGGAAGTGTTTAGCAGTGATTATTGAAAGAATTAGGTAAAAACAGGTTCTTAGGGGCAGCTAGGTGGCGAAGTGGATAAAGTACCAGCCCTGGAGTCAGGAGGAACTGAGTTCAAATCCTGCCTCGGACACTAGCTGTGTGACTCTGGGCAAGTCACTTAACTTCAATTGCCTCACCAAAAAAAAAGAAGAAAAGAAACAGGTTCATGAATGATTGTAGAAACACAATGACATAACATTTGTGGCTGTTTCAGAACAAGCAGCAGAAAAGGGAACTACTTTAATGATCTAAAAACAGCCTGACACAGGCACTGAGAAATCAAACTAGGCTGGGGTGAGTTTTAAAATAAAAGCTGGATTACTATTGTCCAAGAAAAGGACTAGGATGGCTATAGACTGAAAAGGACATTTTTTAAGTTTCAGGAAAAGTTACCACTTTATCACTTTAACTGTATACTTTTTTCAGTTGAATCTGCTCTAAATATTTCTCCTTTTAACTTATAATTTTATTTAATAAACTTACAAAATTAATCACACTTTTACAAATTCCCATTTGTAAACTGACATGGGAGTTCAAGGCTCTATGTGTCAGGCTCATAGGAGAGATGCCAGGCTGTATTCTCTTCCAAGTTTGAATTACTTGCCATCTCATGTAGTCAACATGAAGAAGAGAAACCCTTTTAATTTTATTGAAACTTTGTCTTAGTGACTGGAAAATAGAGGAGAGACTGAACACAGATAAACTTCATTCTTTGAACCATCTAGAGGTGCTCTGCCCAAAGGGAATGTAAATTTTCATCTCTGAAACTTTTTTTCTTGTTTTGGTTTTTTTCTCTTTAAGACTAGCCTTAACCCCAAATCACTCTGGTCCCAGACTAAGCCCTACTTGGTCACTGTTTGGGCCCTGATTGGCTCAGAATGAATGTAAATGACAATTGTTTCTGTTTTAGCCAGAAACCTTGAGAGTCTTCCCCTCCCAGATCTATTTTTTTTTAAAAGAGGCCATTCTTTGCCTCATTTTTTAATTAAGCCTTAATCAACAAATGGGTGCTGCCTCAGTCAAACTGAGACCTGTTAAAAAGCCTTAGTTTGAAAAGGCCAAAGTCCCTTACTGCGTCCTGGGCCATCTCTGGTTGTCCTGATCCATATCTGGCTACTGGACCCAGATGGCTCCAGAGGAGAAAGTGAGGCTAGTGACTTAGGACAGCCCTCAATCACTTAAATCCTATTCTCTTGCAAATCATGGCATTACCTCCCTGATGTCATGGTCCTCCTTTGCGAAAGAAGAACAAACAACAGCAACACTGTAGTAGCCAGGATTCCATTCTTCTCCCTTACTCATGCATATTATTTGAAAACCATGAGGGTGTATCTGAATGGAAGGAAGGGAGAAGACCTTTTCTTTTTGAACATTTCACACACGTTCAGCTCCCTATTTCACATATATTGGGAGGAAAAGTGATAGAAAGGCTGAGATGTCCTCAGAAACTGCCTATCTCTTAATCTATCAACTCTTTTATCCATTCCAACAGTAGCCACACCTATCCCCTAGTGTCCTGAGGCTATGAGTTTCCTCTTCTTGAAGAACTTCAAGGATCACTATTGTATGTTATGATAATTGCTTCATGTATATGTTGTACTAGATGGCTGCTGAGGTATTTTCAAACTCTCAAATTCTATGATTCTGTGATTCTTCTTTGTTTTTCTTCATCTGAGCTTAGGCGATTGACCAGCAATCCTTAAATGGACATCTCCAACCATGGAGGCAACCTTGTGAGTTCAAGAGTACCATAGATCCTGGGTCCCTGGGTCCCTTGGTCACAGCTGACTGGCAGTAGGGGGAATTTCTGCATCAGAGAGAATAACCACTAATGAGGGAAAATTCAATTCCTAGCTAAGCTTGACAGAAGACTTGCTCCTGGAAGGAATAGCTTGGTCAGCATAGAGCTGAGGCAAAATGTAAAATGACCAGCCAGCCTTCCTGCAAACTATATCATGTCTTGATGTTCTAGGCATCAATATCCCAAGAAAGTATAATAATAGCTACATTACTACTTCTTATTTAAATTTGCTGTGTTTACATTATTAAATTTATAATTTATTATATATTATATGTCAGATTATAGATTATATGTTATATTATTCTGTTAATTGTGCATATTAAACATTTCTTTTGTGTAGAGGATAATAAATATAGATAGATATATAGATATAAATATATAGATATAAAATAAATAGAGGAGAGTAAAGTTATTCTACACTTTAATCTACATTGTACATTAAGGACCCCAACTCCTTCAATTACATAGACTTTTGACACAAGCCAAACCTTAGCTTTTAGCAATTTTTTCCAGGGCTATGGGAGGCAGAGGTGTGGAATAAGGAATCAAAATGTGTGATAAAAGGAAACTAACCCCTCCTCTTATTAAAGGCCAGGTTGCCCAGGTCTAAATCTGGCCACTGGGTGCTCTAGAGAAGAGGGCAACTTTAGCAGAGAAGACTAAAATGTCCCAGATCCTTGGGCCCAGAAAACAATTCTAATGGTCACAACTCGCAATCTCATCCAGCCCACTAAATCTAGCCAGCCCCATATAATGTTTCATATCCTAGCCAACCAGCCTTCCTGGGCATATCTGACACCCCTCTACTGCCTTCCCATATAACCTCCCACTTGCCCTGTCTTTACGCCTTTTGCTATGGAAGCAGTAATTAAAACAATGGTGCTGTTGCTTCTGGAAAAAGGAATGACAGTCACCAGTTATGGTTCTACCCACCATCCCCTGGACTTCCAAAGCTTCCTTCCATGGTAATCACATTCCTATATATGTTGTCTCCTCTATTAAGAGGGATCCTTGAGGGCAAGGACTGGTTTACTTTTGTATTTGTTTCTCTAATACTTAGGACAATGCCTGGCATAAAGCAGATGCCTAATAAAAGCTTTTTCATTCATGAATTCATCATCATCATCATTATTATTATTGAACAAACAATAACATAAGTACATAGTAAGATTGGCATTGCTGCACCAATTGATTGATGAAGATTGGGCCTGAGCTCTGGCTTTCTTTTCCCAATTAGGAAGGTTATACTCAAGTTTTAAGATAAATATTAAAAGCATAGAAGAAAGGAAGAGATATTATCAACATGAAAGAGCATCACTGTCAAATAAAGATTCACAGCCTATAATCATCCTCAATCCCCATTAGTCTGGATCATGCTAAGGAGCTTGCTGTCAGAAACAAATGATGATTTGTTGTCCACGCTCCACATCAAAACGTTCAAACAGTGAGAGAAGTTAGATGATGATAAATTGGAAGGGCTGCTTTCGAAAAATAAACAAAGTCCCCAGAGTGGAACTTGCAACTGAGTATTCTGGGAAAGGAAAGATCCCCATTTGTGATTTTAAACAGGTGAAGCTTGAGATAATGTAATGCAAATTCTAGTATTTATAGATTATTGTATGATTTTTAAAATTTGGTTATCTTTTTGACCAGACCTATGATTTCATCAAGAGACTCCTGGTGAGGAATTTTTCTCCACCAAAGCAGATTATGGCCTTCTCTGCAATTCTTTGCCTTATTTCTTACCTAGCCTTAATCATTGAATGGGTATTGCCTCAGCCAAACTGAGATCTGTTTAAAACCTTAGCTTAAAAAGGCCAAGGTCTCCCACTGCAGCCAAGGCCATCTCCAGTCATCTTGAAAAATATCTTGCAACTGGACCCAGATGGCTCCAGAGAAGAAAGTGAGGCTGGTAATTTTGCACAGACTTCCCTCATTTAAATCCATCAATAGGTATTTGAGATTATACAGTAAGGGTCAGAGAAAGAAGAGAAGAGTAGTGGTGGTTGGTGACTCCGTGGGAGTAGTAGTGAGACAGGTATTTGTTGACTTAATTACAACAGTAGGTTAGGGCATGTATCCAAGAAATAATAGAAAACCTCCCAAGACATTTAAACAGATGACTACTGCCTGCTTCTAGTTATTAACGTAGACATAAATGATATTATGAGGAGCCTAGAATGCACTGTCAAAAATATTATGAAATCTTGGCCAAAAAACTAAAGAGCCTAGGAATACAGGTGATATTTTCATCATTGCTTTACATCAAAGGCAAGGGATGCAAAAGAGAAAAAAAAAAGAATATTTGGGGAGGGAACAGATGGTTAAGGGAATGGCTAAGATGGTATCTGGGAACAGATAATTAAGATAGTGCCTGGGAATTGGAATTGGATTTCTGTACCACAAATTGAAATTTGAAGGGTTGATCAAAAAGATAAAATCCAAGAATGGATTTGGAATTGTTTAAACAATTTAAACAATTAAGGGAAATTACAGATTGTGCTTAAAGTTACATAGATATAAAATAGAACTAGGATTTGAACTTATGTCATCTAACTCCAAATCTATCATAACATGTTAGTGGGATATGATAATTGTTTTTAAAGTATTTGAAGCATGGCCATTTTAAAAAAAGGATTAGATATATTCTGTTTGGCCCCAAAAGACAGAAGTAACTTGGAAGGAACATTGTTAAAAGATGTTCATTTGTCATGATTATTACTTGATATAGTTCTATAAATGCTAGCTATAGCAAAACTGCAAAAAAAAAAAAGAGAAATTCAGAGAATAAGCACAGGCAAAGAGCAAATATAATTGTTATTATTTGTTGGTAATATAATGGTTTACTTAGAGAACCCTGGAGATTCAGCTAGGAATTTATTTAAACAATTACTGACTTCTTTTGAAATAGCAGGATAGAAAATAAACTTACAAAATTACCATGTGTTCTGAATTTTATAGCGAAAACCAAAGGGAGATACAAAACCAAATTTCATTTAAAATAATTACAAAATGTATAAAAATCTGAGAGTCAACCCACTAAGACACATTCAGAATTTACATGAAAACAACTACAAAACTTGTTACAGAATTAAGACTTAAGTAATTGATTGATTATCCTTCCTTGGGCCATACCAATGAAATAAAAATGGTTAAATTAAATTATAGATGTAATACTATACCAGTCAAAAACCACCATAGCAACATGTTCTGGGCTGGGCTTGACTCAATCAAGACAGTCTTTAGGTAGTCTAGGTTTGGTATTGTAACAAAATGAGACACTCAGAGGTCATTCAACAATTAACAAAAAAGAGCTTTACTTAGTTGTTTCAAGAGGACGTTTAACAGCTGTAGGCATAAAGGTCACCTCTAGTTGACTCAGCTGAATGAAGCTCCCTTGCCTGAGTTACCCATTATGATTTACCAGCCAAGCATCAGAATACCCCTGGAGTTCCTTGTGGCTGCCTTCTTCTCGGGTGATGAGTAAGTCAAGTCAACAAGCACTTATTAGGTTCTTGCCGCATGCCAGACACAGGGGAAAAGTATTGAGAATATAAAATACAAGCAAAATAGTCCTTCCCTTCAAGGAATTTACATTCTAATGTAAGAATGCACTTACGAGGAAACTGACAAAAAGGGGAAAGGGGAAAAGAAGGTACCTGAACAGGGACAAAGTGGCAAAGTCTGGAGGGTCAGAAGTGAAGCTGTGAGATGAGTGAGGGACTTAGTATGGCTGTCCTAGGAGCTTCAAGGACCTGATGAGTAGTAGGATAAGCTAGGGAGGGGAGGGATCTTTCAGGATGAGAAGGTAGCTGAGGCATGGTTCAGAGTGGGAGAAAAAGAGCCTGGAGAGGAGTAAGGGAGTGAGCATGGCTGGCTAGGTACTTTCTCAAAATGGACTTTCCAAGACAAACTCAAAAAGGATAGGAGAGACATAATGAAAAAAAAAGTAAGAATGAAGGAGGCTTAGTATTACTAGATGTCAAATTATACTAAAAACAGTATTCATCAAAAGTACCTAGTATCAGTTCAAAAACAGGGAAGCTGACTAATAGAACAGATTAGGTAAATGAAACTGAGGAGCACTCAAACAGACCAGCACAGCATTCAATAAACTCTAGGACACCACCTGCTGGGGTCATGACTACCTATTTGACAAAAACTGCTTGGAAAAATTGCAAAGTAGTCTGGCAAAATTAGATTCAGATCAGTATTATGGCACATTTTGCAATTAGTTCTAAATGGGTGTATATATTTATATGTGTCTATAAATATAAAGAGTCAAAGCGTTAAAAATTGGAGAAAAGAAGCACATACTTTCCACAGTTATGGTTAGGGGGAGAATTTTAAACTAAATGAAGGATTTAAGTGATCATAGATAATAAAATGGGTAATTTCCTCCAAGTAAAATTTAAAAGTGTTTGTATAAGCAAAATCAATTCAGTTAGAAGATAAATAGTTAACTGGTAAAAAATCCTTGCAGAAAATATTTCTACTAAAGATCAGATATCCAAGATGTATAGGGAATTGATATGCACATATGAGAATAAAAGCCATTCCCAATGAATATATGGTTAAAGAATAAGGCTAAGGAGTTTTCAAAAGAAGAAATGCAAGCTATAAACAAGCATATAAAAGAATGCCTCAATTACTGTGAATAAGAGAAATTCAAATTTTAAAAACTCTGAAGTTCCACTTGATCCCCATCATATTAATAAGAGGACAAAAAATGAAAATGGCAATTGTTTGGGGTGGATGGTTTTGTGATAATCTTGATCAGAGACAGTAGGGATTACATAGCAGGTGATGTTTGCAATCCACTTTGCTTGGTCACCTGACTTCCCTTAGCCTTTATAAAAATGTTTGGGCAAGGTTACCATCAAAAGAAAGCTTCTTTTATGGTGACAACATGCTGATCATGTCCCCTCTCCATGCTCCACTGTAAGTATTGCCAGATACTTACTTTATGTTATCCCCATTTAAAAGCAACTATGCACACACACACACACACACACACACACACACACACACACACACACACACTCTGCATGCAAGGGGGAAAAGATGCAGAACAATGAAATAAACACGTTTTGTTTTTTTCTAAATGCGGGATGGTTCAACCTTCAAACACTATAAAATTATTGCTTTAAGTAAGCAATTACTATTGCTAATAATATTTATGAATTGCATGCTCGTGTATACTTACTTTTTTTTTAGTTCTCTGCCCCACCAGAAAAACAAAAATTATAACCACAGAGAAGACAAATGAATGTTTCTCAATAGCTCTTGAATGCCAAAGGAGCATTCTCTCTTGAGATGATACCTGTGGCAACTTATAGACCTATTTAGGGTTCCAAAATAAATCCCTAAATTCCAAAACCTATCATGGGAAAATGTTGTTATTTTAAAAATAAACTTCAAAGTTTGAAAATAAAGTTATATTATTTCATTGAGCTGGTGCTGATGTAGTAAGATGCATACCAAAACCTGCTCAGCCTCACTCTTTTCTTGCTTTACCCTGACCTATTGGCCTTTTTAGAAGTTACTATACCAAGATGACAAATGGATATTTCAGTTCCAAACGATGTCTTCCTCACTCCAGATCTAGCATTCTGTCAACTGCTCCTAGACTCATATCAATTGATTCTTCCTTTGAGAAACCTTTCTTGATTCCCCCAATTCTCTTTCTTCAACTGATATTTATCTCCTTAATAAAATGCAAGCTTCCCCTGAGAATAGGAGCTACTTTTCATTTTATCTTTGTTCAACCCATGACCTAGCGCTGCAAGCTCTGTATTAATATTGACTATGTTCAATCTTGTCAGGGATTAGGGGCAGGAAGCGGGAGTTCTAAATATCACTCCCTGGCTTATTTTGCCCATACCTAGTTTTCCCAGGATCTTCAGAATTTCACTCTTAAGTCTCCACAAATGTGAATAAAATGGTTCAATTCCTATGTAAGCATTGAAGATAATAATGTATATTTGATAAAGGACAGCTTTTATTTCACCCTATAAGAAGAATATAAGCAACACAAACAATAAACTGGAGCCTATGAGCAATGCAGAAAAAAATAGAAGACTGATAGGAACTAGTAACAATTTCTTTCTCTTTGATGAGCTCAAGGACATGTATAGGCCTCCAGCTTTATCCTACATTTTCAAAGAGAACAAATGACATCATTGGGTGATGTCTTGACTTGCCAGTGAATTGGATTTAAGTGAAACAGAGTTGCACAAAGTCATCAGCTTCATTCTCTCTTCTAGTCATCGAAGTCCAGTGGCAAAGACAAAAATCAGAGTGACTGGTAATGGCCCAGGATTCAGGGGATGATCTTGGCGAATTCGATGTCTGACCAAGCTCTAAGCTTCCACCACCTTCATGGCCATTGGAATAAATTGTTCTAATCTACCCATTCCACCAGGAGCAGTTTTCACATGCTTGGGGTAGACATCCCCCTAACTCACCTATGTGTCTGAGGCTTGTCGGTTACCTCAACCTGGCTTAGCCTATCTGATGAAATGGTTTTACTGGGGTGTGGCCACTGTGCATGCTATGGCTTCATGAAGCCACAGGTGAGAGTTGGGTGAAAAGTGAACACCAAAGATGGATGAACAACCCTGAAAAGAGCTTACAGAGTTGTTACTCCTTCCTGAACACCCCATACACCCCAGCTTTATAGTGCTACTATAATGAAATGGAAACAAAGTTGGAATTGGTAACAAAGTGAACTCTCTTCCATCATACTAGTCCATCTAAATAATACATGGTTGCAGGAGAGCACAAATTCCAGGTGTTTCTTCATGACATGGTTTAGTAAGCAGTCTGATACTCCCATTCTGAGGTCTTATGTTCCATCTTCAGAATATTCCTTCATAAGCCTGAGATCTCAGGAACTCTACTCCTTTTCCAGAAAACTGGGATTCAAACACTCCCAACTGAGCCATGTGGTTTCCTTTTCTACAGTTGCCATCTTTCAGGCTAAGAGGCTCTGAAACTTCTATGACTTCCATCTATAGGAAAAGTCATGAGAAGTAGGTTCCTAAGGAGTCTATAAAGAATGAAAGGCTTTAACCTTTAGGATTCAGATTGGCCCTCAGGAACTTGGCATACACTCAACTCACTAGATGTCTCCAAATGACTGAAGCCAGGTACAAAGGGTTAACTTCAATCCACAATAGCCCAGGCAATCAAATCATCTGCCATAATTAAACAGCTATTCCATTGGTGTATTTATACCTATTAGGGTATTTAAATTCTTTAATTGTAATCAAGTGTATGTGTGCATGTATGTATTTAATAAGTCATTTTACACCAAAGGAAATGTTTAATCAAATCAAAAAAGATTCTTGTAACAGAAGAACTTCTGTCTCAGGTTTCTGAAAGGAAGGCCCCCATAGGAACCCTGTCCCAAAGGATGTAAGGCTTCCCTGAAGAAGGTCTAGTCCACAGCTCCTGGACAGCCCCTTGCCACTGTTCAGGCTTCACCACCCCCACCAAGGGGACAATTGAGCAAGTCCTTAAAAAAAGAGAAGGGGGGGACAGAAACTTCACCAAGTGGCTCCAATTGCACATGAGCAGAAGAAAGGAACCAAAGTGGGTCTCTGGAGCCTCAGTCCCCTTTTCAATGCAAAGTCAGGTCAGATTTGTACTAGGACTTTTGAGGGCTAGAATCATGCTGGGAGGGAACAAAGTAACAAAGGAGTCAAGGGGAAAAAAAAGACCACAGCAGGGTCTGGTCACTTTCTGGCTGATCCATCCACCAGGAACCAGGAACTGCTAGCTTTGGAGTGGAAAGGTCCAGACCACGTGTGGCACAGATCAGCCTTTAAATGGGCCATTGTGAGGAGCAGTAATGAGGTGAATAGTGCCAAGGAGATGAGGAAAGGCTGAGCCAGGACACCACTATCACAGTCAGCAGACCTCCAAAGTATCAGATGAGGTGCAGTGGAAATAGGAAATGTTCTATCTGTGGCCCAAGATGTTCCCAACTTCCCACAGCAGTCACTGCTGATCTGCTTATTGTAGTTATCACAGCACAGGACAAAGCGCAAGAGGAGTCCTGGCATCACCATATTGTCTCCAATTCAGAGACTGGCTGCCTGTGGAGCTCAGAAAGACTAGTTTTCCAGGAAGAGACAATCAAGAAACATCTCAGCCCACATTTGCTCCCAGGTGAAGCTTCCCGAGATAGAACATCAAGGGGGTTGTCTGCTGGCTGGGTGGCCGCCTTGACCATGACGTTGATATTAAAGACATAGGTGGAGAAAAAGACCCAGAAAACATCATAGATTAGAAGCCCTGAAAGGAGCAAACAGGAGACGTTGAGGCTCAGCAGGCAGACAAAGGCAATCTTGGCCACACAGATCCTCAAGGCCAGAGCATCCATAAGAAGTCAATGGCCAATCTGAACCAGATGAAGACGAGCGCGACAGAAAGGAAAAGGAGAGCAGCTCCACAGTAATCGATGTTTCAAATAATGGACTTACTCTTTTAGCCTCACCAAGTCAACCAAGCACATCCCTCTATTATTTGATTTTTGTTCTTTTTTGTTTTGTTTTTTGTGAGGCAATTGGGACTAAGTGACTTGCCCAGAGTCACACAGCTAGTAAGTGTTATGTGTCTGAGGCTGGATTTGAACTCAGGTCCTCTTGACTCCAGGGCCAGTGCTCTATCCACTATACCACCTAGCTGCCCCCATCCCTCTATGATTTGAAAAATTTTATATTCCCTATCAGAGTTTCACTCATGTCTTCAGTAACCAATGTAGTGCCTTGCACGTAGTAGATATTTAATAAATCCTTGTTGAATCAGGTGGAATTGACAGAATCCTTCACTCTTTTGACATGTCAGAATAGCTTGATAATTATGCACCCACCCAGCAACTCCATTCCTGGTCAGTCCCAACACCCTAAAACTCTTTTTTTGTTGTTTTAAGTTTTATTGATGTGCTTTGTTTTTACATGATAAATATTTTCAGATTATCCTCACTCCTTGAGAGGTCTTTTATAACAAAGTTAAACAGTTGAAGTAAAGCTAATAATAAGGTGGCCTCATCTGAAAGTACATGCAACATTCCACATCTATAGCAATTCCCCTATACACGCACAAACACACACACTCTCTCTGTCTCTCTCCTCTCTCTCTCTCTCTCTCTCTCTCTCTCTGACACACACACACACACACACACACACACACACACACACACACACACATCTTTTTTTAAAAAATTTACATGAATCTCTATTCTCTCCCTCCCAGGTCCCACGCCATTTGGAGGAAAGAAAGAAAAACAAATTTCTTGCGATAAATATGCAGGCAAGAAAAACATTCCCTCAAAAACTGGATACAAATATATCCTAGACCTCTTGTCATCTCTCCCACATGAACTGGCTTCCTTCTCTTACCTAAGATGACATCTACCAGCTGTGTCCCACAGGAATTTGAAGTCCCATCTTCCTGGCATCAGACCCAATTCCTGAAGCCTGGAGCCTGAGGCACTGTGAGAAATGTACTTTCTAATGGGGTGGGCTTGTACTTACTGCACAGAACACCAGGAAATATAAGACTCACCTTATCTGGTTCCTATTATACTTGGCATTTCAGAATTTTATCACCTTCTATCCTGCAAATGTATAACAATTCAACTAAATTCAATGCAACAATTTAACAAATATATTTTAAGCACTTTACTATGTGCAGAGTGCTTTACACTTGGCTAGGTTCTGGGGAAGGAAGGAAGGAGGGAAGGAAGGAAGGAAGGAAGGAAGGAAGGAAGGAAGGAAGGAAGGAAGGAAGGAAGGAAGGAAGGAAGGAAGGAGGGAAGGAGGAAGGAGGGAAGGAAGGAAGGGGAAGGAAGGAGGAAGGAAGGAAGGAAGGAAGGAGGAAGGAAGGAGGGAAGGAAGGAAGGAGGAAGGGGGGAAGGAAGGAGGAAGGAAGGGGGGAAGGAAGGAGGGAAGGAAGGGGGAAGGAAGGAGGGAAGGAAGGGGGGAAAGGAAGGAGAAGGAGGGGAAGGAAGGGAAGGAAGGAAGGAAGGAAAGGAAGGAAGAAGGAAGGAAGGAGGGAAGGAAGGAGGGAAGGAAGGAGGGAAGGAAGGAAGGAAGGAAGGAGGGAAGGAAGGAGGGAGGGAAGGAAGGAAGGAAGGAAGGAGGGAAGGAAGGGGGAAGGAAGGAAGGAAGGAGGGAAGGAGGGAAGGAAGGAAGGAAGGAAGGAGGGAAGGAAGGAGGGAAGGAGGGAGGGAGGAAGGAAGGGAGGGAGGAGGGAGGAGGGAGGAAGGAAGGGAGGAAGGAAGGAGGGAAGGAAGGAGGGAAGGAAGGAGGAGGAAGGAAGGAGGGAAGGAGGAAGGAAGGAAGGAAGGAGGGAAGGAAGGAGGAAGGAAGGAGGGAAGGAAGGAGGGAAGGAAGGAAGGAAGGAAGGAAGGAAGGAGGGAAGGAAGGAAGGAAGAAGGAAGGGAGGAAGGAAGGAGGAAGGAAGGAGGGAAGGAAGGAAGGGAGGAAGGAAGGAGGAAGGAAGGAGGGAAGGAAGGAGGGAAAAGGAAGGAAGAAGGAAGGAGGGAGGAGAGGGAGGGGAAGGAAGGAAGGAAGGAAGGAAGGAAGGGAGGAAGGAAGGAAGGGAGGAAGGAAGGAAGGAAGGAAGGAAGGAAGGAAAAGGAAGGAAGGAAGGAAGGAAGGAAGGAAGGAAGGAAGGAAGGAAGGAAGGAAGGAAGGAAGGAAGGAAGGAAGGAAGGAGGGTGATCTTGAAAGGATAATAAGGTTTCTGAAAAGTGGAGGAAAGGAGACAATACATTCTATACACAGGGAATGGCTTGGTGCAAATGCATACAGGCAAGAAATGGAATGCCAAATTCAGAGTACAAGTGTAACTGTAACACAGAAGGATATCAATGAGAGAAATATCGGCTTAGTCAGGAAAGTTAGGTTGGAGCCAGATCTTTAAATGTCCATGTCCTTAAATGTCAGGTGGGCAGAGAAATCTGTTCCTTATGCTGAGGGTGATGTGGGGAACCATGGAAGGTGTTTGAGCAAGAGAGGAAGAAGGGCAGACCTATGTGTTAGGGTCCAGCAGTCCTGTAGGATAGTTTAGAATAGGAAAGAAGAGAAACAAGTTAAAAATAGCGAGACTATTACAATAGTCCAAGTGAGACCCAATGAACTAGAATTGTGGCATTGTGGGTGAAGAGGTAGAATGACTGTACACAATATGCAGGTAGAATTTTTTTAAAAAAAAACAACTTCACAACTGATTGAATGGGGGCAGGGTGAGAAAAAAGGAAGAGACAAAAATGACTCTGAGGTTAGGAACCCGAAGGATAGCAGTGCTGTTGACAGAAAATATCAAAGCTTGGAGGAAATATATTGTTTTCCTTTGGACATTTGGGGCTAAGGAACTGTCACTATGGGAAGAACAGATGCTCTGCTCTGTTTAATCTGGCATTTTGTTTACAAGATAAGGAATTCTTTAAAAGATACATTCCTCTTTTGAACAAAATGGCATTTTGATTAAAGCTGACAATGACTATAAAATTCTTTAAATAATAGTAATTTGACTCATTAAAAATAAATGCATGGTCTTAACACCATCCCATCTTCCTAACTATTACAGATTTTCAATTTTATATTAACTGGAGATGTAGTAACTGTGATGATTGCAGAGAGCCAAACTAGATAACCTGGGGGTTTTGTTAGAATGTTTACAAAATGTAATTATTGTAATTGGCTATTTGCATTAATTAATTCAATAGGATAATTGTGCTATTCTATCCTTAAGATAATTGAAAATATAAATATAGTTATTAACAGGAATAACTCTTGTGGGACAGGTAATTTATATTAACTGTTTCTACACCCATCTCTTCATGACATTACCCCTTAGTCACTTACTGCCCTCAACTTGTCTTGACTGGATCCTCCCACCACTGGGGTGATCATGTCAAGCCTGGGCAATGTTCTCCACTCCACACCTATCCTTACCTACCACTATGCCACCCCGGCTAGCAAAATATATTTGACATGTCCTGTTGCCTCAAAATCATGCCCAACATCACCACAGAGGCCTTTAGTCAGCATAACCCTCATTTCCTACTGTGTTGGGGAAGTTGAGTTGCCACCCCACCTTTCAAATATAGTGGCTTTCTTTGACCTAATCCATACAGATTTTATTTTATGGCCATCTATCTAGGTCTATACACAAAAATTATAGTCACAAACCAAGTTAGAGTTTCCACGATTTTGGTGGTAAGGAGAAGTGTGGTTTTTTTTTTCTCATGTCTATTCTCATAACTGGATGATAGCCACATCAGCCTGTCAATCCACACTTATATAGGAGAAAAGATGTGGGAAGTGGAAAGATAGTAGAAATTAGTTTAAAACTGCCCTTCATGAGATTATCTGGGTTTTTTTTTTCATCCAGAAACTACAGTAGAAACCATTCAAACAGAGATTCATTACAAGACCTAGATAACATTTTTCATGTTTGACTGCCTTTAAGTATCATGATTTTCATATAAAAACACCCTGTTTCCAAATCCTAAGGCTTAATTTTAAGAATTTCCTATGGGAAAGAATGTGCTAATATTTCTCAAAAGACACAGATGGAAAAAATGAAATCTGACTAATGACAGATGCTGGAATAATCACAAACTCTTAAAATTCTTACCAGAAGAGAGAGTCCTGCATAGATAGTCTTGTATAATGCAGCATAATCTACTGTTCTGAACAAAATGTAACCCTTAAAATACCTTTGGAGTATGAATGATACAATAGCAAATAAACAGAATTGCATAAATTAGGGGGGGGGGAAGTACTCTGCTCTCCTTAATTTAGCATTTGGATTATAAGACAATGAGTTCTTTAAAAGATCTTCCTTTTGAACAAAATGACATTTTAGCTAAAACTGACAGTGAATACAAAATTCTTAGGGGCAGCTAGGTAGCACAGCGGATAGAGCACCAGCCCTGAAATCAGGAGTACCTGAGTTCAAATCCAGCCTCAGACCAAACACTTGACACTTACTACCTATGTGACCCTGGGCAAGTCACTTAATCCCAATTGCCTAAAATAAAATAAAATTCCTAAAATTATTATAATTTGACACATTATAAATAAATGCATGGTCTTAATAGCATCCCATGACCCTAATGATTATATTTTATCAACCGTTATATTAACTACAGAGAGCACATCCTATAATACAGAATATTTCCTCTTGGGACAGCATTTCTTTACTGCACAAAACAATAGGCTGGAAATGAGAAAAAAAATAGGATTATCAATTTCATTGTTCTTTGTATCTAACTCTGAGGATATAGGCAATGATTCCATGGAAAAGCTATTGAATTTGGAGCCAGAAAACTGAATTTAAGTCTCAGCTCTGTCACTTGCTGGCAATGTGACCATGGATAAGTCACTTACACTTGTTAGCCTTAGTTTCCTCACCTATAAAATAATTTTATAGAGAAAAAGGTAACTTTGTCTCTGGCAAAGTAGAACAAAGGTTCCTATTGTTCATGAATGGATTTACACGGCTTGTAATTAGCATGAAAGGAGTGGAAAGGGGGCAGAGCCAAGATGGTGGAGTAAAAGCAGTGACTTGCTTGAGCTCTCCCCCAAACCCCTCCAAATACCTGTAAAAAATGGCTCTAAACAAATTCTAGAGCAGCAGAACCCACAAAAAGACAGAGTCAAACAAATTTCCAGCCCAGGACAACCTGGATGGTTGATTGGAAAAGTCTATTGCCTGGCTGGGCGAGGAGCGCAATTCAGTGTGGGCGCACAGGCAAAGACCAGGCCTCAGTGAACTTGTAGTAGGTCCTCAGGGGACTAAATCACAGGGAGCTGTGGTAGCTTCCAGACTTCTCAACCCACAAATGCCAAAGACAACTTAGAAGGTCAGTAGGAAAGGTCTGTGACTTCAGTGAGAGAGAAGCCTGGTACCAGCCCCAGTCCTAGCACAGCCCTGGGGAAGCGGCTGCTTCCCAAGCTCTCAGTCCACAGACACAGGGAGAATCAAGTGGCTGATCAGAGGGGAATTGCAGGGATCTCTTTGCTGATGCTGAGGTAGGAATCTCTTGCTTTTCCCGTGCTTAGATATGGGTCACAGTTCTGGGTGGTGGTCCTGGGGCAAGGAGGAGCCATGGCATGGTGGAGCTTGTAGTGGCTGTAAAGAGAGAATCCTCCTCACAGTTCAAAGATAGAAGAGAGTGCTTGTGGTCACTCACAGACCAGAGCATAGGCCAGGAAAGGAATAAACACCTCACCCTTGATCATACTACCTTGGAAGAACTGAAAACTTACAGGTCCCTAGAAGTATCTCTGAAAACAGCTGCACAAAACCCCCAAAGCTTGGTACAGTACATTTTCCACACTGGAAGCAGACCACTACCTTAACAAAGAGTTTAAAACTCAAGTAATTGACTAGAAACATGAGCAAACCATGCAAAAAAAGTCAGACCATAGAATCTTTCTTTGGTGACAAAGAAGATCAAAATAGACAACCAGAAGAAGACAATAAAGTCAAAGCTCCTACATCCAAAGCCTCCAAGAAAAATACGAATCAGTTCCAGGTCATGAAAGAGCTCAAAAAGGGTTTTGAGAAGCAAGTAAGAGCAGTAGAGGAAAAACTGGGAAGAGAAATGACAGTGATGCAAGAAAATCATAAAAAACAAGTCAACAGCTTGCTAAAGGAGACTCAAAAAAAAATTGAAGAAAATAACACCTTAAAAAATAGCCTAGGCAGTTGTTTCAGGCACAATGGCTTCAAGGTTACTGCAGGGCACCAGGGTGCTGGCGGTCCAGGCCTTGAGGGCCTGTGGCCCTCCTTGGGTGTCTACTTCGCTCCATGGTGACCAGAGGAGGTATCCCTTCTGATGAGGAGCAGGCTACTGGGTTGGAGAGAGAGATTATGATGGCTGTAAGGGATGATTTGGATGTATACAATATCCTAGCCCCAAAGGCAGCTCCAGGGACTAAGGAGGAACCCAACCTGGTCCCTTACATCTCTGACAAGCAAATAGTGGGCTGTGTCTGTGAAGAGGACAACAGTGCAGTCATCTGGTTCTGGCTTCACAAAGGCGAGACACAGCATTGCCTTAACTGTGGAACCCATTACAAACTGGTACCCCACCAGTTTAGCCACTGAGCCCCTGGACTGGTTTACTTGAGATGTGTTGTAATGTTTTCTTCCCTCCAATAAAAGACTAGCCTTTTTCCTGGCTCTGCCATAAAAAGAAAAAAAAATAGTCTAACCCAAATGGCAAAAGAGGTCCAAAAAGCCAATGAGGAGAAGAATGCCTTCAAAAGCAGAATTGGCCAAATGGAAAAAAAATTCCAAAAGCTCAATGAAGAAAATACTTCCTTAAAAATTAGAATGGAGCAAATGGAAGCTAGTGACTTTATGAGAAATCAAGACTTTGTAAAATAAAACCACAAGAATGAAAAAATAGAAGACAATGTGAAATATCTCATTGGAAAAACAATTGACCTGGAAAATAGATCCAGGAGAGACAATTTAAAAATTATTGGACTGTCTGAAAGCCATGATCAAAAAAAGAGCCTAGAGATCATCTTTCAAAAAATTATCAAGGAAAACTGCCCTCATATTCTAGAACCAGAGGGTAAAAAAGAAATGAAAAGAACCCACCAATCACCTCCTGAAAGACATTGCCAAAGGAAAGCTCCTAGGCATATTGTAGCCAAATTCCAGGTTTCTCAGGTCAAGGAGAAAATATTGCAAGCAGCCAGAAAAAACAATTCAAGTATTGTGGAAACACAATCAGGATAACACAAGATTTAGCAGCTTCCACATTAAGGGACCTGAGGGCTTGGAATATAATATTCCAGAAATCAAAGACAGGATTACAGCCAAGAATCACCTACCCAGCAAAACTGAGTATAATCCTTCAGGCAAAAAAAGAATGGACATTCAGTGAAATAGAGGCCTTTTTTTTAATATAAATTTATTTATTTGTAGTTTTCAACATTCGTTTCCACAAGTTTTTGAGTTTCAAATTTTCACCCCGTCTCACCCTTCCCCCACCCCAAGATAGCATGCATTCTGAATATCCTTTCCCCTAGCCTTTCCTCTTTTCTTTCTCTCCCCTCTTCTCTTATCCTCTTCCCCTTCTATTTTCCTATAGGGCAGGATAGACTCCTGTACCCCATTTCCTGTATTTCTTATTTCCCGATAGCATGTGAAAACTTTTTTTTAAACATGTTTTTAAAACTTTAGGTTTCAAATTTTCTCTCTTCCTCCCTCCCCACCCACCCTCATTGAAAAGCAAGCAACTCAATATAGGTTGTACATGTGCAGTTATGCAAAACACTTCCATAGTAGACATGTTGTGAAAAACTAACTCTATTTCCCTTAATCCTATTCTGCCCTCCCATTTATTCTATTCTTTCTTTTGACCCTGTTCCTCCTCAGAAATGTTTACTTCTGATTACACCCTTTTCCAATCTGCCTTCCTCTCTATCATCCCCCTGCTCTGTTGTCCCCTTCTCCCCCTATTTTCTTGTAGGGTAAGACAAACTTCCATACCCAATTGAATGTGTGTTATTCCTTCCTTAAGCCAAATCCTATGAGAATAAGATTCACTCATTGCCTCTCACCTTCCCCTGCTTCCCCTCCACTGTAAGAGACTTTTCTGTTTTTTCTTTGTGAGATGATTTACCCCATTCTACCTCTCCCTTTCTTCTTCTCTGAGTATAATCCTCCCTCATCCCTTAATTTTATTCTCCACTTATGACCCCTTAATCTTCAACTCACCCTTTGCCCTCTATCTATCTATCTATCTATCTACCTATCTATCTATCTATCTATCTATCTATCTATCTATCTATCTATCTATCTATCTATATATCTGTCTGTCTGTCTGTCTGTCTATCTACATACATATAATTTGAAATAGAGGACTTTCAAGCATGCTTGATGAAAAGACCAGAGCTGAATAGAAAATTCAACTTTCAAATATAAGACTCAAGAGAAGCATGAAGAGAAAAACAGGAAAGAGAAATCATAAGGGACTTATTAAAATTGAACTGTTTACATTCCTGCATGGAAAGATGATATTTGTAACTCTTGAGACCTTTGTCAATATTAGGGTAGTTGGAGGGGAAAAAATTATATGTATGTAGATGGAGATAGATAGATAGATAGATTAGATAGGTAGATAGATAGATAGAGGGTACAGGGTGAGTTGAAGATGAAGGGGTAATATCTGGAGAATAAAATTAAGGAGTAAGAGAAGATTATACTGGGGGAAAGAAAAAGGGAGAGGTAGAATGGGGTAAATTATCTCATGTAAAACAGATAAGAAAAGGCTTTTACAGCAGAGGCGAAGTGGAGGAAGGTGAGAGGGAATGAGTGAATCTTATTCTCATAGGATTTGGCTTAAGAAGGGAATAACATACACACTCAATTGGGTATGGAAATCTATCTTACACTACAGGAAAATAGGGGGGAATGGAATAAGAGAGTGAAGGGATGATAGAGGGGAGGGCAGATTGGGGAAGGGAGTAATCAGAAGCAAACACTTCTGAGGAGCGACAGGGTCAAAAGAGGGAATAGAGTAAATGGGGGGGGCAGGATAGGATGAAGGGAAATATAGTTAGTTTTTAACAACATGACTACTATGGAAGAGTTTTGCATGACTACACATGTATATCCTGTATCGAGTTGCTTGCCTTCACAGTGAGGGTGGATGGGGAGGGAGGAAGGGAGAGAATTTAGAACCCAAAGTTTTAAAAACAAATGTGAAAAATTGTTTTCACATGCAAGTAGGAAATAAGATATACAGGCAATGGGGTATAGAAATCTATCCTGCCCTACAGGAAAACAGTGGAGGAAGAGTATAAGAGATGGGTCGAGGGGAGATAGAAAGGAGGGCAGATTAGGGGAAGAAGTATTCAGAATGCACACCATCTTGGGGTGGGGGGAAGGATGAGATGGGGAGAAAATTTGGAACTCAGAATTTTGTGGAAGTGAATGTTGAAAGCTAAAAATAAATAAATTAATAAGATCTGTTAAAAAAAAAAAGGAGTGGAAAGGAGTTGAAATGAATTTTCTCACTCTAAAGCAAATAGTACACTGAGCTCAGGGAGTGGAAGCTCAGATATAATCAAAGAGGTCCAAAAGACAAATGTAACCCAGATAATATATGGAGGCTTCTAATTAAGATGGCAATCTCAAAGATTATAGAGAACCCCAGATTTCCTATATAAACCCCAGTATATCTGAAAAGGACCCCACAAAGGCAAATGATAAATAGTATAAATAGATATAAATAAGCTTCTCCATCTAGAACTTCACAAAAGACATCCAGAAGGCAGAGAAGGCTGATAGAAGGGTCATACCAGGAAAGGCAGAAGGAGTTCAGACAAACATGAAAGCCAGCGAAGGTGAGGATAAGGGTTACCCAAGGTAAATGAGCTTGAAATTCATTAAAAAAGCTGGGAGCCAGAAATGAGGAGAGGAGCCACTTCAAGGAAGCTATTTATCCCCACAATCAGGGAGATCAAAAAGGGGAAAATAAAGAGAGAAGGAAAATGTAAAAATCAAAGATCAAAATCTGGGCTTGGACTTGAGAAATGGGAACATGCCACTTAAATTACAGATAATTAGTAAATTACAGATTTACCTGTAACTAATCATTGTTAACCAGATGGTACAGAGTAAGCTAGATGGTACAGTGGATAGAGTGCTGGATCTGGAAGGACTGAGTTCAAATCACACTTAGTCTCTGCCTGTCTCAATTTCCTCATCTGTAAAATGAGGGTAATAATAACACTTCTTCCCAGGGTTGTTGTGAGGATCAAATGAGATAATATTTGGAAAGCACTTAGGGCAGTGACTGGCACATAGTTGGTGCTATATAAACGCTAGCCCAGGGGCAGCTAGGTGGCACAATGGAGAGGGCACTGGCCCTGGAGTCAGGAGGACCTGAGTTCAAATCTGGCCTCAGACATATAACACTTACTAGCTGTGTGACTCTGGGCAATTGCCTCACCAAAAAGAAATAAAAATAAAAAAATTAATGCTAGCCCTCCATGGGAACCTTGTACTGCCCAATTTCAGTTAGCAGTCACTCAAAACAGAAGATAGCAGAGTATATTAGAAAGCAAAATCCAACAGTAAATGTTGACAAGAAACACACACCAAACAGACACACAGAGATAAAATAAGGGGTTAGGGCAAAAGCTAGCAGGCCTCAGTTGAACACAAAAAAGCAAGAGAGGCAATTATAGTTTCAGTTGAGCCAATGGCAAAAATAGACTTAATTAAAAGAGATAAGCAAGAAAACTATGTTTTCCTGAAAGATACTAGAGATGATGCATTAGTCTGAATACTCAGTATATGTGTTAAGTATGACATAGAATCTAAATATATGAATAATAATAATAAATGAATTAAAAGAAAAAATAAGAGAGTAAAACTATAATAGGGACCTCAGCATACCCTTTCACCTCTAAATAAATGTAATTTAAAAAATAAGAAGATAGTTAAGGATATGATAAACCTTTAACAATTACTAAAAAAAGTGTACATATTTTAAGATATGTGTGGCACCTTTACAAAAAATAACCATGTATTAGAGCATAAAAACCTCACAAATGCAGAAAAGCTAAAATATTTAGTACAGCTTTTACTGACCACAATACAGTGTTTAAAAATTATATCTAACAAAGATTGCTGGAAAAAGTGTTAAAAAACCCACTGAAGATAAAATAACTTAATTCTAAAGAATTGGTAGGTCAAAAAAGAATTCACAGAAACGACAAATAATTTTATTAAAGATTATAACAATGAAACAACATACCAAAACTGAGGATGTAGCCAAAGCAATCTGTAGGTGAAATTTTATATCTCTAAACACTAACAAAGAGGATAAAGGACAGATTAATGACTTGAATATGAAACTAATAACAAATAAATCAAAAATGTCAATTAAACAAAATAGAAATCTTGAAAATCAAGGCAGATGTGAAACAGATTTTTGTATTAAATAAATAAATTAGGAGCTGCTAAAAAAAAATAGATAAGCCATCAGGTAATGTGGTTAAAACTAGAAAAAGGAATAACAAATAACCAATGTCAAAAATGAAAAAGGAGAAATCACAAAAATGAACAAGAAATAAAGGATATTATTAGAAACCATTTTGCCTAACTATATACCAATAAAGCCAATAATTTAAATTATGTAAATATTTGCAAAAATATATAATAACCATGTTAAAAGAATTTAAATGAATTTAAAATTTAAAATTTCTTCTGATTCTCAGAAGAAAGAACGAATAAATTGCAAGTAATTCCAAAAGAAAAAATACCAGGACCAGATCGATTTACAAGTGAATTCTACAATTAAATTCCAAAATGATATAACTTGATTGCAAAAAAGCATAAAAAGGGATTCTACCAAAATACTTTTGTGATGCAATATGATTTTGATACCTAAACCAGGAATAGTCAAACCAGAAAAAAAAAGACAAGAAGCCTATAGACCAATATTTAATGAATATTGAAGCAAAAAACTTAAATAAAATATTAGTAAAGGAGCATCTAGGTGACACAGTGGAGCACCAGCACTGGAGTCAGGAGGACCTGAGTTCAAATCTAACCTCAGACAGAACACTTACTAGCTGTGTGACTCTGGGCAAGTCACTTAACCCCAATTGCCTCACCCAATAAAATAAAATAAAATAAAACATTAGTGAAGAGGCTATAACAACATATCACAAATATTGTATACTATGATTTGGTTAGACTTATAACAGGAATGCAAGGCTAGTTTAATATTAGGAAAACTACAAACTTACTAAACATATTAATAACAAAGGTAACAAAAATCATGGTTATATTAATAGATGCAAAAAAAGCTTTTGAAAAAATACAGCACTCATATCTCTTTAAAATACATACACACACACACAGTATATATAGCATGTATCTAAAATCAATATCTAGCATTATACATAACATGGATAAACTAGAATTCCCCATAAGACTGGGGTAAAGCAAGAATATCATATGTTACCACTTATATATGACATACTACTTAAAACAAGAGAAGAAAAAGAAATTGAGGAAATAAGCATAGGTTAAAAAAAAGAAACAAAAATATTACTTTTTGCAGATGATATGATGGTAAATTTACATAACCCCAGATAGTAAGAGTTAATTGAAGCAATAACTCCAACAAAGTTGCAGGATATGAAATAAATGTGTATAAGTCATCAGAATTCTGTGTAATACCAATAAAAAGCAACAAGAGGAAATAGAAAGAGAAAGTCTATTTAAAATAACTCTAGAATTATAAAATACTTGGGAACTAGTCTTAATACAGCTTTAGGCTATTAAATAATTAAGCTGCTGAAGCAAAAAAAAATGCACTAGGATTTTTGAGAGATTGTATAAATACCATTATAATACACTGTTTACAGAAACAATGACAAACACATAATTGAAGAAATATTAATTGCTCAGGGGTAGGCCTAGCTAATATCATAAAAATAACAATGCGACCTAAGTTAATTTATTCAGTGTTATGGCAATCAAATTCTCAAAGGATTACTTTATAGAACTTGAAAAAATAAAAATGAAATTTATGTGAAGAAAAATAATCAAGACTCTCAAGGGAAATAATGGGGGGAAATGAGAACAAAGAGGGCCTAGAATTGCCAGATGTATTAGAAAATAGTAATTCTCAAAATAAGTTGGTTCTGGTTGAAAAAAATAGAAAGATTGATCAGCTCCTCATTCACGCTGACCCTACATATCCATGTCGGTTGTCAAATCTTGTTTCTCCCTTAACAATATTTCTTATATGTGTCCTCTTCTTTCTACTCACATAGTTACTGCCCTAATTCACGATCTCCTCACCTCACTCTTGGACTATTGCAATAGACTACTGGTTGATCCCACTCTCTAGAGACTCTCCCCAATACAGAACATCTTCCTTTTATTTTTTTTTTATTTTTAGGCAATTGGGGTTAAGTGACTTGCCCAAAGTCACACAGCTAGTAAATGTTAAGTGTTTGGTCTGAGGCTGGATTTGAACCCAGGTACTCCTGACTTCAGGGCTGGTGCTCTATCCACTGTACCACCTAGCTGCCCTCCATCTTCCTTTCAGCTGCAAAAGTGATCTTTCTAAAGTGTAGGCATGAAAATATCACCTCACTATGCAATAAATTCCAGTGGTATCCTATCACCTCCTATACTTGTCATACTTGGCCCCCACACCACTATTTCCTAGTTTCCCTGGCTTCCTTCAAGTTTAGCTCCAAGTGCACCTTTTTAGAAAGCCTTTCCTGATCCCTATCACTACCCTTTCAGATTACCTACCTTTCATCTACTCTGCAGTTATCTTGAATGTACATAGTTATTTATGTATTATACATCTCCTCCTCCCAATAAAATGTGAGCTCCTCAATTAAAGACTGTTATTGCTTTTCTTTGTATCCCCAATATTTAGCACAGCACCTGGTTAGCAGTTAGTAAATGTTTGTTGACTAACTGCTGTAGAATGCCTACCCAAAATGCTGGAAGCCCTTCTTCACATCTTTTAATGTTCTAATGGTCCAATTGAGTATCTATTATCTTTTATTCTTGCCACATGATCACTTTGTCTCAAATTATATTTGTTATGAATGATCTCTTTTTGCTACTTCTCACTTTACAAGTGATTTTTGGCGATACACTATAGCCTAGTTACAACCACCACACATCATTCCATTGCCTTGAGAAGCACCCCAAATTCTCATTCTTTAGACACTATATTGTTATGTAATTGACATCCCTATGGCCTCAGAATAGTAATGAAATCATCAGTCCAGTATGAAGAAAAGTTTAGATGACTCTTCAGAGAAATAGTATAATATAGTAGAGAGTGTTTGATTTGAAATTAGGAATTATTGAGTTCAAATTCTACTTCTGATACTTATTATCTGTGTGACCCTTGGTACATTTAATCTTGAGTAGGTTTTAGTATCAGAGGGCAGCATAGGATTATTGGAAATACTGACTTCAAATTCCCCAAATGAAATCTATCCCGTTCTTTTTCTTCTATTCAATCCTGACCCCATTTGCTGTTCTCATTCAAGATTTATACATGGATGGACTAACTAAATAGTTTATTGATCCAACTGCATATCATAACCTGGATAATAAGCATTTTGATCCAATTTGCTTTCCTAGCAAGCCAAGCTGGCTGGATGATAGAGCACAATCAAGTGAAAAATAAATCTGGAAAGGTAAGTTGGAGCCAGCTTGTATAAAGCTTTGCATATTAAAAAGAAGTTATATTTGATCCTTGCGGTGATAGGAAGTCATTTGCACTTATTGAGCAAGGGAGTGATATGATCCGGCCTGTGCTTTAGAAATATTAATTTGATGGTTGGAGGAGAGGAAGGGCAGAGAGGCTGGAGACTGGGAAATTGATAAGCAAGAATGGAAGAGTTTTAAAGCTAGTCTGGTGGCTGTGTCAGTGGATAGAAGGAAATGGATATGAGATAAAATGTAAGTTAATTTTGTTTTGTTGTATCTCATAATATGCTTTCTTCAGACTCATTTTCCTTGTCACGCCTTATGAAACTCTAGGCTCACACGGACTCTAGATTCTCAGAATTCATTCAGGTATGAATCTAGAACCTGACTTCACATGTCAGTTTCTCTTGGACTCATTATGCCCCCCAACCTAGATTAAAATCTCTAAAACAAAGCTTAGGTATGGCTTATGTCAAGGGGATCCCAAACATAGGTAGCTGGGTCTTGTCCCACAATGATAATCAATGTACAGTATGGATATCAAGTATGAGGCATATTATTACACACACACACATACACACACGATTAAGGACACACCAGAGTCTATGATCAAATATAAAATTGTCTGGCACTCAAAACCCTTCATAACCTATGCTTCTAAGCTCCAGTCCAAAAATTCTTCTCCTAATTTCCATCCTGACAGTCTGACAATCTGACAGTCCAAGGGAGATAAAAGGGGGGAAAAAAGGATTAATGGGGTGGGCCATTTCAAACTCTGATTTTATAAACACGATGAGTTCAGCCCAGCTACTTCAACAAGAGTTCATCCTCCTAAGCCTCAGTCAACCAATCATTAGGAAGCAGCTTTGGCCACTGAGGACCAATCTCTGTATCTTTTCAGTAAGGGAATAAGGTACGTATTTATCTCCATGGCAGCTGTTGTTTCTGATGAAGATACTCCATCCCCATAACTTATCCTTGATGACATTACACATACAATTGATCAGGGGGTCTTCCTGATCCCTTCATTAGAAATGTTTCAGGGGATGATATTGCTTTTAATTTTCTACTAACCTCCTGTGTAACATTATGCAAATACATTTTTATTCTAAACCTATATTTCTCTTGGTGGTGATATCTCTCTTTTTGTTAAAGTCAAGTTCCTGCTAACTGAAGTGGTAACTGGGCTCTTTCTGTCTCTAAAGTGGCAATAGCTACAATTTACTTTAACTACTATAGAATTTGGTAATAGCTTACATTTTTATATCACTGGCTTCTTTAAAAAAGTCATTTGGAACTACTTTAGTTATGCACATTATCAGTTTATGATAAAATATTTGAAATAAGTGTTTATTGAAATGCTGTTTTATCATTATGCTTTTTTTTCTATTCAGCGGTATTTTGACCTTGACCTAATGAGTCAGGTCTAACTGCACACAGACTGATTCAGAAATGACTCCCACATTGGTAAAAAGCAATTTCCTGTCTGTTAAAGCTAAGTCCAATGGTTTCCAGTTTGAGGACTCTTTTTTTTTAATATCCAAAATTCTGTGAGCCCTCACATGGTAATAGTTGCATTATCATCATCTATTGATTGAGAAAAGGTATGAAAAAACCTATTATAAATTCAGCAATGCTTTTAAATGAATTTAAACACAATGGAATGCATGTACAAAATTCTAGCACATATTAGGTATAAGATGTATTTTTTTTCAGTCTAGAGATGAAATGTATGCTTATTTAAAGGCAGGTAGGTGGTGTACTCAACAAAATGTTAGTCCTTAAGTCAGAAAGAATGGAGTGCAAATCCAGCCTCTGACACATACTTGCTATTTGACCTCGGACAAGTAATTAACCTTTACCTGCCTCAGTTTCTTCACATGCAAAATGGGAATAACAATAGCAGCTATATCACAGAATTGTTGTGAGGATCAAATGAAATAATATTAAAAAAAAACTTGGACAGAATAGTTCCTAGTACATAGTTGATACTTAATAAATTGTTGTTTCCTTCCTTATTTATTATATACCATCATGTGGCATATTTTTAGAGCTAAATAAAGATTAAAATGATAATACTTGCTGCACTTTTTCCAATAACTCTGAGGCCTCCCCTGTAAAAGTTCAAGGCTCACAGGTAGGGAGACACTTGTGTTACGCGTGATTGTAGCTTTAGAACTAGAAGGAGCCTTGGAAATCATAAAGTCCAGCTTCCTCCTTTCATAGGTGAGACTCATAAAGGTTAAATGACTTGCCCAGTAAATAGCAAAGCTGGGATTTAAACCTTGGTTCTCTATCTTCAAATCCCTCCTTATTCTCTCTGTGTTATGCTGTCTGTCTCTTCATTGTCTACTCTCTCTAGTGCCTTCTGACTCTTCTTGATGAAAGTATTAATAATATGTAGCCATAAGCAATCTAAGAAGTCTGCAAGTCATTAGCTTCTCTCATTTCTCAGTATTGAAATGTTTTCCAATATAGTTTTTACCAGCCTCCCCTATGCCCAACTTCATATCAAAGTGAAATTATATGTTGACTTTGTTTCCAGGATCTAATCACAGAATCAAAATTTTAGAATTGTAGGGAGACTTGCAGCAGTATCTAATCCAACCCATCTCTGAAATAAATCCTTTCTTTCCCGCAGACAACAACATCCAGCCTCTTAAAGACCTACAATGAGGAGAAATCTATCACATGCCAAGGCAGGCTATTCCACTTTGGGACAGCTCTATTTGTTAAGAAGTCTTTCTCCAATATCAATCCCAAATTTGTTTCTTTGCAACTTCTATCCCCTGCTCTAGGACCAAACAGACCAAATCTAATATCCCTTCTTCATGACAGCCCTTAAAACACTTGAAGACTGCTGTCAAATCACCCTTAATTGTTTTCTCTTCTCCAGGCTCAATTTCTCTGGCGTAATTTTGTTGAATTATTTCTAGAATTTCTTTGAGGTGCAAGCTACATTTATCTTCTTGGTAATTTTTTTGCTTATCATGAGCATAATGAGGAAAGAGGACCAAGTGTTCCATTAAATTATGTTTTGGGTTTTTTTCGCCTTTGGGCCACGATGAAACTAACTGTCAATTCCCTTATTCACCTCTCCAAAAAGACTTTTTATGCCATTCTTTAGTGTCAATATATTTCAGTACCATTACATTCTAGTACTCTTATTTAGAATACTAAGAGTCCAATTACTGTGCATACTCTAAAAAGGTACATAAATTAGGGCTACGATTGTTATTATTTTAAACAGTACAAAAATTAAGATTTTTTGGCATTTTTGTCCCATTTCCACCACTCAGTAGTGATGATAGCTGCAAAAGGAGAAGGTATTTTCTTTTATTTCATATATTGCCATGGTCAAAAAAATTTTTTACTTATTTTCCTCCTACTGCTAATAAACCCTCTTTGAAATTGTTTTAGCTGGTTATTATTATTTTGTGTCAAATCACAAAATATATAGCTTGGAATAAATACAACAGCTTAAGTACAATCATCTTTCCAAAGAAAATCCTGACAATCCAAGCACAACAGGACCTGTGAAAAACCTTTGACATTCATAACTCCATTCACCTTATATATCCTCGTGAATTTTCTTAGTCACACAACTCTGAAGTACTAGGTTTAGGCTGGAACTAGCAATGGAAATGCTGAAGTATTGCAACTGAGTTTATTTTTATGAGATTTCCAGCCCCATTGGCAGGCCTCAAATGTTTGACTAAACCACCCAGACTGCATAATACTTTTCAGGTCTAAACCCAAAATTAAGTAGGGTTCCATTCAACATTAACCAGAGTATTTTATTCATACTACAAAATAAAAAAGGCAAACAAAAAATGAAATATTTTAAACCATGCAAAACATTACTGTTTATGTATACATACATGTAAATATAAGCATATATTTGTGTGTGGTGTGTGTGTGTGTGTGTGTGTGTGTGTGTGCTGACTGTTAACATTTATAAATTTTCCATTAGTGGCTCCTCATATCATTCTTAATGAAGTAATACAGTAATGTATTATTTGTGCAAATGTGCAAGTGACACACAGAAAATGGAAGCTAGAGAAACTCCATGATTAAATGAGACAGCTGGGTAGGATTAACATTCAGAGCTCCTGAATCTACATTCTCTACCAAACATTTCCTGTTATTGAATTCCTTTGTATTCCTAGGTCATTTCTTCCAAGTAAAAGAGGAAAATCAATTTCATGAAGGTTTGTAAACTATAAGAAAAAAATCTTTAAAACAGTTGATGAGACTCTGAATTATATAACATAAAGATGCTAACAATCAATCAACAAACAAATATTTATTAAGCACTGCCCAAACACTGAGGATACAAATACAGCCAAAATGAAAAACAATCCCTGCCCTCAAGAAGTTTACATTCTAATGGAGGAAGACAACACATAAAATGGTCAGGGGAGACAAAGAGGGATCCCTTCAGGGGCATGGTGACAAGGTCTGCATAGTTAAATTTGGCTAATCTGGGCCCTTCGCTCAGAATGGAGGTTCCTGAAAGAACCAAATCAATGGGAGAATGGGTCCACAGAAATATTGAAAGAAGATAACTGAAGCATGATGGCAAAGTCTGGAGAGAGAAGCATGACTGGTCTGGCCATTCCTCAAAATAGAGTTCCAGAAAATGCAATAATATCATTACTGAATTGTATTTCTTTTTATATTTCCATTGTCCAAACTAAGTATGTGTTAATTGAGATATCAACCTTCATCATGGCCGTCAGAAAATGAAAAGTCATTTGGATTTCCTTAATTATATTTGAATTTCACATCTTTGAGGTCTTGACTTGTTTTATGTTGTGGACCCCTTTGACAGTCTTGTGATCCCCTATGGATCCCTTCTCAGAATAATATTTTTAGATGCAAAAAAAAATATGTAGGATTAGAAAGGAAATAAATCATTTTGAAATTAAAATTTATATTTTTTCCCATTCAAGTTCATTGACTTCCTTAAATCTATCCATGGCCCATGGGTTAAGAACCTCTACACTAGAGATTTGTTCTTCAGGGTTCCCAGGAATTGAGGATTTTGGACACCAAAAAATATATTGTGAGTTATTTAGTTTCATAAATGATGTATGTAAGTTGAAAGAAATCAAACAAAAAAGCATATATTACCTTCAGCTAAGGGGTGGGATGGGGGCAAGTGGGAAGGAGAGATATCAGGAGGTACAGCAAAAACTCACAGAACAAATTTAAGTTGATGCCACATTCTCACATGAAGTAAATCATAATGAATCACAGCTCTTCTGTTCCATCTGCATGATTCTCTTGACCCTTCTTCATGTAGTCCATCTTCCTCCATTTGATGCCATTGCTTATGAACTATACCACATTTTGCTGTGAAGTCCTTGAACCCTTGACTTTCCTGATACCCCCAATTATTGGGGCTTCAATACCACCTTTGTGGAAATATTCTTGTAGATTCTTTTGCATATATTTTATATTTACTTGTCTTTATGTATGAATTAAAATCAATACTAGGTCCAAGGGGGTTGAGGTACCTACCTCTGCTTTCTCTACTAGGAGTGCCTTCTGTTCAGGATCCAGGGACTCACAGACCAGGTAAAATACTGAGGGAGGCTGGCCTCTAAAGAGAGAGGGGTGAGGCTCTTTTTTCCCCCACTTTTTAGCTCTTTATAATCCTAACCTGGAACTAGAGAAGCATTACTTAAAAATTAGGTTTGGATCATGTCTAGAGTCTCTCCAAAAAGAGAGACTGGAAAAGTCCTCATTGTACAGTATGAATCAGGTATAGGGCAGCTATTTATTTCCTCCACACAAAAGAAATGTTTAATCCAAGAGACATACAATTATGCATTAATAAAAGACTTTCATACAATTTCCCCACTCCTCCCCTTGGAGCTCACTCACTCAAACTATGCCACCACTGGCCAATTGGATCTCCCACAGCAAGGGACCTTGCAAGACTCCATTGCTAGGCTTTTCCTTAATTAGCTAATATAGTCAGTTGCTTAGCAAAGGTATTGACTAAAATAACATCACAAAGACAGGAATTATAAAACATTTTGCCCAAATATCAGTGATATACTCTCCCACAAATATACTCAGCGTCCAGGAAAGGGAATAAACTTAATGTACACTGGTAGTGAGACACACGCTTTGGGGATATGTGTGGCTTGGATGTTGATACTTAAAATATCAAGACACTAAACATTTTGTGGGACTGTTAAGCTGGCATTTTTGCCTCCACCTCACCTCTGTAGTATCCAATTAATTTCCTCCAGGTCCAGGTCCAGTCCTTGAACTGGCAAAGCCAATACAGGGTTGGCCTTTCTGTTGGAGTCATCGACTCTTCCAAGAAGCCCTGTAGAGGATCTGCAGCACACCTCTCGTAATCTACTGAAATCAACTGAGGATCCAGGACCTCCTAATATTTGAAATTCATAAGGCAGCCTCCAAAGATAGAAATGTTCATTTCAAGATCCTTGCTCAGTCACCTATGCATGTGAAAGAAACACCAAGCAGAAGAAGCAACCTGGGCTTTGAGATTCAGTTTGAAGCTCACTTGGGCATAACATGGGCTGTCATTTGCAAGCCTTTTTCCCATTTCTTCTGGGTTAGCGAAGAGCATTCAAAGGCTCCTGACATCTTTAGCAGACACAAAAGGACAGATCCAGAAGGTAGAGGTCACTCCTTTTAAAAGTCCACCAAGTCAATGGCTCTTCCTGCTTAGTGGCCAACAAGGGATTTGGTTCACCATTGCAGTAGTGAGCCAGATACATCCCCAGAAGCTGGCAAGGGAACTCAACACACCATTTTATGAGATAATACTTGCAGGTATATCCTCAGCACTTAGCACAGTTCCTGGAGATGCTGGTAGACGATTTAAAAATTCTTGTAAAATTGTTAAATTTAGGCTGACTGTGTTTGATATTGGGAAAATGATACTCTATTTGAAGCATTCCCTTCTTCATTTCTACCAATTTTTTTAACTCTCTTTTTCTCTCTTCTCTCTCTAACCCTTCTCGTTTTTTTCTTTTCCTCCCTCTGTCATGCCCCTCCCTAGTCCCTTCATTAAAGCCTAATGTACAATCTTTAATATTCTACAAGACTCCTTCCCATTTCCAATGTATAGATATGATATAAACTTGGTTACACAAAGTAAAGGAAGGGAATAGGACCCTTTTGTCTTAGGAAAGGAAGTCAGAAATCAAAACTACCACCCTAATTTAAAAGGGTGTTTGGTTCTGATCAAAGTCTATGATCAGAAAATTCTGGAGGGGAAATGGAAGTATGAGAGAAAAGTCAATGAATTATTCATATCTTTTGATCTAGCCATTCTACTACTAGATATATTCCCCCAAGGAAGTCAATGACAGAAGAAAAAAGTTCTTATATGTAATAAAATATTCATAATAGTACTTTTGTGATAGCAAAAACAAAACAAAACAAAAAACCTATAAAAACATAAGTACCCACCTTTGGAGGGAAAGCTGACAATATGTATGAATGTGTAGCATACCCTATGGGCTATCCCACAACCCAAATTTACAAATTGGATCCTTAAAGGGGTAACTACTCCCAGGTCAAAACTACTCTGTGGATCTATACTCCTAAAACTATAGTTCATGAGCCTCCATTAGTGTGCTTACCTATAAGAGTCAACCAGTAGACAGAATTAGCTCAAAGAAAAGACATTTACCCAAGGTGGTGTCAAAAAAACAATATCAACATTTTCTCTACCCTGCAATAAAATCTGAGGGGCAATCTCCACTAACTACGCATAGCATCAATAGGAATATTGAGAACATGCTTGGAATATGCTTACAGAACATGTGGTTAAGATAATTCCCATCCTTGATATTGAAGGATCAGAATATCCCTTTCTCTTTCTCCCCTCCTTATGTCCTCATGCTACTCCTTCTAAGTAAAGTATCTCTTTCTCAGGTTGGTCAGCTAGGGTCTCTGGGCTTGTTCTCTTCTACTCCATTAATAATGGCCAAGATTGGGTCTCTTCTATAATCACAGAGGTCTCATTTCTCAAAATTGTTTCCTGCCTCCAAACTGGCCTGTTCCCTGTTGGGTGCAGTTTTTCTTTCTGAGTAAATAGCTCCATTGTAAGACACCATGAAAAATGAAGAAGGGGGATGAGAAGACAGAAATCACTCCTCCCACAGTGGCAAGGAATGCTTCCATGTCAAGAGCTGTGTTCTTCAACAGTTCACTGTGTTCTCTGGTTCACACTCTTCAGGGCTATCTTCTGCCTCAACTGATTCATAAGGGATTGTCATTTGCTTTTTAAAGGGCCACCAGGACTGCAATTCATCCTTGGCCAACCAATGGCTAGCTGACCTCTAATTCCATCAATATTGATGAAAACTTCTTCAAACCTGAGAAAGGAGAAACCAAAGAGAAACCCTTCTTTACACTCCATTTAACATCTTACTACTTTGTTATTCCTATTAGCCACCCACTACCTTCTGTGATTTCATCAACTGAACTAGGAGAAATCAATTGATTGGGTATTCTGATGAATTCTCTGCCTCTCTCCACTACAAATATAATAAAACATTACTGTTCCCTAAGAAATGGTAAATAAAAATGATTCAGGAAAAACATGAGAAGGGTACAAAATGAATGAATAAAGCAGACAACAGTAAAGAGTGTAAGTGTGTGTGTGCTCCCCAACCTGCTCCCCAACCCTACTCCCAGCAGAAGGAGCAACCTTTGCATGAAGTGTGGCTCACTGCATTTTTTTTTCAATAAGATGGATAGTGAGAAGATTGGCCCCATATTCCCCTCCTGGCTTGCTTTTGAAGAGAGCCTACCTTTTCCTTTGGGGAACCCAAAAAGATTTTGTTCTAAGTCTAAAGGGGCAAAGATCTAGGAAGAAAATTGATGCAAGGTGAGGGAGCTGAGATCCTGTGCATGGCCCCTTGTCTCAGTGTGCTTGCTCAAGCCATGGGAGAAAGTACTTCAAAACAGCTTGGTCTCCTACATTGCATAAAATGAAGTCAAATTTGTGATTATCAGTGACTAAGTGTAAGAAATCCTTTTTTCATGCAGCTCCTGACAGAAAGAACTGAGAATTGAATGTTTGCATCACCTTTCATCCCTGAGTTCAAAAAGGAGACAGAGAAAGAAGAATTGCAGCCCCAGTGTACCTGAGGAAGGGTTAAATCTGAAATCTAATGGAATAGATGGTTTATGTCTACATTATTAATTTTGATTTTATCCAAACAAACACTTATTGTAAGATGCCCTAGAGAAAGAGATGAATCAATTAAGAACATAGAAGGGAACAAGAAGTGGAGGAGCTAGTGAGTGGGGCTCATACCCTCTAAGACTCTATAAATCCAAGCCAGATTCTTAGATTAGAAAGGCACGTGTTATCAGCCACCAGAGGTAGAGCTAAGAGAAGTGAGTCAAAGTGTTGTTGTGTGCTTGGTAGTTACCCCAAAGACTCTTGTTTTGTGTGCTGCACACAGAAACCAGGGATCAGCATTTGATTGACATCACCTGATCCTTATTGCTAACAGGGTCAGATACATGGGCACAGCACACCCTCTGCTGAAACAAAAGAACACTATATCCATTAACTGCAACTATATAAATGACATTACTAAGCGACAGCTGAACTCATTACCTGCATTGAAACTTTGGTTCGAGACATTAAAGGATGAAATATACATCTCTACTCACTGGGGAGAGGCAAGGGTGTTGAATGTTGCATAAACTATCAGATGTGCCAGCTTTTAAAATTAATTTTGCTTAATTAATTTTCTTTGCATGAGGTAGGACTTAATGTGGAGGGGTATGTCAAGAAATGACTGTAATATTTAAAAGGAATCATCAAAAATGGGAGGAGGGTAAAGAATATTTATTAGCTAAAATCATTAGTCTTAAGAATACTACTACAGGGGGCAGCTAGGTGGTGCAGTGGATACAGCACCAGCCCTGGAGTCAGGAGGACCTGAGTTCAAATTTGACCTCAGATACATGACACTTACTAGCTGTGTGACCCTGGGCAAGTCACTTAACCCCATTACCTAGCCAAAAAAAACCCCACCATTGTAAAGTCCTCCTCTGAGACATCATTGCAGCAGGAAAATGACACCTAATTATTGAATCAGAATAGTACAAGCTCTGATGGGTCCTATAAAATTAGAAATGCTTTGAGTACGTGCCAAACAATGGACTATACTTACATTGTCCAGGGATTAGCCTAGCTAAATTCAGAGTTTATTCTCTGCTCAAACTCAAGGTGATGGATTTTGTTTTGGTTTGGTTTTTGGTTGTAGCAATTCTCCTTGAAATCTTTTTTAATGAACAAAAATCTATTTCTCTCTATTTCTCACTCCTCACCCCCACTCTCCATTGAATGTCTCCAGTGAAAATTAAAATGAAAACAAAAGCTTTTTAAGCAATATGCACTCTCAAGCAAAGCAAATTCTTGCATTTGTCATATTCAAAATTATATGTTTCATTCTGTACCCTGAGTACACCATCTTTCTGTCAAGGGGTAACTAGCATGCTTCATTAGTTTTCTGGAATCTTGGCTGGTCATTGCATCATTCAGTTTTTAAGTCTTTTATTTTCTGATTAGGCAATGGGGTTAAGTAACTTGCCCAGGGTCACACAGCTAGTAAGTGTTATGTGTCTGAGGTGTCTGCGCCACCTAATTTAAGTCTTTCAGAGTTTTCACAATATTGTTATCATATAAAGTGTGGTCCTGGTTCTGCCTCTTTTTCTCTGCACCAGTTCATAAAAGGCTTTCCAAGTTTCTGTGAAACTAACCCTTTCATCATGCTGGGTTTTTTTCAGTCATTCCCCATTGGGGAGCACACCTCTGTTTCCAAATCTTTGTGATGATAAAAATTGTTGAAATGAATATTTAGGGCCTTTTTTTTTCTTTGATCTCTTTAGAGTATATCCCTTTAAGTGGCACTGCTGAATCAAAGACAATGCACAGTTCAGTGACATTTTTGGCATAATTTGCAATCGCTTTCCAGAGTGGTTGAACCAACTTCATAGCCCCAACAATACATGATTAAGCGTCCTTTTATCCCACAACCTCTCCAATAATTGCGATTTTCCTTTTTTTGTCAACTTTGCCAATTTGACAGATGTGAGGTGAAACCTCAGATTTCCTTTCAATTTTCATTTCTTTAAATATTAGTGATTTTGAACATTTCCCCCCATAGTTGTTAATAACCTGCTCTTGCTTCTTTTGAAAATTCCTTGTTTATATCCTTTGACCATTTATCTATTGAGAAATGGCTCTTGTTTTGCATATATATATATATGTGTGTGTGTATATCAAATTCTTTACACATTTTGAATATCAGACTTTTATCAGAGAAATTTTTCACAAAGATTTTCCCCAGTCAACAGTTTCTCTTGTAATTCCAATTGCATTAATTTTATTTGTTCAAAGCCTTTTCAATTTTATATAATAATAATAACAATAATGGCTAATATTTATAGAGCACTTACTACATGCCAGACACTGTGCTAAGCGGCTTACAAAAATAATCTTCTTTGGTCCTCACAACAGCTCTGGGAGGTAGGTGCTATTATTATTCCAATTTATAAATGAGGAAATTGAGGCAAACAGAGGTTAAGTGACTTGCCCAGAGTCACACAGCTAGTGTCAAGTGTCTGAGGCTGGATTTGAACTCAGGTCCTCCTGACTCCCAGGCCAGTGCTCTATCCACTGTACTACTTAGCTCCCCACCCACATATTTTACATGTTCTATAATTACTTTGAATAAAATTTCTTTTTCTATATTTTTCACCTGGGGTTTGTTAATAACTTATTTTTGAAAAGGATGATAATTTTTGTGAGTTTTTTTATATTCTGACAATTTACTGAAGTTATTAATTGTTTCAATTAATTTTTAATGAACTCTCTGGGGTTGTCTAAGTAAATGATTGTGTCATCTTTTAAAAATTGTCATCTTTGCCTATGTTTGTTTCTCCAATTTTTTCTTGTGTTATTGCTAAACTTGAATTTCTAGAACTATGTCACATAACATTAGTGACAAGAGACATATTTGCTTTATTCTTGCTCTTATTAGAAAGATCTATAGCTTTTGTTCATTGTGGATATTACATCTTTATTGTAAATAAATAAATACATTTACCATATTAAGGAATTCTTATGCTTTGAATTTTTTTTAACATAAAGGTCTATTAGATTTTGTCAAAAGCTTTTTATATATTTATGGATATAATTGGGGTTTTTTTGTTATTAATATGGTCCATCACTTTTATAGATGCTCTAATAGAGAACCAAGACTGCATTCCTGAAGTAAATCTAACCTAGTCATAGATTGTGATCTTTTTTAATATATATTTGCTGCTACCTTAATATTTTTGCATTGCTATTAGAGGTATTGACCCAAGATTTCTTTATCTCTTTAATCTTTCCCTGATTTAGTGTCAAGATCATGTATATTTCATAGAAGAGGTTTGCATTGCATGTCTTTACTTATTTTTTCAAATTGCTTATTTCATACTCTACTTGTTTTTTCAATTCTTTAAAAATAATTTTTTTATGAATCTATTTGGTCCTGGGGGTTTTTATGGCTTATTTAATTTATTTTTCTGATATTATTATTTAAATTCTCTATTTCTTGTTCTATTAATTTGAATGCTTTAGATTTTTGTAAATATTCATCTATGTCACATATGTTAGTAGTTCTACTGAATATAATTGGTCAAGATAGTTTTTAATACTTTCCTTTAATGCCTCTTCTGTGTCTATGTTAGTGTTTTTCGTATAGTTAAGAGCTTTGTTTTTTGAAAGGCATTTTCTGGAGGGAATTTAATTCTGATATTTAAATTCCAATTCTGTGTTTCTACGATTCTGTAAGTCTACCTTAAAAGGTAGCTCAGAGTCATCAAGTTCAAATCATAAGTGATAATCCCATGTACAACATACTAGATCATTAACATCTAAACTTTGCTTGACAGACTCCAATGAGAAGAAAGCCAATATTTCTTGAGATAACCCATTCCACTCTTAAATAGCTTTAATTGTTAGGAATTTAGGAAATCTAAATATGCCTCTTTACAGGTTCTACCCTTGCTTAGTTTTGTCCCCTCCCACCAGAACCAGACAAAACAACTCTAATCCCTCTTTTACACGACACTTTTTAAAATACTTGAAGAAAGCTAGTACGTTCCACCCCACATCAAGCCTTCTCTTCTTCAGGTTAAACATCCCCAGTTCTTTAAATCTTCACATGGCGTGAAATCAAGATTATAGGTCAAGCCTGAGATGCCTTTACTGAGGTAGTGTTATTTTCTTTATAAAGTATAACCCTGAAATATTGTATCTTTGTTCTTGTGAGGAAATCACTGGCAAGCAGATCATGAAAAGGAATATAAGCTCTCAGTGAATCATGATTCGGGCATTTTATTCTTCACATATGTAAATTAAAGACTCCCCAGACCTCCAGTCCCATGATCAAGCACCGGCAATTGCTCAGGAGTACTTCAGGAAACATACCCCCAGTTAAGAACTCAGATCTCTGGGTCTCTGTCCTTAAAACTGATTGTTGTTACTGGGCAGATTCACAGGGACTGAATGGGAAGGGACCCCGGAGCAATCTGTCTGACTAGTCATCTAATGCCTTGTCAACCCTAAGGACATTGTGATCAGAAAACTTTGCTAATCTTATATATGTGGACTAGATGAAGTTCGTTAAGCTGATTATGATCAGTAGAGCCTTGCCTAAAAGTAGCTGATTCAACCAGTCCTGTGTAAAGAGGTCAATCTGTCAAACATGGAGTCACTTGTCAGGTAGAACCTACTTATAGGCCAGTCCTCGCTGTTCTGGATTGTACATTTTGGGAGAGACCTTGACCATATAGGATATTATTGAATAAGATTTGAAATTCTGTCTTATCCTAATGGTTTAAGGAATCAGGGATTCCAGGGATTTAGCCTGGAAAAGAGAAAACAGATCAAAAGAAAGGTAAGTTTATGATCATTCTCTTCAAATAGTTAAAAGATTATGGAGGATAGTAGGATTTTGAGTTGGAAAGGATCTCAAGCATCAAGTTCATTTGCCTCATTTTACAGATGAGAAAACAGAGACCCAGAAAGGTGAATTGATAGCAGCAGCAAGTGTCAGAACCAGGATTTGAACCCAGCCCTGCTTTTTCTCTCACTTCTTATGACACACAAAACTAAGATCACATAATATCAAAATGAAAGTTATTTTAGAGATTACATAGCCTAATACCTTCATTTTACAGATAGGGAAACTGAGAGAGGGAAGAAATAGTAGAACTGAGACTAGAATTCAGGTTTCTTTATACTCTGTCCAATGCTCTCCCCCTGCACTCCCAATACCTTCCCAAAGTCTAAATCAACCATGAAAAAAAATTTCCATTATTGCCTCTAAATGCTCTTTAATTTCCAGGTAACTTCCAGAGACTTGGATATTAAGATGCTAAAAATTAAAAGCCTAAAAACTACAAGTTTTCTTTTTGTGACAACCCAGATGTCAAAGAATTCGGCTTATTCTGCATCACTGCAGAGAACAAAATTAGGACTAATTAGAAGAAGTTTTAGGAAAGCAAAATTGGGCTCAACTTAAGAAATAACTTTATAAAAACTAGAGCCATCCCAAAACATCCTGCCTTATGAGGTAGTGAATTCTCCTGAACTGTAGGAATTCAAGCAGTGGCTAGATCACTACTTGTCAGAAATATTGAGAAAGGGATTTATACCCTTTAGGTAGAAATTAGACAAAATGATTTCTAGTGATATCTCAAACAGCAGAGACTCTATAATTCCATTGTTAGTTTTCAGAAGAATTCTAGACTTAGAACCATATGACTAGTAATTTTCAGAAATAAATGAACTCTTTCAAAGATACCTCAAAAAGTTGATCAAAAGGTTCTTTCAAAATGCTCATAGAGTGACATGGACTTTCACGAGCATCTGTCAGCTCCAGTGGTTGGGCTAAATAGATTGATTACTTTTATTCTTCACATTTTTAAATTCATTTTTTCTGCTCTTCTCAAGCAACCTATATTTTCTGAGCTTTCTCCTCTTCTTTTAGCAAGGAAATTGGCTACTTCAGAACAAACAGTCATGGCCCTGGAGCAACATGCTGGGGAGGATCTGTGTGTCTGAAGTTATGCAGTTGAAGTGGCAAAGAGAGAACTGTAGGCTTAAATTTAAGAGCCATTTGAGAAAAACAAAGGTCGCAAACATCACCTAGTTTAAGAGGTAGTGCTGCTGTAAATGCTGGATCTTGTGGCTTTAGAATAGAGAATTATCGCGTTTACTGCAAAATTTAACATTTCCTCTGTAAGCTAACCAGATGATTCCAGTCTTGGGGGAAAAAACAAACATATTCCTCACCCACTTCAGCTCCAAATCTGGTGCACCATTTTGACTGTTTCATCCCTAAATGCTTCATAGTTGCCCTTTTCTTAAGGCCAAGAAGGGAAAGGCTAATTTACTATTAATGAGCTCCTGTGAATCATAAGAACTTTTCCCTCCTCAAATTGTCTTGTATTTACTGAGATGTAACTGGAGCAGGACAACTTGGATTTTACCCAGGGTACCAACATGGTGTAAATATGATTTGCTTCACTGAGACAATCTGGTACAGTCTGGAGACTGTTTACCTATTCCATATTGTGCAACTCCTTTAGGTCAGCTAACACCTAAGGCCCTAAGACGATGCACTTTGTCTCCCACCACCCATGGGAGCATAATCCAAACTCGTCTCCTCTCTTAGAACAACTTCAATAGGGGCAGCTAGATGGCACAGTGGATAGAACTCCGGCCTTGGAGTCAAGTGGACCTGAGTTCAAATTTGACCTCAAACACTTGACACTTACTAGCTGTGTGACTTACTACTGTGTGACCTTAACCCCAATTGCCTCACCAAAAAGAAAAAGAAAAGAATAACTTCAGTGGTGGTTGGACTGCCCCTGCACAGATTTTGCTTATCCCATGCCCTCTAAGATGCCTATACCCCTGTTTCTCCCTCAGCTGCCCTGATTTGTTTTTGCCTAGATAAAAAGAAATCCTAGCTACTGCTCTATGTAGTCATTTAGTTATTTGTATGCAGTAACTCCCGAGAGAATATAAACTCTTTAGGGATAAGTACTATTTGTGCTCCTGTTTTGGTATCCCCATCAGGCACTTAAATGGCTATGAATTGAATTTAATAAGATATTTTACACTTTATTGGGACTATGGCAAGCTTTATTAGAGTTTCCCTCACCTGCTATCACAGTTACACCTCAAAATGGAATCTTGGCATCAAAAAGCTTATCTGTGGGACCTAAAAGCTCTGGGGAGTCAAAACAACTTGGGAAAATGAGAAAATAATCTGAGAGAGGCCAAGGGACGACTATAAACAGACATCTCTATCCCTGCCTCTTTCCTTTCTGCCACAATCATAGCAAACCCATGGCAAACAGTCATAGCAAACCCATTTCTTGTATTGTAAGGAATAAAAAGTAACAACAACAGATTTAGTTCTATTTATTAATCACTAAGACTATGAAGATTTACCAGGGGGAAAAAAAAGGAGCAAGTTTCCTTGACCTGTGGGCAGAGTGACTGAGTTGTTAGACAAACACTAACAATTTCTGCACGTGAGTACCCTTGGGAACATGAGGAATTATCCAGAGGGACTTGCTTCAAGATAGTCTTTTGGCCAAAAGAATTAGTGTGGCATAAAAGAGTCATTGTGGTTAAGAGAACTCACCATTGATTACTAGGTAGAGATAAGGTTTGCTATAGTCCTTCTGCCACATTATTCACTCCAGAGACTTAAAGCACTGCAGTACTCTGGTGACCTTGTATAACCAAACGCCCTCTGTTCCCATTGAGAATAATGAGTATGTGTGTGTTGCAGAGGTGGAATGGGAAGGAGGAGGAGTGTTGGGGAAGTTAGAAAGAAGACTCAATTGTACAATTTTGCAAAGCTCATGTTTGTACAGTCAAATCCCTTACACAGCTCAAATGAGTCTGACCCAGAGAAACAAGGTCAAGTGAATAAGCTGTTGGAAAAAGGAAACTTTTGGCTGTAAGTAATATGGTTTCATCCCCCACACTGGGTAGAGAGAATTCTTTTTTAAAGAATAGTGAAAATGAGTGAGTACCAAGAACAGTACATAGAAAAGATAGTAGGGACTTTCAAAGGGACATTTTAGTCTGAAAATATTTCTGACAGATGCACTATTGTTGCTTCAATGTAGCAACTTATGGGGTAGCTAGGTGGTAAAGTGGATAGAGCTCCAACCTTGGAGTCAGGAGGACTTGAGTTCAAATTCAACCTTAGACACATGACAGTTACTAGCTGTGTGACCTTAGGCAAGTCACTTAACCTTGTTTGTCTCACCAAAGGGCAAAAAAACAACAAAGTGGCAACTTGTTATATGACTGTTTAACAATTATTGGAGAGGCAACTTCTTGTACTGGAAAATGCATTAGATTTTGAGTTTGAAGACCTGAATTTAAATCCATCTATTCTTATAGCCATGTAATTGTGTTTCAAATAATTCACTAAGTCTGTTTCCTCATCTGCCAAATGGGTATAATAACACCTTTTTCTTATCTGTCAAATGAAAAGGTTGGACTACATAGCCTATAAAGGCCCTTCTAACTTGAGAACTCTTATCCTATCATTTTATTCTGTGGCCTGCCTTACAGAGCTGTTAAAAAGAGGGGAGGGGTGTTTAAATGGCAGTGTACTAGCAATACTTTTCGTAGTAGCAGAGAAATGGAAACAAAGTAGTTGTACATTGATTGTAGTATACCTAATCAAGTTATATACATGAACGTCATAGAATATTATTGTGGTACAAGAGATGAATATGAAGAATTCAGAGAAATCAATAAGTATTTATTTAGCACCTACTATATGCCTGGCACTATGTGCTTAACACTGGGAACACAAAAAGAGGCAAAAGACAGTCTTTTCCCTCAAAGAGCTCACAATCTAATAGGGGAAATAACAAACAAACAAATATGTGCAAACTGCATACAAATAATATACAGCTATACACAGGATAACTAGGAAATAATTAACAGAGAGAAGGCATTAGAAGGGATTGGGAAAGGTTTTCTGTAAAAGATGGATAGCAACATGGCAACACTTACATGAATTGATGGAATAAGCAGAACTAGTGAAACAATATACACAATAACTTTTGGACTAGACCAGTGGTTTCATCGGTCCTTTCAGTGATAATGGAAATCTGTATTTACCCTGAGTCTTAGAGAATTGCCTGGGAGACTGAGAGGTTAACTTGGATATTTCTGGTACCACAGCCAGTATGTGTCAGAGGTGGGACTTTAATCCAGGTCTTCCTGATTGCATCCTCTGTGGTGGTCACGGCCATGCCTCATATAGGTTGAGTCTCAGTGAGTGGTTGAGAAAATCAAATTGACTCAGATTCTATTTTGTAATTGATTCTACTCTGTATCACCCCCTAATATGTTGCAAAATTTGCCTAAATCATGCTTTTTTATCTCTGAGTTAAGTTCAGAAATGCAGCTTTCCTCTCTCAGCTAAATTGTCTCATAAATCACCTTAATTCAAAGTAATATATTGTCTCTACATATCTTACTGCCCGTGTACAATTAAAGGAGAATTGTTATCTCACTAACAAGGAATGCAAGATTGTTATCTCAGTAACAGGGAATGCAAGATGCAGGTGGGTGTCAAGAAGTCCATAACCTCTGTATTGCTAGGTGTCCTAAAAGAAAGTTTGGAGTCCAAACTTCACAGAACAAATCCCCTTAATAAAAGGGTTTGTTCTTATAAAACTTGGACTTAGTCAAAAGGCCGCACCCAAGGACCTAGAAGGCCTCGAGGCTACAGGTTCCCCACCCCTGGTTTGGACTGTTATCCATGCAAGTGGACACCATCAATGAGCTTTCTATAGTAACAAGATAGAAGGAGGGGTTGTTGCTAACTCTATATCCCAGACTGCCATCCAATCATATTATTTTCCATTATCTATAATACTTCAGACTTTGTAAGCAACCACATTGTTTTATGTTTCCTGTTCTTTGGCTCTCTTGCATTTCCCAAAACTGTATGAAGGGCTAGCAGGTCCTACATATGGTCTTTTGATTGACTGAGGAGTTGAGAGACCAGTTTTATCAGTAATTGCTAGCCTTAGCAATAAATTGAACGTGCTCAGAACTTTGTGTCTCAGTATATCTTAATCAATTGCAACATGGTGATGCATTAGTTCATTTGGGCATTTGATGAAGAAGTCATCATTGTTTTGCATTACCCATGAAAGGGAGCCAACTTTGGTCAGAGACCAGTGCTGAGAGAGGACTTTGGTCCCTAGGAGGCATACGATTATTGGCACAGGACCTCACCCTCACCTCGGAGGAGCCTAGCAGCCATTTTCCATTTAGCCCCAGAGGTGACAGCCTCTTATCCAAGAGATGTCATCAGTCATGGAATATTGAGACTTCCTAAACTGAGTGACTAACTCTGAGTACCTGAACCCAGCCTAAAGAAGAAATGGCAGAGACAAACCTACTCTCAAACATGTACCAGCTTCAGAGAAGAGAACTATGTGGTCTAAGTAGTAAGAATGCTTGAACCACATTCTCTTGCAGACAGGAGGGAGAATTTCTAGGGCAGTGTGATCCCAGAAACCAGTCTTCTCGCAAGAAAAACGAGTTTTCCTCGGCAGCACCAGTTTTACGGATTGCCTCAATAGCAACCCCAAGTTTGAGAGTTCTAGAAACCAGCTAGACATTATGGGAGACTGGGGTAGAGAGGGCAGTTCCTATACAGTAAAAAGCCTCTTGCAGAGAGAAGAAAATGCGTAGAATCTAACTTTATACCGAGAGTCAGGGAATTTCAGGACAACATGATATTCTTGGGAGTGGAGAATCCACAAAGCTGGAAGAGAAACAGGGCACCAAATGCAGACATGACAGAGGGAAAGATAAAGACTTTGCCCTTTACCATTAACATGAATTATTAAAATTCCTTAAGTCCTTTGGGAGAAAATTATCTCTCTAGCAAATCCCAAAGGCATTTTTCATCTAAGAGAAGTTCGTGCCTTCGGGGTAATTCCATAATGCTGGGTGATTATATGGATCTCTGGAAAGAAAGTAGAATACATTGGAATTGAGGATGGAGTGGTCTAGGTAGCCCAAAATCACTACCCTTCTGAAATGAATCCAAACCACAGAGTGCCTTATGTCTGGAAGACCTGGATGACCTGGAGAAAAATGAAACTCACCAGAGAGGGAGAATTGGATTCATTATGGGTTCCTAGAAGACATTTGTGTTTTCTGCTTATTTTATGAGGGGGAATAAAAGCTGTTCTTGTGTTATATATAATCATTATCACCTGAGGGCTTCAGTAGGCACTGGGGAACCCTTTTGCCCACATCTGTGAAATCTAACATGAGCCATATTCTAGTTATATTTGGAAATTTTCCAAAGGTAACTGAGTATGGCAAAAAACAAGCCTTTCAATGGAATTATAATTTGGGGGTTAGTACTTAAAATTGAAACAAAACAACATAAGCCTTGAGTTTGGGGTGCTGGGCCACAGTTTATTACTATAGATCAGTAGTTCTTAATCTTTTTTGGTCTCAGGGATCTTATACACTCTTTTTTTTTTAAGGCAATTGGGGTTAAGTGACTTGCTCAGGGTCACACAGCTAGTAAGTGTCAAGTGTTTGGTCTGAGGTCACATTTGAACTCAGGTCCTCCTGACTCCAGGGCTGGTGCTCTATCCACTGCATCACCTAGCTACCCCAAACTTATACACTCTCAAAAACTGTTGAAATTCCACAGAGCTTTTGTTCATGTGGGATAACCCTACTGCTATTTATCTTTTTAGAAATTAAAACTTTAAATCTTTATTTATTCACTTAAAAAGAAAAATGAACTCATTATATGTTAACATAAATAACACAATTTTATGAAAAATAATCATATTTACCAAAACAAAAAAAAAACAGTGGAAGAGTTATATATTTTTGCAAATTTTTAAAATGTCTAGCATAATAAAAGATAGCTGGATTTTCATGTCTGCTTCTGTATTCAATCAAGTCTGCTGAGTTATTTTGGTTGAAATGTGTGAAGAAAATCTAGCCTCAAACAGAAATAATAGAAAGGCAACTCTCATTCCAAACTACTATAAAATGCATAAACCATCTGGGCATCAATTTGCCAAAGTGTATGAAGACTTATATGGATTTAATTACGAAGTGTTTCTTAAAGAAATTAAGGACTAGTTAAATAGTTGGAGAAATAATCTGTGTTCCTCAGTGGGCTCGGGCAATATAGTGAAAGTGACAACACTATCAAAATTAATTTCCAGTTTGAATGCTATACCAATCAAATTACCATAGATGTTTACAAGAACTTGATAGAATAATAGCAAAATTTATTGGAAAAATAAAGATCCAGAGTATCGGGGAAATGATGAAAAGAGAAAGGGTCAAAGAAGGAACAGCATTCACAGACCACAAATAATATTATCAAGTCGTCATCATCAAAATCATCTAGTATCACTTAAAAAGCAGAAAACTACATCTAGGGAACAGACTAGACAAGAGAGAATCAGAAACTATACACACACATACACATACATCTACATATGTATATATGTATGAGTATGTGTATGTTTATATGATTAGATATAGGTATATGACCAAATCCATTCCCCAATAGATGTTCAAAAGATATGAACAAATTGTTCCCAAAAGAAGAACTGCATACTATTGAAATAAATAGGAAATAATGTTCTATATCACTATAAGAAGAGAAATAAAAATCAAAACAATCCCAAAACCTACAAATTGGCAAAGATGATAAGTCATGGAAATAATTTTGGGAGGGATTGGGTGGGAAGAAATGGGCACACTGCTGCATCAGTAAAACCATTTTAGAAAAGCATTTTGAAAAACAATTTGGAACTATTCAAATAAAGTGGCTAAAATGTCTATATCTTTCACCCAAGGATTCCAATACTGAGTTTACACTCCAAGGAAGCTTTTGATAAGAATTTCTTATCCCTATATACATCATAATATTTATAGCAGCACTTTTTGTAATAACAAAGAATTGGAAACAAAGTAGATGCCCTTCAATTGGGGAATGACCAAATTGTGGTACATGAATGTAAAGTGATATTAACTGTGTTATAACAAATTACGGATATAATTAATACAATGAAACAGAGAAAGAAGTTTGTGAACTGATACAGAATGAAGCAAGTAGAGCCAAGAAACTACATACAATGACTATAACAATGTAAATTAAAAATAAAAATAAAAAATGAATGTTGCAAAACCATAGATCAAGCATGGTTCAAAAAAAGAGACACGACACCTTCACCCCACACTTTGCAGAGGTAAGAAGTCCACAAGTATTGTGCATCGTATATATTTTCAGACCTTTTTCAATGTATCAGTTATGCCGATTTTTTTTTCTCTTCTCTTCTTTCTGTCTTGAAAAATACTATGTGTTATGTGGGATGGTTCTGTGGGAGGCAGATGAGGGAGGAAATTTTGGCCATGTAAAAAACAAAAGACAACAATAAAAATATATATTATTTTAAAAGTTGTTTATTCCTAATGTCTCTGCTTCCTGTTTTTTCTTCAACCCACTGAAATCTGGCTTTCACCCCTCTGAAACTGCTCTCTCAAAGGACACCAGTGACTTTTTAATCACCGAACTAAATGCTCTTTTTTTCAGTTCTCGTTCTTTTTACTGTCTCCGCAGCCTGTGACACTGTTGACCAATCTGTTCCTTTTGAATGCTGTCCTCTTTCATTGATTATCTTGATGAGACACTCCTGTTTCTCCTTCTGCCTCTTTAATTCCTGTTTCTCTTTATGCTTCACTGAGTCCTGGTTCTCTTCTGGTCCCTAAAAATGAATGCCCCAAAATTATTGGCTCTTTCTTTTTTTCTGCATATTCTCCCAATTGGTCCGGTTGTCTTAACTATTACCTCTATTCATTTCTAAGTTTCAATCCTGACCTTTCCCCAGAGCTTAATACCTGCATCTCCATCTCTCTACAGGACAACTCAACCAGCATGCACTACTCATAAGTCCAATTCAACATATCAAAAATAGTTGATTATCTAAACCCAAAACCCTGCTCTTCTCTAAACAGGCATACCTGAGAGATACCGTGAGTTTGGTTACAAACTACTGCAATAAAGCATATATCACAATAAAGCAAGTCACATGAATTTTTTTATTTCTCCATACATATAAAAGTTATATTTATACTGTACTATAATCTATTGAGTGTACAATAGTATTGTGTCTTTTAAAAATGTACATACCTTAATTAAAAAATACTTTATTGGTTAAAAAAAATGCTAATCATCATTTGAGCCTTCAGTGAGTCATAATCTTTTTGCTGGTGGAGGGTCTTGCCTCTATATTGATGGTTGCTGACTTATCAGGGTGGTGGTTGCTGAAGGTTCAGGTGGCTATGTCAATTTCTTAAGATAAGATAATAATGAAATTTGCTGCATCAATTGACTCTTCTTTTTATGAAAGATTTCTCTGTAGTGTGTGGTGCTGTTTAATAGCATTTTACCCGCAGTAGAACTTCTTTCAAAATTGGAATCAATCTTCCTAAATCCTGGTGCTGCTTTATCAACAAAGTTTATGTAATATTCTTCAATATTGTTGTATCTTAGAGAACAAGGAAACCCAAGGAGAGAGTGACTGGTGGAATGGCAGGCTGGTAAAGCAGTCAGAACACACACAACATTTATCAATTAAGTTTACCATCTTGTATGGGCTTGATTAGTGGTGTCCCAAAATGATTACAGTAGTAACATCAAAAGATCACTGTTTGCAGATCACCATAACAGATCTGATAACAAAAGAAAAGTCTGAAATATTGTCAGAATTACCAAAATACCAAATTTGTGAGAAATGCCAAAATTATAAAGAGACATGATGTGATCACATGCTGTTGGGAAAATGGCACCAATAGACTTGCTCAACACAAGGCTGCCACAAATCTTCAATTTATAAAACAAAAACCAGGTCACCAACAGACTGGAGCCTAGTAACTGTAAGATAAGCATAACCATAATCATAATGACTTGCATTTGTATAATATTTTAAGGTGTGCAAAGTGATTTACATTCATTTTCTCATTTAAGCCTCTTAAGATCCCTGTCTGGTACCCCATATTCAAAACTTTGCTATTATCTTTCAGTTCTTCTCTTTCTCTCACCTTTCATATACAATAATTTTTCCAAGTACTATTGATTATACTTCTCCAATATCTCTAGCATCCATCCCCACCCTTCCTGCTCCCACTGCTACCACCTTGTTACCAGTCCCCTATTACCAGTTCCTTTAACTATTAAGATAGTTTCTTAAAATATTCTTTCCTCCACTCTCTACCCACTGCTGAACTATAATTTGCATTGACTTAACCTCCTTGGTCTTTAGTTTCCTTACCTGTAAAGTAAAAACTTGGACTAGATGGCCTCTGAGGGTCCTTCTAGTTCTAAATATACAGATGTAGACATATAATCTTCAATTCAATTACTTAGTTAGCACCCAATACTGTATCTCCAAGGCACTATGCTACAGCAGAGAGAGACAGACAGGAGACAGACAGACAGACAGGAGAAAGAGAGACACAGAGCGACAGAGAGAGACAGAGACAGCAAAACAGAGAGAGATGACATAGACACTGACCTCAAGGAACTTACAATTTTATAGAGGAAAATACATGTATAGAAATGACTGATACAAGGAATAATGTCATAAGTACAAAGAAGAGATAATATGCTTAAAGTTAAGTTTACTCAAACTATGAGGCTTTTTTAAAAAAACAAAAACAAAAACAAAAAGTCCAAGAGAATAGATAATGGAAGATGCCATCTTCCTCTTGGGAGAAGAATGGGAGACTATAAGAGTAGGGTGTGGTATGTATTGTCAAATATAGTCAATGAATATGTCACTTTTATGGAAATTCTTGTTTATTTCAAGTTTCAGTTTTTTCGTGGTGTGGCAGACAGGGATTTTGCTTTTGTTTACATAATGAAGGCTGAACAAAAGGTCTCTTTCGGTTTCAGATAAGTGGTGACTTCTGCCTGAACCCAGCCCACAGAATTACCCAATTTGCCCTAATATGTTGTATAATAGACAAGTACTAAAGAATTAATTGCTTAACACTTGTTGTATGTGATTCAGTTACTCAGCTAGTTCCCAAAGAACTCGTTATCATATATAAAAAGTGCCTGGCCTAGTTTAATGAGGCTTCTATACAGATCAAACTTTTGTTGGGAGCTACCCATACATCCAGCACACCCTAAAGGAATATCATTGGGGTCTCAGTGTAAGTCCCCTCTCATTAAGTTTTTTATAGCTTTAATAAAATTCCTTTTCTGCTGTTTGGGCTTTCATGGCTATCTTATTCCCCATGATCTCCAAACTTTTATCTTCCATAATCAACACACGTGAAGAGCAGGAAGTATATCCAGATATTATAGTGATAGAAAAACCAAAGATATCCATACAACTTTAAAAAAAAATTAAAAGAAAGATTATACAAGTGGTTTGCTGATAGAATAGACTAGATTCAAAAAGGGCCATTTAAAGGATATTACAGTAGCCTTGGTGAAAAGAGATGAAGCCCTGAGGTATGTTAGCAATAAACCAAATGGAATAAAATAAAATAAAATAAAATAAAATTGATAGGACTTGGAAATTTATTGAAAATGAGAGGTGAGGGAAAAGAAAGGATCAAAAAATTATTTTGAGGGCAAGATGGCAGAGTGAAAGCGGTGACTTGCTTGAGCTCTCCCCCAAACCCCTCCAAATACCATAAAAAAAAACGGCTCTAAACAAATTCTAAAGCAGCAGAACCCACAAAAAGACAGAGTAAAACAAATTTCCAGCCCAAGACAGCCTGGATGGTTGATCAGAAAGGCATATCGCGCTGGGCGGTGAGAGGAGTTCAGTTTGGAGTGGCGCGCGGGCCACAGGGAACCTGGAGCAGGCCTCAGAGGAATGAATCACAGGCAGCTGTGGCAGTTTCCAGACTCCTCAATCCAGGAATGCCAAAGACAACTTAGAAGCTCAGTGGGAGAAGTCTGTTTTTTCGTGAGAGAAGCGCTAGGTCACAGCCAGTTCCAGAACCCAGAGCATGGGCGCCAGGGCAGTGGCTGTGACCTGAGCTTCCGGCCCACAGACTGAGGGGGAATCAAGTGGCTGACTAGAGGGGGACTGCAGGGATCTCTTTGCCAGTGCTGAGGCAGGAATCTCTTGCTTTGCCTGTGCTTCGATCTGGGTCACAGTTCTGGGTGGCGGTCCTGGGGTGAGGAAGAGCACTGGCGCAGTGGAGCTTATAGTGGCAGTGAAGAGAAACCCTCTTCACAGAAAAGACTGCTTGTGGCCAGTCACTCAAAGACCAGAGCACAGGCCAGGAAAAGAGTAAACACCTTGACCTGTATCATACCACCTTGGAAGAACTGAAAATTTACAGGTCCCTACAAGTATCTCTGAAAACAGCTATACAAACCCCCGAAGTTTGGGACAGCACATTCTCCACATTGGAAACAGACTTTTACCTTAACAAAGAGTTTAAAAGTCAGGTAGTTGGCTGGGATCATGAGCAAACCTCGCAAAAAGAGTCAGACTATATTATCTTACTTTGGTGACAAAGAAGATCAAAACATACAACCAGAAGAAGACAACAAAGTCAAAGCTCCTACATCCAAAGCCTCCAAGAAAAATATGAATCTGTTCCAGGCCTTGGAAGAGCTCAAAAGGGATTTTGAGAAGCAAGTAAGGGAAGTAGAGGAAAAACTGGGAAGAGAAATGAAAGTGATGCAAGAAAATCATGAAAAACAAGTCAACAGCTTGCTAAAGGAGACCCAAAAAATACTGAAGAAAATAACACCTTAAAAATAGCCTAACCCAAATGGCAAAAGAGGTCCAAAAAGCCAATGAGGAGAAGAATGCCCTAAAAAGCAAAATTGGCCAAATGGAAAAGGAAGTCCAAAAGATTACTGAAGAAAATACTTCCTTAAAAATTAGAATAGAGCAATTGGAAGATAGTGACTTTATGAGAAATCAAGACACAGTAGAACAAATCCAAAAGAATGAAAAATTAGAAAACAATGTGAAATATCTCATTGGAAAAACAACTGACCTGGAAAATAGATCCAGGAGAGAGAATTTAAAAATTATTGGACTATCTGAAAGCCATGATCAAAAAAAGAGCCTAGACATCATCTTTCAAGAAATTATCAAGGAAAACTGCCCTGATATTTTAGAACCAGAGGGCAAAATAGAAATTGAAAGAATCCACAGATCTCCTCCTGAAAGAGATCCCCAAAGGAAAACTCCTAGGAATATTGTAGCCAAATTCCAGAGTTCCCAGGTCAAGGAGAAAATATTGCAAGCAGCCAGAAAGAAACAATTCAAGTATGGTGGAAACACAATCAGGATAACACAAGATTTAGCAGCTTCTACATTAAGGGACCGCAGGGCATGGAATATAATATTCTGGAGGGCAAAGGAGATAGGATTACAACCAAGAATCACCTACCCAGCAAAACTGAGTATAATCCTTCAGGGAAAAAATGGTCATTCAGTGAAATAGAGACTTTCAAGCATTCTTGATGAAAAGACCAGAGCTGAATAGAAAATTTGACTTTCAAATACAAGACTCAAGTGGAACATGAAGAGGTAAACAGGAAAGAGAAATCATAAGAGACTTATTAAGGCTGAACTGTTTACATTCCTGCATGGAAAGATGATATTTATAACTCTTGAGACCTTTGTCAGGTAGTGGGAAGGGAAAAAATTATGTGTATGTATAGCTAGCTATCTAGATAGATAGATAGATAGATAGATAGATAGATAGATAGATAGATAGAAGATAGATAGATGGCACAGGGTGAGTTGAAGATGAAGGGGTGATATCTGGAGAATAAAATTAAGGGTGAGAGAGGATTATACTAGGAGAAGGAGAAAGGGAGAGGTAGAATGGGGTACATTATCTCACACAAAAAGACAAGAAAAGGTTTTTACAGTGGAGGGGTAACAGGGGAAGGTGAGAGGAAATGAGGGAATCTTATTCTCATAGGATTTGGCTTAAGGAGGGAATAACATACACACTCAATTGGGTATGGAAATCTGTCTTACCCTACAGGAAAATAGGGGAGGAAGGGGACAAGAGAGCAGGGGGATGATAGAGAGAAGGGCAGATTGGGAAAGGGGTAATCAGAAGGAAGTACTTCTGAGGAGGGACAGGGTCAAAAGAAAGAATAGAATAAATGGGGGGGAGATAGGATTAAGGGAAATAGAGTTAGTTTTTCACAACATGTCTACTATGGAAGTGTTTTGCATAACTGCACATGTATGGCCTGTATTGACTTGCTTGCCTTTTCAATGAGGGTGGGGGGGGTGGGAGGAAGGGAGAAAATTTGGAACCCAAAGTTTTAAAAACATGTTTAAAAAAATGTTTCCACATGCAACTGGGAAATAAGAAATACAGGAAATGAGGTACAGAAATCTATCCTGCCCTACAGGAAAATAGAAGGGGAAGGGGATAAGAGAAGGGGGGGGGAGAGATAGAAGGGAGGGCAGACTAGGGGAAGGGGTATTCAGAATGCATGCTATCTTGGGATGGGGGAGGGGCAAGATGGGGTGAAAATTTGGAATTCAAAATCTTGTGGAAGTAAATGTTGAAAACTAAAAATAAATAAATTTATATTTTAAAAAAATTAAAATTAAAGTTAAAAAAAATTATTTTGAGGTTATGGGCCTGGGTGGATAGAGCTATCCTCAGCAGAAACAGAGCAGTTAGAAGGAGGGAAACAATGACAAAGGCAAAAATGAAGAGTTCATTTTTGGACTTGCTGAATTTAAGATGGAACATTTGGAGGCAAACACCCCACAGGCAGTTGGAAATACAGGAGTAAAGTTCTGAAGGGATCTTGAGGACAAAATTTTGGTTAGTGAGTAATCTGGTTTAAAGTAGTTGTTCAGACTTGAAGGAGGAGCTTGACAGTAAAGACTTGATTTCTAAGTAATCTGATTAGAGCTGATTGTTGAGAATAGATGAGTTTAACAAGGAATATAACACAGAGAGGGAAGGGGACTAAGTACAGAACCTCTGTAGCCACCCGTGCTAAGGTATAGGAAGAAGATGAGTCCTTGAAAGAGACAGTTCAGAGAAGTAGGAGAAGAACCACTAGCAACTCATAGTATGGAAGCTAAGAGAGAAGTTATGAAAAGTAAGTGTTTGAATAACTGAAGCTTTATTTCTGTTACAGAAAAGGACAAAGACAGAGTAGCATATTGAAGACATGGTTATCATAAAAGTGAGATCACAAAAACAGTTTATAAAGGCAGCAGAATAAGAAATAAAAAGGAATAAAATGGCTTTCATCACACACATTAAAAAAAACAACCTAGAAACAAAGAATCTGCCTATGAATCCAAAAATGACTGAAAATTACTGTGGTATATGTGAATAAGTAAAGGCTGTATCTTCATCCCAACCACAGTCAATCACTCTCAACCCATTTATCAAAGGAGAATACCTCTGCTCAATCAAGGAAGCAAGATGTTTGTAGCCATTGGATGAAAAGAAATGACTCTGCACAGGAAATGTATTGGAATTTGTAGAAAAGAATTAGTCATCCTTCGTGGAGCGTTTAATAAAATACCAAACCAGTTGGGAACCTAGGATTCCTATAGAGGGCTAGTCCAAAGGTAGAAGTAATCCCCATCTGAGCCTCTGAGAGACAATCACTTGGGGAGGAGGAGAGAGGTTCTGTCTTCCACCAACTCTACTTACTATACCACCTGAGTCATTGCTAAAATCAGATTTACTCTATTGGCTAATTGATATCAACTGAAAAATCAATGGGGGACACATCAATGGGGTTTCATGAATTGTAGTGCTAGAAAACCATATCTCCTCTTCTCCACTACCTAGTAACATTGAAAGTTTCATCAGATATGGTCATTATATGGTGGAAGTAAGTGGCTTTTGTATGATGTCCATAAATGTAAAAATAAACAGAAAGTATCAATAAAACTTTTAAAACCACCTACTTATGCTATAATATTCAGATCACCCTTTCATTCTTGTTCATTCTCTAATGTGTTATGTCACCCAACTCCCCTGAAATCTATTAGCATATCCAGGAAGAATGACTCATCTGACTAAGGAAACACAGAGGTATTGGTTTCTTGGAATTCAGGAAAGTGAATCATGTTCCATATACTCTGCTTTTAATAGCTTCCTTTTTGGAAAATGTCTGAATATTTCCCAAACATTCAGCCTCCTTTGGGGAATTAAAAGTTGATAGAGTAATAGATTGTTCACTGAAGTCCCACTCCAATACCTCGTCTGGTTGTTAGAAGGTTATGTCAGTGTCCAAAAGGACCAACCAAACTTCAAATATAGTCTCAGAGACAATCTGTGTCTGTTGGCCAAGAACCATACATGTACACATACACACACACACACAAACACATATATACACACATGTATGTATGTGTGTACCTGTATGCTCATATGTATGTATATGATGACATGCACATATTTAAATATTTGCATATTTATCTACTGTTGTCTCCCCCAGTAGAATGCAATTACCTTAAGGGTAGGGACTGCTTTTGTATTTATATGCCCATGTCTAGTGGGATTTAATAAATACTTTTTGATTAATTGATTGATTGATTAAATAATTCAGATGGCTAACTATGGGTGAGAAACAAGGAAGATTCCATCAGAGAAGATCATTATCTTAATCTTTTTTTTTCTTCATGGTTGTTGTTATTGTTATTGCTGTTGTTAAAAGACAAGCATCAGTGGGTGGGAGATAAGAGGTTCCAGTAATAGTCCATATATATGATATATGTGTCTCATATGTATGTGTGTGTTTGCCTATAGCATCTCATGAAGATCATTTTCTAGGACATGGAAGGAAGAAGAATTGTGATTTCTGTTGATTGAGGGAGCATCTGTACCAAAGAAATTCAATAATTTTAATAGTACAAAAGTCATCAAATACTGGAATTATAGATGTTATCTAGTGTCATTTCAATGAAGAAATCCTTTCGCCTCAAAGAAAATACTTTTCAAAAACTTTCAGTTTTACTCTAGAGAGTCATCAAAGTTCAGTAGGAGGACAAAAGTCAGGACAGATGGTCCAGGATGTAGTGGATGACCTTGGTGTCTTCCTTGTCTGACCAAGCTCTAAGCGCTCCACAGTACCTACTTCAGCTGCCTTCATGACCATTGGAACAAATTGCTCTCATCTGCCCATTCCACCAGTGCAAGTCTTCACAGGCTTGGGGTAGACATCCCTCTAACTCACCTACTGCTTGGAGGCCTGTCCGTTACCCTTAACCTGGTTTTAGCCTGCCTACCAAGATGGTTTTACTGAGGTGTGGCTGCTGTGCATACTACCGCTTGTTGGAGCCGCAGGTGAAAAGGTGGACATGGAAGGTGGATGAGCAGCCCTGAAAAGGGCTCAGCAAGCCCTCATGCCAGAGGTGCTAGACCTCCTTGAACATCCATATACTCCACCTCGAGCACTTACAGTTACTGGGAACTTTTTTATCCTTCCCAGTGGAGAATAATTTCTGTATTTTATATTTAAACTCCCTTGTTTGTGAAATATAAATAAATGTGTATATATCTGTAACTGTGAGTACACATATTCTCACATAGATAACAACTTGCTTTATTCTTTTTTAAGCTACACATTTTTCATTTTTCCCCTTCATGGCCCATAGTTCAACTAATGTCCAGTATGATACTATGACCTTCTCATCATTCCAATCCCGTCTTAACCTGACAATTTGTACCCTCTTCCTGCAAAGCAAAATATGTCATGTACAGTCTGCTTGATTCTTTGCATATGTATCCCTGGTGCCTGGCATAGAGCCTAACTCCTAGGTAGGAACTTAGTAAATGGTCATTTATTAATTATTACCTTTGCACTGAGGAGCTGAAGTCAGGAAGATTCCCTTTTCCTGGATCTGCCCTCTTTACTGAGCTTTCCCAAAGGTAGAATCAGCTCACAAAACACGGAAGCATCTCTCCCTCTACATGACAGAACCTAATTGCTATTTTAAAACAACAACTACCACCAAGAAGCAATGGCTTCTGGAAATATATGAAACCCACAAATAGAGCTATTTCCAGGAAAAGAAACTTTTTTTTTCTAAAAAGTCATTTTTCACAATCTTTGTAAATCCTGCACTTTAAATTTAAGGAAAATTATATAAATTATATTTCCGCTTATATCTAGTTAATCATTACATCTAGCACCATGTACCATGGTTCACAGACAATAGTGGTAAGAAGATCTAAATTGATAGCTTTTCTAACCAAATAAAAGCTTTTCCAACCATTTAACACTATCCATAAGCAGCCAGTTACTTACCTACTATTTCCAACACTGTGGGTCTTGGCTTGTAAAGGGAATGAGGGAAAAGTTTCCCACAAAGATTCCATCAAATAAGTCTCCAATCCAGACAAGTCTAGAGTCATCAATGACTGTACTTACATGATGAATTTTGAGGGGAAACTCTCCCTCCCCTACCCCCCAACTATTGGCACTATCAAGACTCCTAGACAAACATTTTTTAGCTTATACAATATGATGTTGTTGTTGTTTTTTAAATAACCAAAGCCTTTATTCTTTAATTGCTCTTCTTCATGTTTGGGTTTCAAGATTCACATTTATATTCTAGGGGTTATTTTTATTTTAAAAAACAAAACTAAACCTTCAAATTTACATTTTCTTAAGGTTTTAATTTCTGCATCTTCCTTCTCCAAAGACCAATCACTCATTTGATTGATGTGGTGACAACTCAGTTCAGCAAACATATTTAAGCACCTTTTAAATGCCTGCCCTCTTACAGCATACAATCTAGCAAGACACCAGCACTTACCCTCAGCAGAACTGTGAATTGGATGCAGTTTATCTTGGTGTCCTGTCCCTACCCTAGACTCTCCTTACAAATTCTTTTTCCCTTTCAGCATTCCATCCCATACAATATCCACTTCTCGATACACAAGAACTCTCTTCCATGACTTGGAGAAAGCAATCATCAGAGAAAAAAACACAGAAACCTCAATTTTACTTTCCTGCTTTACAATTCTATGATTCTGTGATAATCTTTTATAAGTATCAAGAACTCATTGGATATGTTTGCATTGTTAAAGAATGAACTGAATTGCACAATATAGATGCTCAGTCCAAACCAATGAGATGACTTGTATGGCTGTACTAGCCATGTTCTTTACAAAAGGGGAGGAAGCTTCTAATGGATAGAAAGATTGGTGGTAGTAATAAAAAGCCCCAAAAAGAGCATCAATAAAACTTTTTTCTAAAACACAAGGAAGAAAACCAAAAAAGTGCTAAAGGGGACAAAAATAGAGCAACTTGGTTACTACCTTGCAGATTCAAAATACAACTATAATTGTTAAAAACTATACACAACATGGCAGCCTAGGCTATTAAGTTGTCTATCTAATACCAAGGTAAAAAAAAGAAAACAACTTCACTGCAGTTATTTAACCCCCAATTGATTTAAATCTTATAATTGATTTTTTTAATCACACATCCTGTGATTACTTTTATCAGTCTTTTTCTTTCTTTTTTTTCAGCCTTTTTCAGAAAAATGACATCATATCAACAATGCATGTTATGGTTGTATCTATATCCCCAAATCCTATTAATATATTTATATTGTTTTAAATTTTTGGATTTAAATTCTTCTTTCAGAAGTCTGGTTTTATTTTTTTGTGGCTAGTTTAAATTCCTAGAGCAAATGGATTCATAGGCCTTTATTAATTCATAAAAGTATTCTTATGTTCTTGGTGCTTCCATGATGCTTATATGCAGCAATCATTCAATTAACACTAATTATACACAAACTACCTGGCATCTTCTGCCTTACAGGTGATCTTTCCTACCAGTAGGAGATCAGAGAGATACCATTCCATTGCAGGGTAGAGCATGTTCACAGATAAGTAAAATTTTATAAAAGTAAAGATATATAAAAAATGAATGCAAAATAATTTGGGAGTGGAGAATCATTAGTGGGAATCAGAAAAAAAGGCTTCATGTAAGCAGGCATCCAGTGAGCTAAACTTAAAGGGATTTAGGAAGTGACAGGGCACCATCCCTGAGGGAAGATGAAAGCTCCTTCAGGGCAGGGACTATCTTGCTTTGGCATTTGTATTCCCATGCCTAGAACAGTGTTAGTTGCACTGTCAATGTTTAACAAATCCTTACCGGCTGATTTATCTAAGGCTACTCAGCCTGTAAGTGGCAAAGCTGATAGCCTCTGACTCTACACTCAGAATCTTTCCACCACACCATAGGTACTTCCTATTGTAAGCCAATAACCACAAGACTGAGTGGTCATGTAAGGTAAATGAGTGCTCATTATTCTACCCTTGTTTTCATTGTCACTATCCCCCTGATTACAGTAAGGATCTTGGGAAAGGGAACTTCAGGACTAATGTTAAGGAACTAGAAGCAGGATATAGAGGCAAAGGTGGGGGAACAAGAATATTTCAAGACAGACAATATCACAAAAGAGGGAAAGGGGGACTCAGGACTGTTTGCCTGTTTCAGCCTGTGTATTCTTTGGTTTTTATAGAATTTAACCTTGGATGGAAATCTCTCTGATAGGACAAGTTGGTGGTGGGCAAGAAACTTCTTTATGATGAAGTAATGCCCATCAATTGGAGAATGGCTAAACAAACTTTCGTGAGTGCTTTTTGATTCACTAACTCCTATAGAGGAGTGGATCTCTTCTACTTATTTCTTGACTCCTTTACTGCTCCCCCATGCCCTCCACCCCAGTGCTTTAAACATAGTGCTTGCTTAAGAGTTCAATCTAAAATCATTATAACCACAGCATTTTCTACTTAAATTAAAATTTAAATCTTAAACCCATTATAACCCATCGCCTCTGCCAACCACAGATGCATACACTTGGGTATATATTGCTAAATGCTTAACAATCAGAACTTCAAGGGGAAAATTAACCCTTGATGCATTTTTTAGTTTAATCTGCATCATTAACATTTCCTCGGTCACTTTCTTAAGTTTAAACAATTAACAAAACCATAAGTCAAGCTCTGATTTGTAGGATTTGTCCATTTCTAAGGTATGAATGCTCACATTAAAAAATTTAACAGTTAAGGGGTAGCTAGGTGGCACAGTGCATACAGCACTGGCCCTGGAGTCAGGAGGACCTGAGTTCAAATTTGACCTCAGACACATAACATTCACTAGCTGTGTGACTCTGGGCAAGTCACTTAACCCCAATTGCCTCACCAAAAAAAAAAAAATAACTATTAGCACTCAAAGAGGTTCCAGGACATCCCTGTTTCTCGATCTGAACCTACCCTCCTGTAACTTTCTGAGGAAGGATTCAAACTAAGGTCTTCTGATTTCAAGTTCATCACTCTTTCAGCAACAAAATGCTGCATCTTGCCTCCTATTGGGTCAGCTACAGTCTTACAAATGAGGGAACTGCGTCTAAAAGAGGTAAAGTTATTTCCTAAAGACCATTTTACAGATGATGAAACTGAGGCCAAGAAAGTTATTCAGCTAGCAAATGTCTAAGACTGGATTTGAACTCAGATATACCAGACTTATTTACTATGCCACCTTGCTACTTCTGACAAGTCTACAGCTGAATCTTGAAGTTTCCACTGTGATGCATAATTCTGGGGTCAGAGAGAACAAACCTAGTTGTCTCCTTTTCTTCAAATACTTGAAAGCAGCTGTTTTCATAGAATCACAGATTCTGAGGTAGAAGGGATCTTAGCAGCTATCTAGTATAATTCTCTCATTCTGCTAGTAAGGAAAGTGACACCCAGAAAGATTAAGCCCAATCTAAGACAGTAAATGAAAGAGGTAGAATTCAACCTCTGATCTGAGAACCAGTGCATTTTTTTTCCATTGTGCCATGGTATCTCCACTCCACCCCCACCTCCAAGTCTTCTCATCTCTATGCTAAACATCTCTAAGCTTTTTCAACAAATCCTTGTATAATCTCTAGTTTTCCTACCAGTCTCGTTATCCTTTCCTGTATATTCTCCAGCTTATCATGATGAACAAATTGGTCATTTCAGTTATTTTGATGTGACTGTAAGCAAAAGATATTTGAATATCCTTCCAACTCACAGAAGGCCAGTCCGAATGCAATGATCCAATCAACCACAAACTATATACATAGTATAGGATACTGTCACCATGACTAACTAACCTCTCCAGTTGGGGAAAATGTGCTGGCAGGAAATAAAGCAGTTAAGCCTCCAAGTCATAGACAATTTCAAATTAGTGGAGTCTACAAATTTGCGTCATAGAGGCTGTGTTCACAAAAAAAATGGAAATAAGTAGAAGCCCCTATACATGTAATTCAGGCATAAGTGATTTGTAATTATGGGGTGAAATAGAGAAAGATATAGATTAAATCATCCAGCTTGACTCCCTACAGTTATTTGAGTTTAATGAATAATAATTCACTTTGCCCTAGAAGTAGTCTGAGTACTGTTTATAGCAACATTATTGTTTTTAATGTTATTATGCCAAATGATCTTTTAACTTTTTTTGTTTTTTACATTACCTTCATTTCCATTTCCAAATATGTCCATCCCTCCCCCACTTCTTTCTCTCAAACTAAATAACTCATCAACCAAGTCTGACTTCACATATAATGCTTCACACCCATAACCCCTTACTTCTGCAAAGAGGGGAGAGTAATATTTTTTCCTCTCTTCTTCCAGGCCAAGCTTGACTATGATGATTACACAGCATTCAGTTTCGTATAGCCAATCATTTTGGTATCAGTATTCTATCAATGATGCTGTATAACTGCAAATCTTAAGACAAGTTGTAGGTAACTTTAAGGACAGTAAAGAGATATATGGCAGCCATAACTGAACCACAACACATTTTCAGTAATGATCAGTGCACACACACACACACATACACACACACAAATGGTATATAGTATATCATCCAGGGACTGTACAATCAGAAATGTGCAGGCAGAATGAGGGATGAATGGACAGCTTGAGTGAATTGGTACTCATGATATATACATATACAAGTTATATGTGTGTACACATATGTCTGCTGTACACATATATATACATACATGTAAACACCCCTGTGTTGTATACATCTATATTCATGCACATATTTGTGTATGCATGAATTGTATGTGTTTATTTATAGATATGTATATATAAATGGCATGTATGCATGTATTGTTTATATATGCATACATATATGTATATGCATGAATATGTATAAGTTCATGTATTGTGTATATATGTATCTATACAGGATAGCTAGGTGGCACAGGGGGTAGATTGTCAGGCCTGGTGTCAGGAAGACTCATCTTTCTGAGTTCAAATCTGGCCTCCTGCACTTACTGGCTTTGTGACCCTGGAAAAGTCACTTAACCCTGTTTGCCTCAGTTTCCTCGTCTGTAAAATGAGTTGGAGAAGGAGTATCTTTTTATTACTTGAGTATCTTTGCCAAGAAAATCCCAAATGGGGTCACAGATTCAGACGTGACTGAAACAAATGAATGAATTAATGTGTGTGTGTGTGTGTGTGTGTGTGTGTGTGTGTGTGCAATTAAAAACCTAGAAAAAGCACAATGGGTAGACCTTCAATTAAGAGACTATGTGAAAATATGGACAAAAATTATACAGGATGAGGTAGGTATGGATGAGTGTGATCTGCACCAGCAGAAGTGATACCTACATCAACAAGATCATAGACACATTGAAATATTATAGTACTGGGTTGATACCCAAGTTACTAATTGGCTTCCATTTTCTCTGACAATGAAATGGTCAGATGGACTCTGAGGTCTATTCTAGCTCTATATCTTTGGACTAAAAGAGACAGTACAAAAAAATAGCTCGTATGAAGTTGAAATACAAGAGAAGAAGGAAAATGTTATGGAGCACTGAGGTGTCTGATTGTTATACCAGATCCAAGGAAATTTCATCCCATGGGACAAAAACAAAAGAAGTGGTATATGTGATCCCTGTGCCACTATCTGCTATTTATGGTCTAGAAAGATCATGGAAAATAAGAGAAGTAATATAGAAGTGGAGAAGGGTATTACATTCACACTCACTAGAGTTCTTCAGGAAAAGGCAGGAGGACCACTAGGCAGGTACATTGTAGAGAAGATTCTTGTTCAAGTATGGCTTGAACGAGATGGTTTATGAGCATTCTTCCAACTCTAGAGAGGCAGAACAGTAGAGCGATAATGATTTTAAACTTGAAATTAGGAAGACTTGGGTTCATATCATGCCTTGCAGTGTAGTGAGGTGATGCAGAGGATGGGGAAAGGGGAAGGGAACAAACTCTCTGGCAGGCACTGTGTTAAGCGCTTTTTACAAATTTTATTTCATTTGAGCCTCACAACAATCACGGCAGGTAGGTGTTATTATGATCCCCATTTTACAATTAAGGAAACCAAGTCAAACCGAGGTTAAGGCTTGCCAGGGTTACACAATTAATAAGCATCTGAAGTAGGTTTTGAAATCAGGTCTTCCTTGCTCCAGTGCTGGTGCTCTATACAGTGCACCACCTTAGCTAAAGGACAGAGAGTTGCCGTTGCAATGACCTGAATTTGCTTCAGACATTCACTACCTGTGTAACCTAGACAATGTACTTACTTCTCTCAGCCTCAGTTTCCTCATTTGTACAACGGGGTTAATGAGAGCACCTACTTCAAAAGGTCATTGTGAGGATCAAATGAGATAACATTTGTAAAGTGCTTTGAAAACTTCATAAGTGCTAGCTATTATTATTATCAGGGCATCTAGGGATAGAGTACTAGGCCTGGAGTCAGGAAGATCTGAGTTCAAATCCGACCTCAGACACTTACTAGCTATGTAGCCCTGGGCAAGTCACTTAACTCTCTTTGCCTCAGTTGCCTCATCTGTAAAATGAGCTGGAGAAGGAAATGGCAAACCATTCTAGAATCTTTGCCAAGAAAAATCCAAATGGGGTCATGAAGAGTCAGACACGACTAAAATTATTTCTACCAGCTATATGACCCTCACAATTGCCCTCAAAAGTCTCTTGCAACTCTAAATTTGTAGTCCTGTGAAATTCTGATTCTGAAATCTTGCTCATTTCTTAAGTTACAGTATTTAACCATGTGACCATTAAAGATAAGGTAACTTAAAGGATTCAGCTGACTTACTTAAAATTAGTCCTCATTCTTTATGAAATTCCTACAGTTTCTCTGTCATAGTGGAAATAGATCAGTTTCTTCTTCCATATCCTAGGTGTTACAGCCTTACTGGGAGCAAGAGATTTCTTACAAAGTTGGAGTCTCCTTTGGCTTCTTCTTTGCTCTGACATGGAGGGAAAAGGTTGCCAACCAGTTCTGTCTGTCTCTATGGTTACCAATTAGCAACCCAAAGGGAGGCCTTAGTTGGCAAAGGAGAAATAGAAAGTAGGCTGGGAGGCTCAGGTCAGCACTGGCAAAAAAAAAAAATGTTTGCTCTCCAAAAATAAATAAATAATGAGAGCCAGTTGATCAGACAAGCTTGAGTAAGCAATACCCATATGCCTGAAGTTTATCGTGGAATGAAATGAAATGGGAAAAACAGGTATCCTAACCAGGGGTCGGGAGCCTGCAGCCTCGGGGCCACATGTGGCCCTCTAGGTCTTCAAGTGCAGCCGTTTGACTGAATTCAAACTGAATCTAAATCCTTTGGTTCTGTGAAGTTTGGATTCACTCAAAAGGTCGCATTTGAGGACCTAAAGGACCAAATGTGGCCTTGAGGCCACGGGTTCCCCACCCCTGTACCCGTTAGTGAGGCCACACTGATGCTTAGCTTCTACTAACAAATATTCATGGAGCACCTTACCATGGGGGCAGCACGATGTTAACAATGCAAAGATGTAGAAGACACATCCCTACCAGAAAAGAGATGAATTCTGAGCCTTCTCCTCAAAAAGCAAACCATTCTTATGCCTTTCATGCCAAAGGAAGACTCTGAACATGAATAGTAATGTAGTGATAGTGGAATCTTAAATAGCACATTAAGATTTGTAAAATACTGCATGTGCCTTTTTGAGCCTCATCACAACAGCCATGAGGGATGGTAATAAGAGAGGTATTATTGTTATTATTCCAATTTTTTAGCAAAGGAAGCTAAGGCTTAGGGAGGGCTAATGACTTGTTCATTGACACAAAATTAATAGGAGGGAAAGGTGGAATCTTGACTGCATTCTGGCATTCTCTTAACCACACTATTCAGGGATCTGTTATAGTTCTAAAACTCTTAATATATAAGAAACAGAAGCAGCTTCAAGAGTAATAATCCTATTCTTTAAGGGCATGGAAATATCCATTTGAGAGGCAAAAGATTTGGAGTCTTCTTCCTGCTTCTGCCAAAAAAAAAATGCGGTATGTCAATAATTTCTTCATTTCTACAAACAGGAAGTTGGACAGGTGATTTCTAACGTCCCTTTCCATTTTAAAATGCACTGCTCTGCTATATAATAATGAATGATTCATGAAGAAATGAGTATTACAAACCATGCAGATTATCATTACAAACTGACAGGACAAGAGGAACAAACTATAGCAATATAATTACTTATTAGGAAGAATGTACTTTGAGAGTTACAAAGTATTGCAGTGGTTTATCATGACAGGTTAAGAGGTCTTGTGTGTGTGTGTGTGTGTGTGTGTGTGTGTGTGTGTGTGTGTGTGTCTGTCTGTCTGTCTCTCTGTCCCCTGGTAATTAAAGAAAATCACATTGAGTCTATTTTATCCAGAAGCAGGGATACAAACTAGATGAACTTTCTTCCAACCCTTTGATTCTCAATATATAATTGTTCCTAATATATAGTTTTAACATCAAAAGAGCCAGTGCATTATTTAATAATCAATTCTCATTACAGTTCATTTAGTTTGGAATTTGAATGAGCCTGAACTGCATGTATCTCTGACTTTGAAAGGCTGTGGTTTGTTCCTGTCTTAAAGCTGGTTCAAGTATTACTCCACCAACTGACTGATAGTGGTCTGCCAAGGCTGCTGTTTAGAAAGGAAGTCTTTTCTTCCACTCATCTTGTTTGTGTTTTCAAAATTGCTTCAGTGTATGTCCTGTTTTCATTCCCACGCCCAACCCTTGCAAAGCAAACAGATTATGAGTGGTGTTGGTGGTCCCACTGGTAGTGGTCGTGGTCATGGTAGGGTGGGGAAGAAGGTGGGGGTGGAGGAAGGAAAGAGAAATTTCCCTAGAGCAAAAAGAAATTCAAAAGAAGCCAAAATATAATTTGGAAGCAAACTCTTACGTGCCAAAACCAGCTGGATGTTGCAACATCAAGGACATCAGTTCAATTTGTTAGAATAGACACAAACACCTAACAAGCTCCATTCACTGGCTTCCCTAATGCCACGAGATACTTATGAGAATTCAGTCTGCCTGTGTTATCTCCACATAGAATGGAGGCTCCTTTGAGGAAAAGATGTTTTGTTTTGTCTTTGTATTCCCAGTACCCAGTACAATGCCTGGCACCCAGGAGGTGCTTGATAATTATTTACTAAACTGAGAATTCATATATGCCAAATTTAATTCCAGTAAAACCAGTGGCAAAAGATATATGCTTAAGTACATCATCAGAGTGAGCAAGGATGTCCTGTCGCTGCAGCAATGGGCACTGATTTGTTTCTATTTTCTGGCACCTACTAGAATCTCCGAACCCTTTAAAAGAAACACGCCAATTCTGACTATAGATATACTATCTGATGTGTGCTTGTAATTTGTGTTTTCTTCTGGAAGGTGCCCAAAAGTCACCAGGCAAATTTACATGCAACGTTTTATGGCCATATTCCCTTGATCTAGTTACAGCTAATAGGTTTTCCCATCCTTTTAATTTTGCTCCTTAACCCTTATCTGACCCCATTTAGATAGAAAATCCCCGTTTCTCTATGGAGGGTTCAATTCCAATCCCCAAATCAATTCTAGATTTTACAAGTCCTTTCATAATTTATGCTTGTTTAGGTGAATACAATTCTACTTTAAAAAGTGACAACTTGTACTACACTCTATTCTGTTCAGAAATAAGTCATTTTTTATTTAAACAATTATTTATTTGAGGGAAAATGACTCTAAAAATTGCTGTTCTTCATAATATTTCAATATAAACAGAAAAAAAGAACAAATTTATTACCTGAAATAATAAAACTCTAACCATCATGAAGTTAGAAACCATAGCTATGTGAAGAATCAAGGACTGAATTATTAAAGTATACATCCAACAATGCTCCATGTGTTTTTTTAGTCAATTAGGTCCAGGGAAATAATTTACATAAATTCAAATCATTGCTTAAATTATCAGGTAGTTATTTCTTTCTCTTCTTGAACTGTAAAACTGAAATACATTGTTTGGGAAGAATCATTCCCTATCTTTACAACAAAAGCATTTTTCTATAATGGTTGGAACTTTTCTAAAAAAAATTTGAATCTATTTTAAAGTAAAACAAATTCACTCCTCCCCATTCCCTACCAAAGCCACGCTCAAAATCTCCACTTCTAATGAATTCAGGATCTTTGTAGACACATTTGGAAATTTGCCAATAGTTTCTGCTTACATAATCTATTTCATCAGCAATATTTTACGTAAACCCATATAGACAAAAAGACTGAAACATGGAAGAAGTTATCCAATATGGACCTAAGTTACCCAATAATCTTTGAAAGAAAATCTATGGTTCCTATCTCTTCTGTTTCTTAAAATTGAAACTATCCAAGAAAAAAAAAAGATGCTTCAAACCTTTCTACATTTCCATTTTCATTTGGGAAGTGGCTCAATGTAGTAGAAAAAGAAATGAACTTGGAGTCAGAAAGATCTGGGTCCAAATCCTTCCTGTTTCTTATCTTGAAAATGGGAACAACAATAATAGCTACCTAACAGCTTTTGGGAGGATCAAATTAAATAACATAAATCTTAAAGTACTATATATAAACATTAGCATCATTATTAATTTTTTAAAAACTAATGTTATAGTGTTTAAAACCTACTTAGTTAGAATAGAAGATGTCTTCTGAAGCTATTAGTTATTTTAATAGCCATAATTTGATTGAAATTTTGGTAAAAAACAAAGTTAAAATTCTTTCAGGGCAATTTGTGAAAATACATCAAGGTTCTGTCAAATGAGTTTCAATGTGCCTTCAGGTGAATGAAATGTTGCCACACTGTGTAAGCAGCTCACAAAAGATGGCTGGATATTGGAAAAGAAAAGCATATAGTTTGTGTCCTTGTGTTCTGAGCAAAGTATCCTATTTGATTATTTTACAGTGAAACTCAAGTGGTAGATTTAATCTCTAATTGGGAGTTGTTTCTTCTGTTTTCTCTGGGGTACACTGGGGAAACACAGGCTGAGAGGCCCATGAAATGGCATGAAAAGACATGAAAAAGCAAAAGATGGAAGAAATGACAATGCAGTGCAGCTTTAAGGCTAAAGAAGAAGTAATAACCATCTTCATTGTCTAAACCTGCAGCAGAGGAACAGCTGATTACCCATATTCTTCAAAATTATCTTTCTATATTCCATTATTGAGTCTCAAAAATGGGCAGGAATGTTTTTAGCTGTAAGATCTCAGAGACAGTCTGTTTGCTGTCTTGGTAAAAGTCAAGTCCTGTGAGAAGTTCCACATCACGCACCCGAACAGTATGAGCCTGAAATCTTTCTTCAACCCAAAGGTCCTCTGATCTATTTGCCTGGAGAGCAAAAAGAGATAAAAAGCACATATTAATGGGTTAAGATTTTGCTCTTGACCTGAAGACCTATTCGAATGCCTTGCTGTGTTGTGGATAGAACCCTGCAGTATTGATGGCTACACAATTCAGGAATAAATTCTGAAAGATTCAGAGTTGAAAAGTGGGAAAAGCTGAATATGAGCTCAATACTGTGGATTTTATATATTGGCTGGGGATCAGCCAAACTAATCCTTAGACTGGCCACAGAACAAAGAATCTTTTAGCCACAGCAACTTATGGATCTAAGGCATAGAGAGGATAGTAATATATTGGTAGTTCCTATATGGTAAAAAAAATCACATATGCTTTAAACACTAGCATATTGTTTTATTAAAAAAGATGAATTTTATATAATGTTCCCTATCAATTCTTTTCTGATCACTTCCATGGGCTTGGGCCTTAATTTGGTGAAATTAGAGAGGCAGCAAGAATATCATAGTGACAGAAATTCTGGGCTTATAGTCAGGGAAGACGGGCTTGAATGCCATCAGTGACATCTAATCAGTTGTGTTACCAAGAGGAAACCACTTAACTCTTGTGAGCCCCAATTTCTTCTTTTGTAAAATGGTGAGACCACCCACTCAATATGAGGCTCACATGATCTAATATACAGAAAGCACTTTGCAAAACTTGAAACATTACAGAAATTTTGGCTATTATTATTTATCTGACAAATATTTTATTTGTAAATGGTCCAGTAGCATGAGACCTTGGCTGGGTCTAATGTTCTACGTAGTAGCCCATACAATGTTGTTATTCAGTTTACTTTCTTGGGGGCTTTTTTTTGTATTTTACTTAAACATCTGTTAGTTTTCTTTCACTTTAATATTTCTAAGAAAGGAAAGAAGGCCTCCAGCACATTGGGTAAACTCTCTTCGGGAAACATTTGGGGAAAAAAATGGACGACAGCTGCAAAAAACAGGCAATGACAGATGGGTTGAAATCTGTATCACCAGTGGGAACTTCCAAATAGATTAGATCATGGATTCATTTGAACATTTCCCTATTAGACTAGACTATTTTATTTGAAGTCAGATGAACTGTCTACACTTAACCGGTAAGGCATACAATATATGAGGTTTAACAAACATTTATTGACTCCTTACTGGGTACAGAGTACCATGCTGAGCTTAAAGTTTATATAATATGGTCTAATATGAATATGAATTAGTTACTAATATGATTATACATGCATATATACATACTCTAAGTACAGCACAAAATAATACATGATCAGTTAATAACCATTTAGGAAGCTCCTACTATGTGCCAGGCATTGTGCTAAGCCCTGGGGATACAAAGGAAGGTAGAAGAGAGTCACTGTTATAAAGGAATTCACATGCTAATAGGGGAGACAACATGAAAATAATTATTACAAACAAGATACATACAGGATACATTGAATTAGCAAGGTACAAAACAGCATGGTGGGAGGTCCAAGGGAGGAAAGGTTTTTATTAGCTGGGAGAGTAGGGAAGACTTGCTAGAGGAGGGAATATTTGAGTTAGGAAAGAAATGATGAATAGGACACCAGTAAGTAAAGAGAGGATGGAGGGACAAGTAAACTGGAACTGCAACTGGAACAAGTAAAGTCATTGGATATATTTATGTGTCTGCAAGACTTCTAAGTTCCTTGTGCATAGATTATTTCATTCTTTTTATTTGTACCCCTTGAACCTAGACAGTGTCTGGCACTTAATCAATGCTTATCGATTAATTCACTGATTGGTCCGTGAAGGACTGGTACAGAACTCTGCCTAGTAGGAATTCATATAGTATTTGACAAAGTATTTGGAAGTCCACATAATTTTTGCCACCCTTATGGAATGCTATACAGGATGGGGTCCATTCCATATGACAAGACGGATATCCAAATACACTACAAAAGCTCATCAGTCACCATCTTTTGCCAAATTCAATGCTCATTTCTCAATCTTGATTCTTTTTGGCCTCCCTCCATATTTAACATTGTTAACGTGGTGCAACAGAACAAGGCCTGGCTTTAGTCAGAAAGCTTGGATTTAAATCCTAGGTCTGCCACTTTGACTTTGGGAAATAATTTAACTTCTTAGATCCCTAGTTCCCTCATCTGTAAAATGATAGGATTAGCCTATATGACCACTAAGACTCCATCCAGCTCTAAATCCAGACTATAATCACTCCTTTCCCGGATACCATGTCATCACTGCCCACTCATTCTTAAACCCATTAAATCATAAAATACTATACAAATGTGACTTATGCAATCTGGCTTCTGTCCCCACCACTCTACTGAAATTACTCTCTTGACAATTACCAATGACTTCTCAATTGCTAAATCTATTCTTTTTTCTCAGTATTCATCTTCTTTGAATTCTCTTTTACATTTCATGGAATCCCAGAATCTCAGTGTTAGAAGGGACCTTAGGATTCATCTAAACCAGTGCTATCTGGAACAAAGATCCCCTGATAAGTATTAGTTAGTGCAATTCTGTTCTCCCTTGACTTCCATGAGCCTTTCAAACTCTCTGACTACTCCTTTCTGTCTCCTTTTCATATACCCCTAATAAACCTGTTTCCCAGAGTTTATGCTTGGCCATTTTCTCACCACATTGTGTCCCTTGGAGAACTTACTCAATCTTGTGTTTTAAGTGATTACCTTGATTTGGATGACTCTTAGACCTGTATTTCAAGCTTTAACCTCTCTCCCAAGCTATAGAACTATATTTTCAACTTCCTGAAGGACATTAATATCTAAATATTTCCATGGCATCTGAAAATATACATGTCTAAAATCACCTTCTTCCCCTAACTAGTTTCTACACCTGATTTTCTTATTTCCAAGGTGTAAAACCTCAGATACATTTGATTCTCCCTCATCTTCCAATCTATCATCATCTTACTGACTCTACCTTGATAAACTCTCTAAACTGTCCCCTTTCCACCACCATGATTCTAGTTTAGGACCTTTCAATTTGACTATTGCAATAAGCTATTAACTGCTCAGTTAGGCTCCAGGGCCTCCTTGTTCTAATCTATCATATACTACTGATGCCAGGTTAGTATTCCTAAAATGCAGTTTTAATCATGTCATTTTTCCCTACTACAAAACTTTTAATGGCTCTTCACAGCTTATTTCATTAAATCCAAATTCATTAGCCTTGCTTTCAAGGCACTCCACAATATGGACCCACTATACCTTTTCAGTTTTAACTTCTATTACTTCCATGTGTATACTCAAAATATTAACCATACAGGGTTACTTGTCCCTTGAACATGCTCTCTGCTCTTCTGCTACCACAGTTCTCTATACTCATTCCATTCCCTTAGATAGTAATGTCATCTTGGATTCATCTGCACCCATAGAAACTCTATATATTCTTTAAGACCACAGTTAGGTAGATGTGGATGAATGGCTGGACCCAAAGAATAGTTATTAGTGAATCTATAGCTAATTTGTTGGATCATATAGATCTATCATTGGCACTGTGTTGGTCAACATTTTTATCAATGATTTGTATGAAGATGGGATACATATCAAATTTGGAAATGATTTTTCCCAAAGCTTGGAGGAACACACATTTAAAAACAAACTCTGTATCCAAAAAGATGCTAAAAATATATTCAATATATGTGTCCATAATTTTCTAGTATAATTTTTTGAAATAGTCTGCAAGCTACTAATCTTTCTGGTTTCTTGATCTCAAATCTTATTTTTAAACATTTTTCACCATCTGCTCCTGTCCTACTTTCTAATTAAAATGCCTAAATATTGATGCAAAAATTGATTAAATTTATAGGCTATTGTCAACCTTATCACATGCAGTGGTGTGCAAAATACTGGGACAAAATAAAATAATTGGATTTATTGATAAACAAACTTTTAATTTTTACATTAAAACAAAACAAAAAGATATTGACAGACTAAAGCTAATGAGATGTATGTGTAATGTAAAATTCTTGAAAGGAGCTGTTTAGATTTTGTATGAAATACAATGCCTGCCACATGTTACGTATTTAAGAAATGCTCATTGATTGAATAATAGGAATAAATGTAAAATAATAGTCTCAGGTTCAAAAAAATTGATTGAACAAGTATAGGATAGAGAAGGAATGGCTAATTTGTGTGGAAAAACAGAGCTTTTAGTAAACTGAAAGCACAATTTATATCAATAATATAGGCTATTTTATGGGGGGGGGCACCAGAAAAGCTGGTGTGACCTTAGTCTGCATGAGCAGAGGCACAGTATCCACAAGAGGCATGACGGCCCACTGTACTCTGCACTGCATCTGAAGTAATGTATGCAGTTCTGCGTGTCAGATTTTAAGAGCACTGACTCACCACAATGTGTTCAGGAGACAAATGGGAATGCTGAGAGAACAGGACATTGTGCCATACGGTGAGCAGGCGAAAGAATTAAAGAAGTTTAGCCTGGAGAAGAAAAGGCTTGGGAGAGCAAGATTTTGTTGCCACCTTATAGTATTTTTATGGGCTATCATAGGCGAGATCACTTAGTTCTTCTTAACCCCAGAAAGAACAAGAAGTGAAAGTTACAAAGAGGTAGGCTTTGGCTTAATGTAAGGGGAAGAGAAGAGTTTCCCATCACTGGAGGTCTTCAGGCAGAGGCTGGATGACCACAAGGGGATTTTTAAAGGGGATTTCTGCGCGTGTACTTGAATTTTATGTGATGCTATAACAATGTGAAGAACAACAAATATCCTAGTTTAGGAATATCAATCTGGAAGCAATGTGCAGGATGAACAAGGAAAAGGAGAAAGAGACTAGACATAGAGAGACCAGATAGGATACTATTTCAATAGTCCAGGCAAGAAGTAATAATTGTCTGACTGAAGGTGGTAGACTTTCCCCAATAACTTCTGTGATGGTTCCTTCTTTCTTTCTTTCTTTCCCTTTTTTCTTTCTTTTTCTTTCTCTTTGCTTCCTTTCTTTCTCTTTCCTTCACTACTTCATTTTTTCTTCTTACTTACTCCCTTTCTTTTCTTACCCACCCCCTAGCACCATGTTCCTCAAGGGTTAGTCCTTAGGTATCTGCTCTTCATTATACTCTATGCTTCAGAGAACTCAGCAACTCTCAGGATTATAACTATCACATCTATTCAGTTCATATCAAAATCTCTATCTCCAGCTCCACCATTTTCCCTGAGATACCATTGCATTTTGTTCCATCTTTTTTCTCCAGCTCCTATAGAAAAGATGACTCAACCAAATTCAACCCTTGATCCTTGATTTCATCCTCTTGCATATCCTCAAGGAGTTTTGCCTATCAATTACTTTGTCTGTCTATCTATCTAGTCTATCTGTCTGTCTATCTATCTCTGTTACTGCCACTACTCAGGCACAGGCCCTCATCACCTCATACCTGGACTACTACAATAGCCTGCTGGCTGGTCTTCTGCCAAATGTCCTCCCCCACTCTAGTACAGCCTCCACTCAGCTGTTAATTGATCTTTCTAAAGCGCAGATCTGATCCTCTCTCTCTCTCTCTCTCTCTCTCTCTCTCTCTCTCTCTCATGAGTGTGCGTGAGTGCGCGCGCACACACACACACACACCACACACACACACACACACACACACACACACACACACCAGTAGCTCCCTATTACCTCCAGGATCAAAAATAAAATTCTGTTATCACTTTTAAAGCCCTTTATAACCCAGTCCCTTTCAGTTTTCTTACACTTTACCTCCCTCTACCTACTCTATCTAGAGAGAGAGAGAGAGAGAGAGAGAGAGAGAGAGAGAGAGAGACAGAGTGAAAGAACAGAAATTTTAGTGCGGTTTTAAGATATTAAAGCTTTTTTTCTTTCTCCCTTTCTTTTTGTTCTCTCTTTCTTTCCTTGCCCATGCTATAGCACCTAAAAATTTATGGATACCTTTATGTCCCTTCCTCCCACTCCCTGATGTTGGGGGGTAGGAGGGAAGTTCATGTCTCCTCATCCTTAAAAAACGCACCCTTCATTTGCTCCTGTCATCCCTTCAGGCTATTGTCTTATATGTGTTCTCTCCTCCACTATCAAACTCCTAGACAGAGTTGTCTACAATTTCTCATCCCTCATTCACTTTCCCATCCTTTACAATTTGTTTTCCAAACCAACTACTCAAATGAAATTGTTCTCTCAAAGGTTACTGATGATCTCTTAACTGATAAATCCTATGTATGGCCTTTCCTCAGTTCTTTCTTTCCTTGGCTTCTGTGTGGCTCTGGATAATTGTCACTACCACTGGATTCTCTCCATTCTTCATTTCCATGGTATTGCTTAATTCTAACTCTGCCCTTAGCTGGATGACCATAACTTCTCAGTCACTTCTTCTGAATCATTATCCCTTAAACATTGGTATACTCAAAGACTGTCCTGAGCCTTTTCTTCTTTTCCCTTCTCCAACCTGTCTTCCAAATGGCTTCCAAAATAATCCTCCTTAGTCATAAATCTGATTGACATGCCACTCCCCAAACAAAAACCCCAAGGGGCTCCCTATAGTCTAGAGTAAGTTACAAATTACTCAGCTTGGCATTTAAAGCCCTCTACAATTTGGCTCTGGAGCAGCTAGGTGGCATAGTGGATAGAGGGCTGGGCCTGCAGTCAGGAAGACCTGTCTTCTTGAGTTCAAATCTGGCCTGAGACACTGTCTAGCTGTGTGACCCTGGACAAGTCACTTAACCCTGTTTGTTTTAGTTTCCTCATCTACAAAATGAGCGGGAGAAGGAAATGGCAAACCACTCCAGTATCTCTGCTGAGAAAACTGAAAACAGGGTTACAAAGAGCTGGACACAACTGAAAAACAAAATGGTTTGGCTCCAACACATTTTTCTCTCTTTCTTTTTGAGGCAATTGAGGTTAAATGACTTGCCCAGGGTCACACAGCTAGAAAGTATCTGAGGCTGGATTTGAACTCCAGTCCTCCCAACTCCAGGGTCAGTGCTCTTTCCACTGCACCATGTACCTGCCTCTCTGACTTATCTTTCTAAGCTTATTTCATGTTACTTCCCATCATATGATCTACATTACAAACAAAATGTACCGCAGTCAAGTAGTTCCTTGAACCTGGGATTTTACGGCCCCTCCTTTAGGCTGTTACCTCCCATGCCCATGTCCTTCCCCTCTCTCTGTCTCAAAATCCTTTCCAAAAGCCTCAACTGTTAATCTATATCCTCCATGAAGCCTTTCTCCAGTCTCTTCAACAATTACTCATCACGCCTTCAAATACCTTGCATATTGTGTGTGTAAGTTGAATCTTCTTACTAGAAATATAAGTCCCTGATGGGTAAAGTTTTATATTTGTGTGTGTTTTTTATTTATTTTTATCTTTGTATCATCACTCTCCAGCACAGTGCTTTACAAATAGATGTTTAGTAAATATTTGTTAGCTTGAATCAAATATGTATATAAAAATATTAAAATTTTGATTACAAATGCTAAGGAAAAACTCAACATTCAAAATCAATATTCAGCTCAATTCCTGAAGGCTCCATGCAAACAAATCTTTGCTGGTCACCACAACTGCACCACTCCTATGGAAGTGCATGTGCCTTCTTAATTATATTAGAAATTCAAATGAATGTTATACTTGGTGAAATAGAACTGAGAATACAGTTCTCTTCAATTTTCTCCACATTTTGAAGGTCATCATGCTAGGTACTGATGATACAGAACAAAAAGAAAGGAAGAGAAAGGCCCACTCTTAAGGAGTTGACATTCAAGGAAAGAAGATGAGATATATACAAATAATTATAATATGATTTGAATTTTGATCAAGTATATCAGATGGGTAAAAACAGAGTAATGAGTGAATCAAGGAAAAGGGGATCACTTCCAGTTGGGAAGATAAGGAAGGATGAAAAGGATGTCAACAGATAAATATACAGAAAAAATTCCATTCCAATCACAATGAATTAAGATTATGTAACTATATGGAATGAGGAACTGAGGCACAAAAAAAAAGTTGAGAAACCAGGAGATTTTCAACTTGGCTAGAACACTGAGTTTGTGACATGGAGCGGTGTGAAATAAGACTAGAAAAGAATGTTGGCACCAGATATTTGAGGACTTTAAATTCCAGGCCAAGGAGTTTGTATTTTATTTGACAGGCCATGTAAAGCCACTGCAGATTATTGATCAAGAAGAGTGATAAGCAAAAACTGGTGCATAGGGAGTGTATTTGGGTCATTGTGTGAAGGACGAATTGTAAAAATGAAACAATGGAAACAATAGATCAGTTGGTAAGTCTAAAAAACAAATCATGTGCTAGGGAATCAAGAACAGTGTGTTACCAGAGATGGCCTTTGGGACAATGGCATAATAAGCAGTGAGAACTTTCCAGAGTGAAGAACAGATTGATAGGGTGACGTGTTAAAGAGAATTGGGAGCAAGGAAGAAGAGGCCCCGCGGTCATCCTCTGGATCACATTAGTCCTACAGTCCAAAATAAACCCCAAGAGAAAAAAGTATCGTGTAATAAATATACTGTTGTCACTCTCAGTAAGGAACTGGAAAAACAATGGATAACCCTGGAACAGCCTCCAATTTCTCCTAGTACCTTAATTATGAGTTCTCTGAGAATGCAAATAAGTAGGTCCCCTGAAGATCTTAGGAGAATTTGGCCAATACATAGCCTGGGAAGCATTTCTCTACAACTTATTCTGGCAGAGAACAATGGAGGGTAGAGTCTATAGAGGCCTCCCAAGCCACTTTGTTTACTCAGAATTCCCTCTTCCAAGAAAAAGAAAAGGCAATTTTCTGCACATAGTGCTGGACAGAGGGTCCCAAGGAAATCCTGGCCCCTCCGAAGAGGCTACTGGATTACGTGGTCCTTATATCTCTCTTCTGTTACTACCATTACCCAAGTACAGGCCCTCATCACCTCATACCTGGACTACTGCAATAGCCTGCTGGCTAGTCTTCTGCCACATGTCCTCCACTACTCTAGTACAGCCTCCACTCAGCTATTAATTGATCTTTCTAAAGCATAGGTCTGACCATCTCTCTCTCTCTCTCTTTCTCTCTGCACACACACACACACACACACACACTCAATAAACTCTAGTAGCTTCCTATCACCCAGGATCAAAAATAAGTCCTTCATAACCTAGCCCCTTTCTCCCTTTTCAGTCTCCTCATGCTTTATTTCCCTCCACATGTTTTAAGATTCACTGGTACTGGACTCCTGGCTGTTCCTCACACAAGATACTCTAGTCTCTGGGCATTTTCAGTGGTTGTCCCCCAGGATGAGAATGCTCTCCCTCTTTCCTTCTACTTCCTGGTTTCCCTGGCTTCTGACAAGTGTTAGCTAAAAATCTACCTCCTACAATAAGCCCATTCCTAGTGCCTTCCCCTTGAGATTATCTCCAATTTATAATATAGATAGAGAGATAGATAGATAAATAGACAGATAGATGATGATGATGATGATGATAGATAGATAGATAGATAGATAGATAGATAGATAGATAGATAGATAGATAGATAGATATAGCTTGTACACAACTGTTTTGGATATTGTCTCCCCCATTAGAATGTAAACTTCTTGAGGACAGAGACTGTTTTATTGTTTATCTTTTTTTTAACCTTTCTCTGTATCCTTAGCACTTAGCACAGTGCCTGGCATGTACTAAGTACTTATAAATAAATGATAATTGACTGAATGAGTACATTGAAGATACCCTTCAAGCAACTTGACTCTTAGTTTTCATCTTATTCTGGCTAGCCTGTACCTAATGTAAAAAGGGCAAATTTCTTCTGTATCAACTGCATTGATTCTACATTGTAACTGATCTTATGTTGCACTAATTTGTAATTAGGTCTGAAACCATCTGGTTTGAGTTAAGCTCAGGAATATGTATCCACCTGGTTTAGTTGAGCTCAGGGACCCAGCAAAACTAACTTAAAGTTACTTTAAATAAAAGGCTATCATCTCGCACATCAATATTCCCTAGGATATTACATGGATATCTGTTTGTTTAGCCCCACAGAAGTATCATTCCAGAAAGGTATATTGCCCATCTTTACCTGTCCTTGGGTCTTATTTCCCTAACAAACCATTCTAGGCACTAGGAAGTCTGCTAACTCAGGTATAGAAGATGATGATGGGTCCCATAAAACAATTAATATTCCTTAATTGTCTGAGAAGAATGATCACTGATGCCATAAGGGTGTGCTAGCTTTCTTCAAAATAACCAGTCATTTTGTCACCACTCTTATGATACTATCTACTCTGTAACCAATTGTATTGTCTTCCCTACCTACCCAACTCTATATTCCCCAAAACCGTATTAAGGCTGGTGAGTCCTATCTTAAAAGAGGCCATTGATCCAATTTATTGTTTACTTCTACCCTAACTAATAAATTGTTCATGCTCAGATCACTGTCTCTCAGTTTACCTTAATTTTCAAATGTAACATTATTATAGGTGCAATAAAATTATGTTAAGCCAGCACTATCTATACTCTGGTTCATCTTTAATTCTACTCTGAAGCACCACCCAGGGTTTGGGAGAAAGTTTAAATGATCAGGGAGGAACAGGTTACTCTCTTCTGCTAAAAGGGGTCCTGAAGGATAAATTAGAGTATGAGGACTAAGGTTTACTTCAAAAGGCAGTTGAAAACTGCCTGTCAAACAAACATAAGATTTCAAGGGTCCCTAAGGAAATCTGCCACCTATGAAGAGATTCCTAGGTTGCTGACCCTCCCACAATATGACGCCACTATCAGAAACTGCATATATTAGATCAGGAGCATATCTACCTTTCAGTGTCCTTTGTATACAGGGAGCACTGACAACTAACCGGCCAGGACAGTACACAGCACAGAGAACATTGGCTGCAAAATATACTCACAGGACAGCTTTCTATGTTGGTAGATCGATGAGGAATCATAAAAGGCAAGACCTCCAAGGAACCAGGGCAGTCCAGTGGAGTATAAATCTGGTTTTTGCAGCTAGTCAGCACCACGAAGTAATGAGTTGGGATGGGAATATCAGTATTATTTACAAACCTTTAAAAAAACATTTGATTAGCATTAGTGTCACAAAGTCCTTTGACTTCCGAGCATGGTAGCAGATTGGTAAAGAAGGTTGGGGCAGCTAGGTGGCACAGAGCACGAAGCCTGGGGTTAGAAGACCCAAGTTCAAATACAACCTCAGTTATTAGCTATGTCACCTTGAGCAAATCATTTAACCCTGTTTACCTCGGTTTTCTCATCTGTAAAATGAGCTAGAGAAGGAGATGGCAAACCACTCCAGTATCTTTGCCAAGAAAATCCCAGATAGGGTCACAAAGAGTCAGACACAACTGAAACTACTGATGAAAGAAAGAAGATGCTCTGGACATGTAGTATCTAACCACTTTTCTAGATTTGAACTTAGTCATACTGAGATTTCAGTAGAATCTCTAAATATAAAATTCTGCATTTATTATAATGAATGCATCGATAAGGGACAGTGTAGCTGCTGCAGGGAATATCTGACTGAGAAGCAGGACACCTGAACTGTGTGAGCATTAGAAAGTCTCTTTTCTGTCTTGTGCCACAATATCCTCATCATTAAAATGGGGTTACCACCTACAGTACCTACGTCACTATAGTGTTGTTAGGCTAACTGATAAGAGGCAGCATGGAATTTCAGACTGAGTTCTGGGATTAGAATAAGGAAAACCTGGATTCAAATACTACCTCTAATACTTCAGAGCTACATGGCCCAGGACACAGATAGAAGTTGCAATCTCTATATAAGGTCCCCACACTGATGATTATTTAGATTGCACCTATATGGATTTTTTTTGGACTGGACCAATGATTTCATTTGATGAGGAAATTTCCTCTACTCATACATATTCACACCTAATTTGCAACTTATGGTCTTACAGGGGACAAGAGTGTACAATACTGTATTTAATGTCAGACTTTTTCAACCTGTTGCTTAATTTTGCCGAACTGTTTTCTAACCAGGTCAATTTCCTCATTTTACAGATGAAGACACTGAGGGCCTGAGAAGTCAAGTGAGTTGCCCAAGATCACCCAGCTAGTAAGTGGAAAGCTAGGATTTAAATTCTGATTCTGAATCCCTATCCAGTATTCTTTCCACTTCATCACATTGTATCTCATGAAAGATGTTTATTATGTTTACTTTGTTTAATTTCTATATGACCATCACAATTCCATGGCTGAAAAGCTTTTACTTACTCTATAATTTCATGGGGCTCATCCGAATGTCCATCATAGTTGTGGTCAAACACCGGTCCACTAATCACATTCACTCCATTTCTTTCAGTAGCATATTTCACAAGCAGAACACTGTGGAAGTAGTCCCACATTTCTGATAATAAAAGGTTTAGACAAAAAAGTTGTATATTCTATTGCAAATGAAAGTTTATCTTTTCTATGAAGGAAAATGATTTTTAAAATAATAAATGAAATCTCACTTTAAAAGGCAATATCTATTTCAATATTTGCCAGGAGATACCATATATTTCTACATTCTACATTTTGTATTTCTATAAGGCATGCAGAAGTAGTGTAACAGAGAATAGAAGACCAGTCTTGGAGTTTCAAAGGCATAGGTTAAAGTCTTGCCTCTGCACAGAACAGTGACCAGGGGCCAGGTCACAGCTTCTCTGTACTCTAGGCAGCTCTATGATCTAAAGCAGGAATCTTAACCTTTTTTGAGTTGTGGACTTCTTTGGAAGTATGGTGAAGCTTGTGACCTCTTCTCAAAAGAATGTTTTCAGATGTATAAAGCAAAATATACAGGATTATAAAGGAAACTAATTAAAAAGGTTTTTTTTCCAAAACAAGTTCATAGACTCCATGAAATCTACATAAAAACCCCTTAAAGGGTCTATAGACCCCAGGTTCAAAACCCCTGGTCTAAAATTACAGAATTACTAATCTCCACTCATCTTTGTCACTAGAAAGGGTTTCTACACTGGGAATTGCCCAGATTGGTAAAATGACAGATTTGGACCCCAAAATATACTTAACAATGATTAATAATAGTAATAATAATTCACATTTATACGGCACTTACTATATGCCAAGCACTGTGCTAAGCACTTCACAAATATTATTTCATGTGATTCTTGCAACAACCTTGTAAGGTTCCATTCTACAGTTAAGGAAACTGAGGCAAAGAGAAGTTAAGGGACTTGCCCCATCATAAAGTATATGAGGCTGAATTTGACCCCAGGCCTGGCACTATCCACTACACCACTTACCTACCCCTATTTACTTTGAATTTTGAACAATGGAACGAAAAGTTCTACTATTTCAGGCCTTTCTTTTTCTTTGTTTTTGCCAGTCTATCTGGGAAGTAAATATGAACAGTTCTACAGATATTCCGAAGACTTGGGTTCTCTTAGGTGGCAATGTGTGTTCATTTTAGAGGACCAGAATATAGACACCAGCTCAAGAACTAGGCCACAAAGGGAAGTCTAAGGAGTGGCACCTGTATTTGCCTTCAAGAAAATGTAGTGACTTTTTGTTTATGAGTGAACAGTTTCTTTATGGTTCAATTAAATATGAGAATAATGATCTAAGAAGCTAGGCAGGTAAGCAGTCCAAAACTGAATCAGGAGGACATCCTAAAAAGGCATCCTCTGTTTACTATTAAGAACTCTATTTATACCAAGAGGACACAATGGCATTAATGTCAGTTGTGTGATTATAAGATTTTCCCTGAAATTCCAAGGAGTTCTATAATTAGTCTTAATATCATAATCTCAATCCTTCAACTTACGTTTAAATGCTTCATAAATTGGAATCAAATTACTTGTAAGTAAAGCATCATATTGTCTGTTGGCTGTCTTGTGGAACACTGCAAAAAACAAAAATAATAAAAACCTGTTCCAGTTATTGATTAAAAAAAAATCAAGCACCTGCTAGGTACCAGACACTGTCCAAGGAGCTAGGAATAAAAAGAAAAGCAAAAACAAACAGTCACTTGCTCTCAGGGAGCTCACAGGCTATTGGGAAAAGGGCCAAACCGTACTGGAACATTTGGGGCATAGCCTCACTTGAGCATTCTGCATTATTACTCCATCTCCTCACTCACCCCAACTTCCCCTTCTTAATTATGAAGTGCTAAGGGAGATACTAAGGACAGACAGAAAATTCAGTAATATCCACTATTGCTGCAGCATTTCCAGAGCAACAGTGCATATTTTTCGTCCTTAGTCTGCTGCCTGGGACCTTTTCCTTGTACTGAACCAGGGAATGGGTAGAAATAATAGGAGGCTACCAAATGGTGTGGTTCACATTGAATTTAATAATTGGCTTTACCAGACTGCTAGATGTAGTATGGTCAGGACAGAGTAAAATAGTACCATTACTTCCCTTATTCTGAACCATATGGTACATATGGTACTATCACATTTACTATTTTGATGACCATGTCACACTGCTGACTAATATCGAACTTGTAATATGCATCCAGGTCTTTTCCACACATTTTTCTGGCAACATCGTCTCCATTTTGCACTCTTAAAGCTACTATTTACATTTATCTTTATTCAGTTTTATTAGATTCAGTCCCTTGTTCTAGCCTGTTGAGATGTTTTTGGAACTAGACTCTAATTAAATCTGTAAACTATTCCTTTCATCTTTGTGACATTTGAAAATTGGATATAGATGTCATCTATGCATCCATCCAAATTTCTTTTTCTAAGGTTAAAATGGGCAGGGCCAAGGACAGCATGACATAATAAATGGGATATTTGATTTGGAGACAGAAAGACCTAGGCTTAATTGATTTCTCAGACACTTACTACCTATGTGATCTGGGCAAATCACTTACCTTCTATATGCCTCAGTTTCCTCATCTGTAAAATGAGTGTGGTGGACTTAGCGTCTTCTAAGTTCACTTCCAGTTCCAAATTTATGAACTGTACACTACTTAGCTATTTATAATAATAATAGGTAGTATTTATATAGTGCTTTCATTTTCACAAAGCACTTTACAAAAATTATCTTATTTTATCCTCAAAACAGCACTGTGAAGTAGTTGCTATTAATATTTTTATTTTACACGTGAAGAAAATGTGGCACTGAAGGTGAAGTTACTTACCTAGAGTCACATAGCTAATAGGAGTATGATGCCTGATATGAACTCAGATCTACCTTCTTCCAAGACCAGGATTAGCTACTATACCACCTAGCTGCCTGCCTAAATGCTCACAAAACCATTTATTTAATAATATTCTATATTTTTCCAGAAATTAATTGAAATTAATCTTACTGACATAGAGTTTCTCCAAGTTTGACACTATTTACATATTTTTAAAGCAGCATACTGCTAATTGTTTTGCTTATGATCACTTTCCCCTTTTTAACAAGTCTCTGAACCTCTGTGAACTCCATTTCTGGTCATGGCTAAAAATATTGGAAGTATCAAAATATCAGAAGAGAAACTAGCTGGACCTTGAAATTACTGGAAATTTCAAGGGAATTTCAGTGAGAATGATGCTCCATATTCAAATTCAAGCTTCAGAAAAATATATCAGCATTTCCAGAGAGAGTAAAAAAATATATATTTTAACAGTTGTTAAACTGCCTAATTACACCAATATTCCACTGCTTAATACGTTGCCATATGAACAAAAGCTTCCAGACTCTGGCCTGAATTCTTTAGAGAGACAGCTCTGTTTTTAATACAGGGAACATTTGGATAGTAGCAAGAAAAATACACTTTTTTAGATGTCCGTCTCTCACCAAAGTATTTTGTTTTAAATTTAAACTTAAACCTGGTGAACTCTCTAAACATCTGGGTTTAGATTACAGATTGACCTGTGGCTCACACTGCAAAATTTATTAGTCTTTATTACAGTTGTTGTATTGCCTCTGGTCAGCACACAGCCACTGGATGCCTACTCCTGTGCAGGCTGCTTACCCCAAGAAGGTTGTTTTGGTTTGGGGTGTATGTTTAAGCACATGCCCACATCCAGCTGATGAAGGCTTTCAAAGCTGCTGTGCTAAAAAGAGTCATACTAACTAGGAGGGTAAGAGGAAGCCGTGGGTGATATTCTTTTCAGCTGAATAGATGGAACAATTTTGGCTCTGAGAAGGAGAAATCCTAACATCAGCCCGCAGACAGTCTGGAGCAGTGGGAGGAAGAGGCGATGTGTCTCCCTGTTGAAAGGAAAAAGAAGAGAAGGAAAAAAAAAATTACACCCACAGTTGTGGCTAAGCCAGTACCTTGTATGGTTTGTGACTTCCCTAAAATGTTTTTCGTTTAACCTTTTCCTATTTTCATAATGAATCAACTCTACAGTAGTAATGGAAACAGATGTTTTCTGCAGTATTTTCCTTCCCTTGGTTCACTCCTGGTTGGGAACACCCGCGATAGTAAGCCCGCCACACAAGAAAAAAAAAAAGGAGGGTGCACAAACCAAAGGAAATTTGGGTACCAGAATCCAGAATCTCTAAAAGTCAGTGACTTGGAAGAATGGATTTATATTCACATGGGGAGGGTTAATATCATTAAATGGTTTCATTTTTAACGATAAGTTAAAAATCAAATAAATTTTAAATCCAGATGTGAACATTATATTGTTCTTGAAATATACACTGATTTTTGTCTACAGAGTAGTGGTCATTAATTGTATATCTAATTATGATCATTTGCAATTTGTACATATAGGCTTTCTTTATCATTAAATTGTAAATTCCTTGTGGGCAGAGACCATTCCTACAATTTCATTTGTAAACCTACTCAAATTTCCAAAACAGTTTTCAACCCATAGCAGGAATCCAATAAGAGTTTCTGACTTAAAAGCCTTGAGTTCTTTTTTGTTTTTGTTTTGTTTTGATTTGTTTTGTTTTTAGGAAAGGGAGGAGGGACTAGTCTGGAGCTATGATTTCAGAGATATAGGGGAAATTCCTGGTATGGAAACACTCTCTGCTGATACAGATCCATAATTCATTAGTAGCTTACATTAGAAAGTTATTTGAAGCACTTAAAAGATTAAATAACGTCAATCAGCAAATATTAGAAGAGGAGAACCTGAACCAAGACCTTGTTAACCCCAAGGTTATCACTTCCTATTGAGCTCTTAAGGAGAACAGAAATAATAAAAACAAAGGGACAGAACAGAAAGAGCACAGGACTAAGCCTTAGTTTTCTCTTTTGTGCTTGACTATAAATATAGTGCCTTTCACTTCTAAAGTCTATATTTTTAAATGTTATTGATCTACAAGCATTAAAAACATAGTACTATTATATAATTACATATTAATTCATTTATTGGTTGATATTAATTATTATCAACTAATATATTAAATTATTATATTGAACTGACCTGGAAGTTCACAATGAAATCACAGGTCCAATCTCTATATTTACTTAGTGCTTCAAAGTTCACAAGGTCAATCAATCAATGAATAAGCATTTATTTATTAAGTATGTATAATATGCCAGGCACTGTACTAAGCCTTATGGATATCTAATTTGATTCCCATAACACTCCACTGGGGTATTAAACTAAACACAGAACCGACCGTGTCATTAGGTATGGATGAGTGCTAACAAATATTCTACTATTTTATTTCTTGCCTATTAATATCTGAATATATTAATGGGAATATTTGACAACATCCCCTCTACTTTCATTACACAGAATAGTTTCATCAGTTACGTACAAAAAAGCCAAAAAAGTTAAGATGCATCAGATTTATTTTCACAAAACTCTGTAGGTCCGGACAACTTAACAAGATTTTTGTTTTAGCTTAAAATTTTTGCAAAAAAAAATGCATTGCTTTAAACTAAAACAAAAGTCTTGTTAAAGTCTAGACCTATAGTTTTTCCTGCAAAGTTCCTATAGCGAGAAGAATGGGGCTACCCTGGGTAGACAGAAAAGAAAAACTCCCTTGGCACTTGTGTGGCAGAGTAGGGACCTGAAGCTGAGAAATTCATTTCATGCTGATTTTGGGGGGTACATCATTTAGGAAATGCTAGGTTGGCCTCTTGAAAACCCTCTAGAAAAATAATTTTGTTTCATGTCATTTACCATTTCTTAAGCATTTATCAAGCACCTGCTTCGTGCAGTGGAGAAGGAAATGGCAAACCACTCCACCATCTTTGCCAAGAAAACCCCAAATAGGGTCACAAAGAGTCAGACTGAAAAGGATTCAACACCACCACCACTACCACTTCGTGCAATGCAGTTCTGTATCCACTATGCCACACTATGTCATGCTTCCTCTTTCTAAAGGAAAAATACCATATTTTTTTAATAAGTAATAAACACTGAAAGGCAATGTTTCTAACTTCAGGATACAGGAGGCAATCTACAGGATACAAAAGGCCAGGGAAGCTCTAAAAAATAAAATTCTGAAGACAAAAGCAGAAATTATTCTAGTTAGGAAAAGGGAGTTCCACCTAAAGAAGACAATGCAGATGCACAAGGTACTCATCAACAAACTCCTATTCATGAAAGAAGAGTATAAGAGATAGAAGCAAAGTCAAGGTGAGAATGAGTGCAAAAGAGGCATGTTGTCTAGGAATGCTAAATGCTTTCTTGAAAGAGTTGAGTCTGACAACAAACGCTAACCACAAAAACTTTTAAAAAATCTACGTTGTAAGAAAAATGTAAAGATTAAAAATAATTAGAAAAGCTATATTAGGGGCAAAGAACAAAAAAAAGGATCAAAGAAGGGTAGGATCATTGCTCTCCTAGATCAGATGATAATAACAGATGATGGTGAGAAGAACAACTCAATTCTCATCTTCAATTGCCCGTTAGACATCTCTATCTATTAGACTTCTGAAACCCAACATACCCCAAACAGAAATAAATCAATTTCCCCAAAACTCTTCCTTTTTCCTAATTTCTCTATTACTGTCCAGTGAACCACCATCCTCTCAAACACCCAGGTTTGCAATCTAGGTATCATCCTCTGACCTCTCATTCTCTCACCTCCCACATCAAATCTGTTGCCATAGTCCTTTCATTTCTACCTTCATGTATCTTTCTAATAAATAAGCCCCACCCATTGTCTTTTGACACTATGATGCCCTACTTCAGACTCTCATCACTTCTCCCTGTTGGTTGGTCTCCCTGACTCAAGTCTTATCTCACTACAATCCATCATCCACTCAGCTCTTCAGAACACAGCACCTTTCTACCTTTCCAGCCTTCTTACACCTTATTATCCTCCACAAACCACAAGATCCAGTAAGTAATACTGGCCTACTCACTAATCCTCATACATGACATTCCATCTCTACACTCTGAGAGTTTTTATTAGCTGTCCTCTATCTTGGAATAGAGAACAGCAAGATGGTGAAGTGGATAGAGCACTGGGTTTGGAGGCAGGAGATCTGAGTTCAAATTTGGCCTTAGATACTTATTAGCTGTGCGATCCAGGACAAGTCGCTAACTTTGTTTGCCTCAGTTTCCTCATCTTTAAAATGAGCTGGAGAAGGAAATGGAAAACCACGCAAGTATCTTTACCAAGAAAAAGCCATGGACAAAAATCCAGAGGTAGAGTCAGACATGAATGAATGATTGAACAACATCTTTGAAATGCTCTTAACTGCTCCTCTCCACCTCTGCTAGGAAATTCCTGGATTCCTTCAAGTCTCAGATAAAGTCTCATTTTCTACAAGAAGCCTTTTAGTCCCCCTTAATCTTAATTCCTTCCTCTGAGACTACTCCCAATTTATCTTGTACATATCTTGTTTGTATCAAGTTGCTTGTTGTCTCCTCTCATTAGACCATGAGCTCCTTGAGAGCCAGGACTGTTTTTGCCTTTCTTTGAATCTCCAGTGCTTAGCATAGTGCCTAGTACATAGCAGGTGCTTAATAAATGCTAGGTGATTGACTCTACTCCAAACTTGCTTCCATTTTCTTTTTCCAAAGAGAATGACCTTTGAACTAAGAGGCAAAACATAAATGGTTAACAGGGCATAGAAATCCAAGATAAATTAAATGATCAGGCAACACCTAGCTGTCTTCAATAAGTTCAAGTCAATAGACCCAGGTGAAGTACATCCTAGAGCAGTGGTGTCAAAACCTGTGACCCTCAGACTGCGTGCCACCCACAACACTCCCAAGTGGGGCTTGAACCAGATTAAAATGTAATTGTGAAATATTTAACAAAACAAATAAAAAATAGATAGTGTCAATATGTATATTTTAAGCCAATATGCACTCTACTGATATGAAAGCTGAATTAGACACCCCATTTCTATTAGAGTTAGACACTAGAGAACCCAAATAACCAGGAGACGTAATTGTTGTGTTGTTGGTGGTGATCTTGCAGAATGAGAGTAATGCTGCATCATTGGTGGGGAAAATGAGAGGGTAAATGTCTTGCATCAAAAAAAAAAAGTAAGAAGTTGGAGACTACAAATTATAGACCAGTAATCTTGATTATTCTAGCATTTGAAAAATTCTAGAATTGATGATCAATATGAGTACTTAGAAAAGGGAACAGTGATCTCTAAAAGGCATGACCTCACTAAGCACAAGCAATTCTAGACCACAAGTATTTAGGTTTTTGACTGGTTAACTACATTGTAGATTAAGAGAATGTTCTATCCATTGTCCTCTTAGATTTTAACAAGGCATTTGACAAAGTGTCTTAGGCTTGGGGATAAAGTGGAGAGATTCAGGCTGGTTGATAGCACATTCAGGTGCATCTGAAAGTGATAATATAACAAGATAGAAATAACTATTAATGGGCCAGGTGCTTATTTGGAGTGGTTCTCTAAGGGAGTGCCCCTGAAGAGCTGCCTGCTGTTAAAGATCTTTATCAGTGCATTGGATGAAAAGCCATAGATGGTATGTATGTCAAATTACAGGTGACACAAAGCCTAGAAAAATGGCTAAGAAGTCAAATAACATTCAGGCTCCAAAAAAGACTTGCCAGGTTATCATAATGGACCAAATCAAATAATACAACATTGAATAGGGATCACTGTAAAATAGTTATACTTGAGATCCAAACACCAACCCCATATATGCAATGTGGGGAAAAACAAGCTAGAAAATATTTCCTGTTTAAAAAAAAATCTGGGAATTTTACTGCAGTGCAGGCTCGATATGAGTTAAAAGTCTGACATGGTAGCTAAAAATGTTAATGCTCTTATAGATTACATTATGAAAGGTGTAGCATCCAAAATGAAAAAGGTACTAGTTGTGGAACTGTACTCTGTCCTGGTGAGATTAGGTGAAGTAGTAGACGAAGCTCTGGACCAGAGCCAGGAAGATCTAAATTCAACTCCTATCTCATGTAAGAGCTGTGTGACCCTAGGCAAGTCATTTAACTTCTAAGTGAAGTTACCCAATTTATAAAATGAGAATAATAATAGCACCTACCTCCTGGTATTGTTGTGAAGATAAAATAAGAATGCTCATGAAGCACTTTGTAAACCTTAAAGAATTATACAAATACTAGCTATTATTATTATTATAGCTATAGTGCTCCATTCAGTTATTAACATGACAATTTACAAGTCATGTGACCTGGACAAACTATAGAATTATAATTTAATCACAACCTTTCTGGGACTCCATTTTTTCACTTCTAAAAGTAAAATAACACTTAAACAACCTGCCTCACAAGATTGCTGTAAGGATATTATATGGTATGCATGGTGTCCCAAAAGTCTTACTGTAGTTTTAAGCTAATAAAACTCTAAATGACAAAGCATTATATAATTATACAAATTGAACAATTTGGGAGTGTGATGGGTGTGTGTGTGTGTGGGTCTGTGGGTGGGTGTGTGTTTATAGATTGATAAGATCCAAAGTTAATAGGGACTTCAGAGACAATCTGGTCCAAAACTCTTAATTTTACAGATAAAGCCCAGAGAAGTCAAATAACTTGCCCAGGATCGACACTGTAAAACATCAGAGACAGATATTTGAAAGCAGGTTCTTTTGATTGCAAACTAATTTTTATTAATAATTTAGCTCATTCACTTCTATAAGACATTTTTTAAAAGATTATTTCAAGGGACAGCTAGGTGGTACAGTGGATAGAGTTCCAGCCCTGGAGTCAGGAGGACTTGAATTCAAATCTGGCCTCAGGGACATGATAGTCACTAGCTGTGTGACCTTGGGCAAGTCACTTAATCTCAACTGCCTCACCAAAAAAAAAAGAAAGAAAAAGAAAAGATTATTTCAAATATAAAATATATCTATAGTAGTTGGATGTTGAAATTAGATTGAGACTTGAATTGGGCAACGTTGAGCCATTAAGGCAGGTAGTTGGGCAAAATATTTGCTTTTCGACTCTTCCCTCAGACTCACACAAACATCCTGAATCAGTTTTGAGAGGTATGAGAAACAACTTTTGGCTAGACTGCTGTCTAGTTTCAAGTACTGTCTAAAAAATTCTGGATTTTCCATCAGCTTAATAAATACAGATTTCTTGCCTGTCAAATTAAAGCCACATGTAAACTGGGTTAAGACTAAGAAAATTTTGTGTTCTCCTTACCTAGTCACAGAGGAGCTAGGGTGGCACAGTAGGTAGAGCAATTGACCTTAAATTAAGAAGACCTGAGTTCAAATCCTGCCTCAAACATTTGCTACCTATGTGACTCTGGGTAAGTCATTTAACCTCTGTCTGTCTAGGTTTTCTCAACTGTCACAGAGGGATAATAGTAGCACCTGCCCCACAGGATTGTTGTTGTGAGGATTAAATGAGATAATATTTGTAAAGTACTCAGCACAGTGCCTGACATATAGTAGGTCCTCAATAAGTGTTTGTTTCCTTCCTTCCTTCGAAGTACATATAATAGAGGGTCTCCTGGGAGTGAGTGAACCCCAACCACATCACTTTTCAATTTTGATTCCAAGAAAGAGTACTGTTGTAACATTTTAATCCTTCTGTATCTCTTGTGGGTTCCCCTATAGCTTTAGAAAAGGATGAGGAAGGAGGGATATAGATAAAGGGAAAGAGATTGATGAAATTTCCAGGTGCAGAAACTCTGATACTATTTCAGCACCCTAGTTCTTCAAGCCTTACTATTTGAACCTCTAAGAACTGCCAGGGTGATTGGCACAGTGGTACTAAACATGATGCATTTTTCCGTTTTAGTATGGTTGGGGTGGGGGAGGGAGGGTAGGAACAAGAGGCCCTTTAGTTCCACAGTGACTTTCAGGGCAGCTATGACATTTCCTTATCAGAGACTGAAATATAAAGGGCAAAACACTCTTTTTTTTTCCTGGGATTGTAGTAACTCAGGCTTGATGCTCATATAGATCATACTAGATAGGTGAGACTCCTTTCAACTCTAGAATTTCTCTTGGAGAAAAATTATTTACTTGGTTTCTTATTTATCTATTTATTTTATTTCCTACCCTCCAAAAAAGTTTTCATGTTATAAAATTATACAAAAAATGCTTTATAATATCCATAACATTGCAATCCTATTGTGTTTTAAGATTCACATGAAGCAAACACAAAAGTGAAGATTAGGTCAAGAATATGTCTATCTTATTTCAGATCATCCAAAAACCTTTTGAAAAGTCCTTTTAAAAGACTTTTTAAATCACTGAGATGTAGAAAAGGTGAAATTTTATTTTTAAAAAATGGGAATACCTTGAGGAAATTTTAGTTTTGTTTTTGAAAAGTTCTTCCAATTAAATCTTCTAGCTATTTATTCTAAACAGTGATTTTTAAACATTGCTTGCCTCTTCCTTCACATAATAGCTGCATGCACACTTCTCCTTTTCTTACTGAGAAACAAAGCTAAAACATTTATCCTAAATAAATCCCAATAAAGACCCAGAGACAGCTGCTGTAGATCATAATGTCAAATTGCAACCACCTCCCTCTAGTTGTTTTCAGACAACAAAATCAGAAGGCACTGAAGCCACAAGAAAAGAAACTCAAAGGTACAAGTCAATTGAGCACATGTTCAGAATTGCTCCTATTGAAGGTCTGATTTTCAAGCACAAAGCTGATTTACAACATTTTTTGTGCTAAGTTCAAAACATCCTTGTATGTAATTTTCTTGAACCACAACATACTAACAGAGTAATTTCTGAATTGGAAAGCACAAAATTGCTAGAATTCCATCCTGTCACATGGACACATGGAGAGAAGGGCCTCTGTGGCATGAGTAAAAGGATGGGAACTCTGGTTAAAAATGGAAGCTAGTAATACTAAATAGTTGTTTCTGCCAATGAATTGTCCCATTAACCTGGAAAGATCACAGAATGTCTCTTGAGCCATGAATTCCCACCTGTGGGTGGCTAATGCTTGGTAGACCCATAGTCTGAAGTCTCTGCTTACTGAAATAAGAGGACAGAAATGCTGCAAACACACAAAGCATGTTATATTCTGACTAATTCATATATCCTATGTACCTGACTTCATTGGCCCTTCAAAAATAATAAGACTTAGACCATTCCAATAAGTGCAACATTTTTAGGCACGTTGGAGGAGGGAAAGGAAGAGGAAGAAGGGAGAAGAGAGAGCACTAATAATTATTTTAAGGAGCTGCAATCATGTTTATGTGGCATACTAAAGAAAGGCACAAACATTTGTATATATTTTTTAATATTTATATTATGAAAATAACAGCAAGGTTCACTGGAGGTTGTTAACAGGTTTGCAAACCAGCATTTTAAAACCATGTCATTCAGGTTACAGAGTAAAATATTTGTCTACATAGGACAGCCAACTATGTTAGTCCACTGCCAACGACCCTGTCCAAACAGTTGTCAGTAACGGAATTTGGCTTCCAGTTCAGGGCTTTAATTAGTGGTAGGAAATTTACTTCCCTCTAAAATCCTGGAATGGAACAAGGAGAATTGACATCCAGAGACAACCAATTCCTTCCTCTCCATAAAAAGAGGCAGAACTTTTGCAATGTACTCTTACAAGAACAGAACTAGCCACAGGCTCATCATCTGAAAGTCTCTGGATTCTGAAAATGAAGGCCTTTGGGAAGGTAGAGGTTGGAGAGGGGATGTTTTTGCTAAAGGAGTTGGTTAGATATTTATCTTTTCAGTCTAACATACAACTTTTTCCTTGCATGTTTCTGAAACAGTGCTTGTGGTTTAATTGTTATTAATTTGGAGAAACATATACACTTCGTCGTTAGCCCCTAACCCTCATACACAGACCTGTTTCTCATCTCTACTATTTCATATAGATAAAGAGTTAAGTACTTCATTACTTGCACTAATGCAACTTAATTCAAAGGTCTTTTACCTTTGGTCATGTTTTATAAGAATTAGATTTTAATATTTCTTTAAAATTATATATCCCATATTGAAAATTCAGTGTAAATTCAGATATTCTGGGAGTCAGTAGACCCAAGTTCTGTCCCGACTCTCTAAATGACTAGCTATGGTACTATAAGCAAGTCACTTACCTGCCTAGACCCCATTTTCATAAACTGCAAAATGAAGGCTATTGAATTAGATTGTCTCTAAAGTTCTTTCCTTCTCCAACATCATGTTTAAAAAACAAAACTGGCTAACAATGACTAAGTTAGTAAATGTGCTGAGAAATATACTAAACTTTGCCCAACCACCAAATAATCTTTAATCCGGACATATTCTGTTTTACAAGAAATTATCAATCTCCTATTCTCTGGGGCAAAAACAGTTCTAGGTCTTTAAATGAGTGAATAAATATCTAGAAAAGTGGATTTTGGTGGAGAATCATAAAATTTTATGAATTAAAGTGACCTAGAGTTGCCAGTGCAAAGTCTTCTACTTTCTGGGAAGATTACACCACAGATAGATTAAAATTTTATTTTCCTAAAACCCCAAGTAATAAAGTACCCAGCATAGATAAGATGCAACACAATGGATAATCCATTTAAGGGGCTTAACAATGGCTGCTGACTTTTGCTGTTGTTGTTATAAATTGGATTTGGTTTTGTTTTTTTCCAGTCCTTTCTGACTCTTCCATACCCCATTTGGGGTTTTCTTTTGCAGATACTGGAGGAGTTTGCCATTTACATTTTATGAATGAATGAACTCCAGTTCATTTTACAGATGAGCGAATTGGAGCAAGCAGGATTTAGTGGCTTGTCCAGGATCACACAGCTAGTGTCTGAGGCCAGATTTGAACTCAGATTTTCCTGACTCCAGGCCTGGGGCTCTACCCACTGTACTACCTAGCTGCACTGATCTTATAACTAGCTCAAATCCTCAGTTTCAGTACCTAGTGGAAATGAAGAGCCATTTTCGGTATAGAATCACAGAAATATCAGTCAGTGTTTCTTTCAGAACACATTTGATTTCATTCTATTTTTAGGCATTCCAAACAGATGCTCTGCCTTTCTTGCTAGGTTGTTTTAAGGATAGGTGAGATTAACTGATTATTATATTATAACCTTAAAGTTAAAACATAAAACTCTCTTGCTTCAGTATAAATGCCTTCTATCATACTCCATCTCCTTATCCTTAACTGTCCTCTATGTACCAGCCATCCAAATGTTTTAAAGTCTGTGATGCCAAATGTAATATATCAATTGCATTGGCTTGAGGCCAGTCTGGTGTAATAATGGGACATTGGACTTAGCATCAGGAAAAGCTGGGTTCAAATCCTACCTCTAACCCATTCCAACTGGTCTCTCTGTTCCTCACACATGACACTACAACATAGGCAGCTACATGGCATAATGGATAGAGAGCTGGACTTGAAGTCAAGAAGACCTGAATTCAAATCCAACCTCAGACATTTACTAGGTACATGACCTTGGGTAAGTCACTTAAACTTCTGACTACCTGAGTTTCCTGAGATGGGATAATAGTAAAATGGAGATAATAATAGTATCTACTTCCCAGGCTTGTTGTGAGGATAAAATTAGATGATATTTGTAAAGCACTTTGCAAATATTAAACCCCTATACCATCATCTTCATCTTCATCATCTCCTATCTCCATGCCTTTGCACTGGCCTTCCCTGATGCCTGCAAGATTCTTTCCTTAACTTTGCCTCAGAGAATACCTCTTTTCCTTCAAGATATGGCTTGATTAATATCTTCTACACAAACCTTTTTTGATCCTCCCAAGAAGCCCTCCTATTTTGTATTTATTTCAAATTATTATCTTTCTAATTATTCTGCATATATATTTATATATGTACTTATTGTGTCCCCCATTAGAATGTAAACTCCTTGTGAGTAAGGATTATAGCATTGTTTGTATTTATACTCCCAGTATCATACAGCCTGCACATAATAGATACCTAATAGATGCTCATTGGTTGATTGATTGCTATATATCAGCTCTGTAACTATAAGCATTTCACTGAGCCTGTCTTCATTCACAAAAACATTAATAATACTAATACACACTAATAATATTTATGCCTAACAACACCATTGATAGTAATACCCATACCTACTTCAAAGGAGATGGAAGGATCAAAAGATATAGCAGATAAAGTATTTTGCAAACCTTACAAGTGTTATATATGCATGAACTATATTATCACAAATTAGTCAACTCATCCTCTTCAGAAAAAAAATCAATGTCCATCAAAACTTACAGGTTTAGAGACTGTGTAAGAGCTCCACAGTGGCATACGGATTTCTTGACTAAATCCGCTCACGTAGTCATGCTGGTGAAGGAGACAATACTTTTTGCTTTCTTGTGTAATCCTGGGCCTCCCATAGGGTAAATTTTCTTGCACCGTTTCTATTTCTAAAGCATGAAAACAATTTCAGGTTTTATATGTGTTCAGACATCACTGTTAGAAGAAAAGTATATTCAAGAAGAGAAAACTCCCAGACCAGAAAATGAAAAAATGCACCCTGGTTTGTGTGGGATTTTTAACCAAATGCCATCAAAAGAGACTGTATAATGATTCAAATTAGTCCAAAAGATAATGGTCAACAAGTTTATAATACACAAAAGTACACTTTGTTTCTCTGTGTGAAATCACATCTAAAGCACTCTAGAGGATCAAAGAATTAGAGATGTTTCTCCCACTTTTTTCTTAGATTGGCTTCCTCAATTAACTCATTCTAACCAGCCAGCCAATCAACAGGTTAGCTCAGTGCTTAAAATGTCTGTAGCACCATACTTCTCAGATCGGCTTTCCTCTTGTGCATTCTTATTTACGCTACAAATAACAGTGTTCAAAATGAGAACTTGATAAACTCATAAAATCCCATTAAGGCAGAGCTAGAATGGACCTTAGAGATCATCTCCTCCAACCGCACTCATTTTACAAAGGAGGAAACTAAAGCTCAGGGAAATTAAGTGACTTATACTAGGTTAGTTCATATTAAAATATAAAGCATTTGAGGTCAGAAGGACCTCAAATCAAATCCAGCCTCAGATACTTACTAGCTGTTAGACCCTGGGCAAGTTACTTAACCCTGATTGCCTCCAATAAAAGTTTTAATATTTACAATGAAACCCCAATGTTATGAATCATCTTACTGTATTTGTGTAATTGGACACTGGCCTAGGGAGTTAGAGGAACTGTATTCTAGCCCCAGTTCTTGCCTTAACTAGTTATATAATCTTGAAGAGATCACTTAGCTTCTCTCAGCCTCAGCTTCCTCATCCATACTGGCTCTCAATGCCAATGCAACTGAGATATTGCATTTGGTTTTTCAGACTTTAAAGCATTTGGCTAGTAGATAGAGGATAGTTAGAGTATGATACAATGTATTTACACTGAAGTAGAAAAGATTTATGATTTTGAAGCACTTCAAGGATGTAATGTTTCCAATTATTTGATCTATTACCATAGGAGACAGTGAGAGTATTAGCCAAGATGATGAACTCAGGTCCCTTTCAGCTATCAAATTTTATTATTTGATATTACTTTCTAGTATATATGAATGATGTAAATAAAATATATGGATACCCTGAAGCAATTCTACAGAGTAGTTTAGAATGAATTTCCATCAGATTAGACTGCAGAGGTTCTTGTGATTAAGAAGATGAGAGAATAAGGTACAATAGGGAAAGAGATTTCTGAGAAATGGAATGTCAGACAGGACCTGAGAGAACAATTCAGGTACTAACATCAGGAGACAGAATGAAAAGATCCTAAAGCCCAGCAGTTAAAATCCTACCTCTGATGTTTACCACCTGTATGACCTTGGGCAAGCCACTTAATCTGAGCCTCATTTCTTCATCTGTAAAATAAGGAAGTTTGACCTAACCATCTCTAAGTTTCCATGTAGCTCTAGATCTATGATCCTACGGTCTCTAAGTTCCCTTCAGCTCTGAACTCTATAATCCTATAGATATTTGGTATAGGTTGGCATAATAGAGGTCTAGTACAATATTGTGGAGAGTATAATTGGCCTCTAAGTAAGCATCATGTCATTATTTCCTGGGTAATGTATTAGCAAGCAGAAGAAGCAATCAGAATTAGAAGAGATTAGAGGAGGAATTCACAAAAGCCAAGGGAATGTAAGACAAAGTAGATGAAGTCACTGTAATGGTAAAGTGTAAGAAATGAAGATTACATGGTAATCAGCTTCACAGATGGGAAAGAGGGAGAAGTCAAAGGGATTTCAGTGATCTCTAGCAATTAACTAAATTGTATTATACAAGTCTATTTTTAATAGGGAGGTGCCAGATCTCAGTACTCTGCCATCATCACACTTTATCTGGAATGCTGCACTTAGTTCCAGGACGCACAATTTAAGAGGAATAGTGATAATTTGAAGAATATCCAGAGGAATGGGGTTGGTGAGGGTCCTTCAATGCATTTCATATGAGTTAAAGGAACTGACATGTTTATCCTGGAGAAGAAAAGACTCTGAAAACATATAATAGCTGCCTTCAAAAATCTGAAGGTCTGTCAGGTGAAGGAAGGATTAGATTTATTCTTTTTGGCCGATGAGTTTAGAATCAGGAGAAAATGAGTGGGAGCTGCAAAGAGGAAAGGCAGGCTTTATGTCATAAAATTAATATCAATAATTTACATCAAAAGAGCTCTGATTTCACTGATGTGGGTACTCCCTCCACTAAAACAGATTACAAGATAGTTTCAACTTCCTGAGTTCACCTGGCCTCAGAAACTTAATAGCTGTGTGATCCAAAGCAAGCCACTTAACCTTGTCTGCCTCAGTTTCCTCATCTGTAAAATGAGCTGGAGAAGGAAATGGCAAACTACTCGAGGATCATTTCCAAGAAAACCCCAAATGGGGTCATGAGAGTTGGACATGACTGAAACAACTTAACAACAACAATAACAACAACATAGATATAGATGATATAGATATACAGCCTAGAATTAATGGAGTTTTCAATAAAATCATGGAACAAAAAAATTTACTGGGCCTAAACAGAAAATACGATAGGCATCCACACTACTTCCTGCCCATCTCCAAACAGTGCTACCTGAACTCTGGCCATCATTCCTTATCTTCCCTCTCTAGAGCCTTGGACATTGTATAACATACATATACACATATGTATGTGTGTATATTCTTACAGACACCCCTGTATAAACACAAACATATGTATATCAAGAAGGAACCCATGTTCTTGCTTGCTTCCAAGCTTGCTTCTAGGAAAAGACACCCTGCATTCCCTTACCACAAGGGAGTAGCCATTTTCCATTGTCTCCCTGACTCTATCTTTGCACACCGCACTGACTCTTACCAATTGTGTACAATGGACAGTTCCATCACAGGTAATTATAAATGTGCCTGTCATAATAGTGAAAGGATTAGTAAATTCATAGTTCAAAAATGAGCCTGGGAGATGAGAGAGAAGGTGCCAAATTTTGATCGCAGGGGTTGTTGGCTGATTCTGATAAACTGCAAGACAGTAATAACCAAGCAACTATTACTACTCAAATAAAATCTAACCAATATAAACACAAAAGCCAATTACATGTTGTGGCTATTAAATCACCCCTTTTTGTTTTCTATTAGCCTACCTTCTTCTGCTGTAAGATTTAGATTTTGGTTCATCTCTTCCTCTGCATTCTGTAAAAAGAAATAAATGACAATAATATAAGAGATTTTTCTTGCGTCAAAAGTATGAAGCTATTTCTAGTCACCCTATAAATCAGTCTATTTAAAAACAAAGCACATGGACTGTCTTCGGCCATCCAGTGAAATCTTCCTTTTTATACCTGACAATTTTGCCACAACTACCACTTAAAAGTTTGGCTGCTCTGACTGGTGGCTGTCTTCCAAATAACAGCCAGAATGCTGTGCTCTGAAAAACAGCCCCCCACATAAGACAGCAGCAAAAAGAAAGAGGTGTTATAAAGTGTTCATGGTTTGTCCTAAGATAACAGGATTAAAATAAAATGGAGATATTCAATTAGGTAAAATAAAATTTCTTTTGACAGTCCTTGAAGATTCAAATCCAAGATAGTTCATGATAAAAAAAAATTTTACCTCTTTTAACAGGACAAAATATGGAAATTAATTCTTAAACTTTGTCAAATCAAATCTATTGATATATATATTTTTTTCTTTTTACTGAACCTGTTGTATCATCAGAGCAGAGACTTTCTCTATGAAGAAAAATCAGCACTTTCTCCACAATTTAGGGTCTTAGAAAGTTGTCCAGAACACTGACAGACCTGACTTGCCTCAGGTAACACAGCCAATAGCTAGTAGAGGCTGAATTTGAATCCAGGTCTTCTTAACTCCAAGTCCAGCCCTTTAACCATGACACCAAACTTCCTGCACTGTCACATAATTCATAAGACTTGCAAAAACTTGCAAAAAAAACTATAAAAACAAGAAAGAATAGAATTTTAGTTTAAAATGAGGGGTATTGGGTTCTAAGCTAGTTTACTAAAAGACAGTGATTGTCTATAAAAGCCATCCTTTGAACATAATGTGGAATAGCCTACCTAAGATAGGACTATGGGTTACATGACCTTCATTAAAGACCTCTATCATATCTATGCAGTAAGATGAAAAGAATACTGGACTTGGCATCAGAAAATATGGGCTTGAGTTGTGGTTCAGGAACTCACTTGCTATATAATCCAAAGCAAAGTACTCAACTTTTCTGAACCCAAGTTTACTCATCTCTAAATTGGGTATACACTACTTGTACCACCTACCTCATAGGCTTGTTGGGAGGGAAATGTTTTGTGAACCTTGAAGTGCTATATAAATGTGAGTTATCTGTGGCTATTATTGGTATCATTTACCTGATCTAGCGCAGCACACGAACAATCTAAATGATGTGTGGGCTCTGGATTAACAAAGGGGCAAGAAGAAAGAGTGGACACTTCTTTGGGGTATGATGGAACATAGAAAGGCTGCTTCAAAAGATGGTTTAGACTTCCATGAGTTCCATTGTTTGGTGCTGGTTGAATGCGTAAGAGATCTGTTTTTAAAAATACACATGATTATTATGCTAAAAGCTATTATATATAAAAATATATATACACACTTGTATACACACATACATGTTTAAATGACTTTTTTAAATTGATGGCAACAATTCTTATATTTAGTGCACTCATTCACAGTTCACTGAACTATTTCCTTTCACAAATACTGTTCTACTACAAATATTTATTGTACAGGTCCCACCACCACCAGGTGCCCCCAACTTGTCCTGATAACCCCATCACCTTCTGCTGTCAAAGAATCTGAATGGTCCTTGTGAGTTGTGGAAGTAAAATCAAGCAGACTTGTAACTTTCTCAGCTAATGTGCATACTTGCAGCAGCAGTGGAATCAGTTTATTTATCTCAGAGCAGTAGCAATTAAATTGAACAGCTGGGGAAACTCAAGATAATTTGCTATATACACTATTCTGAAAATAGCCAAGGTTTCCTTGAGATAACTTACTGTCTTCTATTTTGTAACATTCCTTCACATAAATATTTAATCCAAAGTAATCCTGAGAGTATTTTTACAGTGCATAAGTTATTTTATCCTGTCTGTCACTCAGAATTCTTAGAGACCAGCAAGACTACTTATAAACACATATATACAAACATAAATAAATGTGAATTTGATAGACTGATCCTAAACACATGAACTTTTTTTCTTCAATAAATTGAACCATAAATAAGACAATTTTTAGGGCCTCTATTTGGCCCACTGCAATTATGATTAAAAAGACTTTATAGCACACATAAAAAAAGCACTGAAGTGGGTATAATTGCTATTATCCTTAATGAGAGAAATTAATATTTTACTACTATACTAATAACTATAAATTAATTAAATTAATATTATAATATTAATTAATTAAATTAATACATTGATAATTAACTTGTGATCCATCCTTCTCCTCCTACTTCAGTTAAGAGCCCACTCCCAAAAAGATCGGTCAGTCTTTGAAGTGTATGACAGAGTGATAAGAGTACTCCTAACCCCCAAGGCACATGCTAATTAACTAGGGACCCCACCCACCCCTGAAACTTTGTTTCTATCTAGAGAACAAACAGAATCCAGTCTGGGAGAGTCGTTTGCCTGGGGGAAGGAACTACTGTCCTAGATTTCCTCCATTTGAGTTTAGGGCAACCCAGCTCCCAACTGAGAAAACTAGCCGGAGAGGTCCAGATGAAAATGGCTTCCCCTGACCAGATACCTTGAGGCTGCTGAGTCTCAAGATGAAGCCATGTTCTCAGCAGGAGGAGCTGAAGACTTCTAGCCCACCTCCTCACTAAATGTGCACCAATCAGGGTTGAGTTTCACTTGTCAAGGGAGTTCCCTGTCTGAAGGAACACACCTGATTTAAGGTGTTGTAAAGTCTTCCTTTTGGTTTAAGTCTCCCTTTTGGGAGACAGAACCCAACAGAAACCATTGACCATCAATTTATTGATTACTGGCTAGCCTAATTAATAAATTTATTAGTTATCTGGAAAGTGTGTTTCAGGGGTTTTATTCACATATTTACTTTATTGAAGTTTTCTAATATAACACTACATACTTCATAAATCAAAAGGTTATTTGTTTTTAAACTCTTAATACAGCATTTTATTTTTCTACATCTTTAAGGAAAATGATACTTAAAAATGCAAAAAAAAAAGACTTAAACTTATGTCATTATATCATCACCAAAGTCTATTGAGCATGCTAATCAATTGTAACTGTAACAATCACCCCAGAGATGGATAAGTATGGTCCCAATAGGGTAGAGATTGGGCAGAAGACATTGCAAAGTTCAGTTGGGGGAAATCACAACATAACATAACATAACATAACATAACATAACATAACATAACATAACATAACATAACATAACATAACATAACATAACATAACATAACATAACATAACAGGTACCATGGCATAGCAGAGAGATGTCTGGCCTCAAAGACAAGACCTGGATTGAAGTCTCATGTCTAACATGGCCCTGGGCAAATCACTTGAAGTCTCAGTGCCCCCAAGCAAGTCTTTAAGGCTAAAATTTTCAGAAAAGTTCTGATCTGCATTGGCAAAGGGAAGTTTCCTCACCTTGAGCTGTTTACACCAAAGAAATGGGGGGTGGAGGGGGAGTCACAGTATGAAGGGATTTATCTTGCCAACTAACTTTTCCCTTGCATATATACATATGCATACCTCTATAAGACACCAGGGAAAAGAAAGAAAATGCACAAGGTCTGTAGGATGGCATAGTGTAGTGCCACTCCTCCCCATTCTCTCACACACACCCCAAATGATAAACCCTTGAGCTCTAAACCTAAAAAGGATGTTGTAGGGGGGGCAGAGTAATATTACCATTATTTGCAGAGTGGGGGGGGAATAATCCAGGTTAAGTAACTTGACCAGGGTCACATAGCTAGTACCTGAAACCAGATTTGAACTCAGGTCCTCTTGACTCTATCCATTGTACCATCTAGCTGTCCCTAAAATTACCATTATAATGAGTATGTTTCAGGGTTTTTTTTAACTTTTCAAGATTGTATTTTGACCAAAAAATTGTATAGTTCATATTAATAATTCCTGGTATGGCAAAATCAATTACCTATATTTGTTGAACTATATCTACATTCTAATGAATCAAAAGATAATTAAGGAAAATACCTACACATACATATTAGACTGAATTTCATTGAATATGAGGGCAAATAATTCCAAACTCATTACCTGACTGGTATTTTATTTTTATTTTTAATTTCTTTTTTAATTCCAATCTGTAATTTCATAAAACTGCTGATATCGCAATTCCTTCTGCTCCGGCAAATTGTAACTACTCTGTGACTTAAATTTTTAAAGTTTCCTGGATCACTCAAAATGATTTGCCCTTGGTAACACAGCCAAGTACAGTCAGTGGAAGGACCTCCACCCAGACATTCCAGAGCCTAGGGTCAACCCTCTATTTGCTAAGTCATGTTGCTTCTTACTCTGACTAGATAAGTGATTTAGAATGGCTTTTGAGCAAGAATCAGGGCAATGAAACCCTATTCTTTTAGGGCCTCTTTATTTTGATAACTGGAAATATCTGTCCAAATATCATTTTCCCCTCACTATTTTAGAAGCTTTGGATCTGCTTATATTATAAATTTTAATGAATGCTATAGATATTCCCTAAGACTCTGCTCTGGGCTCCTTTTTTCTCCCTTCTAATACTTCACTCTTGGTGATCTCATCATCTTACACGAGTTCAACACAAACAATTCCTGGCTCTAGTCTCTCTCCCTCTGCCATCCTTTATGTAAACCCTACTCTCCATCCACACACCATGCCTTCCAATCTTTGGATTCCTCAATTTCCTCCCAGGCTACCTCCCCCACATTAGCCATTCCCTCCTCTTCTCCCCAGCTAGTCTCCTTGGTGAACCAATTCACCTCTACACTGTCCTCCTCTCTTGAATCCTTAGTCCCCTTATCACGTCACTGATTACCCCAGCCAAGCCTCAGCCTTGGATTACTCCCACCATTTGTTGCCTTTGTATACTTACCACATAACAGGTTGTAGATCTCAATATTTTCAAAAGGCTCCACTTCCATTTTCTCATTAAACCCTGGTCCATGTGCCAAAAAGATAGCCTAGAATGACAGTAAAAAATCTACAAGTAAAGATTTGTAATCAAAGACAGAAAATGCAACAACTGAAGTATGTAATGAAACATTATCATCAAAGTATAAAAAGAGAAGCTAAATTCTTTGTAAGTTATTTTCTTCATTGTTCCCCTTCCTGTGTGCCTCTAAGATCTCATATAACGATTTTCTTGAATGAAATAAATCCTGCTTTCCAGTAGCCTTGAAGAAGCTTTCCAAAAGCATGTTAGTTTGTAGATGTGCATTGATCCCAACCATACACACACACACACACGCGCACACACACACACACACACAAATTAAACATAATATTGACCACCTAACTCCTCTGCTTAATAACTCCCAGAGGCTCCCTCTTCCTTTTAGGGTATTTACTTCTTCTTGTTCTATTGATTTTCCACTAGTCTTGATGTGAATAAGCAATAAGAATATAAACAATTGTCAAAAGCCATCACAGTCCCACCCTTACTAATGGTATTCCAGGAGAAGCAGACCCTAAATAACTGAGGATGAATAAAAAGGCATGTTACATATGTACAAATATCAGGAAGGCTCAATCCCATAACTACGTGAGGCTCACCATTACTGCCAAGAACAATGAACAAAAAATATTTTTAGCTATGTAGGAGAGGCTAAGGACAATGAGGAAAGGTATAGGAGTAAGACTTGCAATAAATGGAATCATAATGGGCAAAAGAGAAAGTGCAGGCAAAACTAGTCAAATCTAATTTTGCTTACTTCCTCCACCAGAGGAAAAAGTCTTCAAACTGTAAAGAATAAGGATGGGAATTGGATCTGTGATTTAATTGGCATAGGAAAGTCCCAGATGAGGAAACTCCCCCTAGCAACGCAGTTCAGCATCTTCTCTGAAACATAAAATCTTAGGGGGTTGCCTAGAACACCAAGAGATTAGGTGACTTGCCCTAAGTTACACAGCCGGTATGATTCAGGGACAGGACTTAAAGCCAGTTCTATTCATTTTGCCACATTACACTTCTCAAATCTTCAAGGATAAAAACAAAATAGTCAACAGGAAACTGAAACACAAGATAATGAGAAAAGGGTACAAGATCATTTATTGGACAAAAATAAATTCATGTCACCAGACTTGAATAAAGCTTACACACTAGAAAGCTGCAAGAATAGGATTATTGAGCGGCAAGAGATGGTCTTTTTAAAAATCATAGAAAACAAGATAGTGCTATATGACAGAAATCAGGCAAATGTACTGATTTTGAAAATGAGGAAGAACATGCCTTTTTAGACTTTAGTGAGTTTGACTGCATTCTTGTCAAAATACTGTCATGCATTCGTAAAGAAATGGTTTGTAAATGGTTAGAAAGGGAAGTGGTGATCAGTAGGAGACAGTATGATTTCATTAAGAGCAAGACATGCACGACTCTTTCCTCTTTTCTGATAGGATTACTAGACTGTTGGTCAAGGACTGTTCTAGACATGTTATTTTCTTTGGAGTATATGGCTCGTGGTATATTTCAATATACCAAAGTCATGGTATATTTTAATAGAGTATTTGACATAGTCTTTTAGATATTCTTATGAAACAGGCAGAAAGATGGTGAGTACTTATTGATTAATACAGTTGGAGCTAAATGAATAAGAAAAGTCTAAGACTGTAATAATAATAGTAACAACAACAATAGCATTAAAATAGTGCTTTATGGTTTGCAAAGCTTTACATGGGTCATCTCTTTTGATCTCCTCAACAACCCCATGAGGTGGGTTATTTATGAGGTTATTATTATGCCCGTCTTACAGATGAGGAAACTGAGACTGAAAGAGGGTACGCTAGTTGTCCAGAGTACTAGTGAAACAACTAGTAGTTCTCAAACTACTTGTCAAACTATGGTAATTAATCAATCAATATCAACCTAGAGGGAAGTCATTAATGAAGTGTCACAGGTGCTTGTAGTTGACACTATTTTCTTTAACATCTTTAGCAATGACTTGGATAAAAGCATAGACTCCCATGTTTAAAAAATTTACAAATGATCCAAAGCTGAGAGGGGTAGCTAATAAGTTGGGCAATGAAATCAAGATCAATAAAGATTTTAACCATCTGGACAGAGGAGTCAAATCTAATAAGATTAATGAGAATAAAAGTAAAATCTTGTACTTGGTTAAAAAAAATTAACTGCATGATATAACTTCATCCCATAGTTACAAAGAAGATATAAGAAAATTCATCTCAAAAGATTCTGAAGGGTAGAGGGGATGATGAATTCAATAATAAATCCACAATGTGGCATGGCAGCATGTGGGGGGGGGAGGAGAGTATATCCCTAATGCCTCACAGAGAATGGGAATATGTGACAAATTTTTTAATGTTTGCCATTTAATTGAATCAAATATATCAGATCATTTTGCAAAGTAGCAACTGTTTCTATTCGCATTACTTCATGTCAATATATTTGTTCTTTTTGAAAAGATACCTACTCTAGCCTTTTCTAAAGTTTTACTACTCAAGCCTTATAGTGCTAGAGAGTGGCTCCTGAGTCATTGAAGGCTAGATCAGAGAAGCATGGCTCTGCCCAGTGCAAAAGAGCTAGAAAGACTTTGCCACATACCACCTCTGTGACCTTGAGAAAGTCACCTAACCTCCACAGGCCTCATTTTCCTCATCTGTAAAATGAGAGAGTTAGACTAGAATGACATCTGAGGTTCCTTCCAGCTCTACATATGATACTATGATTACTGGCCTAGTGATGGGTTATTTGTTTGTCATCCAAGGACCAGACTAACTAAGTTTGGAGAGGCTCCTCAACAGAAAGTTGGCCACCAGATGAGAAATTATTTTGGCCACAGCAACTCATAAAAACCATCTACTAATGAATATATGTATGGAGGGCACCATCTGCATCCTACAGTGATGAAGTCATGGGTCTTTTGAGGTACTGAAGAAGTACATACTTTCTTCACAGTAAGGAGACTGAGCTAATGTGCCACCATTATTCTATCTAGGCACCTTTCTATTTAGGTAAGTATGTACATTCTTGAAGTGAAATGAGATTAGGAGAGGCAGCCCTGCAGAATGGATAGAGAGTAGGCCTTGAGATCTGGGAAATCTAGGTGAACTTTCTGTCTTTGACACACACGTACCTCTCAGGGCCCCAGGCAATGCTATAAGATTATATGAGCTGCCAATTTGTGACATTGTCAGTAGAGGTGAAATTTCCATAAGAAATGTCCCCTAAACAGATGAAATCATAAGTTCAGACAGGCTACCTTCCCCTACCCTGTCTTTGCATGGAATTATTTGTAAAAAACATTGGACCAAAATAATTAAAAGTAATATAAATTTGGTAACCTTACCTCCATACTTTGAAATTCATTGTTATAACCATGATTACCACCTCCACAAGATTGATAATTTTTATTTCTGAAAATAATAATAATAAAAATAAGATTTAGCACTCTGATATTAATATAATGATGTTGAAATTTTACAACTGTAAAAAAGATTTTGTTATTGTATAGCATGAGTGTGTATTACTAACAATAAAATAAACACATTTTTCCTGCACAGATAAATTATCATAGAAAAACTTCTGAAAGAATCTGTGTATAATTATAGGTAAGATGTTTGAGAAAGGTAGAAAAAAACAAAAAAGAAATTTTTTTGTATTAAAATAGAATCTTTTTTATTCCAGTCATACTGTACTTTCTGTACAGGTAGATTTAAATGCTACATTTTCAAGTAAGAACATAACATTGCAAAGCATAAAGTTAGTGGACTGTGACTGAAACCTAGGTTAGTAAAACCATGGGTGCTATGAAACAATTCATAGGATTATAAATACACACACACACACACACACACACACACATACACACACACATCTATACAAATACACATATACACACACAGAGACCTGACAGGCCATCTAATCCCATCTCCCCATGGGAAGTAAATTCCTCATGGTAGTAATACTTATAAAAGTAATGATATTTATAAAGGTAGTTAATATCAGAGGCAGGATTCAAACCTGGCCCTCTGACTTCAAATCCAGTATTCTTTCCACTATACCACATCTGTCTCAAGTTTTTAACCATAAACTTTTCTTGACTACAAATGACTTGCTAACATTTAATTTTCATCTTTTAAGTATTTTAGCAATAAGTCCTCAGAATTTGCCTAGAGAATTATTCTTTTCCTCCCTGAACAAAACTTTACAACAACATTACTACTATTTATCTTAAAATTACAAGCTCAGATGAAATTAGGGAATGAAACTAAAATGTTATCAAATAACTTCATTTCAAACTGATAATTCTCACTCAAGGCTTAGAGAATTACAAACAAAAATCACCTAGACTGGCTCCTCCCTTTCTCCCTACTCTTGATATTACCACAATCCCAAACAGAAATCCCATTGCTCTGCCCTTTCGTACTGAAACAGAAAAGGAAGAAAGAAAAAGAGAAGAAAAAAAAGAAGGTAGAAGGGGAAAGCAGTGGGGTTTTTATATTTGTTCTCCTCTCATTCCTCATTTCAAAAATTTACCACTTGTTTTTGCTTAAGATTCACTTTGTATTGATATTGGTCACACCAGATAACTGGTTTACATAGAGATAAAAAGAGTAAACTGATTCAAAACATGGATTCTCTTTGCTTATATCTCTTACATTTTTAGGTCATTGGAACTGATAATTTGAATTTTGCTTTGTACATTTATATCCAAAGCTCTAACGTGCCTCTCAATGAGAAGGGAAACAATTAATGCCCTTTGAACTAGGTTATCTGGCAAATTTATACTAAACTGATGCTTTATGTAGCCTTTAATTTGCAAAATAACATTCTATTTCTTGAACTCACGCAGTGCTTGGAGTCACTTTTGTGGGTTATACAACTTCAGTCGTAAGCACAGGATTTGAACTGCCCCTTTCTTCACTGGTTTTCAGAAAGAGATCATATTTTTTTTCTTTAGCTAGTCTGTACACAAAGACAAATCTTTCTACGCTCCTGTTTCTGAAATCTGCTAGTGTAGTGATTGAAATTTCCATAGGAAATGATGAAAAATAATCACAGAATCAAAGAATCTTAGAATCAGACAGTACCTCACAGATCATCTAGTCCAACCTGTATCACAACAGGAATCCCCTCTACAGAATTCCTGATAAGTGGTCATCTAATTTCAGATTGAAAAGTTCCAATAATGGCAGATTCATCATCTCCAATGGTGGCCCATTCTTCCACTTTTTTATAGTTCTAATGCTTAAAAAGATTTTCCTTATCGGGTTAGAACTTAGTTTTAACAGGAGCCCAAAGGAACTAGGAGAACATTATTGTGCTACATGGTGCATAGAAGAGCAACCAATAAGTTGAAAGCCATATAGTAGGTTGAAGGCATTCAAGCTAAAGACCAAAGGGGACCTTCCTTTATTTCACAGCCTTTTAAGCCACCATTAACACTTGCGGAGTTTCAGCTACTACTCTTTCCTCCTTTCCTACAGAACAGTGGAGTCAAGGACTGTCCCTACTGAAAATAGGGAAAGGCACCTCCAGAGTTGGCTATAACTTTGGTCTTACCATTAGTGTAAGCTACGTAATGGACATGACGCTAAATCCTGATCTTTCTGATTAGGTTCCTCATCCTTCTTCAACCCTTCTAAAGCTAATCTTTGTCCTCACTGAAACCTCCATTCTTTCCATACATCACTGTTCTTCTAGTCCTTCTGCCTAGCATAAGTCTCCCTTCTTAATCCTATAGTTGACCTGTTCAATTACAGTGACTTCTACCAATGATCCTAGACCTATTGAGGTTGGATGAAGCCCTGAAAATCATTGATCCAAACCTTTCCCCATCGTCCAAACTTTTTGGTTCCTATTAGTCCCATGCCACTGAAAACCACTGAAGGAAGCTATGCCATCACGCAGTTCAATGGCACAACTGTGAACTGAACTCACAACAAATTCACGTAACCTGATTTCAACTGGGCCATCACCAGTACACAGCAATCCTTTTTTTTCCCCCTAATTGACATTCTATCTTTCTCCTAGGGTTGCTACTCCAAACTTAACCATTCTTTACTCAAGCTCACAATATCACTTCAGTGTCTCTTTCCTTTGACATTACCTTTATTTATTGATAAAATCTAGGCCATCCTGGACTTCTCTCTTCTCTCCCTATTTACATCTCAAAACCCCTTTGTCTCACTACCCTTCCTCTCCACCTTAGTTCCAGTCATTGAGGAAGAGGTGAACTTTCTTTTAGCCAAGGTCAACCCTTCTACTTAATTCCTGATCCAAGGGTGTGCTGGTAAAACAACTACCTCTCCAGAAAAAAAAAATGCACACACAGCACACTTTTAAGTTTAATTTGTATTATTAACATTTTATTAATCACCTTCTTAAGTCTCAAACAACAACAAACCAAGCCCCAATTTATAGCATTTGCCGATTTCTGAGGTGCAAATGCTTACGCTAAAAAATGTAACAATCAGCTCTGAGTTAGTTTGAACTGGCTTTAGCACCACCTTGCTTTGATCTTATCTTCTCGTCTTCTTTTTAGCTGTACCTACCAACTCCATCTCTATTGCCTACACGTATGCCTAGGTCTCTCCTAGCTAAAACAGAAAACAAAAAGAAACCTTTCACCTGACTGTCATTCCCTCAAGTTATCATTCTATATATTTATCTTCTATCTTTTCTTGACAAATTTCTAGAAAGGGTCAACCTGTACTTACTGTCTTAACCTCCTCAGCACCTACTGACTCCTCAGACCCTTGCAATTCATTATCAGTGTGCCCAAAAATAGAACTCATTTTTCCTTCATGTTAAACCTGCCCCTCCTCCAACTTCCCTCTTTCTACAAGGAGCATCACAATCCTCTTAGCCACCTAGTCAGAGCCATGACTTGGAAAAGTCCACCAGAGGTTTACCCCAAGGTGGAAAATCAAGGGCTGCCCCAGCATTGGTCTTAGACACCCTTCTCCTGTCCCAAGAGGGGTAACTGTGATTCTTGTCACAGAGTACAATTTTTTCCCCGCCCAGGGCAGCCTCCCCTTTTAAGGTATTAGCACCTTTATGGTCACTCAGGTTCAGAATCTTAGAGTAAGCTTTGACTCTTCTCTTTCATATGCCGTACCAAATCATTTAACATCTCTCTTTCTTTTATCCCATTCTTTCCACTCACATGATTGTCAGCCTAGTTCAAGCCCTACTCATCTCTTATGTGAGATAGTAATAACCTCTTAATTGGTCTCCCCATTTCCAATCTCTTCTTTGGTCAATCTTCTGCTACACAATTGTCAATATAATCTTGTTAGGGCAAGAATTACATTTGGCAGTTCTTTCAATACACTGGAATAGAGTTCATTCAGGTTCAGTGGTATAAACTAAGGAAGAATATCCAAGTGTTTTCTTGTCATTTCTTCATTTATCTTTGAATGACAATTCCTTTTTAACCATAATTATTCTATATAACTTATTGAAACTTATCTTCCTTGGTAGAAGCAAAACCCGTTTCAGCAGCTCTTCCACCTCTTTGCCATCTGTACCCATTATCCCATATTCCCCCCAGTGAACCTCTCTTTTTTGATATTTTCTTTATTCCCATCACAGTTTAAAAAAAAAAAAGCCTGTTGCCCTTAGCATCCAATTCCATCTTTAGCTCATGCTGAGCTTTGGTATTTCTGACAGTACTCTAATTTGAATGTGTTATTCTTATATTCATTCTAGTTCTCATATTTGAAAATATTATATTTCTTTCCTCTGTCGTATCTCAGATACCTCCCAGATCCTCATGTCCTGGCCACTCACATGACCAACATTAACTTCAGTGGACATCCACAGATACAAAATAAAGTACTCCAATTTATTGTCACTTTGTCCTCTATATTTGGATGGTTTTTTATTTGTTTATTTATTTTTTATCATTGTAATAAATTGTTTTGTTTTGGTTTTTTAAAGTCAATGTTTTGGGACCTGATATGTTTTACTCACAATATTAATGGTTAATAGATCAAGGTATTAGGTCGTTTACAGTCTCACAGAAGACATAGCTACCATAAACCAGAGATAAAATCTGGTCATTTCCCTACCTGCCCACCCCCTCAACCAGATAGAAAACTTTTCTTCTACTTTTGTCAATCTATAAAGTGACCTGGCAAACTTTTACCTGAAGTAGAAGAAACAGTGCCACCTTGTGGCCATTTTGGGGATAGTTCAAGTTTTCCACCAGGGTGACATCTTAAGACCAGAATTTTGTGACCAGTGATCAAGACACATCTGCCTGCTAATAGGAAGATGTTTCTGGGTGTGTTGTAGTAACCAAGGCTTTCCTAATATCTATGGCTCTTTAACAAAAATCTGAACTCTGCTATCCCTTATTCTATTTCATGTTTTCTTCCTTTTCACCTTCCTTTTCTCTATTAAAGACTTTCTTTATCAAAGTCAAGCATAATTTACAAAAGTCTAGCTCTTCTATTATGGAACAATGGATAGGATGCTAGACTTGGAATAAAGAAAACTCAAATTCAAATACTGTTTTAGGGTGCTTTACTATCTGGCAATGTGATTAGCAAATCCTTTTAGCTTCTTAGTCTGTCTCTGTATATCTAAAATGATAATAATAGGTGATAATAATAGCTATCTCACTAGGTTGTTGTGAGGATCAAATGATATAACATATGTAAAGGCACTATGTAAATGCTATTAGCTATTATTATTATTATTGTTACATTCTCAAGCTCATCTTCAACAATGTGAAAAAGAATTCTACCAATCCTCTTTAGAAGTCTACAAGTCAAGTCAGGAAGTATTTATTAAGTGCCGGCCATGTGCCAGGTATGATGCTTTAGAAATAAACATACCTGGAATTATGAATGAGACTGTGATTTCATTGGTATAGGGAACTTCCCTACAAATGTAGCACTGAAATATTAAGCAACTTTCCCAGAGTCACATAGGCACCATGTCAAGAGGCCAGGTTTTCCTGATTGCAAAGCTGGCTCTCTCCATTATATTATGCTGCCTCATATCTGATAAGAGAATAAATAAGGTCCAAAAAATTTTTTATTTCCCCTATAACCATCAAAGTTCTCTATCTCCTTTCTCTCTCTTCACAAGTATGAAAAAATCTTGAGAAAAATAAATCTAATTTGATTTTCAGTTTTCACATAGGGCTGTACTTAAAAATTCTGTAGCATGACTAAAAGGTCAATGTTCTTCTGTCTGATGGGACAATGGCGGTTGCTTAAGCTCATGTCCCACTTATACATATATATAAATATTACATAGAAATCTCCCAGGATACCTTCATCTGTATCCTAAAAATAACAAACTTGGTTTTAATAAAGTAAGAAAGACATAAATATGGAGTCAGAGAACCTGGATTAGAATGCTAGATCTGCTAATCATCTATGTGACCTTAGACAAATCACTTAAATCTCAAGGTTCCTCGTCTATAAAATGAGGGAATTGGATAAATAATCTCCAGAGATCCTACCAGATCTAAATCTAGGAATCTATGATATCACTAAACTAATAAACATGAGTGCAATATGAAAGTGCAGAACAAAACGTAGGACCATGTTTTATATAACGTCAAAGATACTCATTCCAGCCACTCACTCTCAAATCGCATGCGCACAACAGCAAATGATGGAAAACATGAGATCTTAGTGTTTTAGGAAATAGGTAAATGACCATACAAACCTTACAGCCAGCCACTGCTGATCAACAAGAAGGAGAGCTTTGTCAATTCTAACATTTTTAGCATAATGTAGTCGTTTGGGCAAGTCAGGAGACAGGTAGGGCTTAAAATGTTGATCTGCTTTTCTACACTGAAAAACAGGTAAAGATTTCCTCATGAAAACAATTTATACAATGACTACAAAATTATAAATGAAAACAACTAAAAACAGCCTAAGAACTATGATCAATGCATTGAACAACTGGGACCCCAGAACACTTTTGATGAACCATGTATCTCATTGTTTAGCAGAGAAATGATGGATCAGAGGTGCAGAAAGAGACAGATGTTCTGGACATAACCAACTTGTGAATTTATTTTGCATGTCCATACTTATTTTGTGACATGGGAGCAGTGGGAAGCTTTCATTACGTTTTGTTTAGGGCAGAGGAAGTCTTAGAAGAAGTGAAGGGAAACACTCATGAAAGAAAAAGAGTACCAATAAAATGTCCATATTTGTTGATGTTTGTTTTAGCATATGATAAATAAATGTTTGTAAAATCACATTTCCTCCTGAAACCCATAGCACATAGACATTTCTTGTTTCTTGCAAATATGTTCTTGTACATCTTTTAATGAAGGTAACATAGTCTCACGTAACAAAATATAACAAGCCATTCTCAGGTTGCATGGTAGAGGGCTATTCTGAAGACCAAACAAGATAATATAGGTTATTTTGCAATTCTGCACGTACTTACTAAGGTCCTACTATGTGATGGGCACTATGAGAGACCCTTGGAATCCAAAGACAAAACAAAACAAAACAGTCCCTTCCCTCAAGGATCTTATTTATCAATTTATATATCTATATACCTGTGGATACAATCTCTTAGTAGACATTTATTGTCTAGTAATATGTAATTTCCTTTTTACTTAATGTTTGAGAAAATAGGTTTCCGGACATAAGATATAGAGATAGATAGGTGAGCTATTATTATTAAATATGTTATTAACATTTTGACAGATTATTCTTGGTGTTAGAAAAAAGTTTTTGCACCTGGCAACCTATTTTCTCAAACATTAAATACAAGTCCTTTACAACTAGTACATGGACAAAAAGAATATACTAAATTTGTTTTTGCTAGATAATAGTTTATATTTGATTTCCTTTTGAATTGAATTTCTCATTCATTCTTTAATTCAACCCTACCTTTTTTATTAAGAAAAGCTGATAGGTGTCAAAATTGTGTATGTGTATAAATGTACACAAAGACACAGTCTTCATATATTCACTTATATTACAAAAACGGTCTCCCATTCACTACAAAAGTCTACAAAGAAAAGGAGATGGAGAGAAGTGTGCTTGTGGTTTACAGTGGTCTCTTTTCCCCCTTTAGGCCCACAGAGATGGTCTAAGGATAGATCAAAAGTCTCAGAACTAGGAAAACTGAAATTCCTGTGGCCACAACTATTCCAAGAAGCCATGTGGCTAAAGACAGAGTTGTGTTTAATTGAGGTAGATAAGGAAAACCCAGATCTACTATAGCCTTTCAGTTAGACCCTACTAGGTTTATCATAGAGCTGATCTACTCTAGCAATAAATGTCTATTTTAATGATAATTAGAATTTATATAGCACTTTAAGGTTTGCAAAGCACTTTACAAGTATTACCTCATTTTATTCTCACGACAACCTTGGAAGGTTGTTACTGTTATTACCCCCATTTTACAAATGAAGAAACTGAGGCAAATCATAGTTAAATAATTTGTCCAGGGTCACACAACTCAGTAAGTATCTGAGGCCAGATTTGAACTCAGATCTTCCTGAGTCCAGAACCAGAGCACTACCCATTGTGCCACCTATCCTCTACTACTACGACGACCACCACCACCACTACTACAACCACCACAACCACCATCACCACCACCACCACCACCACCACCACCACCACTACTATTACCACCACTACTACTTCTTCTTGTTGTCGTTATATCAAACTCATCATGATCCCATTTAGGGTTTTCTTGGCAAAAAAAAAAAAGAGTAGTTTGCCATTTTCTTCTCCAGATCATTTTACAGATGAAGAAACTGAAGATTAAGTCAATTGCCCAGAGTCATACAGCTAGTTAAGTGTCTGAAGCCTGATTGGAACTCAGGTCTATTCAACTCTCGGCTTGGCATACTATTCACTGTGCCACCTAGCTGCCAAATCCACTGCTGCTACCATTACTACTAATAATAACAATAACAATAACAGCTGGAATTTATATAGTATCTACTACATACCAGGCACTGTACTGAGCACTTTACAATTATTATCTAATTTGATCCTCACAACAACCCTGGATAGGTGCTATTATTATCCCCATTTTACAATTGAGGAAACTGAGGCAAACAGTTAAGTAACATGCCCAGGGTCACACTAAAAAATATCTGAGGCTGAATTTAAACTCAGGTCTTCCTGACTCCATGCACTATATCCAATGTACCACCTAACTACCCCCATTTGAAGGTCTGAGTTCCAAAAACCTGCGTAGCTAGTATTGAAATACTATGTATGTGTGGGTGCTGGGTTAGAGTGGAGGGGAATCCCATATCTTCTAGAGTTTCTGAAGCCAGCCCTAAACCTTGACAGTAGCATCTAGATAGGCCACCCCAGCTGATCCTACCACATTTTTAAAAATCCCTCTCTAGGACTAGGAGTATTTGACCAGCTTTAGCAATTTCTCTTTCTGCTCCACAACCCTCACCCACGCCAAATGCAGTATCAAGGGACTGGAGCCTAAAGTCAACTTAAAAAAAAAAAACTAAAAAGAAGAATTTGGGGTGGAGAGAATAGATATTGGATGGTGGGATAAAACTATTATATTTCTAAATCTGATATAAACTGTAGAAGTGCTTTAACAACTCAAACAGAACATGCTGCATATATACATTTCACCAGCAAGGGCTGTAATTACTTATCAGTATTTCATACTCAACATCTCTTAAGAATTTTAGGTCAATTGTATAGAAAATGAATCATTTCCAACCCTCAATAAACTCTTCCACAAAGGCTAATGCTTTATCAAATTGGCAGTAAAATTTTTAAAAATATATTTGAAATACTATCCCTACAACGCTTTTTCATTCTGGTTTCAAATCAAAGTATGTTAATCAAGTACAGTAAACAAATGGTATAAAGTGATTTTTCTGAACTGTACAGGGGTCTACAAGACTCTCTCACATCCTGTTTTCATTGAGCTAAGGAGGACTGAAATAGGTGGCCCTTTTTGTTTTACTTTGAAGAACTTAAGAAATAACGATGATTGAAGATTAATATACTAGAAATTCTTTCTTGAAGGGCACAAACTGGAGACCTCAGTAGCCAAGTAGGAAGAAGTCACCAATGGTGGCAAAGGTGCCACCTTTGCATAAAACTTTTTCTTCCTACTTTCTTACTACCAAACTTAAGTACTGTCTAGGATGAAAGCTACTAGGTTATAAAGTTTCAAATGTGTGCAGAAGAATATTGGTAGAGAAAATGAAAGAAATGGTGAGAGGTTCTGACTTAGGAATATATAGAGAGTAAGTTGCCAGCAATTCAGGCACCAAGTAAAAAAAAAAGAGAGAAAGAGAATAAACCCAATAAAATAATTAGTACTTACGCTGAGGTTTCCAACAATTCCTTGAGAATCAACTGTTGAAAGAGGAGAAAAAAAAATTATTATTTTTTAATTGCTAATTATTAAAAATAAGAAATATTCAAATAGGGGTTTCAGTCATATATTCATTGATAAGATTATGTCTCATAAAAATGAACTCAAATTTTAGGGTTAATTTTTAATTCAAAAACTCTTAAGGGTCTTGGCATGGTGTAGGGTAAATTTTTATTTAACAATGGGGTCTTATATTAACATGAAAGGTTATAGAATATCTTCCTTTAGAAGTTCATAAGAATAGGAGATTCTCATTTGAATTTGTGTGACCCTCCTTCAAAATTCCATTCCTTTCAATTTAACAAGCACATACTTTAGTTTTACTTCCAACAGAGTTAAAAGATAGGGTAAAATAAAAGAAGAAATGAGCTTCTACTCTGTGCTGGGAACAGTGCTAAGTACAGAGGAGACAAAGTCAAAAACAAAATGGTTCCTGCCTTCAAGAAACTGACAATTCCTGAAATGTATAGGAGATGAGACAGATGATCTATCAGTTACTCTCCAAAAATTTGATTCTGCTTATCTATGCCTCCTGGCTCCCAAGGTCATCTACATAAACTGGTCCATACTTACAAGTAAAATAGTCATTTGGGATATTGCGAGACCGGATGCGAGGGGCAGGCCCTTCATACATGTAAAAGCTTATTTCTGGAAAGTAATCAATCATATATTCCAACTTATCACAGTATGTCCGGTCCATCCCTGAAAAAAAATACATAGAATTTAGCCAAGTTCCTATTAAATTTAACAATGTTAATCATGTCTGTAATTATCTTGCATGTATGTTACATTTACTTATTCATATATATGTATCTATATGTATATGTATATATGTGTGTGTGTGTGTGTATAAAATTTCCCCTAGGAGAATGTAAGCCCTTTTATGAACCAGTTCACTCATTCTGAAAAGTATTTTAGAATGGTATCCCCAAAAGTCACTAAAATGTACATACCTTTTGACACAAGCCTATACTCCAGAGAGATCAAAGAAAAAGGAAAAGAATTCATATATACAAAAATATTTATCGCAACTCTTTTTGTAGTGGCAAAGAACTGGAAGCTAAAGGGGTGTCCATCACTAGAGGATCAATTGAACAAATTATGGTATATAAGTTAATAGCATACTACCGCACTATAAGAATGATGAAAGACATTGTTTCAAAGAACTGATGCAGAACGTAGTAAGCAAAACCAGAAAAATTATATAATAACAACATTATGAAGACAAACAACTTTGGAAAGCTTCTCTTTTTTTTTTCCAATGGTAAGAGAGAAGAAGGGAGAGAAAATAAATGTGGGGGGGGCAGGGACTGTTTTGTTTTATTCTTTTATCGCAAGAATTTAGGACAATATTTGGCAAATACTAAGTACTTAATTTTGAGAAGACGCCTATTTCTACTAAAAGTGGACCTTTCTTTAATATGACAACTAGTATATATCTAAAACTAAGCTCTAATATTTTATGCAATGGGGATAACTAGAATCCTTTCCAATGAAATCAGGGGCAAAACCAGGATGTCATTTATTACCACCTATATTCTACTTACAACTAGAAATTCTGGATATGGCAATAAGACAAAAAAAGAAACTAAGGAAGCATATATGTATGTAAAAGAAACAAAATTCTCACATTTTGCAGATGATATGATGGTGTATCTAAAGAAGCCTAGAGAATCTAAAACTAAAAAATGAATTGAAACAATAGCCAACAAAACTGTAGAATATAACATAAATCCACATGAATTATTAAGCATTTCTACATAGTACCAATAAAAATCGGCAGGAAGAGACAGAAAAAGAAATTCCATTTAAAGTAATTTTGAGTCTACCAACCAAGAACTACATAAATATAACCAGAAAACACTTTACAAAAATAAAGACAAACCTAGGTAATTGGAGAAATAGTAATGACTCATGGGTAAGATGTGTCAATATAACAAAAATGACAATACTGCTTAATTTATTTAATTCAATACCATACCAATCAATTATTTTGTAGAAATATAACAAATAATAACAAAATTCATATGGAGGCAAAAAAAAGTTAAGAATCTCAGAGAAAATCATGAAACAAGTGTCAATGAAGGGGGCCTAGAAGTACCAAATCACAAACTATAATAGAAAATAGCAATTCTCCAAAAAATTTGGTACAGAAATAGAGAGGCTGATCAATAGACCAAATTAGATATATAACATACAGAAGCAAATGAACCTAATAGCCAAGTGTTTGATAAATAGAAAGATCCTTGCTATTGGGATATAGCCTCACTGTTTTACAAAAACTTCTCAGAAAATTGGACAGTAACATAGAAGAAATTAAATTTAGACCAATACCTCACACCCTATGCCAAGATAGGCTCTGAATAGATACATGGCCTAGCTATATAAGGTCATATCAGGAACATATTAGAGAAACATGGAAGAAATTACCTGTCTGATCTCTGCATAAACTTACAAAACAAATAGCAGTTGGGCCCACTCTCCAGCAAAAGGTGACACCTTATGAATCCAAACTATTTAATTCCCTTTGAAAAAAGTAATATCAGTGCTAACATATAGATATATAATCTATGTATGTATGCAAGTATGTATGTGTATATGAATGTATAAAATCTCCAGCTAATGGGAAGCTTATATACAAGCACTCAAACAGGTAAAATATATACACAGAGCTATGCATATTAGCAAACAGAATGGTTAAAAAAAACACTGATGAAGGAATAGAGAGGGACAGAAAGGATTGGAGAAGATAACATCAATATATATATGTTGCATGGAATAGAATATCAAGTTTTTAAAAAATCATTGTGTTAGTAAAATCTGAGAAGAAGTTTTATCAACAACCTGTAACACCCTATAATTCTCAGATGGTGAAGGCAAGTGTGTCACAAGAATTAGGGAACAGGAGAAAAATATAAAGAGAGTTAGGTATTTTATAATGACAGGAAAAAGAAACAGAGGGTGAACAGATCATAGCTTACTCAGTCAAGATAAAGAGATAATTTGAATAATTCAAAGAAAGAGAAAACTCACTAGAGGTAAAACTAAAGCTTTAATCTTCATTTTCAGAATGCTTTTCTTCAGCTTGATTCTTAAATACACCAACTCATAAGGTTCACATGAGACATTTTAGAATGTTCCCACTGAGGATGCCAAATTCTTCTTTGGTTTTCTGACCTGTAACTCTCCAGCATGAAAAAAGTTCTACAAATTTCACTAAATGAATGCTAATGTATTCTGAATGAGGAAAAGTAAAAATAGCCAAATACAGTTCTGTTCCATTTATTACAAAGGTTAACAGAAATGAGCCCTAAACCTCCACACAGAAAAACTCATGGCTTAGTATGTATGGTATTACTGTACTTCAGATCAGAAGGATGTTGTAGCCACAATTAAGCTCTTTCTTTACATGTAAAGCAAAATAATAACAGCAATTGTGATGTGGCAAAACATGAGTCTGTGTGTGTTGTTAAGGAAAGGTCTATTTTTAATAGAAATGTCTATCTTATCAAAATTGAGCACTTAGTATTTGCCAGACACTGTCTTCAATGCTATACTGAAGCAATGCCATTAGGTAAAAAGAACCTGGGACTGGGAATCAGAGGACCTGATTTTGAACCCTGTAACCTGTGTGACCCTGGGCAAATCACCTATAGAAATGAGGAATGAACTAGATGAAAGGCAATAAGGTGAATTGAAAAGATTGCCAGACTTGGAGTCAGTATAGCATTAATATAAAACAGGAAGGGCCTAAAGGGGTCATATAGTCCAAATTCTTCAACTTAAAGTTGAGGAAACCAGGGCAGTTAGGTGGCACAGGGGATACAGCACAGGGCCTGGAGTCAAGAGGACCTGAGTCCAAATCCAGCCTCAGACCAGACACTTGACATTTACTAGCTGTGTGATCCTGGGCAAGTCACTTAACCTCAATTGCCTCACCAAAAAAAAAAAAAAGAAAAGAAAAAGGAAAATCATGCCTATGATCCTTGTTAATAATGAGAATTAGAAGAAATAATATTGAAAAAGCACAATATAAAAGTAAGCTATAATTAGTATTGTTGACAATTTAAAATTAGGAATTAGGAATCAAATCTAATCATTTTTCCAGTTCTCTATCCAATCAATAACATTGCTGAATTTATGTTACCAAGGCCTAGAACAGATCTTGGCACCTACCGAATAAATGTATGTTAATTCATTTGGCTGATTCTCATTCTAGGGTTACTTTGTAGTTATCATGCGCTCAGGTAAAGAGCTGAAAAAGGAAACCCTAAATGAATAAACTGATGCAAGAAAGCTTACCGTGATCAGCCAGAAGAATGATATTGACGCAGTTGTGTAAGTTTCTTTGTTTTAGTCCCTCCATTAACATTCCAAAAGCCTTATCTGCTTGCTCTAAGGCCATAATTACCTGGACAACAAAGAGGATGTTAGCATTTTCTTCTACAAATTATATCTCATATAAACAAATAATCACTTGTTCAAGGTAGGTAATAAACACATTTCCATCCTCTTATTTATCTCAGAAAGCTATTTGCTTTTTAAATGCCTAGCTGACCAGCAAGTTTTTAATCATAGTAAAAGCAGTTGAGGTAGAATCCTAGTGGAGAATCTGAGATTAAAAACACAGTTGCACTAGACAGTCTAAGCTTTGTCCTACAAGTATAGCTGAGTTTGAAAGTATATCTAGGTTTAGAGGAAAGGTGAAGTTGGGAAAGGGGTGATTTGATGGTGAAACCCTGGAGATAACAGACTTGAAGGTCATTGTACCATGGGGCAGCTCTGGCCAAGTGAATATTATAAAATGAGACACAGAAGCTGTGGTTGCTCCAAGAATGAAGGATACTCTCCTATGAAGGAAGACCATCCATTCAGATGTGGGTACCCTGGAGCAAGCCCAATTTGCTCCATGCTAATTATGTCCTTAGTATGTAGTATCCATGTCATTAAAGTTTCTATAAAACAAAATTGGGTCTCTATTTTATTTTTCATTAAAAGTAATTAGCTAAGGCAGCTAGGTGGTACAGTGGATAGAGCACTAGCCCTGGAGTCAGGAGGACCTGAGTTCAAACCTGGCCTCAGACACTTGACACTAGCTGTGTGACCGTGGGCAAGTCACTTAACCATAATTGCCTCAAAAAAAAAGTGAAGCTAATATCAAATAAGCTTCTGTTATATTTTTCAAATGGGGGGCAGAATTAAAAGACAGAATGGATTTTTAAAAATGAGAGATCATTTCAATACATCAGGTCACAAATGTCTGCTAATAGTTAGATTACCTAAAGAGAAAAAGTAGAGAGAGATCTTGAGTAAAGAAGTTGTATATGAACTGAATGGTGAGAATAGAGATAAAAAAAATTCTTTAATGTTTGCATGGTGTATCTGAGATTTTTTTTTAAATCCCACCTATATGAGCTTACTCTTTCTTTCCTGTTTTGTCTTTTATACAGCTGGCAAGAGAGAAAGCTCATGGAAAGAAAAGAGACTATTCAAAAGCATGCCAGAAAAACAAAAAGGTCACTGGTGGGAACATCAGCATCACCATTCATGTTAAAAACAATACTATTGACAGTTAAGTTCCTCTTTCATATAAGGCTATGAGTGAAAAAATGACCAATAGTCCTTTCTGAACACCTTTGTAGTGTTGTAGTACATAGAGATGAATTAGGGGTCAAGAACGCCTAGGTTTGAGTTCACAGTTCCACCATATACCAGATTTGTAAGCCTGGCTAAAGCATTTGCTCTCTCTGAGCTTCAGTTTCCTCATCTGTAAAGTGGGAATACATAATTACCAAGATTGGAGAAGGAAATAGCAAACCACTCCAGTATCCTTCTCAAGAAAATCCCATGGACAGTGTGTTCCATTGGATCACAAAGAGTGGAACACAACTAATGATTGCGCAACAACAATTAACCAAGATGGTCCACAGAGAAGAGATAAGAAAATGTGCTCTTTTCTTTGCAGAGGTGGTGGATGTGGAATATAGTGTCAGGTAAGATGAACGTGTTAAGAGATTTTATGAAACTTTTTCCTCTTTAAATATTTTTAAAATTTTGTTAAACGAATGGTTCAAATTAGCCTTATACCAGCTCTATACTGTGGAAAACTACCTAAGGGAGAGGGGAGGAATATATTTGGAAAAGAAGGTGATAAAAAATAGAAAGAAAAATAAGATTTTGTGAACAAGGATAATAAAACTATTTCACAGGTCTGTTATGAGGATGAAACGAGGTAATGCATGCAAAGCATTCTGCAAAAATGATGAGCATTATGTTAGTGTTGTCATTATCATTATTATTTCTGGGTTTTGGATTATGGCTATTTTCACCATTCATTGTTTTTGGATTTGACTCCTCTCATTAGGTTGAAATTTAAGCAACCTTCTCACAATATTATCTTTCAAAAAGACAAGACACATTCCAGACTTGACTAGTTCTTGTTCTAACAAGAATTGCTGTGTAAGGGAGAAAATCTGGTACACATTTAGTTCTGTAGTGGTAATGGAAACTGTTCTGCTCTCTATGCTGTTCTTACAACCAAGTGAATATTTTGTTATTGGGAGTGTCTTGCGTGAAATGAGCGCTACATCTCATGCCATCAAAATGACATTAGTTTATTTGTCAATAATGAATAGTGGTTTATGTGACCAAAAGTATATGGTACATTATTTACAGTTACATCCTTCAAGCTCAAAATATCATGCACCCAATTTTCCATTAACTATGAGAGTCACTAGAACAAAGTGATAGAATTACAAGCATATTATTAAAAAGCTAATAAGTCTACCAAATCTATAGTGCAACCCCCAGTCCCTTCTACCTTTCCAAATGCCATAGATTCTTTAAAAGCCGAGGTCAAGTCTCTGGCCTTGAAATGTAGAAGAGGAATTAGATTTATTCTATTAGATTGTAAGCTTCTTGAGGGCAGGGACTGTCTTTTGCCTCTTTTAGTATCCCCAGAGCTTAGTATAGTACCTTCCACATAGTAGGTACTTAATAAATGTCTATTGATTGATAGATTAGTTTGGTACTAGAACCAGGATCAACATGTGCAAGTTGCATGAAGGCAAATCTAGGTATGATGTTAAGAGAAATTTGCTAAGAATTAGAGATATCCAAAAGTTGAATGGGTTGCCTGGAAAGGTGGTGGGTTCCTCCTCTTTCAGAGTTATCAAGTAGAACCTATATAGCCGTTTGTTGACAACATTATACCTGGGATTCCTTTTGTGTATGGGTTGGGATGGAATGTTCATTGAAGTCCCTAAATTCTAATGACTTCCTACTGCCTCCAAGTTAAATATGAATTCTTCATTGCAAGTTTTAAACCCTTTCACAAACTGGCTCCAATGTATCTTTCCAGGCTCAATATACATCTCATCCCACTCTCTATGGTCTAGCCAAACTGGTCTTTCAGTTGTTCTCACATGTAGCACTCTATCTCCCATCTCTGTACTTTTTCACTAACTATTGCCCATTCCTGGAATGTACTCCTTTCTCATTTTCATCTCATGGAATCCTTTACTTTCTTCAAAGACTCAGCTTAAACACCAATTTGTGCATGAAGCCTTTCCTGATCCATCTCCCACCAACTGTTTGTATCCTCTCTCGTCATCTATCTTCTGTTTATGCTCTACATATTTATTTCTATATACTAATATAGGTACATACCTACTAATAGAATTTAACCTGCTTAAAAGCAAAGTTCTGTTTCTTTTTTTTTTTTTGTATCCCTAGTCACTATGCCTGGGACATAATAGGCACTAAAAAAAAAAAAACAACTTGTTAATTGACTAAAAACTTCTGTGGCTAGCTGGTTTTGTGGGACTAGCCAAGGTCTGAAATGAGAAAAGAATTAAGGAGCTCTTGGAGCTATAATCTAATGAATGCCTATTCCCAGCCCTCCAAGGGAAAAGAGGCTAGATATTAGTTGTAGAATAATAGATGGCAGCAGAGAGCAAAAGAAAGTAGCAGAGAGCAGTGGAGATGCCTGTAGAAAGCAGCAGAGATCAGTCTAACAAAGCTGCCCCCTGAAAATTGTTCAGATATGTCAATTGACAATAGAAAATAGTAGTTGAGCAGACTCCAGTGGGCAGCAAGGAGCAGTCAACCAAAAAAAAATACCATCAATGGAGATGCCAAAGATAGAGCAGAAAACAGACACAGCAGAGCATCCAAGTACCTCTCTTCAGCAGAGCTTGTTCAATGACATCCTAAGACATTAGTCTATCTGTGCAGAAAGTGAGCAGCAGAGGCATGGACTGACCAAGCTATCCATGTTATACATGTTTCCTGGTCATACCTGTTTCCTACATAGGAAACTCTCTAATGTGACCCTCTAAGGTGTGTTCCTAGAATGTATCCATACTGCAAAATGTCATACAAGTTTCCCAGAACCTCGTATAATATTACATGGTTAAATATAGTATGACTCTACAAAACTTAAGACTGTCATCCAGAACGGTCTGCATTTATCAGATGTTCTAAATTTGTCAATTGAAAGAATTAAGATATTTGTTCAACTTCTGAGTGAGTGCAAACACTGTGGACAGAATGGTCTGAAACTTAGAAGCAATTTTAAAGTGGAGAAGAATAAGAAAGTGGAATTTTCTAGGGACACTGAGAACTAGAACTCAGAATGTACTGAAAGAGATGAACAAATCTCACATCTGGCTAAACAAATATTTTAAAAAGTAGCAATAAGCTTTTTTCCCCCAGTAAGTAAATCCCAAAAGAAAATCATACTTCTCCACTCTTTTAAAAAAAAGAATCTAGCTGAGTTTTTTCTTCTCTATAGTCCAAATTAAATGAAGTATCATTATATTTATACAAATGGCAAGTTGGAGAGATGTACCTGTAATTCTTTGTAAAACAATAGGTTAACAAATAAGACATTCTTTTATTACTCTTGTGACTGGAACTGCACCAACATTTTTTGGTAATTCTCTCAAGTGAGTGGAAAATAATACCTGATTTAAAAGTATAGGTTGCATCTTTCCCATTAGAAGGTAAGCTTCTTTGAGTACGGATTGTTTCATTCATTGTATTTGCATCTCCTGTACCTAGCAAAGTGTCTGGCACACAGTAGGCACTTAAATATTTGTTAATTGATTTATTTGCATATTCCTGCTGTGCATAGATGCATATACTGAAAGATTCTTAAATAACATTTAAGGAATAAGCCTCTATTGTAAATCTGCATTATGTTTGTGGGTAATGTATTATTAATTACTTCAATGAATCAATCAGAAAGGGAATAAAGGCTTATTATAATTGTCTAATAGTTTAAATGACATAAATACCTATGTTATGTGTATACATATCTGTATGTGCATATAATATATGTGTGTGTGTGTATGTGTGTGTGTATGTGTCCGTGGACAAGAGATATGTGTGTATACACACACACACACACACACAGAACTCTGTCCTCTTGAATTCTCCCTATATCAATTACCATCTTTAAGCTGATGCTTCTCAAATCTACCTATTCTGCCCTAACCTCTCTGCTAACCCCCAGTCTCACATCTCCAACAACTTATTAGACATCTTAAACTCAATATGTCCAAAACTGAACATCATCTTTCCCTTTAAATGTTCCCCTCTTCCTAACTTCTCTATTAAATATTGAGGGTACATTATCCTCTCAGTCAGTCAGACTCAAAACTTAGGTATCACACTTGACTCCTAACTCTCTTAACACCTCCCCCCATATCCAATTTGTTTCCAAGGCCTTTCAATTTTTACCTTCATAGCATCCCTCAAATACCCTCCTTTCTCTCCTCTGACACTGCTAACACCCTGATATAGGTCTTTATCTCCTCATACTTGGACTATTACAATAGTTTGCTGGTTGGTCTTCCCAGCCACTCCAGTTCATTTCCCACTGAACTGTCAAACTGATCTTCCTAAAGGACAGGTATGACCATGTCATACAAACACACACATACTCCTCCCCACACTAACAGCTGCTTTTTGTTAAAAGGGAAAGTTCATTTGTGTCAGTAGTAATATATTTTAATGTATACATATGTACATTATTATATGTATATAGTAAAGACTATAATGTAAAAACAGAAGTCATCACTGAGCTACAGCTGGAAAAGACCATCTTTTCTAATCTCTTCATTTAATAAATGAAAAAACCGAGGCAAAAAAGAGTTAACTGACTTGGGGTTGTAGAGGCATATTTTGAATCTATTTCCTCTTATTCTAAAGCCAAAGCTCTATTCATTGTACACATTGCCTCCTTCAATAAAGACTTAGTGCATTTTTTTTAAAAAAAAAAAAGGTAAATCATCCAGATTTAAGAGAGGAGGAGTAACTCTGGCTGAGGTAATAAAAGAGGTCCATACATCTCCAAACACCTGCATAAGCATACTGCCCAGACACCTTGTGAGCATATTTTCCCCCCTCTACCAGATAGAACTTGGCATGTAGGCATGCATCACTGGTTTTCTTACTGCTGATACTACCCCCCTCTTGTCCTTTCCCTCATCACCTATCATCACCTGCTGAATACAATGTGATATAGGATTTCTTTTCCCCTTTGTTTTCTTCCCTGAAAAATAGCATAGCTCTACTTTTAGTCATTATAAAAAATTTTTTGCTGGAAAATATTCAAGGCATTAAAATTAGGGGAGAAGTTATGATTAGAATAGATATGATATAGACATAGATTTAAATAACATGGATATTGTATGGGTATGGATTAGATATGATGTGAAAATATAAAAATTAATATTATCTCTAGTTCCTACTGTATGAATTTAACTGATTTTATGATGGATTAATTTTAAAATTGTTAGCTTTTCCTATCATCCCTAAAAGGTACATTGTCTGTCTTTGCCTGTCTTTGTATGAGTAAGAAGGATCTTATTTCCCTAGGCACCAAGGTGTCTGCTAATTCAAGTCTGCAAGATTCAAATGGGAACTATAAAACAGTTAACATTCCCTAACTATCAGAGAGAAGGCAGCTAGGTGGCACAGTGGATAGAGTACTGGGCCTGGAATCAAAAGACTCATCTTCCTGGGTTCAAATATGGCCTCAGACACTTACTAGCTGTGTGACCCTGAGCAAATCATTTAACCCTGTTTGCCTCAGTTTCCTCATCTGTGAAATAAACTGAAGAAGGAAATGGCAAACTACTCCAATATCTTTGACAAGAAAATCCCAATGGGATCATGGTGAGTTGGACACAACTGAAAATGACTAAAAAATAAATTGTCACTTTCTTTAAAATCGCTAATTATGTTGTCCCTACCTCCATGATGCTGTCTACCTTGTAACCAATTGCATTTTCTTCTCCACTTACCAAACTCTCTATTCTCCAAAACTTTATTAAGGACAGATGAGCCCTATCTTAAGGTCTTTGGTCACTGAGAGAGGATATCAACCCCATTTATTGGTCACTGCTAGCTTAACAAATTGATCATGCTATTGTCTCTTAGTTTATCTTCATTTTCAAATGTTTACATATGGATATAGATATAGGAAATGTAGGTATAGGTATAGATATAAACATAAGTACAGGTACAGATACAGATATAAATGAGAGGCAACATGGCATAGTGAAAAAAACCTAGCCTCAAAGCCAAGAAGATGCGGTTCAAATTCTGCCTCTGAAACGTATAGGCTATGTGACCCTAGTTAAGGCACTTACCCTCCCAGTGATCTAGGCATATCTTTTTTTTCCCTTTTCCAATAACTTTATTATATTGAGTGAAATACAAAAAAATTCAAATTATATAAACAGTATGCATATGGTACATACTTTATACACACATGTGAGGATACAGTATATATGTGAACTTACATAAAGTAACTTATATTTTTAAAATCTTGAAGCATATACATTCCTTATAACAAATTTAGGCATATCTTTTAAGACTATAAGTTGCACAAAAGGCAACAAACTGTATTGGTAGAAGGTGTTTCCTCCCCATAGAGTTCTCTATACTAGTAAAATAACAGGTACAATCCTTATTTCTATACATTTATTTATATGTGTGTGTGCATTGTATGTATATACACATGCATGAGTATACATATGTGTATATGTATATATAAACACATACATACATACACACAGGGTAATAAAGAGTTGCACATGACTGAAAAGACTTTATGACAACATATATATAGGGGGATGTGTGTGTGTGTGTGTGTGTGTGTGTGTGTGTGTGTAAACAGGTATAAATTATACACACACCAACACTTGGCACACAGAGCAAACAATGCGTCCTACCTATAAGAGCAGGATATAAGTACCACAGTGACCATGGAGGCCTCTACCTGCAAACTAGACACAAGACAATGAAATTACAGTCTACTTAGTTTGCCATAAGCCACCTTTGGATTTCAAAAGTAACAAGACTAAGGTGGATAGTGGCCAGTCACACTACCTTCCTGATGCTAAGACAAACTGGCAAACAATGCCAATTGTTTGTATCATTTTAATAGATTTAATCATTTTACTCTGATGAAATTTTAATATAGATGTCTATTTTTCAGACGTACATTGCACAGTTCTGCAGGTTACTTTTTTTGCATTATCCCATAGGCAACATAATCCAACAAGGATGGTGACTAGACTTGTAACTTCATTAGTTACAAGAGAACTCCCAGGTAAGGAAACTCCCTCTCACGTGGCACATTTTCGAAGCAACTTATAGTTTTATAGAGTTGATCTTGGCACTGAGACATAAAAAGTGACTTACTAGGTGTCACATAGCTAATACATATCAGGCTTGAACCTAGATTTTCCTGACTATAACATGTTGCCTATCACCCAATATCAAACATTTTTAAGATAAAATAAATAAACATACCTCACCACTGACTGGTCCACCTGTATGTCCAGCAGAATCTGGCTCTTCTATGTATAAGGTATAAAAATCTGGTCTGGGGATAAAATTAAGAGACATGACAATTTTTTCTTACTATCCACTTAAGAAAAATTCTTTTTAATGCAGTTTCATAGAAGAATGCCAGTCAGACCTGAAAAATGGACCTGTAAACACCTGCCTCTGTCAGCATATGCCCTTTTATCCATCTGAGTATCAGGATGAGGCTCCTTTAAAAGGGCTTCAGGACCCACTCCTCAAATGTCAAAAAGTAGCCATGGCAACCACGGTGTTTCAGTGTCCATTCGTTTCTGACCATGTTACATCACTGCCCCTTTGCTACATATCACTTTCCTCAACTATTACCTATTTGGAAACAGGCATGGATTTGGAGTTGAAGGACCTGGAGTCACATCTCTGTTTTGATATTTAATTATTTGACTTTGGCTAAGTCACTTAACTTCTCTAATTCTTGGCTTTCTTATCTATAGTATAAAGGGATTGGACTAGGTGACCTGTAAGGTCCCTTCAAGCTCTGAATTCAGTGATTCTATATCCTAGGGTTCTCTGATACTCATTTATATATATTCTGAATTGACAAATTTCAGACACTTCACCTCTCCCCCCACACCATTTCTTCATAGTTTTACTACAGTATTTTAGAAATGTATAGAACAGAAGGGGAGGGAAGGAGAATAAATAGTGTTTTTTTAATTATACTGACAGAAAAAGTGGGGTGAAAGAAGGGGTGAATGAATGAGATAATCTGTGCTGAAGAGAAAGAACAATTATCCTCTTATTTTGCTTCAATTTTTTTTTGTCAGAGACTATTTGGCCTAGAATAGACAAAATAAATTGGCTATAATGCAGTTGAAATCATTAAAAAAGGGAAAAAATATAAGAAGGCATCTAGCTTCCCTTGAAGATATCAAATCACCAGACTCTGATGGGCTGCATCTCAGAAGAGTAAAAGGAACTAAAGGATATGGTTGATAAATAATTTTCAGTGATCTTTCAAAAGGCTATTGAGAACAGGAGAAGGACTAAAGATCTGGAGTATGGCTTAAAAAAAGAGAAAGAGAATTGACTCTGTAAAATGTAAACTGATGAGCTTAGACAAAGGCATAGATGGCATGATTATCAGATTTTCAGATGACATAAAGCTAGAGTAGCAAATATATTCTGATGACAAGGTCAAGATCCAAAAAGAGCTCAACTGGCTAAATAAATTGGTCAATTTTAAGTAGATGACAGGTAATAAGAATAAATGTAAAGTCTTATATTCAGGTTGAAAAATTCAACTTTTCAAGTACAAGTTGGGGTAGGATTAGCTAAACAGCAGCTCATCTGGGGAAAAAAAAACTTGAAATTTTAAAGGAGTTAATGATGTAACATGATTGCCAGAAAAGTTAATGTTAGAGTGTATTTTATTAAGAGAGATATAATGTTCAGGAGTTCGGGTAGGAGTGGGGGTGGGGGGTGGGGGGACAATTCTGCACTCTGCCTTGATCAGATCACATCTGTGGGACAAAAATTGTCCAGTGGATCATTGACTAGAATAGTACTGCTAATAATTATCAGTGATGTAGAGAGACATAACTGCAGTTTATTCACTTAATGTGAACAAGATTTATATTATAAGAAAAGAAGGAAAATGCTCATTGGTCACATAGAAGTTGCTTATCTCTAGTTCCAAAGGAAGGAATGTGTCCTTATTAAGCATAGTCATTCCCACAAAATCAAAAGGGAACTATGTATCCCCTGTCAGATAAGATTAAAGAGTAGATTTCCTTGGGCTATCTAAATCCTTTAAGTCCTTTTGTTTGTTTGTTTGTTTGCAATCATAAAGCAATTAGTGATGGAGGGGAGAAACTGGAGGAAACCACCTAGAAGCACATTGATCCTGAGCTAAAGCAATATATAGCAAAACGGTGAATGCAAAACAAAATGGAATTTGTTATGTCACTTCTTAATAGACTACTTTAGCTCTTAATAATCCTTTTTAAAAACATATGGAATATTGTAGGGCTTTTTAGGTGCTAAAAAATAAAGCTAATAGGGATAACTAGCACATTGGATGGCAAAGTCAGAATCCTAACAGATTTGGACAGGCTAGGCCATTTTTTGAATTTAATAAAATGAAATCTGATTAGGATAAATGTAAGCTTTAAATCTTTAAAAAGGGAACTGTAGGAATGAGGTTTAAATGAGGCTCTAAAACTAAATGTTTCCTTAAGGGTAGTGAAGATCCAGACAAGTATACATGATTCAGGACCTAGTTACCAAAGAAACAATGGGAGTTGAAAACAAGATCAAGTAGGCCTGAGAAAATTAATACTGAGGGAAGGTGGTAACGGTAGTCAGAAAGATAGATTTTGACCAGTAGAGCCTTCTTGCTATTCGGGCTGAGTCTGATTATGTTTCCAAATAATAATAGACCTTAAAGTGTGCTGCTTAGCCCCAAGGAGTATTTTGGCCAGGGAAGTCTCTGTAAAGAAAAGATAATACTCCCTTTGAGGGACACAAGTTCCCTACATATCAGGAAGAAAAAAAAAAGAAAAGAAAACAAGCAAAAACCACAACAGAACAAAACAAAGAAAAACTAGCAGTAGATGACTGTACCAGGTCTAAGGAAAAGCAGCAAACTATGGAGGTGGAGTTGAGTAGGAATGAGGCACAGCCAGTGGAGTAATGGAAGGTGTTCTTACTGAGCCCCAACCTTAGGAAAAAGAGTCTCTGTTCCCAGAATTGACATTCTGTGCCCTTTTGGATGTGGGGGACTTTTCTTTGTTATTTACCTTAAAATTTGGCTTTAGTTAAATGCATGCTGTTTCAAACAAGTATTATTTGGTTTCATCTGACATAAAGAGTCATCAGAAGGGGGACCCAGATGGGTTGGAATAAATGCTAACTTAAAACATCCCACTGGACTTGGGAAGCAGCAAAGAGACTCTGAGCTACCCATGTCAGGACTTTAGTGTGGCTCATAGTATATTTGTATCTTTTCATTAAGACCGGTCTGTCATATCAAGTAGTAATCTTGGCGTTATCTTTTCTTTATGTGATGTTAGCAGTTACCTTTCAGATTTGGGTAGGTCAAGCCAATGCAACAGTGTAGAAATTCTTTCTTCATATGGAACAGAACTAAAAGAAAATAGTTAAGAGAAAGGAGATACAGGTTCATAAGGAGCATATTCCTACCAACACATGTTAATCAAGCAGGGAAAAACTGATATTTTCCAACATTCGTGATTACAACACGTAGATAGATTTGTATTCTTATAAGTAAAGTTTGCTTATTAAATCTTTCTCAAAAGAGAGTTGTCAATATAACTGAAAGAGAACTTGTTTTGAAGTCAGTGCACTTAGGCTCAAATCCTAATTCTGCTACTTTCTACCTATATGACTTTGTGCAAGACATCCAACCTGGGCCTCAGTTTCCTCACATATAAAATAAGATTCTATGATCTCTCTTCTCTCCTTTTAAAAAAATCCTTCTTATTTGAGTTCTTTTTGTCTTATTCCAAAAGTCTGAAGAGAATACTGGTGTTTCCAATCTAAATCTTTTTTAGCTTTCCTGTTTAGGAATACTGAAGGGGAAATAGATGGGCTTCCTCTAGGGAACTGGGAGTTTAGGAGATCAGCCCAATAGAAAGAACCTTACCTTGCCAACTAAAATCAAAAGGTAGAGAAATAAAAATACTTCAAGGCTTTGTGATTTCATCAGTATGAAAACCAAAGATAGAATTCCCTCCATTAACTTAAATGCCAAATCTTAGAGCACTAACTACTACTACTTAGAAAACTAACTTAGAGAACTAACTAATTGAGTTTTCTCACACTGGACTGATCACCAAGCAACATGAAGGAAACTCTCATAATGATGATCTTTAAAAACTGGATAGAATTCCATCTTTCTGCAGTTATCTATTTGAGGCTCTGCTTGAAAGTAAAAGCTAAGAAAGATCAATCAGATCACCCTCTCCAATTTCTAATAACACCACAAAAAAATTGCTATCCATAAAGAAAAGTTGCCTAAAATACAACTTCTCACTTGCTGCCACCTAATTGGTTCATACCATAAAGCTGTGACTTACCTGCTATAGTTTACATAAATGGATGGAAATGTGCCATTAATATTTACATCAGAGCCAGGCCAAAAGTAGGTTGCAGCCTTCAAACCTTGATACATAGCTGTCAGCCAGATCTGTAGGAAGATGAAATCAAAAATTTACTACAAATCAAAACTTTCAATTTGTAAACTTCCAAGAAACTTGAAGTTGATCAAAGAAAAGCCTCAAAAATAAATGTAATGATTTCTATTAACATGAATAAGAAGAGTTTGAGAATAATGGTATTAGTTTCTATGCATGATTCACAATCATGGATGCTTTCTAATTTTATAAAGATATTATAATAATTGAACTATTCTAATACCACTGGAAAATAGTGAAATTGTTTTTAAAAGTTTAAAGTTTCAAAATCATTTATTTAGTCAAAAATACTATTATTTTAACAGATAGAAAATAGTGTAATTGACTCAACTTTTAAAATTATTTACTTAAAATCATTATTCTCTTATCCTATGGCATTCAAAATATTATAATTTTTCATTTCAAAAATTATTTGTTTACTTAAAATTATTAATACCATTAAAAAATAGTAATGATGGACTAGTATTTTAAAAATCATTTAAGTAGATAATATAATACAATCATTATTCTATTATAATGTGTAATAAGAATTTACACAAGATTTTAAAAATCATCCATTTATTTAAAATTCATTATTATTATTCTAATATAATTGGAAAATAATGTCACTAATTTGTATGTAAAAATCATTTAATCATCTAAAATAATTGTTCTATTACTCTCATATCACTGGAATTTTGAAAATTATTTAGAATAAAAAGTTCCAAGTGATAAAAAGAAATGACCTTCACAGTTTTAAAAATAAATATTGGTGGTAAAGGTTAAAGCCACCATCCAATGGTTGACTTTTAAACAAACATTGGACAGATGACTTCCAGAAAGCATGGGAGGGAGTCATTTCCAAATCAACAACAGAGCTTGCTCAGGGTTTCATTCTTTGCCCTGCTTAAAAAGCAATGTAAGAAATGGAGTGGGTTAAGAGCTTGACTTGCATTTTTCAGCAAACCATCACTCAGGTTGAATGTCAAGGAGGATTAAAAAAGGTGGGGGGAATGTGTGGGGGAGTAAATGGATTTAAATGGCAACATAAGCCATTTAATTTAGCTATGAGAAAAGTTTCAGTGGATAGTATTATCTGGATCTAGTAGGTGATTAGTAAATGCTTGTTGAAATGAGTTTTCTCACACTGGACTGATCACCAAGCAACATAAAGGAAACTCTCATAATGATGATCTTTAAAAACTGGCCAGAATTCCATCTTTTTGCAGTTATCTATTTGAAGTTCTGCTTGAGAGTAAAAGCTAAGAAAGATCAATCAGATGACCCCCTCCAATTTCTAATAACACCAAAAGAAATTTGCTATCCATGAAGTGGTTTCAAATAGCTATCAGGCTTGAAGAATTTTTTTTTAATCAAACTTCATAAATAACATTTTATTTCACTCATAAAAAATTTACAAAGATTGAAGTTTACAGGGACAAGTCCCTGTGGATTTTGTGCCATGTGTAAGATTTAGTCTGTCATGTCAGAAGGCAAAGATTTTTTATAAAGAAGGAAGAAGGAAGGAAGGAAGGAAGGAAGGAAGGAAGGAAGGAAGGAAGGAAGGAAGAGAAGGAAAAGAAAGAAAGAAAGAAAGAAAGAAAGAAAGAAAGAAAGAAAGAAAGAAAGAAGAAAAAAAAAAAAAGAAAGAAAGAAAGAAAGAAAGAAAGAAAGAAAGAAAGAAAGAAAGGAAGGAAGGAAGGAAGGAAGGAAGGAAGGAAGGAAGGAAGGAAGGAAGAAAGGAAGAAAGGAAGAAAGGAAGGAAGGAAGGAAGAAAGGAAGGAAGGAAGGAAGAAAGAAAGAAAGAAAGAAAGAAAGAAAGAAAGAAAGAAAGAAAGAAAGAAAGAAAGAAAGAAAGAAAGAAAGAAAGAAAGACAGAAAAGTTTACAGCTTGGATATTGGATACCTACAGGTTGCCCATTCCACCATTCTGAATTGAATTTCTCATTTGAAGAAATTGAAAAGTTCTTGTTAAGATATACATCATATATATTATTGTCAATGATGCCATGGGACTCTGGATATAAACCCTAAAACAAAAATAAATCAAAAGGAAAAGAAATTAATTCACATATTAAGATAGAACAGATGACCTCTTTAATAAAAATGATAGGTTCTCACCTTGATCCAGTCCTATAGCCCAGAAAACTCCAATGGCTTTGAGCAATAGAACATAGTGGACTTGGAGTCAGGAATGCCTGGATTTAAATCCCAAACAGCACATCAGCTTTTTGAGCCTCAGTTTCTTCATTTGTAAAATGAGGATAACTACTACTTACTTCACAGGCACTCCACAAATTGGAATCATTTCACCTTACTTATATTATTCTGTTACTTCCCTCCTGAACTGACCATGCACAATTGTGAATTAGATCTTTTTGTGTTGTTATCTTATCCCCCAACTAACTGGACTATCATATCCTGGGATCTCAGACTACTGCAAACTGCAAAATAAAAAAAAAATCTGCAAAACAAAAAAAAGAAAGATCATATTCTGTTCTCTGAACCACCAATTCACATCAATAAACATTTATTAAACACCTACCACATACCAGACTGTCTTTGAGACACTAAGGATGAAAAGACAAAAACTAAGCAGTGCCTGCCATCAAACTTAAAGCAGATATATGCTATATCCAAAACAGTCCCCTGGTAGACCCTGAGCTAAAGCACCAAACCCTAGCTATCATCCACCCCAACTTCCGGTACAAGGCTTTTGGGGTATTTTTATCAAGGTCTGAGATAAAGTTAGCCTTACACAGACCACACAGTCTCATGATTCACCTGGTCCTAAGAGAATGGGTCAAAATCTATTTGTTGATCATGTTGTAGGCTATAGTTACATGAGCCTGAGGGGGGGAAAAAAACCACAGAAAGGATTCACCTGACGCTCCTGATACCCCCACCAGAATCTAAATATAATTTATAAAGAAAAGCAGAGAGCTGTAGCACTTCCATGATTATGGATCCTTGAATACTCTGACCACATGGGACATACCCAGTTCAGTAAACTGGACCTTAAGGAAGGCAACATAACCTGATTTAAGAATGAAATTTAGGACTGAAAAGATGAAGAATGGACGATAGCTTTCCAGACCCAGTATGTCCTATATAATACTGGCAATGATCTTAGATTTGTGATACCATCATAGTAATTCAAAGGTTTAGGAACTCTAAGTTTTAATATTTGCTGGTCTTAATATTTACTGGTCTGGAGAGAGTGAGGGTAGAGAGGGTTTTCTCAGTGTATCCTCGCTCAACTACTTTCAGGATCTCACCCAGAATGCCAAATTTAACTAGATCATTCTTTAGGGCTTATTGCCAACACTTGCTATTTGACAAGTTGGAAACATGTTAATTATAGAAGCAGATTTAAATCTCTATGCCTTGGTGGGTAGTTATAGAATTGCTGTGGCCACAGAAGCACAACTATGAAAATCAGATGAGACCCCTTTTTTTTCCAAACTTCCAAGAATATTAATTTATTAAGCAATGCATGCCAATTGCATAACAAATTGGGACCAGCTCTACTCAGCTTGGTACTGGACCCCTAATACAGAGGGAGACAGATGTTCATGGATTGAAAGATAACAATAACCAGGATGCAAAACAGAATGTATATTTAGATAATCTAGTTTCTAACCGGAGGAAAGATTAGAGGCTTTCTGAATTGGGAGATGGAGAGCAAACAGATGCAATTCCCTGAAATCAGAAAAAAAGGTGTCCTAATCACTCCCCCAGCCCCATGAGTCTGCAGGCAAAGGAGCAAGGAAACAGTAACAGGTAATATAGGGCCCATTTTCAGGTAAGATATATGGGTTGCTTGAGATGTATAATTATGAGAAAACTCTGCATCAATCTTCAGACCTGGACTTCTGGGCAACATAACCTAGGTCACTAATTAAGGGTCTGTAAGCAACAGGTAGAAGTGGTCCAGCTTCCCAGTCATGTAGCGCTGGTTTTAAGCAATGCAATAAAGTTTTCTCACAATTCCCATAATAGAATAAAATTTCTCACAAGATAGAAATTGTACTAGACCCATAATTAAAAAGAAAGGGAATTGAGCCAGGTCCAGAATTGAGTCACAAGATAGAGTTAGTTTCGTTCACTAAATTCCCACAATTCTCTCAGTGGTAACAAATTATCTCTTTAATGATTTATTCTGAAATTTTTCTGGGAATTGAAATTATGCTTGCCAGACCATAGTTTGAAAAATCAGATAAGGACTCTTTAAGAAAGTGGGACTTGAGTTAACCTTTGAAGGATGAGAGTGGGTCCAAGAGGTAATGGTGAGCACTGGATTGAAAGTCAGGGGGGTGGGTTTCAAATTCCATGTCTATCACACTCAACTACTGACTAGCTACTTCCTAGTCTCCCAGTCTCCCAATGTGAATGTTCCTCAGGACTCTCCCCTAGGCTCTATTTCTTTTCTTATCCTACATTTTCTTATTGATTTTATGAAGTCATACAGGTTCAGTTATCATCTATATATACAAATGATGCTGAAAACTACATAGCCAACCCTCACATCTCTCCTAAGCTCCAGTACTAAAACTCCAACTGCCTGTGGCATCCCTACCTATGAATCCCATATCAAACACATGTCAAAAGCAGAACAGTAAACCTACCCCTCCTCTCATTTTACTTACATCACTTTATAATGCTTGCTTCATTTCTCCCAAAAATTCTAGCTAATTTATGGCCAAGCTTTACTTATAGATTTTGTGGAATTATTCTCTTCTCCTGGGTTTGTATCTTAAACAACCCTGGCTTCACAATTTATCATTGAAGTCTTTCTTCCAGAATTGGAAGCTTGTATTAAGTCTAGCCTCTGCATACTCCTGGAGGGAATGTTGGAAACTTGTTTTGGTCCTGATCTATATTATCCAGGGTATTGCTACTGTTTTCTCTACTTATTAAACATTATGTTCTTTAAGGATCTCAGGGGTGCCTTAGGCCACAGAGTGTTCCAAGAATTTTGACCTAAGGTGTAGTCTGACTGTTGATCTCCCTGTCTGAACTTTACAGACTTCTAAGGTTCTGGATTCAGCGGCAGACTTCCTTCTGGCCAGAGTTCTAATGGAAAGCTGCTGCTCTCCCCTGACCCCACTCCCTCCCAGGTTCTGTCAGTTGGATGGGACACTTAGCTAGTTTGGAAGAACAGATCTGGACATAGAAAGAACAAGGGATCTGTGCTCCTACTTTGGTCAGTCAACTGAAAGCTCAGGCCAACCCCACAATCCAGGGTCAAAGAGACAGAACTATGGGCATACTTTTGATCTACACTCTCCAATATAGAACCCAAAACCCATCTACACTGGATGCAAGACTCATTCTGGGAACAAAGTGACAGAACTATAGGTTCACTCCTGGTCCATACTTTCTGCCCTCGAGTACAGCCTCAAGCCTTACCTCCAGTCCACATTGGAAGGTTCTAAGACCCATCCCAGGATCAGAGTAACACAGTTGCCAGCTGCTTTGGTAGACATACATAGGTCCTGGCCCCATCCATGTGCTAGAAAGCTCAGCATTGGCCTTGCTGGCTAGATTCCCCCTCCCAAGTGCCTGCAGACCTTTGGCTGGTTTCTCCTCAAATTCTCTGATCACTACTCATTTTGGTATTTTTCCTTGATGTTTGTTAAAGCGCTTGTGATTTGTGGATAGAATGTGGCACTTGTATAGAGTTAAATCCTCAGATGCTGTGTGACCCTAGGTGAGTTCCTTAACCTTCCTGGACCACAGTTTCCTCATCTGTAAAACTAAGGGGGTTGAACTCAGTGACTTTTAGGATCCCTTACAATTGTAAATCCATGATCCTTTGATCTAATCTCATGATATATATAAAATCTTCCAGATTTGCTGACACCAGTGAATCCTTTGACCTTGATGCTTTCATGGCATTCTGATTACTTTCTCCTGAATCATAGTTTGATCCATGACCTTTCCCCAACAGAAGCTTGCTAAATGGCCTTAATCAGCGGCATATAACATGGCTGGGATATCTTTCTTCCCTAATCTGGGCCATAAACCATTTAATTAGTTTTGTTTTGTTTTCCAGCTAAATCACTTGGTTAATAACTTACTGTGACAATGGTGTAATGATTTGGGAAGGTTTTGGTTGGATAAGCTGCTCTCATGTACTTCGAATGTATTCCACATGTTTCTGCAACAAATCATATTGACATATCAGGAGGTTCCTTGTTTATGAAGAGTATGTACAAATAGATGGCAATTTGGCACTTAAAACTTCCAATAGAAATAATAAAAATCTGACTATAAGGGTTCATAATAATAATGGTTTATATAAATGTATTTAATAGAATTAGTTTAACATCTGTTCTATGTGCTTTTCTTGAACTAGTACATTGAATACAGTAAAGAAAGTAAGAATTTCTGAACTCTAATATCTAACTACTCCCAACTAAGCTTGAGGTTACATGTGAAAAGATACTATACAGAACAGAAAACTCTACAGTATTTATATTTTAGAATGCATACTAATATCCATTATAATATACACAAATCATTATTATAAAACTAATTTCAGTGGAAATCTCTTTATAACCTATTTCTAAGTTCTCAGCCCATGTATTTTCCTGACTCTGGAGCTCGTGTTCTATTCACTGTACCACCTAGCTGACCCATGGTCCATGTATTTTCAAGTAGATGGTTCACTTTATTTAAAAATCATGTTCAACATGAAATTTCATCATAATGTAAGACTATGAGATGTCCTTTAGTTTTTGTTCTAGTCCAGTGCATGTGAATTGGTAACATTCAATCACCAAGCATTTGTTAAGCAGGTATTATGTACCAGGCCTTGTACTAGACCCTGGAGATACAAATACAACTATCCAAACAGCCTCTACTCTCAAAATGTAAGCGTATGATCACAATGCTATTTTATCGAAAACTTACTGTTTACAAAGAAACATTTTATATCTTAGTACTTTGGCTTCCTACCTATGGATTGCAGTTATTGCAAGAGCTTTACAAATCAATAAAAGAACAGGTCTTCTATATAACTGACAAAGTATATTCCTCACACACAGATGTATTACTATTTTTCCAATGCCTGGAGAAGCTATAATGATTATTTTTGGACCAGGCTTGTCATTTCATTAATGTAAGGAGCTCAAAGTGAAAAACTTTCTGAGTTCAAATCAGTACCTGCTCTGCAATTTACAGTCTTGGTTACATTGAGAGGTTAAGTAACTTTCCTTTCCTAGATCATACAGTCTACATGTGGCAGAGGTGGGATGATTTGAATACAGGTCTTCCTGACTAAAACCAGCTCTCTATCAGCTAAAACACATTCCTTTTTGTTACAATGACTAACAAAATATGAATTACTCATTTTAAAGCATTATTATATATTTAAAGTGTCGTTGAATTGAGGCAGTTCAGGACCTTCTCTGTAATTTGCAATCCTAGAAAGAGTTGTCTGCACCAGTGAGAGCTCAAGTGACTTGCCCACTATGTGTCCGAGGTGAGGGAGAGGTGGCCTGAGGTCAGCCCTCTATTCACTCTGCAACACTGCCTCTCAGGCACCAAGGTGCATTGGTAGAGGAAGTTTCTTTATCTGGAAATTCCCTACACTCTTTTTCTCTAGGTTTTTATGACACTATTCTATCCTATCTCCCCTCCTACCTGGCTGGCTGCTCTTTCTCAGTCTCCTTTGCCGGATCATCACCCAGCTAATGGTTCATGTCTCCCAAGGCTCCATTCTGGGCCCTGTTCTCATTTCCTTTTCTACCAATTTACTTGGTGATCTCACCAGCTCTCATGGATTCTTTATCTTTTCTCTACTAATGATCTTCATATCTACTTATTCAGCTCTAACCTCTCACCTAACCTCCAAAGTCACATCTCCAGCTGTCTACTGGACATGTTGAACTAGATATCCCAAAGACATATTAAAGTCAACATGTCCAAAAGTAAACTCATCTTTCCTCTAAAACCCTCTCTTCTTACTATCACAATGTAGGCAACATCCTCTACTGCTCATTCTTATCCCATATCTAATATGTTGCCAGATGCTGTAGATTTTACCTTCAAGACATCTCCTACATTTTCTCCTTTCTTTCCTTTGACACTGCCACCAAGCTAGTTCAGGCCCTCATCACCTCACACCCAGACTATTTCAATATCCTGATGATTTATTCCCCTACTACATATTTCTCTCCACTTCTGTCCATCCTGCAATCAGCTATTAAATTGATTTTCCTAATGTGCAGATTTGACCATTTCACTCTCATATTCAATAAACTCCAATGGTTGTGTATCTCCTCCAAGATCAAATATAAAATCCTCTGGCATTCAAAGCCCTTCATAACCTGGCCCCTTGGTACCGAAAATTTCCACCTTTTAACTTCTTTCTCTTCACTATATACTCAGTGATCCAGTGACTGTCCCTTCTGTTCCTCCCACAAGACTCTCCAACTTCTGACTGCAACTTCACTGGCTTTCCCCCATGCCTAGAATTCTCTATTCATCTCCACCTGTTGGCTCTCCTGACTTCTTTCAAATCCCAGCTAAAACCCCACCTTCTACAGGAAACTTTTCTCAATTCCCCTTCATTCTAGTGCCTTCATTCTAGCAATTATCTCCAATATGTCTTCTATAGCTTTTTTGCATATAGTTGTTTGCATGTTGCCTTTCCCATTAGACAATGAATTCCATGAGAATAGGGACTGCCTTCTGTCTTTCTTTGTATCTTCAGTGCTTAGTGGAAGTACCTGGCACATAGGAGATCAAGAAATGCTTATTGATTTGACATGACTTAATTATACCAGTAAAATACCAGCTACAATTGATATCTATTAAACTGATAGCAACTTTTTTGTCATTATGCCTCCTCACAATCAAAGATAGTGATACCATCATGTAGTAATAAAAGACAGGGCCATGAAAGCATTTTTTTCCCTAAGAAACAGGAGCTGTCATACCCCAAAACCTTGAATACCTCTGGCTTATTTTTTGAATACAGTTTCCATGTGGAAAAATGATTTCTCAGTCATTTGTTTTTAACAGGGAAGGTCATTCATTAGCTGTACCTTTATTTCTTTGATCATTTCTTGGTCTGTACAATAACCTCATTCCAGAGGTCACTACCACTGGGAAAATACAGGTTGAAAGTTATTTCCTCCCCAACAGCAAAATACAAAAAATTAGACTGGAGTTTACGTAGCTACATTTGAAATTTTCCAACAATAAAAAGATGAAAAGCAAACAATTCCCTTTTGTTCAGAAAATATGACCTTCCCCTCTTAAATTATTTACATAAATTAAAACAAATATCATGCTATTGTTACATAGAACTTAGAAGGCACAATTTTGCATTATCTTGTTTAATCTTCTTATCCACCCTATGAGGTATTACTGTTATCCCCATTTTATAGTTGAAAAGCCTAAATCTCATGCAGGTTAAGTAGCTGGCTCCAGTAAAGCTGACCAGGGGCCAGCTACTTAACCTGCATGAGATTTAGGATTTTCATTTATTCAAGATCTTTTCAATCTAAACCACAGTTGTAAAACTAAAAATCAACAGAACAGCCACTTTAAGCAGTGTGGCAGACTATCACCAGCCCTATATACCTTACAAAAGAAAGTGGTATGAGGAAGCAGCTAGAATTTCGAGGAAGTTCCTCAACTGATATGTAATAGGTATTTCAAAGATGAAGTAAAGCTGCAATTATAGCATAAAGGTTCTTACCTCCATGTATAGATGAAGGCTTTATACCGGTGATATGGATAAGGTAGCCTTTTTCCCATTTCATCCCTCCCCTACCTGGGTATATGCATTCTCCCAGTTCAGTGGCATATACCTCAGATCTAAAGATTTTCCCGTACCATGCCTCCTGACACCCTTACGAACAGAGTCTCTGTAGGGGAAACTGAAGCAAAATCAGATCTGCCAACATGTATCTTTGCTACGTATTCAACCTCTGCATCCCTTACAAGCTAAATAAACCTATCCCTCTATATCCTTTGCTCGTGGGGGAGCAGTCATTTGGATGATCCTGATATGAGGGCTCAAGGTGGCTTTCGGAGCCTCTGAGAACTAGCAACTTATCCATAGAGATGGGGTGGTAGATGAATAAGAAGTTGAGAGCAAATGAAAATCAGCCTATAAAGAAAGGAATTCTAGATCATAAATCAAGAAGTAGAGGGGCCCTCAGAGGCCATCTCATCCAACCTCTTCACTTTATAGAAGAGGAAATTGAGACACACTGTAGAAGATGAATAAGTATTTGTTGAAATGATTAAAAAGTGAATTAAATTATGAAAGTGATATTTCTGCTAAGCTTATAATTCAGCATTCTGGAGATCATACTTATGAAATATTCTGATTGACTATAAACTATGGGTAATACAATTTTAGAATATGTCTGGATTCTTGGAGACTCCGACTTATTAGTGTTTTTTTTTAATGTTTATGTCAGTATAAGAATCTCTGGAAAACTCTGTCCTCTGGCACTGCCTTAATGGAGAGCTGTTGTACACATGTAGTTGCAAAGACACGCCTATGAGTTCTTACCACTTATAGAAGTGGGAAAATCATAAATCTTTTTCAGAGCAGGAAATAAAAACCCATAACTTGCCCTCAGAAAATAATGCTATTCTTAGTTGTGTCAAATTCTACACAAACACATGATAGAAAAAGGAAGGGCCAAAACAAATATGGGAATGTGGGCACCATGGATAAGCCGTACGATACAATAAACCAGCCATCAAATCCAAGGGTCAAAGATCAGGCTGGCACAGCTATTCCTTCTCTTAGTAGGTATAACTTGATCCTTTCAGTGGAGACTTACTCAGTTTGTTGATATTAGGCATCAGTGTGCTCCATGTATGTAAATATTCAGATCTAAAACCATCCATGGAAAACAAAATCACAGGTGGTAGACTAAACCTAAAAGTAAAACATGCAAAAAAAAAGTCATTATTCATTATAATTATAAAAAGCAAAGTACTCTTCTGTCTTCTGTTTATCAAACTCTAGATTAGGAAATGTTCATGTAACTAAAACATGTCTAGGAAGAAGAATGAACTGCAGGATATGGCAAGATTTGTTTATATTATTATCTCCCTTTTAAATGGTAAGGTTGTAGTGATCTGTGGCCTACTTAGGCCTCCTGCACAGCAGTCTATGGCCCAGATCCTTCACTATAAGGTCCTTTCCTATCATTTTAGGGATCCCTAATGAGCATATCAGGCCCCAATCCTCAGATCCCTGCCCCCTGCCTCAGTGTGGTATCAGGCCCTGGTCATGCCTAATCCCTTTGACTTAGGGTCAAAGTGTTGTGGTTTGGGGTGCTGAGAACCCCAAAATGTAAGGGCACAAGGGGGTTCTGTCTTGAAAGAATTCAACCACTCAAGCCTTCTTTTAATCAAAGTAGCAGGGTTATTTGTATCACCAATAGAAGCTGGCTAGATTCTAACTGAACCTGCAGTATTGTAACACCAATAAAAGCAGGCAGAGTTCCTAGTGAATCTGAGCAGTTTAATAAGGGTAAGAGTGGTACTTATATACAAGAAAAGACAGTGAGAAGATCTGGATGGGATTAAGGAGTGGTAAATAACCTGGAGTGGGCTAGATGCAGACAATGAAAGGAGTTAAGTGGTCAGAGAGCCACAGTGAAATAACAGTTAAAAGGATAATCGAGCATCTAGGTGGGCTGGGATGGGCCAGGTGTCTCAGGTGAAAGGCCAGGGTTGTGTGACTGGGTTGTGTGGGAAAGTTCAGGGACTGGGCTTCATTCAAAGATTTGTTTTTTTCCTTTTAGGGGTCCAGGTCCCATTACCCTATCATTCCCCTCTCAAACAAATGGGACCTAAAATCTTTTGGGGTAATTGCCCCTTACCCCAAAAAATTCTAGGTCCCATTTGTTTGAGGAGGGAATGATGGGGTGATGGGACCTGGATCCTGAATTTTCCCATACATTTCAGTAGCCCGAATCAAGGGTGCCTCTGCCCAAGGCAATCTGGCCCACCTCATCCCACCTTGATTACTTAATTAGCTTACTTGAAACTCTTTAATCCCATCCTTTCATTGTTTGCCCCTGGCCTACCCCAGGTTCCTTACCACTCCTTAATCCCATCAAGATCTTTTCACTAACCCTTTTTCCCTTTTTCTGTATAACAGTTATCATTCTCACCACCATAAAGCTGCAGATTTACCAGGAATCTTGCCCAACATACTGGTGTTACAATAAATCTCACTACTCTGACAGAAAGAAGGCTTGAGTGGTTGAATTCTTTCCAGATGGACTCTTCTCCCGTACCCTTATATTTTGGGGTTCCCAGCACCTCAAGCCACAACAAAAGTAGAGACCACCTAGGCTCCATTCTAACCCCTATTTTGGTTCCGCCTATATATGTAAAACTCTATTGCCCATATTCTACAGGAAGTCTTTCCCAACCTCTCTAATGCCTTCCCTCTTTTAATTATTTCCTATTTAGCCTGTACAGTTTGTTAGTATGTATTTGTTCATTTGTTGTCTTCCCCATTAGATTATGAGCTCCCTGAGGATAGGGAATGCCTCTTTTTTGTATCCCCAGACTTAGCACAGTGCCTGGCACATAGTAGATGCCTAAATATTTCTTGACTGATTTTTCACCTAAGAATGATGAATCCCAGTGGCATCCTTTCCCCTGCTGAAGCTGTTTCTGGTCATGAATATGTGCTGAAAAACCTCCCTCCCTGACCCACTTCCTGCCTTTGCTGTTCTTACTGCTTCCTAATCTCCTCATGGGAATTCTCTGACATATTTAACCCCTGGAATTATATCAGGTGGTTTCCCTTCCCTACTCTCCCACCCCCACTTCCTAATCCAAGGCAAAAATAGTCAGGACAATGGTAGACACACTAGTTCATAGATTTACAGCTGAAAGGGCCTTTTAGAGGCCCCTTAATTTCTTCATTGTACAGCAGAGGAAATTGAGGCCCAGAGAGGTTGACTGGCACAAATTCACATCAACAGTAAATTTAAGAGCTGAGATTTGAACACAAGCCTTGTGATTCTAAATCCATAATTCCACTATATCACACTGTTTTGTTTTGTTTTACTGCCAACTCCTGCAGGTATTGGATTCTAACAGGGAACTTTCTCTTGTGTAAAAAACAAAAGCCAAAAACATTAAGACTAAATAGTTCACTAAGCAAATAACACAGTTAATGTAAGTGATAAGCAAGTTGAAATTAAACATTCTCTCTGTTAAGCAATATATATGAATGATCTAGGTGAGTCATCTAGTATACACAACTTTTTCACACAAAACGTCTTTTCTAGGTACATCCTACATCACATGAGTAACGAAAAACAAGGATACACATCATTCGTATCTTCTCTCTCCAACTTTCAGAATATATAGCCCAATTTCTATCCAGGGCCTTTCTCGATTACTCTAGTTGTCAATACTCCTGCCTCGCCCAACCCAGGGCAGGCCACCCTGCCAAATTTGTATTTCCTAATTTATGTTTGCATATTTAGTATGTGAAATATAGTGCAAACACCACTGGATTTGTAGCCTGAGGCCCTGGAAAAGTTCAAATCCCAGTTTTACCAGCTATTAACTGCATGACTTCATCTCTCAGTGACTCCTCTATAAAATGAAGGGGCTGAAGTAGATAACCTCTAAGGACACCTATAGCTCTAAATCTATAATTTTACTTGCTTATTTGTGTATATGTTTCCTCCTAATGGAGTGGAAGTTCCTTGAGGGGAAGGACTGTTTCATTTTTTTTCTGTATCTTGAGTGCCTAGCACAATGCCAATGCAAAGCAAGTACTTAATAAATGCTATTGAATGAGTGAATGACTAAAATCAAGGCTAGAATTATTTTTTTAACACATTAACAAATGAGAATATTTTCTGATTATGAAAATAATATCTTCCTGTAGAGACTAAGCTAGTTTTCCCTCAAAAAGTATTGTAACTATCCTCAAAAACCTAGTTGACTCAGAAAACAAAGTCTTGGTCTTTTGATGTAGCTTCCTGGGAGCCTAATTACAAAAGGCACCGAACTAGGAGGTGAGAGTTGTCCTCCCCTAGGTCTGCCTGGTGTTTAAATATAACCAACACAGAGGCAGGGAAGCTGAACTCAGTTGAATCAAGGCTGTAACCTTGCTGAGTATTCTTTCCGTGCTGGCTAAGCAGACCTCTTTTTCTAACTATTAGATGGTTCTATTAAGTGTCTTATTTGGTTCCAGTTCAGAGAACCTGAAGCACCAGACTAGCCTCTGAATTAGTTCTGGTCTAGAACAATTGTGTTCCTCTACAAAAGTCGTATTTGATATTTAAACGTAGATCCACAGGTGTGGGTACTCCCTCAGCTGAAATGAATTGAAATATTTCCATCAGTAGACAGCCTTCATGAGTTTCTTCAGTCAACCGACATGAAATCAATCTGTTTCTGAACCCCACTTCAAGCCATTCCACCTGAGTAAGGGGAAGCTAGGTACTCAGTGGATAGAGTGCAGGCCCTGGAGTCAAGAAGACTCATCTTCCTGAGTTCAAATCTAGCCTCAGACGCTTTTTGGCTGTGTGACCCTGGCCAAGTCACTTAACCCTGTTTGCCTCAGTTTCTTTATCTGTAAAATGAGCTGGAGAAGGAAATGGCAAACCACTCCAGAATCTCTGCCAAGAAAACCCTAAATGGGGTTACAAAGAGTCAGACTACTGAACGACTGACTGAACAAGACTCGTCAGAGCTTGTGGTCTACTGACATATCCTTTAAGAATTCAAGGTCATTTCCACACTATGATGAAGAGTTAAAGTAGGTTTTTAGTGGAAAAATGCATCAATAATTCCTATATTCATTGTCCCTGATGAGGAGGTGACCTTTTTTTACTGAGGCCAACCCCTCCACATATGCCCTTGACCTTATCCCCTCATCTTTTCCAGAAGATTGCAACTCCAACCATCTCCTCTCTCTTCATCTTTGACTTAAATAGTTCCTTCACTGCAGCCTTCAAACATGCACATGTCCTTCATCTTTAGAAAAACTTCACAGATCAAACTCTTATCCTGGATCTATCTCCTCTCTGGACTTTCAAGACACTATTCTCTCTTAGTTCCCCTTCCAATTTACTCACTCTTTCTTAGTCTCTTTTACTGGGTCATAATTTAAATCAAACCCCCTAAATGTGAGAGTTCCATAAGGCTATATCCTAGGACCCCTAATCTTTTCTACCTACATTCTCAGAGAACTCATCGTCTCCCATAGGTTTAATTATCTCAATGCTAACTCTCAGATTTCTATAGCCAATCCCAGTCTTTTCCCTCAATTTCAATTCTACATCACCAATTATCCATTGGTTCTTTCAAATTTGATATTGACAGATTTTCAAACTCAACATGTCCAAAACTGAACTCATTATCTTTTCTCCTAAATCCACTCATCTTCCAAACATTTCTAATTTTGTCCAAGATACCATCATTCTTCTAGTCTCCTCAGTTCATAAATTGGTGATATCCTTGACTCTTCACTCTCCCTCACCCCAAATATCCAATCACAATCAATTTCTACCTCCATGCTATCTCTCATAATGGACACTTTTTGTTCACACAGATACCATTTTAATTCAGGCTCTTATTATCTCTCACCTAAATTACTACAATGGCTTTCTACATGAAGCCTTTTTTTCTGATCCCCTCAATTGCTAGTGCCCTCCCTCTCAAACTACAGTGTACTTAACTATTTTATATTTGTGCTCTCTGTCCTTGTTATCTCCCTTATTAAAATATAAGCTCTTAGCTTGTAAGGGTTGTTCCATTCATTGTTATTTGTAACACCAGTGCCTAGTATAGTGCCTGAAACATACGTATGTAATAAACACTTGTTGATTGATTGATAAAAGATCCACACAATTAGAAATTGAATCTCTTAGTCTTTTTATCTCTTGAATTCTCTTTAAAGTGTGTGGCTTCTCCAGCTCTGAGGACCTTCATACTGAATCCTACACCTGTTGCTGATGGTTTATAGCTATTCCCCCCCCAACTTGCCAATCTACACTGTGCCTAGTTTTAACTCTGGTGACAAAGGGAAGGAGACCCTGGGGGTGAATAATAGTGACCACAGAGATCAAAATCTCCATAAATTTGGTTCCAGCTCTGCTGCTGATGTCAATCCTTAAAAAAGACTATTACTTTGATATTGACAGATTTTCAAACTCAACATGTCCAAAACTGAACTATTATCTTTTCTCCTAAATCCACTCACCTTCCAAACATTTCTAATTTTGTCCAAGATACCATCATTCTTCTAGTCTCCTCGGTTCATAAATTGGTGATATCCTTGACTCTTCACTCTCCCTCACCCCAAATATCCAAACACAATCAATTTCTACCTCCATACTATCTCTCATAACGGACATAAAAACATGAAATCCTTTGGTTTATGCCTATCAAAATCCTTCCCACACCTAGATTTTAATAGCAATGTTGCTAATAATTCCCAAAGACTTAAAAAAAATCTAATGAAAAGAATAAATAAGCAATTCAGAAGTAGACTCTAGTTTTGGAGTTGTTATGCCTTAATCATTTAAAAGGAATTGGTTTCTGTTGATGCTGTTCATTACCTTTATGTTAATTTATATGGTGATATGTTAGCTTTTTTTCTTCTGTCTTAAGGAGTCTTTTGTTAAAAATAAATAGACTTTGCTGCTTTACAGAACTAATCTTCTTTAAGAGTGAGGACAAAAGGAGAAAGAAATGGCATAGTGAAGAGAAAGTGTCCTTATTGCAAACGTGGATTGTTATTTGCTTATTTTGCTTATTTTCAAAAATAACTATGTCAAAACAAGAGAGAATTTTCATAAAAGTTTTCCAATTCTTTAATTGTTTATGGTTTTTGAAAGCATTTCTTTACAGACAGACAATATATATGGCTGATCAAAATCAAATTTAACTTTTTTTTTTAGCCTTTGGAGATAAAAGAAAAAGGCTTCGTTTTATGAAATTTCCTGCAGAAAAATTACATATTTTTAAATTCTTTGTTTTGATAAGTTTATATCACTAGATATTTTTCCTCAAAAAAAATGTAGTGTGAATTAAGTGATCACAGTTGCAATTTCTCAGCAAAACTCACTAAATCGAAGCATGAAATTTAAGAGCAGACAGTTCATCTTACATATGTTTAGATGGCATAATGAAGAATCTAGGTTCATTTTCCTAATTTTTTTTAAGAGTTCTGACCTACTTTGCAAGGAGTGTCAGGAGAAGGGGATGTTGAGAGGCCAAGTGGTTAAAAATAAGCCAGCACTGCCTTTCTAAGTGCTAGGAGGGACAAAGTTCTCTCTTCTTTGAGGGAACAACTGAGGAAGTGACTGGTTGTCCTGCTACAGAAAGTGGTAAGCCTGCTGTATAGGAATTGTGGTTGATAAATGAACTAGCCTTAAGGTAGAAAGGAAAGAATGTGGGGTAGAAGAAACCCAGGGACAAAATAGATAAACTAGGCTGGGTGCTATACTCATCATTGAGTTCTTTTGCTCAAGGGACAAGGGATCTCCTTTCCTTGTACTGTCATCATAACTACTAGTGAGGAGTAAATGCGACCAACATGAGGGGGTTATACTTCCTCTTAAAAAGTGTGCCATCTCTGTATCCCAAAGAAATCGTAAAAAAGGAGAAAGGACCTACATGTACAAAAATATTTATAGCAGCTCTTTCTGCGGTGGCAAAGAATTAAAAATTAAGGGGATGCCCATCAACTGGGGAATGGATGAATAAGTTGTGGTATATGAATGTAATGGAATACTATTGTGCTATAAGAAATGATGAACAGGCTGACTTCAGAAAAACCTGGAAAGACCTATATGGTCTGATGCTGAGTGAAGTGAGCAGAACCAAAAGAACATTACACACAGTAACAACCACGTTGTGTGATGACTAACTTTGATAGACTTAGCTGTTCTCAGCAATGCAAGGATCTAAGACATCTCCAAAAATCTCATGATGGAAGATGCTATCCACATCCAGAAAAAGAATTATGGAGTTTGAATGCAGATCGAAGCATACTATTTGCTCTTTTTTTCTTCTGTTTTGTTCCCTCTTTCTTGTGGTTCCTCCTATTGGTTCTAATTCCTCCTAGCAACATGACTAATGTGAAAATATGTTTAATAGGAATGTGTAGAGCCTATATCAGATTGCACACCATCTTGGAGAGGGAAGTGGGGAGGAAGAGAGAGAAAAATTTAAAACTCAAAAGCTTATGGAAGTGATTGTTGAAAACTAAAAATTAATTAAGAAAAAAAAAGAAAAAAGACATGCCATCCTCATCACCAGCACTCACCAATTTTAGAGCTGGGGACACATGCAATGATAGCAGCAATCGGTAAAACCTGTCTAGCAATACATAGTGGAAACACAATATTGAACCTGACTTCTGGTTCCCATTTACAGAGAAAGATGGGTCAGTGAGCAAAAGTCTGAATAAGTATCAGGTTAAATTCTCACTAAGATATTACCTATGAACTCAGATGAAATACTTTTTCAAAAACTTGTTTTAAGTGATAAAATATCGAGAAGCTTCCTAGGCTAATTAAAGTGAGGCAGGCACACATAGCATTATGGATTCATTGCTGGATGATCCAACCCACTTATTTTATTGATGAGAAACTGAGGCCAAGAGAAGTAAAATAACTTGGCAAGGTCACCAAGCCAGTAAATGCCTAAGGCAAGGCTTAAACCTAGGTCTCCTTGACTCTTAATCTATCAGTCTATCCACTACAATTTAACTGTTTTTACTTCTTCAAGCTCATAATATTTTATCTCAAGTGTTCACTTTTTGCTAATATTCAACCTACTTGAAGGAATGTTCAAAAGTGCAAACTTCGATAATACAAGCAACTCCTTTCATTCTAAAATTATTAGTTATAATTAATTAGTAATTAATTTCTATTCTAAAAAGTATCATCCACAAAATCCCATATCCTACTTCTTTCTGTTTCAATTCAGTCTTCCTACTGATAAAAGAGAATCTAATACTCAAATTAATCTTACCCCTCTGGACACTGAGACTTCTGAGAAGCACTACATTCTTCATCTACCCAGAGGCTTTCTCCTAAAAAGGTGAAATCAAAATGTTTAGATATCAGCAAAGCAGAAGATAAAAAGAAAATGCATAGATAGCGTACTTCATCTTAGCATGGAACTATTTTATTTAGGGCACTCCCTGAGAATAAAGTATTTTACTACAAAGCTATAATGAAGATATAACAACTGGAGCTTTTCTTGGGTAAGGGGGATTTCCAACTCAGTGCCTCCCTGTTCTTTGCTCATTCTGTGCTATGCAAAGCCAACCCCTCCAATTCCACCTCTCTGCTGTAGTTCATCTTTCTCTCTGCCTTACAGCCATCTTCTCCCCATCTGCTTTCCCATCACCTCCCCACTCAGCTTCCACCCCATTCCCACAACATTACACTTGCTCTGAGATGTCAAAGCTCATTAGCCATGACACAAGGGATGCGATTTGGATTCTCCCTTGGCTAGCTGTATCTCATTAGGAATGATTGTCTTTTGTGTGCCTCCTCCTCTCCCCAACCTCCAAGTGATCTCCATGTGCCAGAACTCCTGGTTACAACTAGGAGGAGGAGACAATTTTTTCTCGAGAAAATGAATGCAATTTAAATTATTAACACACACAATTTATTGCACGGCATACAATGGCTCAGCAGAGATCAGTCACCTTATCTGATTAACTACTTATCAAAAAATAGTTTTGAAAGGAAAATAGTTCTGAGGAAATACAAGGGCTGAATTTTATTTCAGGAAGATTTCAGCTATAATGAGCTAGCATGCAAGCCTGATTTTAAAGTATTGGGTTATTTTAACCACCGTGAAAATGGGTTTAAAAGTATATTGAGGGAAAAAAGGAGTTAGTATGAAAAAGGATAGAATGGATGAGGTCAAATGGAGAATTTAACAATAAATCTTAATATCCAAACTTTGCCTCTTCCCGCTAAAGAAAAAGCCTACGTAATATACACCGTCAGAGCTTTATGTTACTACCAATTTGGTGCCCAGGGCAAGCTTCCCTAAACATTCCAAGAAAAAACAGTATAAAATATACCCTCAAATCAAATTTGTTTTAGTCAAATGAGGTTTGGAGGTAAAAAGAAGAGATCCCAAGATAACTTAAAGGTATAGCTTCAAATAATTTTTGTGTGACAAATTCAGTTTCAGTCAAAGGAGAGATTACAGGGCAATAGGAGGTGATCAGCATGCCATCTAGTTGCTTCCTATTCTAATTAGTTATTCTTGCTAACCAGTTGCTAAATTCAGTTGTTTATTGCTGAAGGAATTTAAGTACTGTAAATGCCCTTGAAATTTCAGTGGCATAGAGCAAAGCTCTGGTCACATTGCCCAGGTTATAACTCTGCATACTGTATTTCTTCCAAAAATTAAATGAAAAGCCAAATGTCTTTCCATTCCAAATGAGTACTCAAATATTCCACAGCCTGTCCTAATTTTCATACCTTATTATTAAACTAAGATATTCTCTTGTGTGTCAATCTTTTTTCAGGATAAAACAGAAGAAAATGATTCTATTTGTTCTTTTACTTACCTTTGCAAACACTGTTATAATCAGTACAACAGTCTTTTCTCTCCAAGCAGTCGTCAGAGCAAGAACAATGCCCGTCAGCTAGCCGAGTCTCTCCACAGCGAAATACATTACATTGCCATATCTGAGCTGCAAATTTCATAATTAAACTGAGTATTTAATAAATTAAAGTTCACTATAAGAAAATATGAATTTTATTTCAATAATTACTTAATTATCTACAATAATTAAGGACAAAAGATAATACAGAACTGTTCAACCACTAGCACTACTAATTCACTAATCTCCATGGGCATAGATATCAGGGGAAAGGCTCTATTTTGCTATAAGGCAAGCTTATGAGTATTGGGTAACCCTCTAGTCACTAATCTATTCTCAAGGTAGGGATGAGGAAATTGGTTCTGGGGAATCTTTATGATTCCAGACTACTCAAGAGAAGCCTCAACCAGCCCAGTCAGTCAGTCAATAAACACTTATTAAACACTTACTAAGTGTCAAGCCCTATGCCAGATGTTGGTTAGTCAGTCAACAAACACTTATTAAACACTTACTGTATGTCAAGCACTATGCCAGATGTTGGAGATATAAAGGAGGTAAAAACACAGTCCTTGTCCTCAAAGGGCATTTGTCTCCCAATTTCAATGGGGATACAATATGCAAAATATATTGTGTAATTAGAAAGCAGTAGAAGAGCCTTTAAAAGTTTCCTACAGAAGGTAGGAGGTGAGCTGAGTCTTGAAGAAATTGGGGACATCCAGGAGGTAGAAGTAAGG